>NC_141696.1:219994842-221194842 GCF_964263255.1 Lissotriton vulgaris | reverse complement strand
GTGAACTGCACTATAACATTTTGTGTGCAACTGCATAACTAGAATATCGAACAGCCTGAAGAATGTGTGTGAGGGACAAGTTATGCTTAACACAATAATAGGAAAGATTTAACACACATAATGCTGAAAACTATGCACTGAATTAAGAAGCACAATTGTTTTAGCAGCGCCTGAACCTTGGTCTAGTTGTGTTCATGGACTGCCACTGTTTACTGTGTTGTATTGCAGTCTTAAAATACATTTAACTGCATTACCCTGTCTCCATTTTAAAAATAGACCTGAGACGTGTTACTGAAATGTGACTCCTATGGCTCCCTCCCCAGCTGTATTGGCTATAAAATAATCAAGCATTGGTTTTGCCAGTAGGTCTTGCCCTGTGAACCCTATATGTGTTTAGCTATGCAGCACATTATACCCTACTAGGCACATTTCTGTAATGAACTAGTGTAGGAAGCTGGCTCTGTATATACTATACCAAAATGAGGTATGGTGTGCACTGAGTCCAGTGGAACCCCAAAGGTAGGCCTAGGTAAAAGTAGATAGCACATTACTATCTATTTGTGGCAGTGTGGGCGAGCAGTAAGAATTTATCAGAGGGTAGTGTTAAGCATTTGTTGCACACACTCACTCAGCAAATGATGTCACACACTCAAAGACTGAACTCAGACCAATTTTGTTTGTATAAAAATATTATTATGTTATTTTATTTCTAGAGCCATGCCTGTCACATGTAAGTGAAATAATTGCTTTGCAAAATATTATGCAGTGTTTACAAGTGAATGCAAGTTCAAATGCAGTTGTTTGAAATACAGGTAAGTCAAGGTATTGAAATTGCTGTACAGATTACTTCTTAGATTACTTTTTCTACTCAGTGTGATATGCCTAGATATTACACTGGGACATTTCCTAGAGAAAAGGTAAGTAAATCAGTTTTGCACAATTGTAACTTTTCAGGTTTCCATACAAATCAACTCCACTCTTCAGTGAAAAACAGTCAATAGGTTCCTATCTAGAGAAATGAAGTTAACGGTTACCAGGTAAGTAATCTGTCTTTGGGGTTGAGTTCCTGGAGTTAGAACAAGGGTTCCCCCAGGGTCAAGGATGCACTCTTGTTACACCCTCAGCGGCACTAGGGCGGCCGGGCGATGGTGCTGAGGACCAATGTTATCCAATCGGGGATAGAATGGCCTCCAGTTGGTGGCTGCTTACGTGCAGGCCACTGGGTTGTGGGGCTCAGGGTGTTGGGCCCCTCGAACTCTGGCCGTGGGCGACTGGTGCAGAGTGGTGCAGACTCGCGATTTAGCCGGAGCCTGTGGGTGAACAAACCCGGTGTTCACCGGAGACAACTTTTTTTTTTTTGGAAGGCAGGGCAGGTCTTCTGGGTTCTTGAGATTGCAGGCTTCAAAACACCAGAGTTTCGCTTCTGCAGGTTTGAGGTGGAGATAGGCCGGTAGGGCTGGGCCCAAGTCAGTGGGCGTCCTCCTCTTCTTAGCTTCGACACAGCTGTTTGGTCCTTCTTCTGTTCTTCTTGGTCGTTGCTTGCCTGAGGAGGCAATTAGGTTCAGGGGTGCCGCTAAATACTAGATTTAGGGGCACTACAGGTAAGTAAAAGGTTGGGACTACTGGGTCCCTTCTTTGGGGTGGTTACACCGCCTATTATGCCACCTTCCAGTGAGAGGGGGGGCATTTGCCTCACTCTGGTTGGCTGCGTCCCCCCATCTGCAAGATGGCGGGGACTGAGAGTTGTGCTTTACCTCGCCTCCCCCACCTGAGGGGTGGGGTTGGCAAAGGTGGGCCCACCTCCCTTCCTCGCTTGGTTTTCCCTCCGGTTCTCCCGCCCAAAGTGGGGGGTCAGAACTGGTGGGAACCAGTTCCTGGAAGCAGCAAAAGATCTGAGGAAGCTCACAAAGGCGGCAAGCCTTTGAAGCTTCCCCTTCGTGGACCCTGCCCAACCTGGGGGAGGAAGCTTGGCACCTTGTCCCAGGATGTGCATTGCTTCAGGCCCCCGAGAGCAGCAGACTCTCGACCCATGGGTCCAGAAACATGCCTGGTGGTGGCAGCTGGGGGGGCAGCCACTCCGCCTGGACACTAGTGTTAGGTCATTTTTCAGGGGGCATCTCTAAGATTCCCACTGTGTGCATTTTCCATTAAATCCCACCCTGGCATCAGTGTGGGTTTAATTTGCTGAGACGTTTGATATCAAACTTCAGAGTTTTCAGTAAAGCCATTATGGTACTGTGGTTGTCGTAATCACAAACTCCCAGCACCCTATACTCTTAATGGCATTACTGCACTTAAAATGTCTAAGAATTGGCTTAGACACTGTAGAGGTACAGGGCTCATGCATCCGTACCCTCACCACTGGTATAGTCCACCCAACCCAAGGGGTGGCTGATCTATGGGAAGGCAGTGGGTTGTAGGCATGGCACACAGGGATGTGTGCCATGTTGACTTTTCACTTTGTTCTGCACCAAAACACGTAGCCTGCAGAGGCAGTGTGAGTGTAAATATACAGGGCCTCTAAGGGTGGCACAAAAAGTGCTGCAGCCCTTAGAGGCCTTCCCTGGTCCCAGTGCCCTGGGTACCTGTGGTACCATTTACCAGGGGCTGACCTGTGGCTAGAGAGTGTCAATTGGGTTTGGTCTGCAATTCAGTTTTAGGGAAAGAACATAGGCCCTGGGTACCTGATTGGAGGGAGCCCTGGGCACACTCAAAGTACATCAGCAGTTCAGCAAAAAGTTGGGGCAACCATGCAGAAAGAGAGCACTTTCTCACAACTAGTGCTCATGTAAAACCCTTTGATACCTTTTATTTGCGCTAAATAAAAATGCAAAAAATTAAAAGTAATGAAAGTAGAAGTGCTTGCAGGTTTTTGAGGTGGGGGAGTGAAGCGATGCACTCTGTAGAGTGATTAAATAAAGCATGTTTGTATGTGAGGTTGATCTGGCTGGGGTGTATTGGGGGAGAGGCGACGGAGGACAGAGGGAGTGTAAACGAAAACATGAGCACTTTGTGGAATGCTTAAAGCAACAAGATTCACAGTCACTTTCCAGCGTAAGTAAATACATACCAAAGATCAGCACAATGGCTTTGAAGAACAAAAAAGTTTGAAGTGCGTGGCTCTGCGCACCCTGCTGCTACATACTGACTAATGGGGAGCTGCCATAAAAGAGCAACAAATGCTTTTTAAAGATGCTTCACATTTTTCATATTTAGATTACAATCCACATAGATTTTTTGATTTAAGTACCCTTTTTAATTGGTAATAAAGCGTCCTGTTATACCATTTTGTACTTGTGTTGCAATAAGCAGCTTTTCAAAAAGTATATTGTTATTAATAGCTTCAAACACATCCCAACTCTACCTCAAGAATAAAAATGCTAAGCAGCACAAATCAACTGAACGGAATTTAACAAAATGTATTGTAAGTGAAATCTGGATTGTTCAGCTATTTTATCTTACTGCAAACTTGTCTACCGAAACCACTCTTTTTGGAGGGAAGCAGAGGACAGGATTTTGTAGCATGTTTCTGTTTGAAAGGGAACACGTGACCAGGAAAACAAAACAATGCCACTTTCCACGGTGAAGGCTTGATTAACTGCACATGCTCTTAAAGGAGAGCAGTGCCCTACATGCAACAATACTTGCATCCTAGTTCAGCTTACCCCACGGAACCTGGCCAGGTGGGAAGTGTTGTTTAAAGCCTCCCCATAATGTTTTTTGGTGTATTTTTGGGCACCCAGTGGTATTTGGAGCTCTTTATATAAACACTAGTTACAGAACACTAAACGCGACAGTTTCACAATGTCCCTTAAGTATTTCGTGCCTCACTGAAAATCCCAACTGAAACAAGTCTAGGACAAGTTAAGCCCTATACATCGCAACAGAATGCACAATCGAAAGAAACCATCAGATTGTTATGTAAGTTACCGGGAAAGTAACTTCCAGCGTCTGTCTTGAAAGTTGGAAGCTGGATTCTGCGGTCCAACAAAATCAACTCTTAAATGAAGCCTAAGCCTCCATAATACTCACGGTTTCGATACGACTGCTCGCCTAGCTCGAAGTTCAAGGATGTTAGTAAAGCACAAAAAAACTGAAACAATCAACCAGCAAACGTGAACAACTGCAACATCTACTACAAGGCAGCATTTGATTAAAACACATTTCCAGCTTCCTCCTCACATCAGTAACCGGGGAAGGGCATAGGGAGGAGGCGGCAGCTGCCGCTCATGAGAGGGAGCAAAGACCAGCTGTTCAGCCGACAAATAAGCTGCGAGGTGCTGGAGGTGTTCTGGGAACGGCACAGGAGATTAAGTGAAAGACAAAGTAGTGCACTGAAGGAAAGCATATGGCCCATAGTGGAAGGATTTATATGGCAGGGGTAGTCTCCAGGGCAGACCAAAAGAAGGGACAGCTTGTTGTATTCACCAATAAAAAGTCAGCATTTCTAAAAGACAGTAACAGGAACCAATGAAAAAGATGGGTGTTTTGAAGCCCATATCCTAGACACAACATGGCTCTTCGAGACAGCACATACAATGCAGGGCTGCCTAGGCAAGACCTAAAATGGCTTGTAAATGCCCAGGCAGAAATTATATGTAGTTTTGATATGGCCATTACTCGAATGGTAATCTACCATACATTTCCTGTTAGTTGGCATTTCAGTGTTAGACAAGCATCAGGGAAAATGTAAGGGGCAGAGTTGTCTCAGACCAACATTAATGAGTAGGTGGATTCCGACCAACACTTGTGACGAGGAGTTCCTAAACCAGCAACCAGGGGGAATATTTCAGCATACCATCCCTCATAGGATGGTGTCTTCAGCTCTGAGAAGCACTGAAGAGAACGGGTCTGATACAAACACTCTTGGGTAGCGTTAGTGGGTGTTGGGGGGTGCCTTTGACCAACATTTAAGAGCAGGGGCGTAGCTTAGTCAGTAAGATTCACAGGGTGTAATTCTCAAATTTCCAAACTAAAAAAACAATGAGTGGAAGGTGAGATAAACAAGCATTTGCAATGCAATAGGTCTCGCATTAGGAAAGTTTGAGCTATTGGTATTGTAAATGACAACTTTTTTATTTATGTTTTGTTTTTGAAAATAGCTAAATTAATAGCTTTGTCATTTACAATGCCAATAGTTATAACTTTCGCAGATGTGACACCTATGGCATTTGTAATGCAATATGTGTTGTATTTACGTGACTTACATGTATTGATATTACAAATAACAATGGCTTTAATTATTTTTAATAATGAATACTTAAATAAAAGTTATTGTAATTTATAATGGCAATAGCTTAAACTTTTCAAAATAACTTTTGTGAAGATTATGTTCAGTGTATTTTATTGTGACGAAAATCCAAGAACAGAAGTGAAATATTAACATCTTTTTGTTACATTTGTAATAAAGCTTGAAACATTGAGAGAACATATTTGAACCAGTTGTTGTTGAATGGTTGCACAGATTGATGCTGTGGCGGTGCTGAGTGATGTTGTGATGGCGAACGAGTGATGCTGTGGCGTTCAGTGATGCTGCGGTAGCGCATAGTGATGTTGTGGTGCCCCTGAGTGATGCTGTGGTGGTGCTGATTGATGCTGTATGCTATGCTATGCTATGTTTAGTTTTGCTATCCTATGTTTTGTTTTGTTATGCTATGCTATGTTTTGCTATCCTATGGTTTGATTTGTTATACTGTGTTTTGTTATGCTATGCTATGTTTTGCTATACTATGCTTTGTTATTCTATGCTAAGTCCGTAAGCAGACTCCAGAGGCGGAAGCCGGGAGTAAGGCAGACCGTTATTTTAAAAATTGTATGTCACTGATAACTTGTTTTAAAGCACAGACCACTTGTGTCTTTACTGCACTTACCCGACAAAACAGCTGTGTACGCAGCGGAGCTAGCGCTGACGACACACGCACTCTCCCCCTCGCGCCCTCCCACCACGAGCGGAGGCCACGCCCCTTTTAGGCCACGCCCCCAATCCACAATTCCAAAGCAACATAAATTATGTGCAATCCTCGGTCGCGCAGCGGGCGCGATGTTTGCGCGCCTAAGGCAAGCCCGTCTGCGCCCGTCCGCGACCGACTGGGACCAGGGGCCATACCCCCTGCAGGTTTGAATCCATCCATTCACAAACCAATTTGCTATACACGAAGCAAACTACTTGCCCTTAACAAAGCCACCACGGAAGTGAGATCTCATCAATGTATTCAAACCGGCCCCGGCCTATCCTATGGACCCATCTCCTGTCTCTCTTGCCGATGGTCAAGCATAGGCCAACCTCCAACTGACCACCACATAATCCCCACCAATAATCAGCTGGAACTGAAATGCCTATACCTTAACGCCAGATCTCTACCTAAACATGCACTGGACATCTGGGACACGCTGGCATCCAGGACTCCTGACCAGGTTTTTATTACTGAAACCTGGCTATCTGACACCAGCGCACCAGATTTTGCCAACGCCCTTCCCCCTGAATATAAAATAATTACACAAAATAGACAAAGCAAAAAAAAAGGAGGTGGAGTCGCTGTAATTTTCTGAGACCACCTAACATGTCTTACGGAAACAATCGCCGACCCCGAACATGAAATACTTCCATTCCGAATCCTGCTCGAGGGCCATATTATACTAGCCGGCGCAGTTGTCTATAATCCTCCAGGGCAGCAAGCTAATATCAGTGCCAAGTTACTGAATCAATTGTTACCATTTTGCTTAAAACACAAAAATTACATGGTCATTGGTGATTTCAACGTCCACTATGAAAAAATAACTTCCCCCGGATCCTCCCAACTGAAATATGACATGGAAATCTTACAACTCAAACAGTGGGTTGAGGGCCCCATGCACTTAGCAGGGCATACTCTAGATCTCCTTTTCACCAACATCGAGTCAACTACCATAAAGGAAATCCTCCCCCTGCCCTGGTCGGACCACTCCATGTTATCCTTCTCATTTAAGCTCCCTGGTAAACGCCTGAAGCAGAGATTCACCCCCTTTACCACCAACAGAACCTGGAGACTAATTAATGACTCCAACTTCCAAGACCACTTCCTCGAGGCAGACGTTGCTTTACAGGACGACTCTCCTATCTGCAGTAATGTCACTCTTCTAGACACTGGAATTCGACAAACGCTGGATAAAATAGCCCCCATGTGGGAATCTAAGAAAAAAACAACTACCAGGGAAAAATGGTACACCCCCCTCCTCAAGGGACTTAAAAAGGAATGCCAAAAGGACGAACACCGATGGAGACAAACAAAAGACCCAGAAACCAGAGCAATCTACGTCACTAAACGAAAACAGTACATATCAGCAATCAGAGACGCGAAAAAAGCATACTTCACTCAGCGAATTCATGACAGCAACAATTCCGCAAAAGAATTGTTCAAAATAGTGAAGGAACTCAACAATCCGTCCAGCACATCACAAACCTTCACCCCCTCAACAGAGGCCTGTGAGCGCATCAGCACCTTTTTTGCGGAAAAAATTGACAAAATTTACTCCACTTTCGCCCTCCCCAATACCCCCACCTTACCAGACAACCTCGACAAGCATCCCCCAACAACAGATAAATGCAATGCCCAACCAGACGCCGGCAACTCTCCGCGTCTAACTAGTTTTCAACCATTTACCGACGAGGAAGTACTATCAGCATTGAAGACAATCAAATCCGGCTCTCCCGCGGATCCGTGCCCCCATTTTGTGTTCTCCAAAATTGCACCAACGCTCTGCCCTTTTATTACCAAACTTTTTAATCCATCACTCACCACCGCGTCCTACCCGGAAGCCTGGAAACACGCATCCGTAACCCCCCTCCTGAAAAAAGCCGGATCCGATATCTCCAATCCGGAGAATTACAGGCCAATTTCCCAACTCCCCTACCTTTCCAAAGCTTTGGACAAATTGGTTAACACACAACTGTCCCGATACTTGGAAGACAATTCACTCCTGGACCTCTCCCAGACCGGCTTTAGAGCCAACAATAGCACCGAGGCAACGTTGCTGGCAGTGTCGGACAGTGTCAGATGCATCACAGATCAAGGGGGATCTGTGGCTCTGATACTGCTTGACCTGTCAGCAGCGTTTGACACGGTAGCACACGAGTGCCTGCTAAACACCCTCCGGAGCAAAGGAGTGCAATCCACAGCCCTGAGCTGGATTAAATCATTCCTCAGCAAGCGCACCCAAGCAGTGCACATGGGCCAATACCACTAAAAACCCTATCCCACCAGCTGTGGAGTCCCACAGGGGGCCTCACTGAGCCCCACTCTCTTTAATGTCTATGTTTCATCTCTGGCTGACATTGGAAGAAAGTGGGGCATCTGCATATGTTCTTATGCCGACGACACACAGCTGATGGTGACAATGGGTGAAGAGGTGGAGACAACAAAGAAAAAACTTCATAGCTGTCTCTCTGAAATGGCGGACTGGATGCGAAACCACTGCTTGAAATTAAACGCCGGAAAATCGGAGATGTCTACTATTCGGAGGAGCCAAACTCACATGGAATGCCACATGGTGGCCACCATCGTTGGGGTCAGCCCCCACCCCAACACAGCATGCCAGAAATCTGGGTATCATTATGGATGATGCATTATCCATGAAGGACCACATCCGTTCACTTTGGGGCAAAGGTTTTGCAATTCTTAAACTCCTGGCAAAAATCTTTCCCTGGATACCTCTAGACTGCCGACGCACAGTCACCCAGGCCCTACTGGTCAGCCGCCTGGATTACGGCAATGCCCTGTTCGAAGGGATGAACGAACAACTGTTCTCCCGACTACAGGTCTTACAAAACCAGGCAGCCAAACTAGTTTGCAACAAAGGCAAGCGAGACTCAGCATCCGCATGCCTCCGGAAACTCCACTGGTTACCAATGCGCCAGAAGGCTACCTTCAAAATACTCTGCCACGCGCACAGAGCTCTCAATAAAACTGGCCCCACTATCCTCCAAGGGAAAACCGAATTCTACACCCCCAACAGGAATTTAAGATCGAACCAATTGGCTCTGGCTAAACCCAAGCGCATTTACAAAGCAAGGACCGGCGGACGCGCCTTCTCATATCTGGCCGCAGAAAGGTGGAACGAGTTACCTGTAGAACTCAGACACACCACAAACTACCTTCAATTCAGGAAACAATTAAAAACCCACCTGTTCCCTAAAAAATAACTCTCAGCACAGTCCTCAGCAGTCTCTTCTGTTTACAGCGCCGTGATATCCCTGGGATGAGTGTCGCGCTTTATAAATACCAGAAATAAATAATATGTTTTGTTGTGTTTTTATTTTACTATGCTATGTTTTTATGCTATGTTTTGTCGTGTTTGGTATGCTATGCTATGTTTTGCTATACTATTATATGTTTTGATTTGCTATGCTATGTTTTGTTGTGTTTTGTTAAGCTATGCTATGTGTTGTTTTGTTATGTTGTGTTTTGTTATGCTATGCTTTGTTATGTTAGACTATGTTTTGTTATGCTATGCTATGTTTTGTTTTGCTATCCTATGCTTTGTTTTGTTATGCTATGTTGAGTTATGCTATCCTATGCTTTGTTTTGTTATGCTATGCTATGTTTTGTTATGCTATGCTTTGTTTTGTTATGCTATGTTGAGTTTTGCTATCCTATGCTTTGTTTTGTTATGCTATGCTATGTTTTGTTTTGTTGTGTTTTGTTATGCTATGTTTTGTTGTATTTTGTTATGCTATGCTTTGTTTTGCTATGCAGTTTTGCTATGCTAAGCTTTGTTTTGTTATGCTATTCTATGTTGTTTTGTTATGCTATGTTTTGTTGTGTTTTGTTATGCTATGCTATGTTTTGCTATGCTTTTCTATGCTATGTTTTGTTGTGTTTTGTTATGCTACGCTATGTTTTGCTATGCTTTGCTATGCTATGTTTTGTTATGTATGCAATGTTTTGTTGGGTTTTGTTATGCTGTTTTGTTTTGTTATGCTGTTTTGCTATCCTATGCTTTTTTTTGTTATGCTATGCTGTGTTTTGTTATGCTATGTTTTGTTATGCTATGCTATGTGAGGGCAAGGGGGTGTGAGGGTGAGGGGGTGTGAGGGGGTGTGAGGGTGTGTGTGAGGGGGTGTGTGAGGATGAGGGGTGTGTGAGGATGAGGGTGTGTGTGAGGGTGAGGGTGTGTGTGAGGGTGAGGGGGTGTGAGGGTGGGTGAGGGGGTGTGAGGGTGGGTGAGGGTGTGACGTGGTGAGGGTGTGAGGGGGTGTGGTTGAGGGTAACTGGGTGAGGGCGACAGGGGCTCAGGGTGACGGGGGCTCAGGGTGATGGGGGTGAGGGTGTGGGGGGTGAGGGTGTGAGGGTGAGGATGAGGGGGTGTGAGGTTGAGGGTGTGTGAGGGCGAGGGAGGGAGAGGGTGTGTGAGGGTGAGGTTGTGGGGGTGTGAGGGGGAGTAGATGTGTGAGGGCGAGGGGGGTGTGAGGGCAAAGGGGGTGTGAGGGTTTGGGGGGGTGAGGGTGTGAGGGGGGTTGTGAGGGTGACTGGGTTTGAGGGTGTGTGAGGGTGAGGGGGTGTGAGGGTGTGACAGGGTGTGTGAGGGTGTGTGTGAAGGTGAGGGGGTGAGGGAGTGTGTGAGGGTGAGGGAGGGAGTGTGAGGGTGAGGGAGGGAGTGTGTGAGGGTGAGGGAGTGTGTGAGGGTGAGGGAGTGTGTGAGGGTGAGGGAGTGTGTGAGGGTGAGGGAGTGTGTGAGGGTGAGGGGTGTGAGGGTGTGTGAGGTTGAGGGGGGTGAGGGTGGGTGTGGGTGAGAGGGTGTGTGAGGGTGTTTGTGAGGGTGAGGGGGTGTAAGGGTGTGAGGGGGTGTAAGGGTGAGGGGGTGTGAGGGTGAGGGGGGTGAGGGTGAGGGGGCGTGAGGGTGAGGGGGTGTGAGGGTGAGGCAAGTGCTTTATTAAATCAGGAGGATGGGGCAGCGGAAGCAACTTAGGGCAGAAGGAACGGGGGTGCATGCGTCATAGGACACAAGCTTCATGGGAGGTGGCTGGGGAACACTGAAGAAACACACAGGGTGGGGGTACTTGGAAGCAACATAGGGGGTGGAAGGGGGCGGAAGCAACAGCGGGAAGGTGTAATCAACACAGAGGACGCAAGTGGGGAAGCAATTAGCATTGAAGAGGAAAGTAACGGGCAGGGACCAACACATGGGGTACTGAGAGCAACATTATGCAGGAGGAGAAATGTGCACAAAGAATAGGGCCAAATATTAAGACCTGGAAGCAGTGAATGGAACGCAGAAGCAGCCTGCGCTCACCTCTCCTAGGCTGCTGTACATGTTCAGCCCCTGCTCGCACTGCTTTCTCCCTCCACAAACATGTGCTTACTGGAATGGGCTAGCGGTAGTGTACCAATTTCCCAGACTACTCTTTCAAATTCCGTTGAGTTGCTGTTTTTCTTCAGTCACCTACATATATCAGCATTTTGGTGCAGCCATACTGGTGATGATTCAGTGTTCGCTACACTTTTCAGAAGGTGTAATGTAAGCTACATAGCTGCTGACTCCATGAGCAAGGAATCGGTTCAAGTATCGGCTCTACCCCGTGCCTACAATTTTTTTAATCAAATTAAACAATGGAAACAAAATTACAAATGCTGATCATACTGGGAATTTTTTCCTAGTATGCTCGGCATTTGTAGTTTTGTTTCCAATGTTTATTTTGTTCTGATAGCATATTTCCTATTCAAACTCTAGGCGTTAGCTCTCACACATGTATAAGAAACCCTCAGCTGTTCAGAGGGGGGGGCCAGGGCTCCTATTGCGAGGAAGGCGAAAGAAAGCCAGAAATCCAGGCAGCGGCGGAAAGGAAAGATTAGGCGGACGTAATAAAAAGGTGTCTAAAACATGAAGCACGGTGTCCGTGAAGCAGACGCCGTGCTAATGTACAAGCGGAGGGAAAACCAAAAAGAGAAAAGAGTGGAATGAAAATATATTTAAAAAAGAAGCTCTGGCATTGCGTGGCGCGGGAGCGGCTTCCTTTGAAGTCTGATGGGGGGGGGGCGGGGAAGCAGGGGAGCTGCTTCCTTTGAAGTCTGATGGGGGGGGTAGCGGGGGAGAGGCTTCCTTTGAAGTCTGATGCAGAGGCCGATGGCGTTTCATGTGCACACGCCTGAATCACATGAACTGTACGTGATCCGCAGGTAGCTAGGTAGACTTTTCGGACTGCTTACTAGAATCTCGAGACCTAAAAAAAGAGTATAGCACCCACGAGAAGTCGCAAACCTATGGGCACAGTTTTCTGACTGCTTTTGAATCAGGCACATGGCTTTTTATCCAAAGATATTTTTAGAAAATTTGCTACCAAATTACTTAAGTCCCAAATTTGTTTCAGATTTTGTTAGTGGGATAACATAAGCCTTCCTGGAGAGAATCCGGCTATATTGCAGTGCGTGCTTGATGCAATAGGGACTGGAATTAAAACATTTTTCATGTTTGCTTTTAGCTCGCAGTCCAGCTCTGCAATAGTAAGCATAAAAGAGGAGTTGTGTTCTTTTGACCTGCTGTCCCGTTTCACACTCCACCTCCGAGAAAAATCCTGAAAGAGAGCCATTGATATTTACATTGCACTCCTACATCCCACAATTTATTGACATTGTGGGCCTAATTCACATTGCCACATCTAAGACCTAAAATATATCTCTTGTCAAGTATTCCCGAAGAAAACCTGGCGTTTACTACTGTTTGATTACCCATCACAACTTCATGCAAATATACATTAAGAAACCCCGTGTAAGGAGTGTTAAGTAGGAAGATCAACCACGATTTGCCTTTAGATATTATTGTAAATGCAAAGAGATCAGGTCTTTGGCAAGGAACATGTACATAATCACCAGGCACACACACCACCAGCCGTCAGTGCACGCTTTCACCAGGCACACACACCACCAGCCGTCAGTGCACACTTTCACCAGGCACACACACCACCAGCCGTCAGTGCACACTTTCACCAGGTACACACACCACCAGCCGTCAGTGCACGCTTTTACCAGGTACACACACCTCCAGCCGCCAGTGCACGCTTCCACCAGGCACACACACCTCCAGCCGGCAGTGCATGCTTCCCCCAAGCACACACACCACCAGCGATCAGTGCACACATCAATCGTTAACGCATCCACAATTAACTATTGTAGCAATCGCAGTATGGTGCACTTTACTTTTAAACATATTCATCTAAAGTGCAGCATGCCACTATTGCTACAATTCCAATCCAACCCACATAATTCCACTACACACCAAATGCATACACTCCATAACACATGGCTAAAAGACATTGCCATTAGCTCTAACTCAAATAAACCCTAGGCCTATTGCATTTCCAATGCTTGTTTTATTTTGACAGTCCCATTATCTTTTTTTCTGTCTGTCGATATCACTCACTATTGCAGGAAACACACACACCCAACATCGTATCCTCTCTACATGCCCTTTTCTGTATACTCCATCTCGATTCTAGCCAATGGCTCACAGCCTTTTTAACCTCTCTTCTCCTTCATTTACATTCCCTTTCAAATGCAAACAGTCCCTTTCTTTTAATGCCCCAAGCTGTCCAGGTCTTGGTTGTGGCTTTCTCTCAAGCATACACCATCTCAAATTATCAAGCCTTCTCACACTGAAGGTACCCTCTAAAATAAATTGTATGTTCTTGCCATCATAAGATAAGTAAACTCATTCCATTCTCTTAACCACCTGCACATATGAAGACCCTAATTTGACATCATTTCATTGGCAGAAAAATCGTCTGGAGGATTTTTTTCCCCCCTTCCATAACAGAAGAAGAATGCTTTTTCAATGTAGAACCCGTTTTGCCCAAACTGACTCCAAATAGACCATGCAAAATTACACAATTACACTAAACCAACGGCAGAGTGGCTAGTGTAAAGGTCAACCAATCACAGTACAACTTACAACGGCAACTTACCAGTGACGGGGTGACTCATTGTAACATCTTAACTGATCACAGTAGAGCTTTGTGGTGACAGGCCAACCAACTGCAATGCTGCTGTCCATGACTGTGGCAATTAGCCAATCACAGCACAACTCTGCGTGACACAATGCTCTGCTCCTGAAAACCACCAAAAACAAACCAGTTCAAAACAGATTATCTTGTCCGATTCACCTACCTAAAGTAAGAAAGGAATGGTAAATCATTTTCACTTAGGGAAGGAATAATACCTTTTGGCATTATCAGTTGCACTAAGGCAAACTTCTGACCAGCAGCAACGCATCCCCATCAGTGCGTATATTTTGGTGTGCAAAGAAATGAACAATCTAACTTAGAACACACTCACAACTACTCCTTTAGTAACACCGAGAAATATCATATAATGTTGTGAATGTGTGTCTGTCTGGTGCCTCACATTTACATACCTCATCTTAGTATCCATGTTCAATAAATACGAGTATCTCTTGATCTTGGACTTGGACGAATCATTTTAGCAAAGCTCCATCAATAACCCAAAATGTCAACAATAATATCCAAATGACCAGCTAAACCCAGCTCACAAATGTGATAAAAACATTTAAATCACAGTAACCAAGTCACCTAAAAACCCACAAATTAGAATCGCAAAGTCAAACAGCTCACAAGCAGGGTAATTCATACCGAGCGCACTCAAACTACAAATCCTACAATGTGCTCAAACAAAACCAAAATCCACCACAATACATTCCGCTCTGTTGATACTCTCCTTCGCTCACCAACAGTTCAGGAACACAGCAAAAAATCCAATTTAGCAACAATCCAGATTTTGTGATGTTAAAATATTTTGCAGTGCCTATCTTTGGGGTGCCCGCATTCTTCACTAAAACTGTTGGAGCCTGTTGGAGCCTGTGGAGGATCGGGAACGGTGTTGAACCTCAAACATGTATGAGGCAATGTTCCCCTAAATGGCACTCAAACACAAATGCAGTAACTTGGTTTTCTTAGAAATATATCCTCTAGATTAAATAGTAAATATTTAGGGATTAAGGCAAAAGAAAGCCTGCACCACTATTAAATGTCACACAATGTAGATTTATATAGAAGGTGCTAGTACCCCGGAACGCAATCCCTATACGATCCAAAAGGGGAACAGGGAGTCCCTAGTTCCCTTAACAAAATTCACAGGAGATGGTCTGCACCCTTCAGTGATCTAGTACATATGTTGCATCTTACAAGTAAAGATCTTAGTAAATATACACAATTTCAATATTGTCAGTATTCTCAAGAAACAGTAAACGGAGGCTTCCTCAATTCTATTCAATTCTTTATTCGATTTTCTTGGTTAAAATGCAGATAGCCGATGCGTTTCGTCCGTTACCGGACTTCTTCAGGGCTATAAAGAATATAACAAATAAACATACATAAAACACTATTTACAAATATGTACATACATAATTTACATTTTATGTATTTACAGGAGAAAAAAACAGATTTAGCAAATTCACTTATCTATTCTTACATAGTTTTTAACAGTTTTACTTCTATTCAGAATACTTGGGGAAACGCACACATAACACAATCTTAACAATGTGTCTCAGGCAGACATCAGTTCAAAATCACAATTTTTAATTGGTAAAATAAAATAAAATGTATACATAGTCATATGTTAAACTCAATCTTCTGATTTATCGAAAATAACATCTGTTGATTTATACCTGATTTAATAAGATCTTTACTTGTAAGATGCAACATATGTACTAGATCACTGAAGAGTGTAGACCATCTCCTGTAAATAGTAAAAATTTGAACATTGAAGGTTTATTAAATAATTTGAGGTACAATATAACAGGCAAAAATAATTGCTAGTTGAAATTCATAATTGGGTAATAAGCAAAAGACTCAATCACAAGCAGCAGGAGAATGACAAGAAGTCAAGGCAAGAATGTTCTAAGCCCAAAGGATGAGACAAACCTACAACCTCTCTAGATTTGGGACAAACCAGATTGGCTCACCTCCAAAATATCTCACATTTTATATGAACATTCTCAGTAGAAGTCATTGGAAAAATCACAATACAAAATTATACATCACCAATTGAATATTAATGGGCCCTATTCTGACCTAATGTCATCGGATGCACCAGTTCAAATCTAGTTGCATAAAATAATGGAAATCTTATAAATGAGTGGTCTACAGTATTACTGGCAGGAAGAGTCTTGAATGTTGCAAAAGGCTTCCTCCTTGAATGCTGCAAAAAATTCCTTCTTCTTAGTTCTTCGAGAATAGCATGTCAGTACAGAGCATTACATGGTGCATATTTTGGTTACGCATGACGTCTGAATAAGAAATGAAAACCCACGTCATGGCTACTTTGTTATGGATTTTAGGCTTATTTCGGGCCTAGACGAGGCACAGGAAAATGCACTTGTCAAGTGCAGTGGTTTTGTTTTAGTGCAGAAATGTTAAGCACACATTTTTACTAAATCAGAATCGGTGCTCACACCTCTGATATTGCTGTTAGCATCACTGTTTCACTCACTTGCTCCTCTGGGGTACAGGAAGTTGTTGCAGGAGTTTCTCAGATCACCTCTGGCTCTCCTCTTAATCGTTACTCACCCTTAGATTGTCATTCATTACAGCCATATTTCCACCACTGACCTTTTTTAACACACCGCTTCAAAAACTGCTTTGGATCCCAATGACTATTCCAGTTACAGACCTATCTCTGTTTTCTTTCAATGCAAAAATCCTAGAGAGCTTAGTCCATGGTCAGCTTTCAGCATTGATCTTATCCCACCATATACTTAATTTATAAATCTGACTCTCGCCCCACTTTTGGTACCGAATCAATTCCTACTGCTGTGATGGATGAAATCCACATGAAGATGGCCAAAAAGACTTGCGTAAGTTAATGTGAAAGACCTGACACTCAAATGACTTGCATCTTTTGTTAGCAGTCAATCACAGGCAGTTAATGCTCACCTGTGGGGTATGTCTTGAGTCCTACACACCTGAACATCTATGTGGTATGCTGGTGACCACTCATCTTATTCATAAACTAGATAGTGACGAGAATAGATTGCAACAGTATTTTAAAGACTGTAAGAATGCAATTGCATCTTGGATGGACACTAATTCATTTTACCTAAAAATGTCCAAGACAGGTTCTGGTTTTTGACATGAGTCAGCTTGGTGTGATGATTGGTTGCCAGAGGAATTGGGATCTATTTCTGGTCCAGCTACTTCCTTGTGTAATTATGTTTTATTTTTTACTCTAATCATTATTTTGGTTCACACATTCCTAAGCTGACTTCCAGCTGCTTTATGCAGTTGAATGTTTCCTTTTTTTTACTCTCGCCATTTCAAAGTGTTATCCAGTCTCTTATCGTAAACAGACTTGTTTATTACAGTTCTGTTTTCTGTGCTCTTCTTCCTACTTTACTGGATCGCTTGCAAATTATCCAAAACTCTGCTATCCATATTCTACAATCTCTCACCACTTTAGGGATTTGCATAGGTTACACTTATAATGTATGTTTCAATATCTTTGCTTCTGTTACAATGCCATCCCTCATATTGTCCCTTCTTATCTCAAAAATATGTACTCCCTTTTAACATCCTTTTAGAACCCTACTCTTAGTCTTTGTTTTGCTTTGATGGGTGCTGGGGCTTTTCTGTACACTGCTTCTAAAGCTTGGAATGCTTTGTCACTTACACTTGGATTAGCTCCTTCTTTGATGCCATTTTGTAAACTTTAAACACTTCTCTGTTTTCCCTTAAGTAATTCTTTTTGGCTCTGGAGCTCAGTTCTAGGCTGCATAGTTCCCTGTTATACATTGGGCTTTATACATTTCTAAGTCAATAGGTCACCCATTCTCCAGATTTACTTTCAAAATGCCTCACTAACTGTCTGTTAGATAGTAAATCTATCCTTTTTAGGTCTCGCCTGTCGATGCGCATGCGCATTGAGCAAGCGAGACTATGGGGGCTTATCCACTCTTATCCAACTTGCAAGGAATCGTGGTGATTCCTTGCAGTGCCCGTGACTTTTAAGCTCAATGCGCATGCGCATTGAGCTTAAAAGCGCGTGCACATCAGTTCCCTCAGCAGCACTCCAGGCCCCTGCTGCTTTCACACCTCCCCGCTCCGCCCCCTCCCCTGTCCGCCGTGTCGCATTTCTCCTCCCCCCCCCTCCCCTTATCTGCCTTCCCTCCGTCTGTTCCCTCTCCCCGCTCCGCCCCCTCCCCTGACCCTTCCCCTTCTCTCTCTTCCCTCCGTCTTGCTTCTCCAGCATACCCGGCCTCACTTCTCCTCCCCCTAATTACACTTTTTCACTGACGCCAGGCTGCTGTCACTTAATCTCCCCACTGCCCCACCCCCATTAGTGTCCTAACTACACTTCCAAGTCTCGCTACCTCGCCGCCTCCTCTCTATCCCTCTCTCTCCGTTCTTTTCCCATCTCTCCGTCCTCCCCTCTCCTTTTCTCAATATTCTTCTTTTCATACTTGGAGAAGTGTGGCTCAGGGGTTAGAGGCGGCAGCCCCGGAAGCTGAGATCGGCCCTGGACCAGGGTTCAATTCCCCGCCTCGGCGGGTCTTGGGCTCAAAAAATTCCACGGACTCGATAATTCTCGCTCCGGTGCCTTCTCAACTCACGGGTTCACACTCTGCGACTCTGGGCAATAGCTTGCTTAATCTCCACAACGGCCCCTCGTGGCGGGATGCCTGGCTTTCACCTTGTGGATACCCTGCTGGGGTTATCTCACAGGGGAATACCAGGACGGGTTCCCTAAGCAAGCGCCGGGAAACCCTTTGTGGGTAGCTGTGCGCTATATAAGCTCAAATACATACATACATACATACTTGTTTTTGCAGTAATCTGGTACATCTTTTGATTTTCGGCACTATCTCGACTCGTGTAGCTCGTGTTCCTCTGCCCATTTGTGCTTCCAGTATATTCCGTCATAGCCTACTCTCCTGTTCGAGCTTGCTTTAGGAAATTCCTGTCGCTTCCACACGGATCACAAGATGTTTTATCCAGGTTAGAGCTGTGCTGGAGACCTTCGCTCACAGCAGATTACGGTTACCAGACCCTCGCCTCGACTGCAAGATGTCTCTACAGAAGAGAAATGTAACTGCGAACACGAGTCTGTCTGTTGCAGACAGTCCTGCAAGATACCGCCAGGCTGGATTACTTGCCATCATAGTCCATTCCTAGGGACACAGTTACTCTGTTTACTAACTTCTCCCTTTTATTCCGCGATGTAAAGCTTTGAAACTCTCCATAGTTTCCTTCAATAGATAACTGTACACACAACTGTGGAAGCTATGGGTGTCGTCAGCTCTCAGTGCTCGCCAGAGTATCTCATTCCGGTATTTTCAGATAACAGAGCTTCCCCGTCGCTGGGCAGTCTGAGCAAGAAGCTCTCTGCGGTTCGGGCATGCAGATGTATATTGCCACATACATTGAGGTCCGATGCTGCCATGCTCCTTCTAGGTGTCTCTGGTACAGGATCCGCTCCTGACTGCGGGGATGCTTTTCAGTGCCTCGAAGTATACTTTGAACAGTGGCCTTCATGCAGGTTATTGTGCTCCGACTCCCCCTGGCTCCTATCCAGGCAGAGAAGCAGACATGCCCACCTTCAGCCAATTCTACTACTTGGTGATAGCACGCACAGTGGCCTGCTGGCTGTTGTTGCCCCTTATCTTGAAGTGTCCTGTTGTCTTCGTACTGTTGCAGCAAAGAGTACACGCAACCAGAAGATGCAGTCTAACCCGCCCCCATAATCTCTGTCTCCTACTGCGAAAACTCTCTAAGTAAGAGTTTTTTTTCATTACCTTTTGCTTACATAAAAGCCTGTTTGGCTCAGACACTTCGTGCAGTTAATTACATCATCAGCACCGATGTCAATGTGTTCTGTCGGGATTCCTAATTTAAAAAAAGTTGAAATGACGCAGCGTCTTTCCTCAAAATTAATTTGGAGCTAGCACTTGCAGGTGGGGGTAAAATGTTAGCACTCCGCAGCTTACAATAAACAGTGCGTCCTGCTTCTCCGCTAAACTCCCTCACCCTCACTCACCCTCAACCCCTCACCCTCACTCACCCTCAACCCCTCACCCTCACTCACCCTCAACCCCTCAACCTCACTCACCCTCACTCACACTCACCCTCACTCACCCTCACTCACCCTCACTCACCCTCACTCACCCTCACTCACCCTCACTCACCCTCCCTCACTCACCCTCCCTCACTCACCCTCACTCACTCACCCTCACTCACCCTCACTCACCCTCAACCCCTCATCCTCACTCACCCTCACCCTCACTCACCCTCAACCCCACTCACCCTCAACCCCACTCACCCTCAACCCCACTCACCCTCAACCCCACTCACCCTCAACCCCACTCACCCTCAACCCCACTCACCCTCAACCCCTCACCCTCACCCTCAGTCACCCTCACCCTCACTCACCCTCAACCCCTCACCCTCAATCCCTCACCCTCAATCCCTCACCCTCACTCACCCTCACTCACCCTCAACCCCTAACCCACCCTCACCCTCACCCACCCTCACCCTCACCCTCACTCACCCTCACTCACCCTCACTCACCCTCACTCACCCTCACTCACCCTCACTCACCCTCACTCACCCTCACTCACCCTCACTCACCCTCACTCACCCTCACCCTCACTCACTCTCACCCTCACTCACCCTCACCCTCACTCACCCTCAACCCCTCACCCTCACTCACCCTCAACCCCTCACCCTCACTCACCCTCAACCCCTCACCCTCACTCACCCTCAACCCCTCACCCTCACTCACCCTCAACCCCTCACCCTCACTCACCCTCAACCCCTCACCCTCACTCACCCTCAACCCCTCAACCCCTCGCTCACCCTCACTCACTCATCCTCACTCACCCTCAACCCCTCACCCTCACTCACCCTCAACCCCTCACCCTAACTCACCCTCAACACCTCACCCTCAACCTCAACCCCTCACCCTCACTCACGCTCACTCACGCTCACTCACGCTCACTCACGCTCACTCACCCTCACTCACCCTCACTCACCCTCACTCACCCTCACTCACCCTCACTCACCCTCACTCACCCTCACTCACCCTCACTCACCCTCACTCACCCTCACTCACCCTCACTCACCCTCACCCTCACTCACCCTCACCCTCACTCACCCTCACCCTCACTCACCCTCAACCCCTCACCCACCCTCAACCCCTCACCCTCACTCACCCTCAACCCCTCACCCTCACTCACCCTCAACCCCTCACCCTCACTCACCCTCAACCCCTCACCCTCAACCCCTCGCTCACCCTCACTCACTCATCCTCACTCACCCTCAACCCCTCACCCTCACTCACCCTCAACCCCTCACCCTAACTCACCCTCACCCTAACTCACCCTCACTCACCCTCAACCCCATACCCTAACTCACCCTCACCCTAACTTACCCTCACTCACCCTCAACCCCTCACTCACCCTCACCCTCACTCACCCTCAACACCTCGCCCTCAACCTCAACCCCTCACCCTCACTCACCCTCACCCTCACTCACCCTCAACACCTCACCCTCAACCTCAACCCCTCACCCTCACTCACCCTCAACACCTCACCCTCAACCTCAACCCCTCACCCTCACTCACCCTCACCCACCCTCAACACCTCACCCTCAACCCCTCACCCTCACTCACCCTCACTCACCCTCACTCACCCTCACTCACCCTCACTCACCCTCACTCACCCTCACTCTCACTCACCCTCAACCCCTCACCCTCACTCACCCTCACTCACCTTCAACCCCTCACCCTCACTCACCCTCACCCACCCTCACCCTCACCCTCACTCACCCTCAACCCCTCACCCTCACACAGTGCAATAGGTCTCAGACCATTTCAGTTAGAGCTTTTACAAATGTTTATGGCTTTTTTTTATTTGTAATTCTTTAGCATTGGCTACAGGAAACAAAAATGCTAAACATTTACAAAAAAAACCCATAAACAATTCTAAAAGCACTAACTCTAATGGTGCGAGACCTATTGCATTTCCAATGCTTGTTTGTAATACACTTTTTCATTTTGCATGAACAAAGTGCAGCAAATATAGAAAAAGAAACCACATACTGACAACTCCCCCTCCCCAGTCCAACATATTTCTGAATTTACAGCCCCTCCCTTGCATATGTTCCGATAGATATGGTACCTCTTCACCATTGTTAATTCACCCTTCTGGGTGCTTACTCGCAACATTACAAATATTCGGGTGGTCTGTTGTTTGCAGGGCCAGTCAACCTAGGTCACTTTTCTGCCCATTCAGCAAGGTCCTCCGCAGTAAATCTAACCTTAAATGCAGGCTAGATATGTATTTACATTTAGCCTCTCAAGCATTCTTTTTGACTTGCTGGCTTCTTGTCATTGTGAAAAGATAGCCTTCCTGCAGTTCAATTTAAGTGTGGGCCTAATGGTTCGCTCGCATTCCTGTTATTGTAACGTCCACTTCTCAACTTCTGTGTCAGTCACCGGTGTTGGCATCACTGAAACTGGTAATGTTTTCCGAAGACTGGAGCCTCTCTCAAGGTAAGCCTTAGAATCCTTGGGCAGCACTTTTTAAGAAGAACTATTCTGTGCTTAAATATTTGACGGTTCCTCTGGATTCGGGGATGAATATCATCTCATGGACTTAATCTCTCCTAGCTTGACTCCCCTTAGAACTTATTGCACCACTTTCTCCTGAGAAGCAGTCCAGCATAGAGCTTAATCTGATTCTAGGGTATTCCCATTAGGAAACTATGCACAGCATCCATACCACTTAGAACATGTGCGACCTCATTATGAGGGGCCTTGGTAATCCTGATAGGGCTGGTAACAGAAACTATTGGTCCCATTGAGATTGCAAGATGTGGTGTTTGGCACAGGCTTCAGCTGCTGCAGGTAGCCAAAAATCTCCCGATGAAATACTGGGTGAAACAATCTGGAATCAATGTACAACTGTATTATTCCATGTCATACCCCAAAAACATTTGAAGGGGGCTAGTATTTCCGTCTGGGGCATCAGAGTTGTTGATGCTCTCTTTATTAATAACTCTGGAGCGGTGAATGGAGTGTGGGGTGAAGTGAGAATATCAAGTAGTAACTCGACAGACTATGAATGAGGCCTAACCCAGGAGAAATATTTTTCACCTGAAGCGTAACAAACAGGGGTCCACTGTGTAACACACATTAGGGTAAAAATGTGACCTTTACACTGTGTAAAGTACAACCATCTCAGTTGTTCCATACAGCTCCCAGAAACAAATGGTTCAGCTCTACATCTACAAAGATGCTCACATAGATGATCAAGTCTACTTGTGAAAACGTTCATTTCTTACTTGGTGGTGGTAACTAGCTGTGCCTATGAAGAGGTCTCTGTTATTCATGTTCTTTAGTCGCTTCTTTACTCTCCTCTTCATCCAACTGCAGTGGATCACCCAAAACACTCCTCACCCATCTGGAGGCTTTCTGAGAGCCAGATGTGCATTCACCCCTAGGGGTCTAGCTCTTCCCTTTCCTTGGGTACGCCAAAGCACATGTAGCTTGGAAGCCTTCTAATTATAGTTCAAGTTTTCAGTTGATCAGCTGCTTTTGTTACACTTGATTTCCAGACAGTTTTGGTGTGTTTCTATTCTATATGCCTTTGTATGATATTTATTTTCATTAGTGCTTTGATTGCTTATGTTTTGTCAGAATCCGTTTTTTAATACTGCCTTTTACAGTTTATTAGTCTGCCATGAGTTCTGTATATTTCCATCAATACCAATATGCTAGGAGAGGCAGTGTAAGGGAAATGCTCTTGTTTCTAGGAAGAGTTCCTGTTAATTACTGGCTGTTTGATTATCTCAGTTTCTTATCCCTTAAATATTTGTTTGGGCCCCACCAACTACTTCCTAAGCTACTGTTTCCTCTGGACAGCCTGTACTGTCTCCGGGTTACTAGGCAGGCCCTCTGATCCCCATTAATAGGTTCAGAACTGGTATTTCAGCGGGCACACTCCTCATGACCCCTAATACCTCCTTTGGTATTTGGTGTCTGCGTTGGCTGTGCTTAATGCTTATTTGCTGACTTCAAAATGGCTACTGTCATCCTCCAAGTGCTTGTGCTCAAATGTTCCTCATCCTTTCCCTATGGTGCTTTATCTTGAAAGGATTACTATAGCCTCTGCTCTCTCTGATAGGGGCCCAGGCTATGAAGTATCCCCGTCCCTTTACTCCAGCATACTCTGGACAGAGTTAAGAAGGAATAAAATATTTTTACCTATTTAATTTGTCAAAAAAGATATTCCCTGAAACAGATCACTCCTCCTGGTGACCATCGTACCTGGGTCCCACGCCCATTCACCATACCAGAAACCTCTGTATAATCCTTGATGACAAGCTCTCGATGAACAAACAGGTCAATGCAGTGGTTATATCCTCAGAATGCTTTGCAAAATTTTCAAATGGCTCCTGACGCACAGAAGGCACACGGTCTCCCAGACCCTCATCACCAGCAGACTCGACTACAAGAATGCACTCTACATTGGTATCTCCAAACAACTCGCACAAAGACTCCAAAGTATCCAGAAACACTGCCGCCATACTCTTCCCCAGAAGCGTTCACATCACTCCCTACCTCACAGGCCTGCACTAGTTACAGTTCCAGAAATGCTGCGATTTCAAGCTTCTCATCCATGCCTACAAAGCCCTCCACAGCGCAGGACCATCCTACCTCAATGACCAACTCCAACTTTACCAACCCTACAGACAGCTACACTCCACCTCTCTCTTCCTGACACGAATCCCCGGCAACTGCAGAAGTAAGACAAGAGGATGCACTTTCGCCTTCATCGCCGCAAAAGCTGGAAGTAACTTCCTCTGTACATTTAGACCGTCACTTCACTCTTTACTTCCTCAAGAAGCTGAAGATCTGGCTGTTCAACTAACAGCACCACCAGAACTATGCTGCTGCTCTAGCGCCGGAATACCCTCACGGATGATAAGCTGGTCCATACAAATCTACATAACAAGTCGGGTTACCTAGCCATACATAGTAGAGCTTCAAGTTTTATGTTTAAATTGTGTTTATTGCGCTTCACATTCAATCTGATATACCATCATGTTTTACACACTGGTTCGGCGTCAACATTCGGCCTACCCAGCGTTGATACAGCTTTTAGTAGCAAATCGAAACAGTAACAGTAAAGAATAGACTTGCATAATTAAGTGCATTTCTCGGACTCCGGTAGTTGAATCAAGTGCGGAGAGAAGGTCACTTGAATACCGCTGGTGGTGGCATGGAGTCGCATAATATCATAACAAGGCAATGGATATGTCGACCGGGTCCGTTTCAAGGCTTCATAGTAGTGTCCGTGAAATAGAGCAACATTTAAACTTTATATCCCAAACCTCGCCGCCCCCCCAATCTACCAACCCACTACCCCTGTTCCAGGTCCAATTGTCCTCCGCATAGTTGTGATCATTCAGTTCGTTGGTTCTCTGACATCGCACTGCGACAGTCGCAGCAGGGGCAGATATCTAGGACAAGTCACCTCCCTGAACTCAGTGGCCAAAAGCGTCAAGAAGGGTCGCCATAATTCTGGGTACTTGTCTCCCTCCCCCTTGGCAATTAACGACAGTTTCTCCATCCCTAGGACGTTCCAAAGACGGTGCAACCAGCCCTGAAAAGTGGGGATGTGTGTAGTGGGCCAATAGGTGAGGATATTCTGTAACGCGGATCCCAGAGCTATGGCTATCAGTCTACCCCGGTGGGAGCGCAGTGGATAGGTAATGGGATTGGGCGAGCCCAGCAGCACATAAGCGGGGAATCTCGGAAGGGTAGTATCTAAGTGTAGGTCTACCTCGTCCAGTACCTGTTTCCAGTAATCTTGTAGGTGAGAACAGTCCCACAGTATGTGTACTAGTGTACCTCTCTCCCCACAGCCCCGCCAGCAGAGTGTGTCTCGCGTGTGATCCATCTCATGTAGCTTCTCTGGGGTATAATACCAATATGTGGCAATTTTAGTGAGGGTGTCCGACAGGCCCATGTGGTGAGCAGAATGACGGGCCCTATAACAAATGCCCTCCCATTCTTTATTACTTAGTGTGCGCCCTAGTTCCCTCTCCCATCTCGCTCTCCCTGCATTGTAGACATATGTGTATCTACCCAACAACATGCGATAAATATCTGATATTAATTTGCGGTCAGACTTCCTCGAGAGTAGCCAATACTCGTACTCGCTGAGTATGCAATTCGCTCCGTCCCTGGTAGCTGCGTGGAGTGCCCAGTGTCGCACCTGGAAGTAACGGAGGCGTTCCTCCTCAGGCAAGCCGTATTCACGGTGGAAGGCATCAAAGGGAATAGCCCCTTCCTCCGCGTACATGTGGGAAAGTACCCTACATCCCGCCGGACCCCATCTCGCAAATGCCGCCATGTCCATACCAGGACCAAAGTCCGGATTGCTCAGCAAGGGCGTCAGTGGGGATGGGAAGGATGTCCGCTTGTGTGCTACACTCACCTGGTCCCACACCTCCAAGGGCGTTCTCGTGATGAATGAAGCGTAGAGATTAGGGGGTCGATGCCGCCGCCGCAGTAGAGGAACCTCCTGCAGAGTGCGGCCTGCTACTGCCTGGTCTTGGAAGAGCCAGTGCTTCTCGGACTCCCATTTACTCCACTCCTCTAACGTTCGTAGTTGCGCCGCTTGGTAGTATAAAAACAGGTCTGGGATGCCCAGTCCCCGTTTTCAGGAGGCAACATCGCCAAGCGAAGTTTCATCCGTGGGCGACGCCCGTTCCATATAAAGTGTGCTAATTCAGCTTGGGTCTGACGGATCAATCCCTCCGGGGGTCTCATAGGGATGGCTCGGAACATATAGAGGACCTGCGGTAGGATCGTCATTTTGATCGCTGCTACCTTGCCTAGCCACGATAACGGAAGGTGTCTTCATCTACCCAGTTCCGACCGGATCGTTTGCCGGAGTCTCGCGTAGTTAAGGCGGACCGTGCCCTGTAGGGTAGCCGCCAACTGAACACCCAGATAGGGGACAGCCTCAGACGCCCACGGAAAGGGGAATAGCCCCTGTAGGTGCGCCCTCGTAGACGCCTCCAGGGAAAGGTCGAGTGCTACTGATTTGCTGAGGTTGACCTTGAAACCGGCCACCTCCGCGAAGGCATCCAGAATAGCTGCACAGGCCGGGAGCGACTCACCGGGGGAGGATAGTGACAGCAGAACATCGTCCGCATACAAACTTATGGTATGTTCGAAGGCTCCCATTTTGATTCCGTGGATCCCTGGGTCGAGTCTCACCGCCTGTGCTAGGGGCTCCATGTAAAGGACAAATAACAAGGGTGACAGTGGACATCCCTGTCTCGTGCCTCGCTCTATAGAGAAGCGGGGCGAGGAGCACCCATTGACACGAACCGTCGCCGAGGGCCTCGAGTAGCAGTTCAAGATCCAGGTGCGGAATCGATCACCCAGTACGGCCCTTACCAAGACGTGCTCCAGATACGGCCAGTGGCCTCGGTCGAACGCCTTTTCCGCGTCAATTGAAAGCAGCATATATTCCCCTTCCGTGCGCGTGGCCTTCTCTATAAGGTGCAGCGCTCTCTTTGTATTATCAACGGTTTGACGTTCCGAGATAAACCCTGCCTGATCCGGAACAATTAGTCTCGGCATTAGCGGGCCAAGTATCGCGGCAAGAATGCTTGTGTATAACTTCAAATCTATGTTGAGTAGCGAGATGGGTCGGTATGCCTCGCACCTCGAGTGGTCTTTACCCGGTTTAGGGATCACGGAGATGGTGGCGTCCAGCAGGTCCTCCGAGATCGCGCCTGGCTCCGAAAGGTCATTAAAGAGCAGGGGTCTCCAAACTGGTCCTGGAGGGCCGGATCCATGCCAGATTTTTAAAATAACTACATGTATCTCAATGGGGATATCCAAAAAATATGGCATGGATCCGGCCCTCCAGGACCGGTTTGGAGACCCCTGTTAAAGAGAGTGGTAAGCAGCGGCACCACCTGTGCACAGAACGTTTTATAAAAAATGGCTGTGAAGCAGTCAGGCCCCGGGGCCTTCCCCAGCTTGAGCCTGGAGATGGCCGAGATGACCTCCTCGGGTCTGATGTTGCATTCCAGGGCCGCAGCTTGATCCGCCGGGAGCTGGGCAGAGTCGAGAAATGCTTCACCCGCTGCCTGATCCAGCGTCGACCCTGCATATAGGGAAGTATAGAAATCACCGAAGGCAGTCGCGATCTCACCATCCTCTGTGGCTAGGCTCCCTCCGGGTGTTTTAATTTCTTTCACCGTTTGACGCTGACGCTTCTCTCTGAGCGCCCGTCCCAACAGCCATCCGCACCTGTCTCCCCCCGTATAGTACATGTGGCGCACCCTCAACGCCGCGAACTCCGCGTTGTCTTGGTCCAGCACGCTCAATTGTTTCCTAACCAAAGTTAGTTGCCTCCAGATCCTAGGGGCGCATGTCCTTTGGTGCATGCCTTCCAGCTCTCTAACCTTCTGTGTCAGCTCGTCCCTTTTCTCTGCCCGCGGCCTGTTTTCCGCCGAGGATAAAGCTATGAATTCTCCTCTAAGCACTGCCTTCAATGCTGCCCAGTGTGTCGCCGGGGAAGTGTCAGAGATGTCATTATGCAGCAGATAATCTTTGATCGCGCTTATTATTTTCTCAGGTACCTCCTTGCGGTGTAATAGCGTGTCCCTGAGGCGCCATCAACGGGAGGGTCGCTGCACTGGGGGGAAAAGAAAAGTCACCAAAAGGGGAGCGTGGTCAGAAAGGGAGGCCACTCCTATCTCTACAGTGGATGTCAGCGTCTGTAGGGAGGTAGAGGCCAGGAAGTAATCCATTCTGGCGTATGTGCGATGTGCGCTCAAGAAGTATGAGTATGCTCTAGTGCCTGGATGGAAGCTGCGCCAGAGGTCTACTATACCTAGTTCCCCTAGTCTCGTCGGTCCCCCCTCGGACAAGGACCCAGCCTGTGTAGTGCGCTGCGCTGACCTATCTAGCGTGGTGTCGAACACAAGGTTGAAGTCACCCCCCATAAGTACGTGCCTGTCCTCAGATGCCGCCACTACGCTAAGCGCTTCGTGAAATAATTTTTCCTGTCCCTCATTAGGGGCATATACTGAGCAGATCGTGAATTCAGACCCCCCCCCCCCAGAGAGAAATGGTACGATAACAGCCTCCCCTTTATCTCCGCTCCCTTCCGTAGCACCCGCCCTCGAAACCTCTGTGCCACTAAGATCGCAACCCCAGCTTTCTTGTTCGGGGCGGATGAGAAGAACTGTTGTGGAAAGCTGCGTGCACTCATCCTCGAGCAATCTTTCTGTAGTAAATGCGTCCCTTGTAGGAGACAGATGTCAGCTTGTGCATGTTCGAGGCAGGATAGCACTGCTCTCCGTTTGATTGGGTTGTTGAGCCCTCTCACATTTAGGGAGAGAATGCGGACTTCAGTGGGGGCCATGAGTCACCCTCTTCCCCTCCCGCTCCGTGTTCCCGGGGCGACCCCGGATGCCTGCACCCCCACTCCAACATGGCTCTCCCATCATTCCGAATCGTGTCCAGTCGTGGCCTGCCACAGGATACCCAGAACTCTCGCCAGATTGTCTTGTCGGAACCTCCCGGACCTGGAACCCCTCCCTCTCCTTCCCACAAAATTGTACATGCCCAACTCTACCCCCCATCCAGCCCCAACACCCCTCCACCCCCCATCCCCCCTCCCTCTCCAACATCCCCGAACTAGTAACTGAAAGGCAAAGTGCCAGAAAAGTACACCATTGTCCATCATCTTTCACAGATGACTGGGCACACCCTTACACGGGGGAAATGAAGCCCAGTCTCCCATTCGTCCCCCCTCCCGCCGACCCCCCCAAAAGAACATCTGAGACCCCAGGTTTTGCAAGGTTCAAGGGCATCATCCGCTCGGCTGCTGCGATAAGTCCACAGAGACCGCTTCCACCGCTGCCCTGCGACCACTGTCGATCTCAGTTTTCGGAGGCCTTCTGATGCGGCGCCGATTCCGCTGTTGGCGCCATTGAGATGAGGATTCTCCCGTTCCTCCTTTACGAGATGGCTGTTCTTCCTCCTCTGTCGGTAGCTCTATACCCAGCACCTGACAGGCCTCCTTCAGGGAGCGTATTTGATAGTTTGTTGTTCAGCTTAAATACAATCCTGAATGGGTGCCCCCAGCTATACGGTATAGACTGCTGTTGGAGATGGCTTGTGACTGGTTTGAAGCTGCGACGTTTCTGCAGTGTAAGTCCAGAGAGGTCCTGGAAAAGCGTTGGGGCATGACCACGAAAGGAGATGGGCTGCTTCTCCCTTGCTTTCTGAAGGATGTCCTCCTTAGTGCGGAAATCTTGAACACAGAGCACTATGTCTGCAGGGAAATTCGACCCAGTACGTTGGGTTCCTACCCTGTGTGCTCTGTCAATCGGGAGTGCCGTGTCCTCTGGCCGGTCCAGGATATGATTGAAGAGCTCCCTAGTGAAATTGAACAGGTCTTTGTCCTCATCCGAGTAAGCCACTCCCCGGATGCGAACGTTCTGTCGCCTGGAACGATTCTCCAAATCCTCTAGGTGCGATTGTAAATCCACCTATTGGTCGTGGAGGCGTATAATTTCCTGTTGTAGTGCCTCTGTTTCTGTGTCCCGGTTATCTTGTTTTGCCTCTAGGTCTGCTACCCGTTCCCCAACACCGTCCAGGTCTGATCGCACTGTCCGGATCTCCGCCGCAAACTCTTTTTTGAGAGTGTGAATGTCTTCCCGTAGGGACGTGAGGGACTCAAGGAAGGCCTTCGTAATGGGCTCCGCGCCATCTGTGTCCGACGTGCCCTGTTTTGCGCCAGCACCAGAGGCCTCCTTGACCGTCGCGGGCGAGTGGGTTTTCACGAACATGTCCTTCACTGTCCTGTCCTTACGGACTTTCGTGCCCTGCGACATGATAGTGACACTGCTGCGGGTCCACCTCCTGGAAGGATAACGGGTCCGATGGTTGAGTGTATGTAGGTCGCACTGGCTGCCAGGTCACGGGTCGGCAGCCGCCTCGCACAACAAAATGGCGCCCGGCTAGGCCCTCATCTCATAGAGCCGTGGGCACCACACCGGCTTTTTGGGATGTGTTTGCCGCCCAATACTTTGGGCAGCGACGTAGCACTCACCGCTGCACCAAGCTCTCGGACACGCCGCCGCGGCTACCCTGTGGCAATCTCCACTGCAGGCCCGCAGCAGCAACAGGCGTAGTTCCCACCTGCCGCCTCACGCAACTCTCCTGCGCGGGCCGGGCCTGCCGTAGACGTTCGAAACAGCGTGGAGGTGCCTCAAGTTGTGGGCCCTCATCCCACCTGTCTCTGGTATAGGGCCCCCTTTCGGTAGTCCCGGACTCGGGCCCTGGTTCACCACGCCCTGGCCAGTTCTCCGCGTTCAGCGCGGGTTTGCGGACGTCGCCACTGTTCCCGCCTCCCGACACCCGGAGCCCGGCGGGCACCCCCACCAAACTCCGCATGTGCGCCGTGGCGGCGGGTCTGCAGAAGCAATCGGTTCTCGATACTACCGATGCCTCCCGCCGGTGTAGGCGCGGGTCAGACCCGCCGAGGACTCACCAGGCTAGGCGGGAAGTCGCGCCCGATCTCGAGCCTCCAGCTCGGCTGCAGCGTCTCTGGCTGGTCGCTCCACCCCCAGTGCCGGCCGCGGGCTCAGGCTGCGTCACAGGTCGATCGGCGGACCGGCGCTCAGGCGCTCCCCGCGGGTCCGAGACAAGCCAGCTGGACCCCCGCCGTGTAGGGATACCGGGCGGGCTTTTGGGGTCGCTAAGAAGGGGCTCCGCGACACCGGAGCCCGTGCTGTAGAGGGCCGACGGCAGGAGCTCCGAGGAGTGCGACTTCCTACGCGGCCATCTTGGCCACGCCCCAGAGCTTCAAGTTTTAAAAGGATTCTGTACACATGCTCCTTCGAGTTCGGCCAGCACTGCAACTGTCCCCTGTATTTGGACTTGAGTTATGGAAGCTGTAGTTAATCACTTTAAAGTTGAGAGAGGAATTTGCTGATTACGAGCCTGCATTTGTATACTATTGGTAAAAGGAATTTTGAACCTATGCAACTATTTTGATTTCTCTCAGCCATAGTGACATGAAATGTTTCTATGTGCAGCTTTACTGAAGCCAAAATCAATGGAGGGACTGATTAAATAACCATTTATTTATAAAAGCAAAAACGACTCGAATACAATGTATTGTAGTACTTAAACATTTTACTAGAAAAGGTGGCATGATTCGTCATCCTGATTATGATAAAGCACTAGGTTTGTCTTTTTTTACAGTTTATTATAAACAGCAAAATATTTAGCTCTTACTTAGAGCAGGTTTTCTTTTTCTTGACTGGGTGTTCAGAAGGGCTGTCTGTAAGTCCTTTTTTGTGCTTGTAATGTCTTGTGTACTTTTTGAGATCTGCGTTGGTTGTTTCTTTTTCTGTATTCAGTGTTGTTAATTTAGTACTGTTGTACTACAGGGACAGTGAAGGGCTGGCCTGACACAACATGGTCCGTGTTGTGGGGCTCCAACGCCCCTTTTTGTATACAGCTCTGCTACCTTACAAAGCCAAGGGTTAAACTACCTTGCAGAGCATGGTTGAACATTTTGATTGTCCAGCCATTATTTAAAAAAAAAAAAGTTTATTTATTGGTATTTGTTATGCAAATTGTTCATACAGCTTGTTCCATTAGCATTTTAACTGTGCACATCATAACTATAACAACGCAAACAACAGGTACGGTTGATATCATTTCCCTATGTCTGCCACCTTCAGCCCCGCCAACTGTACCATAACAGTTTGGTAAGGAACCTCTAGCTCATTGGTATCGACATTTATTACATATTTCGTACATTTCGCTCTAAATTCACACTTCCGGGAAACATTGCACTGGGTCCCTTTGGGCACATGCACACCATCATGGGGCCTGTGCCTGAATTACCCTGCTTGCCTGTGCCACTCTCTCTGGGGGGGTGTAGTGTCTTATGCATTACTCCATGGGTGACGGTAATTTTAAATTACACCACATTAAGGGACTCTCTCCTATTCATTCTAGCTGCTTAAGACAGATGACTACTTCCAGATGAGACCTAACAAATTTACTTTCAGGTTGAAACATCGACATTTCACCCGCTAGCTGAAAGGATGGGCTTTGTCTAGACGCAGAATATAGTAGTAGTAGTAGTAGTAGTGAGAAGGAAGAGCAGGGAGGAGGAAGAGGAGAAAGCATTATTTGACTTGCCTATACCTCTGATACTGTTTGACGAATCTTCACAACATTTTTCAAACAAAGTTAAGTTAGGTCTTGTTGGGCATGGAAAGTTTCAGGGCGATACATCAAGCGGCCCGAGATGTCAATAACCTGGTCATAAGCAGTGCATTGCAGGGGGGAAGTTAGAGTTAGCTCAGATAACTACAACTGGTGAATTTCACTGGTTTGTACGAGTGAAATCTAAGCCTAACCAGAATGTCCCTGTGACCTTTGTTTTTTTTCAGTGAATATATATATATATATATATATATATATATATATATATATATATATATATATATATATATATTACTCTTCCCTGAGCATATCCATAATAATCTCACATATATACCACCTAGGGTGTTAATTTGAAATGGTCCTTGTACAATTGTCTCAACTGCTGACACTAAGTGACCTCCTGGACTTGCATGCACTGCCTGTGATTTAGTATGCATGTATGGTTTCAAAAGAGTCCCACTGGATCTAGGTCTTGTTTCTTATGATTACCCTAGTACGGGTACTCAATATGTCTGCATAGTTTTAGCATATGAGTTTGAAACTGCTTTTAAAAATTAGCAGTTGTTTTATGTACATGCTGAAAAAGAGAGGGGAGGTGGTAGATCCTTGTGGAACTCCTGTTTTTATGGAATAAGAATTTGAAGAGAAAGGTGGTGTGTGAACGTGATCGAATCTGCTGTCTAGGTAAGACGAAATACAGTAACAAGCGATGCTATTTATTTAGACTTCTCAGTCTAATAAGTTAGGTGTCCCGGTGTACTGTCAAAAGCTGCTGAAATGTCCAGCTACATCATTTTTGTCTACTAACGTTTTTAGATCATCCCAAATTGTGATTAGGGCAAAGTCGGACCACCTTCCTGAGCAGAATCCCGTTTGACAATCTGACAGTAGTATGTATGTAGTTTATTTTCTTGTATGAATTTTGAGACCTTATGAAAGGCTGCTCATTCCATACCTTTGCTAAGAAAAAACATTTGCAATTGCTCTGTAGCTGTTTGGGTCCTCAGGGTTCAAGTCTAATATCTTTACTAATGTTCCTATTTTTAAAGGGTTATGGATAATATTTCTCACTAGGACAAATGTGAATGTTGACTGAATGATATTTTTGAAAATGTATGAAGGCCAGAGATCAGATGGTCAGTTATCTGGGCTGCGAGCTTTTCTAGGTCTTCGAATTCGGAGTTTGTAATTTCTAGGAAGGCTGATTTAGAGGCAGATTGCATATCTGCTGTGATTGGTTTGGCTGTATATCAGGGGAAGACTTGTTTTTCTTGGTTGTTAGATAGGAATTCTGTGTGTCTGCTTTGTTTGGGTAATGTGCTGCTAGTTTATTGCAGAAATGTTGTGAAAGTAGGGTAGAGATTTGACAGCTCCCTTTATTGGAAAATTCTGATAACATTTTATACTGTCCCCTGGCTGGGCATTTAGAATGGTCAATCCTGCTTGAGTAGTAGACATTTTGGACTTCTTTGTTAGTACATTTTATTGTGCCTATGTAGGTGCATTTTGTCTGAGGGTTCTTGGTCATTAGCATTCTGGGTTGAAGTGTTGTGAATTGTACTTTAATCTTTTTGAGCCCTTCAGCCATCCAAGGGGCCTAATTTGTTTTGCCTTGTTTCAAAGTTGTTTTGGGAATTAATATATCAAACTCTGAGGAGATTCATTTATAGAATTTTTCTACTGAGTTTATTTTTTCTAATTGAGCATTTATTGCTAAATATGATTCGAACTTCTGCATCTTTCGTTTGTTATACTGTCTGTAGGTTATAGAGGGGTCAAGGGATTTAATTGATATTTTATTGGGGGTCTTGAAGGACAAGGTGAAAATGTGTTGATTGGACCATGTTATTTTCCATTTGTCCATATGAAGTTTTTGAACTAGTGGTCAGCTCGAGTATGCAGAAACTGATATAAAATGTATGACCTGCAATGTGGATAAGCCCAGAGACGATCTGTTGTAAGTTATGTGTATTCAGTACGGATATGATTACATTAGGTTGAGGCATATTTGGTTCATCTAACCTGAAGATTAGGACACCAAGTAAAGATATATTGGACAGTATTTTTGATAGATTCAAAACTGTGCCCAAGAAAGCATAAGTAAAAGCTCTGGTCGGTGGAGGTATGTAAAGCAATAGGAAGTGATAGTCCAGCAAGTAGAGCTTCACAACAATGTGTAGTCACCTGCTCTATCTATGGAGCTCTTTGTGAATTTATGGTTCCTATTTGTTAAAATGTGTTCTTTGTGTTTCTGGGAAAGTGAGGAGGTAGAAGTACTGCTATCGCAATGGAGCTGGGATTGTGGCATTCTTCAGCTTCACTATCCTTTCCATGTAGGTTTATTGGAGACATGATGCAGTTGTTATGGGGGAGAGAGAGCAGGAGTCAGATTGCGAAACTGGTGTAGGATTGTGGGCAGCTGGTTTGTTAAGTTGGTAACAACAAAGACAATGATTGGAGGGTCCAAGGGACTACATTTTTTAGACCTGCAAGGAAAAAATCCCCTTCTTATACAAATATATAACCCAAACAATCCTTGGGTCTATAATAATGGTGTGTGCTAGAAGTAACAGACTTTGTTAAAGTATCAAATCTCCAGAGGGGAGAAAATACCTTTAGGACGATTACCCTCACTCACCATAGGTGACATGCTTCATCATTTGGGTATCTCCTCCCAGTGGAAAAACCTAGTTTCACTGAAGGCTATAACCCCCTCACTAAGAGGGAGGAGCTTAGGGATGTTTTTATATAGAAGCTGCTACACACTCTGGGATTCTAAAGTCCTGTGGTGAGTGAGGTAGATGCAAAAACTGCAGCGCAAGAAAGAGAAAATGTGATTTAAAACTACCTAGTGACAGCAAAATGATCTAACTTCCGTAATACTGGAAATACCTTAAAAAATAATTGGAAAAAAGGCATCTGTCAGGTCAAAAACAAACTCAAACACACACCCAATTAATTATTGAGTGGATCCTAAATGTATCCTTTATACCACAAATTAGTGAAAAGGGCGGAAAACAACTTTACAGGTATTCCTTTGTCTTTTTAATGTATGAATCTGTGTGTACATGATAAAACAGGTATTTTGACACAGCTATATACTTTTTTTCTATGTAGAGCGGGGTCCTCTTCCCTGAGCTGCAGCCAGGTTGAGGGGAGGCTTTATATATCCATCAAATTGGGGGAGATGTTTTCACCCCTTTTCACTAATTTGTGGTATAAAGGATACATTTAGGATCCTCTCATTAATTAATTGGATGTGTGTTTGAGTTTACAAAGTTTGTTTTTGACCTGAGAGATGCCCATTTTTCTATTTTATTTGGTATTTCCAGTATTACGGAAAGAATACACTGGAATATTGGTCTAGTACCTACAGTACACAATACTGTTTATGCACATTTGCGTTTTTCACTCGAGCAGCAGATTTGTATATATATATATTTTTTGTGGTCCTGACGAAAGCCCGGGGCTGAAACATGTTGACTGTGTGTTGAGAACCAGCAGTCTTATTTCCATACTGCTGTCTGCACTACTTTTATCCCTACCAGAAAGAGCAAGCTAATAAAGTTAGATCATTTTGCTGTCACTAGGTTTTAAATCACATTTTCTCCTTCTTTGCGCTGCAGTTTTTGCACCTAACCTCACTCACCACGGGACTTTAGGATCCCAGAGAGTGTAGCAGCTTCTATATAAACAAAAAATCCCTGAGCTCCTCCCTCTCAGTGAGGGGGTTGTAGCCCTCAGTAGATGGCCTCAAAAATGGAAGTCATTGTGGACATGTTTGTCATTCCAACCAATGACAAGGTAGCTATATTTCAAGGAATATAGAAACTAATCAGCCGCAGCAACTTACACAAAATTACAAATGAAGTTGTAGTGGGTCAGGTCAGTAATGTAGACTGAAACACCTCAAGGGTAACCCAGTAGTCAGTTGGGACCCTGAAGACAAAAATCATCTCACAACCTTATTATGTGGGCACTGTACCACTTATGTCTCAATGTAAAGAGAACAAATGATGCTCATCAAAGTTTCAGTCTTATGACTAAAGGGTACCAACATGCCCCAGAGCCTGCATAAACCAATTCATGTATAAGAGCCCAGCATGCAAAAACAGAGACGGCAAGTGCATGAAAGAAATAAATGTTTGTCAAGGGCCATGCAAGCTACATTAATGCATGCAATGTCATACCTTCTTACGTAGGTACCCTCTGCAGTATAGATTTACATGAGCATGTCACAAAAGCCAAAAACAGTATGTGGGCTGCCATCATGAGGTCTAATTCTTTATAAAAGTTTTATATAGCGCAAACAAGATCCCGAAGGATATCAGAGCGCTTTACAAAGGAAGGAAGGAAGGACATGAATCCAATATCACCAACAGGAAAAGATTACACAAAAGGAATACATGCATAAGTACAGACAATTATCACAAAAGTCCCAAGCAGATGAATCTAAATGGGAATGTAACAGACCACGGATGGGGTACACACTGCGGAAAAGAAGAGCATAGATCCAAAACTGACATTAAGTAGGAATACTCATTTGATTCCCAAACCAGAGAGTCAAGGAGAGTAATGCGGTAAGCAGGAATATATTGGACTACGAAAGGGGACAAACAATGCGGTAAAGAAGGGCAGCATCACATGAGAAGACATTGGTTGTAGGAACAATGAGTTCAAGCAAATTATCCTGGGCCAAGTTAAGGTATCTCTCTTTATCTCACTTGCCACCCGCGCCGCCCACACACACACCCGTGCGAGCACTGCCGTGGACAAGAGTCCACGGGCCACACCCACACTCAACGTAAATAATGCTGACATCTCCTGTACTCATTCCCCCCCCCCCCCCCAAATACAGACTGCTCCTTACAATTCCAAACATTCTCTGTCGTCTCCCCGATTTTTTTCTTTTTGAAATTCTTGTCCATGACCCACACAATGGTCCATGAATATTAGCTGTTGAGACGTATACAACAGTTTGACATTGAAATCAGAGTGACCCAGTAATCGTCAACAATTTAAAAGCACAAAAGGGTGTTGGGTTATTCGTAAAGAGGGGGTGAAGTAAACGTCCCACCCAAAATCACAATCCACCAGCGCAGGAAGCACTAGCTGTGTGCCAAATGCCGAAGGTCACCAGCTGAGGGTAGGGCAACTAGTTTGCATGGCAGAGTCTCGTTTGTTATTGGAATTAACCAGACAAATCGCTCTGCACCTCCTGTTCATATAATCATGTATGTAATGATATGAATCAAAGAGGCTAGACGTGTTTATTTGAATTGGTTCTTTTATCGTTTTCAGATTGTTGACAATAAGTGATGTTATGGCCTTATGCACATTACCTGTGATTTAATAGTCGTCATATGGATTCAAAAGAATCCCACTGGACCCTTGTCTTGTTTCTTTCAATATGAAGATCACACAAAGATAATTCTCAAACCTGAAAACTCTCTAGGTCATAGGAGCATTAAAACATAACAACTGCCTCATATCTGTTGATTAATGGATGGCGTGGAATCGGATCAAACTGAATGCTTCAAAAACTTAAAAACTGATCTGTAATGAATTAAAAAAATTATGGCATTGAATCTTTCTGGCGAGATGAACTGGGACTCCTGTCAAAAATAGTTATTCACTCGAGAAATCTGTGAATAGTCTTTGACCCTTCATTGTCAATGAATACCCAAGTGGACACTGCCTCAATCAACTTTCTGCTCAATGGAAACACCTAGATGCATCTTTTCCCATCTTGGATTTACTCAAAAGTTGCAAGCAGCAACTCGCCTTCTCCAAACCTGGCTGTACTAACAAACTTTACCATAGCATTCCATTCTCCACTATCAGAAGGCTACAAAGAATCCAAAACTCAGCAGCAACCCAACTTCTAGATGTAAATAAATGACCCACATCCCTCGAGTCTTGAAGGCCTCTGCACTGGCTCCCAATAGCAAGAAGATTATTTTTCAAACAAGTGTTCGTCAGAGATAAAAAATGGCAAAGGACCATAATTCATTTAAGTAAAACTCACAAAATAGTACAACCCAGGAATTGACACAAGTCTTAGTAATTCCTGCTTACGGGAAGAAAACCACTGATAGCATTACTTTCTCTGTTAAAGTTGCAAAACTGTGGAATTACCTAACTGCAAACATCAGATCCGGGGAGAGTTCAGAAGGGTAGTTAAACCCTGTTTATTGCCAATGTGATACAAAAAAGAATGCACATTATCGTACTTTTTGCCTACAGGACCCTCGATCCAGAAAGGGCAAAGTAATCATAGTCTTGTTACAAACAATGGCTATTAACAGGGAGTACCACATCTCCCTAGAAGCTTACCACCCTTGCATCTGTTTCAAATGCATACATAAAGGAATGATCAGTGAGAGCCCTAGAGATTGCCCATTCCACCAAAATATTGCCAGACTAACCTAAACAACCTGCTATCCGTACAAACCACTTAACTCTGTACCCCATCTTGAAGAATAAGTACAAAGTCATAGTTTCAATAATGTTTAACTTCTATGTAAAAAGATGGACAGAGTGTATCAACACCACCAATAGCCAAACTGAGCAATAAATGACATGGAAACATTGACCGCCTGCCCACAGGCGGTCAACTTTCAACCTTTTTATTTCTTCTACTCCAGATTACATCCTAGCTCAAAACAACTGCATGAACATTAACCTGATTTAGAGCTAGGGAAACATTCTTTTTATCTTTCTATTTCTAGGATACTCTCCTTCTCCACCCTCTGTCTGCCTTTATGCCTCTGGGTGTACCCTACTCTATCATTTGCCCGCCTCAGTTTCTACCTTAATTCAGTACATAATCCTACCTCTCCCTACAAATTATAAACTCTTTCTTAGGAACATTCCTGCAATATCTAACCTTTTCTAGCCAATCTACTCATCCCACCCTTATAAATCGCGAATTTTCCTCCTTCTGTATTAACTGTCCTTTCATTCTCACAATAGCTAACCTCCTCCACCCTATTTATGTATCCCAGTTTTTCCACTTACATTAACTCATTCTATAACCATACCTAACTCCTGTTAACGTGATCTACCACTAGACGCTGAAGGAAGAGCTTTAACCCTTTAAATGATGCCAAATATGTCATGCAGACTCAAATCGAACGGCTCCCGACTGTCCGAGACACACGCCACCCTTGACGTCTGACGCATCCAAATGGTTCAACAGTTTCCTCGGAGCACAAGACAAACCCAATAAACAACAAATTTACAGCAATAACTAATAAACACGGAGTTGATAACCATGGATTGCAGAGCAGCGTGCTACATCGCCATAAAGCACTTCAGTGCCTCGTGGGGGATGGAGGGGGCGTAAATGTTACATCAATGCAATTACAATGAAGTACAATACAACAAATGGCCAAAATGATGAAAAGTGATTTAGCAGTCTGGAAGGGAGTAAAAGTTAAGGGTCAAAGGGAAAAGGGTGATGTTTTCCTGATGCATAATGCGGATCACTATGATTCTTCTGTGAAGTCAGCACTAACATATGAATATAACCTCCTTAAACTAGACCAAGGAGTTTGCTAGGGCTCACAGTTGATATTTGTAAACAGGCAAGTAATTCATAATTTGAGTATGCGTCATTCTAATGGAATTTTTTCCAGTGATTTAGACCCTCTTGAAATCCCTGGTTGTACTTGTAACTTTGTGGTTGGCCCCACTCAGTAGACCCAATATTTAAGAAGATCTCTGATCTGGAAAATTGGGATTTATCTTCCTGACCCATTTGGCTTATGCGTATTGCATAACAAAAGTGATACCCGCTCAAGTGAAGCGAGATGCAGTGATCAGTGTGAAAAGGAGTCACTCTGCGCCAGCTGGTATGTATTGCCCAGTTAGGTTTTAGCTCCCCAGAACCTACTCCCAACTTGTTGGTGTAGTTAATTGCCTAGCAATGCATATAAATGCAAGATCAGTACTGTGGTGCTGTGGTGTTTACAAACTACTAAGTACCAAATTGGACTTGAAGTATCTGAAACTTGTATGCTGATGCCTCTATAAATTAGACTAATTCCCCCCTCCCCTAGTAACTATTCGATCAGGGTAGAAAGGGGTTGAATTCCGAAGGGCAGAGAGTTGTTCTACTTTTCAATAAATGCTAATTCCTGCAAACCTTCTGTGCTGAATCCTTCCTCTTTCGGCAGAGTGTGCTACAATGTATATCTCTCTCCTAACCCAACCTGGACAGTAACCTGTGCTTACAGACATCTGGGGAAGTGCCTTGCGTTTAAGGAGTATTTCCCTGAGTTTGTTAACTCAGTGATTGGGCTTTAATCACCGCTTTATAGCACATGGGGACTTCAATTTATAGGTGAAACAGAGTGATACACGGGTAATATCCTCATTGAACCACCTAGATGTGGTAGATTTAATGCAACAAGTGTAGTGCTCAATCCATGAGAATGGTAATATCCATGAGTGGAATTTGAAAACAGAAAATCTAGTTCCACCAATATCATCATCCTGAATACCTGGTTGCCAATTAGGAGTGTAGACAGAAATTGGTACCAGGAAAATCATCTGTAAATGGGATCAAAGTTTGTTTGCTGAGTTATAATGGAACTATTAATTGTAGACTACTGAAATTCTATGTACACAGAAATTAGTTGACCTAAGTAATACTTACCTGTAGTAATTAGTAATAATCTGGCCAAGCACATTTAAGTGTATTTTAAAGGGTTTTGTAACTATGTTTAAAAACAGCTTCTTGTTAAGAATAATTTTACAAGAACTGACCCTAGGAAAGGATGTATCTGCATTGTGTTACTACAGTATGATAATGTAAGTCCACTACTCTCCCCTAGTGTAAATTGGAGCAGCCACTTGATCACTCACCTCGTTCTTTATTAGCTCGATACATTTTACATGCAACTCATGGACCTATGAGAATCTGACAGCTTTGCTTAGTCCATGAGGCAGTGAACCTTACCCGAGATGCTGGGGCTAAATAACACCCATACTACACTGATTTTACTGGGGGCAGACCTGCTGCAGCTGAATGCACATCAATACTTGTGCATCTCTAAGAAAGCTGTCCACACCTATAACCATACATACAAAGCTAAGAGACTGGCTCCTTTCAGCAAACCTGGCCGTGCCAAAGCCACCACCTGACTTCTACTTGCAATCCCCAAGGAAAAATGAACCATTCTCACAGGAAATGTTTTACCAATAGCAGCCGCTCTCCCTGAAACTCTTGAACTACACACCCGAAATACGCTACACTTGCTACTGTTAAAGAAATCACTATTTACCGGTCCTCCTCCACATAACTACTTACTTAGCCCTGCAAGGTAGCATACCTTTCCCAAATGTTTGTGTTCTCTGTTACGTGTTTATATTAAGCTATAATTATGTTGTCTCTGTATTTATGCAAGCCACTCTATCAGACTTTTCATCTGGATTGCAACAGCAATACATAGGAACCAAATAAATTAACTTTCTTCTCCACTGAACTCTTTCTTTCCCATTTCCTTTTGTTCTGATTACTGTTCTTACATCCTAATTTGTTTTCCTACCTGTACCGTACATAACCCCAGTTGGACCTATTGTTAACGCCTCAGGTAAACTAATTTTCTCCCCCTCATTTTGACTTGGCTTATCTCTTTAGCCTTGCCACCTAATGTTCCAAGCAGGGGAATTAGAGGGCTTTGTTTTATATTTTCATTCACATCTTTCTGGACGTTTTCAGGTTTGGAAACCTTTATATTGGTGGCTAGAAAATTACCATGCGAAGGGCTCTATGATGTTGTCGAGGGCTACGTAAAGATTTCCATGGAGTGTGCTGAAATCTTTAAACTTTTGGATGGAGAGAAACGACCAGAGACTGAGGTAGGTTTTAACAGTACCCATACGCTAATGCGATGTTAGAATTGCCTTTTTAAAAAAAATGTATACATTGTTTACAAATGGTAAAGCAGATCAGCATGGTTTTCAGAGCCTCTTTTAGGACTTCGGGCCTGATTCAGTGGATGGGTCACTCCATCACAAACATAACATATATCCTATCCGCCGTATTACAAGTGCCATCTAGTATAATGCACTTGTAATGTGGTGCAGTGGATATTCGTCAAGTTTGTGATGGAGCAGGCTCTCCGCTGAACTCTAAATCAGGCATGTAGTTGGATCTTGTTGTGACAAGTAATAATTCTAGATTTTATATTTTGTACAGTTCATTAGAATCCTATAATTAGAATGCTTATTTTAATCTATATGTGGCCTTTGATTCTATGCTCAGCTCCTGCTGGTTATTGCAAATAAGCTCTGAATAAAGTCTAACTCAGAGGTCTGCCTCCTTTTCTTAATACTGGCAGCGAGTGACCGGCAGGGTTTTAAGAACCCACGTGAAGATGCAACCAGTAATCCTCATCAGTACCTGTTGTCATTTTGTTATAAACCTATGGAATTCTTGTTCTGTCCTAGAAAGCTTCCAGACAGATGTGCATCATTGTCATCAGATGCTGAAAGGAGAATCTAGTCATAACGTGTTGGTCAGGGGTTTTTCTGGTCCAACTTTCCAACGAGCGTAGATGGAACGTAGAGGCATTCCAGCTTTGATGGCTTATGGTGCATACGTCAACATGCCGATGTTGGAGACTACCGCCATCTTGGTAGTGTGGTTTTGTAGTTGCATATATATGTACTTTGGGGACACATGGAAACCTAATTTCCTTAGTTTTGTTCCTGTGTGTATATGTGAGCAAGAAGTAGCCAGCATGGTAAGCTTTGTGTGGGGTCCACTATTTTACCTTGCTGAGAAGCCCTGTTATTTCTAGCAATCCGCAAAACATACCTCTTCTACTCTTCCTGTCCGGTCTGTGTCTACCAGGTTTTGACTTGGAGCAATGGCCGAAACCAAGGGAGAGGCCTTTACACACAATCCCCATTATCCTAGTATTGTAGTTGCTGATGGTTGCAGTACGGTCTAGGGACTGCTGTGTTACATCATAGAAATAGGAAGGGTGAGGTGGTGGCTTTTACTTCCAGGAGCTAATGGGGAAGGAGGGTTCATACTCTGGTGGAGCGTGAAAATGTAGCCTGTTGGTCGAGCATCAGTCATTCTAGGCACTATCTATGGGGTACCTAATTTAAAATTCCTGTCAACCACAAAACTTTGTTGGGTTTCTTTTCACCCAAGGGCGCTAAAACAAATACAGGCCTAGGATTGCTAAAATGCAGTGTAACAATTAAGAGTTTTCTTACCATACGAAATATATTCCTGGTGCTAGTAACACAATCGCAGATAACTGTTCTAGACTGTCTTTGCTTGTTCTAGGCTGCCTTCGTGGTCTGACCATGTGGATGAGGGGGGAACAGGATTTTGATGAAGTGTCACTAAGGCTGCCATTACGGAAGATGAGTGGGTAGAAGCACTGGAAGAGGATGAAATTATTATGAAATTTGTACCACACATGATGGAAGGATAACCATCCATGTGCTTGGATGCTGATGTGTGGATGAGTACTGTTGCATATCTTTTGAACTTTCGCTTGTCAATGGTTCTTTGAGGAGATGTGATGCACTGGTCATGCCCCATACCTTGCAGAGTAAGGGGGTAGATTTATCCTATGAAGGGTACATTGGCATGACCGCCGTGAAGTAGGTGATCCGATAACTATTTTGGAGGCCTAGTTTTGATACATCATTTGAGCAGTATGAAAGGCAATGTTTATCCATTGCCGTTAGGTTGGTGTTTCTTGGCCAGTCAAATCTGTACCAGTTCCAGAGAAGACCTGGTCTTAACTTGGACTGGATATCATAGTCCTTTTGAATGTATTGAAGGGTGTAGTCAAATATTGTTATTGGAGCTATGGATTGCACTTCTCATTGGCCAGAGGTATGTTTTAATCCCGTTTATAGTTCAAGAGTCCACGAGTTTCTTGAGAGATTGATTGCCAGTTAGGGTGTTCCCGAAGAAATCGTCACAAACTGCGGCCCTCAGTTTGTGTTAAGGTCAACCAAGATGACTAAATGTTTGAGCACAACAAAGGATGAACTCCGTGCCTCAAGCATTGACAAAACTTATTTGCAGATGCCGCTGACTCGTTTCTGATTCCAAGTACATCTCCTGTAACCACGAGTGACTTGGATGCAAAAGTTATTATTGTCTGCCTTTCCATTTTTATGAGGCATCGGAGAGAGTAAAGTCTATAATTACTTGCATCCATAGTCCTGATACTTCACAGCAAGGAATCAGTCTTTAGAACTATAAAAGGAATCACAGATAGCTGTGTTTTTACTGGGAGTCAACATATCAAATACTTTGAGAATTCTTTACTAGCCATCTTATTGGTGAATTATGTCTACAGAATGTGGGGCACCAGTAGACCAAAACTGACCAAAATGCCCTGGTAAGGCAGGAATTCATTTTTATTTTTAGGGAGCTAGAGTTCCCACATGTCGCCACATAACTGGTTATGTGGCTTATCTTGATGTATATTAGAAATGGGATCTCTGGTCGGCTAAGGCTTGCGCCAAAGCCAGGCAGAGACCACCACTCTAGTCAGGGCAAGGGAGTTACATGCCAAAGATAACCCCTGCTCACCCCTTGGCAGCTTGGCAAGAGCAGTCAGGCTTATCCCGGAGGAAATGTTTAAATTGTTTCTGCAATACACACACATCAGTAACATACTAGGCACACTACAATAGGAACTCCACACAAGATTATATACAAAATAGCCTTTGAATTGTCATAAACACAATAGAAACATAATCATATAATATACACTGTGCCAACTGGCACTATGCAATATTCACAGGGGATTATATACAGGACTGGACCAATCGGGCCACGGTCAGAACCATCAGAATGCAGGTAAGTAAGTATAAACCGCCACCAGTAATTACTGGTACCGAATTACCTAAGCATTATCACAGACATAAGCCCACACTAGGCCCAAAACGCACCAGCATAACACATTATGCAATAGGCGTCACAAGTATAAATACATTATGCAATACCTGTAAGCATGGGCACTATCACATAAACACATTGGGCATCACATTAGGGCCTTGCGCCCTATCAATACTCAACTGACCCCCTGGCCAACTGGCCTTCCAATGGGGCTCAAATGCCCGCTGTCCCAAAATGTCAGGGCGGCTGCCAATGCAGCAGGATCCAAACACGCGCAATTGCGCTGGGGCAGAGGAGTGTCTCTCACTCCTACCTCCTTCAACAACGCCTCCAAAGGAATGCTAGCCTAACCGTGGCAGCTGCCCACTACTTGCTGGGCAGCTGTGAAATCAAAGGTGGGCATGGGCGCTCACTGTGCCCTGACAGCCTGATTGGGACTCTATCTCCCAAAAATTTCCCCAAGGTTGCGACGCGGCACAACTGAGGTTCACATATCAGGCCTGGCATCACAGTGCCTCTTCTGTTCCACTGAGACTAGTGGAACCAACAGGCCACCAACACAGGCACCGCTGTGCCCCTGGACCCCCACTGGGGCCCTAAAGACCAATGTGGCCGCGTTGCAGCTGGCTGCTTCGGCAGTGCAGCTGTACCAGAAAAATGCGGCCCTATGGAGCCCTGCTTTGGGCTCACTTTACAAATTTGCCACCAATGTTGGAACGGCCCGCTCTCCTGCGGAATCGCTCGAGCACCAGCCCGGTGCAACCTCAGGTCTCCACTCACTTGGCCGACTCAGGACTCCCTCGCTGCTCTCCGGGCAGATATTCCCTCCTTGTTGGGGACACGCAGGGCTCCCACCACACACTGGAGCCCTGCTCAGGCAGGCACTGCCTTCCTCTCTCCTTTGGGGCACTGGAGCAGCACACGCGGGGATCTATCTTCCCCGAGGGAGCCCCGCTGCTCAGCTGCAGTCCCTCTTCTCTCCTCTGGTGGCTTCCCAGTCAGCCCTGGTCACTCACGGGGCTTTGGGTCTCGGGTGCACCAGCACCAGGGCCGTCTTCTCTCTTCCTGGTGTGCCTGGAGGCTGGGTTGGCTCCCGCTCTTCGGCACAACTTTTGCCTCACTCTTCTCTGGATCACAGGGGCGCAGGGTAGGCTCCCGTCTGCTCCGTTCCATCGTGGAACTCCCCGCCCACAGACAGGCAGCTCTGCCTGGCTTCTGGGTCGTGCTGGTTGCGGGCCGGCAGCAGCTTTTTCTCTGCACACAACGAAAGTGTGGGGTGGGCAGGCACCCGTTAACACGATCCTCGATTGCGGGGTGGGCTCTCGCCAATGAACGCTGCATGCAGGGTGGGCACCCGCTTTGAGTCAACACTATAAGCGGGGTGGGCACCTGTTCAAAACTGTCAGAAATGCGGGGTGGGCACCCGCTGTTTAAATATGCAAAAAGCGGCAAAGATGGTGGGCACCCGCTTGGTGTGCACAAATGCGGGGTGGGCTCCTGCCGACTTCAGTAGCACAGGGGGGGAGAATCCCACATGCCAGGGATTTCCTCGCAGCCTTGCGCTGCTGCAGGGCCAGCTCCCCTCTCCTGGGGCTCTAGCAAGCAGGCCAAAGAAATAAAGGGTCCTGGGTGCTGGGTGGACCACAGCGCAGCCAGGCAGGCCAGCACACAGGGACCCCCAGGAGTCAGCAGCTGGGTCCTGCGGCAGTTCCTCCTGGCAGTGTCGTCCACCCCCCTCCCCCACTCCCCACCCCTCTCCAGTAAGCACAGGCACAACACTTTCAAGGGGTCACAGCTCCTTCATTTATAGTGCATATTTCCTTTGTCCGAAAGCACAGGGCTGGGGAAACCAGATGCAACTGGTTTTGGAGCACTCTGTTTACCAGGCTCCTCTTTCCTATTATTCGTTGGGGGCTCGTCATCAGACACACCACAGGGGGGCGGAGCCAGCATTCACTAGGGCAGGCACACTCCTATTCAGGGACCAGGGACTTCTCCTCCCACTAATCAAAATGTAGATGTCCCATTCAGCCTAGCCCTGACTCACCCCGCCCCTCCTGGAGCCACCCACACCTCACCAGCCCCTGTCACTCAAAAGCCAGACATGCAATTCATATCAGGCAGGCAGACACATAGCACACAGAAAAACCAACTTCTAAAAGTGGCATTTCTAAAATAACCACAATAAATCTGTGCACACCATTGCCCAGCATTGAATACCATTTCACACATACCAGCCTTGACCATGCTGCGCCAATCTCACTAAATGTAACCCAGAGCGCACGCACTTTATACTGGATAGCAGTGATAAAGTTCCTAGAGGCCTAAAACCACCAACAGTACACAGGGGAAAAGGCTAGGAGACAGGCAAAAAGTTTAGGGATGAACCCGACAAAAGGGCCAAGTCCAACAATGTATACAAGTGACACTGGATATCATTAAGGTTCACTTTGAGAAGTCCTTCATTTGAATAGCCACCATTGGTGAAGTCTACCATTTGGTTAACTTCTCAGTAACCTTAGTGATTCTCAGCATCATAATATAATCTTGGACTATTGGATTCCTTTTGAAGACTTTTTAAATCCATTTTGCCAAGTGCAGAGACACTCGTAGCTGTGTGAAACTACCACTGAAAATGGTGCCTCATTGACTAAGCCGGTTTGTGGCAAACAAAGTCATGTAACTTATAGTTTCTGCGCTTCCCGTAAATACTGATTTCTGAACCTTTATGAAAACCATTTAACACACCGCAGAACCACACCTCATCTAACACATAGCGAAATTGTTACAGTCAAGCCTTGCTCAGTGATGATACAGACATACAAGAAAAATTCTTGGCCCAAATAGCAATGGAGTGATTCGACATTCTTCCACTTTTCTATTCTCCCACAAGAACTGGTATGAAAAATAGAGCTGAGCCCTGTTTTAAGCGAATTCAGAAATAAATAAAAAGGATATAACACATTTTTTGTTGCTGACTTGCATTAAGGTATGTACATGTTTTAAAGAATTAAACATAAACTGCTTCTTATTTCTCATGCTGTTTGTAAAATGCAGTTTCTACGAGACCATTCGATGAAACAGCATGTTGAGTTAATAATTCAAGTAGGATGTAGTCTTCACATTAAGAACACTAAAATTGCTGTAATAGAACTATATCAGATTCGCTAAGTCTTGCAATCTAAATTGTGAAAATGATTCTATAATTCCTTGCATTTACTTCAGTTATCACATATGGACAATGGGGTCACCGTTTTGGGCTCTAGTTCACATACTCTTCTTCAGTATGCACTGATGAAGTAGTCTGTGAATGTACCATCATAGTTATTCGTATTGTGCATTATCACAGGCTGTTTCCCCTCATAGGTTGGTTATATATCATGTTGTCCATTCTAGCTTGTCTTTGAAACTCCTCAGTAACTTGCTCCCAATTTAACTTTTCTCCATAAATCTCATTTTCATATACCTGGACTACAAAAACCACATCTTTCTTTGTATGACTGCGTTGTTTCTTGAAATATCAGCAACAAATACAGGCAGCATCAAATTGCCTCCAAAAGAGGGCTAATAGACCAGAAAGCATCTCTTCTATCTTGGATGCCTAGCATTGCCTAATTTTTCCTAGTTTTGTTATTTTCATGGCACTTTGTTCTTTTAGGTTTCGCCATTGTCATCCCCACATTTACTCGCACCATTTCGTTGCATACCCTTTCAACCTCTTACAGAAAACTACTATTGCTTCACTTTGCCCACATGCTCACACAAGTGGGCAAAGCCTTCTGTTTTCTGACACTTGAACTTGGGAACCCCAATCACCACTAGTATTTGGGTCATAGAATCACCCCAGTAGTCCAGGCAAAGAATCAAAACGTTGGTGGATCCATATGTAGTTATATGGGATAACTTGTTCTTGTTTCCCGAAGTGTTGGGGGCCATGATGCTTTCTTGATCCTTACACTTTGTGAGTACCCAAACATAACCTTTGAACCTATAGGAACATGCCCTGAGCATGAACGTAACGGAGGACTCGTATTGCAGCCAATTACAAATAATTTTGAGAATGGCGTTCCAGAACGTAAGCCTGCTTGTTCTCGGTAGTTATTGATGTATTAAGGTATAAAACTTAAGCGATTGGTAATAATAACTTGTTTTGAGAGATTACTTTATAATGCATCTTTGGCTCACTATAAATAACTACTTTTACTACCACTCAATTTGTGGATGCTCTATTAAACGACTTTAGAAGGGAGGGAGCCCCAGCTAGCCTTTCCTAATTCATTACATGCAAGTAACAGCAAATGTCAGCAATGAGTGCTTAACTCATTGCGCCATCTTGCCAATAGAGTGGGTCTTTAAATTGGTGCCCATCTCTAGGTTTAAAATTATATAAATAGTATAGTAAATCTTAAAGCTGAGATCTGTTCGTTGCAAGAATTTTCTAAACCTGGTCCACTCTATGGCACAAAACCCAAAAACATACTGTAAACCACTTTGTCCAGTTTACTGATGAAAGTAATTGACAGAAATGAAAAAAGATGAATGAAAATGGATTCTTGGAAAATATTTACAAATGGTTTAAAGTTTATTGAAAAATTCGAAGACTGCAATTGGGGACGCTTTCCCCTGCTGGGAGCTGCGCAAATCATTCTTATCCAATCTGGGGATCTACATTTATGCAGTCACAAGAATAAGTCTGATTGCTTTCCCATATCGGAGTTCATTGATTAAATATAATAATTTACGGTCCAAGCAATACATCTACCAGCTCTCAGTTTAATGGTAGCTTTGCACTTTATAATTAGGGCCTGGACCTCTTTCCCGATTTTGGATATTCCACATGGTTACCACTACCATATATATCATTTTCTTGTCCTCATTCCCTCCATTAATATTTTAGGTAGCCTTCTTATATTTGAATTGGTCTAGATTTGGGGAAATACCAGCTTTAACACACTACCCAAGTGTTTTCTTTATGATGAAGAATTTGTCTGCTCTAAACGAGATGTCATTCCATTACTCCTCTGGGACTGCATTCTGTATTTCTGACTCCTACTCCTATATTGGTGTTTGTTAATCTGATAATGTTTCTAGAGTCATATATAAGCTCAGATTTATTACCTTTATGATCAAATAGGGCTCCAGGCCTATTCTATAACGACATAACTGCGTCTGTTAGTATATCAGCTTCTGACAAATTACGTTTTTACTTGTATTGCATATGCGTTAACGGGACATCCTCATTCTGTTACTTTTCGATACACAGATTACATAGTTACCTACATAATATTGCATAACATGTATTGCTTCTGTGCTATATGAACTGTACTTCCAGCATGTATCTCTGGGTAGGGTGTAGTTAGTTGGTTACATCAGAAGGTTACATAGGCAAAGGCATCTTTGCATGTCACCAATTACATATTGTCTTTAACGGCTGATTGTGCGTTACATACATTAAATTTCGATCAATGAGGCATCTATATATGATGAAATAAACAGCATAACTCAGCAAAGGAAACAGCATAAAAAGAGCTAAGCAATATAGCGATACTTTCCTCCCGGACATCAACCCACCCCTCTTCATTTCTGTTTTGTCTACATTATTTGGCGTCTCCAGTATATGTTCTCATCCCACTACGTGCGGGTGTTTGAAGGGGTGAACAAATGCACACTTAATAAATAGACAGCCAGTGCAGCCATTAATGTTTTACACACGACAATCAGCTAAGTACATAAGGTATTTCTATTATAGAGGAAGGGGCCAGCCAGGGTTGACCTGCGCAAACAGAGGAGCAGCCATCTTAATGCATCCACACTGTGTACAAGTGAAGAGTGTGCCTCTACTGCCGTCCCTAGTGAGATAAACTGGCTCACTATACGGTTACTTATGAAATGAAGTGATCGGGTATAGGCAAATAAGAACAAATATCTAGGGGGCATGGCTCATTTGAAGTGTTGCCTGGTCTCCACCTACGGTGTCAACTGTCATGGCAGGTAGGCCCGTGGACTCTAGTGTCATGAAGGGAAGGGGACAGACGGAAGTAAAGGCCTCCGCTACCTCCCACCCACGATCGATCTCCAGACACCTCCAGAGTAGGCTAAGCGTTGACAACCATTAAGTTCACTGGGTAGGCAGGGGGATATACCTGTTCAGTACCCAGTTGTACCCCCTGAAAGTCATGCAGGATGGTATACCACTTTGCTGCGATAGGGTTCTTGCAAAGGCCCAGGGTGTCTTCGGTGCCCAACGCCACAATTCTAGCCCGCTCTAGGGGTGATGACTCCATGCCGGCAGACCAATCAACCAGAACATTTGTATAGCACACTTCTTAGTCGTGAGGGTCTCAAGGTGCTGGGGGGGGGGGGATGCTGCTACTGCTCGAATAGCCAGGTCTTGAGGAGTCTTCTGAAGGTCAGCAGGTTCTGGGTCTGCCGTAGGGGGATGGGGAGGGTGTTCCAGGTCTTGGCGGCGAGGTGGGATAACGATCTGCCACCAGAGGTCTCTTTTTCGGATGCGGGGGACTGTGGCGAGGTCAGCGGAGCAGAATTGCTGGTCCGGTGTTGTGGAGTGCATTGTGGGTGAGGAACTTGAAGGTGATCCTCTTGTTGACTGGGAGCCAGTGCAGGTCTCTTAGGTGGGGTGTGATGTGGCTGTGGCCAGGGATGTCGAGGATCAGGCGTGCAGAGGCGTCCAGGTCGTTTCAGGAGTTTGGCCGAGGCTCCTGCGTAGAGGGCATTTCCGTAGTCCAACCTGCTGCTGACGAGGGCCTGGGTGACCGTTCTTCTTTTTTCATTGGGAATCCACCTGTAGATCTTGCAGAGCATGCGGAGGATGTTGAAGCAGGAGGACAAGACTCCGTTTACCTGCTTTGTCATGGAGAGGGTAGAGTCAAGGATGAACCCTAGGTTGCGTGTGTGGTCGGTGGGTGTTGGAGCTGTTCCCAGTGCGGTTGGCCACCAGGAGTCGTCCCAGGCCGAGGGGGTGGATCCGAGGATGAGGACTTGCGTCTTGTCCGAGTTTAGCTTCAGTTGGCTGTTCTTCATCCACTCGGCGACTGCTTTAATTCCTTTGTGGAGGTTGGTTTTGGGATGTGGGGGTCCTTGGTGAGGGAGAAGATCAGCTGGGTGTCTTCGGCGTAGAAATGATGTTGAGGTCATGCAGTTGGGCGACGTGGGCGAGTGGTGCCATGTAGATGTTGAACAGTGTTGGGCTGAGGGATGAGCCCTGGGGTACGCCGCAGATGATCTCTGTGGCTTCGGAGCGGAAAGGGGGGAGGCGGGCGCTCTGGGTTCTGCCGGAGAGGAAGGATGTGGTCCAGTCCAGGGCTTTCTCTTGGATCCCAGCGTTCTGGAGGCGTGGGCGTAGGGTGCAGTGGCAGACCGTGTCGAAGGCGGCTGACCGGGCCAGGAGGATGAGGGCCGCTGTTTCTCCGTTGTCTAGCAGGGCCCTGATGTCAATGGTGGTGATGAGGACAGTTTCGGTACTGTGGTTGCTTCGGAACCCGGACTGGGACGGGTCCCGGACGCTGTTCTCCTCAAGGTAGTGGGTCAGTTGACTGTCTTTTTGATGACCTTCGCCGGGAATGGAAGCAGGGAGATGGGCCGGAAGTTCTTGAGGTCCTTGGGGTCAGCCTTGGGGGTCAGTTGATTTCCCTCTCTCTCTATATGATCAGGTGGAGAAGATCAGCATCCAGGACCTGGCACCTAGGGCATGCTGCATCTAATTGGTTGAAAAATGTGTTTATTTTGGCTGGGGTGAGGTATGTTCTTTGGAGGACGTATTGTTGGATTAGGTGGAAGCAAACTTTGCATAGGATATAAGTGGGACTACTCAGCGCCTCGGCCCACTCCTTGTCGCTGAAAGGATGACTTTTGTCCGCTTCCCAGCATTGCCTAAGTGGTGTTAGTGATGCCTCTGTATGCTGATGCATCAAATCAGCAGACCACTTAGTGAGATGTCTACCCGTCCCCTGATATGCAAGTGCTGTATGGTCAAGTATGTGGCAAGTTCCATGGTCTTGTCACCCACCTACCCCCCAGGGCTGCATGGAGGTAATGATACAGTAGGAATTGGCCAGTGGGCAAGTTGTTCAACTCTGTTAGTGTGCCACGGGGGAGTAGGGCTTTGTCTTGATATAGGTCTCCCAGCGATTGGACTCCAGCTTCTAGTCAGGTCGATAGCTCCTGCCGGGATAGCTGCCACAAATGGCACTACTGCTAGAGCAAAAAGCAGCGGGGACAGTGGATATCTGTCCTGGGTCCCATGGCATATGGGTATGGGCGTGTAGATGCAGCAGCCAATCTATACCGTGTCTTTGGCTGTGTGTAGAGTAGCCGGACCAGACTGAGAAATCTAACCGTGACTCCATATTTGTGAAGGATCCCAAACAAGTAGTCCCACTCCAAAGAGTTGAAGGCTTTCTCAAGGCCTAAGACCAGGCATCTAGAGTGTGGCCATTGTCAAATTGAGTAAGGGGATACTCCGAAGAAGCGTCTCGGGTTTAGCGATGTGTTGCGAAACTAAACAAAGCTGTTCAAGTCAGTATATACCAGAGTTGGCACCAACCGAGCCACTTGGTCAGCCAGAATCTTAGCTAGGATTTTATAATCCGTGTTCAACAGGGCAATCGGGCAGTATGACCCTAGTTCAGTGGGGTCCCTGTCTGGTTTAGGTAGGTAAATGAGTAGGAGGCCTCCCACCCGGCAGTAGGCAGCACGGGCAGTGGCCAGTAGGCAGCAGGGTGACCTCTGTGTACCTCAGACACGGAGTCTGAGCCCAGCCGGGACGTCATCCATCCTCCGGATGCTCCGTCTCTTTTGCGTCTCGTAGGCCCGGTTGTGAGCCCAGCGGGGATGTCTATCGCACTCCAGGCGCTGGAACACAGTTCATCCAGGGGGCCCTGGTTAAGTCGGGCCGTCTCCCCCTCCCCCTCCTAGTGAAGAGTAAGGCACAGATCCTCCCCACCCACGTCAAGCGGCATGGGCCAGATAAGAACCCCGGGCCTGCGCAAGGCAGGAGACACTGAATTGGGGGTGGGGAGGAGGGTTCACATCACTGCAGCGATCTGCTCCAGGCAACTCCTTGAGCTTCTCCCTCCAGGGGGCTGGAGGCTTCAGTTTCCGCCCAGTGTGTGGCCCGATCAGCCAGAACAGGGCCCCCCACCAGGCAGTAAACGGCACGTACAGAGACTGGCAGGGAGCAGGAAGACCTCTGCATACCGCAGACCAGCCGGCTATCAATCGTCCTCCGGATGCTGTGTCTCTTTTGAAGGGGCATCTGCGGGCGGGGTGATATATGCTCCCTGGTGTTCGCATCCACTGCATTTTCCTCTAGCCAGTCCGGCAGCGGGGGCTCACCCGCAGATCTTGCAGTTCTGCGCCTCTTTTACCAGGCCACTATGGCTGTAACGGCTGCAACTTCTGCGCAGGGCTGCAACAGTTCAACAATCTTCTCATGTGGTAGAGCCTGCTGTTACGTGCCGCCCAGCTACACTGCGGCGATCGCCATCTACTAGGACCATAGCCCACTCTGCTCACGGAGCCAGCGTGAGGTGCGCCCAGGCTAAAGCAGGCCCCGGCCACCAGTTCTCCGCCTCCCACCAAGGGACGAATGCTTGATTCATCCATCGTATCAGCAGGGGGAAGGGCGGGATGGTATTCACTTCTTCTGGCAGGTAGGATGGGTAAGATCACAGCTTAGCAGGATACATGCCAGATGGAGGGTTAGGGACACAGAGCTTCAGAAGAATGCGTCCGCCATCTTAGCCTGCTGGCCACGCCCCCAACGGGACCTCCTCATTATGGAATTGCTAACTCAGTACTGGGAGTTAGAGGCAGTAGCTGAAACCTTTACTTAGTTTGTAATTGAAGATGAGAAACAAACTCATAAACGACTGCACAGTGCTCTCTCGCCTCTGCCCCATCATTTTTCTCAGAGAGAAGATGGTGGATAAAAATATGACTACCAATCAAACCTTCAACAATTCATATATTGAAAAATAAAATACAATTCGTATTACCCATGTGATGCAAAGATTTAGTAACACCAGCTGCCTTGCTTTTTTATGAAAATTAAACATTAACAGGCACACAGCCTCTCATCCTCCCACCTACCTCACACATCCCTTGGCTATCGAGCCGGTTGCAAAACAATATCTGTAGACCTCCGAGCGACCTTACTGTATTCAAGAAAAAGCAGGACAGCAGACCCCGCCGTTTCTCTTTTGTTGTTTAGTTACAAAAGAAATTACAAGGACCTCAAAATACTTTCAACTACTGAAATAATGGCTATCCTTCCACGCTCCTTATACTCTTCAGGCTGACTTGCCCCTCTTCCCTAATGACCAGCCTGCTGAGGAAGTTCTCAGGCTCAACATCAGGAATGGCCATGGATGTGCGTGTGGCATGGCTTGGAAGTTCATCCTCACACCAGTAGCCACATGGGCAAGCGCTGAGTTTTGTGTGCGACTGCCAGACATTTTCCTGCTGAGGTCAACGTTTTGTCCTTTCAAGAAGAGGTGGTTGACAGACACTAAAATGGAGTCCAAAATTATTAAATAGAAATGGAAGAAAGCCAGACGTAGATACAAATACTAGCTGTGCTCTCCCTCAGCAGCCATGGGAACAGAAGCAGCAGTGCCCTAACTGTAAGTGTATGTATGATTTTCACAATACCAGGAACTCTTCTTCTCGACCAACTCTGTGCAAGAACCTGACTTTGAAGAATGTCCAGATTGCCCCATTACAGCTCCCACCGAAAGCAGTTGACCTCTAGCCCACACCAGTCCTGAGATATGCAGTGAAACAAGTAGTACCTGACTCCTTGAATGGATAAACAAGTCTCGCAAAAATCGTTCAACTGGGACACTCGATTATCGGCAAACTCTTACAATCCTCTGCTTAGCATTACTCTTCAATGCAAGATCTGTCATTACGTCACCATCCTCAGTGGTGCTCCTCGAAGCAGTTTGCAAGTCCTGTTGAGCTCAAGTTTGCTGTCAGTGATTGATGTGTGTTATTTGCTTCTCTTCGTTGGCTTTGTGCCATGTTTATTCAGACATTGATTAGCTTAGCACGCCACTTAAATTGATGATGAATTAATCAATTCTTCCTATGTTAAGAGAGTTACACAATAAAGATATATATGTGTTATTTGCAAAATATATTATAAAATTTGTAAATCTCCATAATTATGCCTTTGAAAAAAAGAAAACTAGTATCATTAATAGACGCCTTTTACCTTTCAGATGCTATTAATATTCCAAGCCTTGGAAGTCATTTTGTTGCGGACAGCAAGCGATCTTTCACACTTCAGTGTGGTGGGAATGAACATAGTCAAAAAGATAGTTAATGCTTACATGAAATTGCTTTATTCTTCTTTGTACTCTGAAAGTCACAGGTAAGTGTCATCCTTGTGAGTTTTGCAGCTTGTCCACCACATATTGCTATCCCTGCTTGCTTCATGGGGGTCTTTTCACCAAAGGTGCTCCACCGGCTTGTAGGGAGTACTTTCAGTGAAAATGTTATGCCGGCATTTTTTTTTCTTTCAGAGAAAGGAAATTCATCATCCTGACATGCTGGGAGTTTTATCCCAGCCTGTGGGGATACTTGAAGCCTTGAAGGATAGATCTTTGAAGACTTAAAGGTCTCTGAGGCGCAGCCCAGGCTTGTCAATTTATGAAGGCTGCTGCTGGTCTATCATTGACAACTCAGCAGCTGTGCCATGGCTAAATGAGGAGGGAATTCAGCATTGGGGCAGAGCTGGGCACCTGCTGGTTTATAGTTGATGTCCTGCATCAGCCTCCCTCCCAATGACCCTCAAAGTATTCCATTGGCATGGGCTCACAACGTAGCACAGTGCAATATGAACATTTTTGTGGTCATTATATGTGTTTTCTTATTTCGTTCTGTTTACATAATCCTATTTCCCTTTTTGATCCCTCAGTTTCTTTGAGTTGGGTGTTTCTACCCATACTGTTGTGCTGTATTATATAATTTGTGTATTCGATGAGACCACAAAAACTTCAGGCCAGATACACTTGTGGTGATATGTTTGCGATGGGAATAGTATCAACATTTTTTTACTTTTTCTAGCTGCACCTGCTAAGAAACCAGTTTCCTCCTTGTGTACTTCACATTGTACTTTGGGATCAGTGTTACCAGAAATGTATCTATGATCTTCCTGCCTTCTAGCTATGATTAGTCTCTCCAATGCACTTATTCTGTTTTTTACGATTAGACATTTTCTTTGTTGTGCATTTGTAACATACTGTTAAGTGCATTGCCAAGTAAACTCAATCAAACTTTTCTCACAGTGTTAATTTAATTGCACGTCAATTACAATTCGGAAACGTGTTTGTTCACATGTTAGTTTCTTCTATGTGAAGATCGTTTTTGTATTAATTCATGGTTAACAGTAAGTCAGTGATGAAATCTTCAGGAGCCTTTTTAAGTCTTTGAATAAGCTCTTTCTAGTAGCTAGCTGCACGATTGCCAATACTAGTAGATTAATTCCTGCATTTAATCACACAGCTGCAATCAGCATTGCACGTATGGGTTTGTTGGTCTCTTTATAAAGCCTGCCAACGTTTGTCTCCATTGCTGCCAACAGAGGTGTGGCAGCAGTTATTTGATTTGGGTGTTAATTAGCCCAGTGTAGACCTCTTTGAAATTGGCGCATATTTCAGCAACTTGACCAGTAAGGAATGGGTTAGTTTTCTCTATTGCTGTAGCTAGTTTGTGGGCCAACACTCTATATTTCTACACATAGACCCTTCTTGAAGAGTAGGAAAGCCTTCAAAATATGTCTGTCCCCATGATCTCTGTTGGGAGTTTTTTTAGGGTTGGTTTTCACGCCGTTAATTCAGTTTCAGCCCCAAGACAGTGATAGTGCATGTTATGATGCACTACCATAATTAAAACCAGCCTTCCCATAGCCCTCCGTCATCAATGAGTTTCTTTATATCACAGAAGAAGTTGCTCAAGAGATCATCATTTGGTTAACAATGCCAAAACAAAAGCACAATGTTATCCAAAGTATTACCGCAAACTGCTTAGACCAGACTTGCTTAAGACTAGTCGTTTTTTGAGCAGGAATCAACTTGTTCATTTCAGTAAAAAGTACCCATACTGTTTTGAGCCACTGCCTATCTCTCTCACCCAAGGTGTGCCATTATGATCAGAGCTTTCGAACGTGGTATTGGGGTACCACTGTTTCTCACTCCCATTTTGCTTTGCTGTCACCTGGTTGCACAGGCCCCTTCTTTTCTCAAGATATCGGTTAAGTACACATATCCCTGGTCACCAACATTCCCATAGGGATGTGGAGTGCTCTGCTTTGTTTGCCAGCCGCCACACCGGGCCCATGCTCCAGAGGAAGCAACACTGTGCTCTCACTAGCTCCTCAGTGCTTCTTAGTTTAATTTTACAAACTTTTGGGAACATGATTGGAGTGCAAATTAAAATGAAGACCTATCTGATGCACTTACTTCAATTTGTTTGCATTACTCATTGGCTTTGCTATAGGGGCACGATTCTTAAATGTATGAACCCACCACCTTTGGTGGTCTCTCCCTTGTGCCGCTGGCCTGCTCCACTTTGTTTTTCCCCTCTTGCTCCTCTGTTGTCCTCCCACCGCTAATATTTTCTCTTAAAATATACATTTCAAATGTATACATATATAAAGATTGTCAACCCCCTGTTTGAATTCAGACATGTGACCTGCAGGTTATTCACAGATCTTTGTAGCGGGCACTGCCTGAGCTAGTTTACTAAATATGTCCCGTAAGTACATCACCCTTCTTTCTACCCATTCACGCTGCTCTTTTCCTGGCTGCAGTGCCAACTTTTCAGTTTTCTTCCATTTATGAGCGAACTGTTAGGTGCTGTGGATTGTCATTCAGGGGGTTGTGTTGCTTTAACAGAGCAAATTGACTTGGCATTAATAAGTGAAGGTTTTTCGACGTTCAACTTATCAATTGACACCGTGTGGTCTTAGCTATCAGTGGTTGCCTGCACCTGTGCCTTTTATTTTACGTATAGATCTTTTAAAAGAGCACCAAGTCACATATGCCACTTCAGAGCACTGTAGCGGATAAAGACAAAAATTAAAAAATCATGGGGGTTCTAGCAGTAAGGTAGTTGCAGTCCAGCCATATATGTTGGGGTACCTAGATATGGCATTCCGTAGTCGCTCCTGAAGATATTGCCTGACGAGACACCGTCTGTTTTTGAGGACTTTGTTTTTGGCCTCTGGTGACTATACCGATCGTGCTGTCACTTTTGACCACCACTGCTGACTCAAAATGCCCTGTAATTCAAAATGTCATTTTTAAGGACCTGAAAGAGACTTGTTAAGCCTCTCTCTCTTAAACCATAGTGTCGACCCTCACTGCACTTTTATACTTGATCTCCTGCCTCCCAATCTAATGCCAGCTCATTACCAGAACTTTCAGGGCTGCTGTGTGCTCTTAGTGTGGTTTACATTGAAGAATAAACTACGCACACAAATCGTTCTGTCTGTGGACAAATAACCACGTTGCGCTCACAGACAACGTTCAAAAACAGAAGCCTGCCTGTTGCAACTTTTTTCCTTGCATCAATGCACTTGCTGACTGCTTTCTACGCAGAATACCATTGCCTTCTTGGTGTTTTATATAATGCATCCCTATAAAGTGCGTTTCGAAGAATATAATACGTCACCTCAGATGCAATTGTTTAATGTCGGTGGCCTCCTGCTTAATGTGACACAGAACCCCTTAATTGTATGTGATATCCCTATAATCTATCAATTGGGATGCATTATTCAGTACATAAACAGATTTGTGAATACAGTTTCGTCTTGGATATAATTATTGTTCGAGGCAGCCCACAATTGCATCTATTAAGGCTTCACTACAGACTTTCCATTGGAGTTAAGTAGACACTAGTTGTGATTTAGCGACAGACCTCTGACCTCTTAAAACTAAACCACTAGGTTAATTTTAGCCTTGGTCATAATTATAACCAGCACACTTGTACTTGCTTAATTAGTACAGGTTTAATACCCTTGGCTTTCTTATAGATCCAAACTAGGTAATTCAGTTTAATGTCCCATATGCATTTTTTTTATTGATGCTGCGTTGTTTTGAACTCTTCAGGTTCTTTATGTTGTACATGTGTGGTCAACGTTCCCGCCCCAACCCACCCCCAAATATTTCATATCCTTTGGCAAAATGTGCATAAACATGTGGCTGCATATACACTTTAAAAACTAATTCTGGGAACGTGCTTTGCTAGCATGTTTTTAGGCTTGTTATTTCCAGTGAACCAAACCTGTACACACAACTTGTTCTTCTTGTTGTTTGAATAGGATGGCTCGTGCTTGCCTTAACCTGATGTCGGCAATGGTGACTCAAGGTCCAGATTCTGCAAGAGATTTTTTTAGCCAGTTTGATTTCCATAACAAATACTTGAGTGGATTATTGAAAAAAAGGGATAAACAGGTGGGTACTGAACAGCATCATAAAGTGATTTATGTTTTTTTGTAGATGGAATGTAATGTTTATGGATGTGTGAAAGTGTATGGCTTCGCCTCTGCAAATGACATGCATGTCTTAAGACCCACCAGGCAGGTGCAGAATGTGCATCTAGATGTCCAGAAGCGTTGGGAGAGATTAGATTATGTCCAAGGTTTCTTCACAAGTTTGCACAAAAGGATACCCATGAAGTTTGCAAGTTGTGGCTAACAAAAGATTATAGCACAGAGGGCTGTATAGCGTGTGTTGAATTTGAGCCAAAAATGTTCAGGTGAGGAGAAGCAAAGATGAGTTCATTACGCCATGATGTAGTTGTAGTAGAAGCAGACTTCACTCAAGGACATCGGCCTGTCCAGCGTTCAGGAGAAGAACTCAGAGGAAACCAAGTTTCCGCAAAGAGAGGGCTCTGAGACCGAAGAAAGGGTCATTGATCTTAAGAGACTCAAAGTAACAGGGAAGACATTGAAGTGTGGTGGGCTCAAGAAATGCAAACTGTTAACATTATGACATGCACTGGGATGGAGCCAACAAAAATGAACTCGAAGTTCCAGAAGAACCCTCCAGCGTCAAAGCACTTGATGACCAAAGGGGGATAAATCATGATGAGCCCCATGGGTCCAAGACCAAGGACATTGCATGAAACAAACCCTCTGAGATGGGTTTGACTCCGAAAGGAGATTGTGAGAGGTTGTGGGAAAGTGAGGTGATGGATAAGGAAACTCAGATGCTGACTAGTAAATCAACACTATGCGGAGGAACAGGTGCTCGACGTTGAGTGAAAGATGCATTGATTTGAGGCAAAAATGGCAGCTTTGTTGTAGAAAAAGTGTTTGTGACAAATTGTTAAAGGTGTTTGAAGAGTAAGAGGAGCACAGACCTCCAAATACGCGGGAACCACATGAGGAGGAACAGGCAGAGTTCCTCTGTGAAGATGAAGACTTCACCTTCGAGGAACAGGAGACAAATGAGGAGTGGCAAGACCTCAATGCTGACTCTCCAAGGGAGAGAGTGAACTCTTATCCCATGGGGTCATTACGGCCAGATGAGCTAGAGGTGGACATTTTCATAACAGAACGGGCAGCAGATCCCTACTGAGTGCAACTTGAGGAGGAACAAGCAAAGTCCTGGTTCCTTCCAGAAGCTCTCATGCCATCCCAGAAAAGGAATTTGTATCTCCAGGTGATCCCTAGCATCCTTGACCCAAGGAAGGATACCTATTGAGAATCTGCGCCATTGAATAATAGTAATAATAATAATCCACATTTGTAAAGCGCGAACAATCACCCGTAAGGGTCTCTAGGCGCTGGGGGCCGTCGGGAAGATTAAGCAAGCTATTGCCCAGAGTCATGGTGCTGGGCTAACCTGCCGCCGGAGCCGGGGATCGAACCGTGATCCCCAGATTCCAGCGTCAGTCACCCTGGCCGCGGCACCACACCTCTCCAGTGACACCATGGGTCTATAACAAATATAAACCCTCCTCACAGACCAGATTGTTTATCACGGGCAATGGAGTGGCTGACTTGGTAATTGCAACTGCAGCCATGAAGAGAGGCATCAACTCTACATCCGTGGGACCAATCCCAGATAAAGAGAGCAATAAGGTGGAAATAGAGTGCACCAGCCACCTAGTGGAGGATTGCAAACTCCAGCACACTGAACTGCTATTGCCACAAGCAATAGGAGTAGATTGAAGAAGATGCAGCACCTCCCACAAAAGTTTAAAGAGGGCCAATACAGTCATACAGGAAGGAAAGATGGTATCTAACATATGCCTAAAATCGTCCCAAGATGCAACAGACACTGCAGGGAGACAGATGTGTAGATGGACAACATTGTAAGGAACACCTGAGTCTCTAGTTTCAAGCCAGAAGTGCATGCCTCTTTTATAAAAGTGTTTCACAGGAAAGCACCTGTTTGGACTGGCAGTGGATGAGGCGCTGCAGAAGATTAAGAGACGATGGGACAAAAAAAGCAATGAGTGTCTTGCAGTTTCAAGGGACCTTTATAAAATGTACAACGCCAACTAGGAGACTGTTGAGCAGGGCTGGGTTTCAGCTAAGGATCGTTTAGGCGCCATTAAGCCAACCAGGAAGTTCACAAGGAGCAGCTCTCCAGTGGCAGTACTCTTCAACACTACCGCAGCCTTTTCATGGCAAAGCAAGGGGAACAGGACAGACCCTGAATGGCTCGGGATTCTAAGCAAAGTGACTCACTCAACTCCCCCTTCCAACATACAACACAACTGAGGGTAGAATAAAGGGGTTCCTCAGCTCAGGCAAGTAGATACTCAACATCTTACAACATGGATATTGTATTGAACTGAACAAAATAAAACCATCCGGGCCATCTAGAGAAAACAAGCACAGCAGGGAGTGATTTTCTCACTGGCAGCACAAGTACAAGAACACTTGTGAAAGCAAGCTCTAGAAAAGGTCCCCAAAAGAGAGATCAACAAGTGGGTACAATAAGGATACTATATAATACCGAAAGCAGATCAGGGTCATTCCTCATGCCAAGTTAAACATGCGCCCCATCCAGGACTGATTACAGAGCAATCGTCACCGGCCACGAGGAATCAAGAGCATCCAGTAGTTGTTTCTCAGGGGATGTAAAAGAAGATAAAGCTGTAGAACCTGGAAAACCTCACTATAGGAAGACCATTCAAATTTGCAACTCTCTCAGTGACTTTCACATGGATGCAACCTACACAGGCAAATCTGAACATCAGGGGGCTGTGGTGTCCTGTGTACCCTGTAAAGCACATAACTGTGTTAGAACTTAAGAATGTCTTCCTTGCACTGAAGGCCGTTAATGCCCAGGTAAAGGGGAAAAGGTTAAAATCCATACAGTCCAACAACCACCATAATCTGCCTTAACACGCAGGAGGATACATCCTATGTGATTTCCAAACTCGCCCAAGACATCTGGAGATGGACCATCTAAAATACACAACCCTAGTGGCAGTGCACATACCAGTAATATAAATCTTGGAGGCAGACAGCCTAAGCAGACACAAGTGTCATTCTTGAACGGAAGCTGAAAAGCAAGTACTACAAGGGATGTTTCAAAGAATGGGCACATCAGATACAGACCTGCTTGCAGCACCAGAAACTCGAAATGCCAAGATTTTGCATCATGGTACCCCCATAATCTGTTGACTGGTCAGTAAAACTTGCATTTGTTTTTTTTATCCAAATAACTTTCTACCAATGGTTATCAACAAGTGCAAACAGTCACCCATGACTCTAATCTGCAAGACAGACATGGTACTCAGCCTGATTGGGGGTCTCACACGGGCCAGTAATAAAATTACCACACTCTCAAGACTTGCTGACCATGCAGGAGAAACAAGTCTTTCACCTCGAGCCAGGCAGCCTCATCCTTGAGGCGTAGCTACTGAAGGCTTAGAATTGGAGAACCTGGGTCTCTCATAGAGAAGCATTGAGGTCCTAAGGAAGGCGAGAACACTGAGTGCAAGAAATTGCTACACTGCGAAGTGAAACATATCTTCAGTGGTGCAACAGGAATGTGCAACAGGGGGGTATGAACACACAGGACACTACTGTCATTAAATACTGTATCAACCTTCCAGATGAGCCCACTTGGCATCCATTGTGGCATACACTAGTGGGGGCATATATGGTGAAGTTTCTTCACTACGCTGGTCATAAAGCAAATCCTAGAGGAAGCGAAGAGGATAGCGCCTATGCCCACGTGAAATCTAAACGTAATGCTCACACAGCTAACAAACGTACCTTTTGAGCCAATGCATAAGGCAGAACTCTAAACACTGAATATTAAAGACCACTTTCTTAGTAGCCATCACATTACTATACAAGGTCAGCGAAATGCAAGCGCCAACAACAGAGGAACCCTACTTACAGATTCACAAGGAACGGTATGGTTATGAGAATAACCGCACAGTTTCCTCCCCTATGTCTTCGCTCACTTCCACGTTAAATATTCTGTTCAGCTGCCCGGGATGTACCAGCAGCTGAGGACACGTGTAGAATGGGCATTACACACATTAGATGTATAGAAGGCAGTCATGTACTTACTTCAGAAAATAAAGCTGATCAGAAAAGGAAGGCGGCTTACATTTGCACCAGTGAACAGAGCTTCACCTGTGTCCAAGAGGTCCACCGCAAAAAGGATAATAGAGACATTTTGTACATCCCACCATAAAACATCAGTGGCACTATAGGAGAAACTAAGGGTGAACTGTACAAGGAAGAAAGAAAGGGGGGGACATTTGCCTTTCTCGCAAACGTTTTCATTAACAAAATATATATATATATATTTGACAGTACCTCTGCAATAAAAGGAAAAGCAAGAGTCCATTTGGTCCGTGTCCGAGTTTCATTTGTTGGCTGGCGAGACTCGTTGCAGCGCAATACGAAAGCGGTATTCCTGATATATATATATATATATATATATATATATATATATATATATATATATATATATATATATATATATATATTGCTGCTAGATTATATATATATATATATATATATATATATATATATATATATATATATATATATATATATATATATATATATATATATATATATATATATATATATATATATATATATATATATATATATATATATATATATATATATATATATATAATCTAGCAGCAATACCATACATAAATTTACCAAATACTGGTGTGTAGAGTTTCAAGTCGGGAGAGGCACACAGTTTAGACAGATGGTAATGAAACACCTATTTGCTTGCAGTCCTTCATTTTAACCCAGCCATTCAAAGGAGAAGAATGCAGCTACAAAATCAATGCACAGCAAAGTGAATTCAGAAAAGATTCATGCTGCAAAACGAAATTGTTACTTACCTCTGGGAGTAGATTTGCAGCTTAGAATGTTTTCTGTATTCACATATGACCATCTCACCTCCCTAGAAAGGAGGTGCCTTAAACGTAACAAATTGGAGGGACTCAAATAGTAGACAGGAAGCCTGAGGAAGGAGTTGCAAAAAAAAAGGAAAAGGAATCTAAAGATAGCAACAGTGCACAGGGGCTTTCAGGGCATACAGCTGATGTTACAAGGGGAAGGACATACCACCAAATGACGCCCAAAGGAAAATAAAAAGACTACAAGGGGAAACTACAGATACAAACACTTGATGGCAGAATAATGCGCAGCATGTGAATCGATAAAACTTCTTTTTCAAGCTGGAAACCTACTGCTAACCTAAATTACTATTTCATTATCATGTACTTCGCCGCAACTTGGGTCTTGTGTTGTGTCCAGCTCAAGATGAGGTACCCCACCACACCTAAATTGCTTTTTTAAATATGCCTAGGTCATGGCAGGGCATGAAAGGAGGTTGGCAAAGGAAGCAAACATCCGGAATGAGACTTCTGAGGAGAACAGGCACTTTAAAAAGTAATGGAGAAAACGAGGCATAATTAACTTGAAGAGGACGAGAGAGTTGTACATGGTAATCTCTGGAAATACTGAATAAAAAAAACAAAAATGCATCATGACTGTAGGAAAAGTGGGTTAGGGCAATTGTAAGATAAAAACACCACAACAAAACAAGATGGAACTAAGATTCAGCAGGAAGAATTATTTGTTTGTTTTGATACTTAAAAAATAAAATTATAGTAAAATATGCAAGTCATTACTTTTTTATTTTTACTACTGCATTTTAGAGGTCTGCTATTTTGTTGGGGACTTTTTACATGCGATCTCGAATTCTCTGATTATTTGACCTACTTTTCTACATGGGAGACTTGCTACCCTTCCCTTCTCATGATGCATACAGCACCACACTCCACTGTCCTACACTTATATTTCTGCTCCTGGTCATTGTGTAAGCTGTTTATTCTGTTGATGCTCACTTATATGATTAATGTGCCTCCTTTGTACCTCCTATTCTGCCACCTGAAGATGATCAATTTTCTTCTCTTGCCCTTGTCTGTTTCTGTTGGACACCTGTATTAAGTGTCAAAGACTGTCGGGAGCCCTACTAGATTATCTAAGGAAAGGACTCCTCCCACCCGCACCACCAAACTGCACAGAATAATGTATGTGAAAAGATGACTGCTCGCTGGGCCCTTTATAGGATCGCATCTAGGATGAAGAAACCCCACTTCGAGGGAAAAATCTTCTTTTTGGCAATTGTGTTATTCCTGATTATTGATTTAAATAATATTTGCACTCATCTGCTCCTGACATTGAAAAGAAGAAAAGAGCCAAGCAAAGCAATAGATCCTAAGAAAGATGATCATAAGGGAATCCCAACTGCTTGTGGAAACGAGCATTGAAACCGCAATCTGAAAGCAACAGATCAAAGAAGAAGAATTCACAAAGGAAAAATCCAACCGGGCAAGTTAAAAAGGTAGACAAAATATGAATAACGAGAGGGTGTCGAGTGCAGTGATAAATCGGGGAATTAAATGTATTGTGAAGCATCAGACATTTCTAAGCGCTGCCTTTTATATGCTTGAAACAGGAACTGGGTTTACAGGAAGAAACTCTGCTACATTTTGGGTTGAGATACTCCAGTAACTCTGAATGAGCTGATAACTATCTTTGCAAAGTGCATTTTACAAGTCCAAACGCTGCCCTCCTTTGGGAACTGATGGTATCTGCTCTACCTTGAGGAAGCCCAAGTTGGGTATACTGTACACTAGGTGAAGTTCTGGAACTTTGCTTTTGCAAGTCGTCTACCATCCTAATTGCAACCCTTGTGGCACCTCTCAAGCTCCCTATGGGGATGGCAGTGCTTGAGCAGCTCTGGCAGTAAGGAAGCGATGCATTAGACAAGGCATAGCATGCAGCAAGGTGCTAAAAAATTGTGAGTACAAGACTTCTTACCGTTTTGAGTCTGCAAGATCTGATCCTCTGTAAGCTGTTCGTAAAGTCCCGGGCATGAACGTGACGGAAAGTGTTCCATGTCTCTGCCATTTATTGCAAGTCCAAATTATACTTCCACTTCTTTAAACGGAGATAGGATTGGCTGTTTGTAGCTAGCCTTTTATGCAATTGTGGTTGTGTGCCGTTCAAAACACAGCACTGGTGTTGAGCGTCAAATTCTCCATTTCGATTACTTCAGTTTTCTGCAGTCCTCTCTGGAAGCACCGCCTGTACTACTCTTCAGTGTTTACAAGGAAGTTTTCATCATTCTCCTAACTTGCCTTTTTTTTTTTACTTCGCCATGCTGTTTTCTTTTTTGTAAATTTTAAGAAAAACAAATGTCTACCCAGACGGGACCAAGTCACCTATAGCATTCACATCCCAATCTCTAACTCATTCTCAAGAAAATTATGCATAATTAAACAGAGAGCAAACATCTGTCTCCATGGCTTACCTTTGGCATATATTTCGACTATAAGACCCTATACACTTTTTCAATTTTTAAGTAGGATCTCTACAACTATAGTTGCTAGATAACAATTTATTTTAAATGGAGGGGCTTAGGATTTTATAGCTAATACTGGCCTCGTTGCCAAAATAGTACCAGAGATTTTAAGACATGAGTAGCATTGAAGGACTGCTTCGTCTTTGAAGTCCCAGACAGGACAGCTGGCATCTGTAGATCATCAAATATTCCAAATACACATGCGCAGGATGTCTCTGTTGTCACATCAATATACCAAGAAGTTTTCTTTTTAAAATCTTTTTCCTTAGACGAGATCTTATTTGTTTGAGGGAAGCTGGAATTCATCTAAGGTTGTATGAGGTCAGGCTCGAGAGCTAAGAAGTTGGTGGCTTGTTACAAATGGAATGAAGATTCTGCATAACATCTGGCTTGTACATATGAAAGGATGTGCTTGACTCTAGAGTTGCAGAAAAACATGGAGCCCGCTCTTCCTTTATTTAGCCACATTATGTAGCTTCAGTCAAAGGTTTTAAAAGAATACACTGCATTTTCTCTGGTGTAATTCATTCAGGCTTTGTTTTCAAACTAAAACTGGGATCCTAGCTATAGCCCTCGGTAAAAAAGTATGGTCTTTAAAATAATATTTTACCTTACTCTTAGCTATGTCAATTGAGCCAGGTTTTCCTAATAAAGATGCACATTTATTTTAGCCTAAATTGAATTGGTAAACATTTTGCCAACCTTGGTTGTCTTTCATTTTGTGAACCCATTCGGCTTGTAAAGCATGACATTTTGGAGAAAAGAGGGCATGCTTTATTTTTGGATCCATTAAATCAACCAAGGTGCAAAGTAAAACATTGCATTTTCTTTCACTTGCTGCATACGGTTTTCCAAAGGCTTTCAATTCTACCCGCTGTCTGTAGTGTTTCCACCACCCTCCATAGTCTTGCGTACCTTGTGATCAATGTCCCATTATACACATGCATACTTTTAATGTTAATTGTGTTAAGTTTTATTTTGTATAGTGGTCTTGCTGCCTGCTTCAGCCTGCAGGAGAGCATCAGCTTACCAAAGTGTGATCAACAGGGGTGCCACATGAGTTATGATGTGCTCAGTATTTGACATGATCCAAGGGAATGGCGAGTCAGTGGGATATTTTGCCAGAATGGTTTGGTTGGGGATTGGTTAGTGCTGCATATGAGGGCCTGGTTGGGATGGGTTGGTGTTGGGAACGGAAGTGTGGCAGTGATCAGAAGGGGAGGATGTGGTCAACAGGCTTGACTTGCACGTGGTCAGAACGAAGTTGGATTCCGTGTTGGTGTATCGTTATGTTGTTTCTGACCTTGTACAAGATAGTAATGGAGGATTTGGGAGTCAGTGGTTCTTGGATGGCTTTAAGGGCCTCCAATAAATGTCAGAGAGCACCCTGGGGAAGATACAAGAACAATGTGTAATTCTGATAGAGAGAGAGTAGTAATTGCCATGTGTTTGAAATACGAGGGTGTGGGATATTCAGGTGCGACTTGCCTTTTATAGGCAGTATTTTGATTAATTGTAATCTTTTTTTTTTTTTAAATTTTTGAAAACCTTTATTGAAATCAGAACACACAGCTATTCAGCCTGACATCCCGGAGGCAAGGCAGCAGAAATAACAGGAAAGAAATAGTGTCAAACAATTAGGACATAGTCATCGAAGGTCAATTTTATATTAAGATGAATACAACAACAAGGCGCCCGCGGGCGCGAAAGTGGCAGTGGGAATAGTGTGACGCCGGGTGTCGGGGATGGGTAGGGGAAAAAGGCAGGGAAACGCGCATCAAGGATAGGTTGCAGAATGGGAAGGAGGAGGGAGGGGGAAGGTGACAGGAGAATACAGTACAATAGAGCTCAGTTGGCGTCACAGGCTAGGGAGACATATTATCATGCAGGCTGACTGATTCAGGCGGTAAGCACACATCTCCCCTGTACTCATTCCATGCTCCCCAAATTTTAGTCCAAGTTCGAGGTCTCCCTCTGGCCACATAGAATGTCTTCTCCCTGAACATGCACCAGTCCATGTTGGCCTTCCACTGTACCAGCAGGGGGGCCTCAGACGCACCCCACCTCTGGGCTATGTCCCTCTTGGCTACCATGTTCCCAAGGGTAACCCACCTAGTCTGCGCCACGTTGTGATCGGAAGGCTCCCACACGTTCAGAAGGCATCGACGGGCTTCAGCGTGAGCAGCCACGCCAGTCACCTCCTCCATAACGCGGTGCACTCTTCTCCAGTAGGAGGCGATCACCGGGCAGTCCCAAAGGATGTGCAAGAAAGTGGCAAGAGCTCCACAGCCCCTGATTAATTGTAATCTTGTTGGTATTGTGCTGATTACCATTTAATTCAACTTTACCACTTGAAAAGATGCACAATAATACGTGACTTGGCAATAACAATAGAATCCGAGACTTCACGGGGAACTGGAAACCAGATGACCTTTGAACTGACTGATCTGGATCCTTCTGAATGCGAACTAGCTTTCTTTCTGTTTACAAGCAATAAAAGTAATACAGGTTGATAGTGCATTCATTTACTTGCTTTACTTTCCTCATAGGGGCGGCCGGATGTTCGAATGGCATATATTCAGTTTGCAGTTTCTTTCCTCATCGCTGGTGATCGCACAACCATAGAGCAGCTGCTGGATCTGAAAGGTACGTGGTGCAAATTTTACGTTTAAAATGTCAGTACTCTCAAAGCATTATGAGAAAATAAGATGCAAGCATGAGTCTTTCTAATTGTGTTCTAAGAATGAAAATCAACACAACCTCTTAGTGAAGGGTGCGTTGACATTTGAAGTCCACAAGAATTAATTTGAAGTACGCTTCAGAGTATCTTCATCCTCTATGCTTCTTATTTATCCCGTCTTCTCTCACTCTGTATCCATCTGTCCAACTCCTTTTTTTCCTTATGTCCTTCACACCCTCACCCTTCCTATTCTCCATCTCTCACTCACCCCCTTCATCTATGACTCCCCGCGCTCTCCCTCATCCCTCACACTACGGTGGCCTCCTAATTCTAATTGGGTGGGTAGCTGCAGTTACTGACCCAATCAGAATTACTTTTTTTTTCTTTCACCTGGAATGTTTTACATCTGTAAGCTGCAAAAAACTTGGAATGAAAGTCTGAGCAAACATTAGGATGTCCAGGAGGAATGGACCCATAATTACTGATTCCTCTAGTAATTTCTCAGTTCTTAGTTGACCATCGGGGTCCACCTCATACTGACCTGGATTTTCCCCTCCCACCAAGGTTATCAGTACCCACAGTATCGGGGCTAAGTAAAGTACAGCCTATTGTACAGGTCACTCATAAGGAATTCCTTTATTCCACACACTTAGTTGTCATGTTCTCCCCGATTGTCCTATTGTCCTCCTTCACTTTTTCTTAATATTTCATCCCTCCTGAACTTGAGTCAGGGATTAGTAATGTGGCATTTTTAGAGGGTATAATGAATGAGAAAAATTAAAGGTGCTAAATTGTACATAGAGTGTGGACAGAGGATGAATATACCCTAATACTGGCACTTGATTACAGCATCAATTTTAGGACATTCTTATTTCCACTCCTATCTGTCTGCTTTCTTCATCCTCCCCAATTTTCACTCGTCTTCTCTTCTTCCCTCGCCTCATTGTCTGTCCTTATTTGTTCTCACTTCTACTCCTAATCAAAGTGATGAGTGAGATATTGGAAGGCAATAGAAAATCAATCATCATCAAGTAACATGCTTTAGCAAAGTCATCTCTTCCTCTGGTTCCAGGACTAATAGAGGCTGCTTCTAAGATGTTCTTGACTGTAGCATTTACTAAATATCCTCCATTTTACATAGTGAAACAAAATTAAGGCATTAACCAAGCAGCACCATTTATATACACAGATCCAGAGATGGATTCAGAAATTGTTTGGTGTTTGGAAGAATGTATTAATCTGATCTGATCTCCACCATTCCATCTGCCGCGAAGAGAAGGAATTTACTTACATTCACTGGATCAGAATATCACATCAGCGATTCCAACCCTTATGTTGCCGTTGTGACATGGCACTTTGGAAGTCCAGCTGAGATTAACTGAAAATTTCCCAAAACACATTTGTATTGAATGAGCTCTTTTATGAAGCACTCACTAATTTCCATCCATGTCATAAGTGTTGCCATGGGCTTATTAGGCTGGGTACCAGATGGACATGCTCCTGAAGTTTCTCTACCTATGCCGTTATGGCTAATCTGAACTAGCCTGAAAACTAGGGGTAAAAAAGCTTATTGACAGTTTCCATTCCGTTGTACAGTGTTCTTCTGATAAGGAAATTAGTAGATACACAGAGTAAGGAAGAGGCAGAAGCTTTAAAAGCCATGGATTTGAAAGGAAGATAGAATTCCAAAATCAATGGGGAATTACCACTTTTAGCAAAGGTCCCAAACCCTGACTGAAAGTACAAACAGCAGCAACCGTGTCATCGCAGACGGCACCCAAAATTTGGAGGAGTACGGCACCTTTTTGTTGCTAACTGCAAAGCAGTGCCTACCTCCTGCATTCCATTATGTTATTCAGTGTAATCTTTTTAACTTATCTCGCAGACTGGATAAACTACTTTCAACTTCAAGAACTGCATCAATAAATCAACTATTTCCCACAGAAACAAACGGTGCTTTCTTTCCAATTGTCCTGGAAATGAAAATGGATGTACTCCTTCATATCCTCCTGTTGCATTCCAGTACAAAAGAAAGACCTAAAGCAGGAAATCAGACCTACTGTATCTTCAGCCCCTAAACAACAAAAAAATGATGTTAAGGAGGTTCACCTTTCTCCAAACAATCAATTCCAACTGGGAGGGTATGGATTGCAGCATCATTCTGTAGAATGCTTGTTTGCACAAGGAAAAATTGCAAGGTTTTTTCCCAATGGACAATCCCGATTACTAATTATAGGTTGTAACACTGGATGTCAAGTCTGCACCAGGCACATTGTGAAAATTCACAACAGAAAATGCAATGGCAGATTTTGGACAATTAAATATCTTAATTTATTCTTTCCTGTGGACAATTGGCTAATAAAATCATCATAATGCCATAAAGCAGAAACTTATTTTCCAACCAAAGCATCTTTTCCCGATTTTGTGTGTGCCAAATGCTCCCTCCTAACATACAAAATCCACACCAGTAAAGGTCATTTTCTACATTGACCCCATGCTGGACACAATATTCGGGAATATGTGTTCTTCAAAGGAGAAACTATACTCTGTTTAAAAGAAAATTCCCTCCCCTCATTGTCTCTCAAATAGGGTGCATCCGTGTTCACTGTCCTATGGGGCCTCTGGTCTCACCCCTGGATGGTGCGCTTCTAGAGACTGTTGGCACTGAACTCCGGAGGCCAGCCCCACGCTTGTATTTTGTCCAGTTTCCCTACAAATGTCAAGGAGCCCAGTCACAGACCGGCCATTTTGGTTGCCAGCCCTCTAAGGCTCTAGTATTTCAATTACACTGAAATATCCTCCTTCGCATTTTTATGACGAGAAATAATTTATAAAGTATCTATCTTGTTGAGTTTTGAATATACTTTCATTATCACTGTTTCTTGAGACATGAGCGCGGCGTATTATAAAATGTCAGGAAGAGAACACCTCCACATACACAAAAACCCGCACTCACTCACCACAACCTCGCGCACACATACCAACACACACACACATTTACACACCGATATACTGCAGTAGGCACACTGTCACAATCATCCTACGTCAATAGGAGTCAAACAAGTGTTAGTCAAGTAAGCACATGAAATGTATTAAGTGTAACAATCCCTCCAGTGATGTTTTTTTCAGTTCCCAAGCTACCTTCTGCCATATCCACCACACATCCCGCTCCGCACACCGCTACTTGCATTGTACATGATCTCACACGTCTGTTCTTTCTCCCCCTTTCTCAGGCTCCCTTTCTGCATTCTCTATATTTGACCCACACCAACTCATCTTCCTTGATATTTGGTGCAAGATGACCGCATATAGGATGTTCTATGATGGACATAGGTTCTTGCTCATGTGAGACTTTTTATCCACAGCGATGTTAACTGTTACATATGGAGTAGCGGCAATGTTCGTACATAAATAACCTCTTCTTCTGTATCTACCACTTCCCAAGGTCACCAGTGTACATTTTCACTTTCATTTTAGATTTTATTCCTGCCATATTTAGCACTGGAATAAAAGAAGACCGGATTTCTACAATCAATCTCCTCCTGTCTTCCCTGCAGACAAAGGTTTGTCCCCAGCAGCGCTCCTCATATGCATGTGTTAAGTGTTGGGGAGAGGTTGGCAATATATATTTTTTTAATTCTTGAAAATGCATTTGAAAATGTTTTGTTTGCTAACCTACTGTATATTGTTTCCTCTGCACAGCAAAGCATTGTTTTTTAGTATGGGGATGTGTGCAATAGAAGATTCTTACATAGTTGCAATTCACATTTTTTCTTTCCCAATTTCTGTTTTGGTCACTGACCATTATAGTATGTGACTTTTTAAAAACATTTTTTTAAATGTCTTTATTGATTTTTAATACAGAACAAAAAGGTATAACAGATGAAGGAAAGAAAAAATAAAAAGCTGCCACATGACATATCCTGTATCGCACATTATACAATATGGTAACATTATTAAACACGCTACAGTTACGTACAACCAGCAATCCCAATCGCATGACATTTTTAAGAATGACTTTTCAGACATCCCAAGGACGTGACAAAAGCTGGCCCAGGGACCACAAGGTAGTATGTGACTTCTCTTAAATATACTGGTGTTGAATTCTACACTCCATATGCTGGTATTCCACATTTAACTTTGTGATACTATTCCTCCATAATGAATATTGTTATTGCCCATACTGCATCAGCCTCCAACTTCTTCCCAGTCCCTCTTGCGATTGCCAAAAGATTCTAAGGTGAGGACTAAAAGATTGTCCTGGCCAGTGATATGGGCCACATGAACACTGGGCCAATTCAGCTAAATTAATGGACAGAAGTGAGGAAATTGGGTGTATTAAACGGTGTAGTTACGCAACCTCACCATGTAATATACTTACCAACCCCTTAGGTTCCCTTTGTTAAAACTTCGGGTCAACCTTGGTTAGGTGTGGCACTGAGAAGCAAGTCTTACACAAAGGCACAAGTGTAAAGTATTTAAAGAATACCAAATTAATTGAAGAAGAAATCACTCGAGAAACCTGCCAACAATTTATAAACTTAGACTGTTTTTTAAAAATTAGAATGTAGACACCAAAACGACAAAGCTCCACCTGAGGGTTCCAGAGATATGGAATTTACGAGAAATAATAAATCGGAGCATTTTACTAAATCATGAACAAGCACTGGCAAATTCAAAAAATATGACACTTAGAAACATTTTGCAAGGAAAACTTGAACTTGACCAACTCAGGAAGGGAGCTACGCAGGGGGATCAGCAAGGTCCTCTGAAACAGTTACCTCCACAGGAGAAGCAGTCTTCTCCTAGTTCCAGCCACTTTATTCGTGTTGTAAATGGATTCCTATGGAGTGGTCTGAAGCAAGGGATGAAGGTTGTTTAGATGTGACACAATCAACGGGTTTGCTTGCAGGTACTCCTGGTCCACAAAACTGGTGTCTGGATCCTGTTTGCAGGGTTGACATCCCACAAAGTCTTTTCTGGTCTGGCGGAAGTCCAGTCACCATCGGACTAGCAGTCACCTGGTATTGCAATAATTTGGTCAATCCTTCCTGAGCCGATAGCTTGTCCTATGCGGTCCTAGCAGCACACAGACATCTGCCCAAATATCACCCTCGCCAAATTCCGCAGCTACATAAAGGAGGATCTTAGTAGGGTAAGACTACTAAATATAATCATCCTCTGGGGAAAAAGTTCTAAAATTTGTTTCTGACCAATCCTCAATAATGACAGATGCTGTTCCAATTGAAGGCCAAAGCAAAGTGGATGTATCCATTTAGATCAACCTTCACTAATAAGGGGAAAAGTCCACTATTCTTCGGCAAGATCCTGTTCAGTCAGTAAGATCCACAATAGTGAGGTTCAACAGCCATGGCTCCGAGAGGATTTCATGAAATCACTGTCATTTTAGAGTATGATTCATCTTCATCAGGCCTGGATAAGTTTGCATAGGGATGCAAAAGGGTGGACGGGAGTCTAAAGTGTTACAGGGATACCAAGAGGACTGTTTAGGAAGAATGCTCGAGCATAGCAGGTGGACAAAAAGATGGCAATGTTTCACACTCAGGGTGAGACAGTAAGAGGGTCTCAGAATACAGGGACAAGAGGGGCACAAGGCTGATGATTTAAGAAAACACCATCCGGGCAGTGAAGGAACGAGGAATGGCAGTGCGAGCACAGTCCTAGATGGAAAGGAGGCTTAAGGGTTGCAAAGGAGGCACTTAGATGGAAAGGAGGTGCCGATTACCAAAGTAAAGATTAGCCTGTGGGTTGCTTGGATACATTATTTTTTGTTAAAGATCTTCCAGTAAAGAGTTGCCATCTTTCTTCTAGCGGTGAGTTGTAGAGCTGTCTATATTAATATTGTTATAGTTATCTTTCTTATACATTTTGATCTCCTGCAGTATAAAGATTTGAACAAATAAGGAAACAAAGGAGTTCTCCAAGAATTTTTTATAGATGTAAACCTGGTTTGGAATTACTTGTATTTATGATTTTTAATCCATTGCTGTTCCTGCTCCACCAGCCTAATTCTTTGTCTTGTTACACATTTCCCAGTCACTAACACTCTTTCTTCTTCTATCCCTCCACTCAGATTGCTCAACCTGTAGTGCGCTTCAGAAAGAATGACTAACACATGGCACTTGCTATTTTTCAAATGATTATTGATTTTAATTGATGTAACACCTCTCTGCTCTTGCTTGCAGGTGGTTCGAAATCAAAACATCACCAAAACACAAAAGGTCCGCTTCTTCAATGCAAATGTTTTAAGTCAGATTGCTTCACTTTACCGTTGGGATGGGATTGTGGATGTCAGCACAGATGATGTGAAGGTAATCTTTCACTGCAGAGCAAAATGGTCACATGGATATTAAACTGCTGCAAAAATTGTATGTGAGCGAGCCTAAGATATTTCCATTATATTATGCTCCAGCACTTCCAAGATATGGCTCGTGGAGCAAACAAAGAGCTGGAAAATGTTGTTTTTTAAATGATAGATGAAGTCCATAGTCACTATTATATATGCATTTTTGATTACATTAAAAGTCAAGGTTCAGTATGAACGGCTGTGGTTTTAGCACATGGCAGCTGATTGTGTTTGGATTCCTGTTGGATTCTGGCGCTTAGTGGATAGCAAGAAATTATTACAGTACCATGGGTAGTCTCTGCAGCATAGATAGCCCAACAATAGTTTTCATGGGAAAGTGGGTGAGATTAATCACTGTCTGGGCTCATGGGACGTACACAAGGGGATAATACTTCTGTGAGATTAAACTCAGGGGACAAGACAAACTAGAGTTTGACATAAGGATTTAAGAATTCTGTTAGCACTGTGCAGCAGAGGATTTGATAAGGACCATAGATTGCAGCTGTCTAATTATTATTTCCTTATGAACTTGGAAGGTCCTACATATTATTGAGCACTTTCAGTAACTAGAATCGGAGCAAACACTCATGAAAAATGATGCTGTTATAAGTTGAACTAACAAACTCACACTTGGGCCACTTGAAATAGTTGTCCTTGAGAGTTTCAACATTAGCTCGACAATAATTACTAAGTAAAAAAATGAACTGGAAACAGATCATGTCTCCTAAAACAAGAATAATACCACAGAAAGGAGAGAAACTGAGGCGGAAATGGGAGATGAGTCGGGGGGAGGGGGGGATGGCGGCAGAGAGCCGAGAGGGGGCCAAGTGGGGGAGGAGGGGGGAGAGGGGATCGGAGTCCGAGGGGAAGAGGCGAGAACACAAAGTAATATAAAAAGGCCAGTACATTATCCATCGTGGGTATTCATAGTTCGAGCCAATTAGTCTTAGGATCCCAGACTGCCAAGCCCCCTTTTTTTTGCCCTATGACTTTTTTTAGCATAGATTGCCCATTCCAGCCTATATGTAGCGAGCAGTCTCTCTTGCCATTGGCCAAAAGAGGGGGGATTCAGATCTTTCCAGTATGTGGCTATACATATCCGCAAGATGGACATTGCAACAAAATTAATGCCCCACCTTCTTTCGGATCTAATCGGTCATATGGCCCTAGCATAATGGTACTAGGTGTAAGATGAATATCTAAAGGGAGAATTCTGCTTAAAAAGTGTTGAACCTCTACGATTAAGGGATTACGTTTAGGACATGTAGCAAACCTATGTACTGCATCCGTGCTATATTCTGTACAGCGTGGGCAGTTGGCACCGGGACCGGTTGCCCATTTAGTGACCCTACTGGGTGTTATGTATAAAAAAAAACAGTTTGTAAAATTGCGCTTGCAATTTAGATGATAGGAGATATGTTTGTGCTAGGCCCAGAGCAGAGCAGAAAGCATTCGGTGGAGTGTTCAATTTAAGCTGCCATTTAGCGTCAGTTTTGCTCATGTCATCTGGCCGCGGTTCATTCAAGGTAGAATAGATATTTCCTATCCTTGGCAAGTTAGGGCTTAGTAGTTTATCAATAAGGCCAACTGCTGCAAACCCTGCAGACCCCCCAGTTTTATGTATTAGATAGCTCGTGATAGCCTGATATTGGAAGATCTGATTATTGCCCAGCTTATAACAAGTTTGCAGGTCTTGAAATGACCGGATGTGGCCGGTGTTAAACAGATCCCTTAATCTGCTTATGCTTGCCGAATACCATTGATGAAGATATGCATTTTTAAATATCAGAGACAGGTTATCATTATGTCTAATGGGGGTGTAACAGTTTAGCTTGGATATTCCAAATACTTTGCAAACATTACAGAAGACCCTGTAAGCACTGAACATAGTCTTAAATCGAACTCGCTTGTAGTAGTCGAGTTCCAGTTGACGCCAAAGACCGTGCCTTACATTTTCCCCCAGAAGTAGAAGGTAAGAAGAAGGCATTCCTGATGGATTTAAGACCCAGTTCTCGTATAATAGTTCACAGGAGTGTTGTAGTGCCGCAGCAGAGTAATATAATTTTAAGTTGGGGAGAGCCCAGCCTCCCCTTTCCCTAGGTAGAAAGAGGAGATTAAAGGCTCTTCTTGGCTGCTTGTAGGCCCAGATAAACCGCAAAAAGATTTGATCAAACACGACAAGTGTGCGATTATTAAATATAAGCGGGATTGTCCAGAAAAAGTAAAGTAGCTTAGGAAAGTATGTAATCTTTAGGACGTTACATCTTCCTACGATAGTTAAATGTAAGTTATCAATTTTCCGGAGGGATTTTTCCATATTGGTAGCGAGAGGAGTCAGATTTTCTGACACCAATGTGTCTAGGTCTGAGACTATATTGACTCCTAAATATTTCGCTTTCTCAGTTATTCTACTGTCAACCCAACTTAATTTCCCATTAACGACAATCTGTGTTTTTGTTTTATTTAGGGCATAGCCAGAGATTGTATCCGAATTCCCTGAGCTTCTTGTCCAGAACCCTGATGGCAGAGTCGGGTTCAGGAGTTAATATAGCTAGGTCATCGGCATAAGCCATGATCTTTGTGTCTATGTCGAACCTGCTCAATGGCAAAATAGAGGAATTTAGCTCAATTCTTTTTATCAAAGGGTCAATGTAGAGAGCGAAGAGCAGGGGTGAGCAAGGACACCCCTGCCTCGTTCCTCTTGTGATCTTAATTTGCTCTGTCAGATGGCCATTAATGAATATTTTAGCGGTAGGATCTTGATAAATGCATGCACCGCCTGAACTATTCTCGGACCGAAACCAATCCTCATCATGATAGTCCATAGAAATTACCAGGAGACCCGATGGAACGCTTTTTCAGCGTCTAGAAGGATTAATGAGATCGGGGTCTCCTGACACCTCTGCGGCATCAAATAAGGTAATAGTGCGATGGACGTGCTCGGTAGTACCTTTTTTTGGTATGAATCTGTGTTGCCAATTGGAGACTAATGGCTCAATGTTGGCAGAGAGTCTGGTGGCGATAGTTTTAGAGAAAATTTTAGAGTCAGTGTTGATTTATGTTATGGGCCTGTATGATGACATTTCCAGAGGTTATTTGTCCTTTTTCGGGAAAATCACTATTTTGGCTGATGACCAAGAGTCTGGCGGTTTAATCCCCTCAAAGATAGATCTTACTACCTTAATGAAAACCTCTTTTATTAGTGGAGAGAAAACTTTGTAAAATTCAACAGGTATACTATCCATCCCGGCAGCTTTGCCATCCAGAAGGCTAGTGAGTGCTGTTAAAATCTCGTCCCACGTTGGAGAGATTTCTATTGCCCCGTATGCATTCGCATTAGGTTTGACAGCGGGTATTGTCGCTAGGTACTTCCTGACCTTAGTTTGTGTGTCTGCATTTGTTCCTTATATTTCTTCCGAATAAAGTTTCTCGTAGAATTTCCTGAATGCTTCCTCTATTTTTCTACGGCAGAGGTTGTTCATTCGGTATCTATATTTATTGTAGTGATGGAATTAGCATTTGCCTGCTGCCTAGTAGCAATGGCAAGCTGATGACCAATACGTTCTCCCAACTCGTAGCATTTCTCTTTTGATACTGCCCATTTAATGGCTATTTTCTCTCCAACACGGTACCCATCTCTGATTTGGCCATTGAAACCGCTAACTGTGCCTCATCTACTCCCATTCCTACCTGGACCGCCTGTATTAATTTTCTCTCCGCATCTATCATCGGTGCTAGCAGCAAGTTGATTTGCATCTTCTCCTTTCTGTTCCTCCTAATAGAGAAACGCAATGTCTCGCCTCTTATACCTGCCTTGAGAGTGTCCCATACAACCATGGTGGAAGCTGTCCCGTTATTTATATTAACGAATTCTTGTATCCACCCGGCCATATGTTCTCGGTAGCTGTTATCATACAATAGTGCATTTTCAAAGGTCTAATGCGAGATTGACTCCTGGTTAGCCCAGCCATCTAGATTTACATTAAGGGGGTTGTGATCCGACAAAAGTTGGGGGCTACATCAATAGAGCAATTGTGAATAAGGGCAGGCGAGACAAAGAAATAATCGAGTCTGGCTAATGACAGATGAGGAGCGTAGAAAAAAGTAAAGCTGATCAGATCCGGCTTCAGACAGGCCCAGACATCTTTTAATCCGTGAGTATTTATCAAGTCAAGTAACGCTCGGAACACTGGGTTTCCTGCCTTTATAAGTCCATGACCCTGCTGATTCCCAGGTGCTGGGCAGGTTTAAATTCAAGTCCCCGCATAGAATTACCGGCAGTGGCCAGTGAGCAAGCTCTTCGTTTACTTGATTTATTATACCTGGGTCATCTAGGTTGCTGGCATAGACTGAGCATATTGTAAATGTGAATTTAGAAGATAAGGAGCACCTTGCAAGAACCCATCTTCCTAGTGTGTCAGATTTAACTTGAGTAACTACTAGCTATGATGTTTTCCGGACCAGAATCCCAACCCCCTTTACCTTAGCCCCCTGAGACGTTGCCCCAACAGTTTTAAACCCAAGAGAATTCAGCAGGAGTTTCTGGCCCCCTTCAATGTGGGTCTCGTGGAGACCTATTATATCTGCCCCCATCAAACGTAATGCCTGTGCAGTTCTCTGCCTCTTTGATAGATCGTTCAGACCACAGATGTTTAATGACACAATCCTAAGTTTATTTAGTGGATACATTATTTGGTTCTAATGGTGGCCTATATCTTTTTTACGGCGACCAAGACCCCCCCCCCCCCCCCCCCCACCCCACCCCACCCCGGCACCCACCCCATCATCCTGACCCCCGCTCAGACCCCCGATCCCTTCATCTACCCAAAAAACACACCCATCCTGCTCTCCTACACTACAATAATACAAAAGTTTAAGGTTGAAATAAAGTTAATCAGCCGGTTAACCTTTTTCACTGCCGGGCTTTGCTGCGGAACAAGTTGTTCCTCTGCATCCTGTTCTCATGCTCCTCCAGCTTGATCATTATATTGGTAAGGCAAGCCTCGTGAGTTGCAGATTGTTTCTTTACTTGCATTACTTCAGTGTTGAGAGTCTCTGTTCTTCCTTCCACCATAGAGACCCTGTCGCCGATTTCGTTTGTTTAATTTTCGGATACCGCCCTGAAATTTTTTGGAGGTCCCCCTTGCAGCTAGACTATCTGTTCTAGCTTCTTCTTGGAATTGTTTAATAGACTCAAGAATCAATAGCAAAGAGGGTTTGTGCATACTTGCGGAGGTTAGCTGTGGACTTGCCCCATGTTACTGATTAGTTACCCCCAAGGATAAAGTCCCTTGTAGATCTGAGTGATCCCATTTCAGCTGGCTACGTCTTTTGCTTCAGCCTTTTTTTTATAGTACCCGCCACTAAGTCGCTTTGCTTCACTTCAGACTTGCTGTTTTCTGATGCGCTTGATGCCTCATCACCTGTCCCCGATAGAGAGCCATCTGAGTGGAGAAGAAGTTTTCATTCGCTACGTCTGGGGTCTGTGGGTCGGTTGGTCTATGATTCTCATTTTCAAGACCATTTTCTGCCTCCTTTTTATCCTTGACAGAGATGTCTTTTGCTGCTTCACGGTCGGTAGGGGTGGAAACAGTAGAGATGGTGGAGAGGGTAATATCATCAGTAGCAGAGGCAACGGTAATGGCTATTGTAGCTTGGTCGCCAGGAGTGGGGGCTGGTGACAGAGTTTCCTTATTCGCAATAGACTCTCCTCTGAGGTCAATCATAGGCGATTGTACGGGCTGCAGCGAAGGTTGTATAACATCTTGAGCTGAGACCATGCCAGGTGGGCTACTAAGTTCGATTAAAACAGGAGTAGGGATGGGAGCAGGAGTAGGGGTAAGTATTGGGGTTTTTTTAAGCACAGGATAATGTCTAGCAATGGATGGAGGGTTTCCAGTGCCTACAGTGCCTGCAGTTAGGTTTTCTTTTAAACTGTTCGCTCCTCCAAGATTGCCTGGTTTCTTTACCCCCCTCCAACTTCCCTTTTACCTTTATTTAGGAGGTCTCTTTTTTCAAGTACTTTCTCCAGTTTGTCCCTGACACTTGGTTCTTCGTGGGTCGTGTTGACTTTTGCTTTAAGAGTTTTCTGATCCTGCGTAGTCATTCCGCCACCCCTGCTGCTACGCTTCTCAAACGGAATTCAGCTGCCTCCGCTGGTAACACTCAGCAGCCTCGAGCACTTTTTAGGTTTTGCCTCGCCAAAAAGATGCGCTCTGCGCATCTTTTTCGCGCAGGCGAAAACTTGATGAGAACTGTAGTGTGCTTTGGGTCGGCCCTCGTCATTCATTGGCTGGCTCCGTAAATGGAGCCTAGCCATTGGATGAGGGGCCTGTCCGTCAATGCCGGACCAGACACGGGGGCGTTCCCGACATTCTTTGGCTTTTGCCGACGTCACGCGACGCCGGGAACGCCCCCGAGTCTGGTCCGGCATTGCCGGCACTGTAGGGAACGGGACGGACATGGAGCTCTCGGCTGTTGGGGAGCGAGTGTTTGCAGCGGAGGCACTGCTCAAGCGTCGGGTGCGGAAGGTGAGCGAAATGTTTGCCGGTTCCCACCCCCTCTCCCGCTCTCCGTGTCTCCCCGGCCCTGTTCCCGCCCCCTACCGCTGCCTCGGCTCCCGTTCCCGCCCCCCTACCGCTGCCTGGGCCGCCCTGTTCCCGCAGTGCCGTTTCTCCTGTGCAGGTCACGTAGCAACACTCTGGGACAGGGGAGGGGCGGTACTGGCGTTGCAGCCAATGGAGGTGCAGCGGAATATTCCACGGAGCTCAGTCCTTAGCAACGGCGCTGGCAACGACAGTTACGTCACGAGAGTATTATGGGCTGCCTGGGCCACTGACGGGTGTAGGGAACGGGACGGACATGGAGCTCTCGGCTGTTGGGGAGCGAGTGTTTGCAGCGGAGGCACTGCTCAAGCGTCGGGTGCGGAAGGTGAGCGAAAGGTATATGGGTAATAGGAGAGGACCAGTAAGGTAGGGCCAGTGTATACTAAAGGTCTGTCAGTACAAGGTAGTCTTAATATCGAAGTTGTCAGTAAGAGGTGGTTCTGGGGGAGGGACATGCTGCAGAACTGTCAGACGCGTGTGCATTTCGGAGTAGTCACCCTGAACTATTCAGCCCCGTTTGTTTGAAGACTATTCTACAACGAATCTCATCTCTGGCCCCCTCCCGCCCCCCCCATCCCCCCCCATCAAAGAAAAAGCTTCCACCGGCTGCTTCTAGCAGTGGAAATCTCTGCATATAATGACAGCGATCCGAAAAACCCAATGGACCCGGGACCTGCTGTTACTGGCCCCATCTGAATTAAGCGAGCACTCGTAACGGGGGCATGCGTCACAATATTGAGACTGATTTTTTTTTTTATGACTTGGCCGAAAAGAACACGTGGAATGCACGCAGCGTCTCCCATGCGTAGGGCCGTGGGGAGTGGGCAGTGGGCCATGGGGAGTGCTGGGTGCAGCGTTCACTCAGAGGGTTTGTGGTGTCCTCCAGTGCTTGGACCGCTCTGCTCGGGTTGCTGTTTGTGTTAGATTTAGAAATGGCACCAGTGCTGATCAGGGGGAGAGCTTGCCTTTCTTTTCTCTGGAAGCTGGGGCAGAGTCTCGCACTTCTGCTCCCAGAGCTACAGGAGAAACAAAGCGCCGTACACAGGAGCCAGACCGACAAGAGCGGGAGGGGGGTCTTCCAGGCATCCCTGGGCTCCGGGCTTCCTTCGGGTCAGACCAGGCTAGAAGAGCTGGGGCAGAGTCTCACACGTGTCCTCCCAGACCTACAGGAGAAGCAAAGCGCCTTACACAGGAGCCAGACCGACGGGGGGTAATCAAAGAATTACAACTCGAGTGTTCAACCCCTTGACGTCCTAGAGGCCCTCAGCTGGGCTTCTCTGAACAGCTGGACATAAGGACACACAGAGTGGGGGCGAGCCAAACACGAACAATCCGTGGGTGGAGTGGGAGGAACAAGGGGGCGAGAGAGCGAGTGAAGGAGATTCAGCTTAGTAGACCGAGGAGAGCGCATGAGTCAGTGCTTAATTTGAGCCAGGGATGCACGTGGGCCCAGCACTTCTAGAACGACCCGTGCTGTGTCTATGAAAGTAAAGTTAGTAACAGTTGGAAATCTCAAAGTATTTTGCGTGTTCCTGGAAGTAGAACGCAGTCTACTGACAATGATTTTGTACAAATCGTAGTGATAATGTTACAGTTCATAATAGTAAGGTAACACCTGATTCTGGATTAAATTCTGCATCACGTGTCAAACACAGTGGAAAGGCTCGAATGCATTCAATTGGATTGAAAGCTTTTGTAAGTTGCTCAAGTTTGGGTTCTTTCCAGGTCGGTTTAGTAAATGTAGGCTATGATTCTAAATGGAATTTTCTGTTATTATTCTCGCCCCCTTTACCATAGAATTTTCCTATTGATACCAAAGAAGCGCAGGGTCACGGGGTGACGTGCAGGCTCACGGGGTGGAGCGCAGTGTCAGGGGGTAAAGATGTCCGTCTCTTGAGTCGAAGTTGGAGTCCCGAGGACGAATTGTGACGGGCGTTAAAGATGGGCCGGTTCTGGGGGTGATGGGCGGGCTGGGCACGGACCGGGTAGAGTGGCCGCAGTGGGCCAAGATAACGTGTCTGCACGGGGTGAGTGGGGTGGTGGTCCCAGTGCAGACACAATTGTGAATCAGGTGTGAGCCGTCTCAGCATTTCATCCTTACTTGGTTGCTTTTCTGACCGAATACTTTGCCCGGCAATCAGAATGATGCTACATAGTCAGAGCCTGTGTTAACTACTCCGTCCGTATGCTGGTGAGACACACGTCAGTCTTGACCTAACCTCTCCTGAGAAGTTATGAAGAACTTCTTCATAAACCTGCAGCAATTTCAAGACTGTCCGACCTGCCACCCCTTGAAACACAATCCTTCAAAATGAGTATCTCCTCATCGAGCCCTCTCGCCTCGTCCTCTCCTGTACAATATTGGCCTGAATCCAATGGCGAACTGGATTGCTAACAGGCAGTCATTGGCAGGGTTTCATCCCGGACAAAAGACCTCATGTGCAGTTTCTACTGAATGATTTCTAAAAAATCTGCACTTTTAGGTAAGATTTCTTTGGAGGCTTCGTTGATATATTCCCTTACAGGCCCTCCAAATCCTTGTCCAATCTCTTGCTTTCAAGATGATTACAATGTGAATTATCCGCTGACTGCTCTTCCCAAAAAATATCTAGCCCCCATAAGGCATTTTTAACTTGTAGTGGTTTTCTTCCGCAAACGGACCAAACCAATGTGCATTAATTGCAAGTCCGAAATTACCCCCACAACTCCCCCTCCATTTCCTTTCCCCAAACAATGTCCATACTCTTAACTAAATGTAGCTTATGAGCTCAGTCGGTTCGCAGCACGGGGACTGTGGCACAGTCCTTTTCTGGAGTGGAGACAGAATTTTGAAATGGATAAAAGGACACATTCAGCGTGGAGGGGCCACTGCCCCCCCCCCCCCCGAAAATTACTTCACTGAATGGGAAACGTTATTTTAAGCAGAATAGGGAATAATTTTACCCTGGCGCGTGGTAGTCGCGCTAGAAATGCAGCTTTTTTGGCAGGCACACAGATAAAAATAAACAAATCCGGCTTAAACAGTAATGTTGTTGTTGGCAGCTTTTTATTAAAGTGCGTTTTGCTTTGTGTCCTCGGCGAAGTGGTGTTCTTATCTCTGTTGGTGGCGTGGTATCTCCTGTTCACATCCTGGAGGACGTCCCAATCTGTGACAGTCTTCCTGTGGTTTGCAGTCCAGTTTTGCCCACTGTGTATTGTTGTGCATTCACCTACTACGACAGTTTACTTTGTATGCTCAGTGCTTCAATTCTTTAGCTTCTATTGCTGGGTTTAAAAAAAATATATTTTCATATTCTCGGTTATTGTACTTGTGTTTACCGCGGATATATCAGTGTGCCTCACTTAAGTGCCATTTCTTAGCTAAACTGCTCTTTAAAATTGGAGGCTAGCGCAGCGTACGAAGGGGGTGTTGAACGGCTCCTGTCAGGATTGGGAGGTGGGGGCTGCGTCATGCGCGCGCACTTTATTTTTCCGGGTATCTCGCGCTCTCCAGTGACGCCGAGATTGATGGATATAATACAGACTGCGCAGAATGATAACTAATGCACACCAGAAGGGTCTGGTATCCTCTGTGGATGAGATCTAAAGCCCTGTGACTCGCATTAAATGTAGCATACTTCTGCTCTGTGTGGGGGGGGCTCTGTGTGGGTGTATGTGTGGAGGGCGCTGTGTGGTTGTGTGGGGGGGCGCTGTGTGTGTGTGTGGGGGGGCTCTCTGTGGGTGTTTGTGTGTGGCATTTGCGAGAGATTAAGCTATTGGCATTGTAAATGACAATGCCATTTATTTATGTTAAAAAAAACATAAATAAAAATAATGTCAAGAGCAATGCCAATAGCTCTAACTTTAACAAAGGCAAAACCATTGCATTGTAAATGCTTGTTAATTGAATTAGCGAGAGCAGCAGAGATGCAGTCCGCGATTACCGGGGAACCAGCGCAACACCGTGCACGCAATACCACAGAAACCCAGGCGCGTGATCCAGTATCTTTGTGCCCACACCGATCATAGACCGAAGCTCGAGGTGCCCAGGGTTCAGGTGCGGCAGGCGGCGATGACAGCACAATCATCCGCTTAGGTTCGTTGAGGGCCAGGACTGTTTGCTAGGGCGAAGAGCCGATAACAGAGTCCGGCCATTCACGTCAGCCTCGCTTTGCATGTGGCGTGGTGGCCGGGAGAGGAAACACTCACACCAGCGTCATCTGCTGTCAGCTGCTAAGGGCCTCCTTATATTGTGATGCTGCATCTGGTAAGGGGGGGGGGGGCTCATCGTTATTTGGGGCGGTCACGACCCACTGAAGGTCAAATGTTATTTGAGAATGTGATCAAAAATATTTTCATCTACCTGATGTATATATTTGTAAACAGACATGTAATATTTAATATTGTGTGTGTAATAAATGTACTTTTCCTTTTTCAAAGAAAAGACGCTGACTGGGCAATCCTTTAATTGAGTAGTGTTATTGTGTGCCAGCGAATGGAGATTACTTGCCCGCACCACCTCCCAGGTTACTTAGTTCACAGTAAGGAAACAATTGTAGCCCTATTAACGTGTGCAGGGCAGACATCCTTAACACCTAATAACCCAATTTCTTGCACAAAGTAAGAACCGCTTTCTCACAATAATACAGTAGAGGACTTAACAAAGACATATTTTGGAGGTCAAGTTTAAGCTTGTCTTGCTGGTGTGGAGCTAACATACAAGAGTCCAAAGGTATTCAAGCTTCCGGATATTTCGATTCCTTTTAATGAAGGTATCAATTGAGCTAGGTAGGTAAAGCATAATAACTATGTAAAACAAGCACCAGACAACTCATGTTATAAGCGCTTGGTTGGCAGGTATCATGGATATAAGGAATAAAGTTGAGGGAACATTGTCAGACTTATGAGTAACTTATTGAATCTTAAAGAGCAATAGAGCGAAGTGGGGCAAACCTGATCATGCCCATGCTAAGACATCAAGCGAAAAGAAGCTGACATTTTGGTGCTTTCAGTTTAAAACACTGTTGCTATTTAAAAAGTAATGCAGCATAATTTTGTCACAACTTTGCGTTAGAGGACATATTGTAAGATTGAACCTTTACCGGAGGGTTGACATGGAATTAAAGATCAGTTTGGGTGCCATGCTTGTGTTTCAAGACAAATCTATGCATGATGTGCGAAAAATCCCACCTTATTGTAATCATTGAAGTTGATGTGGCTGTTGTCTAGATGAAAATATTGTGCAATTTATGGATCCATACGAAGAGAACTAAGTGCCAGATGTATCAAAGGGTTTTACCCATTCTGTGTCTATGGGAAAATGTGTTCATACATGTGGCCCTAAGTCATTGCAATGTATTAGATCTACCCGTATGTTAAATAATGTAATTCAAACTCTCTATATTTTCTCTGGAACAAAATCAAAAGTTGAAAGGAATCTTTGTGCTTTTCAACCTTAACAAAGTTAGTCACTTACAACTTATTAGTCATATCCATAATAACTAAAAGTGTTGGCTTAACTGTGTCATATACCTCAGAGGGGCTGACAACACTACACTACGTAACACACCATGGAGACAGCAGCGAAGGGGCATGTGGGCATCCTTGGACAAAATCCTAGACCCATACAAACCACTATGAACAGCAACAAAGCCACACTCCTCCACCAGATCAAAACTCCACCGAGAACTTACTAAGCTTAGAGTATGCTACCAGCTTTCTCTTTTCCCTCTCCACCTCAATTTCCTACTTACTTCCACCTTCACACCCACTCCCCCCCACCTCACTGGGATAGTGGATTGGGGGGCAGCTTGCACAGTTGTTGTGAACCTGTACCACCAGCAACTTAGCCAGGCTGGGCTGCTACCATGTACCGACATAACGCTGATGATTATATGTTATATGTTTTTCTGTCTTTATGTTGTATGTATAAAAAATTCCAATAAAAATATATAAAAAATAAAAAAAATCCTCTGTGCTATACCTATGCCTCATATTCTCCTGTGATAATAAACCAATTACATGCATGTTTTGCTTACATCACCACATCCGTTAGTCAATTAACATGTGAGTACAGCGCACCATTGGGTCACCTACATTTTTAAATGACATTGCTTTAGGTAGCTACTTGAACTGACCTATCCATAATCATTTGACAGGTGTTATAAAGAAAAAAAAAAGTTTAAAGTGAATTCATAATTGGCTTTGGTTGTAACCCCCAAGTAAAGGTGTAAAAGTTTAAGTGCAGTTACGGTCAACAATCATAACTGAAAAGTCTCCAGCACAATGTTCGGCCCGGGTGGTGTCAAAGGGCTTTAAGTGCTTGGGTATCTATGTCAGGCCGGATCAGAAGGAATTCCCAAATAAGCCGCCTTGGCGCAGATGTCGTGTCATTGGCGCACTCTTCTGCTTTCACTCATGGGTAGGGCGGCTTTATTTAGAATGAGGCCACTACAGGGCTCGACAAATCCACTCGCCCGCTCGCATTTGCGAGGGAGAATGGATGAGGACGAGCTATTTTTAGGTCCTACTCGCCCTTTCTGGCGAGTAGGAAGTCAAACTAACTTTTGTCCTCTGTCTTTGAAAACAGAGCAAAAGTGACAAGATAACATGATTTAAAGGCATTTTTATTGCTCATTAAGGGAATGAGCAATAAAGATGCCTTTAAATCTTGTTAACTTGTCACTTTTGCTCCGTTTTCAGAGACGGAGGTCAAGTGGGTTGCAGTCAGGTCGAGGGGATTTTCCATGGTACTAGACCAGCAGGACTAGTACCATTTTTCGGATTTGTCGAGCCCTGCACTACCTCGCCTCCTATATGTACTCCAAAACACCCCATATCCCATCCCTCCGATAGTTTTTAAACGGGTATCCCAGGAAGTTAGAAAGTTGCTGTGGCAGGGTGGCGCACCCAGAATAGCGTTGCACAAGCTACAGAAGGGGGCATATGATGGTGGATTGGCAGTTCCAGACATTCGGCTATACCATTAGGTCATCAATGATTGGATATACGGCTACGCAGACATGGACAAACCAGCTTATAGATCAGATAGAGCCTTCATGCCGGGACGAAACTGTGAGCCTCTTATATACTCCGGAAAGACATGAGCAGAGTGGCCGGAGCTCACCAAAGTGGTGATACAGTGTTGAAGGGAAGCCAATAAACTACTAGGTTGGGTGGGGAAGCTAACTGGTAAAACCCCGTTGTGGGTGGATGATCCCCTGAGGAAGGTAGCAGCACTATTGGGGTTTCAAGGGTGGAAACTGATAGGGGTTGAATACCTGGGTGATGTGTGGAAGGGAGACTCCCCCTTACTTTTGAGAAACTCCAGCAGTAATATAACTTGCACCAAACTCCTATTATATCAACCCCTGAGGCTAGTTCACGCACTACGTGCCCACATTCACAGTGACACCTCTATTCCACAATACTCCCCACTAGAGGATAGGTTGCTACTGGACCCAATCAAGGATAAGCCGACCTCTACGGTCTATTTCAAGCTGATCAATAATGTGAACGATCCCTTGAGGGCCTTCCGACACACATGGGTAAAAGACCTGGGAACCACAGATGACGAGGAGTGGCAGGAAGCAATTCAGATCCCAAGAGAAATAGCAGTCCGCTCCAGATTTAGACGAATGCAACTTAAGGTCCTACATTGCACCTACTACCCGAGCTCCCACCTATACACATGGGGCAGGACCCTACAGCGCTTTGTGTGCGGGATGCCAGGGAACCTTCATACACATTTTGTGTGAATACCCAGAGATTGCTAGATACTGGCAAAAAGTCACGGCAACCAAGTCCAGGGTTGGGGGGTTGGTTCCACTGGATGTGAAATGATTGCTTCTGATGATAAAAGGTGACTTGGACTGACCCAGACACAAGGGGATATGGTTGGCTTTGGCTGCAGGAATAGCGAAGCAAAACCTTGCCAGCGGATGGGGAGCACCGCTGCCTCCGACGCTGGAGGACTGGAGGTAGGACCTCGATTGGTGCCAGCACGCTGAAGAAACGGCCTCCAAAAGTAGGGTGTGTCTTAAGAAGTGGGAAAAGATATGGGCACACTGGCAAAAGTACTGAGGAATGAGCTTGGGCGACTGAGAGGTATTGGGGGCCTCCACTTCCTGAAAGCACCCTGTAAACATACTGTTGATTAAGTACTGTACCTGCCTTCCTGTCCACTGTTGGAAGTGCATATTGTAATGTATGGTCTATTGAGCTATGTTAATTAAAAGAGTTAAAAAGAATAAAAAATTAAATTATACCTGAAAAGTCTACTGACATTTGCAAGGTTTAGTTAGGACCGCAATTCATAACTTGCACAACAGCCATTCAAGCCATAGTTCGCACAGCAGATGCAATGCTCATTACCTCAGAATTGATGTGACAGATACAATTAAAAAAGTTTTAAGAATAATCTTACAAGTAAGATTATATATCACATTACCTTTTACCATATGAAATAGATGGCTGTGAATGTACTATTAGTTATTGGTTTCAGTATGCTTTATCTAAATATATACTAGCTGTTGTGTTAAAAACACCTGAAATTAGGACCAATATCCATAACCTGCACAACAGCCATGCTAGCCATCATTCACTCACCAAATGCAGTGCTTATGGCCTCACTACAATTTTACCTGTAAGTAGCGACACTTAAAAGGACAACATAATGAACAATACTCTCTCAAATCAATACATATTATTGCCTTGATAGTCCTCTTTCATATGGTTGAGAAAAATATATTTAATCCCATCTGTAAGATTATTCATGGGCGAATGTTTCTACCATCCTGTCTGAAGCTTGCCCCAGGCATCTTTAAGAAAGTGCTGGCGGATGTGATGACTTTAGTGGCCAAGACTCCATGGATTTCATTATTTGGTCAATAGTCTAGTGAAAGCAGAGAACTCAGCAATGGTTAGGGGGCCATCTTTGATGAACGATTATGCTTATCCACAACTTGGGCTTTACCATCAACACCCAGAAGTCTCATTGTTCTGCCTCACAGAGGTCCGCATTTATAGGGCAGTATAGGACCTGATCCACTCTTGTTCTTCTTTACAAGATCGTGGATATTTGGGAGATGATTCTAAAATTTCGAACTCCGACTTAGCTCCTGGCCCTGCAGAACTTGTGTGTGCTTGGCCTCAATGTCTTGTGTGTCCTGTTGATGCCACACACCAAATGAGAGCCTGTCATAGGTGCCTGAGTTCAAACTTGCTCAAACATCAGGGGAGTTTCACGGATCAGGTGCGGATCTCCTCTTCTGTTAATTCACATCTGCACTTGTGGATAGGCTCCTCCAATCTTTTAGTGGGTTGTCCATTCACTCCCCACTGGTCTGGAGGCTCCCATGTGTGCACATGGCCTTTGGTCCTCAAAAGAGCAGTGCCTGCCTATAAATGTACTCGAACTTTGGGTAGACTTCCTTTTATTGGATGCATTTCTCCCTTCTAGGTCTGGAACAACATTCAGGTTCTGTCTGACACTATTGCCACCACTGTCTAAAGAATAGACAGGGCAGTATTCTGAATCCCATTCCATTACATCCTCATGTTCGCCATGAAGGTTCTATTGTCTTCTCTAATACATATGATACTACGCCATGTCTTCCCTCATTTGATTGCATGATTAACGTTTAGATGGTCAATTGTGGCACTTTTTCTGAAAGATTTGCTCACCTCGTTCCCTCACATACAATTTATTGTTCATCAGTGGTATTTCTACCTTATTTTGACTTTCATGATGGCTCTCCATTTGAGCCAATACAGAATTACCCGGTAGACCTCTTACCATGAAGACAGTTCTGTTGGTGGCAATAACTTACCCAGATAGGGTCAGAAGTTCTGGCCCATAAGTCCATCCACCCTTTACAGTTTTCTATCCAGATTCATTGGTCTTTGCACCTTCCCGCCCTTCTTATTCACGGTGGTTTCTGCCTTTTATAGTGCTCAATATATTACTCTTCTGTCTTTCTTTCCTCCTCCACATCCAACCAAGGAGGATATACCCCATTGGACCCCAGACAAATGGTGTCTTGCTAATTAGACCGTATTTGTCAGGCCTCTCCTTGGGCTTTGCTAGTGCTAAGAAGGGCAAGTAGACAGTGACTAAATGCATAATTTTGTCTGGGGCACCCTTTGTATCTAGATCTGCTACACTTTGGCCAAGAAAGACCATCAGGAAGACATTTGTCTCCACTCCACTGAGCCACCGGCATACTCCGCAGCCCTCTCCAGAAGTGTCCTGGTTTCTGACTTCTGCTGGGGCTACATGGTCATACATGGTCATACATGGTCATATTTGCATACATTAGCCAAGCATTTATGTCTCATGTTTTAGGCATGCAGTGATGAGTACTTTGTGTAACCTGTGTTGCATGACTTCCTTAGCTGAAGCATCACTATTCACTGTACACCTGGGAGGTATTGCTTGGGACTTATTCAAAAGGCGAGTGATGTGTGGGAAGTTTATCCATAAGAAGAATTTACTTGCCTTCGATAACGGTATTTCTGGTAAACACATAATGTTCCTCATCAATATTCTTTAATTCTTTACCCCCCATCCCCTCGAAGTGTTAGTGCAGTGACCAAGGCAAGCAAATATGTACGTATTGTGTGTGAGCCACATGGTATCACCTCGTGGTGTTGGGAGCTCTTAGTGATAAAAAGGTTTTCAGTACCAGTCTGAGGCCTGGAGAGATCATTCATAAGATGAGGAATCTGCGGGAGGTTTGTGTATCCACCAAACATACCTTTACCAAAGGTAAGTAATATCTCTTAACTTCATATATATTTATCACCTTTAATGATGGTCATAATACAGGTTTAGAGACTTTACAGGAATTTGTTGTGAACTGTGGTATATTAGTGCATTCAAGACCACCTGAATCTGATAAAGAACCTCATAGCTCTTCAGTGTATCCAATGCAAAGCAAACAACAAAAAAGAAGCAAACAACAAAAAAGAAGCAAACCACCCTTTAAAGCAGTATGAACATTAATTGAAAAACTGATTAAAAAATGTGTAACAATAATATGAAACCTCATTAAACAAAGTATCTCCCAGTGAGGGTGGGTTTGGAGAGCTCAGATGTGAAATCTCTTGCAATTTCCGGAGTGCCCATTCTAGGCGAACCTGATTTACGTCCTAAAATAAAATGCACTTCATAAGGTATCTATAAGGGAAATAACGTGTGCATGCACACATCTCTGCCATGTGAGTGCTGGTCAGGGAATACTTTTTTATCAAATGGTAGTTAAACTTATGGAGGTCTAGGCTGCTTTGACTGCTCTTTTTGTTTGAGAGATTAAGAAGTAGGTTCTGTTTCGTTAACATAAGCTTATTAATTTAACGTTCGCCCAAGTTGCTCTGATGCGCCTTTTGAAATGAAATAACTTTCTGATGCTCAGTAATTGCTATCTCTTCTATTCTGGATATCTCTGCTGCCTTTGTTCTTTTTCATAACCGGTTACTAATGTATTCATGCTTGAACATCAGAGGATTCCCTTATTTTTCATAGAAAGGAGTATATTTTCTGGGTACTCGACTCCGGTCATCACCAAGAAATGCCAAACATGCTGACATTTGCTGGGCATTTGGCAAGTGTACTGACCTAGGAAATTCTTAAGCGATTGGTACATCATCTGGTTGTAGCCAATAGACAACTAAGGCTTACTCCCAGTAGTCCATCAATGAGATATAGCTGCTAACCGAGAATAGGCCAAACACAACTGCAGTAATACATCTTCACAAGCCAAAAGCACTATAAACTATGCCAGTGGCAGAATGAGTATTAAACAATTTCCTGTGACCTAACCTAATTGATTTATGTATTGAAAATATGGATATGGCTTTGTCTTTTAATAGATTACTCTCAATACCTTATTCCCAAAGTTCTGAATAGGTGCCAGCTAATCTGCGAGTCTGGCACTTCAGTGCATATTTCAATTCAGATGGCAAATTTTTACATTTATCAAATGTCGTCAAAAAGCCTTGGTTTAAATATGCAACATATATGTTCACAATACATGAACTTGGACATTACTATTGTCACAAAAAGATGTTCATGATTTTGCTTAGGGAAAAATATGAATTGTATGCCTCTTTTCTTTCAATAGGATGCCTTACAGCCTGGAGAAGCAGGAAAGCATATAATAAGAGAACTGGTCCATAACTTTTTGATTGAGCTTTGCTGCTCTTTGAAACATGGTATCAACTTTTATGATCCAAGCCTTGGTACAGCTGGCAGGTAAACACAGTCCCTTTCTTTCTTCTTTTATTGACTTTACTGGGCATGCCTTGGTTGAGAGTATGCCTTTGCTGTGTAGGAGTAATTACTGTAGACCAGGGGTATTTATTTTCCCTTCCTTTTCCCTTTGCATTCCTTTATGCAATGTTATTTCAAGTAGAAAGGGTATTACATCTATTATTATAGAGGTATGCTGTCTTGGCAAGTCTATATTGCTTCATTATTCTCCTAGATTACTAGTCTCAAATAGATAAAACTACTTAAAAATGACCTCCCTGAGGAAGTAGTCCAATATGGTTATGTTTATGATTTTTAAAAACTGTGCCAGATTTGAGAGTCTACGCTGCAGTCTGTTGTTAAACAACCAGACCTGTAGTCCGTGTGCATGGATATGACGACCATTTCAGCTGTCTATGTTGCAACTAGAGAAAAGTTGCCAATGAGCGTTGTCATCAATTCCTTGCCTCTTGTCAAATCAGTGTTGCGCATGAATCTTTTTCTGGATTCAACTTGTTGTGCATTATTTTGCCATCTAGTGGTTGGGACTGGAATTGTCTTTCTTTTTTTTTCATCTTCTTTTTGGGTGTCGTCGACCACCATTTGGTGGTATATCTGTCCCCTGTGTGACGTCAAATGGTGCCCTGGATATTACTGTGCGTAGTCGCCATCTCCAGATTCTTTTCCTCCCGTTGGGTTTGGAAGCAACGGAGAAGCTCCGAAGGTTTTAAAGAAAAACTTGAAAATGTAAAATGAAATTCATTGCATCGCTGAAGACTGCGAAGAGACAACGACAAGAGAGAAGGTGCCCCTTCCCTCTCCCCTACGACGCCGGACCCCGTGCACCAATCACGTGTTCAGAGAATGAGGCAAGGTAGGGGACGTGGAAAATACCCCCTTTAAATTCTACCAAAGCTGCCCCCACAAATTTGCCCACGAGGTTTGCAACTTCTGTCTTCCAAAGGACCACCGTGACGAAGACTGCGAGGCCTGCGCTGCTTTCGTATTGAAGACCTTGAAGGGACGCCAAAGGCAGAGGCTGGAACATTACACCAACATTGGCAATTTTCATAACGCGCAATTGCTTAAAGACCTGGAATTGTCAAGTGATGACGACAGTGTTGAGGAAGCTGAGATAGTACACTGAGGATCGGATGTCGAAATCCTCAAGACTGCTGCTGAAAAGAGTCAGACAGAAAAGGAAAGGTCTGAGGGATTTTGAAAAGAAGACCCAGTAGGTAACAAAATCTCTGAAAGTCCCATAGCTTAAGTCCTCCGACAAGTAATCCCACAAGGCAGTCTCCGCATTGAAAAAAAACGGCAACCGAAGGTCAGCCGAAAGCAAATGAGACCCACTGATCCCAGCCAAGGAATACAGATGCTGACAGAATGCCGAAGGGCTTGACTATCCCATCAGATCGAGAGGGAGTGAAGAACAAACATCAAACTTTCAAAGACTTATTATCCGTCGATAACAAAGAAAACACCTTCACCGACGCTCGACACAAAAAAGTCGCAGGAGTTCCAATTGAAGAAGTGAAGACTCGAGGCAGAAACGGCAGTACTTGTTCAGCGAAAAAAGGAGTTCGCCTTAAGGGCATTTTGAATCCCAGTAAAACCTTTGATGACCATAGGCGCCGAAGAAGAGGAATCTGCCTTGGAGTCTCCACCAACTCCAGAACCCCAGGAAGAGGAACCAGAGGAAGAGGTTTATGAACCTGAGGAGGTTGAAGGAAAAGGAGGGTTCGACGAGGAGCCATGGTATGGCCTCGACACAGACCATCCCAAAGAGGAGATGGACTACTGCCTCTCGAGGCCACCATTGCCAGACGACCTCTCAATGTATAACAGCCTGATCAAGAGGGGCTGCAGAAGCTTATGGACTGCAGTTGGGAAAAAATCAGGGAGATTTCTGTTTCCTCCTCAAAACATTGATGCCTGCAGAAAAGGGTAATCTATATCTGTCAATGTTTTCCAGCATTTTAGATCAAGGCAAGCAAGCCTTTCGGGAACCTGCAATGGCTAAAGCAGCTACTTCCCAGGTCGAAAAGAAGTAAATGTCTTCAACACAGGATCCAAAATGCATACAAGGGAACGCCAGTGCTGAGTCCATCATTGTCGCGACTGCAAGAGAGCCGAACAACGCACACACCTCTATAGGGCCACCTCCAAAGAAGGAGAGCAAGAGGCTCAACATGGTGCGAAGGAAGATTGAGAGGGAGGCCGCAAAGCACTGGTGAGTTGCCAACTCTAAAGCACTGCTGAACAGGTATGGCCATCAGCAATGGGACGAAATGGAATCCCTCATGCAGTATCTACCCAAGGAATACAAAAAGAGGGCCAAGCAGTCATTCAAGAAAGATGAAACTTCGCAAATACATGCCTGAAGTCTGCTTTAGATGCAGCTGATACTGCCAGTAGACAGACGTGCAAGGGCACAACTTTGAGAAGACATGCCTGGCTGCAGGTATCTGGGATTAAACTTGAAGTTCAAGCCCCCATTATCAAAATGCCCTTTACAGGAGACACACTATTCCGCCAGGCGGACGAGGATTCCTTACAACAAATCAAAAAGGACAACGAAACCGCAAAGGCTATAGGGGCACTGCAATACAAAGGCTCATTCAGAAGGGGTGGAAATGCAACCCGAAGGCCCACAGGCCTTTCACATTGGGGCAACAGCAAATACAAGTCAGTTCACACCAGGCCACACAGCAGACCACGTACCAACAGTGGCAGCACCCAGCAAGGCAGCCCTTTCGTGCAAGAGCGAGGGTGAAGAGGACAGGCTTACAGAGGGCAACAAGTCAGTGACTTGCCCAACGAAGCAGGCCCCCACAAAACACCAGTGAGAGGCAGGATAGGAAATTTCCCATTGAAAAAATAATCAGACAATTAGATTTTGAACGTGATATGTCAAAGATACTGCAAAGAAATACTCAGAAAACGAACACCAATTCCCCCCAAAACAAAGAAATAGCAAAGAAACAAGACCGTACACCTCAGGAAGGAGGTCAAAGAACTCTTACAAAAGAATGCAATCGGGTACCAATAAGGGATCAAAACGAGGGGAACTACTCACCTTACTTCCGGGTTCCAAAAGAAGACCTCACCCTAAGACCAATCTTGGACCTCGGGTTCATAAACAAATTCATCTGCACGTAGCATTTCAGGATGACAACACTTCAAGGAGCAATTCCACTCTCTCAAAAGGGGCACTATATGGCTACATTGGACCTGAAGGATGCCTACCTACACATACCCATGAATCAAGGGCACAAGAAATATCTATGGTTTGTACTCGAAAAAGTACACTACCAATTCAGAGTCCTACAATTCGAAATGAAGTCATCACCAAAGGTCTTCACAAAGTGTCTCGCAGCAGTCAGAGCATATCTAAGAAGGAAAGGAATACATGTATATCCATACCTAGACAACTGGTTAGTAAAGGTGAAATCAAAGTTAAATTGCCAAAATGACATTCAACCAGTAATCAATACTTTAGAACGACTGGATTTCTCCATAAACCACAAGAAAACGTCACCACAACCTGAACAGGAGAAAGTGTTCTGGGTAGCGACCCTAAACTCAAAAACAGCATGAGCATACCCTGTCCAGAGAAGGTTAAAGGCGGTGGCAGAGCAAGTTCACCTGTACCAGATGGGGCGGTCTTTGGGAAAAGTTGCCAAAGAGCGTTGTTATCAATGCCTTGCCTCTTGTTAAATCAGTTTTCAGAGTTACTGGGTTTAAGGGAGGGGGAGGGAGGAGAGGTATGCTATTGGGTAGTGGTATTTAAGATCTGCTCACATTTAAATTTTGAAGCTGCAAAGGGTTGTTGTTTCACATAACCTGCATCTACGGACTGTTTATTTTTATTTTTTGTAAATCTTTTTATTGTTCTAAAAAACGAAAAACAATAAGAGCGTATCCATTGCAATGCAGTCCAAAACATACAAGGAATCAAACAATTGAAAGGTCGCAATATCGGCAGCTGTTGAAGCAGGACACTGAGAATCTAACACACATTTGACGAATCAAGATTATAAAACTAGCTGAGTTAGCCTATATCAATGCGTGCTGCCCACAGGCTCCTCCACCCTCAAAATCAGGATATCAATGATCATTGAGCCCCTCTCAGTCTCATTGTCACTGGGTCCCATCTGTGTCGATAAGAACCACGGATGTTGTTTAAAGTCCAGGTACACTGAGTTCGGAAAGGGAGAAAGGGCCTCCCTGTCGAGCCACTCCTGAGTCATCACGTGAGTCATCAGATACATTGCCTGGTGCGATTTACCATCGGTCGATAATAATATTGTGAGCACTGACACGACCGGGACCTCCAATACACGGGCATTAGTTAATTTGCAATCCAGGGTCTCTCGCATCACTTGTTTTATGGGTTTGCTGGCCGACATCAGTCCGGGTGGTGTGGATGTTGTTACTTCTACAGTGTCATTGAATTCACCAAAAGCTATGTCACTATTTCTCAGTCCAAAAGCTACGGCGTCCAATTTGTGCTCCAAGGCTTGGGCTTTCCAATTCAGGGAGAGATGAAGACCCTCGATCGCCGCCATTATAGCCCCAAGTGTAGGTTCAACCCTGGTCCGCACTAGTTGGTTCCCCTCGATAGGGACATTCTGGTCCGGTCTCGGAGATCCCTTAGATAGGATATGTCGCCCCAGGTCATCCTTTCGAATTTTCCCAGACCACTCGGAGGATCGGGTCCGATTCACACGAAGGCTGATATTGAGCGCCATTTTGCGCGTTTCATTCACGATCTATCTTTGGACCCTTCGGGATAGACCTAGTAGAATCAGAAGCGAAGACACATGTTCCAGCCCCTCTGCATGCAAGGATATTGCGGAGGTGTCTTCAGGATATGTCCGAAACCATCGGGTCGCAGTCTAGACGGTACCAAGCCGTTTATATTCCGGGCCCCAATTCGGCGCTAATCCATACGGATATTTGATGTTGAAATCGGACACAATTTACTTCCATTCAGGTGGACCGGCTCCTCCCGAATTCTTATGGCCGATGTTGTTCAACTAGAAGCCGGCTGCATTCTTACTCGAGGCCCCGGCTTCAATGCTGATGTAGGCCGCAAACTTCAAGGCGGCGTTTCTCCGTTCTTGAAGCAGGTGGAACTTTCGGGGTCACTCGGTGTAGCGTTATTTCGTTTCGTCTACCTGGGAGAGTTGCATAGGCACAGGATAACTGGCAGGATCTTGTAGCAGGATGAGAAGGTCTGCGGAGCCGGGAGCCTAAGCGGCCCTCTTGGTCGCCAGCTTGGCTCCTCCCCCTACGGACTGTTTATGATATAAAAAAATGAAAAAAGTTGTTAGTCACAATTCCCCCTTTTTTTGTTAATGGGTGTTGTGTTTTGTGTAGTGCTGTTTGTTTTCTGCCTTTCCCTATATCAAGTCTGAGAAGAGCCCATGGAGCTCTCTGAAGAACTGAGCTTGGAGCTTTACTGGTAGGACTGCAAAAAAATACAGCTGTCGCAGCAATATCAGCTTTTTGGCTACCGCCACAGGGCCAAGAGGGGATCGTGGTAAGGACATCCAAAAGGCAAGACTTCCACGGATCGAGCCGAGCACCGTATTTAGGTTGCACTCTTTATCAGTTCATTTTCAGCGTGATACAGTTGCACACCCAGATATTTAATCTTGTCAAAGTGCCATATGGGTCTAGGTTGTACCACGGTCTCTTTGCGGTGTTCTGGTATCCGCGCTAGAGGGAATATACCAGATTTAGTCCACTTAACGCAGAGGCCCGATATGTCCCCAAATCCATCTAAAGTCTCCCATCAGTGCGGGTAAGGGATCAGCTGCGTTGTGTAAGTAAATAAGAACATCTTCTGCATTGAGGTATGCTATATGCCATCCATTGAATGCTGAGATTCCTTATTGTTGGACCTTTGTGCGTAACCGACCCGCCAGAAGTTCAATGGCGTCTGTGAATATCAGTGATGAAAGCAGACATCTTTGTCTAGTGCCTCTGTATTTTGAAACCGTCTGAGATCACTTGCCCTGTTTTGACTCTGGCTATTGGTTGGCTATAAAGAGTTCTCATCCACCTAATGAAACTCTGTCCCATCCCTGTACTTGAGAATACTGCCTGTGGGTATTCTCATCCTAGGGTGTTGAAAGCCTTTTCAGTGTCTATGTCTAGGTGGTCTCTGTCATCCCCTAAACCAGACCTCATTAATCCCAGCAAACGCCAGATATTTAAAAAGGTGTTTTGCTCCGGCATGAAACTGTTTGGTTCGTGTGGACCAGTGTACCAATGATGGGAATCAGTCTATCGGCCAGTAATTTTCCAAGTATCTTATAGTCCAGTTTTAGAAGTGACTATGTTCTGTACAAGTTCACTTCTGTTGGTCACGCACTGATTTGGGGAGCACCACTATCCATGCCTCTCTGAGGGATTCCAGGAGCCTATCTGCCTCTCTTGCCTCATTATATACTTATAGCCGTTTTGCCATGAGAAGTGCTTTGTAAGTGGCATGGTACTTAATTGAGAAACCATTGGTGCCCAGGGTTTTATTTCAGGCTATTTGAGTTATGGCTAAGCGTAGTTCCTGAATCTGGATGGTACCATCCACCTCCCTGCATAGAAGTAGGTTTAATTGAGGGAGGGGGATTGCATTCAAGAAAATTTGTATTTGGTTGTTAGTGGAATGACCGTCAGCTGCATCGAAGGATCGATAATACTGTGCAAAACGGTGTTAACAGCTGTTTGGGTGTTACATGTGGTACCATCAGGAGACTTGAGTGCACCTTTTGTGGTGTGTGCAGATTTACCTCTCAGCAACCACACTAACAGTCTGCCTGCACATTCGCTCTTGCCATGTTGCTGGGCCAGGTGTTCTCTATGGTCTAGATGTCCTAAGCATGCGTCTAGGTCATTACGGGTGCATCAAAGATCCTGCATTTATTTTGTCTTATCAGATTGTGTTAATGTCTCAATTTCGAGGCTTTGCATCTCACATTCCTTGGCCAACAATTGTGTGCGCAGGGTCTGTCGAACTCCCCATGCTCTAGCAGTGTAGTGTCCTCACATCGCCACTTTGAGAGTCTCCCATTCCATTGCCTGGAGCCCGCGTTGACATCAAACATTTGGGTGATGTGTGTCGCCATTGCTTTGCAGAACGGTGCGTCTTAAAGCACATCCGTTCTCAGCCTTCAGGTCAGTTTAATAGCCCTGACCCTGCCCCACTTAATCACCAGCTATAATCGACAGTGATCTGTAAGGGTGTTTGCAAGGTACACTGCTCCTCCTAACAGCGAGCCCAGAGTTTCACTGCAGAGGAATACGTCCAGTCTGGTGTGCAAATCATATACAGGAGAATAGAATTAGTATTCTGTGTGGTCTGGGTGCAATAATCGCCAGACATATATTCTTCTGCTGTCCATCCACTGTTGGAAGTGTTGAGTCGTGTCGCTGTGCGGCAAGGTACACCCATTAGTAAGGGGATTGGTCTGTCTCTGTTCACTGGGACACAGTTAAAGTCACCCTCGACAGGCAGGGTGACTGCGAATTACGCATAATGGTCAAAGTTAGCCTGCCCAGAAAAGCAGTGTTGTGTATTTGGTGTGTATGTAGCTATGAGCATCAGTGGGGCACCATCTAGACTGCCTGCGACTTCCATAATTCTATTCTAAGTGTGTATTGTGCAATTGGAACCCCAGGAGAATTCCGAACCAGGATCTCCCTTGTGTACGCTGAGAAGGTAGTACCTTAGATCGCTCCCCGTCCTCTCTTGCAGACTTTCTGTAGCTTAGTTTGTGCAAGGTGAGTCTCCTGTAAGTAAGCTCTCTGTATATGATGTCTACAGAGGCGTGCAGACACCTAGTGTCAGATTTTAGAGGTGGTCGTGGCCCATATGTTCCCTATAAGTACATTGTAAATAAGTGCTGAGAGGTCATTACTGGTCCCTGTCGGCTGTGCCTGTTCAATTTACTAGTCCCTGTCCCAGGATCTGCAGTCCCTGAAGTTTCAATAGTTGGGTTCCCTCATGTCTCTTGTGTGGCTTTTGGTGCATTTCAATGGAAACAAAAGTTCCCATAATAGTTGATGGCTCCCCCAACAGTACAGAAACATTTGTATCAACATACCCAGTTGCCCACCCTTGGCCGAATGTTCAATGCATTCCAACCATTTATATATGCCTTCTTCCTGAGCCATTATTCTTATTACTCATGTCCAGTTCAGAAATCTAGGGTCCGTGGTGGGGCCCACTACATACTGGCCTGTTGGCCCCTGAACCTAGGAGTTGTCCTCCGCTCCCCACCCAATTCCCCCTCTCCCACTAGCTAAACATAGAGGCTCTGACCAGCAGCTGCAGAGCAACGGTACTCTCAACACACCAGGTCGTCTGCTTGTCGAGGTATCAATGCTCTGCTGCATTTTCTGTCCCACCAGATGTGCCAGACCCGCTGGTGTTCCCCACTGAGTGTGTGCCATGATCTGATGATAAAGCAGCAAATGTATTTTTACCATGCTGGATAACCTCAGCCACCAACTGCGCTCTCTCCCTAGCCGCCTGCTCACTTTTGAGGTGGACACGCGATCTCCACTCTCACTGTTGTTTTGTTTCTCGAAGTCTCATGTCCCTTTTTCTGCCTGTAGTTGTATGCTGGTTCCTCCACACCTTTTGTTTGTTGCTAGGCCCATGCATCCCCAGGTATGTAGAAGAAGTGCAGCTTCTCACCCTCATCTACTCTCAGTTTGGTGGAAAGTGGAGGGCATATTTCAGGCCCACCACACGCAGTTGTTGTTTGATCACCATATACGAATTGCATCATCGTTGTATCTATGCAGTGTGTGGATAAGTTGTGTTGATGCTGTCCTCGTACTGCCAGGGCCTTTTCACCTTTAAAATTTCAGAATTAAATCTCGGTCCCTGTGGTTGAGCAGTCGAGCAAACGTGTCAAGGTTGGGCTCCTGGTGGTAGAAGCCCCCCGGGGATCCAGTGGGCTCTTTCAGTTTAAAATAATTTCGGACTCGGTCTTCCAAGAGAGTAGTCAATTGCCCTTGCTCGATGAAGAGTTCTGTGTTTGAGCCTTCCTCGCGTTCAGGGAAGTTCATGAAGGAAACATGATTGATCCTAGAGCGCCCTTCTGCATCCTCTGCTCTCCTTACAGGGATATGATATCTGCCCTCATGGTCTACAGTTGGCCCTGGACCTCCTTCAATGCGGGGCTTATTGCAGTGAAACAAGACTGTGTCGCCAACTTGTTCTGCCAATTTTCTATGATCTCCCTGGAGGAGGTTTACTTCTAAGGCTGCTGTGTCTGTCTTAGCTTCAAGTGAGGTTTTGAGAACTGCTTGTAGTATCCTATCGGATTTTCCCAAGTATTTTTGAGGTAACTCCACACCCCTGCCCCTTGAGATGATGTTGATAAGTTGTCCATAATGTCTTTGGAAACGGGTGTGTGTTTGTTTTTTGCTTAACCATCTTGTGGTTCTGTGATGTGGATCGGAATTCATTGATGTAGCACAGTCAACATAAAAGGAGAAGCTCCTCAGCGATCACTCTCACCAGCGAGCAGCAGCTCAAACCTTCAAGGAGTTAGCCAAGCTGGTCCCACAATCAGAAGGCAGCGGGATCCACAAGTCTTCTCCGCGTGGGTAGCACCCTGAAGCCAGCGATCGACAACTGGATAGCCCTCACCACCGAAGACACACTGAAGACGATGAAGTCAATCCAATCCTGGGCCCCCAAGGACCCCCCACCACATTTTCAACTGAGCCTACAACACCATCGCACCCATGCTCTGCCACACCATCAACCGCTCCCTAGCAAACGCCACGTTCCCCGACGATTGGAAACATGCCGAGGTCCATCCACTCCTGAAGAAATCCTCGGCTAACCCCACTGACCTCAAAAACGACAGACCCATCTCCCTGCTCCCGTTCCCAGTTAAAGTCATCGAGAAAGCCATCAACAGCCAACTCGCCACATACATCGATGAGCACAACATCCTCGACTCCTCCCAATCTGGCATCAGAAAAAAACACAGTACGGAAACCGCCCTCCTCGCTGCAACAGACAACATCCACACCCTACTGGACAAAGGAGAAACAGCAGCCCTCCTCCTCCTCGACCTCTCAGCAGCGTTCGACACAGTCTCTCAACGCATCCTAATACGCAGACTCCGCGACGCAGGGATCCAAGACAAGGCCCTCAACTGAATCCGCTCCTTCCTCTCTGGCAGAGCACAGCGGGTCAGACTCCCCTCTTTCCTCTCCGACCCTACGCCTACCACCTCCCTCAGCCCTACACTCTTCAACGTCTACAAGGCTCTGCTCGCCCCATCGTCAGAACCTACAGACTCAACATTGTGTCATACGCAGTCGACACCCAAGTCATCCTCTCCCTATCAAACTAACCCAATACTGCCAGACACAATTTTCGAGAAGGCATGGAAGCAGTCGCCAAATGGATGGAAAATAGCTGCCTAAAACTAAACACCAACAAAACAGAAGTACTCATCATGGGCTCAAACCCAGACGCATGGAACGACACCTGGGTGGCCCCCTGCCCTCGGAGCCAGCCCGCCCACCCCCACTGACCACGCACGCAACCTGGGCATCATCCTGGACTTGGAGCTCAAAATGGACCGTCAGATTAACTCTGTCTCGTCCTCCTGCTTCCACACCCTCCGCCTCCTACGTAAGACCTTCAAATGGATCCCCCTCGAATACAGAAAGACCGTCACTCACGCCCTGATCACCAGCACACTAGACTACGGCAACACACTCTACAACGGAATAAACAAAAACCTCACCTGCAAGCTACAGAGCATCCAGAACGCAGCTGCAAAACTGGTCTTTGACCTGCCAAGACACTGCCACATCTCCCAGCACCTGCGCACATTCCACTGGCTCCCCATCGAAGCTAGAGTCCCCTTCAAGATGCTCACCTACGGACCACAAGGCCCTCCACAACAACGGACCAGCATACATGAACAGCCGACTCAAATTCCACGCACCCCTGAGGACCCTACGATCAGCCCAGCTCTCCTACGTTGTGGTCCCCCGCACCAGAAATACCATTTCGGGAGGCCGCTCCTTCTCCTTCCTCGCGGACCAATTCTGGAACGCCCTTCCGCTTCACCTCAGACAGACCACATCGCTCGCCACCTTCGCAAGAAACCTAAAAACCTGGCTCTTCGACAGACCCCTCCCCCCCCCTTGATGGCCAGGACCCCCCCCCTCCTTCTCCAGCACCTTGAGACCCTTACGGGTGAATAGTCGCGCTTAATAAATGTACGATTGATTGATAGCACCTAAAAAGCATCAGTTGTGGGTTCTCTTTGTCTGGAGCCAGACTGGTGGGCGTCCCCAGTGAGCCACAGTTCTCATGCTGTTGGCATGCTGACAGCTAGATTCGACCCACATGAGGGAGATGACTGTGATGTTGGTATGGGATCTCAACTGGGGGGAGGAGGGGGGGGGGACACCTTGGGCATCCTCCATCAGCCCCCCGACCCCCTTTCTCTGATATCCAGTACCTGAAGTGCAGTCCAGAGTTGTGGCCTGGCCGATGAAAACGGGGGGCTTACAGCGGGTGCCAGTGAGCAATGGTCACCCCAAGCCCAGTATTATTCACACTGGCATGCTGCATCAGCAGTGGGGCCTGGGACCAGTAGCAGCTAGCAGTGCCCTCACGGGTAAGCCACCAATCACGTGGCAGAGTGGCCGATGCCTGAAAGCCACCGCTGCCTCAAACATTACATAAGCCCTTCAGCTGCGCCGCATGGCAGCCTAGGTCCGCCTTAGCTCCAAGTCGAGGAGGAAGCAGATGCGAAGACAAGTTCAAGGCATGTGGGTAGTTCCACCCAGCGAAGAAACTCCTGGGTCACCCTCTCGGGGTTCTGCATCATTTGTCAGATGGGCTATACTGCTCTGCCAGGTGTCGTATCTAACTGCAATTTGTATACATTGCCCGTACTTATGTAACTTCTGTAAACAGCTGTGATCTATGGGGTCTAGTTCGCGCTGTATAAAGTTGCTAATTAATACATCTTTGCAAGTAACTTTACATATTTAGTGTTTACCTTGGTGTGTTATGCCGCTGTAAAGAAACTGGCCTTTAGTTGCGTGGGCAGCATAAGTAATGGTTCCACATTCATCTTTTCACAGGGAACCAAACAACTCATTGTAGTTCAGGACTCTCTCAGGGTGGCAAAGTAAACGGTCATGACTCCACAAATGGCAGTACCCTCCCTCATAAACAATGCCTTTAACTATATAGGAGGCTGTCTCTTTAAATGGTGCCACTGTTACCCCCTTTAAAGACCAGAATCATGTGATAACACATCATTACATCACTGACTTCAATAACCATAATCCATCTGTAATCATAAGTAATAAAGCAGTGCAACCATGTACACATATTATGAGTAATAAATAGTGCAGCCTTTCAGGAATACTCATTATTGTCATTTATAATAACACCTTCAAATAGAGTATTAGAAATGATACTTTTGAATAAAGCATTGTACAAACATGAACGTATGTCTGAGTCTTTCTTAAACAAGCTAAGGACACATAGAATGCAGCCACGGAGCCTGCTCTAGAGGGTGATCCAGTTCTAGCTATAGAGCAAAAGCTTCAGCCTTTGGAGTGCCTGAAAATTAATGTAAAGCTGTGGGTTGTCCTAATTCCCTGACACTACAGATGTTGGATCAATGCCTTTTGAAAGTATACGTGGGTGGGAGTGGGAGCTGCTGCATTCATGCAACCCTCCCCACACTCTCCTTTTCTCATTGGCGGTGGCCCGCCATCCTGAGTCCACCATAAGCAGCAGAAGACTTTGGCTATGAAAGCCGAGCAGGGCATTATGGGGTACTTCATCCTGGGAGCGTAATCATTAATGAGCTGCTCCTGCCACATTCCATTGTTGTTGGTACACAGTCTTGTGCCGCGTGGCTTTTCTGTTTATTTTTTTTAATTCTTGGGGTTGCCCGGTCACACCTGGGCACCATGCATGCTTCCTTTCGTTTTGGGTAGTGCAGGGAAGCCCATCCGCCCCGGCCGACTCCCCGCCTGACCAGATTTCTCTTGTGCTTCTGAGGGAGCCGCCAGCTCTCCTCCCTTGCCCGTTAATTAGAGCAGGGCGTACTTCATGTGCTGACCACCCTGTTCCTCTCAGGCATGGGGAGCAGGGAGGCCCACCATAGCGGGGGTAGTATGGCGACGCTCCCCTTGGAGCCTTTGGCATTGAGCGCTTGGAGATGGGGCCCAGGACACCTTCTCTTTGCAGTGGAGTACCATGGCACCCCCCCCCTCCTCTGCGACACGTCTTGGGCCCACAGATGGGGATCCCAATCTCCTTTCTTGCTTATTGGGGTGCGCCGCTTCCCCTTCCTTTTTGTTCATGGGCGCCCAGAGATAGGGTTCTGGGTCCCCTTACATAAACCAGCCTGGGTGTTGCGGTTCCTGGGTTTGAGGGGTGTAGGAGAGGGCCCAACGTACGACCCCTCCAGAGCTAAAAAAAATGGATGTTGCTCGCATCTGCCCCTGGGCCCTGGCCTACCCAGGGGGTATCTTGACCAATGTTCCCTCTAATTATTCTTCCTCGTGTGCGATAACAGAATGTTTGCGTGCGCACGTTTCTAGCTTGTGTGCGCAACCGAGTGATGAGATGTTTAACTAGGAAAATTGACTAGCTACCACTGGAAGGTTGATATGCACTGCCATTGTCAATAGGTCTGGCCTTTATATAAAAGTGCCTCCTTAGTCATTGATGAGTTTAGGTACAAAATAAGTTCTCATACATGCGTTCTGTTACTCATGCATCTAGTCATCACAGAGTAACTTACATTCTGTAGTAGGGGATCTCTGTGTATAGTCATAATCTAGTGAATAGTCCCGCCCATGTGCGTGGACCCCGGAAATCAAAAATAATCTCTTAAGTTGTCGAAAATAATGCAGAAACTGCAAAGACACTTAAGAGAGAATTTAAAGACAAATAATGCAGCCTATATCCACAGGCTACACTGTCCAGTACTTCAACTAGAAATTCCACCAAAAAAACACCACACACAGCACAGCCTGCTAGTTTCTACCATAGAGAAACTTGCCTCCCCCAGTCAAAGACTCAGGAATGATAGAGAGGAAGGCAGGGACAGACAAGCCCCATAGGCTGCCATTATGTGGCTTAAATAGGATACTGTGCCTTTAAGAGAACTTTCCAGAACTTCTCCCAGTATCCCAGAATGCATAAGCAGGTCCCTCTACTTTCAGTTCTTTTTTCCGGCTCCTGCTTACAGGACCCTGGCATTGAGCTCTCCCTTTTTCAAGGGTTTATTGGATTTTTTTGACACTTTTGAATTCTAAAAGTGTTGCAGTTTTATTCTTGGTGTTCTCTTCTCCTTTTTGTGCTGTTTTAGGCGTTTTAGGACCCTAAAATGCCTGGCCTGTTTGTTCAGTGCCCAGCATGTGGGAGGAAGAAGGCCAAGACTGACCCCCATGATGTCTGCATCGTGTGCCTCCCTGGGGATCATGTCCCTGAAGATTGTTCCATCTGCCAGAAGTTCACTCCTCGGACTCTGAGGGACAGGATGAAGATCAGGCTTTCTGGCCTTGAGGAGAGGCGTTTGCAGGCTGCAGGTGGGTCTGGGCAGGTTGGGAAGGCTCCCTCTGCCTCTGCTGAGGCCTCTGGGGGGCTCCCCGGAGGCAGGAAGTCCAGCAAACGGTCCCGGTCTCCGTCGACGTCGATTGCATCGACGTCGAGAGGGATGACGGCGGTGTGCTCCCCTTCTCCCCGGGGCTCCGGGTCGAGACGGCGGGACGGCTCGACGTCAAAGGTCATGGAGAAGTCGCCGTCGAAGCCACCGTCGACGTCATCGTCGACGTCGAGGTCTTCTTACCGACGCCGGAGGCGTAGTGACAGGCATCGGCGCTCGCCGTCGAGACGGCATCGGCGCTCGCCGTCGAGGCGACACCGTCGATCGGCGTCAAGGCACCGGTCGACGTCGAGGGGCTCCTCGACGTCGAGAGCATCGAGGAGACGGCGACGTTCGTCGTCGAAGACAGAACGCTCGACGTCGAGGGCGGCGTACGACGTCGCGGAAGAGGAGATCGACGTCGAGGAGTCGACGATCGACGCCGAGGGGACGGCGATCGACGCCGGAGTCGAGGAAACGGCGCTCGACGCCGGAAAAGCACCGCTCTGCGTCCAGGATTCGGTCAGCCTCTCCGAAACGACACAAGAGGGACTCTAGTCCCAGGAGTCACGCTGCTTCAAGTGGTGGACGCAAGAGGAAGCGGTCACCGGCCGATGGGGCTGGCCCCACGCACCCTTCACCTACAGGGTCACCGGGCTCGGTGTACTCTGAGGTGTACACTCCATCTCGGCCCAGGACTCCGGCTCCTCCCCCTGTGCCTAAGGAGGACCCTCCACTTAAGCCTCCACTGCCTTCAGGAGACCCTCCTCCACCTCCGGTCCCTCCGCATGGGCCCACCCCGCAGCCGAAGGTTCCTCCTCCGAGGTCCACTTCCCTGCCGTCCTTGCCTGTTCCTCCTAAGGGGACTCCGAAACCGAAACCCCGGGAGGAACCGACGAAACCCCGTGAGGAACCAAGGAAGACCCCTCCACGAAGACCGAAGGAGCGGCCACGTGCAGGCAGGTCTCGCTCTCGTTCTGGGAGGAAGGAGAGATCGCGACGCAGATCATCCACGAGGTCAAGGCACCGCCGTAGGAGGCGCGAGTCTCGCTCACAAACGAGGTCCTCTGGGACCAGGGACTATTCGCCCACCCTATCGGGGTCACCGGACATGAGAGTGTCCCCGATAGATGACCTGGTGGCGTTTCAGGACGTCCTTTTACGGGGCGCGGCGAAGTTGGGCATATCCCTGACGGTGCCCACCCCGAAAACATCCATTATTTTCGAGACTTTACATCAGAAACATCTGTCTCGTCCTCTCCTGCCTCTGGTGCCGGGCCTGGAAGAACCGGCGATGGCCTTGTTTCTCACCCCTGCGATGACGAAGGCGGCTCCTTCGAGATTACTCAAGAAATACCGGGCCCCCGATTCGGATCCGGCCTTTTTGAGAACGGAACCTCCTCCTGACTCGGTCATTGTGACGGCGGCCCGCAAGCAGCATGCCACCACTCCGTCCTCCACGATTCCCCCGGATAAGGAGTCAAGGTGGATGGATTCGGCGGGGAGGAAAGTCTGTGGCACTTCCGCTACCTCCATGAAAGCGGCGAGTGCCACGGCACTGTTGGGCCGATACGACCGCGCCCTCTGGGACTCCCTCGAGCGCTTTGCGGAGCATTTACCTCGGGAGCAGCGGGAAGACTTCATGGAAGTACTGAGTGAGGGGATGCTGGTGGCCAACCAGATCATCAGCGCGGCAGCGGACTCTTCCCTGTTGGCTGCTCACGGATTTTGCCACGGAGTCAACCAGCGGCGCCACGCATGGCTCCGGCTTACGTCCCTGAAGCCGGACGCTCAACAGAGGGTAGCCAATCTACCGTTCTCCGGTGAGACCCTCTTCGGGAAGCATGCGGACGACGAGATGGCCCGCATGAAGGCGGAGGCCGAGACGCTGACGGCTGTAGGCCTGGAGAAGCCTAAAGAGACCAAGAAGCAGTACCGCCCATTCCAACGGCGGTTCGGCGGACAAGGCCGAGGACGGGGACAGGCTTCGGGGCAATCGCAACAGCAACACCAGTTCCGTAAGCCGTTCCAGAAGCGCCAGAAGGGCAGGGGAGGCCAGCAGTCGGCTCCAGCGCCCAAGGGCCAGGCGGGGTCTAGGCCCTAGGAACCTACTTCCCCCGGATCCGTTACCCACTCCGGTAGGGGGAAGCATTCAATTTTTTCTGGCAGAGTGGAGAAAAATTACTCAGGACAAGTGGGTGCTGAATATTGTTTGCAATGGATACAGTCTTCGGTTCACCAGCCCTCCTCCAGCTATTCCCCCGGTCAGCTCGCAGTTTCAGCTTCGCGAGCTTCAGGCGGAAGCGAATATCCTGTTGAGGAAAAGGGCGATAGAGGACGTACCTTGGTCTCAGAGAGGAAGAGGTCTGTACTCCCGGTTCTTTCTGGTTCGCAAGAAGGACAAGAACGAGTTCAGGCCCATTCTGGATTTGCGACAGGCAAACAAGTGGATTCGCAGAGAAAAGTTTCGCATGCTGTCGTTGCATCAGATTTACCCTCAGTTGCAACAGGGAGACTGGCTTTGCGCTATAGACCTACAGGATGCTTACTTCCATGTGCCCATTGCACACAAACACAGGAAGTTCCTGCGGTTCCAAGTCGGCACCAATCACTATCAATACACAGTACTCCCATTCGGACTGAAGTCTGCGCCGAGAACGTTCTCGAAGTGCATGGCGGTGGTAGCAGCGCACCTGAGGAAACACAAGGTGTTCGTCTACCCGTACTTGGACGATTGGTTGATCAAGGCATCCTCCTTCTCGGAAGCGCGAGCACACTTCCAGAAGACGTGCGTTCTCTTGAACAAGCTGGGGCTGCACATCAACATGGCCAAGTCTGTCCCGACTCCGGTCCAATGCATACAGTACTTGGGAGCCTCCATCAATACGCTGTCAGCAAGCGTGTCTCCTTCGGAAGAGCGACGTTTATCACTCCTTCGGAAGGCTCAGGCTCTTATGACGACTCCATCTACAACAGTGAGGACGGTGTCTTCTCTACTGGGATCGATGGCCTCTTGTATCTTCCTGACGCCACACGCACGGCTGCACATGAGACCGCTGCAGGAGTGCTTGGAGGACCAGTGGGATCAGAGGAAAGGATCTTGGGACGACAAGATTCGCCTGTCACTGCATGCTCTTCAGTCTCTGAAGTGGTGGTGTTCGGCGGAGAATCTCCTCAGAGGGGTTCCCTTTCACAAGGACATTCCCACGCAGACTGTCGTGACGGATGCGTCTCTTCTGGGATGGGGAGCGCACTCCGGGACTCTACAGATTCAAGGCACGTGGTCACCGACGGAGGCCACGTATCACATCAATTTCCTGGAACTCAGGGCTGTTCACTTGGCGCTGAAGGCCTTTCTTCCGTCCTTCCAGACCAACTCTCTGCTTGTACAGACGGACAATACCACCACGATGTATTACCTCAACAAGCAGGGGGGCTCGAGATCGCGCACTCTGTCGCAGGAGGCGCAGACGATCTGGCACTGGCTCCTGGCCAGAGGACTGACGATAACGGCCACCCATCTACCAGGTGTGCAGAATGTTCAGGCAGACGCACTGAGCAGACTGCTCCAGGAAAACCACGATTGGGTCATAAACGACGAAGTACTAGGAGAAGTCTTCGCAAGGTGGGGAACTCCAGACGTAGATTTGTTCGCCACCGCCGAAAACAGCAAGTGCAGAGACTTCGCCTCCAGATACTTCCAACAAGGGACTCTGGGGAATGCGTTATGGATCAAATGGATGAACAGCTTTCTGTACGCCTTTCCTCCCATTCCCCTGATTCCGGCGGTGCGCATCAAGCTGGCCCGGTACAGAGCTCGGATGATACTCATTGCCCCGGAGTGGCCCAGGCAGTGGTGGTTCACGGACCTACTTCACCGGTCTCTCCTTCCTCACATTCGGTTGCCGTGCAGGCCGGACCTTCTCACGAAGTTCGGGGGACAGATGTTGCACCCCAACCTCTCGTCTTTGAGTTTGGCGGCATGGCTCCTGAGATAGTGCAATATGGCCATCTGAATCTGCCCGATGATTGCATGGACATACTGAAGGAGTCTAAGAGGCCTTCCACTCGGACTTCATATGCTTACAAGTGGAAGAGGTTTTGTATCTGGTGCCAGTCTAAGAACCATGATCCTACGACCTGCAAGGAAGATGTCATCCTTCCTTACCTTTTACATTTGGCGCAGTCTGGCCTTAATGTCCATTCCATTAAGGTACATCTTGCTGCATTGACTGCCTACAGGAAATGCCCTTCACAGACTTCCTTTTTCCAGATCCCTGTGATCAGAGATTTTCTGGAAGGTTTGAAGAAAGTATTCCCTCCTGTCAGGCTTCCCTCGCCTTCATGGGAATTGAATGTGGCGCTGTCCAGATTGATGAAGGACCTATTCATAAGGCTTCGTTGCAGCACCTGTCCTGGAAGGCGGCGTTCCTCGTGGCCATTACATCGGCCCGCAGGGTGAGTGAAATTCAGGCGTTATGTTGTAATGAACCTTATACTGTATTTCATGCTGCTACGGTTGTTATGCGTACTCACCCTAAATTTCTTCCCAAGGTTATTTCTGATTTTCATGTCAACCAGACTATAACTTTGCCTACGTTTTTTCAGAACCCTTCATCCCCAGCGGAGAGGTCCCTGGATGTGAGGAGGGTGTCGAACTTTTATCTGGATAAAACCAAAGATATTCGTAGGTCTGACCATTGTTTGTCAATTATGGATCAGTCAGGACGGGTCTTGCGACCTCTAAGCAGTCAATCTCTAGGTGGATTGTGTCTTGCATACAATTGTGTTATCAGAAGGCTAATAAGACCTTAGGAGGTAAGCCTAAGGCTCATTCCACCAGGGGCAAAGCTGCCACGACGGCTCTGCTCCGTAACGTGCCGATTGCTGAAATCTGCAAGGCAGCCACTTGGAAGTCGGTTCATACCTTTGCTAAGCATTACTGCCTGGACACTGACGCCAGGGCAGACGCTCAGGTTGGCCAGGCTTCGCTGCGGAATTTGTTCGCACAGTAGTGGCGTTATGTATTTATTCTCCACCGCCGCTTTGGTGTGGGGATGGGCTTGCCATTCTATTCACTAGATTATGACTATACACAGAGATCCCCTACTACAGAAGGAGTAGTTTCTGTCCTGTAACTCCAGTTCTGTAGTAGGGGTATCTCTGTTATAGTCATAAGCGCCCGCCCTCCTCCCCGGTGGAGATTTTTCATCATGTAAAGAATGCGACAGGTCTGGCATGCTTCGCCTTCAAAAAGAACTGAAAGTAGAGGGACCTGCTATGCATTCTGGGATACTGGGAGAAGTTCTGGAAAGTTCTCTTAAAGGCACAGTATCCTATTTAAGCCACATAATGGCAGCCTATGGGGCTTGTCTGTCCCTGCCTTCCTCTCTATCATTCCCGAGTCTTTGACTGGGGGAGGCAAGTTTCTCTATGGTAGAAACTAGCAGGCTGTGCTGTGTGTGGTGTTTTTTTGGTGGAATTTCTAGTTGAAGTACTGGACAGTGTAGCCTGTGGATATAGGCTGCATTATTTGTCTTTAAATTCTCTCTTAAGTGTCTTTGCAGTTTCTGCATTATTTTCGACAACTTAAGAGATTATTTTTGATTGCCGGGGTCCATGCACATGGGCGGGACTATTCACTAGATTATGACTATAACAGAGATACCCCTACTACAGAACTGGAGTTACAGGACAGAAACTACTCCTTCACTCGTTTACACAACCACAATAAAGTGCATTGACAAATTCAGCAACAGGAAGTTAAAAGAATAAAAACAGAAAAAAGAAAAATAATATTGTCTAAATATGACAGACATATCCTCACAGTAACAAAATTAAACAAAGCAGCAGGCGGTCGCCTTGCAATGATACTGTACATAGTGTATTGTTTTATAGTTAGAACCAACATTTTAACCATTTTGCAATGTTAAAAGCAATGAGACCCTATAGACAATATTCTTTCATGGTGGTCAGGTGGTTTAGATGCAGTGTCTGTACATGCTGCAGTACACTGCACTGAGCATCATGCAAGCAGTGAGTTAGAACTGTCTCTGGAGGTGTAGCAGACTTTAACCATGAAAATAAAGAGAAGAGGGAAATACATGAAAGGGCCTTATAACTAGAACACAGAAAACTAAAGGACTGGCCCACCATCCTTGGCACTTAAATGAATTAATTTTCAGGTGGCTGTGCACATGTGGCCAGACAAATGTCACTCACGGGGCAAGAGATTAAATGACTGAAGTGGTTTAAATACCATTGGTATACATAGCAGTGGTATATATGTTTGTTATTACAAGATCCTGGCAGCCAATTAAGCCTGTCAAACCTTCTGAAGAAATTCTAGAAAGAATTATTGCAGTGCAAATCGTTTCCCTCGAAGGGTTGTCCAAAAGGTAATAAACATAAAGTCTTGCCTAAAAATGAATCTGAGATTTCATGTAACAGATTACTTCTGCAGGCTTTAACAGGGTGCAATAACAATTCACCCTTAAAGACCTATTATAAATAAATAAGGCCTATAACCTATGTCAGAACTTTTCATAAGAGATAGATCAGACCTACGGAATATGAAGTAACTTTTCCTGTTGAACCAATCAGTCCATAGCATTTGTCATTGGCTCATCACTGTAATAGAGGCAGGCTATCTGTACTGTGAATACTCTTTACTACAAGCCAACCATCAGTAAAAATGATAATATATACAAAATCAAAGTTGTCTAGAAATATTTTTAAATCACCCTCTAAGAAGGCTTAACAAAGATTATTTTAGTGCAAATCTTCTTTGCCCACAGTTTATTCGAGTAAGTCCCGAATACCAAAACACTTGCCTACTACAGTATTCTGTGAAATTCCATGTAAGTAATATAACAATCCCCAGTATAGGCCCATTGGCTTTAAAACATGCTTTTCACAATAATCAAGCTAGGCCTACTGCCTTTGTCATATCTTTTTATGATAAACAGATCAGATGTTATGGCATCGAACATAACTTTTTCTAGTAAATTAATCAGGTCTATAGTCTTTTCCTTTGGCATCACACCATAATCGGTACATGGCGCAAAAGCTCATAACTAGGGTAAATAAAGGTATACAATTAGAAATATGATTAAAAGTCTGATTCTCTCTCATAATAGTTAATTTCATTAGGAAACAGAAAGCCCACTGCAAAGGATTCTGGTACTTGGAATTTTCCTAAGCATTTGCAGACTACATGCAGGGCCAGTGGAATTTTGCGATCTTACGGTTGTAGCATTTTCTGAATATTCATGAATTTTCCGCATTTGCCAAATAATCCATCATCTGCTGCATAATCTGCAGTGCTTAACAAAAAAAATAGTTTCTAGCGCAAACAGATAATAAGTTACTCAAAATGCGATGATGCAAGTTGTCATTTAGCATAGGCTCCCTTACAAAGGTTGACTGGTCCTCTTCTGTTGTTTATTGCTGTATTTGGGTGTTGAACTGGTAGTGATAAAGTGATCCCTTTTTGAAGACTGTGTTAACCTGTGCAAAAATCCCAAAATATGGAAGCAATATTATCACAAAATGTGCTACATAATTTGCCTTTTATTGCTGCATAATTTAGTCAACATTGACACATAATTTGGACTTCCTTGGCCACAATTCTAGTGGCCCGACTATAAGAAAATAGTAATGTGGTACTCGTCTCTGTAACCTATCTGTTTGAATAGAAGGCCATGAAAACAGAATTACCTAAACAATCGAATTGTGAGGATTAATTTTACTGATTATATTTTAAACTATGAAAATCTGCAGCAGTGAAAATTAGAGGAGTTTTAAATCACACATTAACCCGTTCGCTGCTTCTGTCGGCCAACGGCCTTCGCGAGCACTACCTCCGTAGTGCTGCGCACGTTCGTTGGCCGACGCGGCCCCGTCGCTTAATAGAACGCTCTGCACCGGCACGGAATGTTCGAAGCAGCAAACGGGTTAAGTTACGAGCTACCAGATGTTACTTTGCAGACTTGGTACCTAGCGCCACTTCATCTGCAGCACAATATCTATCCATGTCGCTCTATAAAAGCAAGAGAAGCTTGAGCAATGAAAATACACAGTCCTGTCAGCTAGTGAGGTTTTAAAACTATAAGTGTCCAAAACTGATGGCTCTCGATAAGTAATTAAGCGTCAGCCTCTGAAATGTAACTAGTGGCTGACACCGGAAAGGTGAATGTGTGCTCCAACTTCCAGGGTATGTTAATATATGAATACTGCCACAATTTTCAATGTATGCTTCAGACTGGACTCTAAGGCTGCAGTGAAGGTTCTGTGACTGCTCTCCTGCTGCTGCTTCTTGACTGCCCGTCATTGCAGGTGTTGAAACTTCTCCATTAGCATTTTTAAAGACAAAAACACTTCTTCAAAAATGCATTTAGCAGTGCAGCTTAATCACTGCGGCCACATTTAAAAGGTGGTGTTTGAAAGGCTCTGTGCGGGGTGAAATGTAAGTGTGCGCGTGCGCTCAAGCGCGCATCTTAGTGGGAAGTATGATCTTGACCTCTGGTGGCGGGGCTCCATGTTCTTGCTGGGGGGGATGTCAAAGGTTACATCTTTCTCCCTTTGATACCTTAGGCCTGTTTCTGCGATGCTGGGCTCATTTTGCTCCTGGTGGTGAGCACTAACTACCTAGAGCCTTTTACTCAGGTCTCCTGGTCTCTAAGGTGGCATGCTTGGCAGGGAGCTGGTTCTACTTGCTACCTGAACCAGCCTTTCACCTTTTTCTATCCTCCTCCTGGGTTCTTCCCTCAACTGGCCTTAAAGATTTTTAATGGGACCGACTTTCCTTGTCCTAAGGAGAGACCTAATCTTTCTGGGGTCAAGTGTAGTGATTTAGAGGGCATCAGTGGGGAGGGGTTTTTCTTTCCAGCTGCCCATGACTGCTGACATCTAGTTCTAGTGGCCAGCTCCAACATAAGCCCTCTCTCCCCTTGTGCAAGAGATTTTAAGTGGAGGTGGAAAGTTCTAGAAGCCAATCACCCTTTGCCAATCCTATGCTACCACACCACCTCTGCACCCTTGTCCCATCCCTCCTGCACTGCACGATGTTACAAATCAACATGGTACCATCCAGGAGTCCCTGGTCACATCTACCCCGGGGGGCTCAGCTCTGCCCCTCATTGATGTCACTGCCAGGATCTTTCCCACCAAAACCTCAAAGAGGAGCCCCCTCCTGTGTTGGCTCTAGAGGAGTGGACTCCCTTTTTTGTTCAGTGGGCTTGGTCTGTCCACATCCCTGGTACAGCCCTGTGACAGCTAATTCATGGATGCAGATTTTCGTCCTCCACTGTTAATTGCTTCCTTTGTGTGGGTAGGCCATTGTTCTTTCTGCTGGAGAGCAGTGTAATAAACTAGGCCCAGCAGGGTGACAAAAGGCCTCATCCTGAGCTGAGCCAGAGAAATATGACAATTCTGGATGACCCATACGATGTACATATAATTTCTTGAGACACCCAATTTTGATATGTTAATGGACTTTGTAGGCCAAAGGGAAGCAAAACTCCACTCTAAGGCAGATTTCCCCATACATATATAATAAAGTGTTACTGCAGACAAGACCGTAAACCACACTGACTTTCCCTATGAGTGTCCACTATTATAATGCCTTCCCCAAGTCGTTATCTAACTGTTCATAGTCCCCTCTGTGCCAGGCTAGCAGTTATTAGGCTGCGCACAATGGTAGTCTCATATGCATGGACCATACATTTATTTGTATATATCAATTGTAATGGTTCGGCACCCTTATTTAGTAAAATATGTTGCTTATTATTCATAATGGTTCAACACAAAACTCATGATATTCTACACACAGTTTGTCATTCACAATCTTCAATGAATATATTTTGAAGAAAATGCTTTATTCATATTCTTCTTCTTTTAATAGTCTTCATAAAATTAGTAGCCACAGCAGTCAACGCTTTTTGGCCTGATGGCCTTCTTCTGGGCTCTATTCCGAATTGTTCTTATTGGCAACAATACGGTAAACATCCTTTACCACGCGGATTTGACTACGCGTGGCCTTTACAACGCGGCCATTACAACGCAAGTCGTTACCACGACTTGCGCTGGAGGGCGCTAAAGGATTAAAAATAGTAAATTTACTATCCCAACACCTTCCCTAGGGTCCACAGGGACTGGTGTTAGAATAGTAAATTATATTATTCGAAATCCGCGCCCCCATTGCAAGTCGTGGTAACGACTTGCGTTGTAAGGGACGCGGTGTAAAGGGATGCGTTGTGACGGTACGCGTTGTACCGTCATACATCCCAACAATACACTCATAAATGTGTTGTAGGTATTACGTCAATTTCCTTAAAAGAACCTTTTTTTAAAATCCTCTAATGTTGGAACTAATCACGTCAGTTCCCACAAAGGGCCAAGATTTAAAGTGAAGCCACTTTGCATTTGGCAGAAAAAGTTTTGTTACAGCTCGCTGATAAGTTTTCTTTTACATACTGTTGGCTCACACCGCAGCTTGAGTTTACGGTCTGGAGCATTTGAACTATGTAACAGAAAACTTATCTGCGAGCCGTAACAAAACTTTGAACAATTTTCCTGCCAAATTCAAAGTGGCTTCACTCTAAATCATGGCCATTTGTGGGTCCTGACGTGATTATGAATAAAGAATTTTCTTCAAAATATATTCATTGGAGATTGTGAATTACATAAACTGGGTGCGAAAAATCATGAGTTTTGTGTTTAGCATTATGTATATTAAGTAGCATGCTTTACTGAATAAGGGTGCTGAACCATTACAGTTGATTTGTGTTTGGAATTTTTTTCCATTGGAAGTTGAAAAGGGTTGAACTTTCTGCTCTGTGCACCTTTGTAAGTGTTTTATTACCTTTCCCTCTGTAGGGCTAGGTTTGGTAGTATATTGTCTCAACCTCTTTTGCAGATTTGTTCCATGGATTCACATGTAACCTGCCAAGTGGCCTCTACCCTGGCTGCGTCGCAGGTGCCTTATCTTAAAAGGTGGACATTGGTGGTAAACATTCGCAGTCCGTTTACTGTGGGTGAGTTTCCAGTTGTGAGGCTCACCCATAGTAAAAAGTCAAAAACTAGCTGATCCAAAAGCAATACATCTGGGTGTATTAAATGGGCAGAACCTCTTTCATTGCAGCCGCCAATACAATTTTTTGTTTGAAATTTGATATTCATAGCTACTCTTACCTATATCTTACTGCTTTTCTAGAAATGCTTGCATAGTGTACACTATTTTCATACTTTACTTCACCATAAGAGTGAAACACGCATGATTGTCCATCACCGTAACTAAAATGCGTTGCCAATATGGAATGTGTGTAACAGGAGGAAAATAATTTCTTCAAGAAATTGTGATTTTAATAGTACGAAAGAGGACATTTCTAACAAATGTAAGCTAGTGGCAGTGCCATTCTATGCGAATTATAGGCAGGCTCAAATAAGCTTGAGTTTTCACATGACTAAAAAATAGCAGTTGTCAAGAATACAGTATTTTTTATCTTTGTACGTTCTCTGGCAATGCAGTATTTCCTTGCAGTGCCAACAAACCTCTGTCTTCTCAAGTGGTTCTCCAGTGATGAGGAGACTGAATCTGAAGTGTGGTTTTCTCCTTTCAGCACTTGGTATCTCAAAGAAGAATACAGGAACGTCGCTGTTGTTACTAAACAAAGTTTTTCCTTAGGATTCTGTTTGGAGTGACGTTTGCTCAGGTCTCCTGAATCCCCTGCTTTACCTGTTCTACCTCTTTGTTGTCTTAGAATCTCCCTGTCCTGTGACTCCCTCTTCCGCTTATTTTTTAGTCCCAGTCTTCTGTGAACAGCATAGAAGAATGATGCTGAGCTTCATTAATTTTAATGTAGAGATACGAAAGCCACATTTTGGTGCACAGATCTTTTGCTTGCTGGGATATTTTTGCGAGCCATTACAGCTTGCTTCCTCCCTCTGCAATCATGTTGAACAAGCATTGGCATAGCCAATAGGTCTCGCCTTTGGGACCTTATAAGTGTTTAGACATGCAACAGTTGATGTTGTTGCACCAAGGATATTGTACTGCATAACTAAATACTTCTAAGGTTCCAAAGGAGAGACCTATTGTCTAATGCTTGTTAGAGGGTGCAGTCGATATGTATAGTAGGTGTATTTTATGCACCTGCGTTAGTTCACATGAGGGTTGTAGTTGTCTGGTCTGGGGGTCCTCATTTTTCTGAGAAATAATACAGCTTTTAAGTGGTTCATGGCATCAATTTTTACATGCAAAAGTACGAAACTAATTAAAGAGGTTTGGTTTAGCTGAGCTTGTGGTTGGGATGTGTAGGACTTGGTTGGGTGGCTGACTTTTCTGCATACATTTTGGAAGACCGTTTATACAGGCCGACAAATTAATTAGAGCTATTGTTGTACCATGATGCTGGATTCAAAATAAAGTTTAAATATCTTGTTTTCCCGTCCACACCACCCCCGTGACCGATGGAAGCTTTGAGAGGAAAATAAATAAATGGTTCAGGGTTGCAGTGGTCATGATTTTTTTTTTTTTAAATGTACTACTTCCTGATGTTCCCTAAAGCAACAGTTTTGGGAAGTTTGAGGGGACGATAGAGGACTAAAAATCTAATTATGTAGCGCATTGTATTAATCAGCAATGTCGATATTTTAACTCACTGATGTAAAATTTAAACGTTTTAGAAAAGTTTCATTAAAGGATTTACGCTTTACAGAAGGCTTTCACTAGTCAACATTGATCTTGTGGCATTGGGCAGATACCCATCAGTAGTATTTTGTGATTCCCCGTTTCCTGGATGTCTAAGTTGGTGTCAGAAATGCTGAGAGTGAATGATGTATTAGTATGTTATGTGAGGGTATAGCTAGGAGACAGACAGTTACATGAAGGATGAAGCTCTGAGGGGACATATCTTCTGTTTCTGTAACCTAAGGGCCTAACATGAAATAAAGATCTTAATTGAGTGGCTCTTGTATGAAGATCCTGCCCTCTGACTTAAACTTTTTTGCAACATGTCTCAACTATAAAATACAGTAAAAATCAGTATCCTTTAAGCCCCGGTGTCACTGCACCTGCTGCCCTAAGCCACGTTTATGGGTAACACTAGGATGGCAGAGACTGGTTGGGCACCATGCGCCATAGTATTCTAATTCATGCGCACTAAGACACAAGCGCTCGATCGCATCCGCCTTCTACGTGGTTGTCAAGGATCAGCAGAGGCGTCAGTTCTAGATGCTCAAACCGCGCATCTGCTTCCAGCTACTGCCAGAGCACGCGACAGCAATGCCCTGCAGTCCCGTCCGTCTGAAAAGAATGTGCAACAGGATACAGGGTGCGGGGATAGGACAACGAGCACGTGCACTTTGCAACAGTACAATAACACATTGAACGAACGCTTCTCAGGACTAACTAGTTCAAAATCGATATTTGCGCATAGTGAGCTATGCAAAATTTTTACCATACGCCAACAGTGCAAACCTATTCATTTCTAGGTCAGCTAACCTGTGCACATGCTTTGCATTAGTGTGGCGATGCAAGCCTGCAGTGCTCTAGTGGTAAATTTGGGGTGGGGGGATCATGGTCTGCTAACATAATCTAATCCACCAGATTCCCCGAATACGCAGAGAATGCAGTGTTGTTGTAGGAGCAGGAAACAGTGTTTTCTGTGTGCAAGGAAATACTGGTTTAATTTTGCGAATCTGGCTTAATTTCTCGCCAGACTGATTCAGAGTAAGTGATAGAAAGGCAGAAACGAAGAAGAAAGATTGAGAAACCGAACATAACAGAAAGTGGGAGATAGCAATGAACATGAATTAGATATAAAGAGGGAGTTTAGAGAGGTATACGAGAAAGGCATGAGGTGAAATAAAAGAATCATAACAAGTGTGTACTTATTGTCAGTGGTGTGCAAATCGAGTCATGTAATTGATGTTTCAAAGAAGCGTTTGATTTGAACGCTCAGGCACACACTTTTATTTATTTTTACTTAATATACCAGTTGTGGTTCAGCGAGCACACATTTGTATTTATTTTGCTTAATATAACAGCTGTGGTTCAGATCACTGAATACTCGTGCGACTCTGCTGGCGCTGAATACTGGTGGCGCTGGTGGCTGCGGAGTGACACGACAGAGACAGCTCAGCATACCCACCTTTTAGGCGCACAAGGCAGCCCGGGGCCAGGCGCAGTGAGCCAGGGCTGTCTGCTGTCTTACATTATTGAAAAGTCAATATGCGATGTCTCACTATTGCCTGCCGCCTAGTCTACCTCTGGAGGCAGCCCACTGACTCTCACCTCCACAGCATCCGCGTGTTCGGTGACTCCCAGGACGAGCCCCAGCCGCCTGCTCGATTTAAGGCAGGCAGTGTCGTCATCAGGTGCTGCTCTTCACAGAATGCTTCCCCGCTACACACTCACTTAAACCATCCAAGGAGCGCCACTGAGGCTGTGGGCCTCATTAATAATGGATCCATGCCTATCAATAGATTTAGACAACTGGTATTTAGAACCCTCTTCAGAAGAGAGGCTCAGTTCTGATCTGGCACGCTAGCTTCGTTTTGTCAGGTCCTTGATGTAGACATTACCTCCCGCTGTCTTGAGTAAGCCAGAGAGGTGAAGTGATATTGGAGAACCCCCCCCCCCCCCGCCTCGCCCGTCCCCGCTCTGTTGTGTTGCTTGACTGATGTGGTTCTTTGCCTCTTAACATCATCTCACGTTATTTTTTTAGCATAGACCGAGCACAGCACAATAAGTTTAACAGCTGATAAATTCAAACCAGCAAAAGTTATTTTTGATACAGAAATGTTTAATGGTATGTACTGTTAAGCATGCAATCTTCATCTTGCTTGTTCCACAAGTAAACTTTTTTAATCCAGCTCACGTTGCATGTTTTCTAGTTCATAATAAAAAGGCGTCTGCCAGCAACTCGGGCTGATGGCGGCAGGAACTTCACAGCCCTCATGCAACGGGCTGCAATCGCCGCCGCCTTTGTAGAAACATACGATGTATAATTTCACAACTGATCCAAGCTGACACAAAAGAACGAATCCTGGAACACTTGGCGAAAGAGAAAACACGCCGCCATACACACGTAGGGACAAAAACCAGCGCCGCCTCTCCCATACCTCCTCCACCGCCGAAGAACGCGCAGGAATGCCTGCAAAAATGCGAAAGAAAAATTTGGCCGGAAACGCGATAATTAATCCCGCCCCTCCCGGACTGGTGACCTGACTCATGGTTGCCATGGTGATATTTCAGAGAATACGCTTGCAACACTGTAAGTCACGTCACCGAGTCCTCAAAAGGCGGGATCACAGCTGGAAAAATCATCCGAACAGGGGCATTGTCCAATGGCAGGCCTCAGTTTCGCGAGGCCGGCCAATGGCAGAAGGGGCGTGGTTTCATGCCCCTTCTTGTTTACAAGAACTCTCGCCTGCAGCAGTGCATGCGCTGCAACACAGGCTTCGACCTAAAAAGGAGGCAGATGTATTGAGGAGGGAGCAGCTCCTGAACCTGGTTCATGTCATTAAAAGTAGGTACAGGTTGTGGGTCAGAATGATTGAGTCTGAAGTTGTAGGCTTGTGCAAACTTAGTTGCGTAGAATGTTATATGTGTAGTTTGGTATCATTGTTTTGGGGCAGGCTATGGTTAGAAGTTTGATTTCGAGGAACTTGTTTGTAACATCTAGCTATTAGCTTTTTTTTTTATCTTTGAATATAGAGGTGCAAATGATGCATCATTTGCTTCAAACTCAAATGTGACTATCATATCTCTAAAGAGGTCTTTTTATTTCTGTTGTGTCTTTGTCTGGCTGGTTTGACCGGAGCTAAGCACCATACCTGTATTAAATTATCGGGACTAAGGGGGTCTCGGTGATAGAACAAAAAGCAGAGACTCACATTGTATAATATGTTGTGAAGCAGCTACATAGAGTTTATAAGTTTACGTGGTGTGCCATGGCAGCAGACTATTCTTTTTTTAGTTAAATATAAAGTATAAAGATTTTGCTTGCTTTCAATTTGAGATTGGCCTAACACAGCGACAAACCCTTTTTGAAGCCTTACTATTTTAAGCAAAAAATAGGTTGAAATCATCGTTTGGTTATGTGTATCTTGTGAGGGATGGTTTGAGCACTTTCTTGTGAAATACGTACATAAGCTTACAATTCTAGACTCATGAAATTTGTTCTCATAACCTTTCTTCACAGAGCTGGAAATCTAGTACTATTAATGTTTCTGGGGGGCTTGAAATCTGCTACGGAAGATGACCTGGTTGCTGAGCTTGTGGTGAATATTCTCAAAGTTTGCCCCGATTTGTTGAGCAGATACTTTAAAGAGACACAATACTCCTTCGTTCCACGAATCAAGTCTGCTTGGTTGGACAATATCAAATTACTCAGAAAGGTAAGTGTGATTTCCCAGTAACCTTAGTATTTTCCTTCCTCTTGAGTTCACTGAGTGCAGATCATGTGGTCTGGTGGCTAGTGCTGCTGACTTTGGAAGATGGGGAACTGGGCATGAATCCTGACCTTCGCTCAACATCCTGTGATTCTGGGCATATCACTTTATCTTCCTGTGCCTAAAGGAAAAAAATATGTGTATTGTTATCTGTATCTTTTGTAAAGAGCTTAACCTCCTTCCGTGCTCATGACAAGCTCCGCTTGTCATGAGTCACAGTGGAGCTGTGCTCATGACGAGCTGAGCTCGTCATAATGGCCGCGGCCTGCCCACGCGCGGTTAATTCCCCACCTGTGCTGGAGAATTAATCAGTGGGCGGGGTTGTGACAAGCTCAGCTCGTCATGAGCACAGCTCCACTGTGAGTCATGACAAACTGAGCTCGTCACGAGCACAGCGGCGCCGCGGACCCCCTCCCCCCGTACCGTGGGGGAATTACCCCCGCAGTGAAGGGGTTAATTCTCTATAGGAAACAACAATTAATCTTTATTTGTCAGCTATTACAGCTGTGAATTTCCCTATCTACAACAGTTCTGGAAGGACAGGGAAACCTGCTATTGGGATAATGGTAAACTTGGTTTCATTTCATTATATGCAATGTAGAGTTTTCATATTTAGCAGAGGTCACCATTCTCTCATCACAAGTTTATCCTACTGCGATTTTGCCTAAATGTGATCCCGTTGATGTTGCAGTATCCAGGTAGAAGATTTAGGCTCTCTAATTTGTGCCCTTGCGGCTAAGTCACCACAAAATGATTTGCATTTGGTATTTTTCTGTAGCATGTATGCTCAAGAAAAAGTCATTTATTGTACCAATTTTAAAGAAACATACATTTCGTCAATGCTGGGTTGCATTATATTTTTTAAAATAACTCCCAAACCCGTTTGTCTGCTTTGCAGTTGCATCTTTTTTATGGGCATGTATGTGTAAAAGGAAATATGCGGTCCATTAATGAATTATGAGGATCTTTTACTTGCTCACTGTTTTTATTACTCTTTTAAAATGAAAAATGTACATATGTATATAATCATATACCAAGTAATTTTTAACTTCATGTATTTCTTTAAATGGGTTTTATATGGAAATCCATTGTAAACCTGATCAAGGGGGGCTTGTTTAAGTAACAAATTGTGATTGGTTGTATGTTTTATCTAGTTTTATGTACTTTCATAATCTGAACAAAAGAAATCGAATAAAGTTTCTGATTAATGAATGTAGAGCTTTTTTTTACACTCTTTTTTGGATATTTCAACCTCTCTTTGTTTGGTGTATGCAAGAAGAATGGATGCAAGAGTAAGGAAATGTTCCATGCTATCTTTTTTATTGTTCATCCAGCATGCCCTCAAGACAACTCTGTCCTTGATCTGATGGGCTATCTAATGGAATTCATGCTTTGTATGTATGTTGGGCAGAACAACCTGAGGTTAAAACAATGTGAATACATGGAATATTGAAGTACATGTGCAGCTCATGTTGACATAACTTAGTGTACTTTTCTAAAAAATAAACTGTTACAAATGTGTTCTAGTAGTATGTTACCTCTACTTCAGGTTTTTTACTTCAGGAGTTATTACATGGCATGAGTTATATCAGGAGTTTTTTCTTTGCAGGTAAGTTTTTCATCTTTTACTTTGCAGGTAAGTATTGTTTTAAGTGAGTTAAACTTAACAGTATATGTGTATACATTTGTGGGTATAGACACACAGGTTTATATAAAAAAAATGATATACAAATATATTAGGAGTTTTTTGAAAAAGTAATTGTTTTACTATTTTAAAATAAAGGTACATTAATTAGGTTAAAAATATTTCCATGTTAAATATTTAACTGTATTGTGGTTAATATGTAGAGCACAAAAATACAAATGTTACTTTATACAAGGGAATATGTTTTCTATTTTTGAAAATATAAGGGTAGTGTGGGGTATTTATGGCTCAAAGAGGGGTACTGGTTCGGGATTTTAAGGGGGGTTTATGGTTCAGTAAAGGGCACGTTTTAGAGGTATAAATTAGTAGGGTTCAGAAATGGGCATTTGATAGGGGTAGAAAGGAGTTTGTGTGGTTCAGTGATAGGTAGAGTATGGGGTAGTAAAGCGTTTTTAGCGTTCAAGGATGAGTAGTGTATGGGGTACTAAGGAGTATTTAGGTCTAGGAGGTTGGGAGAGTAAGGGGTAGTAAGGCATTTTCAGGGTTCAGTGATGGCTGCTGTTTAGGAGCAGTAAGGGAATTTAAGATGCAAGAAGGAGCGTTTAGGGTGCAGTGATGGATAGTGCAAAGGGATAGCAAGGAGTTTTTATTTTTCAAGGGTGAGTAGTGTTTAATGCTAGCCAACGGTCTTTAGGTTTAAGGGATGAGTAATATTTAAGGTGTAGTTAAGGATCTTGGTTTAATGGATGGGTTGTGTTTAGGGGTAGTTGTTTTTTAATGGGTTAATTGATTTAGTTTTAGATTATGTTCATAATACAGAATGTAATTTGAATTAAAAGCAATAATTTGATTTTCAAATAAACATTCGTTAAATTTGTTTTTAATTACAAAAAATTAAGAGCTATTTTATTACGTTATAGCTAGTTATTTTATTATAGTATTATGTTAAAATAATAAATTTAAGAAGAAAAAATGTTTATTTAAAATATATATTTAAATGGTTGTTTTTAATTCTTACATCAGCAGATGAATGTTGGTGCTTTTTAGAAATAGTAGCCCGAAAAAATACGAATCGGAGATTGGGTTCATACTGAATCCTGTTGGAGCAAGTAGAACTTCCACTGCTCCAAATAATTTTCAAAAGATCCCTAAAATCCCTTCTTTTTTAAAAAAACCCTTAAACCTCCATCACAAATCTGGATTTTTCCCAAAATAAATCTTTCCATTTACATTTTTTGCTCTATCTCTATAAGTAATGTCACTGTTTAATATCTTATTTGTTAATACTCTTGAATTACATCTTCAGTTCTCATCGTCCTCCCCCATAGCTTTTCATTCTTGTTAAAGATATTTTTATTGAAAGTACAATAAGGAAGAAGGAAGAAAGTAAGAGGAAAGATAGAAACACAGTAAAGGCGGCAAGGGCCCTCGCAGGAGCTCACTTTACATGGCAGAGGAGACTGAGCATTGCTGAAGATTGTTCAACGCGGCCACCCTAGCCAGGATGGCTCTCAAAGTTCGCCAGCGAATAATGTTGCCCCAAGGGGGAGTCCATATGAAGGCACCGGCTCATGGTGGCGCCAGGCACAAGCCACCCAAGTCGGAAGCTCAAGCGATCAGTCTAATTTGCGCCTCCTCGTCTCTCCGACAAAAGAAAAACAATGCAGCGAGATGAAACACAAAAAGAAAAAAAGAACTCACAACCCCTAGAGATAAAGGGAACAGAACACCCTTCCCCCAAAACTTCTTCAACCCTCCATCCCCCCTCCCCCAAGTGGTGGCAGCTAAGTAACAGGCACACATCAAAACATCCCCTCACACCTGGAACAAATGGAGTGCACGCAGTGTGGGCGGGCAAACCGCCGACGGCAGGCCCTGAGAAAGGAAGCGGACCAGGGGGCCCCATCGAAAAACGAAGTTTTTGAAATCCCCTCTGAAAACGTCCGCCATACGCTCCATGCTCAGCAGTTTCTACAACCTCGCATGCCAGAGGGAGAGTGCAGGAGCCTCCTTCTTTTTCCAGGCCGCCGCCAAGGTCAGCTTGGCCGCACCAATGCAGAGCCAAAGGATTTGTTTATCCGCCTTGGTCTGATGCTCCAGAAGCGGATCACGGAGACCCAATAGAACAAAGCCTATCGAGTCAGGTATCGGGTAACCCAGCACATCTTTGATTTGGGACAGTATCTCCTCCCAGTAGGGGCGAATGACAGGGTAGTCCCACCAGATATGGCGAAAATCCCCCAAGAAGCCACATCCTCGCCAACATCTATCCGATGTGGAGGGAAAAATCTTTTTCAACCGGGCTGGGTAGAGATACCAGTCCAACATCGTTTTCATGTGGGCTTCCCTAAGGTCAATGGAATGATTAAATCTGTGCAAGTCACGCCAGAGGTGAGTCCACTCCTCGTCGGAGATATCCCGACCCAAGTGCTCTTCCCACAAACCCATATATCGAGGGCGAGGCGAGATAGCCGTAGCAAGCAGAAGGCCATAAAGTAATGAGATCACCCCTCTCATGGATGCGGTACGGGTGATAAAGGTCTCAAAATCTGTAAGAGGCCTTGTCGCTGCGTACCGCACCTCAGGTGACAACGCCCAGTGTAGCATTTGGGTATGCCGGTAACGCTCGGATGGTAGCACCGCATAGTCACGCATGCAATTATGGAAGGTAAGTGGCTCATAACCGCGAAACAGGTGCGTAAGCGCGTGACAACCTCCCGCCCTCCACACATCAAAGGGACCCTCCACAAGTGCCGGCGGAAAGGCCGGGTTAAAATGTATAGGGGTAAAGGGGGACGGGAAGGAAGTCCACCTCTCATCGCAGGAAACCGAGTCCCAGACCTTCAGGGTAGTGCTCGTAGGAGTGCTAATATAGGCATTCCGAGGGCGATCCCCCTTCGCTTTCCAGATCAGGTCCCATATCGACCTTCCCCGCTACACTCCTATCCATATGCAACCAGTGCTTCTCCGATTCCATCTGGGTCCATTCCACCAGCACTCGGCGTTGCGCCGCCTTGTAATAAAGGTGCATATCCGGGAGGCTGACCCCTCCCTTCTTCAAAGGCCGTCGCAGCATGAGGAAGGAAAGTCTAGCGCGACCCCCTTGCCAAATGTAGTGTAGGATCATGGTCTTAATGCGCCTAAAAAAGCCCCCATCCAATGTAATAGGGAGCGCTTGAAACAGATACAGGAGCTTGGGGAGCATCGTCATTTTAATAGCATGGATTCGGCCCAGCCAAGAAATGAACATGGGCTTCCACCGATTAAGCTCAGTCTGTATCTGGGTCAACAAAGGCGGTAAGTTGGCCGCATACAGAGTGGTGACGGACGAGGTCAGCCGGACACCTAGGTACTGTATAGAGGAGCTGGCCCACGACAGGGGCGAGAGCGGCCGGATGCGGTCCACCTCAGCAGATGGTAGCGTGAGGTTAAGGATATAGGACTTGCTAGGATTGACCCTAAAACCCGCCACTGCCTCAAACTGAGAGAGTACCTCCTGTACCCGTGGAAGGGAGCTTCCCGGGTCCGCCAGCGACAGCAGAACATCATCAGCAAAGAGGGAAATTTTATGCTGCTCTCCTGAAAAGGGGAGACCACTGATGCCCGGGTCTTTCCGTACCCTAAGAGCTAGGGGTTCAATGCTGAGCGCAAAGAGAAGGGGAGATAAGGGACAGCCCTGCCGCGTACCCCGGGAGTGCGCAAAGAAGGGAGAAACATGGCCGTTAACCATGACTCTCGATCGAGGACCGTGGTAGTTGGCCCGCAGCATAGCTATGAATCTGGAGGAGAAACCATAGGCCGCCAGCGTTCCAAAGAGAAAGTTCCAGTCTACCCGGTCGAACGCTTTTTCGGCGTCAAGACCCACCAAGACCGCCGGGATCTTGAAGCGGTTGGCCTTCTCAATCAGGTGAATCAGCCTTCTGGTGTTGTCGTGGGTCTGGCGACCCTTTATGAATCCCGACTAATCGGGATGAATGAGGGCAGGCATAAGGTCCTAGAGTCTTGCAGCCAAGATGGAGGAATATAACTTAGCATCTACATTCAGTAGAGCTATGGGCCGGTAGGACTCGCACTTCGAGGGATCCTTCCCGCCTTTGGGGATGATCGAAATCATCGCCTCCGCCATAGAGCCCGTAGTCTGACCCGCCTCCCTCATGCCATTAAAGAGTGTCACCAAAAAGTCGCCCAACTCAGAGGCAAAGGTCTGATAGAAAGGTGCCGTGAAGCCATCCGGGCCAGGCGCCTTAAGTGGCTTAAGGGATTTAATCGCGGTCAACACCTCCTCCCTAGTAAAGGGGGCCTCCAATAGTTCATTCCACTCCTTGGAAACCTGCGGAAGCGGATGAGCCCTCAGGTACTCCTCCTGATTCTCCGGCACCAGGCTATCCGCCGAGTACAGGGTGGCATAAAATTCGCCGAAGAGCTCCCCCTTGGCCGCGTCTTGATGCTCCAAGGCGCCCGAGGGCGCCCGGATGCCACCTATGTATACTCTCTCGCGCTTATCGCAAAGCTGTCGAGCCAGATGTTTCCCTACTTTATTGCCTTGTGCGTAAGAAAGACGCCGTAAGCGCAGGAGGGTATACTCCGCCCGGTTATTATAGTGGGCCCTCAGTTTACCCCGCAGTGCCGTAAGCGGACGGAGCGTCCTTCGAGAAGGATTCTGCTTGTGCGCAGTTTCAAGTGTCGTCAGCTCCGCCTCCAGCACCTCCCTTTCTTCACGCCTAAGTTTGTTCAAGGCGGAGTTCAAAGCAATGCACGTGCCCCGTGTCGTCGCCTTAAAGGCGTCCCATTGGGTGAAAACCGAAGTGTCCCCTTCCTTGTTAAACTCAAAAAATTCACCAATGGCCGCCCTGAGTTTTTTGCATGACTCCTGATCTCGCGTGAGAGAGATAGGGAAGTACCATTTGCGGTGCGGGGACGTCCCCGGGGCCCAAGTCAGGCACACTGCCAGGAGGCTATGGTCCGATACAGAGAGCGGGAATATCCTACTTTCCCTCAGGTCACCCTGTAACGACTGGCTCAGAAAGATGTGATCAAGCCGCGAATATGTGTGGTGAACATGGGAGAAGAATGTATAGTCTCTAGTGTGGGGGTTGAGGGCGCGCCAGCTATCAATGAGACCCAAGCTTTCCATAGCGTCACGCGACTCGGAGGAAAAGAGGCCTGCCTCCGTCCGCTGCTGGTGCGAGCAATCAAGTTCTTTGTCCCAGACCAAATTGAAATCCCCCATGACCACCAAAGCACCCTCCCCAAAGTCCCCCACCTCCCGCAAGAAAGCCTCAAGGAACCCATTTTGGCCCGTGTTCGGCGCATAGAGTACCGCCCACGTGCAGAGCTTGCCAAGGAGCATCCCCTTCACGATCAGCCATCTACCCTCCCTGTCGCTACGCACACCCATGGGTTGGAATTGTAGTGTAGAGCGAAACAAGAGTGCCACCCCCCGGTGTTTAGTGGAGGCCGAAGACCTGTAAATCAGTGGGTATTGCCTATTCTTGAGCCTGGTTTCGTCCCTACAAGCCAAATGAGTCTCTTGCAGTCCCACCACATCCAGATGATGATCTATAATGTATTTCCACACCTTCTGACGCTTTTGGTGGGAGTTAAGGCCTTTAACATTCCATGAACCTATTGTGACTGGCATCATTTAGACATTCCCCTCTCCCACCCGCTCCACTCAGAACCCCCCGTAGTGCCATAAACAGCCCGAATACACCTGCAGTCATACCAGATCCACCGCTACCACCACTGAGCCCACTCCAAATCAACACCCCCCCAGCCCAAAGGAGCCCCAGGATACTAAACAAAGAAAACAGCCCCAGAACCTTAAAGAGAAAAAACAGTCCAAAAGAAGAAGCAGCTGGACATGACCATAAAGGTCGGGGGTAGAAGACCCAGGTAATGCCCCCCTCGAGTTCAGGGTCGGGGTAACCCTCCATTGGAGCAAGGTCCCTCAATGTACCTGAGGTGGTAGAGCCCCTCCGGCCCCACAGGCCGATGTTTGGAAAGCCTAGGCTGCCGAAGAGCTGTTTATCCGGCTCGAGTCAGTCACCAGAGCCACCGAGGCAAGAGCCTCTCCCCTCTCACTTTGGCTAGCCGATGGATCCGGGCCTTCCGCCATTCCAGTGCGGCCCACTCTTTGCCATGCCGGGGAGCGGGAACGGCGTCGTCTTCTTGGGGAAGCGCCGGCGCCAGCCGACGCGGCCTCTTCCTCCATGCCCAGGAGTTCCCTGGCAGCCGCAAGGGATCGTATTTGCACCAGTCTGTTCTGCCATCTAAAGATGAGCCGAAAGGGGTGGCCCCAGGAATAGCACACCCCGTGCTCCCGCAGGAAAGCCGTGATCGGGCGGAAGTCCCGCCGTTTCTGTAATGTGGAGGCCGCCAAGTCCTGAAAAAGCTGGGGGCTGTGTCCCCGGAATTGTAAATTGTTAGTATCCCTGGCCTTACGTAGGATCCTCTTTGAATTGAAAGTCATGGACACAAACTAAAATGTCCGGCGGCGGTGAACGCGCGCCACGTGGCAACCCAACTCGATGAACTCTGTCCATGTGGATCTCCGAGAGATCCGCTTCTGCCAGAATCTGCAGAAAAAGGGCCTCCACATACTCCCGCAAGTTACCACCTTCTCCTTCCCAGGGCACCGCTCGGATTCGAATGTTATTACGGCGGGATCAATTTTCCAAATCCTCGCAGTGGGCCTGAAGGTCTAAATTTTGCTCCTGGAGTCTGAGCATGTCCTGCTGTAACTGGTGGATGTCGCCAGCAAGGCCTAGATCGTGATCCTCCAGGGTCGCCACCCGCTCTCCGATGCCATCCACATCTCGGCGGACCTCGCGCAGATCGGAGGCCAGCTGGGACTTCAGCTCCGTGATGTCGTCCTTGATGGATGCAAAAAGTTCGATCAAGAAGGCCTTCGTGACAGGGCCGTCCCCGTCCTCCTTCGTGGGTGACTTGCTGGAACCGGGGGGCGATGCAGACGGACCCTTCCCAGGACCGTCCTTCCCTGGCTTGGACATGCGGTTCCTCATCGTCATGATGGAGAGCCGCGGCTAACCCCCGCGCGCTCCGCGATTGCCAGGAGCGTCCCGGGATATCAGGCCACACTCCCTCGCACCCCCCGGGCCCCACGCTCTGCCGTCTCCGGGAAGCCGGAGCTACCAGGGGACAGCGATCGCCGTGCTCGCTCAATGTCCGTTGAATCGTCCCCGGGCTGTATGGGGTAGGGTCGGATCAGCTCCGCTTCTCCTCTCCTCCCTCTGCGCTGTCCAGCAGCCACCAGACAGGTCGGCACCTCCCCGTCACCTCGTCCAGATGATGTTAGCCGAAATGAACAATTAGAAAGAAAAGAGGAGCACTCAAATTTATAACAATTTTAGCAAAGTAAACCAAGGGTGCAAGCTGCTAGACTATGTTGGCTACATAGTAAAAACAACAAGGACTGGAAATGCAAGCAGAGCCTACAGGCAGGATGCACTGTTCCTAGGAGAAAATTATTCTCACAAAGTTAACATATAATAATGATTCTAATGAATCACACAGGTCTCTACATTGATATTACCAGCATAAATTTTATTTTACACAGTGATTATTCAAGAATAATAATACTCTGTTATTAACTCATCTTGTGGATCATGCAATAAAGGCTTTACATGAATCTGTGTGGTTCATAACATGAAAGAAGATACAAATATATGTGTGTCCTTATAAACACCTATGTTACAGGTTTGTCCTTTTGGAGCAATGACATTATATGTAATTTCTTATTGTCGCCCGATGCATTTCGGGAAAACCTGTTCCCTTCTTCAGGGGCGAGTACCTAGACAAATATAATACAAAAAAACGTATGTATCAAAAATCATTCAATAGCAAATGAATAGTCACAGGAAGGATCATAAAAATAGCTTTCAAATTGTGTCATTTAGAAAATATCCTAACATAAGAGCATGTCAATAATATTTCGCAAAAAACTTATTATACCAGGTACATATTTTTCCTTATTTATGAATCGGAATTTGTCATTTTGCATGCAAGTTAAAACCTAGGGAACATGCGGGTCCAGTGATTATTAGGCTTCCACAATAGACTATTCTGCACATACCCACAGGCTTACAAATCGACACTTTTTTGACAAATATGGGCAGGTCCAGTGTTACTCTTGTTAAACCAATCCAGGCATTCTTTAAAGTAAACCCTTCTTTTTGATTAACGTAAGCTTATACTATGTTCATTTACATCATTTCTTCACAGTCTTTTAACGTGAAACACACCAGTGAAGACTCAGATATCGTATTATTTACCACCCCCAGGCTGGTAGGTCATTATTTTCCCTCATACCCCATCGTATATATCACAGCAATGTTTTATGGACATATGTTGATGCAGTTTTTGCGAACTTGATTGTACGCTATGACATAATCTGAGATGTCAAACATGGTACTTGCTCTGGTTTGAATGATCATTTACAGACCATGCATATTATATATGTTTTCTTCTGTGTTACTGTCCTTCGAAAACGTGTGGTGTTTTATAACCAAGTACACTTACATTGGATTATCAGTCATTTTCATTTTTCATAATGAGGGCAATATATCTACATAGGATGATCGTTTTGTTGATCTACATTAGGGGTTATGTACAGTGATTCTTTTTGCGAAATATTATTGACATGCTCTTATGTTAGGATATTTTCTAAATGACACAATTTGAAAGCTATTTTTATGATCCTTCCTGTGACTATTCATTTGCTATTGAATGATTTTTGATACATACGTTTTTTTGTATTATATTTGTCTAGGTACTCGCCCCTGAAGAAGGGAACAGGTTTTCCCGAAATGCATCGGGCGACAATAAGAAATTACATATAATGTCATTGCTCCAAAAGGACAAACCTGTAACATAGGTGTTTATAAGGACACACATATATTTGTATCTTCTTTCATGTTATGAACCACACAGATTCATGTAAAGCCTTTATTGCATGATCCACAAGATGAGTTAATAACAGAGTATTATTATTCTTGAATAATCACTGTGTAAAATAAAATTTATGCTGGTAATATCAATGTAGAGACCTGTGTGATTCATTAGAATCATTATTATATGTTAACTTTGTGAGAATAATTTTCTCCTAGGAACAGTGCATCCTGCCTGTAGGCTCCGCTTGCATTTCCAGTCCTTGTTAGCCGAAATGATCCACAGGGGGGTAGAGTAAGCTCGGGACGGTCCCAGTCAGGGCGTCCTGCAGTTCGATGGTTCTTCTCCGCAGGTCGCAGTGGCCGAGGGTCTCCCGGGTAACAGCAGCCGAGGATCTCCGGGTGATGCAGTGTAGGCCGCACCAACCTCGTAAGCCGCCTCGTCACCTGGGCCAAGTCCGCCGTTCTTGGTCGTAGCTCGACGGAGAAAGGCTCAAAAGCAATCAGGGCACCTCAGCAACCCCAATAAAGTCTATTCCGAAGCAAAGATCGCCCCAATAAAGCTATACAAGGCGATGAAGGGCTCGAGGCGCAGGAGGAGCTCGCAGGCTCGTCTTACTCCGTCGCCATCTTGGCCACGCCCCAGCTTTTCATTCTTAACAGTTCCTTATACCTCTCCTTGTTTCTGTAAAGTTCTTCCCATTTAGTACTTCCTTGATAGACCACATATTCACTGGAATTCACTGGATTACCCTGCTGCTGTGCTTTGTGAATGGAAAGTTGCCTTTCTCCCTAGTCTGATTAGGTATTTTTCGTGCAAGGGACTGGATTTGCTGGTAGTTTCAGACTCTGAGCATTGAAAGGCTGCTAAATAGACCCCAATGCATGCGCTCAGATACCTAAACATATAAACAAATAAGTAATTTCATTTGGCATATGTGCATTTTGGGGAAAAGACACATTAACATGGGGGCAGAAAGGACACCATTGTCAGGTGTCATATGTGAGCTGAGTTCAGCATTGCAGCCCCTACTTTGGTGACTATAAAATCATGGTTTTGATTCTGGTTTTGATTCTGTCATTTTGGGCTTGAATGGTTGTAGACTTACCTTTATCCAGCACATGTCAAAATAAAGAAGTTTTGAGGGGTAGAAAGACTACTTTTTTACATTATCTAAGCAACCCATAACTAATGCCTGCATGCCCACAATGCTTAGGTGTGTAAAGCATATGAGGAAGATGTGCCCTACGTTGGGACTGACATGTCCCCGGAGTGACACAATTACAATGCTAGTTCACTGCATAAGCTTCAGTGGCTTTCCACATTGTAGTACCTTTCTTAGGAATAAAAGTCAAATGTTCATATCTTGTCTTTGGGAAGATTTAGGAAAATACCCTCAGCACCCTTGCAATATCTAGTTAGTGGTGATACTGAATGTTTGATGAGAAGGGCCCAGAGATGATCTTAATAAAAGCTGCCCCTCTCTGGGTAAAGCCTGGATAATTATCAAACCAGTTCTCTGTGTCTCTCCTTCCTTCAGTGGCAGTCATTAACTCTCCTGATTAGGTGTGAAATGCCTTTCTGAAAAAGCAACAACCATTTGTCCGCCTGGAGATCGCTGACAGGTTGTCATTTGGGGGTAATTACAGAGTATGCCCCCCATTAGTTCTCTTCGGAGTTTGAGTAGAGAGTTTGAAAGGGACCACCGATGGACACCTCAAAGAGGCAGCCAGAACGCTAAGAGTAGTTTTAATTTTTACTTGGAAATAGGACTCTGCTGGGAAGTTGGTCCTTGGTGGTGGCCTGTTCCCAGCCAAGTTGCATCCTGTCCCTATGTGGAATGGCATCTTAAAAGATCCCATAGCAGGCTTTTCTTTGATGGAGTTTCAGTAAAGCAACAGTACCTGTCAAAAAAGTAGTCTGGGTTGAGTATGGCTACTTTCCGTGAATAGAATTGGGACCTTTTCACCAATCCGTGCCTAGTGACCACTGTATGAAACACTTCCATACACCGTCAGCAGCTCAGTGTGCAACATGACTTAGTGAAAAGCATAGCAGATTATCCTTCTGTCTGTATATGCCTGTTTAAAAGGGCTTTTCCATCCTACTCAAGAATTGTATGTGCTTCTCAAGAGGCAGAGCACATAACCTTCCTATAAGGTTATGTCCATATTAGACAAGAGATGGCACCTATAAAGACTGACTTCGCTATCTCACTCAGACTGGACGGTCCTGATGCAGAAGGCAACTTTGAAAAACTCTACATGCCTGTGGACTCGAATATGACTAGCATAAAAAAGAGTGGACGAGAGGTCAGTAGCCCTCATAGATCTGTTGCTGGAGTTCCTGGAAGTTGATGAGCATTGGGATTTATATCCAGAACCAATTTACCTATTGAAGAAATTGGGATCAAACTTTTGGTTGGGGCCAGAAGGAGATGTGCAGCAAAACCTAAACCTGCATCCTAGCTCAGTAGCTCAGGCGCTCCTCAAAAAAACTTTGTAAACAATCAAAGCATTTCAGTGTAACAGCCTCAAGGTGATTGTCTCCGCCTCTTCTCCTCCAGCCTCATTTGTTGGAAGTTTTAAAATAATTGTTTTTGCAAGGATGGCGTCTGATGGCCATTTTTAGTCCTTAATAATGCACATAGGCTTGTTAACTATTCACCCCTATTCACTTTCGTTATTATATTTTTTTTAATTTTCTTTATATGTTCATATCTCCAGAATCCAGTATCTAATTTGTGTTGCTTTGGTCTCACTATAATCATTACATACTTAATCATTTTACTAAGGTTGAGTATTTACTGATGTAAATATTGTTTTGCCGGTGCCTAAATACTTAACTCGCATTTCTCTGAGGAAATGCCTTCTTTTTTGTGCCATTGATACCAGTGGTGAGTGAGCCTTTTTTTTTCTCCTTAAAACTGGAGTTAACTAACAAGGCACTAGATTTCTGCTTCGAGCAAAAATGTACCCCAAGTTCTAATCCATCTTTTACACTTTGCATATGAATCATCAGCTGTTATTCCATTTAAAATTTTTTTTTTACTCCTGATACTTTGTATGGTCACATTAAAGTTTATCTCGCTCTACAAATCTTTTACCCATGTCCTATCCTTTCCCAGTGGCAGTCATGGAAATATGATTTTGATGAGGCATAAACACCCATCTGGAACAGCTAGGAGCGGGTAGGTGAAGCAGAATTAATTCCTGTTTACCAAGATGGCATGGAGTTCCCGTCACAGTGGAGTAGGGGAGCGTCACATTCTGTCCATAAGATCCACTCATGTAACTTCAATATTTTGGTTATTCTACCCAGAATGCTTTGGGGCAGTTTCCAACAGTGTTAGGCACATTACAAACACAATACATAAATAAAAAACCCATTCCGAATGTACAACATGGATAGTAACCTGCATTCTCACAGAGTGTGAGAAGAAGGGGGCGTAGTTCCTGGGTGTCCTGTGTCCATGCGTTAGTTGATAGGCTAGACCCAGTTTTTTAGGTTTTGCCTAGCAAATGCGTACGAAGTACACATGCGCTAGGAAAAATCTTATGTTTTGCAGTGGGGAACAGGGACTCTCCCCCTCCTCCCATTGGCTAGCTCCATAAATGGAGGCTAGCCATTGGGAGACGGCTCTGTCCGTCAATCCCGGACCAGATTCGGGGGCGTTCCCGAGAATTTTTCTCTTTTGGTGACGTCAGCCGAAAGCCTGTTCTCGGGAACGCCCCCGAATCTGGTCCGGCATTGACGGCACCCGGAAGAAGTCCAGGTGAGTACTTGCTTTTTTTTTTTGCTTGCTTTTTTTTTTCCCGTTCCCACCCCCTCTCCCGCTCTCCGTGTCTCCGGACCCCGTTCCCGCCCCCCTACCGCTGCCTCGCTCTCCGTGTCTCTGGCCCCGTTCCCGCCCCCTACGGCTGCCTCGCTCTCCGTGTCTCTGGCCCCGTTCCCGCCCCCTTACCGCTCCCTCGTGTGTCTGTTCCCGCCCCCCCCCCCCTGCTGTCAGTGTGTGGCCGTTCCCGCCCCCCTCCCGCTCTCCGTGCCTTTCCGCCCCCCCTCCGTTGCATTGTAAATGCTTGTTAATAAATCGCATATGGGAAACAAATCCGATTAGGCATGCAGTTGTAAAGAGTGGTCTTTCTTTAGTGGTTGGGGTTCGGTGCGCCCTGCTCTCCGTTGGCACGCTGGCTTTGATATTTTTATTATAGGGGCGTTTGGAGAGAAACGTAGGAATTTCGGAATTGACAGCTGGGAAGGACCACCTAGCCCGTCTCCCAAACTCCCATAACACTTTATCTCCACTGACGTGTCTGGATATCAAAGACTGCACTATTTCCTACAGCAACTGCTCGAGTCCCGGACTCCCTCCGCATCCTATAACGCACTGCTTTCAATGCCGAGTGGTAGTTAAGTGTATTTACGGTATGCTCCTGACTTCCTTTGCCACCGACCTTGAGGTATACCTTACTTAGGCCTGGGATACCCTTTCCGCACAAACATTTCTTTTTGTTTTTTTCCACGGTTTATACTGACATTTGTTTCCCTCATCTCCTGTAAACTGGGGAGAATAGGCTATCTAATGGCTTCTCGAAGCAAGTCACGTGGTGCAAACTCTACACCATTGTGCCTCTGTGAGTAGGCACTGTCCTTTCTCTGGAGTGGGAGGTAGGCCCCTTGAGTTTGGACAGTGCTGTGGAAAATGCTGCCCTAGTCACATGTATGGTAATATTCCTGTTTCCGGACTCATTCCGAGCAAAGTCATGACCGCATGATAGCAGACATTCTTGATTTAGCTTGTGCCGGACAGTCTTCCCTTGCATCAGGAGGGCCCATCTGTGTCCTATGTAGAGCTTTATTAGAGTGAAGCCCATAGTGCTGCACACAGGTTGCACTCAACAGGACCACACAACCGTAAGATATGGAAGTTCCCTTCCCTTCCCACTAAAGCTGTACATGTGAGCCACGTGCATTCAATAAAGCAGCGATAGTCATGTTTACACATAATAAAAGTAAATGATACCAGGCTCCTTTAAATAGGAATCAGTACATGCAATTCCCAACCCAACAGCTGGATTGATTTTCCTCTGGATACTGCTTTGAGAGCGCATATTAAAACTGCAGTCTTTCTCCTTTGAGATGTTCTGCAGGTGAAGCATGCCCACTGCTAAATTCACAAGGAAAAGCTGTGGACCTCCTTTACTTTCTCAAGCCCTCAAACACAGTGCTCCTTTCTCAATTTCTATAACTTCTGCCTGAGGTCTAGACTTAGATTACAAACTAATGGCTCCAATGAGTTGACCTGCAAACGAGACCTAGAGCAAGTCCATTGCACTACTGCACCAGGAACATTACTACAAGTTTGTGCCCACAAACAGCTCCAAAAACCTACACAGGCAGCAAGCCGTTAATGAACACACACTGGTCTTCTAATTACCACCACACGTGTTGTGACTGCTCAAAAGGATCATTAACTTTTTCTCACTGAGCCTTGTTGCCAGCTCTGCTTAAATGTCTACATCCACAACACAGACTTCTTTCCACCTCCATACCGTCTTGTTGCTCGCTCATGTCCTGGTGTGCTCGCTCATGACAACACACCCTGCACAGTTAATTGGAGGCATGGGCACAGCAGTGAGGTGACACTATTTGTACATTGCTACTGCCAGGCTCGAATGGAAGAGTCTCCAATGCTGCTGTTGAGCCCTGACTAGGACTGGCACATGCACCTTGCTGGAGAAAAATTCAGCCACAACCCTAAAACAAATAACGTTCGTTTTTATCCATATGTTCTGGAAAATAGACAAGCCTTGTGCTTGTGGATTGTCTGCCGGGGTCTCCATTGTGGAGAGGACTGAATTTTAAGTAATCATGAATACTGGTTGATCATGGACTTATTGTTCCTGGTGAGAGTGGGTCAGTTTTTCAAGCCTTCTTTTTATAGGTTTTTCCTTTGTGGGGCGTTTTCACATTGTCGGATTTTCCATAAGGTCTCACGAGTCCAGATCCAGGAAGATAGAAGTCTTTATATTTATTAATTTGTGAAAGCCGGGAAACACCCTTAACATCTCGGCCAGTACACCGCGATGCTGTTACATCGCGGTCGTTGCAACGACCGCGATGTAACCACGCTATGCCATTACAACACAAGTCTTTACATCGACTTGCACTAGATGGCGTGCTAACATTACAAATAGTGTAGTTTACTATCCCAACACCTTCCCTACTGTTAAGTTGACTGGAGTTGGAATAGTAAATTACACTTTTCTAATGTTAGCACGCCATCTAGCGCAAGTCGATGTAAAGACTTGCGTTGTAATGGCATAGCGTGGTAACATCGCAGTCGTTGTAATGACCGCGATGTAACGGCACGCATTGTACGGACTCGCATTGTTACATCATACATCCGTGAAAGCCCTTAGAACAAGAGTGTTATAGTAACAAGTTGATAAATGTGTCAAATACTCATTTGATGGTTATGCATAGAATTTCGGCTGATACATTTGGGTGAATGTCGTTAAGACAGTTATGGACATATTGTCTAACAATTCTCTATAAAGAGTTTTATGAATTGGTGAGTAATACATCTATAGTGCTAAACAAAACGTAGGTTTCTTTGCTAATGGTTTGTCAATGTACATCTATTTTTTTTTTAAATAAAACATTGTATTGTATTTTTGTGGTACAATCTGGGCCGCGGCCCTACATATACATTTTGAAGGCAAGATAAATCAAAGGTACCATTACATATATACAATCGTAACGCCTGCAAAACCTGCAGGTAAAACAACATAAACATAGTGCAGATAGTCCCAGATCCCATAAATCTTTGTAAATCTAACTGAATACGGGTTCAGACGGTGACCTATTGTAGTGCGGGTTGTTAAGTGGCAATTAGAATGCGGGGACAATTCTTGTCAGGGGGCCACAGATGGAAGGGGGGTAAAATGTACATCTGTTTTGAAAGACGAAAATTGTGGGCGTTCCATACTTAAAATCCATATCAAAATATGCTTGTGTGGTAATTGGGGGCTGAGGCATTTGCAAACCCTCCTGTTCTGAAATCGGCAGGTGCACTAGGCCACATCCCGCCCTTTCTGGGTAGAGGAGCAGGGAGGACACCTTTTGGATGTGCTCAGAAGCGGTGTGGTGCTTCAGTGTGTATATATGAATTAGGCTACCTATTTATGTTTAACACAGGAACAGACAGGGTCTCTCCCTTGTGTGTCAACTAACAGAGAGGGCCACTTAGGCTTCTATTTGAATCAGGAAATGGCGCTTCTTCGTCTGTACATGTACAATCAGTGTGTGCGCAGGGTCAGTGGCCTGGCATGTGAGAGACTGCAGCTCTTACACAAGGACAGTAATGTCCCCACCAACCTCTGATCTTAGCCAACCATGATCAGAACCTTCTTGGCTTTCTTCTCTTAGGGGTAGCTAGGCACAAACATGGCAGTTTTTGCTTTCTTTGACCCTCTTCTGTCCCTGCTTGCCACAGGTTCATTGCCAAGTCTCCAATTGGTTGCCTTGTCCTTGTTTGCTTTCTCTGACCCTCCTCTGACGTTGCTTGATTTCTGTAATCCTAATCTGTCCCTTTTTCTCTGGGGGGGGGGGGGGGCTCTCTCACCTACCCTGCTTGTTTCACCTGCCTTTGCTTGCCTCTAGATTCGCTCGCAGTGTGTGTGTGTGGGGGGGGGGGGGGGGGGGGGCTCTGTGTGGGTGTGTGAGGGGGAGCTCACAGTGTGTGGGGGGGCTCTGTGTGGGTGTGTGGGGGCTGTGTGTGGGGGGAGCTCTGTGTGGATGTGTGGGGGGGCTCTGTGGGAGTGTGTGGAGGGCTGTCTGGTTGTGTGGGGGGGCTCAGTGTGTGTGAGGGCTCTGTGTGGGGGGGCTCTGTGTGGGTGTGTGTGTGGGGGGCTCGGTGTGTGTGTGGGGGGGCCCTGTGTGTTTGTGGGGGGGCTCTGTGTGGGGGGGCTCTGTGTGGGTGTCGGTGTGTGTGGCATTTGCGAGAGATTAAGCTATTGGCATTGTAAATGACAATGCCATTTATTTATCGGTTTTCAAAAAGAAAACATAAATAAAAAAATTGTCATTTCCAATACCAATAGCTCTAACTTTTCCAAAGGCAAAACCGTTGCATTGTAAATGCTTGTCCTTAGAAGTCTGGGACTTGTTATCCCGTTTTTTTACTTGGTGAAATAAGTCTACAAGTCACTGGCCGAATTAGTCATGCATGGATCTGGTAAACTTAACAGCTATGGGAGAGCTCTGACTCGGAAGATGATTAAACGTGCCTGGTACATTATATGAGTAGGTGAATAGAACGCTGCAGTAGATGCCAGACCAGAGCCAGCATTTGTTTTTATACTGTAAAGACTACATATCAAGGTCTAATACTGTTACTACAGCAATGGGATTTGATATTTGTGACTAATAAAAAAAAGTTTGGAAATAGACCTCTTATATTATACTTTTGAATAAAAATGTAACAGTAAACAAACCTGATAGGCGGCCAGCTTTTTAAATTAAACCTGCCGTTTCTGTACAGAGTGGCACATCTCGGTGATTGGTAAACCAGAAACTCCATATCTTTAAATAACAAGCATTTGCAATGCAATAGGTCTCGCATTATTAAAGTTAGAGCTATTGGCATTGTAAATGGCAATGCCTTTTATTTATGTTTTTGCCTTAAGCATTACAGTGCATATACTAGAGGTCTGCAAATGTCACATGCCCGAGCCAGAAATGTCCACTTGTGCAGGCTTCTGTTTGGTTGGTATATTATATGCGGCAAGTTGTGAAAGCCTATGCACATCATATGGGCAGCTGATATTTGCAGACTACAACATGCCTTTGGCTAATTCATATTAAATAGCCAGCTGATATTAGCCCAGTGCTTCAAACCTTTGGCAAATGCATTTTTTGTGGACAATGAATGCCCAGTAGTGCAGGCCTCGGGGATAGGCAAGTGATGTGATCAGGGAACATTCGTCGAAATTTTAAATGTGTTTACATCTAATATTGAAGGATTATGACTCATGTTTCCAACATTTAACACAGCAGCAGCATAGTAATATTGATGCAAATAATCTCTGTGATGTTTGAGAGGTACCGTTTTGGTCTAAAATAAACTTTTTTATAGAAGTTACATGAAATATAAAAACAGCATGTCTCTCCAAAATGTCCATTTTAGACTCTCAGATATCACCCACATTAACAAGCATTGGCAAAGCTAACGGGTCACGCCTTTAATATGTGATGTATGGTATTGTAATACAGTGGATTGTGTTTGAATGAGTGTGTGTTGTAATTGTTAGTTTTCTGTGTAAATTTGTTTTACCAGTGCTTTTGTATCAAATGCTTTTATTAAATTTTGCCCTAGTGATATTTGTTTATTGTGCATAAAAAATTTGAAAATATTTATTTTTTTCAAATAATCAATTTGTTACTGAACCGTGCACTTAGTATCCCGTGGGAGTGGAGCCTCTTTACAACAGTAAATATATTGCGTATGCAGTAGTAAAACATATAACAACACTTTTGTAATTCATATTTTGTATTCTCTTGTAAAGTGCTGCCTGCAAGCGGGATTTTTTAAATTAAAGTGCACTTAGTAGCCACTTGACCTGACCCCCGTTGGTTTAGAAAAGATATTGTGTACGCAGTAGTATTGCTGTCATCTGGATGCTGTTTTAAAGGCTTTCCATGGATTACATTGTATCAGAGGCAGCGTACATCCAAAAGTACTTTAGGAGGAACAGAAATTCATTAAAAAAAACACATATTTTATTGACTTTTAATGGTACCATTTGGGCAGCAGCTTGACAGTTACACATTAAAGACAGGATCGAGCCAAAGTACCAAACGTCGAAACCGTATTGACTACAGATGTCTATATAACAACAAAACGTTGCACAGACAGCTCCATTCCTCATACAGTATAAGTGTTTGGGTGAGTACCCGTGTAGGTAACAGTAAGAATGCAGAGTACGGTGTAACGTGGAAAAGGACGTATGGGGGCGCTTACTGATCAAGGGGTCTGGGAAGGAAAGGGGGGAAATCTATACCCCCATATGTAGCCCATTGCGACCATATTTTCCTATGTTTCTAAGGGCACCCGCGCGCCTGGAACACAGCAATCTCCGCACCCATGCAGCTATCTAGCTCTAAACAGCAATTGATTTTCGGCGCTACAGGAGCATTTTTATTCAGGCTCTCCTGGAGATCATTTTGAAATTAACTTAGTGGAAAGAGATAAGCGTCGCATGGATTCCTTTTTAATAATCTGTTGAAATAAAATTATTAAATTGAAAGAAGTGATGTTCAGCAAAATTAAATATGGAAACATTAAAAATGCAGATGGAAAAAAAATTGCCAATCCGAAACAAAAAAGTGTTTGCCAAAATAAAGTTAGCAGAGGGACTCACACCGACTGTATTGTAACAGAGGCTGTTAATTGAAGCATGTTTTTGGACTGCTTGTGTAAAAAGCCTACGGGAGTCTAGTTTCAGACTAGTGTATGTTTTAAACACACATATTTTGTAACAGGCGGAGTTCATATGAAAGGGCTTTAGTAAGTCCCTTAGTATACCTGCGAGTGGTGCCTCTTTACAAAAGTAAATATATTGCATATGCAGTAGTAGGCTGTGAACTGAATGTTGTTTAAATCACTTTCCATGGATTCCATTGTAACAGAGGCAGAGCACATATGAAAGCCCTACAGGAGCAGTTTTACCCAGACGGCGCTTGACAGCGTTTTGCAATGAACTTTGTGGCAAGAGATAAACGCATTGCACATGATCAGCACATTTAATTATAATAATTACATTAATTTGTTTCAGATGTCCAGGGACTTTAATAGATGTTCTCAAAATCGGAGAATAATGATGTGGCATGATTAATAGTCTGTGCCATCTAAAGAAAGGCACACAGAGCAAAATGGCGATATGAAAAAAGGTAGAGGAACAAACGCATACAGTCACACCGACTTCTTTAATAATCTGTGATATTGAAAGAAAGTGAAGTACAACAAAGTGATACGTGGAAATATTAAAAATGCTAATGTAAAAAATGCACTGCGCTTACAACATCGCGGGCGCACTCTGGAAGTCAGGCAGCCTTTGTTTGGACGTGGGCGGGGCTCGTCAAAGAAACAGGAAGTAACCGCCGAGGAGGACGTCCGAAACATGCAGGCTCCACGCTGAAGTCCCGGGGCGCTTCAGAGAGACCGGGCGAAAGAGCGAGGGCAGACTGCATGGCAACAGAGGCAACACGGGGCTCCCGAGTGGTGAGGAGACCCCTGCGGCGTGCCAAAAGATGGCCCAGGAACCTGCACACCGAGCCGGTAAGTGAGAGCTTGCAGGCTGTTAGAAGAAAAGTGTGCGCGCGCGCGTGTGTGTGCGTGTGTGTGCGAGTGTGTCTGTGTGTGTGTCTGTGTGTGTGTCTGTGTGTGTGTCTGTGTGTGTGTCTGTGTGTGTGTCTGTGTGTGTGTCTGTGTGTGTCTGTGTGTGTCTGTGTGTGTCTGTGTGTGTGTGTGTGTGTGTGTGTGTGTGTGTGTGTGCATTTGTGCGCGTGTGCCTGTGTGTCTGTGTGTGTGAATGTATGCATGCATGCGTGCGTGTGTTAAAAGAGCCGATGAGTGGTGGTGGATGGAAAGCGAAAGTAACCAGCGCGAGTGTGTTTTAGTCTGTGTGGTGGCTGGCTGTGTGCGCACGCGTGGACGGAGCCGACGTGCGGGTTCGCGCACCCAAATCCAGGGGAAAAGCGCGTGGCACCCTCTTGTCCGTCATTCCCCCGAAGTCGATAACTATAGTTGTCGATCTGGACTGCATCCTACGGATGCTTACCAGCTCGACCTAAAAAAGTCCAGTTTAACAATTGGCTTAATGTTCCGCATGCCGGTCTCAAGCTCTGTGTGATAAAACTGGGTCGGGCTGCAGAAATGTAGCTAGAACGCCAATACCACCACAAGATATTATTTTCAAATAAACTCACCTTAATGAATTTTCGCCAAGCAGTTCACACGTGTGCCATGATAAATAACAGCTGAACTTTTTTTCTCTTTTAAATACTGTTGGCTTGTACAGCACTCTCGGAAGGCGTGAGTGGCAAAGCAGGTAATGGTGTGCCAGGGGCTCACAGTCCAAGCCGTCCTGTTGGCTGGATGACCGCTAATTGAAATCAGCACCCTGCCGGATCCATTTAGATCCGTCATCCACGTAATGGCGCAGCCTGTTGTGAACACCACCCCTTTCCTTTCCCATCTCGTCTCAGGGAGAGGTGGGATCAGAAGTCGTTCTGTTCCCACCGTTTGACGAGATGGGAATGGAAGGTATGCAAACTCGCTGATTGACACACTGCCCGGGGAAGCACAGAGCTGTAACCTAAATGCTCAAGCTTGCATTACGTCACAGGTGGTGTGACGTGATGCGCGTGGAGGGCCAGCGTGGACAAAAGGTGAGTCTGGTAAAAACTGCGACAGCAGGCACATGCGCACTGGCATATGTGTCTTTCAGAAATGCCTGACTCATTAGGAGACAATGCTGTCAGTAATTGTTGGGGGAATATTACTATCCATGAATAAAGAAACTGCAGGAATTGTGGGGGAAGGCCGGGGTCCCAAAGCTCATGATAACGAACAAACCGCCCCTGTCCTTTCCCGACTGTCCCTATTGAAGAGATAGCTAACAAAATAATGGTTCCTTTCTATTAAATGTATTGTGTGTAGTATGTGTTGTTTATTTTTTAAACTAATTTGGTAATTCGCTGTGAAAACTATACAGTTATTATTTCTTGTATAGCATTCACACTCCTTGTATGTGCATCCTACTTACTGCGGAGCACTCTGCCCGCCCCGTGTTTGTTTTACACTGAATGAAACTATGCATTATAAGAAAAATGCTTTCCGTGTTGACTCTTAAATCATACATAAAGATCACCTCTTCTTTGTGCTGGTTATGCATTGGTGCGTACAGGCGACCATTGTTGACTTTTTGTGTGTATATTTTTATTTTTTCAGATCTATGAAGCACAGCCAGAGGTGTCTAATGCATTTAGGACATCTGAGTTTATTCCTCTTTCTCGGTTACTATCAATGGTGATGATCACAACTGTCCCACCTGTCTGCAACAAAGTCATGTTTACCCAAGGATTAACTGTAAGAATAATCTCTTACCGCTAACGTTGTTTGCTGTACATGTATACCCTTTTCTTGGTGGAAAGAGTTCTGCATAGAAATTTCTGTATGCCTGAATGTTGTATTCACCCTAATTAGGTTGTCTCCTGAGGCGAAAAGCCGGGAGTAGACGCTGTTGCTGCAATTTACAAAGACTTGCTTACTTTTAAAACTGTAATTTTAACTCTGTATAGCACTCTTGCACTTTAGGGCATCACGGAGCGGATCTAGCGCTCACGTGACCCCTCACACCGGCGTCCTTCGCCGCTGGCCACGCCCACCGCTAGGCCACGCACCCTTCCCGCCCTTGAGGCCTCCTATATCAAATGTGCATCTACAGAACGCGCAGCGGACGTGCGCAGCGGGCGCGCCGTTTGCGCGCCTAAGGCAAGCTCGTCTGCGCCCGTCCGCGGCCGGACGGGGCTAGGGGCACGACTCTATGCCAATTTCATCTCTTACTCCTCCGAGGAACTTACCACCCTCCACGGCCATTGGCCACTCTCGGATTCTGTCCGGAGGCACATTATTTCACTAGGGCTCGAACCTTTTTCCACTCCTACCCTGCCGTTCCTTCCGCCCGCCCCTCCCCCACAATGCCCTCTCCCACCCGACCCTCTTCCTCCTACTCCGTCACTATCCATTCTCTTACTTAACACCAGGTCAGCGGTCAAGCACCATCATGAGCTCTTTGTCTTGCTCGATTCTGAGAAGCCTGACTTACTGCTCCTGACCGAAACCTGGTTCTGCGATTCTTCTCTTCCCGTTCTCTTGGCTACCCTCCCCCCTTCCTACGTGGCCTTACGCGCCGATCGTCCGGCAGGTAGGGTTGGCGGCGGAGTGGCGATAATCGCTCGGTCGGAACTAAATTTTCAAACCATCCCCTCTCCCCCCATTCCTTCCACCGAATTCCTTACAGTTCGCTCCCTCGCCTTCTCCCCCCCCATCACCTGTCTCCTAATGTACCGTCCTCCCCAGTCTTCGCCTCTGTTCTTGCCGGCTTTTCAAGACCTACTGGCCAACATGGTGGTCAACTATGCTTCGGTCCTGGTACTTGGGGATTTCAATTACTGGCCCTCGGACCCTTCTGAGTGCACAGCCTCGAAAGAATTCACTGAGTCCCTCACATCTTTAAATTTTGTGTCGCACATCTCTGTCCCCACTCACTCTCATGGTCACATACTCGACCAGGTCTGGTCCCTTAATCTTCCAGTCTCCCCGGTGACGGTCTCCCATTGTCCTTGGTCCGATCATGCCCTTATTTCCTTCTCCATTTCTCTCAACCCGGTACCCAAAGTCCCCCACGCCAAAAATACCTGGGCGCGGAACTGGAACAGAGTTGACTTTCCCACCCTGACGTCTCACCTTCGGAATTCTTCCCCGTCCCTCTCCGGTCTTCCGTCTGACTCTCAAGCCAACATTATCAATACCTGGCTGGCTAGAGGCTGTGACTCAGTGGCTCCCCTGCGTCGCATCTCCGTTCGGCGACCCAAGGAGTCTAATAGGTGGTTTAATGACCACCTAAAAGAACTAAAATTGTCCACCCGACAGGCAGAAAGGCACTGGAGGAAAAATTACTGTCCCTCACTAAAAACCCTCTATTTGTCATCACTCGCCGACTACAAGACCGCAATCATCGCTGCCAAAACCTCTTATTTCTCAACAAATATAATGTCTGCTGAAAATAAACCTAGGGAGATCTTCGGCATAGTGCAGGACTTGGCCTACTCCGATAGGGCTTCACCTCAGATCCCCCCCATCCCAGCCTCTATGCAACCAACTAAATACTTACTTTCTTGACAAGATCACTACCATTAAGGCCAACATCCCCCCCCCCTCGTCTGCCTTTGTTGACCCTTCTCCTCCTACTATTCAAAACCTTCTCACCTCCATCCCTCCCCTCACTGAAGAGGTATTCCTGGAGATACTCCCCAAAGTGAAATCAGGTTCTCCGGCAGATATCTGCCCGGCGCGAATCCTCCAACAAATTTACTCCTTTTGTCCTGAACCCCCCATTACCTTCCTTAACAGCTCCTTAGCGCAGGGAGTAGTGACCCCTACGCTCAAATCAGCCACCATAGTGCCCATTCTAAAGAAGCCTGGCGCTGACCCATCCATCTCAGCCAACTACCGCCCCATTTCCCTGCTGCCCTACCTGGGCAAGGTGCTGGAGCGCTATGTCACCGCGGTTCTCAGCACCAACGTAGAGGCCAATGGGGGACTGGCTTCCCGCCAGGCAGGCTTTCGACCGAGGCACTCGACTGAATCAGTCGTGGTATCAGTCCTGGACAACCTCAGGAAGGGTATGGATCACAACAAACACCAGGCGCTGGTACTCCTCGATCTCTCCGCCGCATTTGACACGGTAGACCATACCATCTTACTGTCCCGTGTCAAGGCGGCTGGAATTGAGGGATCAGCCCTGGTGTGGCTTTCCTCCTTCCTGAGGGACCGCACCCAGGCGGTCCGGCTAGGAGACTTCACAACCACTCCACTCCCCGTCACGTGTGGTGTCCCCCAGGGTTCTTCCTTGTCTCCCCTACTATTTAATCTTTACATCTTTCCCCTCATCTTCGCTCTTCAGCAGCTGGAGGTCACCGTGTATAACTACGCGGATGACCTCCAGCTCATCTTTGATCTATCCTCCTCTCCCCTCTCGGTCTCCAGCTTCCAGCACACCATGACATTCATCAGGGACTGGATGAACCACAACCATCTCAAGTTGAACCCGGACAAAACCGAGTTGGTTCTTACCGGAGGTTCTTCCAGTCCCTGGAACTCTCTCTTCTGGCCCCCAACCCTTGGTCCCGCCCCCACCCCCTCAACCACGGTCAAAACACTGGGGGTTAAAATGAATAATCAGCTCACCCTTCACTCTCAAATCTGCTCTGTAGTCTCCTCCTGCTTCCTCACCCTCCGAACTATCCGCACTGTTGCTCGTTTCTTCACCCCCCAGGCACTCAAAATGATCATGGCCTCTCTAGTGATATCACGGCTGGACTATGCCAACGCCCTCTACAATGGCATACCAGCATACAGCCTAAGGAGGCTACAGTTGGTCCAAAACCAAGCTGCCCGGCTGGTTTTTGGTCTCCCACGCTATCACCACTCCACACCCCTCCTCAGGGAGCTCCACTGGCTCCCTGTCAAGGAACGTTCTCTGTTTAAAACCGCCTGCATGGTTTTCCAGGCCCGTCAAGGCACCGCCCGCGCCTTCATTTCCTCACTAATAAAAGAATATGTTTCCCCCAGAGAACTTCGATCCTCCACCAAGTCCCTTCTCCAAATCCCACGATTCAGACGCAAAAAGTGGGGTGGGTCCAACTTTTCCACCTTGGCCCCCACTTTCTGGAACTCCCTCCCAGACCACCTTCGTGCGGCTACCCATTATGTATCCTTCCGTAAGGAACTAAAAACGTTTCTTTTTAAACAGGCATTCCCTGTGTAATCCTCCCTTCCCGGCTCTACTACCGGTTCTCACTTTTTGTCTCTGTAGCCAATACCCTCCACCAGCGCCAAGAAACCGTCAGGTGCACGCTGCGCTTTATAAATGTTTTAAATTAGAAATTAGAAATTAGAAGCTTGTTGTGTTTGTTAAAGTTAAGTTTGATACCCTTATCTATAAGAGGTTATGCTTATGTGTTGGGATTCATGACTGAGTGAGTACTGGCACTGTGTCATTATAGTAACATTTAAGTATAGTTGGGGTACAGTTTATGTTGCAACTTCTCCCTGCCTGTTGCATGGTGCCGATGAACAGTCATTCTGGGAAAATGCCATGTTTAATTGATATTGGGTCCTTAGCAGCTCTTTTCAAAGGGCTAATAAGTAAGCTCAGGACTCAATTTTGTATGCTATTTACATCCACTGCAACTCTCACCTTCTGTAACTTTATTTCCACCAATGAACTTTTTTTAGTGATTGACATTTTAAATGTGTCAGTACTGCATTTTTATTTCTGCTTGTTCTTTGTGATTGTGTAGTAGGGTTTTGAGGACCAATGGCTCACTCGCACGGATAACTTCATCTTTTGCTTGGTTAGCCGAGAGCTTAGATAGCAGGTTATTGTGCTCCAAGCTGTCTTTAATAATTTTTTTTAATTTGATCTTTTTCCATATAGAATGTGGACTTTCCCTTCAACTTGAAGAGATTACCTGTTGGAATAGGGTTAACAGTATTTGCCATAGTACTCTAAAAGAAAAAGTAGTATTGCTAATGAAAAGCGAATTATCTGCTCGGTTCCCTAACCCAAGACATACGTTCCCATATGTTCAATGTTGTTGAAATTGGTGCGATGAGATCTTGAAAAAATAAATGCCTTGTGTGTTTTATGGTATTCTTTTCTTTGTAATTTGCTTAATTCTCATTTCAGCTCTCAAACCATATAGTAAAGCAGACCACCTTAACCCTCTTATCGTCTGTATTGAGGAGAGCACACAGTACAATAGATCATTGTTTAAACGAAGAATTGTGGCAAAAATCTGAAATCTACTCTTCAGCTGTGATGGAAGAATTTGCACAAAAGTTCAGAGAAGCTCTCAGCAAGGTACACATCTTCTGTTTTTTATTTAAATAGTTTTAGATTGTTTAAAATGTATTTTCTTTATCATTGCTGCACATGAGAAAACCTCGAATATTTTCCATGGACCATGAAACAAAATGCAAAGTACCCAAGTAGCATCAAAGTGCTCAAGTGACGTCTCCTATCCCTGATTTTTTTACCTTTAATATTCATGAATCTGCTGTAGAACCATTTCAAATCCTCTCTAAATTTGTAACATTTAGAACAGTGTCCTATTTATAATGCGTTTATTCCCCTTTACATAGATGCCAACATTTGCAGAACACCTTCTTTGATTTTCATTCTTTCTGAGGTTACTTATAAAGCGTTATAACTTTTAGTTTGTGACACTCGCATCAAAAGGAAATATGATGTTATATTGAAGTGTTTGTACATTTAAATAATATTTTCCCCTCTCTTTTTTTCGCTACCCTTCGGAGAAGGCATTTTCTCCAGTATTATTGTTGCCTGGTAGCAGCTTTCTGTTTTCATTATGTCTTTCCACACAGAATAAAGATTTTACCTGCCATTTATTCTCTGGAGCGTCAGGCGTAACTAACACCTCTTAAAGTCTGAGTTTTTAGCCGCTATAATCTCTATAACTTGTTTAACATAAAAAAGTAGAATTATTAGCCTAATCAAGGAAGGGCACACACTTCCCCTTTCTTGGTTTGCTCGTCTCTTTCCTTTTCTCTGCTCCACTGGACTCTCTCTGAGTTTATTTTTGTGTAGTACTCGTTTACACAAATCGCAATCACGGTCCATTTAACCATCTGGCCAAGAGCCTGCAATTTGTGAATAGGCAGGTTTTTAATTGTTTCCAGAAGGCAGAATAATAAACCTTCAGGAGAAGGCATTGGGGCAGTAAGTTTAAGCACTTGTACTCTGCCTTCTGTCTGTAATTCTGAGATGGGACATGGCTGCGGGGAGGGCTTTTCCAGAGCAATGAATGTTCAGAGTTGAGCAGTAATGTTGAAATGTTTATAACAGAAAGTCTGTTCAAAGGTTATGCGTTATGCATAGGGACCTAACCAGGTTATGTTGTTCCATTGGCAGCCAGTGGATTTTAGTGGGCTTGCTACAGACATGTATGTATTAGTATAGCTGCTGCATTCTGAAGTTGTTGGAACATTTTAGGCATCCCCAGGTATGGAACATTATGGGAGTATAGCCATACAAAGATCCTAGATTCTACAAAGCAAGATCCTGCAGAATATCTTTAGTTGAAAACAGCAGAAACTTGTTACTGCTCCAGCTTGGGAAAAGGAGGACACGTTTCCGCCTAAAATCTAAGCCAAGTTACTGGCAACTGGTGCAGGTTAAGGTTCACATTTTTTAACTGCAGCCAAACACAATACCAGTCAACAGTATTTCTTCCCCACACTCACCTGCCTCCATTCCCCCAATTTTCCAGCCCAAACCCCTCTATGTAAAAGCCTGCAATGCCACCCCCTTTCCCAAATTTTGAGATCTAGTCTCTGGTATCCCATGTGTTTTCTTGTGTGATAGGGTCACAGTCGACGTAGGCTAGAGCCCTCGCCAATTGTCCGACATAGTGTGCAAGGATACCAAAGGCCATGGCTAGCTGCCCAGCTCCCCTCATCAGTTGAGTCAAACAAAAAGCTCTTTTCTTGAGGAATTATGTGGTAACAGGAGCAGATGGTTTCTCGGACTTCTGTCACAATATAGCAAAGTATAAGGTCTCATTTAAGTTCAGTCATGTTGGGCAAACCAGGAAGTGCCACATTTTATGCAGCCAGTTGCTCACTATCAGGCTGTGTCAACATTGCTTATATTATTTGCTATTCAAAAACAACGAGAGGTAGGGTGTAGACACTCCTGTACCCCAATTATATATATTATAAACAACAAAGGAGTGACTCTAGTGAAAAACAAAAGTGATAATAAAAATAGAATCACGAGATAAAGCTTCACTGTATGCTGCAGGCGTGATCAATGCTCACACGCGTGCAGGGAATACAGTGAGGCAGTCTTAGAAGTCCCTAGGGGGGCCCGGGCGACCGTCTTCAATCGGAAGAAAGTCAGGGCGTTTGCTAGTCACCATCTAGTGGGTGGGGGGAAGGACCTAAGTTCTTAGAAGGACCCTCACTCACCACTAGTTGGTGACATGCTTCATCATCGGGTCCCCGCTGGGGTGACCGAATGTCTCCCCAGCGTGCTACGACGCCTGATTACAGCGGAGCAGGATGTGGTGGGTGCAACAGTGCCCAAATTAGGAAGTGACTAAACGTGATAGTGCAAAAGTGTATTAAACAATTAAAAAATGCAGAGGTTGTGCCTTTAGAAAAATTTTAATAATGGCCAACCCGCATTGGTTAAAAACAAAGTGTGCGGACTCCCACGGTTCTTAATTAAGGAACCGGAGTCCTAAGTCAGAGGTAAAATTTGGTCGACATGTTTCAGCTGTTAGGGTTGCATGTAGCTCAGCTTTCTTCAGGACCTACAACATAAGTCCTCCGGTGGTATGCACGCTCTAAGGTGCACCCTCCCGTGAGGCTCTAAGTGTGAAAAAGTTGTTATTGTTTAAAATCAAAGGATGGAAGGACATTCCATCTCCACCACACTACTCACTCTGGTAGGGGTGTAAAAAAACGGGAACCTGTAAAAAGGAAGGGACAAGTACAAGACCACAAACACACAAACATGAAATAGAAGGGTTAATTCCTTCTGAGCAGAGTTGTTTGTCAACATTAGTTTCATGTGGGTTTGACTGCGGGTATCATGCACAATTAGTGTGACACCCAAACTGAGGTGCTACCTTATAATCCTTAATTAGGTGCACCATAAATTCGCTAACAGAACCAGCCCAGTGTATGAGTCTGTGTCCTGAGCATGCTCGTGAATCAGTGGGATCGAGCAATATGCCACTCTGTTCTGGGGCGGTAAAGATTAAAAACCTCAGTGAAAAGAGAGTTTACGCAAGTATTTTCTTAGGTTGTTTAATTTCACACATGCACACACACGTGTATGGGGCCAAAGAACCCCATTCCCAGCGTGAGCACAGGAAGCTTAGGAAGCGGCTAAACGAGCGTATCCCCCAGAAATTGCTCGTCCCCATCCGCACATATAGAGAGAAATGCCCTCTGCGAGTTAGTATCAGGAAGGCGATTTCGAGATGGAAAGATATGAAATAACTCACTTTCTGAGGGAACAGATTGTGCTCCTTCGGAAATGGCAGCCTGGGTTATTTTCACGCGGCGCTATACTGCCAGTAGTGAAAAAACAGTTATGGTGGTTGTCGGTTTCTGGGTAAATGGTATCAAGAATTCATCTCAGAAAAGACACTTGCCACCACGTCTGCAATCAAAAATCACTTACTTCCACGCCTGCGGCTCCCCACCGTGTACCTACACAGACTATGGCTGTCTCCCGGAACGAAGAAACATAAGCGCACCCGGTTGGTTTAAAAGACCAAGGGGTCTGATTGGACGCACCTGCCCTCGTGGGTGTATGACGTAGACAGAGACATCGCGTCTTAAAGGAGAATGCCCAAATTAACACGGAAGGCTAACTTGATTGGTTGCTAAATACCACGTGGGGGCGGAGTGAACCGGCAACACGGAGCTGCCAGTTTCAAGGTCGGCGGTTCGATTCCCAACACTGTCATAACACAAATCATCAATTGGTCGTAAATTATGAACATACATTGAAAATGCAGGGCTAAGCTTTCGGCTGATCATAAAACAATGCAGCTGATCAGGCAAGATGTCGACAGTGTGACCACTTAGTCCAAAAATGCCTGTATTTTAGTTTCTTTAAAGTGATGACTTTTTAGGGCAAAGAAGGATATTCTGAGCACAGGTCCCACATTTCAATAAAGAGACTGATGAGCTCCTGGAGGGGTATATTTATTGCCACCTAAAAGGTGAATTTTATATGCACTGGTTCTGCAACAAAAAAATTATTTTTAATAAAAAATGCTGGTAATGAAATGGGTGGTTGTCTTTGCGGCACAGTTTAGACTAAGTCCCTGAACTAGGGTGTACAGAAACCACCTTGAATCTAAAAACACATTCAGATTACTATTGGATTGTTCATCAACGTAACACCGTCCCCCAAGGTATATCATCATTAAGGCCTTTCGTGTTGGTACTAAGCCGATACACCCAACGTTGTTCTTTCTCGAATAAAAGGGACTCTGAACTGCCCTCCAGGTGTTCCAGGATGGTCCATTTGAGGTCATTGGGTGTGTGGTTAGTCTGTATAAAATGTGCTGTGAGTTTCGTTGTTGTTTTTTTACAACTGATGTTGCTCCGATGTTCGCATATTCTTGTTTTGACCCGTCTGGATGTCATCCCAACATATTGTAACTTGCATCTGCACGTGATCAAACAGACTACATTTGATGTATTGCAGTTGGTGTGATTACGTTGTACCCAACGTGTGCCATCCGCCAAGTCCAGGAATTTCGTGTGTGAAGTCAAATGGCATATACTGCAATTACCGCAGGGGTGATGACCTGTCACGGGTGGTAGCCCCCAAGCGTTGAGAACGCTGGGTAGTTGGTTATTGTTGTTACTGTTTCTTGGTCGTGTGTGAACCAATGAGTCTTTTAAGCTGGTGGACCTTTTGTAGGAGAAAAGTGGTTGTGGCCAGTGTGCCTTACTGCTAGTGATGATTCTCCAGTTTTTCGATACACATTTGCTCACTGCGTTTGACAAAGGATTAAAAGTGGTGACACATGTGAGGGGAATCTCATTCACCTCAGGGGTGGGATTATCTGCCAGTAAAACCTCCCTTTGTTAGTTCCGTGCTCTCTTTTGGCTGGTGTTCAGGATCCTTGATGGGTATCCTCTTTTCTCCAATTTTTCAGTTAGCACATTAGCCTGCTGTTTGTATGTGGACAGGGTGCTACAGTTATGCCGTATTCTTAGGTATTGCCCATACGGGAGATTCTCCCGTAGGGCCCTTGGGTGGTAACTGGTGAAGTGCAGCAGGTTGTTTTTTGCTGTCGGCTACGTGAACGTCTTTGTCTCCAGTCGGTTGCCCTCCCTTTTGATGGTAACGTCTAAGAACGTGAGTTCGCCCCGGGAGTGTTCATGCGTAAACCTCAAGTGATCATTTAACGTGTTGATCCAGGTGTAGAAGTCGAGTAATGTGGATTCATTCCCATGCCAGATCATGAATACATCATCTATATAACGACGCCATACGGTGATGTTACTACCGTATGGGTTCGCAGGGTTTAAGATGTACTTCGACTCAAAATCATATACGTAAAGACCAGCTACCGATGGGGCAAAAGTGCTGCCCATTGAAGTCCCCGTGGCTTGGAGGTAAAGTTGGCCTTCGTATGCAAAGAAATTCCGTTTAAGAGCCAGAGTGGCACAATCGACTACAAACTCTCTGGAGGTGTTGAAATCCCACATTGCTTGGTCCAGCGATTCCTTGACCACTTTTATGGTCTCATCCTGCGGAATGCAGGTATACAGGCTCTCGATGTCCATCGAGACAAGGAAACACGGGGCATTTGTTAGAGAAATTGTATTGAGCAGAGACAGAAAACTCTTGGTGTCTTTAAGGTACGTGGTTGTGGATTGTACAATTGGTTTCAAAAAGAAATCACAATACTGTGAAAGAGGTTCCAGGAGGGATCCCAGGCCCGAAACTATCGGTCGTCCTGGAGGGGGTTGTACATTTTTATGTGTTTTTGGTAACACATAAAAATAAGGGATCCGTCCCTCAGACATTGTTAGGAAATCAGCCTCTTTCTTTGAGATATAGCCGTCTCTTTCTGCTGTTGACACTAGATCACAGATTTCATTTCTTAGTTCATTGGTCGGGTCCACCTCTAAAGGAATGTAGTTGTTGCCGTTACTTAAGAGTCTCCGACACTCTGTGTTGTAATCGCTTTTGTTAAGGATCACAATCCCGCCCCCTTTGTCCGCATTTTTTATGACAATATCATTGTTCTTCTTGAGGGATTGAATAGCCTTAAATTCATCAGCGGACCGATTCTTATAGGGGGTCGGTTCCTGCATTTGTTCTATTTCTTTGAACACAGCTTGTTCAAAGGCTAGGATCTCAGGTGCGACTGTGTGTGTTGGTGGTACAAATGTTGATTTCAATTTGAAATCAGTGTCCCTCTCAATGCCAACCGCTGTTTCTCTCTCTGATGATTCAAAAAAGTTCTTCAGGCGTAGTTTTCTGAAGAACTGACTAAGCTCACAATGGAGTTTGAAGCGATCCAGTTTGGGAGTTGGAATGAAACCTAGTCCTTTTTCCAAAACTGAAGTTTCAGGTTGAGAAAGATTATAAGATGATAAATTCACCACTAGGGTTTCGCATTGCTGGGACCGGGTCTCTGATCTGTTGATGTTGGGTCGTTGGGATCCTCCATCCCTATTTGAGTGTCCCAGTGTACGTGGTTGGGACCCTTCTGTTTCCCTCGGTTGCCCCCCATGCCTCTGTCCTGAAAAGGATGCGGGTAACTTTGGGGATGGAAATTCGGATAGGGCATGAAGTGAGGGTTCCAGCCCATCATAGGAGGAAAAGGTGCCTGGAAAAGGCCGGGATGGTAGGGGCCCATAGTCTGTTGGGGAAAAGGCGCTCTCCAATTAGGTGTCTGATATCCACCTGTGGGTTGGTGTTGTTGCCCACGTCCACGCCCTCGACCTCTACCTCTCCCTCTTGGTTTTTTCCCAATGCTCTCAGTGCTTGAGTTGCTAGTATTCGAGTCCACCGAGCTGTCGGAATTGTAACCTGTGGTTGCAGAAGGAGTGTATTCAGGGGTGGAATAGGGATAGACCTTAGCATAGGACCATTTCTTTAGGTCTTTTTGTAGTTTTTGTGATTTAGATTGGGCCAAATTTTCTTTAAACTCATTCTGTTCTTTATTGAGTTCATCTAACCGCTTTTTGTACCCAGTAATTGTGGCTTTAAAGTGGGCTTCGGTAGTTTGAATCTCCACTAACAGGGCATCAGATAGGCGTAACGCGGTTTTGGGATTATAAGGTAGCACCTCAGTTTGGGTGTCACACTAATTGTGCATGATACCCGCAGTCAAACCCACATGAAACTAATGTTGACAAACGACTCTGCTCAGAAGGAATTAACCCTTCTCTTTCATGTTTGTGTGTTTGTGGTCTTGTACTTGTCCCTTCCTTTTTACAGGTTCCCGTTTTTATACACCCCTACCAGAGTGAGTAGTGTGGTGGAGATGGAATGTCCTTCCATCCTTTGATTTTAAACAATAACAACTTTTTCACACTTAGAGCCTCACGGGAGGGTGCACCTTAGAGCGTGCATACCACCGGAGGACTTATGTTGTAGGTCCTGAAGAAAGCTGAGCTACATGCAACCCTAACAGCTGAAACATGTCGACCAAATTTTACCTCTGACTTAGGACTCCGGTTCCTTAATTAAGAACCGTGGGAGTCCGCACACTTTGTTTTTAACCAATGCGGGTTGGCCATTATTAAAATTTTTCTAAAGGCACAACCTCTGCATTTTTTAATTGTTTAATACACTTTTGCACTATCACGTTTAGTCACTTCCTAATTTGGGCACTGTTGCACCCACCACATCCTGCTCCGCTGTAATCAGGCGTCGTAGCACGCTGGGGAGACATTCGGTCACCCCAGCGGGGACCCGATGATGAAGCATGTCACCAACTAGTGGTGAGTGAGGGTCCTTCTAAGAACTTAAGTCCTTCCCCCCACCCACTAGATGGTGACTAGCAAACGCCCTGACTTTCTTCCGATTGAAGACGGTCGCCCGGGCCCCCCTAGGGACTTCTAAGACTGCCTCACTGTATTCCCTGCACGCGTGTGAGCATTGATCACGCCTGCAGCATACAGTGAAGCTTTATATTATTTGCTGCCACATCATGGAGTACTGGCGAACATTAATGCAGCGGACTGGGTATGTTTGTCTAGAAATCCAGTGTGCATAGAGAATGACATGCACAGATCAGTACTTTAGTGGTGTTGCCATTCAACTTTAAAAAGTTGTCCTTCATCCATGCATCATTTGCATCCAGGCTGATCTTCAAGGATTGGGCAGCATTGGGCTTGGAAGAGTCAAGTTGAGTCTTATATTCTAAATGTTTAGTGCAGTTTCATGGTTGAGGAGACCGAGGGTCAAAGATATGGTGTATGGATGTTGTTGTGTCAACATAAATGGGCTTTTGCACCTTGATGGTGTAATGCCTAATGTCTCCATTGGTCGATTTATCATGTGATTAGATGGGCATGCTCCCATTGGAGCAGGAACGAGATCCTGAGCACACCGAAGAGGTTCCTGGAGGCTCACTTTACTGCTATCATCCTAGAAACAGAACCACACACTGCACAGAGGAAAATAGGAAATAGCGTTGCCCCCACAAAAGGTCTGGGTCCCAAGTTAAGGTCAGGTCTTGGTCCAGGGAGCTCCAGATGAGTGGCAATATGAAACACGGGTGAAGGTGATCACCTTGTCTGAATTGAGACTACAGGGACATTTTCAGCTGCAGAGATAGGTACTTTGGTGAAAGCTTGTTCTGTAGAAGGGGGCTTTCTCTCAGAGTCAAGAATCCACCCTTCAATTGGGTATCCTGCCCTGTTTGCTACTCCCCCCTGACCTGACCAGCCCACCTGAATGATTTCACAATACAATGACTGAATTGTGAATGAAGGCTCTAGTTGCAGTATGTAAGCCCTGAATTTGACATTTTGAGCATGTTTTGTGCAATTGGCCCTCATGTTGTATAAATGACAAGGAAAGGGTGATTTTCTGGAACGGTGTGGAGCAGGAGCCACATTGAACTAGATAGATACATCGATGGACCTTCCTGAAAGCGTTGAGCTTTCTTTGGGATTAAGAACCCGATTAGATCCATCAATACTCTGATGCAGATTTGAATTGGAAGACTGTGAAAATTGAAACTCAGGTGAAGGCTATTGAGACAAAATTGGAGGGCTGAATATTGGGGTTTTCTAGGTGCTGAGAATAACCTGGAGAAAACTGATCTGAGTGGTCAGTCTTGAAGATTCTGATTTTGGAGGGATGTCCTCTTTTTAACATTACTCAGATTGAACCATGTTGAAGTTGGGTACCTGAAGTGAGCTCCTGGACCACTACTTGAGGGGTTAGAGAGAAACTCAGTGCACTGGCTGTGAATTGAGAAAGGGTTATCAGAGGTGTTAGTGGAACAAACTGTGTAGGAGCACAAACTGGCGGAGAAACCCTATTGACCCCCTTCATTTATTTCCTTCATGTTCTTCTAAGATGAAGACGTTCTCTAGCGCATTGCTACTGTTTACACTACATTTTTTTGAGCATGGGGAATCTGGTACGGAAAGAGCTAATTCAAATAATATACGTGCGGTTGAAAAAACACATGCTTTTGTACTTTCCAAACTTAAATACCTAGATGCTGTAGCCAGGTAAAAGTTGTTGTTTAACATCAAAAGGAGTCGTTGAGTCTTGTTGACTCTGAGTTTCGTAGCAAAAAGTGGAGCACTGGGAACAAGTACATCTTTGCTCAAGTTGATTTGACTAAAAACTTTCTTGTGGGTCTCCATTTGGAATACTAGTTGACTCTTTTGTTCATAAAGAGTTATGCATTCTATTGCATGTGTTTGCAGGGGAAGGAGGCGGGGATTAGTAACCATACATTAAGAAAGTGGAATTTGAACTGTGACTGAAGTTGGGACTTGGACAAGGAGACTCAGTAGAGCTGTGGACCCAAGGTAAGTATCCAAGAACCCCTCGGGGGCTGTGTGCAGAGTGGAAACACAGCCGCAAACTCAATAAAAGTCTCGTTGCAGTTTTGAAGAAGGACCTTTCCTAGTGGACCCTGAAGAAACCCTGTGGAAGACAGGAACCAGGATACGTACACGAGGGAAGCCGGGTGCATAGGTTCGAAGTGAAGTCAGAAACCACCATAGACCACAATGGAGGACTTTAATAAAGATGCCGCTAGCGAAGACTATGCAAGAGTCCGGTGGAATCCAAGGGTGGATTTTTGAAGAGAAAAACCTGCAAGCAGAGCGGACCGAGTCTATGCCCCTCGGAGGTGACCAAGTGGCCCAGATAGCAGTGCCCACCAATGACAGGAGATGCAGGAGTGATGATGGTGACCTTGTCACTGCAGCTGTGAGGACCGGCGACACTGAGGAAGACCAGGAGCCATGCACGAGCTGTCCCACGTCAGTAGTCGAGACCAGGGGGTCGGTGTTTAGTGGAGCACCAACAAGCCTTGGCAGCAGCAACAGACGTGGAAAACAATGAAGGAGCAACGTTAGGACCGGCAAGGTCTAAGGGACTCACCAAGTGCGGGAGAGTCAGAGCTGGCCCCGAGCAAACAGGGGAGCCCACTGAAGCAGGAGAAGACCCTCGAGTGAACCCACAGGCCAAAAGCACAGGAGTTGCAAGAGGCCCTCAAGCAGCTCACCAAAGATGAAGGCCCACAGTGCAGAGGATGCGGAGAGGATGCTGATCTTGGCGGGAAGAGATGCTGGATGCTGGAGCTTCTTGTAGCCCAAAGCTCTCTGGAGTGCAGAGTCTACAAACCTTGACAACAGCAAGTCAACACGGTGCACAGGGGTTTGGCCACAGCTGTTCCGACAGGGGTACTGGCCTCAAAATTGCAGAGAGGACATGTCAAGCCTCGAGGTAGTTGCAGAACCACCACTTGTGTCACATGAGCCTTTTGAAGTCTGTGAGACGTCCGGAGCATCAGACCGGTCATCTTAGTTGCGGTGCCTGCAGATGCAGATCAGAGGTCTCTGGGTTAATCTGGACTCCACATCAACCTTCTGGAGCTCCAGGCGATCTGGCTGGCATTGAAAGTCTTTCTGGCCTCCATTAAAGGAAGGCTAGTACAGGTGTTCACGGACAACACCACCTCCATGTGGTACTGCAACAAACTGGTGTGGAGGGACCCTGGACCCAAGAGGCCCTGTGTCTCTGCAAATTGCTGGAACGCCAGGGCATATCCCTTGTGGTTCAACACCTGGCGGGCACTCTGAGCGCCCGGGGGAGGAATTCAGCCAAAGATGTATAGCGGATCACGAATGGCTGCTCCATTCAGAGGTAGTACAAGGTGTCTTTCAGCAATGGGAAAAACCTTGGTTAAATCTGTTGCCACCATCAGCTGTGGTGGCAAGTTCTGCATGCAGGAGTTTCCAAGGCGGCTCTCGCTCAGAGACGCTTTACTTCTTGTGTGGAGATTAGGCCTCCTGTACGCCTATTTGCCCATACCACTTGTGCCCAGAGTTCACAAGAAGATCAGGTACAAGTGGGCCCAAGTCATCCTTGTGGCTCCGGAATGGGCTCGGAGAGTTTAGTATCCTGAGCATGGCCATCGGTCCTCCGATCAAGCTGTCACTGCAGCAGGGCAGGGTTCTCCACCCGAACCTGTCAATGCTCTACCTTAATGCATGGAGATTGAGCAGCAACAGTTCACAGCTTTTGAACTTCCACCTGAAGTCTGTAACATTATCTTGGCAGCCAGACATCCCTCTAACAGGGCTGTATAGGCCTGCAGTTGTAATTCATTTGTGGCATTGTGTGCAGAGAAACAGATTGACCTTGTCTTTCTGTTCCCCTCTCTCAGGTTCTTCTCTTTATTCTCTTTCTCTGTTATGTTATGTTGTTATGTTATATGTTCTTCTATAGCGCTCGAATCACCCGGGGGCATCTCGGCGCTTAACTAGAACTGTTCCCGAGATTGAAAGCGACCGAGTGAATTAAAAGAGAAAGGCTTTTAGCTGTTTCTTAAATGTGTCATAATTTTAAATTTTCCGAAGGGGATCTGGTAACTCATTCCAGTATCTTGGCGCTAGACAAGAGAAGGCTTTCCCTCCAGAGCGACATAGCCCTTTACGTGGAACTTGTAGTAGACCACGTGTTCTAGACCTCAGGTTCCTGTTAGGTACATGTTTGACCAGTCTTCCATTAAGTGCTGTGTAGGTGAGACAGCAGGTCTCTTTCTCACCGCTAGCCAGTAGAGTTCTCGCACGAGGGGCGCCAATGCGGAGCCCCCTGGGCGGTTCAGAACCATCCTGGCTGCAGTGTTCTGAATCGCCCTTTGAAGACAACAAGGGTTCCCTGTATGAAAATTAACAATCAACCCCTAGGTCAGGGAATAAATCAATGGAGAAAACTACCTAGGCAGTAATTCTGAATTTAAGCACACAATACGAAAGGACCAACACTGAGAATGAACAGCTTCCAATTAAAAACATAAGTTTATTACAGTCACATAAACAATAGCTAAAAAATACATTTCATAAAAAGTTGAATTTACATCAATCATAACATAAAAATTCTTGAACATAGAAGAGTGAGTTGTGTGTCGACGCGTTTCGGCGGCCAGCGCCTTTCTCAAGACAATTTTACAACTATCTGAAAATAAAATGATGTATAGTATTAATTAAATCATTCTGAGTTATTACATTAATATGTTATTCTTTACATATTATATAAAAATAACGGAAACACTGTTCAAAAGTCTCAGGTCCTAAATCTATCCATAACACAGTTGATAACTTAGAAAAATTGTGAAGCATAAATTCATATATCATGACCTCTTTTATAGCCTGCTACTATTTTGTATAGTTAGTAGCCACAGTCTCTTGATGTGATGACTTGTGGGTTATTGGTCTCATTGTTTTGTTCTTCAGGGTTTAATCATCATTATTCTACAATAAATCATGTCTGACAATTACTAATCTGTAACAAAAAAATATATATATCTCAGCCTACGTGTCAGATAAGAAGAGTATTCATCACTAGCATCAACAATCGATCCTATATGATTTGTAGAACATAATGCATAGTATGACAGATGTGATTAAATTTCTGATAGATAAAACAGGAACAGGTCTGATTACATTATGATATTTCATGATCCAATATCCAGTCAGCATTATATAGCAGTGATTGAAAAGCGATGCTAAAAGCTAACATTAATCCTAAATAGTAAGAATAGAGCTAAGAATATAATTCAGAGAAGAGCAAATAAAAGATTGAATGGAGATAAGAAAGGAAAAAACTGAATCTCATAGTTCTTTATTCTACATTAAAAAGCTTTTGTGTTTTCTACTAATTATTATTGGAGTCTTAATCAGTTATATCACTTGGATATTTCTGTTCTTACTAGAGTATCTGAAACGTAGAATGGTTTTCCTATTTATGAATATCTATATATATATATAGATAATCTCCTTGTAATTACGATAGGATTATCGCTAACAGATGTCATTACGTTCATACATCTAATTTACACTTACCACAGGTAAGAAAGAACTTCAAAAATAAGTGATGATTTTGATGTTAGAGTGATTTCATCTACTATTCTGAACCGGAACACATGTGTTTCGAAACTAATTCTGTAATGTTGATGACTACAAATAGAAAACACAATTAATATTGCAGGTATACATGAATATCATGAATGCAATCCTTTCTGAAAATGGATAATTGAATTGTAAAGAGAGCAACTAACCTATTTTGTAGACTTGTCAGTTCTTGAGATCTGCTACTAATAGATAGATATTTCAGTCTGTTTTTCTTGGATAAAAATCTGCCTAAATAATAATGAGAGATACACCTCTTAGGATATGCTTTGATGTAGGCTATGTCTGATAGTTATAAGGACTATGCCAAAGAAAAATATACTTAATTGCTCTTCTTACCCAAATGAGAGCTTTAAAAAGTGTCGCCTCCACACTATAAATATATGCTAATTAGGTCTCGAAGCCTTAGATGCCAGTGATATCTGAAGACTGAAACAATTAAATAACGGAAATATCAGTACGGAGAATCTGTCATGTAAGCTACAAACGACAAGTATTCTTTAGATTGCCCTATTACATGCTTACCGGGCTTATTGACAATTGGTGACCGTCACTGATAGGGGGTCAAAAGCTGATTATTACTTGCTGTGTATGTGATGGCTATACATACAAATACGTCTGATTCCTTAAAAGACAAGAAAAATGCTTATTATAGTCTGGGACAAGGATATATCTTAGACGGAGTCTGGTCTAACAGTTAAGCTAGCACGTACTCAGAACATACCGTTGTTGATGGCCTGTATTCTTGTAACTTCTCTGCAATATGGCGAGATGAAGTTCGAGCGTGTAGATGTAATTAATACAGCTTTCCAGATTGCTGCAGGGCAACATCAATTCCTAAGTTATAGTGAGGCTAGATGATTTCTATTGCTAACGCGTACTAATCTCTATCTACCGATGGCATACCTTTTGATTCTGAAGTAGAAGTAGCGTGGAGGCGAACGTCTGCTTCGGGCGTAGTCCCGGGATGAAATGAACGAGTGGTTCAGTGCGCGCGTATTTATGTGACCACCGCTGCCGCTAATTGGGCTAATCCTGACGTAATTAGTTCATGGAACGCGAGGAGAGACTATGATCTACTCGTAAGGGACAAATGTGTACACGCTGTTGCTGTGAAAAATAAATCCATTCCTGACTTTACTGATGTTGATAGAACTAGATGACAGACTGAAGTCCACTAATACGAACTATTGCTGTTTAGACATACTGACAGTCTAAACTGCTAGATATTACATTTTACTCGCTAGAATGTATCTAAAAAATAAATAAACTAAAATAAAATACAAATGAAAGAATTATCGATACAGTAAACGAAAGCTATCTTCCTAGGTAATTTGAACGGAGCACAGGAGAAATTAGTCCTCTGTTCTCCTATAGTTTTATATTTAAAAGATTGCGTTCTCCCACGGGATTTCACTATTCAATCCCTCACGGAATGTGTTGAGAGAAAAAATCCAGAAGACTTCGCGTTTTTTGCGTATTGCCTCACCTCCTTTGTCATCAGCAGTGTTAATTTTTTCTAATATGCGCCAAGTAAAATCATTCGGACCATGGCCATGATCTAAGAAATGTTTCACAATAGGTGCATTCATTTTTTTAGTTTTGACTGCAGAACGATGTTCTGTCAGTCTTGTCTGTATTGCACGAGATGTTTCACCTACATACCCTTGAGAGCATGGGCATTTCAAGAGATATATGACGTTAGAGGTTCTACAATTGTACATCTCTTTGGCATTGGCTGTATATCCGTTATGTGTGAAGGTAACTCCTGTGTATATGTTTACACAGGATTTGCAACTTGAACAAGGAAAGGTACCTTTAACAGGGTTGTCTCCAGTAAGGGATTTCTGCGCCATATGATGAGTCAGCAGGTCTTTTAATTCTCGAGTGAACAATATGATCTTTGATATTTTTGTTACGCCTATGGGCAAAAAGAGGTTTTTCAAGTTTGATAGCTCCATTGCTGTTCAAGATGTGCCAAGAGGAGTTGATGACCTGTTTGACTTTCGCGTTGACTGTTGAATGACGTGTGATGCAGACTAATTTGTTCGCTTCTGTCTTAGATTTGCTTCTCAGCAGACAATCTCTGTCATAGTACCGTGCTCTTTTATACGAATCTCGCACTAGTCTGTGAGGGTAGCCACGGTCTAAGAATTTTTGTCTCATCCCTGCTGCCTGTCTATCAAAGTCTACGAGGCTGGTACAATTTCTCCTTACTCTCAGAAATTGAGAGAACGGGATGCTTTGTCTCTGATTCCTTGGATGGAAACTTCGAAAGTGCAGGAGAGTATTCCTGGCTGTCGGTTTTGTAAAAAGATCTACTTTCAGTTTTCCTTCTTCATGGAGAATCCAGATATCTAAAAATTCCAACTTCTCCGAACTAATGTGGGAGGTAAATTTAAGATTGGGGTCGCATGTATTATGCATAAATACGCGCGCACTGAACCACTCGTTCATTTCATCCCGGGACTACGCCCGAAGCAGACGTTCGCCTCCACGCTACTTCTACTTCAGAATCAAAAGGTATGCCATCGGTAGATAGAGATTAGTACGCGTTAGCAATAGAAATCATCTAGCCTCACTATAACTTAGGAATTGATGTTGCCCTGCAGGAATCTGGAAAGCTGTATTAATTACATCTACACGCTCGAACTTCATCTCGCCATATTGCAGAGAAGTTACAAGAATACAGGCCATCAACAACGGTATGTTCTGAGTACGTGCTAGCTTAACTGTTAGACCAGACTCCGTCTAAGATATATCCTTGTCCCAGACTATAATAAGCATTTTTCTTGTCTTTTAAGGAATCAGACGTATTTGTATGTATAGCCATCACATACACAGCAAGTAATAATCAGCTTTTGACCCCCTATCAGTGACGGTCACCAATTGTCAATAAGCCCGGTAAGCATGTAATAGGGCAATCTAAAGAATACTTGTCGTTTGTAGCTTACATGACAGATTCTCCGTACTGATATTTCCGTTATTTAATTGTTTCAGTCTTCAGATATCACTGGCATCTAAGGCTTCGAGACCTAATTAGCATATATTTATAGTGTGGAGGCGACACTTTTTAAAGCTCTCATTTGGGTAAGAAGAGCAATTAAGTATATTTTTCTTTGGCATAGTCCTTATAACTATCAGACATAGCCTACATCAAAGCATATCCTAAGAGGTGTATCTCTCATTATTATTTAGGCAGATTTTTATCCAAGAAAAACAGACTGAAATATCTATCTATTAGTAGCAGATCTCAAGAACTGACAAGTCTACAAAATAGGTTAGTTGCTCTCTTTACAATTCAATTATCCATTTTCAGAAAGGATTGCATTCATGATATTCATGTATACCTGCAATATTAATTGTGTTTTCTATTTGTAGTCATCAACATTACAGAATTAGTTTCGAAACACATGTGTTCCGGTTCAGAATAGTAGATGAAATCACTCTAACATCAAAATCATCACTTATTTTTGAAGTTCTTTCTTACCTGTGGTAAGTGTAAATTAGATGTATGAACGTAATGACATCTGTTAGCGATAATCCTATCGTAATTACAAGGAGATTATCTATATATATATATAGATATTCATAAATAGGAAAACCATTCTACGTTTCAGATACTCTAGTAAGAACAGAAATATCCAAGTGATATAACTGATTAAGACTCCAATAATAATTAGTAGAAAACACAAAAGCTTTTTAATGTAGAATAAAGAACTATGAGATTCAGTTTTTTCCTTTCTTATCTCCATTCAATCTTTTATTTGCTCTTCTCTGAATTATATTCTTAGCTCTATTCTTACTATTTAGGATTAATGTTAGCTTTTAGCATCGCTTTTCAATCACTGCTATATAATGCTGACTGGATATTGGATCATGAAATATCATAATGTAATCAGACCTGTTCCTGTTTTATCTATCAGAAATTTAATCACATCTGTCATACTATGCATTATGTTCTACAAATCATATAGGATCGATTGTTGATGCTAGTGATGAATACTCTTCTTATCTGACACGTAGGCTGAGATATATATATTTTTTTGTTACAGATTAGTAATTGTCAGACATGATTTATTGTAGAATAATGATGATTAAACCCTGAAGAACAAAACAATGAGACCAATAACCCACAAGTCATCACATCAAGAGACTGTGGCTACTAACTATACAAAATAGTAGCAGGCTATAAAAGAGGTCATGATATATGAATTTATGCTTCACAATTTTTCTAAGTTATCAACTGTGTTATGGATAGATTTAGGACCTGAGACTTTTGAACAGTGTTTCCGTTATTTTTATATAATATGTAAAGAATAACATATTAATGTAATAACTCAGAATGATTTAATTAATACTATACATCATTTTATTTTCAGATAGTTGTAAAATTGTCTTGAGAAAGGCGCTGGCCGCCGAAACGCGTCGACACACAACTCACTCTTCTATGTTCAAGAATTTTTATGTTATGATTGATGTAAATTCAACTTTTTATGAAATGTATTTTTTAGCTATTGTTTATGTGACTGTAATAAACTTATGTTTTTAATTGGAAGCTGTTCATTCTCAGTGTTGGTCCTTTCGTATTGTGTGCTTAAATTCAGAATTACTGCCTAGGTAGTTTTCTCCATTGTGTTCTGAATCGCCTGCAGCTTATTCAATAGGGATTCTTCTGCCCCTGCCAGTAACGTGTTTCCATAGTCCAACCGACTAATGACCATAGCTTGGATCAAGGTTTTGCGATGAGCGGTAGGCATGAAGGGGAGGATTTTTCGCAATAGACGCAAGCTATAATAGCAAGAACTGGTTGCGATATGATCTCTCCTTGATAGGGACTGATCTAATTTAATCCCTACGTTTTTCACAACAAGAGTAGGCACAGGAGCTGCTCCCAGCTGAGCTGGCCACCAGTCGTCAGACCAGCTTGCAGTGGTTTTGCCCATTAACATTATCTCGGTTTTGCCAGGGTTCAACTGGAGACAGTTCTGCGTCATCCAGCTGGAGATCTCAAGAATACCTCTGGCAAACCTTGCTTTCTCAGCAACTAAGTCCTTACCAAACGAGAACATGAGCTGAGTGTCATCAGCATAAGAGATGGTCTCAAAGCCCAGTTGTTCCGCTCTCCTAGCTAATGGGGCCATATAAATGTTAAATAAGGTAGGACTTAGGCAAGATCCCTGTGGGACACCTCTGTCTAAACTGATTGCCTCAGACCTATATGGGCCAAGCATGATAGTTTGTGTCTTGTCGGGCATAAAGTTACGCAACCAATTTAGGGCTGTTCCTTGGATGCCACACAACTCCAGTCTCTTCGCTAGCATTTCATGGGATATAGTATTGAATGCTGCGGAGAGATCTAGAAGTATCAGGATAGCCGATCCGCCATTGTCTTTCTGTAGTCTAAGCAAGTCCGTGACTTCTAAAATAGCAGTCTCCGTTCTAAAACCCTGTCGGAATCCTGATTGTTATGGATCTAGTATGTAATTTTGCTCCAGGTAATGACTCAATTGTTTGTTTACCATACTTTCCAGCATCTTGCCCAATAAAGGTAGAAGGGAGATCGGGCGGGAGTTAGCCAGTTCTCGTGGGTCCGCTGTAGGTTTCTTTAAAATAGGCCGTACAAATGCTTCCTTCCACATTTTTGGGATATTCCCCATGTGTAAAGATGAATTAAACAGTTGGTGAATAGCTGGCGCACAGCTGGTGGCTAAAAGGGCCATCATCTTAGGAGGGCAAGGATCGGACGGTGAACCCGATTTGGCTGCGAAAAGAGCTTTAGTAACTTCCTCAAGAGTGATTGGGTAAAAACAGTCTAGGGTGCTACCTGCTCTTTTTTCAAGCTCCCATTCCTCAAGTGTTCTCCCTTTGAGCTTCTACATAATTGTCTGCTCAGGCTTCTTACCATCAAGACTGCCTTCCTTGTGGCAATAACATGAGCCCTAAGGGTCATGGAACTACAAGCCTTATAATCAAAGCCTCCCTATTTGAGCATTTATCCAGACAAGCTGGTTTTGCGTATCAGGGCCTCTTTTCTACCGAAAGTAGTTACTCCATTTCATGTAGGTCAATCCATAACCTTGCCTACTTTTTACACTCCACCCCATCCCTCCAAGGAAGAGGAGTGTCTTCACCGCCTGGACCCAAAAAGAGCATGGTCATTCTACCTTGACTGCATAAAAGAATTTTGGGTGGCCTACCAACTCTTAATGGGATATGTCTGAGTGAAGAACTAAAGGCTGTCCAGAAACGGACCATATCCCGCAAGCTCATGGTCTGCATTAAGATCTGCTATACATTTGCTAAAAAGCTATCCCGTGAGGGTTTACCTGCTCATTCCACCAGAGCATAAGCTGGAGCCACTGTGTTAGCATGCAGAGTTCCAGCCCTGGATATCTGCCAGGCAGCAACGTGGGCCTCGTTGCACATGTTCATCAAACACTACTGCCTGGACAGTTCGTTCCATCAGGACGGGGACTTTGCCCATTCAGTGCTGCAGGACTTTTAAAATCTGAAATCTGTCTCACAGACCCACCACTGGGGAGATATTGTTTGGGAATCTGTTGAAAGGCTAAAGGTGTCTATCAGATGAATAAGTTACTTACCTTCGATAACACCTTATCTGATAGAGACCATATCAACCCGCAGATTCCTTACTGACCAACCCTTCCTCCCCACTCTGTGAGCAGATTCTAGGGTCAGGGTTATTCCCCTTTCAGGCCCCTAGTTTTCCACACCAGTGGTCAGTGTTCTTCTTGGCTCCACACTCCTGGCGTGGAAAGTCACAAAGAGAAACTGGCATCAGCAGCTGTATAGTCAAAGTGCCCATAATTTCCAGCGCGGACAACGCCACGTGGAGCCAATCGACACCACCTACAGGTGCACAGGGGTACTGCTCAAGACAAATTGCAGGATCTAGTCTGACGCTTGAGGAAAATCCAAAGGCAAGGAATGTGTAGCGAGGTATAGGCTCTAACAGATAAAGCATTACTGGGGCTAAGTGGCTTGTTCTTTAGGGGTGTTTAGCCCGCCTTAGTAGCCACACCTTCAAGTTGGGTTCCGGAACTCTGGTCGGAGATAGAAGGTTTCTTCCATGTCAGGAGTGAGCAGAATAGTACATCTTCCCAGGAAGTGGTCATCAGGAGGGAGGGAAGCTGGTAGCCCATTGGTGCTAACCACATCCTACCCTAAGGGCATTTTCTGTGCATAAATGGGGCCCCCTAGCACTCAGACCTCTGATCTCGTTTGAACTGGAAATAGGACAAGGAAGGACTGTCCTGCTGCACTGTTGAGTGTCAAATGAGAGGCTGTGCCCGCTTGGACTGCACCTGCTGAACCTGCTACCTAGCAAAGGAGAGGGACTGTGCATGCTGTGTCTGGCTCATGAAAAAGTGGTTTTCAGACCCCAGGCAAAGCAAAAGGTCAGTTGGCTGACCTCCTGTTCACAGCACAAGGCCACAACAGCTGAGAAGCCTGGTGGGGCAAGTTGTTAGCCCAGAATCTGCAAAATGCTGACCAGCCGCTGCCATGCAGCACCAAAGACCAAAGACCAAAGAACCTGTCAATTAAAGTTGCATCGAAGCTCGCTGAGCGCAGGAGAGTCAGCTTGGTCGCCCATAAGCCCAGGGAAGGATTTGGCCATGGCCATGCCAGGTACCTGGTAGCCCAGTGGTGACTGGACTTCTACCAGCCCTGAGAGGACTTTGAGCGGCATCGACTCTCTGACCAGGACCGCCATACCCACTTCATTGACCGAGTAGTTGCAGGAAGACCCCCATCGGCCACATCACATCCACAGCATCCTTGAGCATCTTCAGCATCCTTCATCATTTGCATCAGGACCATTTTCTTAGGAATCCATTACAAAGGGAATGAAGTGCCTGACACTGCTTCACCTATAGAGGTAACTGATTTGGAGGATGTTGCCGGTCCCCCTTGACTGGCTTCCTACCGGAGTTGGTCACTTAAAGTGACTCCAAGTGGCTGCAATACAACTAGCCCAATACTTTGGTGAAAAAGTTTGTGAGTGTCAAAGTTGTTGAATTTGCCAATGCTTGTTCACTGTTGAGTGAAATGCATTGATTTACTATACCTCGTAAATTCTATATGTCTGGAATCCTCTTGTGGATCATTTTAGTTTTTGTGTCTAAAAATACATTAAAATACAGTCAATTGTTATAAATTGGTATGGGATTTCTTGAGTGTGTTCTTTCTTCAACTGTTTTGCTGCTATTTACATGCTTTACACTTGTTCCTTTTTATAAGCCTTGCCACTCAGTCACAGCTACCCAGGGTTGAGCGGAAGGTTTGACAAATGAAACTTACTTGTCCTAAAGGGATTGGTATGTATATTATACGGTGAGCTCACAAAACCACACAATATAATAAACCTCATTTCCTCACGGGAGGTAATTGAGAGTATAGTGTCATGGTAAGGTCCATAGTAGAACTTTGAACAATTCAGCTTCATTTTCAGTGGCAGATGCAGTTTCTCAACGCTAACTCTGGGCAAACATTGAGCCATCTCCTTACTCTCTGAGGCATCCTTTACTCCCAAATATTACCAATAGTTTTCACTGTGTTCTCAACTAATGGGCTCATTTAGAACCTCTACTAACTAGGATGTAAAAAAAAAACAATGTAAACAGTGTTTGCACTTGCTTTCACTATTTTTTTGTTACCACTTTAGAGTTTTTGCTAAAAAGTAATCCTAAAGGACTCAAACAATTTTGGCACCATTTTCACGCTTTTTCTCTTATTTTACAGTCAACCAATATATGCTGTTAAGAAAATGCACAATCAGAATAAGGTAGCATTGTTTGTTTAATAATTATTTTATTAATAATTTGCACAAAACCATATTAACTGCAGACAGTTAGCGAAAGACAAAAACAAATCAGAAACTCACATTACGATTTAGCCATTTTAAAATGCGCTATCATGAAAAACGTTTTTAACTAAAGCCCTGAGAATTGTTACATTGTTTAAATTTATTGGAGAGGTGATCATTCCATTATCACAAAATAACAAACTTCCCAAGCAATTGTAATTTGTCTAATCTTTTAAGGTGCAGTACAGTTGAATGATATATGGGATATAGGTAGTGACGCCTGGTTGCTTAATACCTCACACTCATTGGTCTCACTCTGTACCTCAGTCATTTCCTCATATCCCAGGGACGTTCCTATATGGCTAAGTTTAAGCCAGGTAAACACCTGTTTTCTGGATCAGTCTAGCCCAGCTAGGTAATTGTGACACCCTATATTAATCACAATTCTTTACGCTACTGGGTAAATGTCAAAGGTTTTCCAAGCAATTTAAAATTGTAATTCTTACATTAAACCCTTATCTTTTTTCTGACCCTTTTTTTAGGTCTCGCGTGGACAGTGCATGTGCTGTGTCTTCGAGACATTTTATTTACTGTTAGTGGGCTTGGAGCCTTCCCATTACTTACCATTGGGGGCTTCAAAGCCACTCTGAATTGCTTGCTTCCTGCTGTTCAGTTCTGCGGTCAGCACTTCCCTCTTCTTGCATGTGACCCTCCCCTGGAGCATGGCCCAAGTACTTGTATCCTTACACTGCTTGTACTTTTGGGACCTGTTTTTATCTTTTTGTTGAGCCACTCTACAGAGTGCATCTTTCTTAGCTGGCTCTGTTTGCTTGTTGTTTAAGACTGTCCAGCTTGATTTCATCTTTCAGAAGTAGGTTCTGGATGTTATTCCCGCTACTTTTTGGTCCAGAAAAAGAACATAGGCCTACGTCCTATCCTAGATCTACGAGCCCTCAACTACTTCCTCAATAATGAAAAGTTTGAGATGCTCACATTAGATCATACCTTATCTACCCTGGACCCGGGAGAATTGATGGTAACGTTGGCTTGCAGGACGCCTATTTCCATATTCCTATCCTGCTCATTGGCGCTATCTGTGGTTTATGGTAGGCAACATATATTTTCAGTTCACTCTGCTCTCCTTCGGCCTTACCAGCCCCCCTTCGGGTGTTCACCAAGATGATGGCAGTGGTTGCAGCTCATCTGTGCAGATTAGGAGTGTCAGTCTTCCCCTATCTCGACAACTGCCTGTTGAAGGCGGACTAGCCCATATACACTCCTGCCAAGAGTTCTAAAGTAGATCTGAAACGACTGGGTCCAAGTCATTCTTGTGGCTCTGGACTGGGCACTGAGTGTCTGATATCCCAAGCTTGTTCATCTGAGCATCGATCCTCCAATTAGGATGCCCCTTCGGGAGAATCTTTTGTCGCTGCAGCAGGGTAGACTTCTCCACCCAAACCTGTCAACTATACACCTTCTTGCTTGGAGGATGAGCGGTGGCAGTTGGTTGCATTTGACCTTCCTTCTGAAGTCTGTAATTTGGCAGCCAGGCGTCCCTCCACCAAGACTGTCTATGCCTGCCAATGGAACAAATTTGTAATATATTGTACTGAAAAGTCTATCAACCCTCTTTCTTTGTCCCTTGCTGATATTTGAGCCCTTGACCAGAGGGCTTTGCTCTGTGCACTCTGAAAGGGTATCTTTCCGCCCTGTCTGCCTTACTGTGGCAACCAGAACAACCCTCCTTATTTTAATCTCCCATTGTAAATCCTCAAGGGACTTGTACATATGTTCCCTCCTTCCCCTTTCATTATGCCTCAGAGGGACCTCAGTTTGGTTCTCACCTTCCTAATGTGCACTTCATTTGAATCTGCGCAATTGCCCCCTCCGGCTACTTAACCATCAACACCGCCTTTTTAGTGGCAATTAGATCCGCCAGGAGGATGAGCAAATTGCAGGCTTTGTCATCCAAGCCTCCTTACCTGACAATATTCCCTGACAAGTGGGTGCTTTGCACTAAGGCCGCTTTCCATCCGAAAGTGTTGCACCATTCCAAGAGGAGTGACTCCACCTTCTGGACCCAAAAAGAGTGTTGTCTTTCTACCTTGAGTGCACTAAAGAATTCTGGGTATATGACCAACTCTTCGTGGGTTACGTTCGGGCAAAGAAAAGTTGTGTGGTGCTGAAGAGGACCATCTCACAATGGGTTGTTCTCTGCATCAAGATTAGCTGTGCTCTGACAAAGAAACACCCTACTGAAGGCTTAAAAGTTCATTCCACCAGAGCTACGTCTGCAACCTCGGGGTTGTAACGTGGAGCTTCAGTTCTCGATATTTGTCAAGCAGCAACATGGGCATCCCTGCACACGTTGACCAAGCATTACTGCCTCGATGGTCAAGTCCGCTAGGAAGGCCTCTTTTGCTGTTCTGTCTTGCAGGACTTTCAGGTCTAAATTTGTCTTTAGTCTTTCCTCCGGGGATGGTATTGCTTGGGTATCTATTCAAAGGTAAGGAATCTTCGTCTAGATGTCTCTATCAGATGGACAATGATCTAGCTGCAGATTCCTTACCAACCCATATATCCACCCCTGCACTGCGGCAAGTTTCTAAGGTCATGGCTGATCCCTTTCAGGGCCTTAGGTGTTAAAACCCACCAAAGTCAGTGCACCAGCATGTCGAGTTGGTTCCTATATAGGTGACGCGGAAGTCACTACTGCACAGACTTAACCAAGGACGCCATTTGCAGCCGACCGACGCAACCTACCGGGACGCAAGGGTATTGCTTGGAAAAAAAATCTTCCTGATCCAGTCTGACGCTTGGGAAATTCAAAGGTAAGGAACCTGCGGCTAGAGCATGCCTGTTCCTGATAAGGCTTGTCCTTTAATACGATCAAGACAAATCAGTACTCTTTGTGATATTTCCAAAAATTATCATTTGTACACAGTATAACTGTATGTCTATTCAATTGGAAATCTGTTGTCTGTAATGGCAGTGTGCTCTCATACCATGCATACTCCACAGTACGCCACCCCACTTTACACTACTACTCAACATTAACCCTATGCACCACTTCACTCTACAACACTTTCTGTGCCACACTTCCACTCCACTCCACGCCATGCCACTCCACTGTAAGACATTCTACGACATGGCTTGCCACTCCACTCCCCTCTACACACCTCCACTCCATTCTACCCCACTCCATTCCAGTCTCCCCTACTGAATCTACCCCACTCCAATCTACCAAATTTCACTTAACTACAATCTACCCCACTACACTCCAATCTACCATTCCAATCTACCATACTCTAATCCACCCTATCTACTCCACTCTAATGTCCCCCACTCCACCCTGATCTACCCCCACTCTACTCCAATCTACCCCACTCCAATTTACCCTACTCCACTTTAGCCCAATCCCCCCACTCCACTCTACTCCAATCCACCCAGTCTTCCCCAATCTACCCCACTCCCTCTACCCTAATTGAATCTGCACAATCTACCCCACTACACTCAATGCCTATCTATTAAGCTCCAATCTATCCCACTCCAGTCTACCACACTCCACTCGAATCCACCCCACTCTAGCACGGTCTACCTCACTACAATACACCCCACTCTACCCCACTACAATATACCTCACTCTAAACCACTACAATCTACTCCACTCCGGTCTACCTCACTCTACCCCAATATACCCCACTACAATCTGCCACACTCTACCCTACTCCACACTACCCCACTCTACTGTAAACCAATCTTCCCCACTCTGCACTAATCTAAACCAATCTACCCACTGTATGCTACCCCAGTCTACCCTCTCCATGCTACTCCAATCTACCTCATTCCCCTTTACCCCAATGTACTCCATTCCAATCTACCCCAACGCACACCACGCCACTAATGTTTAGCCATGCTGAACAGCAGCTAATCTGGCGTACAAAATGGTTAAAACAAATTGCCAAAGCCAATAGCTCTCGCATGGGCGAGACCCTTTGGCGTTGCCATTGCTTGTTCAAAAATCTGGACTTCCGTTTCTGCATCAAGATAAACTTAAAGAGTTCCCAGTATTTCAAGCCAAGCCAATCGGAATGATTAAGGCTCAACTGAATGACATATTAAGGCTGCATCTATTGGATAATTCTGACCCAATTCAAGTCAGAAAATATCCATTGGTGTTATTGCAGATTTCCAGAACCTTCGTGCAGGTGTAAGCATCCTGGTGAGAAGAGGAAGTCATGCTGAGACCATAAGTTATTGTTACTTCGGTATTAACATTATATGCTGTAGTCATAGGTAATGGCATCAGTGAACCATCAAACTCGCAAAAATAACTCCCACAATCATAATAAATTTTGCATTAGAGAATTTTTCAGGTGATGACTATAATTTATTTTCAAAGGTATTGATATAAATGTAGAGCCCAAATACTTTTGTAATCCGAGCTCGTTCATTGAGTATTTATTGGTTATTGCTTTAAATAGAGGACGTTGCTTCTTACTCCTATTCCCTTGTATATGGGATTCATCAGACAAGGCAGCCATTTGTTTTCACCAGTTGGACAGTGTGGAAGCATAGGGGCATTGTGGGACGTAGAGTAGAGTCACTCTGCCCATACCCAGGGACATCTAACCGTGTGCTCATTCCAGCGGCCAGAATGGACACTGCTGTCTTCTTGTCACTGGGCGAGGAAGCTCCCTGAATGGATAAGCTGGGGCTGGTCTCCGTGTTATTGCTTACCACCATGCATAACCCATGTAACCGAACCCGGGATAATGGCAATCTTGTCTGCAAGCTTATTTCACTGTGAATACAGTTGTACTTCTGGAATTACTCGTCCAGACACGTTCCGACGTACTGCTGTCAACCTTTATTTGTGTAATTTTGCCTCATGTATTAATCGTCATAGCTGCATAGTTAAGCCACCTAAACGAATACCTTTAAACCCCAATGTTGCAATTATTTCCTATTGTTAGTTAAAATTGTTTCAGATTTCTTATGCAATTGTAATTTTTTTGTTTTTCGGTACTTCTGTAAAAGTATGAGGGTAGCTGTGACAATAATTAACAAAAAAAATCTGATTTTGAAATTATCTGTGTGTACTCCGACTAGACCGTGAAAAAATGCACCGCCAGCGTCTGCCATGGTTTCCGATCCTGCTAATGGACGGGGCTGGCACTTGCTTTCCCTTTGCCCCTTCTCTTGGCACAGCGCGCGGTGCACTCTCCACGCACTGATGACGTGCTGGCGCTCACCCTGGCTGCCACGAGCGTCTTGCGTGCCAGCGCCGTGATGGCGGTGACTGCCTGTCTGTTCGCTCTGTCAGCAGCACGTCCAGATAAGGCCCGGCTTAACCCGAGCCCCGGCCTGTGGACGGCATTCCTGCTGCTGGGAGTCAGCCAGATAAAAGGCCCTGCTTGCCCATTTCTGAAAAACAAAGTAGTTATGCTGCTGATGTTGCAATTCTTATCGAAACTGCTCCAAAGCCCCCTGCAAGCCTTGTTTGGTGTGGTCTTGGGTCGAGACCCTAACATCTCGTATGTCTGGTCTGCCTGTGTTTTTAAACTGTAACAACGCCATGGCCGAGTAGGTGGAGCATTTCTGTTTTTCTAAAAAGTCAGGTTTGTGCTTCAACAATGTATTGAGGGCGTAGAGCTAGGGTTGGGCGAGCCAACAGCTTTACAGGGTTCGCCGAGCCAGGGGTCTGGCTTGGAACCAAGAGTCCCCGGCGGACCCGAGCCATGAAAACCTTTGGCATGTAATACATGCATCAAACATGAAAAACTATCATAACGTCTTTTCACACTCAAAAAGTGAATTTCTTTAACACACTGAAGCGTTTCAAGTGAACCCACTAGGTTATATCAATGCATTAATTTATTAAAATTTATCGTTTTTAAACATAATCTTAGAAACATGTGAATACCTACACCCCAAGTAATCCCCCCCCCCCCCCCCCGTACAATAATTGCGTTAGTGAACTAAGGGCCAAGTAAGTTGTCATGAGCACCCAATACATGTTCTAGATTCTTATTATACATGGAGCAAGGTTTTTCTCTCTAAAATAAAACACAATAGATTTGCCCAGCAGCACACCATTTAGTTAAGCGGGGAAGGCAGACTGATTCCATGTATTCTCATTTCAAATTGTGCAACTCAATCACTAGATGGGTATTTCTTTCTCTCTCTTGTTTTATATCAAAGATTAGTGGTTTGATTTTAATTCTTGGTGCATGAGCTCAGAACGTGGGTGGCAGGCAGAAGCCACATGAAAGTTCGCCTCGCTTTAGGGCTTGATGGTCCAAGCGGATCTCGAGCCAAACCAGAGGCAAGCATCTCTATCAGGCCTGGAGGGCCCGCCCACCTATGTGTTGAAAGACGAATAATGTAAGCCATACAGTTGCACCCTCTTCTGAAATGGACTAAATTAAAAATACTAGAACACTAAGGACCAGATTCATCATTGTCCCGTTTTGCGAGTCCTTAATAGCGATTATTAAGGAATCGCTATTAAGGACTTGCAAAACGGGATTCATGTAGAAATCGCAAAATAAATTGCGATTCCTACAGCTTCCTTATTTGCGATTAGCAAATCGCAAATAAGGAATAACTCCCCTTCATTCCAATGGGCCTAAAGGCCCTTAGGAATGAATGGGGAGTTATTCCTTATTTGCGATTAGCAATTTGCTAATCGCAAATAAGGATGCGATTTCAAGGGTGCCAGGGGTGTCCAAAGGACACCCTGTAGCACCCCTGAAATGAAAATGTAGACTGATGTTGCGCACACACATGTCCAAAGGAGATGTGTGTGTGTAACATACAACTTAGAAAAATGCACTGAAGTGCATTTTTCTAAGTTTTCGCTATTTACCACGAAGTCAGACTTCGCGGTAAATAGTTGCCAAAAATTGCGAATACGCAATTAAAAAATGGTTAATTAATTGCATTTAAGGAATCTCTAATAGAGATTCCTTAAATGCAATTCCTCGCAATTTAGCGATTTTGCTATTAGCGATTATTGCATTTGGGATGATGAATCCCAAATGCAAAAATTGCGCTCCCAAAGGACCAGATTCTCAGAATCTGGCCCTTTGCGAGCGCAATTTTCAATGATGAATATGGCTGTATGACTGGCTAGATGAGTTGTTTGCTCATGCAATCAAGAAACTTGACCACTTTGGTGAAACTGGATAGTTGTTCTGTAAATACATTGTTTGAGGTATGAACAGAGATGAGGGTTGTTCTCTTTGGAGGGAAACGGCCTTTACAACTCAGGCTGAGCCACACGTGCTGTTTTCCCGCAAGCAGAACCACGCTTGCCTTAACCGCGCATATGCCTGGTTAAGGCAGTGCACAGTCTCCATGCACGGATTTGCGGGTGCAGGAAGTGGAAGGATTGGGAGATGTGGATGTAGTCTGTAAGTTTTTTTTTGTTTGCTTTTTGTTTTGGGGTGGGGTAATTTTTAAGGGTCGGGTTGTTTTAGGGTTCATTGGGTTATCCTTTTTGGGTCTCGGGGGGGGGGGGGTCTGATTTGTTTTTAGTGCTGGGGGCGGATTGTAGTTGTTTTTAGGGCTCGAGTGGATCTGTGTTGTTTTTAGGCCTGGGGGAGTCGGGGTTGTTTTAGGGCTCAGGGCGGGGGGGGGGGCGAGGGGGGGGGGAGCTGGGGTGTAATCTTTTCCACACATATCCCTTTACCAGTCATGCCTCCCTTTACTACGAAATTGCATAGTAAAGGCCTGCGTGGTAAAGGAATGCATTGTTAAGACTCATTCATTGTTTAGGCAGCGTTGTAGAGGCATGCATGGTTTAGCAACGCATGCCGCTGTCGTACAACCTTCTTTGGATGTCCAACACAGTTTACACACTGTAATTTACAGAGGGGTGTTACAAGAGCACCTTAATTACAGTATTTTGTTAACTGGATTTGTCAAAGCTATGTATTATATTGTTGCATGTGTGGTGTTTTGCTTACTGTTAACAAGGCTACAAAGCAAAATCTGAGAGGGAAAGTGAGTAGCTATACTTGTAGGTTTATTAGGAAGGAAGAGGAGAGTGCTGGTTTTGGAGAGTTCAGCCCAGGAGTATGATGTTTGCTGTTTGGCTTGTGGTTCGAAGGTGCCCTTAAGCAAGAGATGAAACTGAGACAGAGGTGCGTTTTCATATACTTACCGTACCTACCTACCCACACTTACCATGGTAAGTAAATGCGGATTTGTATCAGGTCTAAGCAATGGTTTGAAGGAAAGTGAGAGAGTACAGTCCTCTAAGGGATGCTACAAGGAGCAATCTAATGAGTCACAACAATGACAGCCACAGAACTCCACTCACCCACCTGGTTATATATTTGTAAAAGAAAATCCAAACGCACGCTAAATCGAAGTCTGTAAGTGTTAATTAACAAAAGAAAAACGATCAAAATACATAAAGGAAAGGGTAGATCTGCCCTGTATTTGATCAAGGATAGGCTCTTCTAGAGTCCAATCTTTTTCAGTAATCACCCATTTCAGCGCTCACCAAATAGTCACGGCCAGATTAGATTTAGACAAAAGCATTTTTATAGAAAATATATCATTTTTATTATTTTCTTCATATTTTTTATATAGCGCATGTATCCATAATCATTTTTTAGAAAATTTCACAATTGCAAGGTAAAAGAATACATATATATACAACCCATCAACCTTCCAACATTCAAACTTCAACATATTCATACATCACCAACAGTCATACTCGTACAAGGTTCATTCATGCATTCAATTCAGATAAAATTTAAGACAAATTGCTCTGAGAGCATCCTGAACATTCCTCTCAGCAGTGGGCCGGGGATAGATGATAGTAGGTTCAGGGTGGGTGGTTTCAACGCCGACGCGCGTTTCGGTGCCTGGCCAAAGGTAGGCCGCACCTTCGTCAGGGCAAGGGAAAGGAGGGAGGGGTTGTACTCAACAGTAGGGAAAATACTTCTGATATCCAGGCTCTATTCAAATCCACATCCGCGTGTAGCATACTGCTGGAGAATGATAGCAGGTTTTTTCCACTTGGAGGCAGGCTTTGGGCACCTTCCTGTTATCCTAAATATAGGTTCTGATGGGCGATACGCGGGGCGAGGAGACAGGTTCGGACCGAGAATCTAGGTCTGCCTGCTAGGTCGCGTTTGCAGTTTGAACAGTTAGGCAGTTTTCCGTCTTTTTCACACCGGAGGGCTCAGGCGGTTAACAGCTCACACTTTGCATCCGCATTCAGCCGCACGGACAGTCCGAGCGGTGATTTCACCGAAGGGGGCCGTCAGGGTACGGGCGGTGCTCGTGGAGATTCCTCTTCGCTTCACATCCGGCAGCCGGTGGACGTTGTTCAAACTGCAAAAGCGATCTAGCAGGCAGACCTCGATTCTCGGTCCGAACCTGTCTCCTCGCCCCGCGTATCGCCCATCAGAACCTATATTTAGGATAATCAGGAAGGTGCCCAAAGCCTGCCTCCAAGTGGAAAAAACCTGCTATCATTTTATTGTTTTGAATACCGGTCCATTTTAATATATGATACATTATATGTAAAGCTCCCCAACACTTGCTCGGGTGCAGACCCTCTATGTAACATTGTTATAAATAAGGAGCGTAGTTTACTCCCAGCGCGGTTTAGTTCGTGCACCATTTGTCCGACCCTACAGAGATAGTCTAAAACACCAAGGTGCTCAATTGGATCCTCACTCAAATATGGTTGTAATCCCCTCAGTTTGGCCCTACAACTCAAGGACTTTTTGCTCACGATTTTAGAGTACTCTTCTTGTCTGATTTAATGCTTACATTTTTGACCAAATACCTTGAATAATAAAAACAAAGATTGCTTGCTGAGGTTTTTATATTATCATTTTAATACAGAGCAGTACTGTATCATTTTAAGAAACTTTCCCTTCGTGGAATGCACCCGGCAGGGCTGGCTCAAGTAATGGTGGCACCCTGCACGGCAGTCATTTTCTTCCACAGATTCGCTCGCTAGCCGCCTCCAGCAGTGCCCCTCATCTCTCCATACCCACATTCTCACATGTATTTCATTTGTTTTATATCATTACTCATAGTAGAGTAGGGTGTCCGTGCACTTTACATCACACATACACTATGTGGAGACCATGAATCATTCGTGCGTATATCAGTCTATAGGAAATGTTACATAAGGCAATGAGAATTACAAGCTGTGGGAGTCACATGCCATCCATTTGCCAGTATAATGTCAGAGTGTTTGGTCAGCAGAGGCAAAAACTCAGGATTTAAAACGTATCTGAGTGGTTGGCTTTACTAATAAGATTGTATTCTACCTAACCGAACCCTTTTTAGCAACATTAGGATAATGAAAGACTAGGAAAAAACATAACGTTGTAACCTATTTCATGCAATTTGCATGCAACTCTTTGACAGTTCATAGGTCTCTGTGTTCTACAGGGATTGGAATGTATGAACTACAAGTAACAAAAGGATTTCTGTGACAAAAGCAGTAACCCACTGAGCTATTCATATAAGATACGTTTCTGTGATCTGCGTGGTACGTGTTCTTTGCAGCAGGTCTGTTAACCCTCTGTGCTACTTTATGATGAGTCAGAACTGTAGCTGGATGAAAATCCCATCTCTCTCCAGCAGGAACATTAATCACCAGTTTTACCTTGAAGTTTTTATTGTTGCCTGAGAACTCCTGGATATACAAGAACTCTGCAGCAGGTGCATTTAAGCCCACGTTATTTCTAAACAGAACACCCCCATGTCAGCGCCAGTTACGACTGCACCAGTCGCACCGCCCTAAAGCCTGCCCTGGTACCCAGTAATTTCCTCTCCAAAGTAGGGGAGATGATCACTGCGCTGAAGGATCAGAAAATATAAGCAAGAATAAAGCAGCACCACAAGCCTACAGCTAGAGTGCTTTGTGAGCTATCACTTGGCGAGAGTTGGTTTCTTCTTGGCACAAATCAAATATTTCACACTCTTTTAAAACAGAACTGACATGGTCCTTTTTGTATTACTGCTCTCTGTAGATAGACCCTTGAATTACGTTAGTACTTTGACGTGGAGGATTAATAAATAATGTGTTTTGGAAAGATGTACAAAGGCAGTGTAAATAATTGATGGGGCCTGTGATGTCACAGTGTCTCCAGACTCAAGCATACGTCGTCAAACATAGCATCATTCTAGTATACCTACTGTTGGTAATTGTTAGAGATACAGGGCTTAGCTGGGTTGCCCTCTTAAGTAGCAACGGTATGATTTAATGGAGAGGTGATGTTTACAGTTGTGTAGGTTTTGTTTAGGTGCTCTGCAAAGTCTCATATTGGCTTTGCCATGGGTGTCTCCACAGCTGAAAGGGACACTGTTGTGGACAACTTCCTCTACCTCATTTAACTGGTCCAGTCTTAATTATTGATGTTCCACACTCTTCTGGCTATTATTTATTAATTCACACCATTAAGGTAATTAACTGTGAAATCGCCAACCACATCAACTGATAAGGCAAGTAAGGCAAACTGAATACTATTAAATTAATATACTTACTGTTGTATAGTACGAGATTTTGTGACTCGTGTCTATCTTGTGTTGGTTGGTGCACATGCTGCATCTTTTGAAATGTGGGTTTGTTGGGAGGTTGGAATGATGCGGGCATTACTATTTTTACCAGACTTGTGACCGGATGCTTGTGACATTAAATCCCTGAACCCCTGAACCAACATCATCCTGCTTCCTGATATCTTCTTACACTGGCGACGAGGGGAGAAGAACTTTTAAATTGGACTGGAGAGAAGGATTCTTTATTTATTTTAAATTTATTTAACCTTATTTTTTTTTATTTATAAAAAAAAAATTCGGAGTTTGACTCATAGAGCAAATTACTTCTGCACTTCTTGCCGGCGAAATCGCTATGTTTATGTTGAGGTACTGTATTGATAAGTATATTTACCAAGTGATCTTCGTCAGCGCGAGGTTTATTTCACTGTTGAGCACGAGCGAGGATCTCCATTTCCTTTAGAAACAGACCCTCAAACAAGAATAAATGTCTGACGTCAAACGCTTGCAAAACAACCTCTATCTCCCTTAAAAAGAAGCGTCATAACCACGGCGGCCATTTTGGATAAGTTAACTCCGATTTAAGGTAATTTCACCGTTTTTTCAACTTCATGACTGCTGGAATCCTCGAAGTAAAACTTAAAATACGATTAAGTTTTGGATTAGGGTACCAATTTTATTCTGGATGTTTTGGTTCTATTTTGTGCTACTTTAAAAAAAAATTTTTTTTTTCTTTGAATACATTCATAAAATAGTAGTACAATTTTTTTATATATTTCATATTAAACAATGAGTGATATTATTCACCCTCACTCATTTTTGGCAAACAAAGGTGATCCACCTATGGACTGGGAAATATGGGAACCAGTTTTTTTAGCCTATGTAGAGGTTTTGGAAGGGACAGAATGTGAACCCGAGAGAAAATTTTCTCTCTTAAAACATTGTCTTGGAGGAATTGGATTAAAAGAGTTCCTTACTTTACCTGCGTTAATCAATCCTGGTGATAAGAATGTTTATGACCGCGCTGCAGAACAATTGAAAATAAGATTTGGCAAGAAAAAGAACGTTGTTATGGAGAGATTTACTTTTTATTTTCGTAAACAGCTTGCCGATTGAATCAATTGAAGATTTTGTATCTGCCCCAGATCACTTGCTGTTACTTGTGACTTTGAGCATATCACTTATGAACAAGTATTGAGAGACCAAATACTAATGAGAACAAATATTAAAAAGGTTGAGGAAAGACTTTGGACAACATCAGATAGGTCTTTAAATGCCTCTATTGATATTGCGAGGTCAATTGAACACTCTGAGAAGTTCGTGAAGGAAATAAGAGGAAATGAAAAAGGAGATGTTTTCAGTGTTTCAAAAGAAGGAGATCAATTTAAGAAACCTTTCATTCAAAAAAACGACTATTCTAATAAGAACGATAGAAAACCTAAATATGCTAAAAATGAAAGGAAGAACACTCAGTGGATTTGTTTGATGTGGAAGTCCCAACCATTTAGCAAATTCTAAATCCTGTCCTGCCCTTGATAAAATGTGTTTAAAGTGTAATAAGAAAGGGCATTTCACAAAATTTTGCAAATCTACTACTAAGAAAGTTAATATTGTTCAAGATGTTGATGATTATGAATTTCTAAATGAAAATGATATCAACACTGTCATTAATATTTGTGGAAGTGAGGGCGTAAGTAAGTTTCCATCTTGTGAAGTGGTTATTGATGGAATGATTATAAATGTTTTTGTTGATACATGTGCATGGTATACCCTAATTGGTTTAGATGTAGTAAATAAAAATTGGCCAAACAAGGTTTTACTCAAACCTGACATTTCTCCAGGAGGTTACACAGGACACAAAATTGATTTGGTAGGCTTTTTTGGGGGGAAAATTACTTTTGCAGATGAATCTACATATGGGAAGATTTATGTTGCAAGGTCAGGCCAATCTTTATTAGGATGGCCTCACCAAGATCAACTGGGTATTAAGATTGAAATCGGAATTTCCAAATGTTTTCAGTTGGAAACTTGGTAAGTATCAAGTTTTCAAACACACAATAAAGCTTAATGATGGTGTTGTTCCTGTTCGGCACAGAGTCAGAAATGTCCCTCTTACATACAGAGATAAACTTAAAATTTTTCTCAAGGATTTGTGCGACAAAGATATTATTGAGCCCATTGAGTCGTCACCTTGGGTTTTTCCGATTGTGATTTCGGTTAAATCCAACGGCGAATTGAGATTATGTGTAGATCTTCGCAGTCTAAATAATTCCATCTGAGTTGATGCACATCCTTTGCCAAATCTTCAGTAGATGGTCTCAACATTAGGGGGTGCTGAAGTATTCTCATACATTGATTTGGCAAGTGCTTACCATCAAGTGGTCTTGGATGATGAATCTAGAAATTTGACGGCCTTTATCACGCCCAAAGGTCTTTTCAGATATAAACGTATGCCTTTTGGATTGGCTAGTGCCGCTAAAGTTACTGCCAGTTGGAAAAACGCTTCATTATTGTCTCTTCAAATGTGGTGTGCATGGATGATTTTTACCAGAAAAGGAGCTGATTTGAATATGTTGGGTGTTGCTCACAACACATCTTCTTATCTGTTGTTTTGGAAACCAATTGGCGATTATATAGCAACTTATCATTAATATTTTATATTCTATAATGTGTAAAGTTTGTTAGATTTTATTATGTAGATCTTTTATAATATAGTTGCTAAAACTAGCTGTGGCCCGCCCCTCTTTTATTTTTAATTTTAGTTTCTATTACATTGCAGCTATGGATATATAGGTACAATGCATTATATTTATGAAATACTGTAAATTTGCTATGTACCCTATTGGTGCTCTTTTTTTGTTTGGTCTATTGTTTTATCACAAATTCAATAAAAAATATTTTGAACACAAGAATGATGAAGTATTTGGATCTGTGAGGAGTCAGACAGGTGAAGAGGTGGAGATGTGTAATAAAGGCGAATCCTCTGGAACCCGCATTGTGTACTAATTATAAGACCCTGCAAGTGTGTTTGAAGGCTAATTGATCATGTAATGCGGTGGGCCTTGGGAAGAAATGCTACTTTATTTGGGAGGTGTCATAAGTGCTCCTCCTTTTAAGTAATGAAAGAATGCTTATTAGTGTCTAGATTAAGGCATTTCACAAAAAAAGCTTTTAATGTGAAAACGTCTAACACATATTTGTATATTTGGAATAAATACTACTTATTCAAACCTATGATGTTTAAATAATTAAAATACTTGGAATTAGAACACAAACCAAGAAGTGGGTGCATTTAAAAATGTTACCGATACTGTATGTCCCTCATTTTCTACCCTTTTTCTACCCTGCCTATTCGCTTTGCTCTTGAGTGAGAATAAGGGTGTGACTCTGATTGTGCTCTTACCCTCTTTTTGCTTTCAGCTTTTACCAGACTTAAACAGCATTGTGTCGACTTGGAATTCACTTTTGAAACAAGAACAAATGGATCAAGGTGATGAAAGAAAAGACAAGAAAGCTGTTGCCCCTGTGGAGGAACCAGGTGCGGTGCCAGAAAAGCAGGGGGTGGTTTTAAAAAAAGGTCTTTATTGGCATTTCTGTAGACAAACATGAACATGTTTACGAGAGCAATAAGTAGTTTAGCATACAGTCCTCTGGCTTCGCCACAATAGAAAAAAAAAACGTTGTCGTCCATAGGGTCTGAAGGAATTTCATTAGGATCCTTACTTTTTCTAAGGGGGCGATTCAACGATTCACAAATGTATTCACTTTGAGCGACGTGGGAGGGATTAGGTGCTCCGGATTTAGTTTTTCTCTCCTACAACTTGCGCCTCTGTTAGTAAGTGGTGTGCCTCAAGGGGATATCACAGCGTGCACATCTCGTTGTGTCCAATTCGGATTATCACCAGTAGTGCCAAGCAGGGGTGCTTGAATATTATATTTTTCTTGCTCTGTCAAAAGCAGTACTCTCTTTAATAGATTTTAGCTTATTTAAAGTAACTGTTGTTTAGATACATTTTGTATCTTTCCACAAACACTTTTATTGTAATATTTGCTTTCCAAGTGTTAAATACAGATGGGCCGCATAGTTTCACTTGCCCAATTTTCAAACCATGCTCACCCCTCTGCTTCATAATGAGTCAGCTGTTCTTTACTGCTATCTATTTTTGGTTGTGAAATATTGGCTAAAATAGTGACCTGTCCATGGTGGTCGGTACCTTAGTTTCATTTTTATTTACTTTACCATTATATTTTCTTTTTAGGTTTCTCCAGTGATGAAGCAGAGACGACCCTCCTGAAAGCCAGTATTCTTCACACTATATGCCTTTATCAGAAAGTTGTTCCTCACCTAGTGGCACAGAGCAACTTCGATTTTAGCAAACTTCTGAAAGGTATTTCATTATGATTACTTTCTTAATCTTGTACTCGCAATTCTTTTTTCACACAGCCTCTTATATATTTATTTTATTTTTATTTATTTTGAAAGTTTTATATAGCGCAAACATGATGACCGAGGGTATCAGAGTGCTTTACAGATTGTGCAGTACGACGAGTACATCCAAACACAAATAATCAACATATCGACAAGTACATCATAGATTTAGAATGTCCAACATTCTCAAGAGCCTAGCATCTAGGACACAAAACAGTGTCGATTGGCCCGGGAGTCAACTGGGGAAGGAAGACTGAGTCAGATATTTTTTTCATCAAGAGCTCTTTAACGTCTGATTTGAAGAGGACAGAGGAATGAATCACCCTGACTTAGGGGGGAAGCGAGTTCCAGATCCTTGGCGCCATACCTGAAAATGCTCGATTATAGGTCTTTTTTTCTTGAATTTTTGTGGTTTGAGTAAGAGGCTGCTGGCACTTCTGGAGGCTCTTGCACCTCGCCGGGGATCCAAACAATTTTAGACCCATTTCCAGACGGGCCCTTTCCAGCGAAGATTGTTGAAAAAAGATGAATGCCCAGCTTAACCAATTGCTCATCCAATCTGAGACACTAGATCCCACCCAATATGGGTTTAGAGAAGGGCACAGTAGGGAAACAGCATTCATCAAATCCACGGAAGAGATTAGGGCTATTCTCGATCAGGGAGGAAGTACCGCCCCGATCATGCTGGATCTCTCGGCGGCGTTCAACACCGTCCACCACATTCTGTTGGTAGACCGCCTGGAAGAAATAAGGGTCAAACATACATCACAAGCTCCTCAAATCCTTTCTTTCTAACGGAACTCAAATGGTTAAATTAGATCAATTTGAGGCGGAAGCTTTTACCCTACCTTGCGGAGTTCCCCAGGGATCCTCCCTGAGTTCCACACTTTTTAATATTTAAGTTTCCTCGCTTGCCCCGCTCATTGAAACCTTTGGCTTTAATCTCACGTCATACGCGGACGATACCCAAATTGTGGTCCATATTAGACCCAACAAACACTGTGACACCGCTTGCAGAAATGTATGCATACTGTGAGTGAGTGGATGACACAGAACTGTTTAAAGCTCATCTCCAGTAAAACCGAGGTGGCAACAACCCTGCCTTCTGGTCCCCAAACTGCTAGCCATCTGCTCTAGGCCCTTTACCACCCCCACCAAAAAGGTGAAGAATTTGGGAATCTGGATCGATGACACTTTAAGCCTTAAAGACCAGATCAACGCAGTGGCCTCAACCACCTTACTCATTCTCAGAACCTGTAGGAAAATAACCCCCCTACTTCCAAAAGCTGCACAACAAATAGTAGTTTCAGCCCTGGTTCTATCCAGGCTGGACTATTGCAATGGACTATACCTTAAGTTACAAGAAGGCTGCATGCACAAATTGCAAATGGTGCAGAATGCTGCGGTAAGACTCCTCACGGGGATCCCCAAGCACGCTTCCATTTTCTCCAGCTATAAAGAAACTCCACTGGCTTCCAGTCAAAAAACGAACGCATTTTAAGGCACTTTGCCTGGTGTTCAAGGCCCTGCACGGATCTGGCTGTGACTTTTTAAAGCAACAATTCCGCTGGTACATTCCTAGAAGAACTCTCCGTTCTTCCGAAGCCAAGCTCGTAACAATGACACGCATAAAAAAAGCAAAATGGGGGGGCAGAAGCTTCATCACCAATGCAGCAAAGGCCTGGAACATGCTTCCCCTATATCTTAGAAGCATGACCAACCTGGTAGGACTTCACCACAGTGCCAGGACACCGCAGGGTAACCGCTGCGCTCTACAAATCCAGTTAACATTAACATTAACATGAGAGCTCCAGTTTCTGAGCAAGGTACATCGGGGTCTTGAGGTGGATGGCTTTGTGTGTCATGCATGCCGTTTTCAGCTGTATCTGAGCTTCATAAGGGAGCCATTTCAGAACTAGCATGTCCGGAGAGATGTGGTTGAATTTATTTGTGTCCGTTACGAGCCTGGTCGCAGAATTGAAGGTCACCCTAAGGGGAGCCGTTTTCACTCTGGGCAGGCCACACAGCGTAGTAGTACCTATAGTCCAGCTTTGCGATCACCAATGCTTGCGCTGCGACCTTTAAGTCATGAGCAGGGAGATAGGGTTTGAGCTTCCTAAGGCTGCTGAGTTGGATGTTCGCTCCTTTGGTGAGAGAACTGATGTATTTTTGCATGTTCTTGTCTAGTATACCAAGCGAGGATGCAGAGTCCACAAGTTGAGGTCTGCAGTTAAGAGCCGTAAGCTGATTCAACCATTGTTCAATGTCTGGTGATTGCTTATGGGGTGAGATGAGGAGGAATTCTGTTTTTAGAGCATTTAGTTTCAGGTGGTTACTTGTCAGCCAGCTTTGTGTTTCCAGTAGGACTGAGTTGAGGGACTGAATGTCCTCAGGGGAGGTGATCTTCAGGTATAATTGAGTATCGCCCACATACATGTGATAGTGAATGCTGGATGATTTCAGCATTTCTGTTAGAGTCTCCATGAACAAGGTAAAGAGCGTCTGAGAGAGTGCTGAACCTTGGGGAACCCCCAGCGAAACCAGAGCAGGATGGGACAGGGATTGGTTCACCTTGAAGCATTGTGATCTATTCAGGAGGAACAAAGAGAACCAATTGGGCACAGGCCCAGACAACCCTATCCTGTGTTCCAGGAGGTCAATTAGAGTATCATGTTTGACAGTGTCAAGTGCTGATGAAAGGTCAAGAAGGATCAGTAGGCACGACTCATTGTGGTCCATCATTCTTAACTCGTCATCAACAATGTGCGTTAGGGCCGACTCTGTGCTATGGCCCGAGCGGAAACCACTTTGCCAGTGGTCCAGGAGTTGGAAATGGTCGATATGGTTGCAGAGTTGGGCAAGCACACATTTTTCCAGGAGCTTTGCTAAGGTGGGGATGTTGCCAATGTTGGAGATTGGGCGGAAGTAATGAAGGTCCGAGGGATCCGCAGTAGGTTTCTTTAAAATCAGAGTGACTTGACCCATTTTTGAGCAATTTGGAATAGCACCTTGCCGCAGTGATGCATTGACTATCGTAGTCCACAATGTTAGTAGGGAGGATCTAACTGTCGGGAAAAGGTTCAATGGTAACGGGTCATTGTAGTGGTTTAAAGGTTTCAGAGTCAACAGCGTTTTGCATATAGCACATTCATCCAAGGTTTGGAAAGAGACTCCAGGAGGCATTGTTTTTGGGGAGGTGTGTTTGTGCCGGTAGCATGTAATGTTGGCATAGGGGGGGTGGTGGACTGATCGACTGGTGGTTACAGTTTCAATCTTACTGGTCTTAACTGTGAAGAAATTTGCGATTTCTTTGCAGTTGGGCAATGTCTCTTGACCAGTGATGTGGAGTTCGGATGACTATTGGCTTGGGACTTACTGAGTTCGAACAGTTTGTTGGGACAGTTTTTTGCTTGGTCTAACTGAGTTCTGAAAAAGGTGGCCTTCAAGCATCTGATGCGTTTTATTATAGGAGCTTCTCAGGGATCTTGGGTGGTATATTTTGATTTAGTTATATTTAGTTGGTCACTGTTTTTTTTCTCAAATATAAAACAAAATAAAACAAAGACGTATCTGGGACATCACATTCAGTTACAATAATAAGCAAACATTTTCAGATATCAGGATTTCTGTAAAAAATAATGGGCGGGGTCATTGAATCATCGACGCGTAGATCGTTCAATAATGGTTGACTGCACATAATTAAGCTACATTTGATGCGCTACTGTACTCAGTCCCCGCCTGTGGTAAATAAAATTACCTATGCGGAATTTCTATGCGGTAAAGTTCAATAAGAATAACTCAATCAAAAAAATGAGAGGCAGAGTCCGTGGCATCTGAGTTATAAGGGTTTTATTCCATAAAATGGAATTGGTTCGAACCAGGTATCATGTTCCATCACCACGAAGGTTCAGGAAGGGATAGACAATGCTTTATTAACAGAATACAATATATATAGTAAATGCATACAATGGTGATGGATACAGAAGGCGTAACAGCTGAGAGAAAAGAGATAAGAACACATGTACGTAACAGAAGGCGTGCACGAGGGCGTACACGGAGGTGTGTGCTAGACAACGTCACATGAAAGTGTCACAAGTGGGTGGATCCATAGAGGAATCCTGCAGTGTCAGCAGAAATATATGGCACAGATGCGCGCGCAGCAGCATGACGTGTGATTGACGTGGAACTGGAGGGTGAAGGGGACTTGACATTTAGCACCATACGTGGAGACAGAAGTCTGGCGTGTCAGAACAACCTAAACCCAAATCATATCTAATATCTTGTGTTTGAGGAACTGTATTATCTAGAAGGAAAGGTCTCTCGGGCAGAGGCTATTCTATACTGACTGCTAGTGCGTGCATATGTGTCTACGTGTCTACGTGAGATGCGAGGGGCCATGGGCCTACCATGGTAACAGGAGCAATGAATTACATGCACGGAGACAGAAGGGCCGGGCCCTTTGCTCTGCAGCTGGGGAGATGTTTTCCTAAATCACTAGACAGGAATGTATTTTCGAGGAGCGGAGCAGATAACTTGAAGGCAAAATACAGTCTTGGCAGGCAAGCAGGCCGAGCCGGGCACCGCTAGCCGCGCAGGGAGTAGGGTAAGGGTCATGGATGCAGATCCAGGTTGCAGCTTTCAGAGACAGAAGGCAGAAAGGGCTCGATGGCAGGAATCAGGGCCTAACTCGCCAGAGCCAGGAAAACGTGAAAGTGCACCATGTAAAGACGGTGGCACGGCATACTTAGGAACGGAATTATCGACCCATTCATGGTGGATCTGAAAGAGGACATGTTAACGTTGGACGCAAATGTATTTGCGTCTTCATAGCGGGTTGTGGAGGGAACATACATGTACTTGAAGCACGTACATGGAGCCGTTGGGGTCTACATTAGGGGACACAATTGACCATAAAAATTCATATTACCTCATTCCCTCCTTGTCCCCTACGGACCCTTCATGATATATCGATCTTCATTAGTCTATCAATTTGTTCATATAACATCATTTGCTCTTCCTTCTTCTGGCGGGATTTTGAACGTGAACTTGAATGGGGAATACAGGATGTGGCGCACAAGCCGCAAATCGCTGGCCCACACTGTAAACATAGGCAACAACTGAATACTATAAGAAAGGGCTATTCCGAGGAAAGATAGGACTTTCCATCCCCAGGCTGATAACACGCTCCAGAACCAACCGGACCAAGTCCAGGTGCCTGGATTCTGGTGTATCTGACTTGCAATCTTGTGGAGACGGGTTATGGCTCTATATACTGATGGTGCGTTTCCTGGAATGAAAACACAGCAACTCGATCCGATGACTCTACAGGCTCCGCCCCTATCGGCCAGGATGACGTCAAGGACAAGACGATTTTGGAGAACAACAATCCGCATAGCAGACTGCTCCTCTGTTAAGTTGCCTAGGGCGGAAGTAGTTTCATTCACTACTGCTTCGAGGGTTCTGGTTAATTTACGTATCAGTTTACTATTAAAGACAGCACCTAAATAGGGAAAGAAACCTTTATTGAAGTCTGTATACTGCTCCCATGCCGTTTCAGTGTAGTCGACAATCGGGAGATCTCTCTGTGGTCTATTGTGTACTAGATGGGAGTCCCTATGATAATCAGGAGGGGCTAGGAAAACAGGCGGCAGAAGGAATGCAATGTAACCAGTACCATCCCAATCTAGAGGTAAGCGTATATATGCTGTATGACCACAAATAAAATAGGAATGACGGGAAGCTTTGAATGTAGACTTGCCTTTATCACTGAATTCGATCACAGTAGTACATCTACTATGACCCAGGTGTACTGAACCATTCTTTCTGACACATATTTCACCTTTGACTGGTAAAACTGACATTGCGGGCAAGACTGGTTCGGCTTCGGACTGGACATTCAGAATCATGAGGTTAAGTGTAAAGTTACCTAATCCATATACTTCGTATTCTAGATCAGTCCCTGTCCTTTGGGGAAGTCCCTCCTTGTCAGGGAAACATACTTTATGCAGAACTGTGTTCAGATTTCCCCACACCCAATTCCCCTTGTAAACCACGGAATCAGAATCTAAAGAATTCATTAAACTAAACCATGCACCACAGGAACCATTGTGTGTGAACGGATACGGAAAGAGGGGCAGAACTCCCTTGTACTTCTGATAGGGAGGGAGTCGGCCACATATCCAACAATTGGTAGCATTGCTGGTCTGATGGGAATGATGTAACATAGGGATGGACACACGGAGCACGAGCCGGTCAGGACCTCAGTAAGTCTTGTGGTTAACCTCTCTGACCGCCTCCTCACAGACAGTGAGGAAAATGTCCTACAAAAAGGTCTGGGTTTTGTTCCCACACCAAGGATTGATTCATTCGAACAGACTAGAGAATTGAAAGCTTTTTTCAGAAAAATCAGATTGAAGACCTTTTTTGAAGGAAGGCCGTACGAGCCCAATATTGACTCTGGGCTACGCAACCCGTCTACCTTTACACCACATAATGGCTTGGTGCCCAACGAGGTACTTACTTTCGAACAAGCTGTTCTCAAGGATATTTCTAAATTGAACTTGAGAAATGGGCATTGTAACATATCCAGGCAAGAGATGGCAACACTGAAATCGCTGGCAGAGGACCCACTTATAACTATCAAACAGGCAGATAAAGGCGGTGCCACAGTGTTGATGAATACGAAGGATTACGAGCTCGAATGCACCAGGCAACTGAGTGACAACAGGTACTACACCCCCATTGCCAGTGACCCCACCATACGCTTACAAACTATGATAGCCGGTCTGGTCACGAGCGCAGAGTGTGAGGGATGGATCACCAAGCAGGAGGCAGATTTCCTGGTTAAAAAAGATCCAAGGGTACCGTACTTTTATATCTTACCAAAGATACATAAAGCCACTAGACCAGTACCAGGAAGACCAATCGTGTCAGGGATTGACTCGATCTTGGAGCCACTTTCGCAATTCTGCGACCATTTTCTCCAACCGCTTGTTAAAAGCATTCCCTCTTACGTCCAGGACACCACGGACGTACTACGCATACTGGCTAATGTTGAAAACACGGGAGAGATTGATCTCCTTATCACCCTAGATGTGGAGGCCCTCTACACAAACATTCCACAGAGGGCCACCCTAGAGGTGATTGAGGAAAGACTAGGCCTCGAGGTCTGGAACTCCAGCACACCACAGACTTTCATAATGGAGTGTGCCACCCTAGCTCTTACAGAGAACTACTTTGAGTTCAGAGGCAAATACTACCACCAGACCCAGGGGACATCTATGGGCAGCACCTTCGCCCCTTCGGTGGCCTGTCTATACATGGCGAAATTTGAATGGCAACACATACACCATGAGACCAATCCGTTTAAGGATAACATCAAGTTGTGGAAGCGCTTCATTGATGACATTTTGATCCTGTGGAAAGGTCCACCTATGTCACATGAAGCCTTCCTGCTTTGGATCAACACTCTGAATCCCCATTTACACTTTACAATGAGCTCCTCACCTAAGGAGATCGCTTTCCTAGATCTAACTGTAAGACTAGAAGATGGGAACATCAGTACCACCATGTACCGCAAGCCCACTGACCGTAACAGTCTCCTACATTTTACGAGTCATCATCCAAGGGCCTTGCGTACCAACTTGCCCTTCGGGCAATTCCTAAGAATCAGACGCAACTGCAGCAAGGTATCTGACTACAAAAAGGAGTCAGAAACCTTGTCAAGAAATCTACTGGACAGGGGCTATCCCAGAAGTGATGTATTAAAAGCCAGAAAGCGTGCTAGGAACAACAACAGGGAAGCACTTCTAGAGAGGCGAGAGAGGCCCCCGGCTGAGAGTCAACCTATCACATGTGTGACAACATACACCCCCTTGTCCACTGAAATTAGGGGCACCATCAGACGCCACTGGGGGATCCTTAATACAGGAGACCTGACACTAGAAGACCCGAGATTTGCCTTCAAGAGGTCCAACAACTTGAAAGACATCCTGATCAGTACTAGGCCCAGAAACATAAAGAAGGATACACAACAAACACTTTGGAACTTACCCCCAGTCACGGGCCACTTCCCTTGCGGAATGTGTGGCGTCTGCAAATACACCATGACGCTTAAGACGATCCAACTCTCGGATAACTTCAAATGGGAGATCAGACACCACACAAACTGCAATACATCTCATTGCATCTATATGCTTAAGTGTCCTTGTGATTTACTCTACATTGGGATGACCTCCCGTCCAGTGAAAACTAGAATTATTGAACATCGGAGCAACTTTCGTTGCAGAAAAACACATACCAAAATGTGTAAACATTTCGTGGACCAAAACCATGACGAAGACTCCATTAAATGGGTGGTGCTTGAAGCCAGCCCAAACTGCCCGAGTGATGCCCTGTTCCGCAAGGAGCAACGCTGGATACATCGCTTGTCCACAGACAAACAAGGCCTTAACGAGGATATCCCATGGCATTTGCTCTAGGATACCAGTGTCCTTTTCTGATTCCTTTTGCCCATTAAACACGATAGGCACTGTAAACACCAGACACCAAGCAACATGCCCTACGTGCTATGTTTAGCACTCTAGGTGTACACACTCACCATTACGGTGTGTTCCATATTGGACTAGCAACCACATTGATATACACATGCTCTTGGCGCAGGTTACACGATGACCCAAACACTACACTTTCCTACGAAGTTACCTATAAATACAAATAATTGTGCTCAAACCACAACACACATGCGACTAAGGTTTCGTGACTTGACTAAATAAATTGGGGATTTCGAAAAACTGACCCCCTCAGGATGTTACCTGTAGCCTCCGCCTATAGACATCATAACACCCACAAAACGGTAGTTGTAACCGAGTACCGTTCCAACATGGCCGCCATAGTACACCCACCAACCACGTGACCTAAGTACAATATTCTGTGCTTTTACAACCACATACTTGCGACTGAGTTACGCGATTTGAAACAAGTGGGGATTCTTTAATAAACCGACCCCGTCAGACTGTTATTAGGTGCCTTGATCTATTTACATCGTGACACCTTCACAGCGGTTTCTGTAACTTAGCACCGCTCCAATATGGCCGCCATAGCACATCCCCGACCCATGTGACCTAATCTAGAAGGCGGAGACGCACCGGAACACTCCGATTTGTCAGACGCGCCTTATAACTCCTCCGGCCGCCGAGCTCAGACATCTACTCGAGCTCGGCGGTGACGGGTAGGTCTATCGGCACAGACACAGGAGGAACGAGGTGAGTCTCGCCAGACAGGATTCTTACATAGGGAGACACTGAGCAAGCCCTACGCGGCTTGGTGTTGCACTTCCCAGGCTTTAACCAATCTCCATTCCATGGCGCTCTGTCACCTTACATCCTCAGCTTTAACCTTGGGCTCTCCCTGATGTCCAATCCCGCCGACCCCTCATGTGGCAGGTAGTCCTCGACCATTAGGTGAGTGGGACATTGTTACTACTACCCCAATATGGTACACGTTTGGGACACAGTGTGTTTGGTGTATTTTAAGATGCATGTATTGACTAGTGGTGTAGCTAAAACATACTTGCTTGGTTTTTCATAAGACAGCAGTAGCCAAAATCCTCTCAAACTGCGGTTTATTGATCAATTTTTAAGTTCCTTCGTAAAAACTGGTTTTAATTATTGCTCTTAGTCCACAATCTACCACCTATCTCCTCACAAGCTCAACAGTTGTATGTGCACTTCACTGGACACTTTGCACATATACTTTTGTTGCAAGGCATGCTTTTACAATTATATAGGCATGCTTTATTATATCAAATACGCTGGCATTGACGGGAATAACTGACATGCATAGCAGCATCTAATGTTTCCCCTGTTTTCTCTTCCTTATGTCTAGGCATAGGAGTACCCCATAGAGGTAAACATGAGACATACATGACACTAGCATGTTTTGACACTGCACATTTTACACGGTCCTGATGAATCGCGGGTGACTATACCCATCGCGTGAAACATGTCGACCTTTATCACTTTTAGCCTCATCTAGGGTCACCTGACCTAACTTGTTGACTCATAGTGAGCCTAAACCCCTCTTTTTTAACTGCAGCCAGGGGACCATTAGAATAAATTGAGTTCCGGTACCCCTTGCTACATTTTAATACCTCACACACCACCACACCTAGCCCGGTCCACACACCCCCACCTCACCAATAGGCAGTTGGAAAAAGATCTCCGCCAAAGTGCCCCTCTTTGAGGTGAGCCCGTCGGGGATTGCACCGCCTCCCCGACGAGGAGCAACCGCCGATGATGAAGCATGACATCCTTCGGGGTGTGTGAGGCCATTATATCCAACAAAATGGATGCCCCAGGATGTTACTCTAACATCCATGGTCATGCCAGCTAGACACTTGCTCTTATCCCCATAGGAACGGTACAGCGACCTCTTTTGTCCCCTTAATGATGTAACATACTCATGAATGTATTGTTGCGCAGCGCAAGTCGGTAAGATAACTCGTGCGGGGACAGTTCACTGAAAGTATGCTCGGCAGTGACATTTGAGGAAGAATGTGCACGTTTGAAAATAGGAAAGTACATGTGTAACAGTATACTTGCAGCAATAATCATAAGACTCAGAAAAAACATAATCAACAATGTCACAATGCAGTGACTACGGAGAGATTTACAATATTCATGTTTCTTGATCTGTTTCTGTCTATCTCTCTCTCTATTGGGGTCTAGCGGGTACATGTCAGAAACTTGTCTAACCGATTCACCTAGGGGAGGACTTAAACAATTAAACTGTCTGACTTGCTAGACCTCAACTTCATGCGAAATTCCTGGGAAGGAGTTTTCTCTACCAGGGGAAGTTTAATATCAGTCTCTGGAAGGGGGCAGGGCTGGGAGTCTAGTTTCGTAGGCAGTCCATAGTGTCTTTTCACGTGACTCGAGTGGAGCCAGCCCTTGCGGCCCTCCACTTTTACTGCTGTCCTTGTTGTTAATAACACGAGCTTCGGCGCCTGCCAACGGGGCTCCAGCGGACTCCTCCTGTCGAAATTCCGTACAAGGACCAGGTCACCAGGGACGATCTCGTGGGGCTTCACCTCGGTGTTGTCGGGAAAGGCTGCAGCTACCTGTGAACGACATGATTGTAGTGCAGACATCAAGGAGGCAAGGTAATCTGTCAGCATATTACAGTCAACATCTGTGATTTTACGAGGCAGAGGCGTCCCCCACATATTCGGTGGCCTACCAAAGACCACCTCATACGGGGATAGCCCTGTTCTTGAATGTGCTATCATTCTCATGTAAAAGAGTGCAACTGGTAAAGCTACTATCCAGTCAACGCCTTTCTCTCTTCATATCTTGGCAAGGCGAATTTTCAGGGTCTGATTATGACGTTCCACGAGACCTGCTGCCTCGGGATGTCGGACACAGTGAAATTTCCATTGATAACCTAGCAGGAGTGATATCTGCTTCATAAGCTCGGACGAGAATGGCTGGCCATTATCTGAGTACACGATACGGGGCAAGCCATACCTGGGGAAGAATTCACGAACCAACTGCTTGGCAGTGGTCGGAGCAGTGTAATCTGGGACTGGATATGCTTCTGTCCAACGGGAGAGTGCACATACAACTACGAGGACATATTTGAATCCTCGACAACGTTCCATCTGGATATAATCCATCTGGAGGACTTCAAAAGGGTGATCGGGAGGATGAAATCCACCTTGCTCTACGGGAATGCTTTTACCTGGGTTGAACTGACAACAGATCATGCAAGTACGCACTTTCTGTTTGGCTGCTGCTCGTAAATGTTTATTGAACCAAAGGTTTTGAATACTGTCTAACATGGCTTTTTCTCCTAAATGTGCAGGACTAGGTACTGTGTTAATGATAACCTGAACCATAGAGTCGGGGAGAAACCATGTGGCTTTCCCTTTCGTCATCCATCCCTGTTCTGTCTGGATCCCTCCTAGTTCAATCCATTTCTTGATTTCGTCTGGTGTAGCATGTGTCTGTATGTCAATTACATCTAGGGCGGGATCCCTAACTGTCATGCAATGTGTCGGTGTCTGGACTATTATCTTTGTCAGTTCAGTTGCGTGAGTCTGAGTCTGAGCTGTATGCTTGGCTGTTCGGTCTGCCAGGTCGTTACCCTGGGAAATGGTATCTGTGACTTTCGTATGTGCCTTGCACTTCATGATGGATATCGCTGTAGGCAAATGTATTGCGTCTAACAGAGCTTGAATGAGGGGACCGTGTTGGATCTTGGCTCCGTGAGAGGTCAAGAAACCTCTCTCTCGCCAGAGTACACCGAAGTCGTGTACGACTCCGAATGCATAACGGGAATCTGTGTATATGTTAACTCTCTTGTTCTTTGCTCGAATACAGGCTTGAGTCAGAGCGGTGAGCTCTGCTGCTTGGGCTGACAGAGTGTCAATACAATTTGTTTCTATGACTTCAGTTTCTGTCGTGACTGCATATGCGGCCACTAACTCTCCTGTACTTGTTCTCATACATGAACCATCCACATAAAGTGTCAGGTCTGGATCTGGTAATGCAGTGTCTGTCAAGTCTTGTCTGGGTTTCGTCGTAATGGTAATGACTTCAATACAATCATGTGCCAGAGGGTCTGTCTCACTTAATGGCAGAAGTGTAGCAGGGTTCAATGTATTGCAACGTCTGATTTCTATGTGTGGCTGAAACAATGTCAATTCATAACCTGTCAATCGTGCTATAGTCAAGTGCTGAGTCTGTGTTCGGTTTAAAAGGACTTCCACGGAATGTGGAACTTGTACTGTCAATTGGTGTCCTAACACTATGGAATCACTTTGTCTGATTGCTAGAGCTGTTGCTGCAACTGATTTCAAGCACGCAGGCAGAGCCTGGGCTACTGGATCTAATGTACTAGAAAAATAAGCACACGGTTTGTGTGAACCTGCTTGATCCTGGGTAAGTACTGACAATGCAGTACCTTCACGTTCTGTGACAAAAAGTGTAAAAGGCTTACTGTAACATGGTGTCGCTAAAACAGGTGCTTGACATAAGGCTTTCTTTAAGTCGTCAAAAGCTTGTGTATGTTCCTGAGTCCAAGGGAGGACAGTTGAAGACGCTGCCTCCTGGGTTGTCAACTGTATGAGTGGTTTTGCTAGAAATGCATACTGAGGGATCCATTGTCTACAGTAAGAAGTGAGGCCTATAAAGGCTCGTACCTCCTTTTGTGTCTTGGGCTGTGACATGTTTATAATTAACTGGATACGGTCAGGTGTTAGCTGTCTCCCCCCTTTGGACAGCAAGTGCCCAAGGTAAACCACTTGCTGAACACAGAATTGCAGCTTCGAAGGAGACACCTTGTGTCCTTTGTCAGCCAAGAAATGCAAAACCGTCAGTGATGCTTGTTCACATTCTGGTTCACTTCGGGCTGTGATCAATAGATCATTGACATACTGCAGTAGGGCAGTGTTGTCAGGCATGTGAATACTGTCAAGTTGTCTTTTCAGTGCTTGGCTATAGATGCTGTGGCTTTCTGTGAATCCTTGAGGTGCGCGTGCAAATTTGAAGCTTCGGCCACTTAAACAGAATCCGAAAAGATATTGGCTTTCCGGATCGATTGGGACACTAAAGAAGGCGTTCTTCAGATCAATTACAGTAAAGAACGTTGCCTCTGAATCAATAGCTGTCAATAATGAAGAGATGTCTGGAACCACAGGGTACTGTGGGACAATGCATTTGTTCAATTCTCGTAAATCGATCACTAATCGATAAACTGGAGGTGCATTTGGATCAGTACGTTTAAGAATTGGAATGATAGGGGAATTACATAGATTCGAATCGGTTTCTACAACCACTCCTTGTGCAATGAGCTCGTCAATGATTTTCAGTAAAGCCACTACAGCATCTGGGGGTAACTTGTATTGTCGGATTCGTGGTAGTACTACTCCTGGTTTGAGTGTAACACGATATGGAGTGATATGCATACAACCTACATCAGTGGGGCCTTGTGCCCATAAATGTGTATTTTTGTCCACCCTAAGCGTGGAAGGGTATGCTCAGATGTGAGTCCCTTGCTCATTGCACCATCAGGATTCAAGCAAGCCGGGCCGAAGAGGCTGAAATGCCAGAAACCGGTCCCCGGTAGCTTGTTTCCTTCCCAGTGTAAGAATTGGCTTTTGTAGTTTGGTTTGCCCTGTTCCCATCATGCACTGGGACAGGAACAGACTAATTTGCATACAGCCAGGTTCTGAAACTGGGATGGTGCAGTGAGCTAAAAAACGGTGTTGGATCTAGCCCTGATCTCTTGACTGGGTGAGAGTATTCTGTTTAATTCAGAGACTCTGTCCCTCACCACCCCTTGTTGTAAATATTTTTGTCCACCCTAAGCGTGGAAGGGTATGCTCAGATGTGAGTCCCTTGCTCATTGCACCATCAGGATTCAAGCAAGCCGGGCCGAAGAGGCTGAAATGCCAGAAACCGGTCCCCGGTAGCTTGTTTCCTTCCCAGTGTAAGAATTGGCTTTTGTAGTTTGGTTTGCCCTGTTCCCATCATGCACTGGGACAGGAACAGACTAATTTGCATACAGCCAGGTTCTGAAACTGGGATGGTGCAGTGAGCTAAAAAACGGTGTTGGATCTAGCCCTGATCTCTTGACTGGGTGAGAGTATTCTGTTTAATTCAGAGACTCTGTCCCTCACCACCCCTTGTTGTAAATATTTTTGTCCACCCTAAGCGTGGAAGGGTATGCTCAGATGTGAGTCCCTTGCTCATTGCACCATCAGGATTCAAGCAAGCCGGGCCGAAGAGGCTGAAATGCCAGAAACCGGTCCCCGGTAGCTTGTTTCCTTCCCAGTGTAAGAATTGGCTTTTGTAGTTTGGTTTGCCCTGTTCCCATCATGCACTGGGACAGGAACAGACTAATTTGCATACAGCCAGGTTCTGAAACTGGGATGGTGCAGTGAGCTAAAAAACGGTGTTGGATCTAGCCCTGATCTCTTGACTGGGTGAGAGTATTCTGTTTAATTCAGAGACTCTGTCCCTCACCACCCCTTGTTGTAAATATTTTTGTCCACCCTAAGCGTGGAAGGGTATGCTCAGATGTGAGTCCCTTGCTCATTGCACCATCAGGATTCAAGCAAGCCGGGCCGAAGAGGCTGAAATGCCAGAAACCGGTCCCCGGTAGCTTGTTTCCTTCCCAGTGTAAGAATTGGCTTTTGTAGTTTGGTTTGCCCTGTTCCCATCATGCACTGGGACAGGAACAGACTAATTTGCATACAGCCAGGTTCTGAAACTGGGATGGTGCAGTGAGCTAAAAAACGGTGTTGGATCTAGCCCTGATCTCTTGACTGGGTGAGAGTATTCTGTTTAATTCAGAGACTCTGTCCCTCACCACCCCTTGTTGTAAATATTTTTGTCCACCCTAAGCGTGGAAGGGTATGCTCAGATGTGAGTCCCTTGCTCATTGCACCATCAGGATTCAAGCAAGCCGGGCCGAAGAGGCTGAAATGCCAGAAACCGGTCCCCGGTAGCTTGTTTCCTTCCCAGTGTAAGAATTGGCTTTTGTAGTTTGGTTTGCCCTGTTCCCATCATGCACTGGGACAGGAACAGACTAATTTGCATACAGCCAGGTTCTGAAACTGGGATGGTGCAGTGAGCTAAAAAACGGTGTTGGATCTAGCCCTGATCTCTTGACTGGGTGAGAGTATTCTGTTTAATTCAGAGACTCTGTCCCTCACCACCCCTTGTTGTAAATATTTTTGTCCACCCTAAGCGTGGAAGGGTATGCTCAGATGTGAGTCCCTTGCTCATTGCACCATCAGGATTCAAGCAAGCCGGGCCGAAGAGGCTGAAATGCCAGAAACCGGTCCCCGGTAGCTTGTTTCCTTCCCAGTGTAAGAATTGGCTTTTGTAGTTTGGTTTGCCCTGTTCCCATCATGCACTGGGACAGGAACAGACTAATTTGCATACAGCCAGGTTCTGAAACTGGGATGGTGCAGTGAGCTAAAAAACGGTGTTGGATCTAGCCCTGATCTCTTGACTGGGTGAGAGTATTCTGTTTAATTCAGAGACTCTGTCCCTCACCACCCCTTGTTGTAAATATTTTTGTCCACCCTAAGCGTGGAAGGGTATGCTCAGATGTGAGTCCCTTGCTCATTGCACCATCAGGATTCAAGCAAGCCGGGCCGAAGAGGCTGAAATGCCAGAAACCGGTCCCCGGTAGCTTGTTTCCTTCCCAGTGTAAGAATTGGCTTTTGTAGTTTGGTTTGCCCTGTTCCCATCATGCACTGGGACAGGAACAGACTAATTTGCATACAGCCAGGTTCTGAAACTGGGATGGTGCAGTGAGCTAAAAAACGGTGTTGGATCTAGCCCTGATCTCTTGACTGGGTGAGAGTATTCTGTTTAATTCAGAGACTCTGTCCCTCACCACCCCTTGTTGTAAATATTTTTGTCCACCCTAAGCGTGGAAGGGTATGCTCAGATGTGAGTCCCTTGCTCATTGCACCATCAGGATTCAAGCAAGCCGGGCCGAAGAGGCTGAAATGCCAGAAACCGGTCCCCGGTAGCTTGTTTCCTTCCCAGTGTAAGAATTGGCTTTTGTAGTTTGGTTTGCCCTGTTCCCATCATGCACTGGGACAGGAACAGACTAATTTGCATACAGCCAGGTTCTGAAACTGGGATGGTGCAGTGAGCTAAAAAACGGTGTTGGATCTAGCCCTGATCTCTTGACTGGGTGAGAGTATTCTGTTTAATTCAGAGACTCTGTCCCTCACCACCCCTTGTTGTAAACATAAATGTGCAGGGACATTCTGTAATCTGGAATCAATATCTCTCAACACATAGTGACCCTTAAAGTCACGCAAAAACAATCTTACTCCTTCCGGAGAACAACAAATTACAGCTCCTAGAGCTTTCAGTGTTTTGATACCTAACAAGTTTTCTGGACATGATTTCGTGAGCAATAAATCTGTAGTGCGAGACAATGGACCAACTAAAAGGGGTACTGGTTTCGATACTTCATTTACAATAGGCTTTCCTGAAAATCCAAGGGAAACATTCTGTGAGCCTGAGAGGGGTGCCCCTGGAACCTCGTCGTGACTGATTGTTGTTCTGCTTGCCCCTGTGTCAATCAAAAACTTTCTATCTTTTCCTAATACTTGACTATGTACATAAGGACCCTCTTGATCTACAGGGACCTCAATAAGAGGCAAGCCAACCTCCCTCTCTAGGCTGTTTCATGTGTATCGCTGATAATCGGGATAATCAGTTTGTGCATACTGGTACATCTGCTGAGTTGCATGTTGTGTTGCGGCAATCGGTTGTGACTGTGGTACCGCTACGGTCTGTACTGTCTGTTGTGGAGCATGCATAGGCTGTACATTCTGTGGAACGTGTTGTTGGGCCTGATCTTGTCTAGGTTGACGTGGTCTTTCTTTAGTTTTACCTGTAGATATATTGTGTTTCAAGACTGCACAATCGTTTACATAGTGACCTGGCTGTTTACAATAGTTGCATATCCCTTTAACAGGAGCTGCTGAATTATTGGACTGTGGCATACCCTTTTTCTGACCGTCAGCTGGAACTGACTGAGCAACTAGCATTTTCATTTTCGTGTCTTTCATACGCCTTTGTTCGTGATCATGTTCTTCTCTAATTCTGTTCTGGTGGTACTGTAACATTTGTAACATTTGGGAAGGCGTGTTTGCTTGCCATGTGCTCTCGACTTTCAGTACACGATTCTTAACGTGGGGTAGAGAATTCTCGACTAATTTAGATACAAAAAGGTGTGGGTATGACTCGCTACTTGCTTTCAGGCCACTATTAATAATAAAACATTTCTCAAATCGGGAATAAAAATCGCTAGTGTCTTCGTCGGGTTTCTGTTTGCAGGCTGAGATTGCATCCCAGTCCTCCTTTTTAGTTGCTAATAACCTTGGCAATACTTGTACTAACAATCCTGGTAATGCTTTAGTTTTGTCCCCAAGACCCAACCCTGGGGTTCGGGTCGCTTCTTCATTTTCTAATGCAGCCCAATCTATCTTTTGTTCTCCCACCTCCCACTCTTTTTCTTTGAGTTTCTCGTAAATACCAGCAGGCAATAATACTTTCAATATTTTCATAATGTCGGGATGGGTGTAATCACCCATGAGTAACATGTCTTTTATTTCACGGTGAAAACCTGCAGGGTCTTTATCATGACTGGGCACTATTTTCTTCATTTCTAACAATTCCATTTTAGTTATGGGCGTGTATACATACACACGTGTAAGGGTGTTATCATCATTCCTGACTGGATGTACTTCTCGCAAGGGATTTTGTCTGTCTATGTAAAACATTTTTCTTTCTGGGGGTGGAGCTGAAACAAACTGTGGATTCAGGAAGGCACTATATTTGTGTCGATGTTCTAGAATTACTTTAATTAAATCGGTACCCAGGCCTCTCCATTTATTCATGAGTAACTCTATTAGTACATCAGGCAAGGGACCTGGATCAGAATGTTGGCTTTTATACAGAATAAGGAGATGCTGTATCATGTACATACCAGCTAGTCGCTGTTCGTCTGGGGAAAGATTCAAAAATGTTTGTGCTACTGCGTCATCATTATATTTATCAGAATTGTCAGCCCATTGTACTGCTGACCTGGCTAATTCTTGTTCATCCATGGAATTGAGTACATGGTACCCCATTCGCTCTTGAAGTACTTTATAGGTAGCCTGAAATAGATGTTCAGGAGTCTTCGGATTTGACATAGCAGAGTGGAATGTTTCTGGTATTGGACAGAGGTAATGTTTCTGGTTTTCACACGTTTCTTGTTTACGAATGGGTCTGTCGAAGGGCCTATCAAAAGGATGTGGTCTAGGGAATTTCCCTCTGCCTACATATCCTATCATCTTTTTGTCTGACTGATGCGAAGTTTCTGCTAGATCCTCTGTATTATCCTCCTCCTGCGAGGAAGTCGGACCGTCTGATTCAAGATGTTCTTCAGGGGCTCGCCGGGCATGTATTTCTATTATTTCTTTACGGATCTTTCTAACCATAATATGTACACTGTTCTCCTTCTCATGTTTACCATCCGCGATATTCTGGCTCCATCTATGCAGTCTATCCATTTCACTTTGCGGAAAACCTGCCTGATCTTGTTCTCTTATTAAACAATTAACCATAAATCGCATTATTAAACCTTTGTTCTCTACTTTCTGATGTGACATGGCTTCGGCAACACACTCCATTCCTTCTCCTGTTCTAATAAAATAATACAATTTGTCTAGATGTTCTGGCATTCCTGGTGGTAATATCAGATAATCTGTAACACGTCGCAAACGTAGGGACGCTAGCAACATGGGTCCTGTTGTACCGGGCACTGGGTCATATCTACAATCTGTAAGTTCTCTTCTAAGCTGTTCTGCCGGTGCACCCTTAGGTGTCCGAGCCTTTGCTAAATCTCTCATTGTCACTCGGTGTAACGGTGGGGGTGTTTGATAACCTCAGGTAGCACCTCCTGAAGCGGAGGCTTGGCCATAACCTGGCTGTAGGGTCGGTACCTGCTGTAACTGAGTTGGGGCCTGAACCGCGCCAGGCCCAAAAGGATTATGCGGATTAATAGGGGGTGCAGGTAAGGGTGGAGGAAGCAGACCGGGAGGGGTTAGCTGTTGCGGACCTGGGGGCTGAAGATCAGGGGGCGGGTTACCGTCAGCAGGTGGCACACGGGCAGGCATACTAGCATATGCGGGAGCTACAACATCCAAGTAGGATGAAATAAAAATGTCTGCTGCGGTCTTGTGATGTAATTTAGTTGGAACCAATGGAGGGGGGAGATTTTTCGGTGTTTCCGGGGTCGCCTTAGGCAGGCCCTCGGATAGGACTGGATACAATCCTGTCATAATTGCGTTACTCCGTCTATCGTGTTGTTCCATTCTAACTCGTTCCCCTTCTTCTAGTAGTTCTTTTTCTTTGGCTTTTTCAGAATCCTCTCTACTTTTCTCCGCTTTTCTGAGTGCTTTCTCTGTCCGTCTGTGTGATTCTTTACGCCATAGTTCAATGGCATCTTTCTGTGACTGTCTGGCTTTCTTTTTCCATAATGCTTCTTCTACTCTCATGATGCAATCGGCATCCCATGTCCCTGTAACGGGCCATCTCTGGTTCTCTGCTAAATCCTTGGTGTAATCCACCCACAAGTCGAGATATAATACAGCGTCTAAGCCGTGTTTGTGGTACATAAAATATCCGGGAGTGTCCCTGGGTGGGATGGGAACAGCTTCCTCGAGTATCCCTTTTCTAGTTCCTATCTGTTTCAGTTTAGAAAACAGCGGCATTTTGAGCCGTGATACTTGATACTTGATACTTACTCGGATTTGGACACAACTAATACAATAAACACAGTAATGAAAATCAAACAATCACTCATACCACGACATTAAAACACATTAAAACATTTCGGAAAACGAACAATAACTTGATAGCTGAATACTTGATATACTGCTAAACAGTACAGATACACTGCTAAACAGTGCAGACCGGGTCTGTGTACCCAAACCCGTCTTGACCGGACACAAATTAATGCACCCGTCTAGATGCGTCCCCAGCAACGGTACTCACCGGGAAGCACGGAACGGAAGGCCTCGGAAACTCGACACTGGACTGGACCGGACTGGACTCGGCTCGACTCGTGACGTAGGTACTTCGGAACTTCGGAACTGGTGGGCCTCTGAACACCTCGGACCTTGCTCTCTCGGCTGGGCTCTGGTCGGGATCCTCCGCACTCCTCACCGCCTCGTCTGGGTGTCGATCGCAGCCTCAGTCACCTCCGTTGGCCTGAGGGAGATACAGGAAATCCTGCGGGTACGCGTAGTTGTCCGTCACGGCTGTGGCAGGGGACCAGGCCTGCAACGCACCGCCGGCGCGTAAGGTGGGGGAGGGGTCCCTGTTCGGGCGCCAATTATGTGGTAAATAAAATTACCTATGCGGAATTTCAATGCGGTAAAGTTCAATAAGAATAACTCAATCAAAAAAATGAGAGGCAGAGTCCGTGGCATCTGAGTTATAAGGGTTTTATTCCATAAAATGGAATTGGTTCGAACCAGGTATCATGTTCCATCACCACGAAGGTTCAGGAAGGGATAGACAATGCTTTATTAACAGAATACAATATATTTAGTAAATGCATATAATGGTGATGGATACAGAAGGCGTAACAGCTGAGAGAAAAGAGATAAGAACACATGTACGTAACAGAAGGCGTGCACGAGGGCGTACACGGAGGTGTGTGCTAGACAACGTCACATGAAAGTGTCACAAGTGGGTGGATCCATAGAGGAATCCTGCAGTGTCAGCAGAAATATATGGCAGAGATGCGCGCGCAGCAGCATGACGTGTGATTGACGTGGAACTGGAGGGTGAAGGGGACTTGACATTTAGCACCATACGTGGAGACAGAAGTCTGGCGTGTCAGAACAACCTAAACCCAAATCATATCTAATATCTTGTGTTTGAGGAACTGTATTATCTAGAAGGAAAGGTCTCTCGGGCAGAGGCTATTCTATACTGACTGCTAGTGCGTGCATATGTGTCTACGTGTCTACGTGAGATGCGAGGGGCCATGGGCCTACCATGGTAACAGGAGCAATGAATTACATGCACGGAGACAGAAAGGCCGGGCCCTTTGCTCTGCAGCTGGGGAGATGTTTTCCTAAATCACTAGACAGGAATGTATTTTCGAGGAGCGGAGCAGATAACTTGAAGGCAAAATACAGTCTTGGCAGGCAAGCAGGCCGAGCGGGGCACCGCTAGCCGCGCAGGGAGTAGGGTAAGGGTCATGGATGCAGATCCAGGTTGCAGCTTTCAGAGACAGAAGGCAGAAAGGGCTCAATGGCAGGAATCCGGGCCTAACTCGCCAGAGCCAGGAAAACGTGAAAGTGCACCATGTAAAGACGGTGGCACGGCATACTTAGGAACGGAATTATCGACCCATTCATGGTGGATCTGAAAGAGGACATGTTAACGTTGGACGCAAATGTATTCGCGTCTTCATAGCGGGTTGTGGAGGGAACATACATGTACTTGAAGCACGTACATGGAGCCGTTGGGGTCTACGTTAGGGGACACAATTGACCATAAAAATTCATATTACCTCACGCCACTCAACAGAACAGGATAAAGAAATGTGTAGTATCCCCAGATACGAAAAAACGAAATCAGGATAAATGACAAAAGTATTAACGCCACAGCCTAAACTAACTACACTAACACCCAACCCCCCACCCTGCACCCCTGCATATGGCTTCCGCCGAACCCCAACTAGCAGTGTGCCTGTCGCCCCATCTAACTAAATACTAAAAATTGAAAATGGTGGAGGGCACGTTCGTACATGCCCCCGGTTCCCCCTCCCTCCCACCAGAACCGAGAATCCCCAAGAGTAAATTCACAAATCTATTAAGAAGCTAATGCAGTATGCAACAGGGGAAACTGTAAACACCGCCCAACCTCCCGCAAGCATCATGGTAGCAAATCCCTCATCCATCAAGACCACGATGTCAAACCCAGTCAATCAGTCTCATCCTTGACCCTTCCGATCGGATGTGCGAACCCCTTCCGGACGAACTGCCGCCTCCACAGGATAGTCAAAATACGAGAAAAGTGCAGCAAAGTTCAAACTGAGATCAAGCAAAGATGTTAAGTCACTGAGAACTCAATCAGGTCCAAAGACTCTCCTCACCGTCATGAACTCCCAAGGTTGTTTCCTCAGCCATCGTAATGGAACTGGCGGATAGGGGAGAGACGTGGTTTCAAGCCCAAAACAGTTCTCCTTAAAAGTCTCCGGAAAGGGAGCACCTATTAGTCCTTCCACAGTCAACGTTGATAGTAGGCTTGACGATCCATTCGAAGCACCGATCTCACCCCTATCGGCCATCACACCGGCCGGAGGCTCCAACACCTCTCTTTGCGTGGGTATCTCGAGCTGCTTCATTCCTTGTAGTGGAGCAGGGTCCAGTCCAATCCGCCCAATTTCAAACAAATGCGCTATCATTTTATGAATAAGGGCTTCCACGTTTGTATGAAGAGCCCCAATGGCCGCCAGCACAGTTCGCAACGACGGTTCATTCTCAGTCCGCTCCACCGCTCCTCGCTCGATATCGACCATTTTCACGTCCCCCATAGATCCCGGTCTCCCCGGGGGAACAGTCAAAAGTGGAACGGACAACAGGAGAGGGGGACTCAATGTTCACAGCGGATTCGATCTGCGCTTCGCCACCGCATGCGAAGATCTGAACCCAGCGAACGCCGGCGGGTGGCTAACCGGGCCACCGGGTCAGGGACCTCCGCCCACAGCCTCAGTCGTGCATCGTCACCCCTCCTTCGATGTTTACAAACTCAGCAGACCACCATCAAAATCGGGCCAAGAAAACCTCCACAGCAATAGACCGGACCCTGCCACACGCTCGCGGCCGATGTTGTTCAACTGGAACGCGGCTGGGCCAGTACTCGAGACCCCGGCTTCCAAGCTGGGCTAGGCCACAAACTTTAACACGGTATAACTCTGTCTACCAAACCGGTAGAAATCTCGGGATCGCACCATCGAGCTGTAGTCCGGTTCATACACACGGAGGCAGGGTGTAAAGACAGGATAAATGACAGGATCATCTGGCAGGAGACGGAGGTCGGCGGAGCCGGGAGCCTAAGCAGCCATCGTGTTCGCTAGCGTAGCTCCTCCCCCCGTTGGTCACTGTTTTTGTTTCTACTTGCAAACGAAAATACAAGCAGGCTTACCTGATTATTTTGGTTCCCTCAACTAGAGAGCCAATATGTGGCCTCTCCCCCAGTGTCAGACATCTTTATGAGTTTCATTGTTACAAAACAAAGTGAAAGAATGGCATATATGTAGTATGAAGTCTAGCTCTGAAGGTACGATTGACTCTAAGAAGTGTATTGTCTTTTAGGATAGCACTTATCAAACTAACACAATATTATAGGAACACTTTAGGTGCAATTTCTGATAATTGTTTGCTTCTAGGTTGCTACAGATTCATAACTATACCATTTGCAAGCACCCAGAAGTACTAATGGCCGTAGATGAATGTCATTAACATTATGAGTACTCAATAGAAGTTATCTAGAAGTGGGACATAATAGTGAAAAAATTATCATCTGAAACTAGGTTCCCGCTCGCATCCGTGTATTGCGAGATCATGATTAAGAGAATATTGTGAAGGATAATTTGCAGTCAAAGTAGCTCCGCTTGTCCATGTGCTTGCTGCTGGCATCTGTGCAGTCTGCAAGTCCTAGGATTAAACCATTATGGAGGGCTTGTCGAAGATGACACCCATGTAAGAGTCGATCCTTGAAGCTTCTCTGCACCGGTTATGCCATGAGCAGCTAGGGGACCTCCAAACTCACTCTAGGGGGCCTGAGGAAGGTGGGGAGCGGGGGCTGAGCACAGTCTGCTCCCAGGATTGAGTCGCAATACGAAGAAACCCCCCATTCAAGCACTGCGAGCCGCCGCCCGATGGCACCTACCCACAAGATGACGGACGCTGTGTGTGAGCTCATGGAGGCCCACTGATCACTATCTGAGGCTGGTGGGTGGTGCAGCGAAAGGAGAGTTCCCTCTTGGCAAATGGAGTACTAGCTGAGCTCCGGCTCACCCATCTGGGGCCAGTGAGGGACTGACTGCAAAATACGGTGGTGGGTAGCGGCCGGAAAGACACACTCCCCAGTGAGTGGCCCTTGTGGACCACAAGGTTATCCTCCTGGGAACACCTGGGCCTGATAACACAAGAGGAGACCGACACCAGTCGGGGCGGCTGCCTTCGGGGCAGGCCCCAGGACCTAGGACCTGACCACTAACTGCAACGACCCCCCACCCCCGACGCCATGCCTAGCTGAATGGTGCCCGAGGGCGACTTATATTAGATCAACTCCTCCTCACATTCGATGTGTATCTTTTCAAGACTTCTCGTCAAAAGCACTCAAATTGCTAAGGTCTGCAGGCAACCATGGCGAACTACCAGAGCAAGAGAAACAACACCATCAAGGACATACTTTCCAGGAACTGTGACAGGGTGGCCATTCCAAGGAGGAGGAACTAGAGGCATGCCAGTGCAATCTGCTTGAGCTTCAAGACCAGAACACGGATCTCGGTTATCATCTGGAGGATTTGGAAAACAGATCCCACAGATCCAATATTCAAATAAAAGGGGTTACACTGCAGTCACTCTGGTATGCTGCAAGAATACGTCCTTTGCCTTTTCTGCCATATAGTATCGGTGCTCGCCGACAAATACATCGTCTTGGACCACACACTCACAGCTGGCCACCCCGCCGGTGCTCCAGGGACCTCACTGGATATCTTAACTTGTCCTCACAATTATCGCCAGAAGGAGTTGATTATGGCTTGGATCTGGGAATAGTCACCTTAGAGGGAAAGTTTAGCTCTACCAAGATTGCTCCCATATTTCACTGCATCGGCGCATGGCCTTGAAGCCAGCTACTGCCTTACTCTGGGAGAAAGGAATCTGCTACAAATGGAGGCACCTGTTCTGCCTTATCTGCACCTGGAAGACGCACATTGTCCACAGTCTAGATGAGGCTCGCCATGTCTTGGGGCTGGAGCAGGGAGAGAGCCCCCCCATCATCGCAGTAACAGCGATCCCTCTTGCTGCCTCCCCGTGAAATGGCACCGTTTAGACCCGCGACTGAAAAGAAAACTGTCAAGCCCTCTGCCGTAGAGTGCGGTCGGCTCTGCTTTAGCAACCACACCAGAGGGACCTGTACCCCGGACCGCACCACGTATTGATTCTGGTGGTTGACTTGACTCCTAGATGAGCTGGGGGAGGAGCTGCTTGCTCCGCTGAACAGGGGAACCCTATTCCTCCACCAAGAGGCTCCACCCCACCGACCATCAGCTGAACTTTCCTGCGAGCCACTAGTTCATATCATCTTTGCCCCAGGGAACAACTGAGCTCCAGTCAGTAATTTTCTCCCCACGCTTGTTTCAGGCTGGTGACATGGACCCCACTTACACAACACATCAGACTCTATGCATTGAAGCAGGTGGTTCTCGCTGTTTATTTGTTCCCCTGCCCCCACGTTGCTCACAACCTTTCCCGACTCGCTATTTACTGCACACTGCTCAGACAGACCCACTAGAGCAAGGGGGACACTTACCTGCGATGCTACAAGAATGGGGAAGCTGGCAGCCTTCCTCCCACTCCAAAGCCATGGTTAACGTGCTAACTCTTAGCGTCCAGGGCCTCAATGCCACAGCAAAACATCTAGCTTTGCTAGCAATGCTGAAAGGCTCTCAATGTGATGTATGTCTTTTGCAAGAGACCCACCTTCTTCAGTCTGACTGGGGTTGCATGAAATCCATATGGTTTGATAGACCGTATTTCTCCCCTGGGCCTGGAAAGAAGGAAGGAAGGTGTGGTGATCCTCTTTGCGACCCATTTCTGGGGGCAGCTGCTTAAAGTGCATTCAGAATTAGCTGGCCAACTTCTCAACTCAAGTCTTTACCTCCACACTTGTAACATCACTTTGGCCTGCCACTACGTGCACAATGAACTTCAGGAAGCCTTCATCCACTAAGCAGTTGGGAGAGTATTTATGTCCCCTGATGGTGATGTTTTAATTGGGGGGGGATTTCAACTTTGTCCCTGATGCCCTCTTGGACTTCTCAATTCAACGGGTAGGCCCAACTGGGGGAATACACTCAGCAAGGACTCCAGTGGTTATTGGTGGCGGCCTGACCGAAGACTGAAGATCCCGGAACCCCACCATGAAAGACTATACTTTCTTTTCCACAACACACTAGACGCACAACAGGATTGATTATTTTCTTGTCACCAACTCCCTCATACCAACTGTCACACACAGACATCTGACTGGTGGCCCTATCAAACCATGCCCTGATTTCAATCACTCTCCACCTGCCCATTACCTGTCCACGACTGGGTTTATGGCGTCTCAATCCCACGATACTAGCTCACAAGCCCACAGTCAATGAAATTAATGTCTCAATACAGACATACCTCTCTACCAATGACAACCCCCACACCTCAGTGGCACTATTATGGGATACAGTTAAGGCAGTGGTCAGGGGGGATTTTATAGCCATGGCCACAAAGCTTAATAAGGACAGGCTGGACAAGCACAAGCAATTGAGGGCCCTAGAAATCACCCACAGGCAATCTGGTTCAAGCTCGAAGACAACTCATGTTGGCTAGGAAGCAACTTAAAGTGTTAGATATTGATACTGCAGAACACTCCCTACTCTGTACTAGGCAGAAATACTATGCAGGGGACAGCTGTGCCAGGTGACTTCCCGCCTACCGAATGTGTGCACAGGCCCAACGCCACCATATCGTAGAGATTCGGGCCAATCTATCCCTAGGTATACCATGATGAGGGTATTGCGGCAGAGTTAGAGTGCTTCTATGCCAGATTGTACATGGCAGAACCGCTCAGTTCCGCTGAGGTCTCGGACCTCATTGTACGGGCTCCTTGGCCAACCTGCCCGCTTCGACGGGGACATCACAGTAGACTAGGTTCTTAAATTCATAGGGAAGCTCCAATTAGATAAAGCGCCTGGCCAGGATGGGTTTACACCCACATTTTATAAGCAGTTTGGTGCGCAGCTGGCTCCAGTGTTGACTAGGCTATAATACTCTTTTAGCGCGCAAGAATCCTTACATACACAATGAAAACAGCCATCATCACAGTCATACCTAAGTTTGGGAAGGACCCCACGTTCTGTGTTCCATATTGTCCCATTTCCTTCTTAATGTTGACACCGTCATTTTTACTAGCATACTTGCAACTTGATTGGGGTCGTGCATCCCCTAATTCAAGGTATTACCATGGGAGGTCAGGCTCATAAAATAGCCTTCTATGCGGGCGACGTCCTAATGACTGTCACTCAACCCCTCCGCTCTCTTCCCCTGCTGTTGACGGATCTCGAGATGTTTGGCATAGTATCTGGGTTTAAGATTAATGCACGGAAATCTCAGGGTCTCAACCTCATTATCCCGCAGAGTGAGAGGTCCAAACTAGAGACCCTCTTCTCCTTTCCCATGGCGACCCAAAGGGCTCAATACCTAGGCATTCAACAGTTTTTCTCCTTGGACAAGACTGCGGAGATCTACTACGCAGCTCCGTTGGCCACTGCCCGATTCACAGTCAACTCTTGGAGAGGCGGCCCCACATCATGGCTTGGGAGGATTGCGGCCATCAAAATGTCCCTTCTAACCGAGATTCTTTACTTCATGCAGACACTTCCCCATCAACCACCTCCTCACGTCTTACAGAAGCTCCAACAACGTATGGACACATTTATTTGGAATGGTAAGTGCTCACACATGGCTCGGAAGTGATCCCACTTGCAGGGGACGGTGGAGTGGGGGGGAGGGTTGAGTGTCCCTCTCTTAGTGCACTACTATCAGAAGACGCAGCTGCAGTACCGGGTGGAATAACAGCAGCAATGTACAGAAAACACTGGTGTTTTATAGATCAGGCCATTGCCTGCATACATATATGGAAAATACCCAGGCTCCTTAAGAAATATCGTCCACCAGGGGTATACATTTCTCCGGTGATGAGGGCAACCATGGGGATATGTGAAAAATTCAGCTTATGCCTGATCAAAGAAGAGAGAGAGGACTCAATATGCTAGTCCGGATCCCCGGTTTATATATGCTTTATCAATAAGAACTAGCTAGAGGTGCGAGACTCTGTTGCGTACGCTTTATCTGGGAAACCGTTAGGTTTGTTTAAAAAGCCCTCGCCCACCAACCTAGTTGGTGGCATGCTTCATCATCGGGCCCACCACAGTGGCACCTAGCATGCCCCGGGTGTGCTTCGACGCCAGTATTGCTGCGGAGCTGGTATACTTGCTGAGTGTGGTGTGTAGTGAGTGAGAAGGTGAAAATTTAAAAGCTATACAGTAGGTCCCAGTACCCGAGGATAAGATAGGTACATTTTATTGACTGGGCCCCTGTTACCGGATAAAAAGGCTGTCGGACGTGTTGGTGAATTTATGATTCCCTACGTCCAGTGCGGTCTACATGTTTTAGCCAGGCCTTAAAAACTGGCTTTCCTCAGGACCAATGAGTGAAAAAGTGCAAATAAGGGATACTAAATTATAGTGTTGTTTCTTTGGTATGTGTCGCACTCCCTAAAGTGCGTCTATATGTAGAGGGGGATTCCCTCTTGCTTTTACTACACATAACATCTAGGACAAAGACAGACGTACAGGTAGAGTCAATTAGCATGGTGAATTGGTAACACACGATATTGCCGACTGGTAAGGTGTGTGCTCGTCCTATGTTGGACTAGGGTGTGGTCATGTTCGTGGCATGACTAGTTATTCTGATCATAAGACCGTAATGGTGGTGGTGGGCTAAGACAGCGTAAATTTAGACATGGTGAAGAGCAGGTAAGTAAATGTACTTTTTCCTCACACAGGCTAGTGTCTGTAAAAGCCTCATTGGGTCACTCGGCAGAGGAAAAGACCCTACGGAAAGTTTTTGAAAGCGCGGTTAGCGAACAACCTGTAAGGAGAGAATTGCTTACCCCAATACTGTTAATCGACTGTGCATTACTCACGGAAGTACCGGTCTGGTTCCTCCTTGGACCTGTCATCCTTCTGCGATGCCCGGATTTGAATTGTGAGGGCTATCGCTCGGTTTATAAGTAGCTCGGTTGATTGGCTGCACCTGTCAATTGCACTTTTTCACTCATTGGTCCTGAGGAAAGCCAGTTTTTAAGGCCTGGCTGAAACATGTAGACCGCACTGGACGTAGGGAATCATAAATTCACCAACACGTCCGACTTTTATCCGCTAACAGGGGCCCAGTCAATAAAATTTACCTATCTTACCCTCGGGTACTGGGACCTACTGTATAGCTTTTAAATTTTCACCTTCTCACTCACTACACACCACACTCAGCAAGTATACCAGCTCCTCAGCAATACTGGCGTCGAAGCACACCCGGGGCACGCTAGGTGCCACTGTGGTGGGCCCGATGATGAAGCATGCCACCAACTAGGTTGGTGGGTGAGGGCTTTTTAAACAAACCTAACGGTTTCCCAGATAAAGCGTACGCAACAGAGTCTCGCACCTCTAGCTAGTTCTTATTGATAAAGCAAAAATTCAGCTTAGACAAACAACTTTCCACACCTAGTGCACCACTCACACCTATCATAAGGAACCCAGACTTTCCCCCGGCACTACATGACATGTCCTTCTCCCCTTGGCAGTAGGCTAATTGTAAAGTTATAGGGGATTTGTTTGATATCAACGGCTTGCTGGACTTCCCCCAGGTCAAGCCCGATTATGGTCTACCTGACGTAGAATATTGGCACTACACTGCTCTCAAGCACTGGGTAGCACAACACCTCTAGTACGCCCACATTCAGACACTCCCCCACTCCCTTTCAGAAGCGGCTTCTCTCTCGCCATGATGACAAATACATCCTCTCTTATATTTAACCCCTTCCATGCTCATGACGAGCTCAGCTCGTCATGCAGCACAGTGCTCGTGTGCTCATGACGAGCTGAGCTCGTCATGACCACACCAGTTTCTATTGTGGTCCAGCACAGTAGAAAAATATTTAGAGCATCCAAGAGGTTAATCCTTCCTTAACATGCTTCCCTATGTCACCATCTCCCCTGCCCGCTCACGCTGGGAATCGGAGTGCGAGCGTTTGTTATCTGAGAATGAGTGATTGGATATTCTTCCACGTGACCGCACCTCCACCTGTAGTGCCTCTGGGAAAGAAACCCTCCTTAAAATCACACACTATTGATAATATACACCATAATGTATTACTAAGTCGAAACGCGGTATCGTTGTCTGATGTTGGCGCCATTGTAACCACATATGCACATTGACCCACCTCTCCTGGCACTGTTCCAAACTACACTGTTATTGAGCGGATGTCCTAGCGGACATAGATCAAATGTTTGACTCTGAGCTGCCACGCTTCCATAGCTACATCCTACTGGGTCTCTCTAATGAGTTGACCTATCCCTTGCCGCCTGCTAGGGGGGGGGCCATCACCCTGGCATTATGCACAGCCAAACAGGATCTCTTGTCGAAGTGGGACATGGAGGCAGCTCCAACGCATACGCACTAGGTATACAAGTTATGGTACCTCCTGGGCATGGAGAAATAGGTGACCTTCGTCGAGCATAAGCTCTCCCAATTCTAGAAATCCTGGAACCTTTGCCTTCGGCTCCTGGCACAGAGCTTTTGAGAGCTAACCTGCCCTTCCCTGCTTACCTGCAAGTCCTCCGCCTCACAGCAGAGATCCCGAGCCAGACCTAGCCATCCCGCTTTGGGGACTCCTTGCTTTGACTGTATTGAGATATTGCCTGCAAGCATCATCCTCCCCTTCCCTCCTTGTTTCTGCCCGCTCCATCCCCATCTTCCCCGGATACCTGTGGACGTTTGAATATCTTCCCATTCCCTCTCCCACCCTCTTCTGGTTCTTTTTCTTCGCTGGCCAGTGGTTGTAGGCGAGTGAATATGGTTTTGCTTACTCTTCGTGAAAATCAGTACAATCAATTTAATCCTAAAACATTATGGAGCGGTTTACTAAGTATTGTCATTCGAATGCTTCAAAACATTATCCCATTATTAAGCACCAACATAAAGGACAGACAGTATGAGAAAACAATTACACAGAGAATGAGTTGTACAAACTAGTATAACAGACACCCAACAAGCTTTCTTCACTTTACACAGGGATGTTTTGAAAGTATCAAGATGAATAGTTTAAAATAATTTCCAACTCTAAATGATATTGTGAGGCTGACTGGAGTATTAAGGCTACATTGTTGTCACTAAATGCCCTATAATTTAGACATTTTTAATTGGTCATCTGAGCTCTTGTCTGGGAAAAGTATAACTTGCTTTCTGCTCTACTTCAAATCCTGTTTCTTCAGGGTTGCTCTCTTAGGTAATCCATCTCTTTTTTCAGGGCCCATAAGAACTGCCATTGTCTTCTTTCACTTTTGGATTTGAGCCATTTCGCTATTTGAAAGAAAGGTTGTACTTATTCATAATCACCATTGGCTCAGGTTGGGTAGAAAACGTCAGCTGGCCACTTAGGAGTGCTAACTCTCTCCGATATCCTTGTTATCCTCCAATTGCAGTGAGTGTTCATTTATACTAGTAGATCTAAGCTCAGATGACCACAGCATGGGGATGTTCCTGATGACTCATTTTCTTAGACCTGAAAGAGCTTCTGTCCCCTCCAACGTGAAGTAGAGTGCTTTTTAGTCCTGATCACAAATCAAGAATTGCACATTATCGAGCTGGCAGGATAAGTGCACATGGAGTTGTCTGCTTTTGTTTTTAGCAGTGATCTTTAAAAATGTAAACCCCATTCAAGATTAAAAAGCAATATGTCCTTCTTGATGTGAATTTCAACATTTCACCTCAAATCACCTTCTGCATTTACTCAAACTAAGCAATTGTAAAAATGTGCAAGGCCTTTTGGTAAAGCCACGAAAAAGCTATTTAAGCCCTATAAACATTACATGAATTTTATTTTACATTTTTATGGAGAGCCTTTACATTCTGGTAGGATTTTTTGACTGGCTGCAGAGTGATACTCAAAAACCTGCTTACACCAAAAAAAGGATACTAGAGAAGCTGAATAAATATCCATATTCTTTTAATTGTGTTTACATTAAACAAGATAACAACATGAAAGGAGGAGGGCTGCTTTTGAATTCAAAGGTGATACAAAGGTGAACTTCCTCAACAATTGGAAGATGAACCAGGAGCATAGGAAAAAGATGACCATTAAGAAATGAGTTTAGCAAATGTGCTGCACAGAAAGGTCCTGTTTAACAGAGTTTCAGCCATGGCTTCACAATGTAGGCAATAATCTTTAGTAAAAATCTGAAAAGACCTCAAAGTTACAATTCTGCAAGCTGTTCAGACAGAGAAGAAACCATGTTTTCTAGATTGTTTCGGAACTGAAAAAGATCAGAACACCGTCCCAATTCCAGTTGGAAGGATTTAGTTTTGTGGTGCCTAAAATGGAGAAGACTATCTTCTTTTGACATTATACATTTTGACAATCCTTTCAGTTAACCCATATTTATTCTACTGCTTGCATCCCAAGCATATACCATAGTTACACCATGGGTACTCACAAACATTTTCCCCTGGGGGCACAAAGTATGGTATGTAGTGTGACTGAGGGCTGCAGTGATGGCAACAGGGTGGCAGTCGGGTGATTTGGGTTTGTAAGGTAGGTGTAGGGTAAGCAAAGCATGTACATGTAGTAGCTGAATTGCACAATGCAAAACCAGAAAACTTGGGATCAGCCCCGGCTTCCGCACTTGACCAAATTGTGTGATCCTAGGCAATTGATTTTTTTCACATTGCTTCCTTTTCCTTCTCTTGAGTTTGATTAAATAAACTATGATGTTGTCCATTTATAATAGCAACACATGACAACTGACTTGCTTCTTACTTCACTATTGGCATTGTTGTCAGGGTCGGTGGAGGCATGAATGTTTCTAAATTCATGTTTGAAAACTATCATTTAAACAAAAACCTCAATGCAGTGATATCATCGGATTTACTGCGACGAAAAAGTTCTACATGTTAATGAAATACAAGTTTTTGAATTTTGAAGAGACTGTCATATTTTTACACATTTGTTGGAAGATGTTTATAAAAATTGTCTTAAAAAAAAAAGTGATGCAGGAAGTCTTAGTTATTTCCATTCTGAACGTTCGTGCTGCGTCTAGTAAACAGCAGTTTAGTGTTGCAATATTCACCAAGGGGCTGCATGAAAAGGTCACGAGGGCCACAAGAAGCCCCCAGGCTGTACTTTGAGTATCACTGAGTTTCACTATGAATTTTTAAATGAAAACCGTCAAATATGAACAAAGGAGCTAGTTTTGCCACTAGCGATGTTGTTTCCATTGGAAAATAATTTGTCACTAGTGCAACTACATCAAAATGGCTCAAAAGCTTACGCATATAGATATCTCACCTTCTGGGGTGAATGGGCCACATTTTTTGGAACAGACCAGGACCTACTGTTTTGCCATTGAGTGCTCCAAAGATAACTAATACTTTTTTTTGGTTAATGGTAAAAAGCAAGCAAGATCTCCTTGTGCCATGTAAATTTACCAACTTCATATAGATTACTGCCTTATCAATGAGACCAATACTGCCACCCGTGAAGGCCTTGTGAAGCATCAATATTCTCATTAGCAGATTATTCCCAACATCCTTGACAAATAGATTATCATTGGGGTAACCCATTGTCAGTGATGCCAATGTTGATGATCAAGACAGCCTACTCCTCATTAGCATCAGTAAAAACTTGCGAACAAGAAATCCAGTTGTTCAACTGTATCAGCATGGTCAGTCTAATATCAATTGCCTCCTCATTTGTAACACCTTGGTCTTCGACCTCTGGTTTACTCCTTATACAGTTGGTAATTCCTCCAGTGACAGGATGACTCCAGTTAAGGTGCTGATTGATGAAGCATTGTCAGATCCTGACCTTTGGACATCCGATTCTTCACAGATGACAAGAAGGCGGAGTATTATGAGGAGAGTGCTCTCTTCCAACCCTCCTTTTGTTATGACCACCCAACATTGGTGTAATTTTCCCTGTATTCCTGGTCTCCAGGTGCCATCAAATTATTTGGCATCACTGCATTCCTTTTTAGGGTCACCAAGGTTTCTTATGATATCTTTCCAACCACGTGCCTCCTCCGTCATACGTTTCTATGATGGACCGTGCCCCGTGCTGAGTAGCTGACAAAACAACCTTAATGTGGCCAAGCTAAAAACAATGTACTTCTCATCAATATCCCTCAGCGGTATATTTCGGAGAGAGGGACTCTGCCTTTTAGCTTTCACAGTGCTTTGTGTTTCACGTACTAATCTGTGAAAAGGAGCAGTTCCTTCAGTGGTGATTTTAAAAGTATTGACTGTTATCATCGTTGGCGTCATTATTCTAACTTGCCTTTTGCTCTTGTGAAACGCATTAGCAGCAAACAGATGCCAGGTGCCAAACTTGCCTGCAGCATAACCCCTTAAGAGCTCCTCTCTACCTGTGCATTTATTGTTTCTGTGAGGGACATCTCACTAGGGTGTTGGCCCTGTGAACCACTTTAACAAACATAACCTCTATTTATAAAGGATACCACCACCTGACACATGAGGAAAATAACCATCAAATGCATTGTATGAAAACACCCATTAAGCGCTATTTAATTGGAATAAGATGTAGTCCAGAAGTTATTTATTTTATTTATATTGTGCACTGAATTGCATCTTGGGCCAGCACATGAAAAGGAAGAGAAGAATCAAAGCATCACCTCCCGACTTCTAACTGCTCTTAGGAAGTCAAACGTAGATTATTCTTTCCTAATTATTTAGTGGCAGCTGGTTTCACAGGCTGTTGTTCGAGACTAAAAGTCCCGTCTCCATGAAAACTCATTCTTTATTTCTTTAAACAGAAATTTTACATTTACCTATAAAGTAGACTATTTTTGTATTCTGTACCCATGCATTTTTAATGAGCAGCTTGCATTAGACTTAGTGTAAAGGAAACCATTGGGTTTTGTCTTTAACACTAGAGCAATATGAACAATAACATTGTTAGTTGTTGAGCTGTCAGGCTGCCCATGCTGTTATGGCCCAATAAAAACATTGTTAAAATGCTAATATGCCCAAACTAGTTTTTTTAGCTTTTTTTCCCCCTCATGATTTTACATAGACAATTGCACCATCCATCAGAAGAAACATATAGCGAGCATCAACTGCAAAGCATACACTTTCCAGTTCCCAATATAGTCCATCCTTTCGCCCATTTTTAAATGTATTTATTCGTTTTGCGCAACATCAAAGGAACAGTAATGACAGCACTGCCACATGGTCACCCCCAGCACAAAGCCCCTGTTTTGTAACACATTGCATGTCTGTCCAGACCAAGAATACACATTGCTACACTCTGATGGGTGTTGTGGCACATCCCTCCTCTACACAACTTTAGTATGCCATTCGGGTTGGGGGATTTCGCCCCCAGTTCTGTCAGTAGCAATGAGTGCAGGCCTAGTTTCAATGTTTCAAGGAGCATTCCACTGTCAGCCAGGGTATCCTTGCATGAGAATGTCACCTTTGTCCTGTAGTTAACTTTGAATTCAAAGCAGCCTTTATCCTTCCATGTTCTGATCCTTATCAGTGCAAATGAAGCGTGCTAACTCATCATGCTCTGCCAGCTAAGGAGGTCCCGGAGCATGGGGTAGGCTGGACCTTATCTATATAAAAAAATACACACAATGCCTACCCCATTCTTACTTTAAAACTGTCTACTTTGAGGAACAAACAAAACTAATTCTTAGTCTGTTCGGGTACTTTTATGTTCGAGGCATGTGGGGTGCTGAATTCATATCTGTGCATAGATCGCCACCTAGTGTTGGGTCCGGATGATTGCATATTGTTGTCCTGGAAGAGTCTTCGAAGTATCACGAGATAGGTGGCTTCTCCCCTGGACTACAGTGCGCATGGGCATCCTCTCCATCCTCAGATTGTTTTTTTCCGCCAGTGGGATCGGATGTACATTCTTAACTCAAGTTCGGAATCGATATAAAAAACTTTTCAACAAGGCCAAAAGGCCTTCGGGGCGTCGGTATTGTCTTTTCGTTCGGTGCCGCGTACTTGTTCCAGTTATTCGAGCTAGGCGTCGAAGACCGCTTACCTTTTTTCGACACCAAAGGCCCCATCAACGATCGACAATGGAACGGAGCCCGTTCAAGCGATGCCCCGTTTGCAACTCTAAATACCCTCACATCGATGTGCACCCGGTGTGCAATAAATGCCTATCTCCGGACCACGACGAGGCCAGCTGCATGGCCTGTTGTCGGTTCAGGTCAAAGAAAACTCTTTGACTTCGACGCGCCGCGAGACAGTCGGCGCAGAAGACAGCGCCCGACCCGGAGAACATATTCGAGGCTGACGCCGACAAGGGCGTCGATGAGAAGGATCCGGAACAACAGTCGGATCCTGCGTCGGAGCAGAACTCAAACTATGATGAAGACGAAGAAGAAGACTACGTACATGATGAAGACGTCGTAGAGGTAGGAGACGACGCACAGGCCATCAGAGCCGTCGACGACGACTACAGCGATGAGCAAGGCCTAACCACAGTTGCGGGGGCCGATAATGACAATGTACTTTCAAAGGCTCAGGTCTAGGCATCGCCAGAAGGCCTTAGCCAAGATCTTCACCTACATTCTATAGCCCCGCGTCAAGGCCCGGCTAAGAATATATCTAAGGAGCCATCGGTCGATCACCCACAGTCAACGGTGAAATCGAAACCGAAACAGACAGGCACAAAATCGAAACCGAAACTGCTAAAGACAGTCCTCGGATCGACGACTTCGGAATCATCGGATCCGATCAAATTGAAGAGTGTCATCAACCCTTCGGGGTCGCAAGGGGGTGTCGACCCGAAGATCGGGGCGTTGAAGCCTGTAACTAAGGTCAAGCACGTCGCACTGACTCCATCAACGTAGACGTCGAAAGATAGCGACACTAACAAAGGACTCAAGGCTCACAAGACCCTCGATCCGAAGCTTCCGGCCTCCAAGCCACTGGTGGTCAAGGCCTTCGAGTCGAAAACCAACATCGGCCCGAAAGAGCATGTCAAGCCGAGGCAAAAGAGCGTGCCCGCTGTGCACCAACAGCTCGAGTCGACGCAAGGCCAAACACAAACTGGTGATAACGCTAAGTCGGTCGGATCGAAGACGGCGCCAACCTCAAAGAAGGTCAGTCCGTCTCTAATGCTCACACCACCGGTAAAGCCTCGAACCAGCCAAAAAGGTGTCAGTAGTATCTGGGAATCAGCCCATAGAAGAGGACATTGTGTTCCAAGCGCCCTCCTATGATAACCAGTCGAAACTGTTCATCGACTTGCAGTCTGGCAGACTATTTATAAACTAAAAATCATTGCTGAAACTCCGATGGAGTCATACAGGATCCCACTCAAAAAGAAAAGGGACTCTGCCACCTCACCTGTTCTTTTCGAGCCTGTAGAGTCCTATGGACAGGAATATACCTACTCACCCACACGTACTAGTGAGGATAGGCTACAATGAGGAAGAATTTAATTATCCTATTGACGCAGATCAAGAGGAGCCCCAACCCTGGACTGACCCTGTTGACCCGGGTGAGCCGCACACCACGCCTGACACTTAGTCCTATACGGTCAAAACATCGCCAACTGAAGATACAGTGGCGTTTAACCCGTTAATTGAAAGGGCAGCAAATAACCATAATGTGGAAATGCACGCTGACCCAGTAGAGGAAGACTTTTTGTTTGACACTTTCTCAACTTCAGAAAGATCAGTAAAAACATTGCCTATGCTGAAAGCGGTCCTTAAACACGCTGCTGACATTTTTAAGGAAACCACAAGGGCAAGGGGTGTGAACCCAAGAATTGAAAGGAAATACCGGCCTGCGTCTGTGGACTCTACGTATATCAAAGGACAGCTGCCATTGGACTCCTTAGTAGTGGCTAATGCTTGTAAGAGAGCAAACTCTCAAACAAGTGGTGATGCTCCTCCTCCGGACAAAGAATCCAAGATCTTGGAAGCATCTGGAAAACGAGTAGCGGCTCAAGCGGCAAATATTTGGAGGATCTCAAATACACAGGCCCTATTAGCCAGATATGATAAGGCTCATTACGACACATTAGAGCAGCTGCTACAACACTTGCCTGATGTTTATAAGGAAGGAGCAGAAATGATGATACAGGAGGGGAAACTGATATCAAATACATCCATTAATTGTGCGCTAGATGCAGCAGACACAGCAGCTAGGGCAATCAACACAAGTGTGATGCTCAGACGGCATGCCTGGCTACGCATCTCTGGTTTCAAGCCAGAGATTCAAACTACATTACTCAATCAGCCTGTTAACCCTGACTTTTTGTTTGGTCCTGATGTGGACACAATCCTAGAAAAGATTAAAAAGGACACTGAGACAGCCAAATCCATGGGCGCTCTGCAGTCACAACAATTCAGGGGAGGTTCCCTTCATTGCTCCGGTAACAGAGGAGCCTCTAGAGGTCAAGCATCACAGCAAGCCCAATACAACAAAGGAGGCACACAGACCACCTATTACAAGAACAATAGGGGTGGATATCGGGGCAACAGCACCAAAGGCAGAGGACAAGGACATAATAACGCCAGATCCTCCGCCAACACTAAACAGTGACGTCTTGTCACTGCCCCCGGACCATATAACACCGGTCGGAGGAAGACTTCAGCAGTTCCTGCCAGTCTGGGAAGGCATTACCACAGACAAGTGGGTGAGACAGCTTATCCAATACGGCTATTGTCCAGAACTGACCTCCACTCCACCAAACATACCCCCAAGGCACCGTCCTATGTCCGCAGAGCACATGCACTTATTGCAGCAGGAGGTCATCTGTATGCTGCAAAAAGGGGCCATAGAACTCGAGCCTTTAGAACAACAGGGTACAGGGGTGTACTCGCTGTACTTCTTAATCAAAAAAAGAACGGGTCTCTCAGGCCCATACTAGACCTCAGACCCCTGAACCAATACATCTTGTCAGAACATTTTCACATGCTCACTTTGCAGCAAATACTACCATTGCTCAGTCAGGGAGATTTTCTAGCAACACTAGACCTGTAGGACGCATATTTCCAAATTCCGATTCACCCGGAACACAGGAAATATCTCAGGTTCACCATAAACAACCAGCATTACCAGTTCAAGGTCCTGCCTTTCGGGGTCACAACAGCCCCCAGAGTGTTTACTTAGTGCTTGGCGACAGTAGCTGCGCACCTTCGGAGACAACACATTCATGTCTATCCTTATCTGGACGACTGGCTTATCCAAGCAAATTCAGCCCAGCAATGTGCCAGCCACATGTCCCGCACAATTCACCTCCTACACAGTCAAGGATTTTCACTAAATTACCCAAAGTCTCATCTTCAACCCGCACATGTTCAACAGTACCTAGGAGCGGCAATAGACACTCTGGCAGCAAATGCAAAGCCAAACTCGGCAAGAATCAACAGCATGCAATTGCTGATTCAGAGATTCAGACCCCAACACTCACTCCCAGCGCAAGTGTTTATGCAGCTGATAGGTATGATGGCCTCCTGCATCTTCATAGTCCCTCACGCGAGGCTACACATGCGTCCGCTTCAGGAGTGCTTAGCACGACAGTGAAACCAGGCTCAAGGACAGGTAAAAGACCTAGTGTTGGTGACCGGTCGTGCATACAACTCTCTGCATTGGTGGAACACACAAAACCTTTGCCGGGCATGACCGTTCCAAGAGCCTGTACCACAGATAGTGCTGACGACGGACGCATCTCTCCAGGGCTGGGGAGCGCATGTACTCCATTACACAGTGCAGGGACTATGGACGACGCAGCAAAAGAGGATGCACATCAACCTGCTGGAACTGATGGCGATCTTCATGGCAATGCAGGCGTTCAAATTGCACTTGTGCAACAAGGTCGTGTTGATCCGGACGGACAACATGACTACCATGTACTACATCCAAAAGCAGGGAGGGACACACTCTCCGCAGCTATCACACCTAGCTCAGAGCATGTGGAAGTGGGCCATTCACAGAAACATGTTCCTCATGGCGGAACAACTCCCAGGCCAGGACAACCAGATGGCGGACCTGCTCAGCAGGCGCAGCCATCAGATGCACGAGTGGGAGATACATCCCTCAGTGCTACAACCGTATTTCCAGCAGTGGGGTCATCCAGAGATAGACCTGTTCGCCACAAAGGAAAACGCAAAATGCCGAACCTTCGGCGCCAGGTTCCCACACCCGCAGTCTCAGGGCAATGCGATATGAATGAACTGGTCAGGCATATTTGCGTACGCTTTGCCTCCAGCACCGCTCATACCGCTAGTGGCGCGCAAACTGCGGCAGCACTCTATGACGCTCATCCTGGTTGCTCCAACATGGGCAAGGCAGGCATGGTACACCACGTTCCTAGAACTTTCCGTGGTGCCTCACCAACGATTGCAACTCACACCCAGTCTCCTCACTCAGAGCCATGGAGACATTCAGCACCCAGATCTGCAACAGTTGAGCCTTGCAATATGGCTCCTGAGGTCATAGAGTTTGGTTACCTGAACCTGCCCCTGACTGTATGAATATTATCAAGGAGGAGAGAAAGGCCTACGACCAGGGCATGCTATGCGGCAATATGGAAGCGATTTGTCATCTATTGTTTCCATAATGACATAAATCCGCTAGATGCATCAACTCAAAACATTATTTGTTATTTCTTACATCTACACAGATGCAATCTGGCTTACAGTTCCATCCGGATACATTTAGCTGCCATAGCGGCTTATCTTCAAAACAGGCAGCACCTTTCCCTTTTCAGAGTGCCGGCCATTAAAGCTTTTATGGAGGGACTATAACGAGTGATTCCTCCCAGACACCCGCCTTCACCTGTCTGGAATCTAAATGTAGTTCTTACCAGACTGATGGGGCCACCTTTTGAACCTCTTCACTCTTGTGAGATACAATTTCTGACATGGAAAGTGGCCTTTCTAATAGCAATTACATCGCTAAGAAGAGTTAGTGAGCTTCAAGCCCTCACTATTCAAGAGCCTTTCATACAGATTCATGCTAATAGGGTAGTGCTACGTACTAACCCTAAATTTATGCTTAAGGTGGTATCACAGTTCCACATTAACCAAACAATAGAACTGCCAGTATTCTTCCCAAATCCAGATTCAGTGGCAGACCGAGCACTGCACACATTAGATGTTGAGAGCTCTCCTGTATTACATAGAAAGGACAACGGATTTCAAGAAGACTAAGCAACTGTTCGTTGCCTTTTCTCCACAGGACAAAGGCAACCCCATTTCCAAATCAGGTATAGCCAGATGGATTGTTAAGTGCATACAGATCTGTTATCAAAAAGATAAACGCACGTTAACAGTTCCCCCAAGAGCGCATTCCACACGCAGGTTAGGGGCATCCATGGCTTTCCTAGGTAATATTCCTCTAGAGGATATATGTAGAGCAGCCACATGGTCCACCATACATACATTTACCAAACACTACTGCGTGGATGTACACTCTAAACAGCAAGCTGCTGTAGGACAGGCTGTTCTCAAGACTCTTTTTCAGACTGGTGCAGCTGGCACGGGCAACCACCGCTAAGGAGGAAACTGCTATTTATTCTATGCACAGATATGAATTCAGCAGCCCACATGCCTCGAACGGAATATGCTACTTACCAGTATTAGGCATGAGCGAATTTTGCGGATCTCGCGTTCGCGAATTTTGCGGATTTGCGGATTCGCAATCCGCAAAATCCGCGAATTCCCGCGAATTTGCGGATTTTTTTTTTTTGTGTTCGCCCGTGTTTCTGCCAGTTCGCGAGGGTTTTGTACACTTTCGCAAATTGCGAACTTACCTGTCGGGTCGCAAGTTTCGCGAACTTGTTGTTTCTACGTGTCCAGCCTGTTTGGGACACTCTTCTTCATCACTGCCACTCTCTGTCACCACTGCCACTCTCTGACTACTCATGCCACCCTCTGGCCCACCCATGCCACCCTCTGTTTCATCACCACACCCTCTGGTTGTCCAGTGTACATTATTTTCGGCAAAGCAAAGCACACCTTCCCTGCCTCAAGTGACCTGAATTAATTTGGGGCTGATTAATGTGTCACAGAATATTTTTTTAGCTGGCACCTGCTTCCTTAGTGCGCCCTGATTAGTGATCTTTTGCACTTGCTAAGTGCTTTCATTGTTGCAAAATTAGTTACAACACCTGCCCTGCCCCAACTGACAATAATGAATTAGGGGCTGATTAATGGATTTTAACTTCCAGCCTGGCTCCTGCTTGTCTCCCTTAGCTGTAATTCAGGACCTTTGTGGCATATGTGTAACTATTCTGAGGTTCAGAGCAGGGTCACATAATAGTTTCAACTGGCAACTGAACTCTGGAGGGGCCCCTCAGGAAGCACTACAGGAAATGGCTACTAATGATGAGCCTGAACTTTTGAACCTGGTAAGTAGTTACTTTCAGTTTTGCTAAGATCGTATTTCTGCAATTTTGCACTTATTCGCGGGGCGCGAACTCACGCGAACTCACGCGAACAGTGCGAGCAGTGCGAGCAAAATCCGCTGCTCGCGGATTTGCGGATTTTGCGGGAGATTCGCAAATCTCGCGGATTGCGGATTTCCCGAAAATCCGCAAAATCCGCGAGCGGAACGGATTTTCCGCCCACCCCTAACCAGTATGCATCTGTTCTTGGCATGTAAGGCTGCTGACATTCATATCGCCCGCCCTCCTCCCCAGTGCCTGTCGCAGCTGTAGCATTCAGAATTACTCTCAAGCATGGTCATCACTTACTGTATCATACTCCATCACTCCCACAATGGCGAAAAAACAATCGGAGGATGGAGAGGATGCCCATGCGCACTGTAGTCCAGGGGAGGAGCCACCTATCTCGTGATACTTTGAAGACTCTTCCAGGACAACAATATGCAATCATCCGGACCCAACACTAGGCGGCGATCTATGCACAGATATGAATGTCAGCAGCCCTACATGCCAAGAACAGATGCATACTGGTAAGTAGCATATTCCTTCTACCCTTTAGAATTCTCAATTATTTTATAATTTTCTTATTGTTTTCATGTATGAAAAGAAACACTAACACATTCTACAAAATCTATACATATATACAACATTTTACATACACATATATACATTCCACATCTACATTAGACCAAATACATCCTACGTAAACTGATTTGAACATACAAATAATTAATCTTTGAGGTTTTATATCCAAAAAACAAATCAATATACAAAACAATATCCAAACAATTCAAGGACAAAATCAAAAATGGAGAGGAGGGGATTCAACCCTAGGGCAACCAATTGAGAACCCAGCACTTACTAGTTTCCACAATTAATGATGTTACTCCCTCCTTCACATATGCCGACGCGTGTCGAATCCGGGGAAACAAGTTCCCGGATTCTCTTCAGGTCTTGGTCTCTTATGTCTGTTTCAATTAGGCAAAACGGGCTTCTTGGTGTCCGTCCAATTTCACAGAATCACTATTGTGTTTGTTTATAGTTAGTTCTTCCTACCAGCTACGTTGTTATTTCTGTGTTAGCGATTTGGAGTTTACCAGATTCGCCATTGTAGATTCTTTTTCTTTTATTCTGGACAACCTTAGCGATCTTATGCGAGGCCACCTTGTTTTTATCCTCACAGCGTTTGGCGGCACACCTTGTGCTGCTTTTGTTTTTTCGACTGTTTTACTTCCACACTTCGTCCTGAAGGGGCCAACAACAAAACCTGTTCTTTTACTTCCACACTTCGTCCTGAAGGGGCCAACTACAAAACCTGTTTGCTCAACGACCTAGCTGGTGCAATTCAATCAACCACCGCTTGATTGAATTCCACCAGCCCGGTCGTTGAGCAAACAGGTTTTGCTGTTGGCCCCTTCAGGACGAAGTGTGGAAGTAAAACGACAGTCGGAAAAACAAAAGCAGCGCATGGCGTGCCGCCAAACGCTGTGAAGATAAAAACAAGGTGGCCTCGCATAAGATCGCTAAGGTTGTCCAGAATAAAAGAAAAAGAATCTACGGTGGCGAATCTGGTAAACTCCAAATCGCTAACACAGAAATAACAACGTAGCTGGTAGGAAGAACTAACTATAATCAAAAACAAAGAGTGATTCTGTGAAATTGGACGGACACCAAGAAGCCCGTTTTTCCTAATTGAAATAGACATAAGAGACAAAGCCCTGAAGAGAATCCGGGAACTTGTTTCCCCGGATTCGAAACGCGTCGGCATATGTGAAGGAGGGAGTAACATCATTAATTGTGGAAACTAGCAAGTGCTGGGTTATCAATTGGTCGCCCTAGGGGTGGTATCACCTCCTCTCCATTTTTGACTTTGTCCTTGAATTGTTTGGATATTGTTTTGTATATTGATTTGTTTTTTGGATATAAAACCTACAAAGATTAATTATTTGTATGTTCAAATCAGTTTACGTAGGATGTATTTGATCTAATGTAGATGTGGAATGTATATATGTGTATGTAAAATATTGTTGTATATATGTATAGATTTTGTAGAATGTATTAGTGTTTCTTTTCATACATGAAAACAATAAGAAAATTATAAAAGAATTGAGAATTCTAAAGGGTAGAAATAAAAGTACCCGAACAGACTAAGAATTTGTTTTGTATGTTCCTCAAAGTAGACAGTTTGTAAGTAAGAATGGTGTAGGCATTGTGTGTATTTTTTTAACTCAACATGCTCAGCAATTTTGGACACAATAGCATATTCAATATTAAATTGGCTCTAGTGAGAATAGGGTGCTTTTTTTTCTTTTTTTTTTTTGTGAAAATGTATAAAAGGGACATGCCCACAGCTATTTGCTCTTTGGTGTTCAGATTTGATTTAATTGACTTTTTATTTGATTTTTTTAAACAGAACATTCTGGCTGTAAATATACCTGTTGTCATTTTTAAAACCCATTTAAAGAATTTGAGATTTCTTAATGTAAATGTGTTTCATATGAGTAAGACTTCAAAGAAGATACCTGTGATGGAGAGCAAGGATGCTCTTTTATGCCACCAGACTAATACTCTTTCATTATGTAGCCGCTGGTTTAATGCCTACAGAGTTAATCATGCTGTATCAGGCCTGTTAAATTGAAGCGTATGTTGTTGTGATTGATTCCACACAGACCATAGGTAACGATTTGTATGTTATTAGCACTGGGGATTTTAATGCCCAACTTTACCTCCTGCCGTCTGTGGGATGGTTGAAACATTCAGGGAGGATCAGCCCCAATTTCTATATGGACTGAACAGCTTGGCTCTAAATAACTTTCTTGTTGAATACATTTTGTATTTGCTTGTGATGTTTGTCCTTTCTGCCAATTGTACCCTTGTTTGCTGGCAGTGGTGTGACTAATACTATTGATTTCATATTATTCAATGACTATCTCTGCCTGTTTGCCTTTGATTTTCCTGTAACATCGAACTGTGTGAGTGATAATAATCCCCTTTCAGTAGAGATTTGTCTGGCCCAAAAAATCATTTAAGATAATGTTGAGGTTGCCATAAATAACGGAGTAATGATTTGATCTCGTAAAGGGAATTCTGAGCGTCTGTTCGATTTAATATGTCGGAATATGAAAGATGTTATGGTATGTCTGGATGAAAGGTTAAATTATATAGCAATTAAGTGCTCTTTTGAAGTGGTCTGTAGAGCAACTAAGCTACAATTAACCAGCTCAAAGTGCTCCATCATGGGTAAGCAGTTTGGCAGGTTTGAACAGGCCTGTTCGTATGAACATAAAAAGCTTTAGGTACTCTAGGCAAAACATAAAGAAATAGCACTGGAGTGCAAATATGCAGATTAAGATATAAAATATTCTTGGAAGCCGGTAGAGCCTCTATTAGGGAGGAGGCATTGGTGCCCCTATTGGTGGCTAGTGAGACCAAATATAACATCTCCTTCAAGAAAGTCATCAACTCTCCCAATTTTAGGGAAGCTTCAACTCCATCCACGGAAGCATTGATTCTAGCATAAAAGTGTGTAGGTTACTTTAGTAGCATTTAAGCACAGCCAGAACCTGATGTCACAATAATTATTGATGAGGTTTCTTTTCTGAATCTAAGAATTGCCCTTTATTTTTTGTTAGTTTCTGAGGTACTCTGAGCAATTAACAAAAGCTGGTTGGCAGGGCTGGATTGTGCCGCAATGGATGTTTACAAGAACAGGGGCTGACATTTTAGCGTACATTTTGAGGTCTGTTGCAGAGAGTGATTTTCCATTCATGTGGTCTCCGTTTAACATTACGAAATTGGAAAAAAGGGATAGAGAAGACACTTAATGCATTCACCCAATTTCCCTGCTAAGTTCCTTAGTAAACATAGTGGGGAGAATATTACCGGCAAGATTAGGACGCTAGGTGATGGAAAACTCCATCTTATTGGATCTGCAGTTTGGGTTTTGGGCAGGCATGGAAACAGTGCAACAGTGCCTAAATCTACAGTTACTAATTAGTAAGTATGCTGTGGCCAGGAATGTGTCCATGCATTTGGCATTCATGAAACTTAGCTAAAATTGGGGGTGGAGGAATCAATAGTACTGTCTTTAAGAAAATTGTATACAGACGCTTCAGCAAAGGTCTGTTTTGACCTGAACGGTGAGCATTCAGATTCTTTTCGTTAACATGGTTCATACTTAGACTTTAAAAATGACAGTGTGCTGAATACCTCCCTAGACACAAAACTGGACTCACCACATGGTCTTCCAATGGAAGAAAGTTAATCTTTAATGTAGCAATGTGAAGAGCAGCAAAGGTGCTAGACCAGAGCAAATGTATTTATTGAAGTGCTTCCACTATGTCCACATTCATCTAAGCATCTGTTAGAGCTTAATTAGCCCATGACAGACACTTCATATAAACCATGTTCATTTCTCTATTCAACTAACCTGTGGCTAGATGACACAGGCCAGTCCCTTGTTACCCTGACCTTTTGACAGGTCACTCAACACCTGAAAGCCTTATGGTGTAGTAGTCCAGTAAAATCAATCCAGATGCTTTTCCTTCGAATGCCCCCACCCACTCAAGAGAGGGAGTAAATATGCATTGACGCCTTTGGCAAGAACATTTTTTCAACAGCTAGCCAGGATTTTAACTGTTTGAAGGTTGGGTACATTCATGCCTTATGAGGCATGGCCAGTGTGATCTTACTGGCCCAGTAATTCACTGACCCAAACATATCCAAGAGAGACAGGACACAGCAAAGTATGTGTTGTGTGCAGGCCTCAACACCACCAACTGCATAGGCCATTATTTTTACAGCAGTGTAGGGGTTAGAAGGCACTCCTGGATGCAATCAACCAGATTTTCAGTGGATGTTGAAGCGTCCCTTATGTACATGTCTTTTGATGATCTAGACCGGTGTTTCCCAAACTTTGAGTTGCAACTCACTATTGGGTTCTGAGACAAATTTTGGTAGGGTCCTAAAGGCACCATCGAGCAGGTTCTGAACTGTCAGAGGGGCGAGTGGTGCTGTTTGTACTACTTCCTCATCTCATTATAGAACAGAACACCTCAGGCCTGTACCGGATCATCAGCCATTTAATACATTTCTGAGGAAGGACAAATTCAAATACTTTTTTGCTGCGGCTGAATGTATTTTGAGCTGTGAGCAGGTTATCATCCTCCTCTGTCTACATCCACACCCGCACCCTCCCCATGCAAACCCCACAAGCATCCTTCAATTGCTTAACCCATGCTACCACTGAGAGCCAAATGCTGAAGGGATTCTTGACCCAGTTACTTGGGACCCATATTAGTTTGGATCCTGGTACATCAGGGGTAATACGCCTCAACCTCCTCAGTTGGGCCCAGTACCACCTGCGGACCCCTGAATAGGTTTCTTACATGAAGCCCTACACAAACGTCTACTAGTACAGAAAGCCTGGGACATTCAGGGTATGATCCCGATATTTTGGGCTCAGTCCTGTGCCTCATTGAAGAATGTTCTGAGTCTTCTTGTGCTCCTGACATCCTGCATACTTCTCATTTCAACAGTATGTGGCACATGCAGACTGCAATGGCAACTACATTTTCAGTGTGACCAGCACCAGTACTGCCTCTTTGATACTGTCCAGAAAATCCAATAGTCTTCCTGGGAACCCATGTGGTGCCAAACAACATGACCTGCAATGGGCCTCATTCTTCCCTACCCAGACTTCGCTGTTGTGACAGAAGCAACACTGCTAGGTTGGGGGTAAGGGCCTCATCTAGGAGAAGTGGTGGTCAGAGGCCTCAAGTCTCTGACCGAGAGCTGACTCCAAGTCCTCCTTTTGAAGCGTTGAATGATCTATTTGGCACTAATAGGCCCTGAAAGCTTTCCTATCAGTCACCAGGGGAAGACTAATACAGGTGATAATGGGTAACACAACTGCCATTTGGTAGTACAACAATCAGGGCAGGGTTGGGTCCTGAATCAAGTGCTTTGATGCGCTACGTCTCTCGAGGTCAGGGGACCATAAAAGAACTTTCTGGTAACCAAACACCTAGGAGGGGTCGTGAACACTAGAGTGGACAAGCTGAGCAGGCGTTGACTGGCTGACCATGAGTGGAGTCTCCAGCCTGAGGTGGCACATGGCATCTTCGATCACTGGGACATAAACTGGCTGCATCTGTTCATCATGACCAAGGATGTACACTGTCCAAGCTTTTGTGCACTCATGTTTTCTCTTACTAGGTCTTTAGGAGATACACCTTGTCTGATTTGATATGGTTCAAATATGCGCGTTCCCTCTGCTGCCTCTCTAGCTGAATCCTGAGGGGAGGAGGACATTTTAATCCTGAAATTTATATTTTTCAGAACATGAGTCCAGGTTCTCTCTGTTCATTGGTTGCAAGCTGGGGAGTGATTGCAGTGTGAAAAGATGAAGGGTAGTGGCCAGATGAGCCGATTTCTTTAGGTAACCGGCATTAGATTGAGTTGGAAGATACTCTGGTAAAATACATCCTTTGCTGAGGATAGTTGAAAATATTGTGTAGTTGAAGGTTTCAAGGTTGCAGAAGTATTTGGACAGTGTACACCACCAGGTGATATTTTGGTTGCTTAAGAATGCTGTTGTGTGGGAGAGTATTTTTTCCGTTGGTGTAGGTGGCCATCAGATGTTTAACTTAGATGTATAATAAATCATGTGACAATTTCTTATTCTGAATGCAGAAAATGAGATGGCAAGTTTGAGGCTTTCAAAGGTGAGACAAGTTATTGGTATTGCTTTGCATTTTAATCTGTTTTTGAAGATTGCAATACTAGTGTCTTTGGCCATCTATCTTTTTACAGGCCTAGGTGTTGATGCAAATGTGTAATTGCTCTCATGCCTGAAGTCTAGCCACAGAGAGTGAGAAATAACTAGACATATGGTTGTGCCTGCCATCTTAAGGGTCATTTGTTCAAGTTTCTCGAGGGTGTGCTGCTCAGTTTTTTTCATTTAAACCCTCCTAGTGTTCCAAGTACTCTTGTATATTAGTTTTCAAAAATTGTATTGCACTTGGATAACTCACTATAGAGTCCCTGTTTTCTACTCATTCTCACTTTTTCATTTATAGGCAATGATGGTCTCTGTTGGAGCAGTCTACAGAGCCGTGCGCATTATTGCTATTGAATTGTAATTGAACTGCCATAGTGTCCCTTTTGTTCTTGATGTATATTGTCCTAAATTTCCTGCTGCAATAGCCTTCTACCTATTTCCCTCCACTATGTAATTTTGACTCATTTGACACATTGACCCACTTGTACCTTGTTGTCTCTTTGAACTATGTTCCTTTTTCTTTGTCATCCTTATGTAAAGCTCTCTGATACCCGTTTGGGTCATGTTCGCGCTATACAAAACCTACAACTTAATAAATAAATAATAAACCTAACTGCCCCAATTCAAGAGTAATGTACATTTATGTGCGGAGAAGAGTAATAAGGTCGATAAATGATGCCTTGATCATGTTATTAGTAATATGTGAAACGAGACAAAATATGTTTCAGTATTGTTGTAAATAACCATTAGCCCCCCTAATTCAGTCATGTACTTCAATGGTGTACTAATTCGGATGATTCAGGAATTTCAACGTGCTGTAGATGGGAATATTGAGTATAGTGGCATATATATCACTCCTGAATCCTAGAAGGTAGTGAAATAGACTGCAGGATTGCCATACTGACTTGTGGATGAACATTGCTAAATGTTAGCTAAGTGGCAGGAGTAAAGAGTTATTGAAAGTTTATATAATCCCAAAACATAAACCTCTTTCCACTTGTAAACTACAGGCGTAGTGAATGAAAAAGGAAAGGAACAGAAAATGCCCCCTGTTTTACAGTACAACATTCTGCAAGTAGCTCTGGAGTTGCCTGCAAATAAATTCTCCTGGTTTAGTGCACAGGTATGTATAGCAGAAGTTGCTTTGGCATTAATTTGTGCATTTTGTGAATTTTATTATTTCTAAAACTTTTACGTATATTCTGTTTAACACTGACTTTAATACAACAGTTCTTGGTTCATTTAAACTGTCTCAAATAAACCTTGCTGCTCGATCCATCATCTCCAAAATATCATATACAAGAGTCTACTTGCATTGAAATTGATTTAATGTAATTGTTCAAGTTAATCTTGATTTGTAATTTAAGAACATACAATACAAGACAAAATGAGATCTTAAGGTCATGAAGGAACGGTCTAAGGAATACGCAATTAGATGGGAGTTGGAAAACAATTGGAGAGAATGATAGGTATACATTTGTTTGATGCATTTGTAATACCGCAGATTGTTAGTTTATGCTTCAATTATTTTCCCTTAATCTTTATTACACTGAGTTCTACTCTACCTTATCGCTGATCCTACAGTATCAGTCTAAGCCCTTGTCTTTTTGTCCATTAAAACGAAAACATTTTTTACTCATTTTTTTGCCTGAGTACATTTCCTCCTAATCCTCTCTAGGTTTTCCTGTTGGTAGAGCTAAACTGTATCAGTTTGGTTAATAGCAGACTGCACAGAAGGTTTGGAAGAGGCGGACAAGTGTCCCTGCAATGTTCCAACGTTTCACCAAAGCTTGCATGTTGATCTGTACAAGACCAGAATGTTTACTTGCCGGTCTTTCTTGAACTGTGAACTTTTAAAATTGATTAGTAAAAACATAGACTATAAAATATATATTACCACAATCTCACAATTACAGCTATATCCACCCTACAGAAACTTGACCTTAACCTATCCCCACAGTTAAGCCCTTCGACCCAAGTATATTAAGGCTGGAGTATGAATAATAAATAAACCCAGTCTTGGGTAGGTTGTAAGAGAATGGTTTAGGAATTAGATACAGTTTAAAACTTTAGTAGTGTAGGTTTTGAAGCCTGTATTTTTCAATCTCTTTTGATAAAGTTGTGTGAGAGCTCTATTGCCACATCTAATCCAAAAATGATGGTAGATTGGCTTGCCAGAATTTGGTGACTACTTTGTCAACACTTCTAGTGGTGGCATTTATGTTTCCTCTGTGATGTTGCAACTGGCAGAGCTGGTGGAAGCTTTACAATTGGAAAGGCCTCCTTCACCCACCTTTTTAATAGCGGGCGACTGACAGGACACTAATTGTTTTTTGGCGGAAGTCCCTTTACTGTCCTCTACTAATTCTATCTTTAACCCTGAACATAGCAGAGTCCCACTTTCAAACTAATTACCGCTTATCCAATTAACTTCATTTTTGGGTTTCTCTCGTTCAACATTTCACATTCTTCTAAAGTGGCGACTTAGCACATGGAAACCTTATGCCATCAGTCATGTGAGGCTTCCTTAACTTTGGTGGTATTCAGTTAATTACATTTTACTTTATAAGTACGTCAGCTAATTTGTGTTATCTTTGAAGGATTTATAAATTACATAACGCACTCAATCTACTATAGTGTGACCCTCAGTGACTCTAAAGAAGCAGTTATACTCCTTTGTGTGGGTTTGGTTAAAGCCTGACTTTTGGCTGAAGACTTTAACTGGATACAAGGATTGCAAAATGCCTTCTCATTTCTCCTCTTTACTTACTTTATTGATCTTTATTTCGGCGATTGCCATAAAAGGTACACATAAAATTGATACAAACAAAACAGACACAATATTTCATCAGAAAATCGACAAGCTCATAAGTACAAAGAAGGAAGCATCACCTTTCTATATGCAATCCAACAGCCACCATAATTCCTTACAACAGCCTAAAATGTTAATAACTTTCAGTTAAAAACAATAATCAGATAAATCTAAAAGCTTATATATAGCTGCATAACATAAAATATCTCAGGGACTCAGGGATTCAGTACCCTTGGAAGTAGGAGCAGTCTCTTATGCCATACTGCTTCTAAAAATTTGGCCATTGCAAACACGGTCGGTTTAGATAAGTCAGTTTTAAGGATTCTAAAGGCCTCAGAGCATTTGCGAAACCCTAGATTTTTACATAAGGGTATAACCCAATACCTTCTGGCCGCAATGTAGGCAGGACAAAAGAAGACTAGGTGCAGTTCGTCTTCAAGGCTTCCATTGCAACGAGGGCAGTTTTCCAGGGTCTGCTGTTTCCATTTGCTTGTGAATGCTCTTAACGGAAGAGTACTATACCGCCATTGGAGGTATAACTTCCTGGCCAAGTTAGGATAGATATCGTTGATTACTGAGTCAAAATTATAAGAATCTTTCTCCCCGAGAAAAGTGTTAACCAAGGCATCTGGGCGTGTACCCTGTGTACGAGCTGCCAAGTTACACGCATAGAAGGCTGCCACCAGATGTTTGCCGGACATACCCTGGCTAGCCACTTCAGGGTCACTCCATAGGGACGGAAGGCCCAGCCGCTCAAATTCAGATTTTATATATTTGAACCAAGGAATGTTCTCTATAACAGGAAACGCAAGAATTTCCTGTAATTCCTGTCTATAGTTAACTAACTCAGGAGTTGACCATAATCGTCTCCAAAAAGTTAAAGGTTTCAATCAATCAATCAATCAATCAATGACATTTATAGAGCGCGCTACCTACCCGTAGGGTCTCAAGGCGCTAAATTTACACCCACCACTACATTCAGAGGCTTCAGATCCATGTCCAGCCTAAGTGGCAGGAGTGGTGTGCTTACCGGCAACTTTAGGAGTTGTCTCAGAAACTTATTTTCTACAGTGACCAAATCTTTTCTGCAAGCATGTCACCAAAGTTCACTACCATAGAGGATTGCTCCTCTGGCCTGGAGTCTGTAAATTTCCAACGGGGGGGCTAGCGGCCTAATAGATGATCTGTTGGAGTTTACTAGCCTGATTATTCCCCCTGTTAATTGTGCCAATCTGAGCTGTGACTTGGCCTGATGATCACCCCATTCCAGTTTATCATTAATGGTCACGCCCAGGTATTCAAACGTATAGACTCTTTCAAGTCTGTTCAGGCCTATAGAAGGGTTAGGTTGTGTATTTTTGGGGGGATTAAAAATCATAAACTTAGTTTTCGTGGCGTTTATTTCAAGACCATGTTTTCGGCAAAAGGCCTCAAAACCCTCCAAAATGCGCTGAATCCCCAGAGGGGATTTAGACAGCAGCAGAGTGTCATCCGCAAACATGATTGCGGGCACCCTGCTGCCGCCAAGCCTGGGTGCATCAGAATTGGTGACGTTATTTAAAAAGTAAATTACGCCGTTGACAAAGAGGCAGAACAGGGTCGGTGCAAGAACACAGCCCTGCCTCACCCCTCTGGCAACGGGAAACCTTTTAGAAAGACAGACCATCCTCCCGCACCTTACCTGTGCATAGTTGTGCATGTGTAAGCGGATGATAATATCTAGGAGATATGGGGGGGATACCAGGTTTGGCAAGTACAGTCCAGAGTTTGCTTCGCGGGACCAGATCAAATACCGCACGAAGGTCGACAAAGACGGTATATAGTGTTCCCCCCTCTACCCGGACCGTCTTCCAAAAGAGAAGGGCCAGCCGAAAAAGTTGGTCCGTGGTTGACACCTTGCTCCTGAATCCCGCCTGAAATGTGCTTAAGATCGAATGATCCGTCATCCATTCCTGGAGACGGTCAAGAATCAGCCTCGCAAAAAGTTTTTGCGAAACATCAATGAGGCTGATAGGCCTGTAGTTGGCTGGGAGCAGAGGGGAGCCCTTCTTGAAGATAGGTACAATCTCTGCTCCCAGCCAAGTACTGGGGACCGCCATTCCCGCGAGGACTGCGTTGAATAATAGCAGCAAATAGGGAGCCCAAACCCCAGGTTGGTGCTTAAATAAATCACCCGGGATTTTGTCTAATCCTGGGGCTTTTCCTGATGGTAATTTGGAAATTGCCTTGGAGACCTCCTCCAAGGAGAAGTGCAAAGAGTCAGCACCCTCATAGGGCTAAGATTTAGCTGTTAGCTCACCCCTGGGAGGAGAGTATTCAAACGAAGAGCCGGCTCGGGGCTTCAACAGACCCTGGTCAACCTCTTCGTAAAGACAGCGAAAATGGTCTTCCCACACTGAAGCCGCTATGTTGGCCTCAACAGCTTGAGTCGGCTCGGCAGATCCTGTTCTCACAATCTGCCAAAATTTACGGGCGTCTCTAACCTGCAAGGAGCCCAGCATGTTTTCCCAATTGGAGTGATCCCAATCCACCTTTGCATGATGAATGGCTTGCTTCAGCTCCGCCCTCCCTGTTTTAATTGCCTCTATGTTTCTGGGGTGCTACAACCCGGCGAGCGGTTTGGCCTTTGCCCTCCTACAGGCTGGGTTAAACCATGATGGTCTCTGGATTCAGCGGCACCCTTTCCTAACAACTGGGTTCAAGAGTTCCGCAAGAGTAAGCACCAAGTCAATATGGAGATTGCTCAACTTAGTGAAAAGATCTTTTAGGGCGGTTTGATCAATAATCACCCCTACAGATTCTAATATGGGGAGAATCCGGGCATAAAGCTCAGAGATGGAGGCAGGATTATCCAGGAGCTTGGTCCATCGGACTCTACGCCTATCGTTGGTTAAAATTAAATTATGATCTGGGGCAGCCTCATCCTGCTGGTCATCCTTGGAGCCATAGAATGGAACCAGCGAGAGAGTCAGCGCATTATGATCGCTGTCGCTTCTTTGAACTACCTCAAAGTCCAGGACCTTATTCCAGTCCACAGTCTGGACCAAGATGTAATCCAAGTGGGACTCCTGCCCTGGTTTGTTGAAAGTAGATTTTGGGGGGATATCGCTCCCAAATCTACCATTACAAGCCCTCAGAGAATTATTAAGGGTAAATGCCAAAATTTGTGTTGCGAGAGGAGTCCATGGCTTAGGAGGAGGGCCAACTAGTTGCGGTATTCCCCACTGTTCATCCTCCTCCATCAATGCTCCCTCCATTGTCAAAGATAGCGGCTCGAACTGACAATTAAAATCTCCCCCCACCAAGATCACAGCACCCTTGGGTAGTTTAGGAAGAAATATAGAAAGCTCCTCAAAGGTGGGTGATAGCCTGGTTATACCCACTGGTCGCGAATATACATTTATCAAGGTGAGTTGTGAGTGGTTCGTCCAATCCAACATTACGCACTGGACATCCCAAGAGTTGGTGTTAATGGCCCTGGCCTTGCAACCCAAATGTGCTGCCACCCAAATACAAAGGCCCCCCCGAGGGCCGTCCTCTCCCCTCCCATTTAGCTGGAATTGAGAAGCTCGCATAGCCTGAGCGCCATTTATCCTCCCGTGCCCAAGTCTCCTGAAACATGCAAACATCTTGGGTATCAATAAAGGACCCCAAGTCAGGGCAATCTAATTTGCTCTGAAGACCGGCTAAATTCCAGGAGAGAATAGACATCGAGGATGTGCATTTGCTAATGCACATCACAATAGGATCAGCTGTCGAAGGCACAGTATTAGCAAATGACCCAGAAAGGGGTTCAATGACATGAGCCTTCCCATAGGTCGGACCCTCGCCCATTTCGATTGTTTGACCATCCTTACTGTGGTCAGACAATAATCTTCAGTCGCAGTTATCCAGGCCAGAGAAGACATCAAACCTATTTGCTGTCTCCAAAGGTGTGAAGGGCCTCAGATGTTCCATTCTCTTGTTAGGATTTAAACTGGACCTAAAAGGTACTGTATTCCACCCAAAGGGTTCAGCAACATGGTGGAGATGTGAGGGTTGTGGTGGATACCCAGTGTTATAGGACAGTAAAGGAGCAATCTGGTTTGGGATTTGACCACCGATATAGGTAGAGGGAAACACCAGGGATCTAGGGTAGAAGTAAGTCAATGGGCGCTGGACTATGGAGTTACTGCCTCCACCCTGAGGCCAATTTAATATATAGGTGACTGCTTGGGGGTCTCTGAAATTTATTACTACTAAATCTCCGTCAATATCCTTGAGCCTACTACCCAAGCAAGGGAGGCGTCTAACATGCACTATCTCGCCATTGATGTTATGTGCAAGAGGTCTAAATTGGGCGAGCCAGTGCATGATTTTATTTTTGAGCTGAAAAAACCCCTCCCTCTTATTTACTGGCAAGGTAAGAACGCCCGACAGAACAACCACATACGGGTCAGCTTCAGGGGGCAATTCTGCCTGAGGACTTCTTCGAACGGGTGACCTAGTATGTCTGGCGGGACCTTTTGTGGTGTGCTGTGCAATCCCATCAGAGGGTTTTCCAGGCCCTGTAGCTGCTACAGTAGATGGTGTGGGGAGTATGTTAGTAAGCTGTTTAGGGGAGGGACCCTTCTTTTGCTTGGGGTTCGTTAAATTGGTGGATTGGGAAGTACCTTTCGAAATGGCCAGAGTGCTCGAAGCCGCCACGACTGAAGGCACTGAAACTGAGACCCCACTCCCCACTGCCTTAGATGGTCCCTGGTGATTATTGACTGTAGCTTCAATCGCTTCAAGCTTTTTCTCTACCCTCCTCAGCCTTCAATAATTGGTAAAATGAAAGACCTGATTATGTTTTCCATATTATCCAATGAGGCCACATTAGAACCCTCTATTTGAGAGGGGTCATCCAAAATTATACATGGGACATTAGTTTTCACAATTTCTGCAGCTGGAGCGGGTGGTGGCGAGGTAGCCAGAGCTGACTTGTTATCTTGAGCAAACACTGGGGCCTGGGCCGTTCTGGTAGTAGTTTTTGATGATTTCCCAAAGTCCGAGTGACTAATCTTTGATTTATGGAGAGCCCCCCCCCCCTTTCCGTCTTCTTTTTGCAGGCGGTGGGCCGTGACTCAGTGCCTGCACAGATTTTTTTCAATTTGTGTTGAGCAGGTTTGGCCTTTAGCAGGGTCCGGGTAGACGGGTCTGTATCGGACATAATCGAACTGGAATGAGGAGTGTCATTAGCAGGCTGGACAGTAATGCCCACAGGTGTTGGAGTGCAATCACGCAACAGAAGTGGGAAGCTTTCCAAGGATAAAGGATCCTCATTAGTAGAAGTACATCCAAAAGTAAGAGGAAGGGCATTAAGCGGGGAATCAGCAAGAGCCTTGTTTTTCAGGCATCCTCTTTACAGAACCTGTACAATCATTATTATACTAGTGAAATAAAACCCAACTTTTGTGCTGACTTGATCTAATTTCATGATATAGTCATCCTTTTGCTATCGGTCTGCTGTTATTTGTATTGTTTTTTCTACAGTTACATTGAATGTACTGTTTGATTATTTGCATTTATGTGGTCACAAGGGTGTTAAACTCAAAATAAAATCATGTTCGACTACTGTCAAAGATACCTGCACTATGTATTTGGTTTTTAATATTTTCTCATTCCTGTAACATTTGTTCAATTTGTGGTTGGTTTATCCATTAATTGTGCATTTTAATCCTTTGATGACCACGTCAAGACTACTGCCGGTCGCTGCTTTGGACTAATAAAATCTCTGAAAAGATTTTTCGATTTCCTCCCAATTGCAGCTAGAAAGTCAGTTGCGGTAGCTCTCATACTCTCCCGACTTGACTACTGCAATGGCCTTATGGCCGGAGTGAAAAAATCCACTCTCAGAAAGCTGCAGAGCATCCAACACGCTGCAGCTAGACTGGTCTTACAACTCCCCAGAAGGTCATCAGCGTCTGCAGCACTAAATTCGCTGCACTGGATGCCACTGCATAAAAGAATCCTCTTTAAACTACTCCTTACAGTTTTCAAAACAATGCAAAATACAGGGCCCCGCTATTTTGCAAAGCGTTTCATGCGCTACAACCCCCCACGCTGCCTGAGATCCTCTGGGACAAATCTGGTTCTAATCCCCAGATTCAAATATAAGACCAAGGGTGGGAAGTCCTTCAATGTTCTGGCCGCCAAAGCCTGGAACAATTTACCTGTCAACCTCAGATCCATAGATAATGAAAACAACTTTAGAAAACTTCTCAAGACATGGGTCTACCAACAACTAGACTCCTCCGTCTTGGCTGCCATTTAGTCTTTCCCTTTATCAAATCCACTTTTCTCTTATTCTCCGCAGCTTGCTCAGCGCCATGATGCTCCCCTGGGAGCGAACGTTAGCGCTTTACAAATGCACATAAATATCAAATATCAAATTTATATTCGAGTCTTTTTCCTCACAAACTTGCCAAGTTATGCAATGTGCACCTTAGTAGGGTCCTATGAGTGTTGTAAGATGTTTATTTTATTTCTATTGCAGGATGCAAAGAAAGTTTGTGGGGAGAAATCTGTATTCAGTTTGCTTTTGAAAATGTTTGTTGCCAGTAATCACCCACAACTTAAAACATCAACAAAATTGCTGATTGTTAAGGTGAGCTTTTTCAGTTCTTGTATTTATTCATTTTTTTTGTTATGTGCAGTGCCATGGAGATTCTCCATGAAAACTGGTCACAGCAGAGAAACACCATTACGAACACATACCTAGCAACAAGAGTAGAGTTTAATTAGGATTTGGAACGAAGTCTAGTTAGAGAATGTGTAATTCTGATGGAAGAACTATGACTCTGTTTGAAGAGAGCAAGTAAGCCCATATATAGTAACTCCAGGACAAAAAGCCCAGCCTTAAAACAATAGGGAACTGAAAACCATCTATTTTAAAATGTGGCCAACAGTTTTCTTATGGAAACGGGAGGGTTTAGCAAAACCAAATATTTTGTTGTACATGACCAGTTGCTAATTTGGCGGATGACTTGCATTCACCATAGACATTAGTGACTGCTTCATTAATTGTATCTGTCCCTATGAAGCTTTTTTGTAATATCCCCTGTGAACGTCATTGTCAAATTTTTTGCAAGGAGAGAAATGCAGAAGCCTATTTAGCTGCAGAGGGCGAAACTCAATGGTGACTTCACCAGTTAGGAGTGCACAATAATAAGATGGAATGCAAAGCCTTTAGCTGCTGCTTTTCTGCTGAGCAAGCCACCCACTGAGCAAGGGAATACAAAACAAAACCCCCACCATAAGGATATTTGTGTTACCTCAGGTTTTTTCTAGTGCACAAATTGAAACCTTTGTGAGGCGTGTGGACATTTGAAAACATGAGTATATTTAAAGAGTTTGAGGAATTGTGATTTAAATCATATATTGCTGTGTAGAAGGCAAGCCATATTCTTTGTGCATGCTTTTTTTAAAATGTATGATAAACATTCTTATAAAGTTTACAACATTTGCAAGGCTTTTTCAAAACGTTACAGGACATTAGAGTGCTTTGGTACCTCTGTACAGAGGAGATAAGATTGATCAGAAATAGAATATTTTGGTGATCTTAGACAGGAAGGACAGGGCAAATGGCACAGAAGCAGAAAAACACGAGACAAAAGCTATGCCAGGTGATTGGTGATGCAGAAAGTACGACACAGGTATTTATGTTTTAAGACTATGTAGAAAATAGTAGGGATATGTGAGATTAAAACGATTGAAAATACAAGCAGACCAATGAAGTGGAAAACATGGATGCTTTTAGGAGTAAAGATACAGATGCATTATAGGAAAGTAGGCTTACAAAAAAGGGGAGTTTTGAGTGAGGCACATAATGGGAAGGTTTAGATAGGGATCAAGAAAGAGTAAATCATGAATTGATGCATAACAATATGGAGACTTAAAGGGCATGTCGATCTGAGACCCAGAGTGACGGTGTCCCTTGATTGACGGATAGCTCTGTCACACCAGGGGACTGAATACCTTTGAGGCAAAGGGGTGTGTTGCAATTGGAGACAGAGGAAAAGGGGAGATTGTGCAAATTAGGGTTCAGTATGTGCTGATGAATGGCATGGTGATTATTAAAAGTGGTGGATACCAACAGGTTAGACTTCACTCTTTCTACCATTATGGGCTGTGCTAGGATTGGGGGATTCACAATAAACATAGAGTGGATTCTTGTATCTATATATAGTAATTGTTTGAAATGCTTAGGGAACTCTAATGAATTACAAGGAAACACCTTTTAAGCCATTTACCCGAGATTATTTTTGTGACCAGTTTCATTTCCTTCACAGATTTTGCGTGATAGTGGAGTGTTTGATTACACATGGAAGGAACTGGATTTGTGGTTGGAACATTTGGATACAATTGAAGACACTCATAAGGAAACTGTAATTCATTTTTTGGAAAAGGTGAATGTTTGCTTTTAGCCACTTAAACAGAATAATTTCAGAATAGGTTTACATTTTATACAATCCTTTTTTTTTTTTTTTAAATGTGCAGTATTGTTTAACCTACAAACATGAACCCTTGACAAAAGCAATGATACTGTAATATTTTTCTGTATTTTATATTTAAACAGCAAATAATCTAAAATGTGACCGTGTGCTCAGTGCATACGTGTGCGTGTATGTGTACACACACACCCTCCCCATGGTGTCATGGCAATAAACACAAAAGTGGTCCAATACACAGTATTTCAATCTCAGTGATGTGTACATATTCTAACCTAACACGCCAGAAGTAATGTCGCCGGTTTTAGCCCGAGGAATAAAGCCACGGGTCTCTTCAGGACAGTGGCTTGAGTTAGAAAACCTACATGAAGAACCAGTTCCTAAACTCCCTGATGGGAATGAATCCCAATGAATTGTTTATTATATGGATCTGTGCATGTTTACTACACGCCTATTTAGAAGATCGGGATGCCGATAACTGTTTGCTATAGTGTATCTCTAATGCGATTCCTCCTCCACCTTCTGCATTGGGGAGCAGAGATACACTGTTAGTTGGGTACATATACTATGCAAGTAGTTTCATTTATTTCTGTAGCAATCATACCAGGAAATTAAATTCACAGGACAGAGTCTTTTCAATGTCAGGTAAAAGTGAATTACCAAAGAAGAGGTGGCTTCAGCAGTACAAGACTAACATAGCGTTGTTTGCTTAAAGAAGCTTGGGGTGTCCTGTTAAAGGAAAGAGCGGCTTCTGGAAGAACTTTCACCATCACAGATGGTTACGGTTAGACACTAAATAAAACAACTGATTTAAATGTATAACCTCGTCAAGGCTCATTATCTCAACGGATCTTATCTTAATTGACACCTCTAATGCAAAATTAAGTCTTCTGCTGGTAAACGGAATGGCCAACTTGACTTCCACTCCTTGCTGCAAGGTGTTGTGGTCTGTATACTTAGGGTCTCAAATGTCCATGAAGCTCAGGAGCACTCTCACAGCTACACATACTAACTAAATAAGGTTGGTGACAGAATGCATAATAAATCACCCGAAGGGTTTAGCAGTGAACTGCAGAACGCCCAATGACAATTACCCTTTTTTTTTCTTTTTTGATGAGCAAGGAAATTGTGCAACCAATTCAGCATTATACCTTTGAGTTCATCCAGGTTCTAAGGAGAATCTAATGATTCCTATGACAAAAGCCACCAAAAGTTCCTACAGAGCTAAAAGATAGGAATTGTTGTAGTGCAGTATGTATTACATTTTGCCTGTGCCCTAGCCACTGTCTGTTTGAAAATTTTAATGAACATGCACTCATCCAGGTGTTACACATAATGATTGAAAATATTTTAAAATGTCTGAAAGAGAATTGGCAAGCATGTACATTTTTATGGGGAAAAGGACTGTCTATTGAGGACACATATTTAAATGGTGTAATGAGATAAACCTCTGGGTTTTGGGCAGGATAACCTACTTTTTGTCTCAGTTTATGTTTATTTCTTCTTCTGTGGACAGATTTTACTTAAATTGATGTCGAACCCCCACCCATATACTGATAAAGCAGCAGATGTTGTTCAGGAAGCCAGCATGCTTCAGGTCAATGTGAACCAGTGTGACTCAGATAGTGTCAGTCTGCCAATTTCTCACATCGATGGTATGTATGCACTTTCATGCACTACTGCTCATTTCCCTTTTCTCTAAGTGAAGATATAACACATGCCATTTTTTTCCCATAATGTCTTTTTAATGGCAATCACAGTGTATTGGTGGAATTTGTATTTTGATGCTGCCTAGTCTTATTTCTGGTCTGCTTATGAACAAGCAGGAGGGCTCAAAAATAATTGAGCATGTAATTGGCACAACATGGACTTTATTGTTCATTTAGCAAAGTTATTTTTTCTCTCTTTCTCTAATAAAAATGTCCATAAGGCTTTTTAGCTTGTCAAATGAGGATTTAAAGGTTACAATCATATTCACAGTTGAAACAATTTCTGACACTGTAATTGTCACAAATTTAGAGAATGGAGGGCAGAGCCGCAACCGTTGGTGAAATGGAGAGGTCTTTTAACCTACACGGCAGTGACCCCCGAAGAAGGGCGCTGTGCCGCCCGAAATGCATTTATGAAATAAACACTGCCTGAGATGAGCCTGGCATTAATCGTATTTATTGTAGAGGTCCGGATGGACACTGAATGAATATAAGAAACTTGGAAAACAGCCCAAAAATACTCCAGACGTGGATTTCAAAAATACAGAGCATGAAGAATTTAGTAAAATGGAGAAATAAGCAATGGTTAAATATGAAGATTAGATGACAATTGTTAAAGTTTTCAATGCCGCAAGGGCGGCATAATTGCTGTGCATTTGGCTGGAGCATGAATGTGTCCCATTTGTACTCACTAACATGCCTTCACCATGAATGCCAGGGCAATATGAAACTGCTTCTAGAGTTGTTTAATGGAGCTTAATGTGTTAAGGACTAGTCGCACGTCTGTTCAGTGTATGCATGAGTGGCTATTCCCTCATCTCGGGGACACACTTCAGAAAATTCTTTAATCAGCTAAGAGCCACAAAAGACATACATAGAAATATAATAACAAACAGTACATACACAATTAAAATATACTTCATAATCTTATCTACATATGATCGCACCCCTTACTGCAGCCTGAATAAATGTATACACCGAAAAACAAATTCAGAGGAACGTAATTACAAATTAAACACTGCCGCTCTAAATTGTCTCATGTTAAGTGCCCTCAAAACGGGAACCAAGAACAACTTTTTCAGTCTCTCATATAGCTTACAGAAAAAGATGCCTTGAGAGCACCTTTAAGATAACCTACCAAGTACTATGTTGTCTTTAAATGAAACGGTGAGAAAAACCTAACCTGATGAGTGGGAATAAAACTAAAGTAGGGTTCCATGTAATATGTAGTCGATAACTGATGATGATCCCTCACCAGCTTCTTCGTAAATTTGGACTGTTCTCTTTCACTATTGTTTTGAGTTAAAAGGGGATCCATTTTGTGTAACTCTATCAAAGTTTTCAGTACAGGGCTTGGCAGAAAAGTAAAAACTACATTTAACCCCTAACCAATCGCGATGTAGATTGTAAATTAACTGCAAGAGCAGTTCAGTACTAGGTTTCAGTCCGAATCAACAGACCCAGAGTGGGCAGAACCGTAACAGTGAAGGCTCAGAAGACCAAAGCTGCGGCCGCTGCCGCCATTCCTCACTTCTCTACAACTAGTGAAGTGAAAAAAGACCAGAAACAACATAAATTCAGCCCCCAGTGGTGAAGCTGGGCACAGTGAGGCATTCATTTTCAGAGAAAGATATTCTTAACACTCTTTCATAGATGTATTAATGAGCTTCAGTTTACCTAATGTGGGGAGTTGCTCTTTGACATATAGCAACAAGGGAATCAACAGTACATCATTGCTCTTCAAAAAATCAGAAATTACAAAGCTATTAAAACTGGTCTCCTGTTTTGACCAGAAAGCCAAAGCATCCATGAATGTAGCTTTACATAGTTCTGTAAAATAAGATACCCCAAGTTTAGAAAGGTAAATAGATTTTGAGTAACTAGTTGGAGCAACCAGTAACCTTTTTAAGAAAGCATTTCCGGCTTTCTGTATAGAGATGACATTATTAATTCCCCAGATGCCTGCTCCATAGGTTGCCACTGAAGTACACCTCGTTTATTGATGCTAAGCACGTTCTCCAATGACTTGGTCACTAACTTGAAGGAAAACCAAAAAAGGCTTCATTGGACTGCTCAGACCACAACCTTCCTACCGTCTAAAGATGTTGCCGATTACAATCCGCATCAAAGGGAAACCTGTTCTATTGATGATGAAGTGAAACCTATGTTTCAAGGTTCCTTTGAAATGTTAGGAACTGAATTCCCGGTCAGTTGATTTGAAGGCTGGCTGGAGACTGTCATTTAATGGCTGGCTGATTAAAGATAATTCTCAATATACTCTATGAGAATGGTTTCTTTATTTACAACAGTTTTGGCGAATATTTACCGGCCTACAGAGTATCAGCCTGCCAGGTGACAACAATCATGAGGGTGACTCAAACTGGCTTTACCCAGCGCTCAAGGAAAAGACTCCATGGCATTGAGAATGGGTTGGTTACAACCCTTCAGAGGTACTAATTAGAATTGTAAAAAAATAAAAAATGAAACAAAAAGTGTGCGCGCTAGCGGTGTAAGAAGTTTGAGCTGTCGGTGGAACACAGCGACTAGTATGGTGGCTGCGTGTGTTGGCTTTATCAAGCCTCGGTGGGGGAAGAAAGTTGCTACGAGCATCAGGAGCAAGGGGCAGCTGGTTGGAATAATAATACAGTGATTTTGTGAGCATGTACCATTTGGCAGTTGTCCAGCACGTTAGCCATTTGTTAGCGGCTATCAGCACAAGCTCAGTGCGAGCTCCCCAGCATGAAACTCAGCTCAGCGCTAGCTCCAACGCATGTCTCCCGGCATGTTGTACGTCAGCACAGTGACGTGCCCACCTTGCCGTCTTAAAGGAGCAATGTGCATTTTCTGCATTGTTTTACTGCTCAGGCAGGCAGGGCGCAGTGACTTGCACACCAGATAAATCATAAAAGTAAATTTCAGGAAAATATGGTGACATGCACACCCCAGGCATTGTGATTCTCACAGTGGATATGATTTCTACGGGAAATGTCTATGTGAAAGTGGAATGCACACAACCCAGGCCTCGTGCTTTTCACAGTTGATACAATTTCTACAATATTCAGGAGAAAAATCTTATAAAAGCATACTAATGCATATGAAATATATATATTTTGCGAGGTTGCGGATACTCCTGGCATACATCGAGGTGATCTGTACACCATTAGTGACACTGGTTAATTGTTGTGTGATACTTGGCCAACATGGAGCAAGCGACTAATACTGCACCACTGCCTTTTTTTACAGCATCAAGGGGCACCTGTCATCCAGTGAAAAGACTGGATCAACATGTTTGACAATTTTTTGGGGGGTTTGGAAAATGAAGACTTTATTACTGCAAGTAAGAAGGCATTTCTTTTGAATTCTTTGGGTTCTGAAGCACAAACTATGTTGTCGCAGGAATTCTGCTCCTACACAGAACTATGCATAGAGACTTGGAACCTCAGTGAATTAGGGTGTGCCAAAACTCACCTTAGTAGCCAAAATCCCCTACCAGACTAGCAATCAGTGTCTCATTGGTTCTTCCATACCCCCAATGATTAGACAACCCAGAACATGTACTTAGAACACCTCAGGTAACGTGGAAAACATGAACACTCTTTCGTTATACTAACATACCAGTCACAAGGAGTTAATGAAGACACGTGCAAATTTGAAATATTTATTTCTAATGCTGTGTTCTCAGGCGCAGTATCTTAGCTAATACAAGCAAACATATTATAAGCAAATATATTATAAGCAACAAGGTTATCAACATAATAACTATTCCATAAAATACAAAGGGAGAAAGCATGTTAAAATGCTAAAGGGAAGAAGGCTAAATGACACCTCAGTCTTACCCTCCCTTGCTAGTATATTATATTATATCTACAGAAGGTCTCTTTGGGTTTTAGAAGGGTGGCCCCATACCTCTGGTCTTAGTAGAAAGGGATCACATAATCTTCTACACCAGCTCTCTGCATGCGAATATTCACCAAGTGTGTGTGCATGCTCTGTGCAGTGCATTATTAAACGCGCCAAAACCAGAGTTGCCCACAGCTGCATATATGTTATGTCTAGGACGTGCGCTGATCAGACCGAACAACAACCACTGTGTTGAAATAACCTTGAAGGCCTCGGCACTCACTGTTCAGACATAGTTTACCAAGCAAAGCTGATGCAATAGTAAAACATATTATTGTCGTGTGAAGCAAAATATTCTACTAGGCTCAAAGCATTAATAACAATATTTGCCATGTGCAGAAGCAGCAGAAAGGAAAAATGGCGTTTAAACTTCTAATAAGCTCATGCTAACTTAACACAGTGTGAAGGCAAAGCCTATCTCCATGACACCCTCCCTTGATCCGAGCACGGATAAGATAAGATAAGATAAGATAAGATAAGATAAGGGGCAAATTTTAGGAATGCAGAGTTCAAGAATGACAGTCAGCTCAAATTTGCACAAGGGAAAAAATAATAAGGAAAAGAAAATGTCTTTTAAAATCCTCATAGTCAAATAAGAATGTGAATCCAATAAATGTAGTCATTGGCCGTAGCAAAGTCAAAAGGCCTAGGGCAGAGACATTTTTTTGTAGAGGCTTGAAAAAAATAGAAAAATGTTCGATGTCCAATAAATGACCTCGGTTATGGGAGATGACATATTTCATCCTAACAATGAATATGCAAAATATGCAGCAACAGCCTCCAACAGGAAGTCACTGTTCTCATCCGAAAATAGTTCAGCCATCCAATTTAACAGTGGGAAAGAACATACATGTTCTGTAGTAGGGGATATCTGTGTATAGTCATAATCTAGTGAATAGTCCCGCCCAAGTGCGGGGACCCCGGAGCAATCAAAAATAGTCTCTTAAGTTGTCTTCTTCTGCAGTCCTGCATAGACACTTAAGAGAAAATCAAGACAAATAATGCAGCCTAAACTACAAGGCTACATTGGCCAGCACTTCATCATGAAGTGAAAAGGATAGCCAAATAAAATCAAATTGTATACATTTTGCCAAGTTTCACACATAGAGAAACTCCCCTTCACACAAATCCTTTGAAATGATAGAGATGAAGGGTTGGACAGACAAGCCCCATAGGCTGCCATTATGTGTCTGGAAAAGATATACCGTACCTTTAAGGAACTTTCCAGAGACCCTCGGTATCCCAGCATGCACAGCCAAGTCCTTTTACTTTCAGTTCTTTTTTCCGGCTCCTGCTAGCAGGACCCTGGAGCATTAGCTCTTCATTTTTGAGCTGTTTTTATTCACTTTTAGTGATTATTTCTATTTTTTTTGCAGCTTCACTCAACGTCTTTGGCCTTTATCTACATTCTGCTGTGGTTTTTTGGCAGAATTTCTGCAGTCTTCTTGTCTTTATGCTATTTCTTTCTGACAAGGGCTTTGCCTGCAGTTGTAATAAGGACCAAAGCTGAAGCTCACAGAGTTTGTATTCTGTGCTTACCCGTGTCTTATGTCTTTGACACCTGTCTTCTCTGTCAATTCTTTTCCAGGAGGCTTCGGCTCCCAAGTTTGGAGCAGGGAAGTTGGAACATCCTCTTCAGCCTCTGGGTAAGGAGAGGGTAGGCCCTCTACCGAGTCCCATGCTGTTCCCTCTGGGGTTCTCCCCAGTAGGAAAGCGTCTGAAAAATGACGCAGTTCCGGTCGGTATCGAGGACGGCGACGTCGAGGGCAGGTATGCTCTCTGTCAATCCAGGACTCCGGTCGACGTTAAAGGTCGACGTCTAGGAGTAGCCCTGGAAGACCTCGACGTTGTGGTGAGTATCGACGTCGACGTGATGCTCGACGTCAAAGAGCAGTGATGTTCGACTTCGAAGAGCGGTGGTGCTCGACGTCGAAGAGCGGTGGTGCTCGACGTCGAAGAGCGGTGGTGCTCGACGTCGAAGAGCGGTGGTGCTCGTCTTCGAAGAGCGGTGGTGCTCGACGTCGAAGAGCGGTGGTGCTCGACGTCGAAGAGCGGTGATGCTCGGCGTCGAAGAGCGGTGATGCTCGGCGTCGAAGAGCGGTGATGCTCGGCGTCGAAGAGCGGTGATGCTCGGCGTTGAAGAGCGGTGATGCTCGACGTCGAAGAGCGGTGATGCTCGATGTCGAAGAGCGGTGATGCTCGGCGTCGAAGAGCGGTGATGTCGGGGAGCGGTGATGCTCGACGTCGAAGAGCGGTGATGTCGGGGAGCGGTGATGCTCGACGTCGGGGAGCGGTGATGCTCGACGTCGGGGAGCGGTGATGCTCGACGTCGGGGAGCGGTGATGCTCGACGTCGGGGAGCGGTGATGCTCAACGTCGGGGAGCGGTGATGCTCGACGTTGAGGTGCAGTATAATGCTCTGCTTTGAGGAACAGTAATGCTCTGCTTTGAAGAGCAGTAATGCTTGACGTCGAGGAGCAGTAATGCTCTGCTTTGAGAACAGTAATGCTCGGCGTCTTAGTACAGTGCTGCTCGAAGTCGAAGTGAAGTCTACTGGAGACCGTAGTGATGTTTTGACCTTGTGGCAATGTCGTAGAGACAGTCAATGCTTTATTGATGGTGACATCGTAGTGACGACGTCATGGGTTACAGCCGCGGGGTCATTACCGGCGGTGGGGACTTTGGGTCCCCAGCAACGTCGACGAGCAGTGAATCAGCGTCGAGGAACCCTTCTGATGGGGAGCCTCAGGCTACTTACCACTCGTGTAAGCGAGGGACGTTGTTTCCCTTTGCCTAGTTTTGAGTATTCGCATCCTACTCCTCGTCTAGGTCGCCCCCTGCTCTGCCCCCACTGGTGATACCTCCGGGGATGCCTTGGAATTCTATCCACCGCCTCAGGGGCCTTTCGCTCCTCCGTCGCGACCCCCGTGGAACCTAGATGACCTGTAAAGAGATCTCATTTTGAGGCGTTGGTCGCATGGGCTCCGCTGTCTTCCATTAGGTCCGGACATCACCGTTATGGAAGGTCTCGCTTCAGGCATGCCAGGAATGCATCTTCCATGAGTGCGGGGAGGTGCTCTCCTACTCTTACAAATTTCCTTCCTAGCGGGTTGTTCACTGGTTGGCGGTACTTAACTTTCGACAACTGCCACCTGCCAGGTGATTCTGGCTTCGAAGGAACTCCTGACTTTGTCACGGGGGTGACGGCATACAAACAGCATGGTGTGGCTCGCTCTAGCTGGGTCGTTGTGATAGATCCCTGTGTGGGTCTTTTCTTTCTTCACCAGTTTGTGGATCTCCTGCCGAGAGACAGGAGGGAAGCCTTACAAGAGATAGTGGGCCTGATGGTTTCAGATCTAATCATCGGCGCTGGATATTTTTCTCCTGGCAACCCCCTGATATTGCCATGTTCTACGGGAACATACTTGCATTCGTCTGCCATCTCTGCAGCCTGCGGCACAGCGGTGTGCTTCTAAATCTCCCGCTCGTTGGGCAACTCTTTAGCTTCCATGCGGGTAGCGAGTAGTCTGCATGAAGTATGATTCGGAGACTTGAAGGCTGTAGGTTTGGGGAAGCGTGGAGAACGGCTTAAGGCCTTCCGCCCTTTCTAGCGGCGTTTTACCTCCCAGAAATTGTCTGTGGTCCTGGGCCTCCATTGAATAATTCACAAGTATATTGTGCGCAGGGGATACGCGGGAGAGCTCGATGCTCCTCGGCGAACAAAGGCCCTGCCGGGTCTAAGCCCGGAGGAGTTACTTCCCCCTCTACGTTACCCGCTCCGGTGGGGGTAAGCCTACAAATTACTGTCAGAATGAAATAAATAAATAAATAAATACTCATGTATAGTGAGTGCTGAATATTGTTTGCAATGGATAGTCTTCGTTTTGTCAGCCCGCCTCCAGCAATTCCACCGGTTCACTCGCAGTTCCATCAGCGCGAACTCCAAGAGGAGGCCGATACCCTGTTTAGAAAAAGGGCGATAGAAGACAACCCTCTGTCTCAAAGGGGAAAGGGTCTTTACTCACGGTTCTTCCTGGTACGCAAGAAGGACAAGAACGAGTTCAGGCCCATTCTGGATTTGCGACAATTAAGCAAATGGATTCGCAGAGTGAAGTTTCGCATGCTGGCTTTGCACCAAGATTTATCTTCAGCTGCAAAGAGGAGACTGGCTTGGCTCAATAGATCTGCAGGACGCGAACTTCCATGCGCCCATTGCACAAAAACATCGGAAGTTCCTGCGATTCCTAGTCGGCGCCAATTACTATCACTACACCATACTACCGTTTGTACTGAAGTCTGCACCCAGGACTTTTTCAAAATGCATGGCAGGGTTGGCAGCGCTCCTGAGAAAGAACGAGGTGTTTGTCTACCCGTACCTGGACGGCTGGTTGATCAAAGCCTCCACCTTCCAGGAAGCGCAATTGCACTTCAACAGGACGGTCGTTCTGCTGAGCCAGCTGGGGTTGCACATGAACATGTCCAGTCTGTTCCGACTCCTGTCCAGTGCCTACAGTACTTGGGGGCCTCTTTTCATACTTGTTGAGCAAGCGTGTCTCCTTTGAAGGAGCGACGCTTACCGATCCTTCGGAAGGCTCGCGCTCTCATGGCTGTTCCATATACGACAGCGAGGATGGTGTCTTATCTTCTGGGGTCGATGGCCTCTGGCATCTTCCTCGCGCCACACGCACGCCTCCACATGAGGCCGCTGCAGGAATGGTTGGAGGATCAGTAGGACCAGATGCGGGGGATATGGGACGATAGGATCCGGCTGTCTCTTCACGCTCAACAGTCCCTGAGTTGGTGGTGCTCCACAGAGAATCTCCTCAAGGGGGTTCCATTCCACAAGGACATTCCCAGTCAGGCTATCACGGATGCTTCTCTCCACAGCTGGGGAGCGCATTCAGACTATCTACTGATCCAGGGAACGTGGTCCCCAGCGGAATCCACGTATCATGTCAATTTCTTGAACCTCAGAGCTGTCCACCTGGCAATGAAGGCCTTTCATCCGTCCTTCCAGACCAACTCCGTGCTTGTGCAGACGGACAATACGACCGCAATGTATTACCTCAACAAGCAGTGGGGCTCGAGATCGCGCACACTGTTCCAAGAAGTGCACTGGCTGCTAGCCAGAGGACTGACGGTAACGACTACTCCTCTGCCAGGTGTGCAGAATGCTCGGACGGACGCACTCAGCAGGCTGGTGCAAGAAAACCACGAGTGGGTCCTACACGACGAGTGGCTAGGACACATCTTCGACAGGTGGGGTACTCCAGACGTAGATCTGTTCGCCACCGCTGAAAACAGAAAATGCAGCGACTTCGCCTCCAGGTATTCACTACAGGGGACTCAGGGGAACGCGCTATGGATCAGCTGGTCGAACAGCTTTCTGTACGCTTTTCCACCCATTCCCCTGATTCCGGTGGTACTCATTAAGCTGTCTCAGTCCAGAGCACGGAGGATCCTCATTGCTCCGGAGTGGCTCCGACAGTGGTGGTTCAAGGACCTGCTTCACAGGTCTCCCCTACCCTACCTGCGACTGCCGTGTCGGCCGGTCCTACTCACGAAGTTCGGGGGGGCAGATGGTGCACCCCAACCTCTCATCGTTGGGTTTGGCGGAGTGGCTTTTGAGATAGTGCAATATGGACGCCTGTATCTGCCTGATGATTTCATGGATATACTCAAGGAGGCTAAGCGACCTTACACTAGGGCTTCCTATGCCTTCAAGTGGAAGAGGTTCTGCTTCTGGTGTACGACTAAGAACTATGTTCCGAGGACCTACAAGGGGGATGTCATACTTCATACCTGTTGTATTTGGACTCAATCTGGCCTTAATTTTCACTATTAAGGTTCACCTTGCAGCATTAACTGTGTATAGGAGATGCCCTTCAGAGTCATCCTTCTGCAAGATTCCTGTGATTAAAGAATTTTTGGAAGGATTGAAGAAAGTGTTTCCTCCTGTTTGGCGTCCTTCGCCTTTGGGGGAGTTGAATGTGGTGCTGTCCAGGTTGATGAAGGATCCCTTTGAACCTATTCATAAGGCTTCATTACAGCACTTATCATGGAAGGCGGTTTTCCTCGTGGCCATTACATCGGCCCGCAGGGGGGGTGAAATTCAGGCATTGTGTTGCCAAGAACCATATACGGTATTTCATGGTTCTCTTAGTTCCCTGGATGTCAGAAGGGTGTTGAAGTTCTACTTGGATAAGACCAAGGACATTCGTAGGTCAGACCAATTGTTCGTCAATTATGGGTCGGTCAGGACTGGTCTTGCCACCTCAAAACAGTCCGTCTCGAGGTGGATTGTGTCCTGTATCCAGTTATGTTACCTAAAGGCTAACAAAACCTTGGGGGGTAAGCCTAAGGCTCATTCCACCAGGGGCAAAGCAGCTACAACAGCTTTGCTTCGTAAGGTTCCCATTGCAGATATCTGTAGGGCTGCCACTTCGAAGCCGGTCCATACCTTTGCTAAACACTACTGTCTGGACTCTGATGCCAGAGCAGATATTTATTTATTTATTTTGCGGTATTTGTAGAGCGCGGCACTCATCCCAAGGGATATCAAGGCGCTTATACCAGGGCAGAAGCTACTGGGGACAGACACTGACGAAACATTTAGGAATTGGGGAAGAGGTGGGTTTTTAGTTTTTTCAGAACAGGATGTAGTTGATGTGTCTGGGGGAAGCTCATTCCACTTCTTTGCTGCTAAGTGGGAGAATGAGCGGCCACCTGTCCTTGCTTTATGAATACGTTTAGTCCTGGCCAGGGCAGACTGGAGTGAACAAAGGTTCCTTGTGGGGACGTAAAATTCAATCTTTCCTTGAAGAATAGTGGGGCCAGTCTTATTTAGGACCCTATGGGCATGACAGAGCAGTTTAAAGACCGCTCTCTGGCACATTGGCAGCCAGTGCAGTTTCTTCAGGCAATCCGAGGCCGATTCGTGTTTGCCCTTGTTACAAATGAGTTTGGCCGCCGAGTTCTGCAATACCTGTAGGCGTGAAAATAGGTACTCATTCATACCTACAAATAGCTCGGGTGGGGCAGGCTTCGTTGAGAAGTCTGTTTGCACAGTAGTGGTGTTGTATTTTTCCTCCACCGCCAGATTGGTTTGTTGGGATGGGCTTGCCATTCTATTCACTAGATTATGTCTATACACAGAGATCACCTACTACAGAAGGAGTAGTTTCTTACCTGTAACTCCAGTTCTGTAGTAGGGGTATTTCTGTTAGTCATAAGCGCCCGCCCTCCTCCCCGGTGGAGAAAATGATGATGTACTGTATACTACAGGCCTTGCTTTATACACCTTCAAAAAGGACTGAAAGTAAAAGGACTTGGCTGTGCATGCTGGGATACCGAGGGTCTCTGGAAAGTTCCTTAAAAGCAAGGTATCCCTTTTCCAGACTCATAATGGCAGCCTATGGGGCTTGTCTGTCCAATCCTTCATCTCTATAATTTCAAAGGATTTGTGTGAAGGGGAGTTTCTCTCTGTGTGAAACTTGGCAAAATGTATACAATTTTTTTTTTTTTTTTGCCTATCTTTTTCACTTCATGATGACGTGCTGGCCAATGTAACCTTGTAGTTTAGGCTGCATTATCTGTCTTGATTTTCTCTTAAGTGTCAATGCAGGACTGCAGAAGAAGACAACTTAAGAGACTATTTTTGATTGCTCCGGGGTCCCCGTACATGGGCGGGACTATTCACTAGATTATGACTATAACAGAGATGCCCCTACTACAGAACTGGAGTTACAGGTAAGAAACTACTCCTTCTTCAATTACCGGAGCCTCTAGCACCATCAGAGGACAACTCAGTGGGTTTTCAATGAAGCTGTGTGCCAAGAAATCTTGCGCCGCTGCGAACACATTCCAACGACCCAGAATTCCATGCATCGCTGCAAAGGCCATAATCCCTACATCAGAACAAAGCAATTCATGAGCAACTAAGGTGCTCATAAGCTGATTATAATTATAATCCACATCGGGAGACACCGTATTGCAGAGACACAAATCCAGGGCCCAGTCGAAATCGCAACTCAGGCAATGAAAGACAGGCTGGACACATGTAAAGTAGGAAAATCGAAACGATAATCCTTAAGCTGCACTCAAAGTCGCAAGAGGCAGTGCCCCATAGTACTCAAGCATTCTGTTGCGAAACAGCGCCAGTCGTGACAGCTCTTCTTGAAGCACAGGACGTGCATCCATTTTGAATTAAACAAAACAGTAAAAGAACGCCTGCAGCTAGAGTCAGCAGTAAGGGAAATCTACCAAATAGGCTGGAAAAAATCGAATGAAACAAAGCAGGGAAGACACCGAATATAGTTTGGAAAGAAGTCACAAGGCCACTGCTTACAACTTTAAAAAAGTGGGCCAGCCCCGTTGTGGAGGATGCATTAAAGATAGTGTGAATTAATTCACCGAAATGCAAGGGCAAATCAGTATTTAATAAAGTATGCACCTCTGTGCGGGTGTTAGCCACGTGAAGGACGAATGTCTCATAAGCAGATGTGAGGGCAACTTCTTTCTCGGACAATAGAGCTCTTATGCGACTCATCTTGTTTAACTCTGCTTTCAAGGTCGGAATCGTGGGCGAAACATCAAGCTTCCCATGCGGGGGAGGATACATTACATTTTTACAGCATACCCCACTTTCAATGACGGTAACTACATAAGCAATTCCTTTTATTAACCCACAACAATCTTCATTATTTAAAAGTAAATAACTCCTGTTTGCCAGTAATGTGAATGTGGGCACGAGAGCAGGCACAGGTGTATCTTTCGCAATACAGGCTAAATTTGGCTCATTCTGGTTACAAGAGCCATGTAATTGGATATGTCTACACATCGAGTGATATGGTGTTTCAGTGCAATCTTCACCATTCAAATAAACTTCCTTACCCTCCATATGGCATCTATAGGTAAATGGAAGCGACCAAGCTTCATGGAGATAAGCACTCCCAAGAAGTTCATATCTACCAATTGCGAAGTACTTCATACATCCCTCGAACCTGAATAGATGAAACGGGAGAGTTATTAAACCGTGGATAAGCCATGTTGCTGAATTGGCCTCTGCCACAGAAAACGGTAATGGTTCCAACCTCTCAATGTGTAACATAGAAAAGGATGCATCTTTCATTGACAGCAAACGCTGCTTATCAGTCAAATTTAACGGGGCAAACAATGATGATGTGTTCATGCAATGCCATGGCACTTTGCCAGCTTTTAAGGTTTGTAAAGTCCATGCAAACTGCAGGCCACATAATATTTCAAATCAGAAAACAAGGCTTCTACGGCCTGAACATCCCAATCATCAGAACGTATATTTTGTTTAATCACATCCCCCATAGAAACTCTAAGCACATTAGGGACATTTAAAACCTCAGTGAGCTGATTAATTTGAAAACGAACAGCATCCCATACAATCCCATCAAAAACAGGCCAAGCAGTGATAGTAAAGTTATAAAGTTATTTGCTGCCTCGTCGCCACTGTAGCAGGCGCAATGTCTCTACCATGCCGGCGGTGGCTGGACCGCCAAATCTACAGTTGTCTGCTGTTAAAAAAACCCATATACATGGGTAAAAGATACATCATGGCTGCAGGTCAGCCATGCCAGCATGGTGTTCTTGTCATCACTTGTGGTTCCCGATTGTAGACCTCCCAAAGCATAAGGTGGTGAGCCCATCCTAAACTAAAATCCCCCATGCTGTGATAGTGTTCTTCCGTGGAGTGGTGCTTTTCTGCCCTACTACTAGTACTACACAAACCTAGTCACGTTGCTCAAAGAAACTGTAACAGCAATCTATTCACGGCAGCAGTGGATAAGTGTTCAAAAAGATGTAATTGATAACTACAGTTTAGTTAATAGATTACCTGCTCTATCAGGAACTTCATTATTATTCATGATAGTCACTGGACAGCAGCTGAGCCCGGATGCGGCCCGGTAGGCTTGGTCCCTCCCAGTCACATGGTATATTACCGCCACCGATGTGCCATCAGTCATGCTGCCACCAATGAGCACAGCAGCTTGTTGCACCCACTCTCACTCAGACTGTCTTCCCCCCCCCCCATTTCCCCCCGGCGCTGCACAGTGACCCTGACTAGTGTGCCAGCCAGCCTCTCTAACCCTGATTTTGGCTGACTGGTGCAGGTGGGATCCAATACCACATTGGACCCATCCATGAGCCATCTTTACCGCAGATGGTTGACGATGCCCTGCATTGGCAGCGGTGAAAATCAGCTGCAGCTGGCATTAGTTACTGTTGGAAATACCTCTGTCAGCTGCGGTCAGAGCGGCAAGTTCAGGAGGAGCAGGAGCTCCGCATGTTAAGTTAAAGAAATACAGGCGGCAGCAGGAGGACCGTCAGAAGTGATGCCCATAGCCTAGTATTGTGAGTCTACTTCATCATTGGGCACTAACTGCAGTGACATTGACACTTTAAGTTCGGCGCCATGTGTGTCAGCCGTGCCTGGAAGTGTGTCTAACTTGAATACTACAATTACATTGTAGCAGAACTAACGAGCAAGCCGCAGAGCTGCAAACAAATCTAGCAACATTATTTGTCGGATATGGCCCGTGATATGCACGTGGTGGTAGATTCCAGAAATTTCTGTCAGGTGGTGCGGGGTCCATCATCTAAAAAAATTCAGATGGTGGGGCTCAACCTACAAAAGTTTGAAGACCTCTGTTCTAGGGAGATTATTTAGAGCATGCTGCATGCCATTGAGGTGGGCCAGCCAGTTCCTGCCAGTGCCTATAACCCTAGCTGTCAAAGACTGCTTTAAATCTCGGTTCATTCGTTCCACAACACTATTACCCTCAGGTCTGTATGGAAACGAAAACTTGACTTGGACCCCCAACAAAGTCATGGCATCCTTATTCGCCTTAGAGGCGAAAGCCGGACTCTGATCTGAATGGAAGGTACCACAAGCAAAAATCCATACAAAGACACGCAAGTTTCTTATGACGTTCGTGAATCAGCGCTGCGGTGTGGCCACACCCACACAAAGCGTGTGCATGATTCAACTGCTACTAACATAAACTTATACTCAGTATCAGAAGAAATAGGACCACAGTGATCTAAGTAAACACAACCAAGTGGTTTATTAGAAATGTACAACTGTGTCTGGGGCGGACGCGCAGCAGTTGAAGGGTTAATCTGCTGGCAAAGGACATAATCACGCGTCTGTACAGTCTCCGCCACCAGAAACGTTGTTGTAACTGAGATACAGTAGCCGAAACGCCCGCATGCGCAGACGTAACACCTTCATGGGCTGCAGTAATCAGTGCTAGCCTGCGGTCCGCGTTGGGAATTAACCTCTCACCAACGTCAGGTATTTTCACATAAGGAACTTTATCAGGACTTAAGTGGTATGAATACTTTGAAGGGAACCCATTAGGATATTTACTTCCTTTCTCAGTTGCAGCAACAGCTGCCAAGATATCATCATCCATCTTGCTTTTGGAACGTGTAACTGCTGCAACCAAATATGTCGGTACTGCTGATTTTGCGGCCTCCTCGGCCAAAGAATTACCAACCGCGTGAACTCCCACGCGCTGATGACCGAGGGTATGAATTACAAACACGAGTGGCAACTGCTCTTTAAGCTCAGCCACTCGAACCCAGATAATTTTATGTTTTATTGTGCTACCCTTGGAATCACGAAAATCATTCTGAATCCAAAAGAACAGGTTTTCATTGTAAGACTATGCGTGCTTAGACCCATGCTCAACTTGCGCTGAACCATCAGTGAATATGATGCAATGGAAATCCTCCAACGGCCGCATAGTCAAAGGCGCAGGATGAACAAATTATACTGCAAAAACTCTTGCGACTGACGGGAGGTATCAAAAATAAATGTGACATTCGGAGACATCAATGATGCTGCCCATTGTATCCACCGTGGGTGCAAAGCTTTAGAATCGTAGGTAGTCGTAAGATTTTCCCAAAATACCCCTTTTATGGTACGTTGTATGTCACCTTCAATTAAAAGGACAATGTTATACAGTCTATCAGGGGGAGCTACTCTGGTATCACCTGTCTCCACAACAACATACTGGTCAGTCGCTGTCCCCTTCAGTAGTGGACGCAGGACCTCTCGCACTATGGTACTCTCCGCCGCACTGTCCAACAACGTCAGCGCCCATGTCCGATTCCGAAGCTGCGTTCTCACTATCTGTGGCATATCTCGATGTTAAAGCAGCGACTTTCTTTTTCTGAAACTGGGGTCTTTTCGGTGTTGAATCATCCTGCTTGCCTTTACTGTATTTCAGGCGGGGCTGGTCGCGTCCCTGCTGGCCACCCCGACCTCTGCTGCCTCCTCCACCACCGATCGATGAGGCCGAGGAGTTCTGAAAAGAACGAGGAGAGCGTTGTTCAGAAACCTGAAAACGATCAGGAGATTTTATCGTCGCGCAAGTCATAAACACGTTCTGAAGGTGCAGGCACTGGTGATGCAGGACATGACCCCTGTTTCTGTTGCTGTTGTTTACCCTGTTTTTCTTTTTTCGGCCAATTTTGCTTCTTAGCCTTGGGCTGGTCGTCTGTTTCCGACTTCTGCCCTTGGGTTTGCTTTTTCTCTTTTGTAGAGAAAGGCTTGACACCCAAACTGTTTTATAAGCCGCTGTAATAATTCTCGGTAACTGGCGGGATTTATCTGCATCGGGAACAGCCTGCAAAGCATTAATTAGACACCTGAAAGCTTGTCGCATCTCCCTTGACATTTGCAAGTACGAGATCGGAAACTACGTCAAAACTGCCGCACAGCCGCATACCCAAGTCAACCGCTGCCTCAGGTCCGTGCTCATCTTGAACACGCTTAATGACCGAGGGAAGGACGGTCATTGACGGAGTACCGAAGCACCTAGTGTACACCGCCGCAAAAATATTACCCCAAGACTCAGTCACCTACCTCTGGTATCAAGTCTGTAGGTAAACTAATTGTCAGAATCCTGTGTTTTTCAAAAGGAGTCTGTTAGGAAATACTGCTTCCAGCTGGTCAAATTTCTCGGCATGCCAGAAAGGCATATCTTCCTTATCCTGGGGGCACTTGCCCATCACTGCATTAACCATAACCGGACTAAGCTTCATACCGCTCGGTCTGGCTGGAAGCGCCGCAGCACCTGGGGCCCCGCCCGGGAGATTGCAGGTAATGTATTGCACTAATGACCTAATTACACTAATTGGGACTGTATGTAGCAGCCGTAAATCCGCAACGGGAACCGCTCCATGTCTAGGATGCGATGTAAATCCAGCCAAAACAGGACAGGTATCGCCTGGAACGGACAAAGGACCTAACCTTGAGACTAACAAAGTGTGGGGTAGGGCGCCATTAAACCAAACTCGGTGCTGCCAAGCATTAATCGGAACTTCCTGTGTCCTATATGGAACATATTCCTGAGGCATGGCAGTAGCAGTATAATTGTCGAACACACCAGTATTTGCGTTCACTGTAGGGAAGGTCAGCCACGAATAGAACATTTCGTAAGGGTAAGCTACTTCCGCACTCACTACCATAATAACTGCCATGCCCTCCAATCCGACGTTATAAGCCTGCAAATGATCTCGAACCGCAATTCGACTATGTTGCGGTATGTCAACGTCAGCCATAGTGACACAGCAAGAAAGAGTACAACAAAAAACTACATAGCACAACTGGGTAGTAATTCAAAAGGAAACCATTTGAAAAGATTCAAGCTTGAAAAGACCTATGTAACTATAGGTAGGTTTGTCCGACACCACTGTCTTCCGGAAACAATAGTGAAGGGGGTTAAGGACTGATATAAGCACTACTCAAGTGTCATGTAATAAGACCACTAACGATTGGGCGCCTTGTCGCAGGGATTCCCTACACAGAACTGTGCATAGAGACTTGGAACCTCAGTGAATTAGGGTGTGCCAAAACTCACCTTAGTAGCCAAAATCCCCTACCAGACTAGCAATCAGTGTCTCATTGGTTCTTCCATACCCCCAATGATTAGACAACCCAGAACATGTACTTAGAACACCTCAGGTAACTTGGAACACATGAACACTCTTTCGTTGTACTAACATACCAGTCCAGAACGAGGAGTTAATGAAGACATGTGCAAGTTTTAAATATTTATTTCTAATGCCGTGTTCTCAGGCGCAGTATCTTAGCTAATACAAGCAAACCTATTATAAGCAACAAGGTTATCAGCATAATTACTATTCCATAAAATACAAAGGGAGAAAGCATGTTAAAATGCTAAAGGGAAGAAGGCTAGATGACACCTCAGTCTTACCCTCCCTTGCTAGTATATTATATTATATCTACAGAAGGTCTCTTTGGGTTTTAGAAGGGCGGCCCCATACCTCTGGTATTAGTAGAAAGGGATCACATCATCTTCTACACCAGCTCTCTGCGTGCGAATATTCATCAAGTGTGTGTGCATGCTCTGCGCAGTGCATTATTAAACGTGCCAAAACCAGAGTTGGCCACAGCTGCATATATGTTATGTCTAGGACGTGCGCGGATCAGACCGAACAACAACCACTGTGTTGAAATAACCTTGAAGGCCTCGGCACTCACTGTTCAGACATAGTTTACCAAGCAACGCTAATACAATAGTTAAACATATTATTCTCGTGTGAAGCAAAATATTCTACTAGGATCAAAGCATTAATAACTATATGTGCCGTGTGCAGAAGCAGCAGAAAGGAAAAATGGTGTTTAAACTTCAAATGAGCTCATGCTAACTTACCCACTGTGTGAAGGCAAAGCCTATCTCCATGACAATGTTTACATATTTACCAGCAGCACTGGCTAATGGTGCAATAATTGCTGATGTGTATAGGGGGGCTAGGATTAGACTAACTACTAGGGTTGCAAAGGAAACTAATGTGGTGATAGCTAGGTACAAGTTTTATACACATCCCCAACGTGTGGGATTAATGATTGATGATTTTGTGTCAAGAGTTGTCAGTAAGGTGTCAGTTTGGTGGTACGGGATATGAAATAAGTGATCAACTCTTCGTTCAGTGCAAAAGTTGCAAGACACAAGAGCAGCTTGGTGCAGCCAAAAATCCAACTTTTAAGGATACTATTGATATGGCAAAGGTTGTTGAGCAGTCAGAATTGTATATGCGAGAAATGAGCAAACTCTCATGTACCACTTCAGGTGAAAAAGATGAAGTGAAAGAAATTATGAGAGGTTGACAAGATGAGTAGTAATGTGGGGGCAGTAGGAAAAAGAGCCAAAAAATACAAAGAACCTCTGGTAATACGTTTAACCCTAATAGATGTGGGGGCTGTTTTTTACGGAAGTGAATTCAAGTTATGTTATGCCATCAGCAAAGAGTGCTGAAATTGTGTGCGCAAGGGACATTTTGCATGCATGTGCAAAGATTGGCCTAAATCAGAGGTGGCAGTAATAAGCAATGAGAGACGTACTTTTTTGTGACCTTTTTGAGTTTAGGGGATGATGAGTGCTCTGTGAGGAGAAACACTAGACGTATAGCGTTATTTACCATAGAAAAATCTAAAATGTAACTTACGGTTAACAGAGGTTCAAGATACACCATTTTTCACCAGGAAATTTTCTATAAAGCATGGTCACATATTTATTTGCTGTGCAAAGATATTTGTTCAGGGGGTATCAGGAAAAAGAAATGTACATATTGGGGTATTTTACTTTGTCTATAGAGTTCCAGACACGGGAAACACAAGGTAAAATATATGTAGCTGATAGTTGACCACCTATTCTAGGGTGGATGCATCAATACGATCTTGATAATATTATGAACGTGAGGCCTTCAAAACAAGTCACGATAGTGGAGGAAAAGAATATTGAAGACATTTTGGATGAGGTGAAAGAAGTATTTGTTAAGATTTGGGGTACGTGCACAAGATCTGAGTGAAACTGAGTGTAGTGTCAGTAAATCACAGAGTTAGGAAGGTCCCTATTGTGGTCAGAGAGGAAGTCAGTCTAATGCTGTGTGAAATGGTAATTGAACCTGTGTTTGCTTCCAACTGGATTTCACCAGTGGTTAGTGTTATATATGTGTTATACATGTGAGCGCGGTGTCCACGACCACTTTGCATCCTGTGCTCGTGGAGGTTACGCTCTATTCACAACAATCCCATCCTAGTCGCCAATGTGGGAAAAAGTCAATCACATCCATTCAATGATGAGAGAGGCGTTGAACGTAGAAGGCTGTTTAATCAGTCTTCACAAGTCAGTAAGCAGATACATTATTCCATAACAAACAACATCTCTAACCGCCCCCCAGAACACTCTACATTAGAAACAACACCAAGAGTGGGGCCTCGCTCCTGTGCTCGTGGAGGTCACGCTCTATTCACAACAATGTTATTCTCTGGTTCGAGCGGGCCTCGCTCCACACTGGGTGTTGTTCTTCTAATGTTGAGCAACCCAACCAAACCTTGAGGAATGTGCTTAGGAAAGTGTTGGATGTGGGTCTTACCCTGCGCAATGAGAAGTTTGATTGTTTGAGCCATACAATTTGTGGTGAATGACTGAAACCAAAAATAGATCTTTGAGAAGCTATTGAGATGGCTTTACAACGTAAAGACAAAGATGAGTTAAGGTAGTTTACGGGATTGATAGAGTTCTATGGCAAATTTGTTGATAACTTTGCAACTAAAATTGAAGAGCTAAAAGTCTTGTTGAGAAAGGGGTGTTCCTTTAGGTGGGGTGAGGATCAACAAACTTGATTGATAAAATAAAACAGGTGTGTGTTGCTGGAATTTTGGTACCTTTTTAGGTCTCGTGGCGTTAACCGCGCGAAAGTGCGGTCTCGACAGAGACCTTTTGTCAGCGACACAGCTTTCCAGGAGACAGGAGCTGGCCACGTGCATCCCAAAATCGGCGATTGGAGCGGGCCGCGCGCGTGAACACGCAAGCTGTGGCCATCTCCTGTCTCCTGGAAAGCTCCAACACACACACACAGCCACACCTCCCCCTGCACGCATGCGCACACACAGAGACGCACACACACGAGTGCACATACACGCACACACACATACAGAGACCCCCCCCGCCGCCGCACACACACACACACACACACACACACACAGACACACCAGCGCACCTACACACACACACACACATACAGAGACCCCCGCCCCCCCGCCACACACATACACACACACACAAGCGCACCCCCCTACAACTAAGCCCTACTTACTGCCATTCTGGACTTCTGCAGCCTCCGCGGGGCTCTCCCTCGGGCATGGGAGCCGCGCTCAGGCACTCCGTGGGCGCGTGCGCGGGCTTCCGAAGACGGAAGTCCCGCCCCACGGAAGGTTTCGGTTTCGCTCATGTCTTTCTCCATGCCGTTGAGGACTATCGCTATAGTTGCTGGAATCGCTGTGGGCGTGTGGTGAGTACCCTTCATTTCAGACACCTAAAATTACAACCACTGTTGCATATTTTCTTTTCGTCCCGTCTGAGCGTCAAGTCTGTGTGGTGCAGGTGAAGTCGGGGACGTATTGTTGAAGATACCCTATTGCAATACATATTGTTTGTTATGCAACCACAAATGTTGGTATTACTATGAAAAGGAAAATTGCGAACTCCGTGAGCCGTTACAGAACGTTGTGGTTGTTTTAAGGAGTTTCTGGATGACCGTGTCCAAAAATGAAGCAATGAACGCTTAACACCCAATCTCACAGCTTAACGCATTCTGAGGATTATCTGGGAGGGGGCGGTACTGCTAATGTGTAAAGTTGGAGACATTCAGGCAATATTAGGGCATCATAGTCCCGAAGAGCTGATAGGCTGTGGTGTCAGCACGTGCCATTGTCCTATTCAGCCAGCCTAAGTTTATGAAAGGGTTTCGCTCACGTTGGAGAGCTGGAGCTCTGTTAGTCGAGGACAGAACCGGTGACTTTCTGTCAAGGGTTGGACAGGCAAGAGTGTACTGCCGCCTGCTATTTTGAATAGGAAGGAGGGACAGTGCGGATTTGGCACCCAGTGTTAATAGGGAGCAACGGATTTGTCTTTGAATTCTTCACGTGAGCATGTGGACCCAGCTCTCTGCCTCATCTCTCTCTTTTTATTTTTTTGGGCAGTTTTTATATAGCGCAAAATTGACCTGAAGGTATTGGAGCTGTTTGCATGAGCACCAGTTACGTTATGTACGGATACATTCGTTATTTGGTAGGCAAAGGGAGATTTAGTGATTTGCCCAGAATTACAGTATGTTGAGCCGAGGCTCGAACCTAGTTCTCCTGTTCCAAAGTCGGCAACTCTGACTGACAACTACAAGGACATTTTAACCTTCCCCAAGAACAGAAACAAAGGAGCGTTCCCTAATAGCCTACACGTAATTATGGATTTGATTTGTTTTCCAGCTGTACACCCGTTTTTAAGTGGTGGCACTTTAAGAAACCTAAATTAAACCAAAAGACAAAAAAGAATGTTACATAGATTAAATTACTAACGTTCTATGGATCATTCTCCTTGTTTCACATGGCATTCAGACGCATGTAGATGGATATGAGTAGAGTGTCCTCTGCAGTGATGTATGTGTAACTTCCTAGACACTGGTTTTAAAACCTGCAAGAAAATCTCAGTATTTCATCCTTCTGAGATAAATAGAAAACGTGTAGTCTGAGTTGATTAATAGGACCATTGATTTACAGTGAAGCATTATATTAATAAATACTTTTTTGTTGTAAATGAAAATAACCATTGTATCAATAGAGTATATAGTAATATGCTTTTAACCTATAAAAAACTCAGAGATAGTAAAACACGGTGGTTTAAGCGCTTTACAATGACACCATAGCACTCTTCAAAGGCCTTAATGCAGTAATGCAGTGTCATGTTGCAGATTATTGGTTATCATTCAGTACGGGGTAAGGATTTTCTGTTGCACTATATGTTCCTTTCAAAAGCAAATTAAGTGACAGGCTTCTCTGTGTGTGAGAGACAGCTGTAAGTGTTACAGTCACCACTTAATGCTGGTGGAAAACCTTGGGTCTGATTCACAAAAAATATAGAAATCTGCACTACACCATATATTTACATATACATGCGGATGCAATTTTACTACTTTCTGCAATTAACTACCGTATTTTCCGGCGTATAAGACGACCCGGCGTATAAGACGACCCTCTACTTTTCTTGATAAAATGTAGGTTTAGTGCTGTACTCGCCGTATAAGACTACCCCCACTTCCAACGCAGTCCTGCATAGCCATTTGGAGAATTGTGCATAAGACTTGCACCCAAAGCATTCTTTCTGATATTTGGTTTACGGTACTTGATATCCTTTCTTTGGCATTTCATCCAAAATCAATTCAAAATGTAATGTGAATGCTGTCATATTGGATCATAGAATGTCCTCACCAGATGTGCCCCCCACTTCCCTGTGTTGTACATTGCCATTATCCACATTAGTATTGTTAGATTACCGGTACCGTAACTGTAATTTATTTCCCTCTTTCAGATCCGCTTTCAGTGGGTTTGCTTTTGATACTTCCACAGTGCCCCCATCGCCTACTTAACGTTAGTTCTTGTGTTTGAGTGCCCTCCATTTATTGCAGTATTATACCGTACCTCTACTTGCACACATGTCACTTTTTCCTCCTGCAATGCACCATTTCCTATTGAGAAGCGGTCTGACACCTTCGGGTGAAGTCCGCGCTATGTAAAAACGCATGAAAACATACTCTCAAATTTCACACCCGGCGTATAAGACGACCCCCGACTTTCCAGAACATTTTAAGGGGTTAAAAAGTCGTCTTATACGCCAGAAAATACGGTATTTCTAGAAGTACAATTGGAAAGTTGCACAAAGCACGTTTCCAATTATACTTCTGGGCATGTTGACTGACTATTCCGCGCCTCGTGGAATGCAGGGGGAGTCTGCAGAGGGGCGCGCGGCGCTGATAAAGAGGCAGGCTTTTTTTTTTTTCTTTTCTTCCCATCTGAGCGTCAAGTCTGTGTGGTACAGGTGAAGTCGGGGACGTATGAGCTGTGTGAATAATAACTGTGTCAGCCCCGTGCCTGAGGTGTATCATCAGAGCTGTGTGAATAATAACAGCTGTGAGCCCCGTGCTGTGGTGCATTATCAGAGCTGTGTGAATAATAACTGAGTCAGCCCTGTGCCTAAGGTGCATCATAAGAGCTGTGTGAATAATAACAGCTGTGAGCCCCATGCCTGAGGTGCATCATCAGAGCTGTGTGAATAATAACTGCCGGCAGCCCCGGGCTGAGGTGCATCATCAGATCTGTGTGAATAATAACTGCGTCAGCCCCGTGCTGAGGTGCATCATCAGACCTGTGTGAATAATAACAGCTGTGAGCCCATGGCTGAGGTGCATCATCAGAGCTGTGTGAATAATAACTGCGTCAGCCCCGTGCATGAGGTGCATCATCAGAGCTGTGTGAATAACAGCTGTGAGCCCGTGGCTGAGGTGCATCATCAGAGCTGTGTGAATAATAACTGCGTCAGCCCCGTGCGTGAGGTGCATCATGAGAGCTGTGTGATTAATAACAGCTCTGAGCCCGTGCCTGAGGTGCATCATCAGAGCTGTGAGAATAATAACTGCGTCCACCCCCTGCGTGAGGTGCATCATCAGAGCTGTGTGAATAATAACAGCTGTGAGCAACAGCATACTCTTGCACACACTCCCACTGCTCACCAATTCAAAGTTTGCTAAAAAATGTATGCAACGCATTGTCATACACAATGCCAATAATTCAAACTTTAATGCTGCGAGACCTATTGCATTGTAAATGCTTGTTATACATTGTTTACTACCATTCTTAACCTCATAGCTGCTATTAAACATTCCTCCCCAGTGCTGCACTGTCCATTGGAACTAGTGCTGAATTGGACGTCCAATGGTCGTGCGCAGCACTGGGGAGGTAGTGCTGCCGTCGTCCAACGCACCGAGGCAGCACTTAAGGGGTTACTGTTGATGTTAGTGCATCAGGAGTGGCTGCTGTTATATACCAACTCCATAAAGAAGTAGAAAAAACGGTGGCCTTTGCGTTGCACCCAATGACTAACACTGAGAAAAAATAATCGGTCATTGAGCTTGAGGCATTGGTGGTGACTTGGTCTGCGGGATATTTGTGGACATACCTATGGGGTGTAAGTTTTAAAAAGATAACAGACCATAAGCCGCTGAAATAGGTTGGCAATATTAGCGACTCGCTAGCAAGATTTCATACATTACATTGCGCACATTCCATGGTGGCACAATCCTCAAGCTGATGCTCGTTCACGATTGTCTGTTAATTGGAAGCTTGTGGATGGGGAGGCTACCTTCAATAGAGAAAGAGAGTGTTCTTGACATGGTTGGAAGGTGTAGCACATTGTGGAGTAGATGTTTTTACGACAGAAGAGTGGGTACAAGAAATGGCTAAGGATAATATTTTGCAGGACATGTGTAACATAGTGGTCAGTGGTGGAAGGAGAGTGAGCACAGTTGTTCTTTCTGTGAGACCATTTCTCAAAATACTGGATGAATTATCTGTCCGTGAAAAGTGTTTTGATGAGGGGGACAGGTTTGTACCACCTGAAAATCTAAGCAGTTGGCACATGAGTCTCTTGGGTCAAACCATGACACCAAGTAAAGTGAAGGAAACGGTCTCAGGTTGCCTGTGATTGGTGTACAAACTGCTCAATGGGTAGAAAGTATTGTAAGGGAAGTGAACAAAGGCTCAAGGTTGGTGCACAGTCTGAGATTATATACGTTCAAGAGCCTAATGAGGTGTGGCATCCTGTGTGTATGGACTTTATTAGACCGTTGGCTGGAGTTGGTCAGGATTTGAAGTTTGCCTTGGTTTTGGTGGACGTTTATTCTAAGTGGTTTTTGGTCATTTTCATTAAGGATGTGTCTACTAGGAGTCCCATTAAAAACTTGTGGGACATTTTTAGGAGGGACGTTTTCCTTACACCCTGATAACAGAGAATATATCTCAATTCATTTCTTGTGAAATGAAGGAGTTTTTAGTGATGCATGGTATTAAACATCATCGCACTGCTTTTTATAACCCTTGAGGCAATGGCATTACGGAACGGATGAATCGCATGGTCAAGGGTACTATTCATTTAGCTGTGCAAAGTGGATCTGATGTCGGGGAGGCAGTTCAGGAAGCTGTATGGGCGAATCACAACACTATAAATAAAGTACTTGACCGATCTCCTTTTGAATTCATGCGAGATTGCAAAGCCCGGACTGCGTTGGTTGAAAGATAGTGATGAACCTTATATTGCTTAGCAAGACTGTAAAGATTAAAATATTGAGGTTGGTGATTGGATCAAATTGAAAGATGGATGTGCAGGAAGGGGACCTTTTAAGTTTAGATGTCCGTTCAAAGTCAAGCAAGTGTATGTGTGTATGTGGTTTTGGAGAATAGAAATAAGTGAAACCGATGCAGAGTCGCTTTGTATCAGCAGGGGAGGCAAGTGTGAAAAACAGTAGTGAAGAATGTAGTGGATTTATGATTGCTGGAGATGATGTGTCTAGTTCCATGGACAAATGAAGTTAGGGGGTGGGGGTTCTGGGATGCCAGAGTGTGAGAAAAGTTGGTGGTGAAGGAGCAATGGAAGGTGAGAGAAGAGAAGGTCGTGTAGGGAGAGAGCGAAGACCTCCCACTTATCTGCAGGACTATGTGAGAGAATCAGCCTGAAGATTGCTATTATTAGCAATATTATTATTGTAGTATTTTTCGGCTGTCTGACATTTAATTTTTTTGAGCAGCATGTGTTTCATGAAGTAAATGATTGGTTTGTTAAATCCATTTGTATTTTGTTATGTTCTCTATTATTTATTTATATGAGGGTGTCAATTAGATAATGTATTTTTGTTTTTATTGTGTCATAATGAGGATGTAGTGGAACCTGTATTCCAAGGTTCCTTTGTGGAGTGTTAGGGATTGCATTCCCATTCAACTGATGTGAAGGCTGACCAGGAAATGTCATGTCGTGGCAGGCTGATTAAAGGTACCTCTAAATACACTCTGTGAGAAGGATGTCTTAAATTACAACAAAACCCCATGTATGTATTGTATTGTAATTGCCTTTATATAGCGCTTACTACCCCTTACGAGGTGCCAAAGTGCTTTTTCCGCGAACCATTAACCCATTAAAGGATTAGTGTTGAATTAGTATAGTAAAATATTATAGTAATTTGAGTGGTGATATTAGTTATTTGGATTGAGAAGAGTAGCAGAGGGATAGAAGAGGGACAAAGGTATATGTATATATATATATATCTTGTTACCCCTAATGGGGTATTGAAGTGCTTTTTCAACGAATAGCCTGCTACGTCGGAACCCATAAAGGATTAATGGTGAATTAGTATAGTGAAATATGAAAGTTATTTTAGTGGTAGATATTAGTCAGTCTTTGAACTGAGGAGGATTGCGGAGGGATAGAAGATGGAAAAGATTTGCATTTATATAGCGCTTGCTACCCCTAATTTGGTGTTGAAGTGCTTTTTTCGGCGAGCAGCATGCTAATCTGGATCCCATAAAGGATTAGTATAGTGAAATATGGAATTTGAGAAGTGGACATGTTAGTCTGTTATTTCGATTGAAAGGGATAGTGGAGGGATAGAAGAGTGAAGAATTTAGCCTTTTTTTTGGGAGGTTATAGCAGTAGTGGGACGCTTGGGATGAGTGTTGAATTGATGATGGACACATCAATGTAGGTTAAAAGTGTAGTTTAATCCTTAAGTAAGCAGGTACACAACTGACAGGTACTCAGTCAGCGTCAATAATGAAAACCAGTGGAACACGGTACAGTACATTCCAAAGAATGTGGAATGAGCACTGTTAAAGGTAAATTACACAACATAACACATCCCCTTTGGAAGGCAAAAACAAAAGCATAAAAATGATCATAACAAGCATCATCCCTTTCCATTGACAACAAAAACAACAAAAAAAACAAAAAAAAAACAGTACATCATTTAAAGTGGAAAACTTTCAGAAATGTAATCAGCCAACCAAACAGGAGGCCTTCTTTCACGCCTAGAATTCCTGTTAGAGCTGAAAGTTTCTTGACCAGCACAACTTGAGACAGGAAGACTGGGAATTGTCAAACTAGTCGAAGCATCTGGATCAGCTAAACCTGAAACAGTAGGAACAGCTAAGTTAAAGCTAGCAGCATTTCCACTGGAGATATTAGCATTAGATGACACAGAAGAAGTTGAACCCATCAAATCCTCCAAGTCAAACAAATTAGAGGATTTACTGAAGGAGTGCAAAGGAACAGAATTAGATAAATTGTTTTTGTTGAAGGAATCCAAAGGATCAGAAGAATTATTTTTGTCAAGAGAATCCAAAGGATCACAACATTTAGCAATTCTCTTAAGGTTCCACACTCGTCCATCAGTAAGGCGAACAGAATTGTTCATAACTTCCACAACTTGCATAGGCTCATAAAAACGACTTTCCTCCTTTGGAGTTTTGCCAGGTTTTTTGACTCTTACCCACTGACCAATAACAATGTCAACATTTTTAACATTGTGCTTTGAATCATACCAAATTTTACCCTTTAGATGCGAAGCTTGACTTTTTTCTTTTACAAGATCTTCAGACCAATTAACGACATTGGATTTGAACAACCACCCAGGAGTGAATTTTGTTCGTGGATTTCTACCACGCATAAGAACAAAGGGAGGAAACCCAGTTGCATCACAAATAGAGGTTCTATAAGACCAAACCATTTTTAATACTTGAGTTTCCCAATCCTTATTACTAGCAGACATCTGAATGGTGTTTTTAATGACTCGGTTGAAGCGTTCAACCATGCCGTTGCTGTTGGGGTTATATAAAGCAGTGGTTTTGTGCTTGATGCCTAATCTATCAAAGTACTCTTTAGCTTTACTGGACATAAACTGAACTCCATTGTCACTTAATAAAACAGAAGGAATTCCTTCTAAAGTGAAAGAATTGTCTAAGAACTGTAAAACAGTATCAGTATCAGCTCTGTTAACAATCTTTACAAAAGGCCATCTAGAGAAAAGATCCATCAACACTAGAATATACTTTTGGTCATCACCAACGGGACCCATAATGTCAATAGCTGTGTGCTCCCACGGCGAACTAGGTTCCACCATAGTGCCCATAGGAGGCTTACACAAGACCAAAGATTTATCAGCAACTTGACATGATTTACAATTCCTCACAAATTTATCGATATCAGCATCCATTCCAGGCCACCAAAATGAAGTTTTTACAGTGCGTTTGGAACGGACAATTCCAAAATGTCCTTCATGGCATAAAGCCATGATAGAAGAACGCAACGTTTTGGGAGGAATTACCCTTTCACCAAACCAAATGTTACCTTCCCTGATACTTAGATCAAATCTGACCTCCCAAAAAGACTTCAAGGGATGATTGCTATCCACTTTCTTAGGCCAGGAACCAACTAGATGTGATCTGACCGATGTTAATTCATCATCATTGATATATTCTTCATCCCATTTCTCTTTCACTATACCATTACCTTCCAGGTCTTGTACATACGCAACTTGAAAGGAATTCCACAACTCATCTTCACATTCTACAAGCTGCTTGGGCATTCTAGACAAAAAATCAGCTATGCAATTTTCTTTACCAGGTACAAATTCCATCTTATAACTAAAATCTTGCAACTTGATGGCAAGTCTGGCTACTCTTGCAGAAGTATTAGTAGTTCCTTCAGTGGTTAAAATTCTGAGTAACGGCTTGTGATCACAACGTAAAATAAATTTTGTCCCCCACACAAAAGCTCTAAAATGATTCACAGCCCACACACAAGCTAAGGTTTCTTTTTCGATAGTCGAATACTTTTCCTCAGTAGGTGATAAAGACCTAGACGCATAAGCCACTATTTGCTCTTTTCCATTCAATCCAACTTGAGATAAAACGGAACCCAAACCTTTGATGCTGGCATCAGTAGTAATAATGGTTTGTGCTTCTGGATTAAAACTTTTTAAAGAAGCAATGTTTGTGATGCAACTTTTTATGTCCTCAAAATCCTGTTCACACTCCACTGACCATACAAACTTAGTCTTATTTTTCAAAAGTTGTCTAATATTATACGTCCTGGTTGCAAAATTAGGAATGTATTTGGAACAAAATTCAGCTAACCCAATGAAAGATCTAACATCATCTTTACCTTTAGGAGATGGAGCACATTTGATAGCATCAATGAGGTTAGGCTTAGGTCTAATCCCTTCACAGTCAATAACATGACCTAAATAGGTAACATGATCACTGGCAAATGTACATTTTGAAAACTCAATAGTGAGACCTTTTTCTTCCAAAATGCTCAAAACTTTTTCAAGAGTTTTGTCATGCTCTTCCTTGTGTTTCCCAAAAATAAGAATATCATCTTGGAAAAATTTTGTGTTTTTCACGGAGGAGAACAATCTGTGCATTAGGCGCTGAAAAACAGCAGCTGCTGAGGCTAAGCCAAAAGGCATTCGTTTGAATTGATAACAACCCTGCGGAGTTACAAAAGCAGTGTATTGCTTGCTGTCTTTAAATAAAGGAATCTGGTGGTATGCAGCAGATAAATCAATTGTGGTGAACCAGTTAGCACCATCGAGCAAAGCTAGCATCTCATTTATTTTGGGTAAGGGAAACTGATCTACCACAATGTTGTCATTCAAATGGCGCAAGTCCACACAGAGTCTCAATTTTCCGTTTGCACGTTTCACCACAACCAAGGGAGAAATCCAAGCAGACGCCTCAATAGGCTCAATAATGCCAGCAGAGACTAATCTATCAAGTTCAGATGCAACATCTTGTCTTAAGGCAATAGGGACACTTCTGACCTTATGGATTTTGGAAACTGCATTATCCTTTAAGATTATCTTATGTTCAAAATCCTTTAATTTGCCAATTGACTTCTGAAAAACAGAAGGAAATTTCTTTAACAGTACATCACCAGTCTTAGTCCCTTCATCCATCACTAGGACCTTTTCAACTGAATTGGGATCAAGGATAATGTGTAATTCACCCTGATCTTTCCATCCTAAAACCGATGGTCCTTTTTTTGAAATGTATAGCTTGCCATAAGATTTGCGATTCTTGAATTCGAATTTCAACCAACGAAAACCTATGATATCAATTTTCCCTCCATTGTAACCTTCTGGGTCAATATCAGAAGATGATAAATTTGAACCAATTCGATCAACAAAATTGTTGCGCCAAACATCCTCGTTTACAATAGTGTAAGGCGAACCAGAATCCGCGTAAACTTTAACATGCACACCACCAATGTGCATCCAACATTCAGGCTTATTGTCAACTAATAAACATCCATCTCGAATATTGAGAAGGAGTTTCTTTTTTAGAACCACTGCACATTCAGAGGCTTGATCATCACCACTAGAAGAGTTGTTATCTGAATCAACATCCTCTTGAATGCATTTTACGGTTTTGGTTCTTCTTCTACATGCCTTGGTATAATGGCCATACAAACCACATGCACCACATTTACTCTTCTTAGCCGGACACGACTTAGCAAAAGCTAAGTGCTCAGAACTCCCACACCTGTAACATTTGGGAATTTCGCCACTCATTTTGGGTTTTGCCCAAGTTTCATTCTTTTGTTTGAAATTGTTGACTTTTTTATAATTGGAGCTAACTTTAGCAACTATATCTTTTGTAGTGTTATCTGATTTCAAAGCACTAGCACACCTGCTAGAAGTTTCAGCTTTACGAACTAAGGCTAAGATGTCATCTAGACAGGCGTCGCCATTCATCCATAAACGTTCCTGAATAGCAGGATTGTTTGCGTGCATTACCACCTGATCGCGAATTAAATCATCTAGTAAAGCACCAAACGCACAATCATTCCCCATCTTTTTTAACTCACCCACATAGTCATCAACACTTTCATTCTTGGATTGCTTCCTCTGAAAAAATTTATATCGCGTAATACCAATACAAACCTTGGGGGCAAAATACTTATCTAAATTTGATAGAGCAACAATAAAAACATTACTGTCCCCATCCCCAAGAACAGGTTTGTTCATTTGATTATAACACTTAAGACCTTGTGGACCTAAGGAGTGCAATAGGATGCGTTTCTTTTGTTCTGCAGACATTTTGCCATCAGAGTCCACAGTCTCCATGTAATTCAGAAAATAGTCTTTCCATTCCAACCATTTTAAATCTGGTGAAGAACCTTTAGACCAAAAGTCTTGAGGATTACTCAAAGAGAAAGTTTGTTGACTCATTTCCACGAAGGAGAAGTAAAATAAAATATGATGAATTCAGGTGGAATTGTTCAGTGAAACAAAACTTTACTTGAGAACAAGAAAAATATGAATGGTATTTCCTTCACTGTCCTTTCTTCACCACCAGTGAGTTTGGAAAGCAGGAAATGTAACAGTTCGTAAAAACAAAAGAAAGTTAAAAGCCAAAATGTAGAATTAGTTGAATAATAAACGAAATTGTTGTAAATACCTTAAAAACGTTTTAAAAGGTAATTCCTTGTGTGACAGAAACAACTGACTTCATTCGCGTCAGTTAAATGATTGTCCGACTGCTGGTAGGCTAGACCAATCCAAAATGGCCGCCGCGTATGACGCACACGTTCACAATGAACGTCTGACGTAGGAGTGAAGACGCTGGAGATGGCAGAGAACTTGCGAGCATCAGAGGCAGTCACGCGCGAAGGCTCCAAATAGCATTATTCGAAATGCAACGGTAAGAGCTCCGTATTTCAAAGCGCATTAGCTCTGGAAATAGTAATTTTTAGCTTAAAAATAAATATTTAGCGATCCACACGCACATGAAAGGTGCTCACCGCCAAATAGCTCGAAGTCCTTAGAGAAGTGTTCAAAAGCGTCTGGAGATACTCCGTAGCGTCGTCTCTGCTTGTAGATGACAAGGATTAAAATAATTCTTTTTTTAAAGAAAAAAAAATATGTAGAACATCCCGATCGTCGCCACTTGTTGAATTGATGATGGACACATCAATGTAGGTTAAAAGTGTAGTTTAATCCTTAAGTAAGCAGGTACACAACTGACAGGTACTCAGTCAGCGTCAATAATGAAAACCAGTGGAACACGGTACAGTACATTCCAAAGAATGTGGAATGAGCACTGTTAAAGGTAAATTACACAACATAACAATGAGTAAAAAGGGATGTGGAGGGGAAGAGTTGATAAAGACTTGTTTTGGGGGATCAGTATAGTAAAAGAGGTGTCAGGTGGTGCAAGGAGGGGTAGAGTAGGGGAGAGTATATAAAGGGCTATTTTGGTGATCATAGAAGTGGTATGGGGTTTGGGATGAATGAGAGAGTGGAGGTAATGGAGATATTGATAGAGGTATAGGGTGAGAAATAGGCTAGTGCATTGGAAAGAGTAGTAGAAAGAGGTTTGAGATGCGTCAAAGAGTTGAGGTGGAGGATATATTGAGAGACGTATAGGGTGAGAAATAGGGTAATGCATTGGATATGCTGAATTAGAAGAAAGTAATAAATATATAGATCCATAAGTACATGGAAAGTTTATAGATGCATATAGAAAGTAAATATATGTAGATACGATATTGATAGAGATATAGGTTGAGAAATAGCGTAGTGCATATAATATGCTTTTTACATTTTTTTAAAATACATTTTGGGAAAGAAAGGAATAAATATATAATATATAAGAAAGGAGCGGGAGGAGGTAGAAATTAGGTTTAAAGTTATTTATTCTTAAAGTAGTATTAAGACCCACTGGTGCTAAAGTCCAGGCATCTCTCCAGTTCAGCTCCAACCGCTTCACTGAAGTAGAATCTAGATCACTAGGTTACAACAAAAGAATTCTGAATTACATAGCTAAGAATCTAAAAGAGATAACAGAACTACAAGACTAAATGAATGGGAAAACTACAATAGAAATAGAAGACATATACCACACTATAGGAAGTAAATATATGTAGATACGATATTGATAGAGATATAGGTTGAGAAATAGCGTAGTGCATATAATATGCTTTTTAAATTTTTTTTAAAATACATTTTGGGAAAGAAAGGAATAAATATATAATTCCAAGTACATGGAAGGTATATAGATGCATAAAGGAAGAAAGTATAAGTACATTAAAGATGCATTTTATAAACTCTGGTTTTCAGGTGTTTTACTTAAAAATTGTAGGTGTGATAATACAAACAAGCTTAACCCCATTGATCATGTGCGTTTTCAACTATATATTCTTAGTCCCACAAGTCATGATACATGATTTATAAAGCTTCATGGTTAGATGCAGCCTGTCTATGAACAAGATGAATCTAATAGTTTCTGCAAACCATTAGCAGTTCTCGCCATAAGCACATAATCATATAAATAAAGCAGATCAGGAATTGATCTACTCCCTGATTTCTGTGTGCCTGCCCCAATTTCCACGAGTGAACTCTCCAGATCATTGATATACAAAGTAAAGAGGAAAGGATCCAGGACACACTTTGCCTGACCCCTCTCCCAATGTTAATTGGTTTCAAGCACTTCCCAATCAGACTGTATCTGATTTTTGCATTGACTTTGTAGTGCACAGTCTCAAAAAATGCACAGATGGCTCCACCTCCTTGGAGATCATCATCTCCTGCAACCTTGGCCAATTAACGTGGTCAAAGGCCGTAGGTAGGGCCATAAAGGCTAGATGGGTGCAACCCTTATTAACCCTGGTGTCGTCGTTATTGATAAGGTAAAGGTTTAAACATTGTTTTGTGGTGCCAAGTGTTTAACGGAACCCAAACTGGGTTTTGGAAAGGATGACATTTTTCTTGGCCAATAGTTCCAACCCATCTAAAAAAAACTTTTCCCAGGATGTTTGCTGCGGAGTCTTATCAGAGATATGAAGCGATAACACCCAGGGTTTGTCCTATCCCCTTTTCAAAGACATGGACCAATACCTATTGGGACCATAATTTTGCTCGACCTAGTTGAGCTGCGCCCCTCAAGACATCAACTAGCAAAACAGCCTATAAGTCCGTGTTTTCATAAAAAATATCCTTTTGGACCCCATCAGGTCCAGGGAGACTGGTTTTAATGGCTGTGATCACCTCTGTCATATCAAATGTTAGGGTGGTCGTTTCCCCTTCTTCACCCCATTTCAACATCACATAGGAGTACCCACCCAAAATGGTCATGAACATTGGTAAAATGTGCTACCAGCTTCTCAGCAGAAATAAGGGTATCCATAATAGCATTACCTGTATCTCTAAAATAGGGTTTATCTACTTTTTCCCCAAAATGAACACACATCATTCCTTTAGGAGGCTAGCCTTCGTGACTCCTATGCTTCCAGTCTTATGCAGTCCATCCTCTCCGAAATTGCCTGCTTGAATAAAGATCTACACAACTTGATTCCTCCAGAGTCACTAGGAACCTTCTTAAGGGCAGTCCTAGTACATCGATGCACCCGAGAGCAGGTTCCCTCAAACCACTTTTCCTGCCAGAGGTGCCTATATTTATACTCCCTTTTTTTGGCAAAGGGTGCTCAATCAATCGATCATTGCATTTGTAAAGCGCACTACATACCCGCGAGGGTCTCAAGGCGCTGAGGGGGGCTGCTACTGTTCGAAGGGCCAGGTCTTGAGGAGTCTTCTGAAGGTCAGAAGGTCTTCGGTCTGCCGCAGGCGAATGGGGAGGGTGTCCCAAGTCTTGGCGGCGAGGTGGGAGAATGATCTGCTGCCGGCGGTCACTCTTCGGATGCGAGGTACGGTGGCGAGGACGCGGTCTGCAGAGCGGAGCTGGTGGGTGGAGGTGTAGAGGCTGAGTCGGCTGTTGAGGTATGTTGGTCCGGTTTTGTGGAGTGCCTTGTGTGCATGGGTGAGGAGTTTGAAGGTTATCCTCTTGTTGGCAGGGAGCCAGTGCAGGTTTCTCAGGTGGGGTGGCAGACCATGTTGAAGACGGCTGACAGGTCCAGGAGCATGAGGGCAGCGGTTTCTCCGTTGTCTAGCTGGGTCCTGATGTCATTGGTGGTGGGATGAGGGCAGTTTCGGTGCTGTGGTTGCTGCGGACCCGGACTGGGACAGGTCCAGGATGCTGCTCTCCTCGAGGAAGCTGGTCATTTCTTTGTTGACCGCCTTTTCGATGATCTTCGCCGGGAACAGGAGCAGGGAGATGGGTCGGAAGTTCTTGAGGTTCTTGGGCTCTGCCTTGGGTTTCTTGAGTAAGGCTCTGCGTGCTTCCAGCTCTCCGGGAAGGTCACTGTCTCGAAGGAAGATGTGGATGGTTTTCCGGAGATGGGGTACAATGGAGCTGCTGGCTTTGTTGATGATGTGGTGTGGGCAGGGGTTTTCTGGGGATCCGGAGTGGACTGTGTTCATGATCTTGATGGTGTCCTAGTCGTTGATGTTGGTCCAGGCGGTTGGTGCAGGTGGTGGTCGTGGGAGCGGGGTTTCAGTGGTTGCCGTAGTGGTGATGGCATTGAAGCTGTCATGGATGTCTGCAATCTTGCGATGGAAGAAGGTGGCCAGCGAGTCGCACAGGTCTTGTGACGGTGGGATGTCGTTGGTGTTGGAGCTGGGGTTGGAGAGTTCCTTCACGATGTTGAAGAGCTCTTTGCTGTTGTGTGCGTGTTTGTCTAGGCGGTCTTTGAAGGAGGTCTTTTTGGCGGATCTGATGAGGATGTGGTGTCTGCTGGTGGCGTTTTTTGGGGCTGTGGAGCTTTCCGGTGTTCGTTCATGGATCCAGTTTTTTTTTAGTTTTTGGCAGGTACACTTGGAGGATTGGAGGCCTTCGGTGAACCAGCTGGCTTTCTTGCTAGTGTGGGTGTTGGAGGGCTTCTTCAGCGGGGCGATGGGTGTGGCGCAGTCGTTGATCCACTGTTTGAGGTTGTGAGCGGCGGTGTCTGGGTCGGTTGGATCTGCGGGTGGGCTCCAGGCGAGGGTGGTGGACAGCTGGTCTTTGGTGACTTTGCTCCAGCAGCGGTGTGGCATCTGTTGGGTGTAGTGGTGCGTGGTGGGTTTCCGGAAAGTGAAGTGGCTGCAGCGGTGATCGATCCAGTGGAGCTCGTGGTGTGGTTGAAGGAGACGTGGGGGCTTGCGGAGAAGATGGGGTCAAGCGTGTGGCCGGCGGAGTGGGTGGGTGTAGTGACGAGTTGTCTGAGTCCGAGGTTGTTGATCAAGGGTGCTAAATGAATTGAGTAATACAGCAGGATCAGACATGTCTGGAATTCCTCAAATATTCAAATGCAAGAGCAGAGGCAAAAGCTGAGCAGGATCAACCTCACCCCATTGAACTAATATACTTTTGATTTTGGGTGTGTCCAAATGTGCAAGCATGTGAATACTTTGGGCTAGTCCACTGCTAGAGTACAATGTAAATACCAGTGAGTTGTGTTCTCTAATACAGTTTCGAACAATGGAAATATGTAAACACTTTGACTATATCATTATGTTAAACAATGTAGGTTCAATCATGCTTCCCGAACCACACTCTGCAAAAGTCATTTGTGAAGGCGAGAATCAAAGTAACAATGTCAGAATTTGGTATATTTCAACATTACACTATTCAGTACGTTTTCACATGGGTGGTGTTCAAAGCGCAAATGGTACACTGCATCATTGCTCAAGTTATCACACACTGCATTATTAGAAACTGTCCTAAGACTAACATCAAAATAACCCACCCAGATAAATAAACAAATCCTCTTTAGCAGCTGATATTTTTCTTAGTACCTTTGCAATATATTTAGCAATATACAAATTATGATGATTAAAGTTAAAATAAAAACCTGAAAGAGACAATTGGTTATGGATTCCTCACCTTAGAATTACCCCCAGATGTTAGAATGGATCCGGAGACTTTTTTTCGTCAGCAGTACCCCTGCGCATTAGAAGGTGGCGTCGGTCAGCTCCAAGTTCGTTGTTGGCATCATGTTTGGCAGGATGATATCGCAGTAGCTACTTAGACGCCGCCCTCCTGCCCTGACGTCACATTCTTTCTTTTTCCGCGCCAGCCAGCGCAGATCCTGAGAGAGCGGTACCTCCAGTCACTTTTTGACTGACTTTTTTGCGTCTTTAGTCAACACTGATTTTTTGAGTTCTCGACTCCTGGTGCATGCAGAGTTGTCCAGTGATCCTCGGCCCAGCTTCAAGGCTTGCGACACCTGTCGCAACTGATGTTCGTTACGAACTCGCATCGCATGTACCTGTGGTGCGTGACCATGATCCCAAATCGTGCTCTGACTGCCGGACATTGAATCCGAAGTCTTTCCTGGAGCGGTCCGGATAGCTTCTCGAGTCCCAGCAGTCAGTACTGCGCCGCTCGAGGCCCCTGACGCGTGGGAGGTTGAGGGACCGGTTGCGGAGTCCCCACCACTCGTCATCGAATTCTTCACACTACTCTGGTAAGTCAAGGCACAAGAAGAAGTCGAAGAAGCATTGTCGCTCTTTGACTTCTCCCTGTCCGTTGGCTGACAGGACGAGGGATGCAGACGGTGCCCGTCCTGCGGCTGCACGTGCGGAGCCTGAAGGGTCGACTCGAAGTTTCCCTCCCTTTCCGGGACCCGGAGTGACCCCTGCCCAGCTTCGGAGTTTTTATGAAGCGATGCATGCCATCTTTGGGCAACCCGATTCCGCCGGCGCGCCTTGGGGCCCCGCGGAATCGACTGGGGGCCCTGGGTGCCGGCGGTTCCGCCACCGCAGGGTCTCCTTGAATCAAGGTTTGGATCCGGATCAGCGCTGGTCGACCTTACTTCTCCGGCACCACGTCTGCTTCTGAAGCTGATTGGATCCCCAGCCGACATCGGCCCCTGCCTCCACCCTGACTTAGACACGGAGTCGGACCGACGCCGACCGACACTGGATCCGATGCCGAGCTGTACTTTTGTACCTCTGTTCGACCCTGGTGTTTCCTACAGGCCAGAATGGCAACCAGAGGAGGGTGAGGAAAACTGTGAGGGGTCTATAGACCCTTTTGCAGACCAGTTTGTTGAACCGGACTGGAGAGATGAGTTGGGGAACACCAGCGGTCTGGATACCCCCCAGACCTTGGCATGCTGTCTCCTCCTACTGTGGCTACGGAGGAGGGTGCTTCATATTGCATAGAGCGGCCGAGGCCCTCAACCTCGAGCTAACTACGCTAGCGGTCAGGACATATCTCCTGACTCAGGTGCTTCAACGGGCAGCGGCCTCTTTGGAGCCCCTGCTGCCTTTCATTGAAGCCCTTACTGACATCCTTTTGGGCACCCGGTCCAGGCCCAACACAGGGGCTCCTGTGGATAGGATGACTGCCCGACGCCACTGCCCGGCTCCGGGCAACCCATCTTTCCTCTCCCAATAGCCCAACCTGAGAGCTTGGTGGTCCAAGCCTCTACGTCCAAGTGCGCATTCCCTAACGCACTACCTGATAGGAAATCCAAAAAACTGGACCATCTTGGCAAAAAGATGCTTTCTTCCTCCAGCTTGGGACTGCGTTCGGTGAACACTGCATGTCTGTTGGGCCGTTACACCCACTCTGTGTGGGATACAGTAGCGCAGGTGCTGCCACAGTGCCCGGAGGAGGCCTGGGCCATGCTCTCCTGTGCAGTCGCCGAAGGGAGAGACACAGCCAACTTCACCATAAGATGTGGACTGGACACCGCTGACTCGCTAGGCAGGATAATTTCAACATCGGTAGCCCTTCGACGCTACGCCTTGCTGAGGTTGTGTGGTTTTTACGGGGATGTCCAAGCTACCTTGATGGACATGCCTTTTGATGGGCATCGCCTGTTCGGCGACATAGCAAGCAACACGCTAGAGTGCTTCAAGGACTCTCGGGCTAGGGCTAAGTCCTTGGGCCGCTCCACCCGCCCTGCGCAATCTGCTTTTCGCCCCTTTTGTGGCTACGGAAGGGGTGTCCCGCCACGTACCACACGGGGCCACAGGCTGGCGCAAGCTGTCCAGCTTCTACGCGGCCGGGGAAGTCGGACCCACCGTCGTTGGTCTGGGGGCCAGCGAGCGGGTCAGTCCACCAGCACCCCTTCTGCAGCAGCCTCCAAAACCTTCTAGTCCGACCTTTCAGGACCACCAATCGCAAGTGGGCAGCAGGATTCGCCATCACTTCTCCCACTGGCGCACCATCACGTCGTACAGGTGGGTTTTGCATGTAGTCCGCAGGTGCTACTCCCTCCCTTTCAAGACTAACCCTCCAACCATGCCACCTCAATTCCATTGCACGTTGGAGGATCATTTGGCCCATCTCCAGCAGGAGGTTAAGGTTCTCATGGCCAAGGGAGCTAGCGAGCGAGTTCCTGCTCCAGAAGTAGGTCGTAGTGGCTATTCCCACTACTTTCTGGTGCCCAAGAAGGACAAAGACCTGCGTCCTATCTTGGACCTCAGGAACGTCAACCCCTTCCTCTAGAAGAAGAAGTTCAAAATGTTGACACTAGCTCAGGTCCTCTCTGCCCTCGACCCTGGAGACTGGATGGAAGCTTTGGACTTGCAGGACGCTTACTTTCACATCCCTGTCCTGCTGGCCCACTGTCCTTACCTGCGGTTCACGGTAGGCCACAAGCACTTTCAGTTTACCGTGCTCCCCTTTGGCCTTACCAGTACACCTTGGGTGTTCACAAAAGTGATGGCGGTGGTCGCAGCTCATCCTCGTTGATCAGGGATTACCCTCCCGAGCAGCGAGTCCGGGATATTTGGGCTATGATTACGATCTTTCAGCCTCTATCACTGGTTTCGGTCAGAATGACCCTGAGGCTACTGGGTCTCATGGCCTCCTGCATCCTGCTTGTAGATCATGTTAGGTGGCATATGCAGGCTCTGCAGTGGGACCTGAAGTTCCATTGGACACAACATCAGGGGAATCTGTCCAATTGCGTTCAGATCTCGGAGGGCACTGCACGACAATATCAGTGGTGGCTGACGAACCAGGATTGGGTCAACGGCAGATCCCTCTCCCTTCCCCAACCGAGTTCACAGTGGTGACGGATGCATCACTTCTGGAGTGGGGCGGCCACATGGGAGAGGCAGAGATCAGAGGCCTCTAGTCTCTGGTGGAGTCCGGGCTCCACATCAACCTTCTGGAGCTCCAGGCGATCCGTATTGCACTGAAAGCATTCCTTCCCTCTGTCCGGGAAAGAGTAGTGTAGGTGTTCACGGACAACACCACTGCCATGTGGTACTGCAACTAAGAGGGCTGGGTGGGATTGTGGACCCTATGTCAAGAGGCTCTCCGTCTCTGGACATGGCTGGAACATCAGGGCATATCCCTGGTAGTTCAACACCTGGCATGTTCACTGAACGCCAGGGCGGACGAACTCAGCTGCAGGTACATAATGGATCACGAATGGCGTCTTCAATCGGAGGTGGTGCAAGATCTCTTTCAGCAGTGGGGAGAGCCTTGGTTAGATCTATTCGCCACCGAAGATAATGCGCAATGTCAGCAATTCTGCGCGTTGGAATTTGCAAGGCGGCACTCGCTAGGCAACGCTTTTCGTCGCGAGTGGAGTTGCGGTCATCTATATGCCTTCCCCCCTATACCACTTCTGTCCAGAGCGGTGAAGAAGATCCAGCGCAAACTGGCCCAAGTCATTCTTATGGTTCCAGATTGGACTTTAAGAGTATGGTATCCCGCGCTGTTACACATGGCCATCGATCCTCCGATGAGACTGCCGCTTCTGGAGGATGTTCTGTCGCAGCAGCAGGGGACGGTCCTCCACTGGAACCAGTCAAGCCTCCACCTCCTTGCGTGGAGATTGAGTGGCGACAGTTGACAGCCTTCGACCTTCCTCCTGAATTCTGTGATGTTATCTTGGCAGCCAGGCGTCCCTCCACTAAGACGGTATACGCCCACAGATGCAACACATTTGTGGCATGGTGCGCAGAAAAGATTGTGGATCCCTTTTCTGCCCCTCATTCTGAGGTTCTCTTGTTTCTCCTTTGTTTGGCCCAGCAAGGTCCTGCTCTGGGCACACTTAAGGGCTATCTCTCAGCCATTTTATCCTTTCTTAGGCTTCCTGATCAGCCTTCCCTTTTCAATTCCTCTGTTGTAAATCGCTTTCTTAAAGGCATTACTCATCTTTTTCCTCCTGTTCCCTTCGTAATGCCTTAGTGGGACTTGAACTTGGGTCTTACTTTTCCTATGTGCGCTCCCTTTGAGCCGCTACATAATTGTCCTCCTCTTAGACTACTTACTTTAAAGACTGCCTCTCTGGTTGCCTTCAGTTGTGCTTGCAGAGTGAGTGAGTCCCAGGTTCTTTCTTCAAAACCTCAGTTTCTGGTAGTTCATTCAGACTAGGTTGTCCTTCGAACTTGACTCTCTTTTCTTCCTAAAGTGGTTACTTCTTTCCACATTGGTCAAACCATCACTTTGCCCACCTTCTTTCCACCTCCACATCCTGCTAATGAGGAAGAGAGGCTACACCGTCTGGATCCAAAACGAGCGCTTTCCTTCTATTTGGATCATACCAAGCAGTTCCTGGTATATGACCAGCTCTTTGTTGACTACGTGGGCGCCAAAAAAGGTTGGGCTGTGCTCAAACAGACCATCTCTAGGTGGGTCTCTAGATGGGTCTCTAGGTGGGTAGTTTTGTGCATTAAAGCTTGCTACTCTTTGGCAAAAAAGGAGCCTCCAGTGCGATTGCGCGGCCATTCCACCACGACGACGGCAGCTACCACTGCTTTGGGACGGGGAGTCGCCCTCAATGACATCTGCCAGGTAGCTACGTGGGCTTCACTGCACACGTTTACCAAACACTACTGCCCAGACAGCCAAGTCCGGAGAGACAGCTTCTTCGGCTGTTCAGTTCTCCAGGACTATCTGGTGTGACCCACCACAGGGATTGGTATTGCTGGGGTATCTATTCTAAGGTGAGGAAACCATAACTAATTGTCTCTTTCAGATGAACAAGTTACTTACCTTTGGTAACGATATAGCTGTAAGAGACATAGATTAGTTATGGATTCCTCATCGCCCACCCATCCTCCCTGTACTGCGAACTGACTTCTAGGATCAGGGAATATCTTTCCGGGATAAACAAAGTACGGAGAAGCAAACCAAAAAGAAAAGTTAGTAAACAACATTGTGATTCCACAGAATAAGATCAGGAGTCTTCAGTATCTCTGTTGCTTCTTTTTATTTTCAAATTATTGAGGTAAAACACCAACTCGTGCAGCCAACGCGTTTCACCCTAAATAGGGCATTATCAGGGCTGCAAAGATTGACATAAATCATCTTACAATAAGACAAAACACAGTCTCAGACCTAAAACTTTACACATATTATGTAACCCACAAATCTGTTATACTGAATTTATACATATTACTAAAATCTTTTCAGCAAACAGTGCTATTAACTTGTAATATATCCTGAAAGTTAATTATTTTTCATGTATCATCATAGTGAAACAAAAAGAAACACCGAAACCCCCAAGAAAAAAGTGTGTGAAACGAGGAGCAATACAGATTAGAGGTCATGTCTTGGAGAGAAAAAAGAAAATACCAAGACGAGTAAAGAAAAAAGGAAAACAGAACAGACGTTTTATGGCACCCAAAGAGTGAGAAACAAAACGCCAACTCTTAACATCATAATTAAGCCCGATATCACCAACACTATTGTGGCAAGAGAAGAAAAGGATTTGCAATTTTCAAAAATGGAAAAGGAGATCAAGTGGTTCCTTACCAGTTTATGCGTATATCGAATAAAAACGCATCAACTTCTAAGCAACGTTATGACTAGCTGCAAGGGAAATATGAATAAAATAATATCAGCTATATATCGTCCCCAGAAATACACATCTTTCAACCACTCTCCTGCCCTCATAGACCAGGCATGTTTTTTTTTTAACCATCCCATGAATACATTCGCATAAGATGGCGCGAATTTTGATCCCATAGCCGTACCCTGTTGTTGATGGTACCAGTCCAAGTTGAACAAGAAGAAGTTGTTACTCAGGATTATGTCCCTCCTTTCTAGGAGCATCAAATTGTGCTCCAAGAGACTAGAATTTATAGTTGAAAGAAAGTGCTCAATTGCAATGAGTCCATATTATTTTTTAATACAAGTATAGAGAGACTCTACGTCCATGGTGACTAACCACATTGTATCGTCCCACTGTAAATCATCAAACTTGTTTAGTATGTCCTTTGCGTCCTGAATATAGGACGTAAGATTGACCACAAGAGGTTTAAGGAAAGTGTCCACAAATTCGGACAGATGCTCTGTCAAAGACCCATTACCCAAGATAATTGGACGGCCAGGTGGAAATGTAGCCAACTTATTTATTTTGGTAAAAGGTATAGGCACCGAAACCTAGGATGGGGACCTTCAGAAATTGGCTGACTGGATGACTGGCGTTTTGAGGGATGTCCAAGCTTCCCTTATGGGCATGCCCTTCGATGGCACCTGTCTCTTCAGAGACTAGGCAGATTCAAATATCGAGTGTGTCAAGGACTCTCTGGCTACGGCCAGGTCCTTGGGCCTTGCTGCAATCCCCTGTGTCCCACCTCAATCTGCCTTTCGCGGCTATGAAAACAGCTTCCAGCCGTGCAAATTCCCACTCAGCCTCTGTCCTGTGCATGTTTCCAGACTCTGCATGGATGAGAGTGTGGTACACAAAGACATCATGGGTCAGGTGACCAGCTGATCTGTCTCCCACCCCTCCTTCCCCGACTTCAACTGCAGCAACTTCCAAACACTCCTTTAGCACCATGGGCACCCAGTTAGTGGCCGGATATGCCATCACTTGCCCCAATGGCATCGGACACTTGGGCTTTGCAGATTGGCCAAAGGGGCTGCTTCCGCCCCTTCTCCCCCTCTCCCTCCCCCTTCCAAAGCTGGAAGTGGTGACCAATTCCTTGCTCCTGGGATGGGTTACTACCTGGAGGAGATAGAGATTAGAGGACTCTAGTCTGTCAGAACCCTGGCTCACATCAAACTGTGGAAGCTCTGAGCGATCCAATTGGCATTGAAAGCCTTCCTACCATCCGTCAAAGGGCGGCTGGTGTAGGTGTTCATGGACAACACCACCACAATGTAGTACTGCAACAAGCAGGGTGGGGTGGGGTTTGTGGCCTCTGTGCCAAAAGGTCCGGCACCTCTGGACATATTATTATTATTATTATTATTATTATTATTATTATTACATTTTTTAAAGTGCAACAGCTACATCCAATGGAGGTGTCACGGCGCTGACAGCGAGTTACGTGGGAAAGAGACTGACAAACCAGGTCAAACTAACTCCACCGTCAACACATTGCAGGCCACCAGTGGCATCTATGCTCGGAGATGGTACAGGGTTTCTTCCATGAATGGAGAGAGCCTTGACTCATTCTATTCGCTACTGCCAAGAACGTGCAATGTCTGCACTTTTCAACATTGGAATTTCCAAAATGGCTCTCACTCAGAAACTCATTCCACATTTATGGAATTTTGGACTCCTGTATGCTTTTCCGTATATACTACCCCTGCGTCCTCAAAAAGATATGGACCAACCGGGCCCAAGTCATCCTAGTGGCTCCACATTGAGCGTGGAGAGTACGTTATCCAGACCATCTGTCCTCTGATCAGGCTGCCCCTAGAGGAGGATCTCCTGTGGCAGCAGCAGGGTCTAGTCCTGCATCTCTTATGCATGCTTCATCTTCATGCTTGGAGACTGAGCGGCGACCCCGGAGTATCCTCCCAAGGTTATGGATGTTACCCCTCACCGAAATCTGTAAACACCTGCCATTGAGACTAGTTTGTGGCTTGGTATTCAGACAAGCACGTTGACCCACTTCATACCAAACTGTCTGATGTGTTACTGTTTGTGTCATTTTTGTCCCAGCAAGGTCTAGTTCTGTGCATTGTTAAGGGGAATTTACCAACTATATCAGCGTTTCAGTGGTTGCTAGATCAGCAATTCCTATTTAATTCTCCTGTTGTGACCTGTTTCTTAAAAGCTTTGCTGCACGTTTCTGCCTTCTCCCTTGATTATGCCTCAGTGGGAGTTAAATTTGGTTTTGACCTAACTGATGAGTTCTCTCTTTGAATCCATGCATAAGTGCACTCTCAGGCTTTTTACTCCTAAAACTGCCTTTTTGATGGCTATATCATTGGTCTGGAGGGTGAGCAAACTTCAAGCTATACTTTCTAGGCGATGACTCAATTTCACGTCAGTCAGACGGTTACCCTTTCCAATTTCTTTATTCCCACCTCACCCCTCTAAAGAGGAGAGGCTCCATCGTATGGCTCCAAAGAGGGCCCTTAGTTTTTATAGCGAGTGTACAAAGGAACACTGACTCGGATCTGTTTTTTGTTGGATTCACCGCAGCAAAGTTTGGTAAGGCTGTGCAAATAAAGACCATGTGTCAATGGATTGTACTGTGCTTTAAAATCTGCTATATATTGGCGAAGACGTAGCGTCCAGAAGGCTTGACTGCTCACGCCAACAGAGCCAAGGCTGCGACTACTGCGCGGGCATATGGCATGCTTGCACTTGACCTCTGTCAGGTGGCTAAATGGGCGTCACACCAGAAGTTCACAAAGCACTACTGTATAGACAGTCAGGTTGGTTCATAGTGGCATTTTGCCCGCCCAGTCCTCCAGGCCTTTCTGGTTTGTCACTTCGCAGGCCCACCTCCAGTGAGGTTATTGCTGTGGTATCTATTCTAACGTAAGGAATCTGCAGTTAGGGGTCTCTTCCAGAAGAACAAGTTATATAACTTTTGGTAACGCCTTTCAGGTAGAGACTCTGTCCAGCTGCAGTTTCCTTACCGACCCTTCCTCTTCGCGAATTGCACTGCTTCATATGGATGGTCCTTTATGTCAGCACCCCTGCCACAACTATTCTGCTTTGGCTTTTTGCCTGTGAGCACGTAATGTATCAAGAAAGAAACTGATGTCAGCACACTGGGGTGGTGCCTATATAAGCACCCCTCATGTCACATCTTCCATGGATGACATTAATGCAGAGCCATCCGCGCACAGAGGTACAGGTCAAGATTTTCCAGGTTCAGTCTGGTGCCTGTTAAATATTTTAAGGTAAGGAATCTGCGGTTACATAGTCTTGACCATAAAAGGGGTTACCAAAGGTAAGTTCATATGGTGCAATGTCCTGTGGGTTTCTTGGTTTTGGGAAACCAAACCGACAGTAATCATCCATCAGATCATGATGCAAGGGCAATGGTAATCTAAACTAGAAAGAAGCAAGCAGGATACAAGGGCAATGGGGATCTAAAGAAAGAATCACGTTTTCATCTTTTTTTCCAGGCTAGTAAATCTATTTCCATCACCCTAAAAATTCAAGGGGATGTCATTCTGGACAAAGGAGCCTGGAGTGCATATAGTTCTGGTGTTTTTTCTAACTGCAGATTCCTCACCTTAAGAATATTCCCCAGACTGTATTTGGAATTTTTTCATTGCAGGAGTCCAGCGCCCAAATAAGGTATGTAGTGTGACTCCACTTGGGCTTTGTTTGGGCACCCACTGCCCCAGCCCCACCGAAAGACTTGTAGCAGAGCTGCATGTATGTGCTACCCCAGCGCAACACCAGTTTCTTGCTTGACTCTTTTCACACTTGTGGACGCGGAGCATAAATCAAATGTTAATACCAGGGTTCAGATCTTTAAGAAGAAGCCACTCTGCAGTTCTGTGAGATGGCAGGGTAGTGAGGAGTCTACCGTTAGATAAAATATCCACCAGGAGTGCTACAGAAGGTAAGTAACTTGTTCCACTGATGGATACTTCTAACCACAGATTTGTAACCTTTAAAATGGACACTGTGGATTAGACTCAGACCAAATAAAGCTTGCAAGACTGAGCGTGCAAACTGTACTTTCTACCGAACATTGCTGTCAACACAGTAATTCTTGGACATTTGCACCAACGCCTATGTGCCCAAAGCATTGTTAGTGACTTTTCCAGAGGCTGATTTTTGGCAAGAGCATAGCAGATCTGAATGCAGTGAATTATCCACCTTGACATAGTCCTCTTTTGCACAGCCTTCCCTTTCTTTGTCCTGGAGAACTTCACAAAAAGCTGATAATGCAACCGATGGTCTTTGGTACGATTGATGTAAAAGATGAAAGCACTTTTGGTGGTCCAATCAATAGAGCCTTTCCTCCTCCTTTGAGGAGTGAGGCAGGGCAAAACATGCTAATTGAGTATGGTAAATTGCCTACATCTGCCCCTCAGATTTTTCCCAAGACATGCAGTCGTTCTGGATGGAGATGCTGTTTGGTGCTTCCAGGATATTTGAAGAAATGGTGGATTTGGCATTGGAGTGCTTCAAAGATAGCCATGCTGTGACCCGCTCCTTAGGTTTATTGTCTGTGACTCCCCAGTTTCACCACAGTACCAAACGTTGAAAGGTTTCCCTTGGGACCTGGCTTCGTTCCCTGCTGTGACTGCTGCCAAGCTGCTCTGATTCCTACACTGTTATTTATCTGCGGTAAGTCACAGGTAGGATTTGTTATTGTGTGCCTGACTGGCTTACAATTACCTCAGACCGATGGGTCTCAGAGGTTGTTTGAAATGGTTACACTTTTCCTTTTCTGATTACTTTCTCCTCCTTATCCTCCTGCTTTTACCTGGACTTTGTTGGATCGTTCCACCATCCTTTCCATGGATGTGCAGACCATGTTGCCCACAGGGACAATAAAGAGAGTCCTAGAGGCAGAGAAAAGCCAGAGGTACTTCTTGGTGCCCAATAAAGACGGTAGGCTGAGACCAATGTTAGACCTTTGGTTCCAGAGCACGGTTCTTATGTTTTTGATGTGCACATGTATCTGAAAGAAACGCGTTAGTGTGAGATTCCTTAACTTAGAATATCCCCAGGCGTCAGACTGGATCCGGAAAGATTTCACTAGCAGTACCTCTGCGCGTCAGTGGGTAGCGCTGTGCGGCTCAGCGTCTGTCGCGGGCATCGTATGTTCCGAGAAGACGATACGGAGACTACTTAGGTGCCACCCATGCTCGCTGACATCAGTTCTTTCTTTTTCCACGTCAGTAAGCGCAGATCCGGTTAGAGCACGTACCTTAGTCACTTTTTGACTATCTTTTTTAGACTTTTGTCTCCTGTAAGTTGGGTTTACTCTAGTGCACGTAGGGATGCCTGGTTTGAAGTCTTGTGGGGCCTGCTGTTGCAATATGCCGGCGGAGGACCCCTGCGACGTCTGTCTCTACTGCCTGGAGAGCAACCACGACTCCCGGTCCTGTATGGACTGTCAGGCCATGGCCCGAAGGCCTTGAGGGAGCAACGCCGGAAGCTGCTTGAAGTCCGGCACTCCAGAGAATGCTCGCGGGGCCACCATCATCGCTCCTCGGGCTCTAAGTCTTCACCCTCGGATTCGGGTAAGAGACAACACAAAAAGAAGTCTAAGAAGCATTGTCGCTCTCCGACGTCCCACAGTCGGTCCCCAGATGCGGACGAGGGGGACAGGGGTTCTGTGCCTGCGGCTCCTTCGGAGCCCGGGAGTCCTGTGGCCTACCCACCTTATCCGGGTCCGTCGGCGACTCCCGCACAGGTGCAAGAATTTCTTGCTACCATGGACCGCCTGTTTAGGCCTCAGGCTCCCGCTGGCGCGCCCTTGGGCCCCGTGTCAGGATCCTGTTGAGCAGTCAGCTCCGCCGCCAGCTCCTGGCCATGCGCCGCAGGATCCTGCACCGTTGGCTCTGGCCACGGCACCACAAGGTCCCAAGCAAGCCGGGCTGAAGACGGCTGGAATGCCAGATACCGGTCCTCGGAGGATTGTTTCTGGTCCAGGGAAGACATGGCTTGGCAGTTCGGGCTGGACTGTTCCCATGTGGCACAGGGTCAGACTGATTTGCATATAGCCATGTCTGAACTGGGGTGGCAGAGTGGGCTAAAGAACTGTGATGGATTAAACCCAGATCTTTTGACTGGGTGTGAGTGTTTGATTGGTTCGGATGCTCCGTCCACCACCACCCCCTTTTCTACCGTTTTTGGCCGCCATAAGTGTGGCGGGGTATGCTCAGACGTGAGTCCCTTGCTCACTTTGCCACTGGATTCAAGCAAGCCGGGCTGAAGACGGCTGGAATGCCAGAAACCGGTCCTCAGAGGCTTGTTGCCGGTCCAGGGAACACATGGCTTGGCACTTCAGGCTGGACTGTTCCCATGAGGCACAGGGTCAGACTGATTTGCATATAGCCATGTCTGAACTGGGGTGGCAGAGTGGGCTAAAGAACGGTGATGGATTAAACCCAGATCTTTTGACTGGGTGTGAGTGTTTGATTGGTTCGGATGCTCCGTCCATCACCACCCCCTTTTGTACCGTTTTTGGCCGCCATAAGTGTGGCGGGGTATGCTCAGACGTGAGTCCCTTACTCACTTTGCCACTGGATTCAAGCAAGCCGGGCTGACGACGGCTGGAATGCCAGAATCCGGTCCTCGGAGGCTTGTTTCCGGTCCAGGGAAGACGTGGCTTGGCAGTTCGGGCTGGACTGTTCCCATGAGGCACAGGGTCAGACTGATTTGCATATAGCCATGTCTGAACTGGGGTGGCAGAGTGGGCTAAAGAACGGTGATGGATTAAACCCAGAGCTTTTGACTGGGTGTGAGTGTTTGATTGGTTCGGATGCTCCGTCCATCACCACCCCCTTTTGTGCCGGCTCTGGCCCCAGTGCCATCCTCGGCTCCGCCTCCGGCGCCACATTGGATGCCATTTGTTCCACCCCTTCCCAGGTTCCAGGACAATTTTGTCTCTACCTGGGATCCGCATTGGGACATGGCGCCGCTTCGACCCCGTCCGGCGCCTTTCCCGGCGCCCTTTGTTCCTTCCCCGGTCCCTGCCCTGCCGCCGCGGTCTGTACCACACACGGCGGAGGTGGAGGGCAACTGGGAGGGGTCCAAGGATGCTCTTGTTCATCAGTGTGACTCTTAGCAGGACTGGGCGAACGAGTTAGAGGAGGCCAGCGGCCTTGATGTCTCCTCTGACCCGGGGTTTTCCTCTCCCCACCTACCATGGAGGAGGGTGCTTCTTACATGGTGGTGCTGTGTCGGTCAGCTGAGGTCCTCAACCTTGATCTCCCTACCGTGGCCCTAAAAACTAATTTCCTCAATTAGGTGCTCTAGACGGCGGCCACTTCGTCGGAGCCCATGGTGCCATTTATTGACACCCTCACTGATGTCTTACTGGGCACTTGGTCACGGCCAGCCACAGGGGCCCCTGTGGATAAGAACGTCGCCAGGCGTCCTCGCCTGGTGCCGGGTGACCCTGCCTTTCTGACCACTCATCCTTCGCCCGAGAGCCTGGTCATCCACGCTTCGACGTCCCAGAGTGCCTTTCCCACGTCTCCGCCGGACAAGGACTCTAAGAAGCTGGAGCAGTTCGGCAAGCTGTTCTCATCGGCCAGCGTAGGGCTGCGGTCGGTGACACCGCATGCCTATTGGGCCGCTATTCCCACGCGGTGTGGGATACAGTTGCACAGTTGTTGCCTCAGTGTCCTGAAGAGACTCAAGCTGTGCTGTCCCAAGCTGTTGCCGAAGGTAAAGATGCGGCTAAGTTCGCCATTCGGTGTGATTTGGACACCGCGTACTCACTAGGTAGAGCAATTTCTAAGACTGTGGCGCTTTGTCGCCACGCCTGGTTGAGATCTACGGGGTTCTCGCCAGATGTCCAAAGTTCACTCATGGACATGCCCTTTGATGGCACTCGCCTATTTGGCGATAAAGTCGACAGTGCGCTGAAGTGTTTTAAGGACTTACGGGCCATGGGCAGGTCCTTGGGTCTTTCCACGAAAAGCCCAACCACTCCTGGTTTTCGTTCCTTTCGTGGCCATGGAAGGGTCGCCCAGGCATGTTTCTTCAGCAAGCCTGTGCAGAACCAGCCTCAGCGAGGCAGCAGATGCGGTTTCTGCAAGGGCGGGTCTGGGAATCAGAGTGGGGATCCGTCTACCTCCGCCCACGCTGCTTCTACCTCCAAACCTTTCTAATCTGAGCTATGGGGGGCACCCCACGCCAGTGGGTGGCAGGATCCGCCATCCCCTCCCCTACAGGCAACACTTGCATATCAGACAAATGGGTGTTGCAGATCATCCGCAAGGGTTACTCCCTTCCCTTTCAGTCCACCCCTCCAGCCATGCCAACTCAGTACCACCGCATGTCGGGGGAACACTTGGCACGTCTCTAGCAGAGAGTCACTGCCCTCTTGGCCAAGGGGGGCCATCAAGTGCGTCCCTGGGCCAGAAGTAGAGAGTGGTTGTTATTCCCACTACTTTCTGGTCCCCAAGAAGGACAAAGGAGGTCTGTGTCCCATCTTGGACCTCCGGAACGTCAACTGCTTCCTCCGGAAGGAGAAGTTAAAGATGTTGACTTTGGCTCAGGTCTTGTCTGCTCTCGATCCGGGAGACTGGATGGTAGTGTTAGACTTGCAGGATGCCTATTTTCAATACGGCCGACCTCCTGCATTTGCTGGGGTTTTCCATCAATGTGACGAAATCAAACCCAAGTCCCTCTCAGAAGCTTCCCTTCATCGGAGCAGTTCTGGATTCGGCGCAGTTTCGGGTCTATCCTCCCGAACAGAGAATCCGGGATATTCAGGCTATGATTCCGATATTTCAGCCTCTATCCCCGGTTTCAGTCAGGATGACCCTCCGGCTCCTGGGCCTGATTGGCCTCCTGCATCCTGCTGATGCATCATACCAGGTGGCATATGCGGGCTTTGCAGTGGGACCTAAAGTTCCAGTGGGCACAGCATCGGGGCAACCTGTCCGACCACGTCAAGATCTCGGAGGGGACAGCACAACAATTACAGTGGTGGCTCATAAACCACGATTGGGTCAATGGCAGATCGCTCTCACTTCCCCAACCGGTGCTCACAGTGGTGACTGATGCGTCCCTCCTGGGATGGGGCTTGCCACATGGGAGAGGCGGAGATCAGGGGCCTCTGGTCTCCGGCGGAGTCCCTGGCTCCATATCACCCTTGTGAAGCTGCGGGTGAATGAAAGCCTTCCTTCCCTCTGTCCGGGTACAGGTAGTGCAGGTGTTCAGACAACACCACCACCATGTGATATTGCAACAAACAGGATGGGGTGGGGTCGTGGACCCTATGTCGGGAGGGTCTGCGCCTCTGGACATAGCTGGAACATCAGGGTGTGACCCTGGTGGTTCAACACCTGGCAGGTTCTCTGAACTCCAGGGCGGACAAACTCAGCCGCCAGTGCATGATGGATCACGAATGGCGTCTGAACTCGAACGTGGCGCAAGGCCTCTTTCAGCAGTGGGGAGAGCCTTGGTTAGATCTATTCGCCACCGAAGAGAATGCGCAATGTCATCAGTTCTGCGCGTTGGAATTTCCAAGGCGGCACTCGCTCGGAGACGCTTTTCGCCGCGAGTGGAGTTGCGGTCTGTTGTTCGCCTTTCCGCCTATACCACTTCTGCCCAGAGTGCTGAAGAAGATCAAGCGCGACCAGGCACAAGTCATCCTTGTGGCTCCGGACTGGGCACGAAGGTACTGGTATCCCGAGCTACTCAGTATGTCAGTCGATCCCCCGGTTCATCTGCCTCTTCAGGAGGACCTTCTGTTGCAGCAGCAGGGGACGGTCCTCCACCCGAACCTGTCCAGTCTCCACCTCCATGCTTGGAGATTGAGCGGCGACAGTTGAGGCCATTTCACTTGCCTCCTGAAGTCTGTAACATCATTCTGGCAGCCAGGCGTCCCTCCACATAGTCGGTATACGCCTGCAGGTGGAACAGATTTGTGGCATGGTGCACAGCAAAGGCTGTGGATCCTCTCTCTGCCCCTCTCTCTGAGGTTCTTCTCTTCCTTCTTTCTCTTGCCCAGCAGGGCTCTGCTCTGGGCACTATCGAGGGCTATCTTTCTGCCCTTTCATCCTTCCTAAGCCTGCCTGATCAACCATCTTTGTTTAAGTCCCCTATTGTAAATCGATTCCTGAAAGGCATCACACACACGTTTCCACCTGTTCCCTTCGTGATACCTCAGTGGGACTTGAACCTGGTTCTTACTTTTCTGATGTGCGCTCCCTTTGAGCCACTTCACAACTGTCCTATCCGCCTTCTTACTCTGAAGACTGCTTTCCTGGTTGCCATCACCTCTGCCAGGAGAGTGAGTGAGCTCCAGGCTCTATCCTCTAAACCTCCTTTCCTTTCTGTCCATCCGGACAAGGTTGTGTTGCGGACAAAACCCTCTTTCCTGCCCAAGGTAGTCACAGCCTTCCACACCGGGCAGTCTATCACCTTGCCCACCTTCTTTCCGCCTCCGCATCCCTCAAAGGAGGAAGTGCGGCTCCACCGTCTGGACCCAAAACGTGCGCTCTCATTCTATTTGGATTGCACACGCCAGTTCCGGGTGGATGACCAACTCTTTGTTGGTTACGTGGGCGCTAAGAAAGGACGGGCGGTGCACAAACGGACCATCTCCCGGTGGATCGTGTTGTGCAACCAAGCGTGCTACTTTTTGGCTAAAAAGGAACCTCCTGTTGGGCTGAGGGCCCATTCCACTCGGGCCATGGCGACTACTACTGCCCTGGGCCGAGGAGTCCCCTTGCAGGACATATGTCAGGCAGCTACGTGGGCCTCGCTGCACACGTTTGCAAGACACTACTGCCTGGACAGCCAAGTTCGGAGGGATGGCTTCTTTGGCCGTTCCGTCCTTCAGGACTTTCTGGTGTGATTATTGGTTCGCAGACCCACCACCGGGGTTGGTATTGCTGCGGTATCTATTCTAAGGTAAGGAATCTATCACTAACGTGTCTCTTTCAGATTCACAAGTTACTACTTGTGTAACGATATATCTGTAAGAGACATTAGTTAGTGATAGATTCCATACCGACCCACCCATCCTCCCCGTTCTGCGAACCGATATCTAGGGTTAAGGTCATCCCCTTTCAGGGCCCTAGTTTCAATGGCACCAGTGTTGGTTTTTAGCATGGCTCTGCGTTTTTGGCGCGGAAAAGCTGTGTCTAAGAACTGACCTCAGCACGCGGAGGCGGCGTCTAAGTACTCCGACGACGTCATCACGGCGCCGACGACTGACGCGGAGCCGCAGACGACGCCTATCGACGTGCAAGGGTACTGCTACGCAAAAATTTCCGGATCCAGTCTGATGCCTGGGGATATTCTAAGGTAAGGAATCTATCACTAACTAATGTCTCTTACAGATATATCGTTACACAAGTAGTAACTTGTGCTTTAGGGTTTAGGGAATGGAAGCATAAATATTTAGTAGAGGGCTCTTATGGTTCAGGGATTGGTAATGTTTATGGCTAGCTAGAGTTCTTTAAGGTTCTCTGATGGGAACCATAAAAGGTGTAGAAAGTGTTTTTTAGGTCCAGGAAAGGGTAGCATAGTAGGTGTTTTTGAGTTTAGGGAAATATGCAGAAAGGGGTAGTAAGTCGTTTTTAAGGTTCAGGGAAGGTAAGCATTAAGGGGTTGGTAGTTTTCAGGGATTGGTAACGTTCAGGGATAGTTAGGATTTTTTAGGGTTTATCAAAGCATTGCTTTAAGGATTAGTTTAAGGTTTCAAAGGTTTAGAGATGGGAAGTATTAAGGAATACTAAAGGGTTATTAGGGCAGAGTTAAATGAAAGCATTAATTCTCAATAATCTTGGGACTTTTCATGGGTAATAATGGACGACACGGTTGTATTGTAGTCAACATTTTAAAAGTAGACATTTTACATACAACCAAAAAATTCTCCGTCTCCCCTTGTGAAAAGTTCGATTATACCTTGCAAATTCATCACCAACATCTAGTTTACCAGACTGTGCTTTCCCAGGAACTGTAGTTCAATCTTTGGACAGTTCTGGTGTTGCAAAATAGCACCCCTGTTACACAGCACCTCATTGATGCATGTTTCCTAGCCACCACCTTGAATTCCTGCCACTATAGAGCAACCTTACCTGCAGAATCCTCATCATGCTTGAGGTAATTCACAATGTCTCCCCTGATGTTCGTCCTAAAAGTTGTATCATACAGTCATCTCCATGCATCGTAATAGAATGCTTGTAAATGGTTTGTGTAAGCCACTGGGCTATGGTCAGTTAAGAGTTTGCTCAGATCTTTTGAGCTTTCCTCCAGCATTGACCAAAAACACATACTCTCTTGTATGGAGGTCATGTACAGCTAAAAAGAAAGAATTTTTGCTGTCCAGAAGACGCTTCTTCTGGCATGCATAATGCACACCGCACTGAGTCAAATCAAGTCACTAAATTCACCTGAATGTGGGGAAGATCTGTCTGTCCATGGGCATAAGCGAAACAGTTAAAATCCATTTCACACAAGAATATCACAACTTAGCCATTTGATGTTTGGCTTCCATAGTTCAAATGAAGGTTGACAGGACATTAAGGGAATTGTTTTTTTTTTTATTAAGTTGGTGCGTTTTGCATCGTACAGCTTAAACAGTACACAAAGCGCTACACATTAATCAGGATCTTGCATATGATGCACTTTTTTATTACGAACAACAATAAAAACACAACTTATGCACCAGAGCTATGGTGGCCGGTGGAAATGGGCCCCTCACCCCTGCCCAGTCATTCGGCAAAAAACCTTGGAGTGAGATGGGATGATAAGATGTCTTTTACTTCCCATATCCAACAAGTGGCCGGCTGCTGCCTAAGTAAATTAAGAAACCTCCGAAAATTTCTTAAACTTCTACCCGAGAGCTGCAGGAAAATGGTAGTCCATGCAACTGTCACTTCACGGCTGGACTACGCCAATGGTCTATACCTGGGCTTCCCAAAATTCCTAACCCATAAACTGCAGGTAGTTCAAAATGCGGCTGCGAGGCTGCTACTGCGAATTCCTTTCAAGCAGTCAGTCTCTCCGCATCTTCGAACCCTGCACTGGCTCCCTGTGGCCAACCGGATAAAATTCAAAGCCCTGACGCTTGCGTTTAGATCTTTGCATGGCTCCTGCCCACTCTACCTAAAAAAAACGCCTTCCAAGGTATTCCCAAAGCCGTGCATTACGGTCAAACGACCGTATCCAACTGGTTGTCCCACGAGCTAAAAAGGCACGCCTTGGCGGTCGTACCTTTTCAGCAAACGTCTCTGCTTTGTGGAACTCCCTACCTCAAGCAATCCAGCAGGCTCCATCTGAACCTTGCTTTAAGAAGTTGCTAAAGACTTGGCTCTTTTCCCAGCCTCGCTAGGTCTCCCACTTCTGCCCCTGGACCTCTGTGGTACTTTTAGCGCCGGGACACCTCCTCGTGAGGTAGCTGTTCGCGCTCTATAAAACACAGTATTATTATTATTATTATTATGCAGTGCTACGACTACTCCATTCCATATTAAGTAGTGTCTAGTGCGTCCTGGCTTATCTAGATGTCTAATTGAACCACATTTACCAGTTACATAGTGCAAGCAGTTATATCACATCCGGAATCTCCAGCAGGTACATTGTCAGTGGTGCCCATAAGTCCTTAGGTCTGGAGGCCTCAAGCAACCCTCTGTGTGTATATCCTTCTCTTCTTTGCAGTACACGAGATCCCTAACCCATTTTGCTACAGTTAGGACCATTCTACCATGTGAATTGCAAGTGCAAATTTCACCAGCAGGGTGGACACAGCCACTATGCGGCTGTTGCATGGCTTGAGCTTTTTTACCAGTCCCAGCATACGGATCTCAGGCGTACATTTAACTTGTTCCAGTGTCATGGAAGTTAATGCCTGAGTTACACGCTGCCAGAAGTTGTATATAGCTTTATAAGCCCAGGCCAGGTGCAGGAAATCCGCCTGCGCTCCCCCCATCTCACACATCGAGCATCTTCCCGGAGTCCATATTTCTGCAGTTTCACAGGAGAATAATACAGCTGGTGCAAATATTTAAAATGTATTATTCGAAGGTTACAATTGGTAGTTAGGCACCCAGTCAATGCACAACATCCTTCCCAGTCCTCCCAGACCATAGGCTCAGCCAGCTTGCTAATCCATTACATTCAGGGAATTTACACAAAACACCGATGTATGAAGTTCACCATCAAGATTCCCATTCTACTTAGACTTACCATAACTCTTTGTCTGTGGGGCCATCATCCTTGCGAATCCCCATTCTTCACTAATACAAGCTCCCAACTGGCAAGGAATAAAAAGGAGGTCAAATACAGTGCCTCTCTACATTGCCTCAAAAGTCTGGTATCCTCCTTCCAATCCAGGTGATTCACCTGTAGGGACTCAAAATTGGACCTCAACTCAGCAAATGTGCTAACACTTATTTTCCGTGAGCCCTTTATATCTCTCATGCTACAGGCTAGGAAGGTGTTGTTTCTTGTAGGAACCATTGCAATAAGAACATCTTTCCGATCAGAGCACAAACTCCCATCATCTCCAGCACATCTACCAGCATTGGTCCACTTCTCTTGTGCTTAAGACAGATGCAAAATTATTATAACAATACCTCTGACATGAAATAGTAAGACCCTGCCCACTAACTTGAGAGGCGCATGTCTTCCAAAGATGCAAATACATTAATAATTCTCTGGTAAGAGGAGCCCCAAAAATATTGGTTACACTGTAAAGCTGGTGACCGCTTGCTGGCAAAAAGAACACTACTGAACAAAATATCCGACCCAGGGTAGGCACTAGCACTGTCCCAGAAAGCAAGCTATGTTTCCAAGCATCGCTATAGCTCCACCTCCTAAAGGCGACAACTTGGTTTTAAAATTATTTCTACATATATGTGTAGTGCTAGTTTTGCACAGATTGCAAATAATACCACCCTTGATAAGTGAATTGTTGAGCGAAATATAGGTCAGTAAAGGAATTAAAGAAGGAACTCGATCCTCTGAATAGTTTACTAATGTTGTGTTGTCACCAAAGCAGGTACAGACCTGTGCATATTCTTTATTTTGAGAAATCTCTTTTATAGTGTATAGGTAGGCCAATATCTTCTGTCAAAAATTGCAGAGGACACTGTAGTATATATTTAGTATGCAAATGTTATCCCGTCTTCTGGACATATGAGCCTGCCATCATTCAATACTAGGGCAAGTATCAGGAGTGATACAAGTTCCTGCATGATAACGTTTGGTACATCAGGGGAAAAGCTTGAAATGTGGGTAACTGAGTGGTATATTATGTTCAGTGGTATATGCAGAAGAGAAACACCGTGTTAACCATATATTTTGCGTCAAGGAGGTTACAAGAGATGCTCATGTGACCGTGGGACGGTGGCGGGCTGGAAAATCAGGCAAGGAGGTTGGATATAGTGGGCAATGGCGTTTCGTTTTATTAAGCAAGAACTGAGATAGTACAATGTTGGGGATTGTGCAGGTCAGAAGTGAAGCTCCGGGAGAGGTCGTCTCGGTCTTCTTCAATGCTTCGACGGGTATAGGTGCTCCTGGGAGGTTGAGTGCTGGGGCGGTCCTCGGAGGTAAAGGAGACAACAAAAAGGAGCGGTTAGTCCAGCTGGACCGTTATGGTACAATCCGTAACCAACACTGGGAATACAGTGGAGGGACTCGAGGAAAACGACCGTGAGGAATGGAATGCGGGACGGAATCAGGAAGGGAGGGAGAAAGAGAGAGAGAGTGTCCTGTGAGGGTTCGTGATGGGGTAGCCTATACACTAAGTGCTGTACAAGTGGTGACGTGCTATACAAGAATTTTACAGTGATGGCCAGGCCAAGTGATACTAAAGAGAAGCTGGTATTTACAATGCACCTAGTGTGCTACAGAGGTGGATTCGCTAGTACTCACACGCTCCGCCACAACTCCCCGATGAGTTGCCGCCGCTCTTCAGCCACCTCCTCTGGACTCCACCAGTCCTCGCTCTACACGTCTTCTCCTTCGTTCGCCTGCTCTGCGTCAGCTCCGGTCCGAGTCTCCTGCCACAAGATCGCTGCTCCGACGGCGTCTCTGCTTCCACTTTTTCCTGGTTCCGGCGGTGGTTCTAAGGAGGGAATTCCGGGGTCATGGGGTTGTAGTTCCTGGGAACGGCTGTTCCGTATTGGTTCCTGAAAGACAGAGGGGATGAGTGCTGGTTGTTAGGGTTGTATCCAGGGACGCCTCACTGCCGGTGGCCACGAAGGGTGAGTGTCTGAAACCAGTAGTCCCGGGCAGGGTCGGGGACGGAACCGCATCACAGCTCAATAATGGCGATCCTTGAAGCCTGACGTGGCAAACTGATTAAAGTGTGCATACCAGTATAAATTTAGCACCCTTCCAGTATTTTGCTGGCTTGGCCTACATTTGTTGCCCATGCCAGTACAAACAATGGAAACAGTGAAATCCTATAAATTTCCCCTTTGAAAAATAACACTGTAACCACAAACACTTGAAAAGTATTGGGGATATGCCAGATCTATTTCTTATTTCTATATGATTTTTAAAAGAAAGGGATAATTGCTATATTTCAAAAGAATACAGAAAATCTTACTCAAACCTTTCACCTTCTTTCAAAATTGCAAAATGTAAACAAATGGTCATTGTTTATTTGTATAGCAAAGTGGTAATTCTACATACTGGTACCATGGGCAAATTGATGCTACAAATAAAAAATGTTCAGAAATGTTCAGGGTGGAAGAGGGAGTCATCAGTGCACATAATCATATTCTAGGCTTCACTGTCAGCTGAAGCACCTTAAAGATTTTACCTTTTTTCCTTTGTGTTGCTCTTTAATGAGAGAGATGTATTTCAGTACACCGTTACTTGGTTGTCGAGGTTGAATGTGAGCTTCGAAGGTTGAAACATGGTAAAAGTTTGTAGTTTGGTTATAAACACAGCAGCAGTTGTAGCAGATTTGTTAGTGTTCTTTCTACAGCACATATCCCTCTAAACAAAATGGAACAAGTATTGTTGTAAATGCAGCCTTTTATTAGTGGTATATCAAGTTGCTTAAGAAAGCTGTTACGCAAAATCCTTTATCTAGGTCTGCTTAGATCAAACACTATTCTGGTTGTTAGCCTGTAAATCTTTCTGATTTGCTTTAATAGATGTGCTAGATATGATCGATGTCATTGTGGAAGGCAGTGAAGGCTTGGATGAAGAAATTGGCTTTACACTGAACGAAGACATGATTCTCAACACATTTCCCTTCAGCGCAGTAGTCCCTGCATCTTTGGAAGCCAGGAATACTTTGCTTCTCCGGGATGATCAGTCACCAGGTACGCATTCTAGCCATAAGATCTGGGGGGAAAAATGTGAAGGCGTTCCAGCATTAGATTGATGATGGATCCATTTGCTCCTGAGCTTCATTCTCTAAATACTGAAAATGTAGATTGAAGCTAAAACAGAGGGAATTACAAGTGGTTAAGAAAATGTTCTCCAACATTTTCAATCACATATTTTTTTTAATCTCCTTGCTAGGGAATATTCAGCAAACAAAGCAAATCTGTGGAAAAATACCAGCACTGGAGACCCACAAAAAGATCTTAAATTTTAGTATGGCTGTAAAATAATTTTGAAAAGATAATGCATATCATTATTTTATTAATGCATCCTTAGAGGTGGTGCTGCCAAAATACTGCAATATGTAAAATGTAAAGGACCTACCATTTTTCATTCTTTATAACAACGTATTCTCCTAAACGTTAATAAAACATGGAATGCTGGGGTTAGATGTGCATTGGTATAAACCTTTTTTTAACAAATTACATTTCATGTCTTTGTTCTGTGCTTAGAGTTCATGCTGTCTTATCTACAGGCGGTTCTGACTGACATCCTGCACTGTCAGCGAGATCCTTTGGCCTTCTGCTTGCTGCTACAATCCTATGACAAAGAGCTCAACTCTCTGAAACTACCCCCGTCCTCTCAGATTTGTCAGTTAAACATATATTATTCCCGCTGGATACCCAAGCAAGCCAAGGAAACTCTGGTAAGAATTGCTTACAACAGATGTGTTGTTAATTGTAGCTCAGAAAAGACTCAATATATGAAAAGAAGTGACAGCATTTGATTGTCATTACATTTTTCAGTGGTAGGATAATGAATGAAGCACATGTGGTACTTTCTTTCATATGTACTGCAGTGTAGCAATGCTGTGGCTCAATTACAGTTGCTAAAGAAGTATGAGTCTGGCATTAAAGGGAGCTTGCACGTTTTATGAGATTTGCAGTAACACTGACTCTCTCTGCTCGCTGTGTAAACAGTTCTCCTGCAAAAGGTGCTCTGGGAAAATTGCCAATTAGTAGGGCAAAATATGTGGGAGTCATACTTTTTTAAAAATCCCCTTAGTTTGTGGATCTTTCTACCATAATGTACTGTACCTTCTGCGTCTTAAAATGTGGGTCTACCACCCAACATTATGATTGACAGCTTTCACTGGTTGGAGTTCCCACCAGTAGTAACAGTAGATGGATGGATGAGTCATATTTCCATTTGGGCTTCCTCAGGCAAACCAGGTCTCTCCTCATCACTGCTGGCAGTAAATGCAAATTCATTGTTACATGGCAAGCTTCTTTTTTAGGCATCGTTGGGCCTTCATTCAGTGAAACACACACCTGCCAGACTGGCAAGTGGGATGCTGAAAGGAAATTGCAAAGCAGGCACGAAAATGGTCCAACAACAACAAACCAGCATCAAGCCCCATACATCATGTCATTGTCCAATTGCACCAGAGCCCATCAACATAAACTCTGTGTCTTGTGCTTGGGGAACTTCTGTGCGTTGTACTCCTCCAGTCTCAGTGAAACCATCAGTAGCTGGCCCTACCATAACGACGTGGGTAAAGGAGCACGGACCCCTATAGAGAAAATGAATTCCCTAACCAGGAACAAGAGTCAGGAGGTAAATAAAGGGTTTCTGGCACCAGGCATGTGCACTATTTCTGGCAATGAGGTAGCTCCTTAACAACCCTCACCTAATGTGGAGATTACCCTTACAGGCGCTATATAAGAGGGGCATATTGAGGTACCGGGTTTTTAGGGACCCGGCGGTGCCAGGGGGAACACCCAGAGACCTCTTGAGTTCTTCCTGTTTTGGACCACAGAAACACAGAGTCTTCTAGGTGATGTCAAGGATCGAGTTTTATTGGCTGCAACCAAGTAACAAGCGTCCTAGAAGTACAACAGCACGGTGTGTATATTCTCAGGAGACTGTTCGTTTTTACATAGCCAGCCTTCTCTTTTTATACACAATATTACACTTCAGGCAAGAATTCTTGGTTTTACAATTCGACCATAAACATATTTTCACAATAAAGAAAAAGCAAAGTCATGATGGCAAGCCCACATTTTCGTATGTCCAGTTCATGATAGATTACCCGGCCAGGCCCAGAACTTCCATCAGATATCGATGAAACCCCAATAAAATCGGGCACCTCCGCCTTGTAAAACTAGCCATAAAGAAGAAACGGGGACAGGTGTGTGTATGATAAAGCGTGGTTTGTATGCGGTGAATGGTTTATGACATGTTATGCCTTGATGCTAATCTCGCTCGGCCATTGGGTTGGGGACTGCCCGAACAGGTTTGGCTGGAGGCAGTGGAGTCAGCTCGCCCAGGTCACAGAGGAGTCAGCAAAGGTGTGCGTGTCCTTTCAGATCGAATTCGGCCTTGGTCAATTGACTATGTAAGGGCAACCACAAGATGGATGCCGCTCACAAAATGGAACCCGAGGGTTCAAGACAGAAACTATGATTTAAGGGGATTCCGTCACTCAATCATGACGCAAATGCACAGGTATAATGTCCCAATCATTACCGGTCTGCCAATACCAAATTCGTCATGGTACGATGATATTTTCCGACACGAGTGTTGGGCTTCGGTACCACATTATAGCAGGGTCCATAACTTTCAGAACCACAGACCCTCCTTTTGCCCTTATATAGGCAATAACTCATGCTAATCTGAGTCCAAATCTGTATTCATGAAGTCATTGAGATGCTGCTGTAGCATCATCCTGTTGCTTAGTTCGTCCCTTGACACAGGCTTCCTTACACATGATGTAGCACAGAGGCCACATATTGCAGGAGCGCACTGTACACACAGGCAGAACATGAACAGAATGGCTAAGACCATTCCAATGACTATTAGAATTTTCCATCCCCAGGCAGATATCAGTTCCCAGAACCACCCCAGTAAGGACCAGTTCCCTTTATCCACATGAATGGATTCAGAAATTTTATGCAGTTTGGAGATGGCCTGGTATACTGTCGGAGCATTATCTGGGATAAAAATGTAGCAACTAGATTGGATCACTTTACATACCCCACCACGGTCTGCAAGTTTGACATCTAGGGCAACCCTGTTCTGAAGAGTCATAAGGCAGTCCGACTGGAGCTCCGCAGTCAAGTTACTAAGGGCACCAGTCGTTTCAATCACGGCGGATTCAACTACCCTAGTCAATTGGCGAATATTTCTGCTGTTCACCATAGGCCCCCAAAACGGCAGAAAACATTTTGCGAAATCTCCAAACTCTTGTTCCGCAGTGTCGTCTTTACTCACAACACCCCTAACTGTCCTTGTCCGATGGTAATCTGCCTCGGCCGTGTAGGTGGGTGGCAGCAGAAACGAGATGAAACATGTGCCCGAAAAGTCAGGGGGCAACCATGTATATGCTCTATCATGGCAGACGAAGTAGGTACCCTTACCTGCTAAGAATGAAGGAGATGTCTGGGACGAAAAGACATAAGTTTCGGTACAGACACTCTTCCCTAACTGAGCTCTAGGGTTTTTGCCATTTCCCTGCAGACATAGGTCACCTTGGTGGGGTACTATCCAGATTGGGGAGGATTTCTTTGCTCGCTGGCTCTCACTCAAGGAAATTCCATATTTTGTGATATTCCATCTACTGTAAGGCGTCAATTCATCTCTGGGAATTGTTCTAAACGTGTCGATATCCCTACTCATATTTCTGATTCCCGCCACTAGTGCCTTGTTGCTTGAGTTTCTTCCTGTGGGACGCGGGGGATATGGTTCTATGGCAAACAGGAACATGGTTTTGAAAGCCCACAGAGACCCATAGTAGCTAAATGGCAGGACAAAATACGGGATACCCTTATCTGTCGTGTGTGACATGAGTCCACATACCCAACAATTCATTGTGTTCATTACAGACTGGTGCTGGTGTAGGAGCTGGACGAATGAGTTGTTGACAAATTCTAATCGTCTGGCAGACTCGTGCTCAGGCAGAGGGTGAAAAGAGTGCGGGAAAACAGTAGGAGGAGGTGTAGGCTGTGTAGTGTATGCAAATGAAACTCGAAAGGTGAATAAAGCATAGCCCACCAAAAACATCATTATACTACACAACATGAAAATGCAAATTATTATAAATCGTGTTTTTGCCATCACAGTGCATATTCTTTTTTCAAAGTTTGTTGATCTGGCAGGTCTCTCCATCTTGGGAAACTCCATCCTCTAAGTTGCTGCCCGCGGTGGGAGATTGATTCTGCTAAGGAGTGCTTCTGTCAATCCAGAGTAACTCTCTTGAACCAACAGAACTGTCGACCTAACCGTCTCCAGCTGCACTCCAAAGACTGTGGCAACCGCGACCCTAGCAGCAGAACCGGATGGCGGTTCGAAAATCAAAAATGAGCAAGTTTCCTGGATGAGAGAGCTGCACAATCAAAAAGAAAAAGCTTGTTATTTGTCCATAGTTATAGGTCTTGGCCTTAATTTATAGCGGTTTCGACCAGGAGCTGTGTGGTCCAGAAACAGGAGTTCAGGCTCAGTAGTGTCCAATTGCATTGACGGTGGCACAGATCCTTGCAGAATGTTATCGCTTTCCTTTTCTGAAGTAGTTCCTTTCAAACGTGCATCACTGAAAGGTGCATATCGTGGCACAGATTCAGTCTCTGAGTCGGCGACACCCTCCTGGACCCACCGGTCATAGGGCAGAGGTAGAGGGACCCGTTTGCAGTGGATCCCGTGGATCCAGTTCTTCTTTCCTTCCACACGAACGGCTGATCTTGTGGAAAGAAGGACGAGGTGTGGGCCGGTCCACCTGGGCTGTTCGCTGAAAGTTTTTCACCAACACCCAGGATCCAGGATCGATTTGATGTCCTGGAGCTTCAGAGACCGGAGGCAGAGAGTCATGGACCTGTTGGTGTAAAACAAGCAATTTAGCCGTCAATTCGTACAAATAGTCAAGCAGTACAGGATGCTCTATCTAACTGAGCTTTGTGGGCCTTGGCACTCCCCATATGTTAGCTGGGCGACCGAACACAATTTCGTGTGGACTAAGTCCCACTCTAGAGTGAACGGTCATCCTTGTCGATAGGAGTGCCAGAGGGAGGGCGTCAGGCCATTTAAGACCTGTGCTTGCTTGTATCTTGGCCAGTTTCAATTTTAGAGTGCCGTTATAGCACTCTACTAATCCAGCTGATTGGATGTGATTTGCAGCGTGGAACTTCTGGTGTATGCCTAGACTCTCACACACTCTCTTCATCACTCGTCCCACAAATTCACTCCCATTATCACTCCAGACCATTCTAGGCATTCCAAACCTAGGGAAAAATTCTTTGACAATGGCTTTGGCTGTGGACAAGGCAGTATTGTCCTTAAGGGGATACGCTTCCACCCACCTGGAAAATGCACAAACAACAACCAGTACGTATTTCAGATTGTTGCACCTTTCCATGTGGATGAAATCTAGCTGCAAAACCTCGAACGGATACGTTGGAGGTGCAAAATGACCAGCTGGAGTTGGAGTTCCCTTACCAAGATCGTACTTCAAACACACCATACAGTTCTTGACCACATTCTCTGCACATTTAGGGATTCCACTATTCTGCTATACTGGAGCCAACGACTTACATATCCCTTTCACATTAATGTGAGCCATCCCATGAGCCATTGTCACCACTGCAAGCACGTACACATCGGGTAACAGCCATCTCTGATGCTCTGACAATTCGACCCAACAACCATTCGCATCCAATTTACCCTTGCTTTCTCTCCATTCATTCACCTCTTTCTCTGTGGCTTCGGATTGGATAGACTTCACACTCTCAATTGTGTCTTCACACATGCCAACATCACCAATCCATCTTGCGGGACCTGCAACATACATTCGACTCATCACATTCCTTGCAGTCTCTTTTGCAACTTCATCCGCGAACGCATTCCCACGACCAACATCATCTTGAATCTTTTTGTGTGCACTGCACTTCACAATCGCAACTTGTAGTGGCAAGGTCAGTGACTCGAGAAGCTCATTCACTAGCTGACCATGTTGTATCTTCGTACCATGCGACGTCAGGAACCCACGTTCACGCCACAATCGTCCAAAACTGTGAGCCACGCCCAAAGGCGTATTGGCTGTCTGTGTACACATTCACTCGTTTTCCTTTTGTCCAACACACACGCTCTTGTAAGTGCAATCAGCTCTGCTGCTTGCGCAGAATTATGTGGCATACGTGCAGTTTCAACAATCGTATGCAATGTTGTCACAGCATATGCTGCAGTCGTATCACCATTCGGTAACTTGAAACACGAACCATCAACCCATAAGGTATCATTACATTCAGGAAGAGGAGTGTCCTGCAAGTCTACTCTCCCTTTTGTCTCTTCTTCTGTCCTAAAACAGCAGACATGTTTTTCGACCTCATCTGTCTCTGCTGGAATGGGCAATAACGTGGCTGTGTTGAGTGTGTCACACCTCTTTATGTGTATGTGACTCGCTAGCAGTGTCAGCTCATAACTTGACAATCGAGCACTAGTTAAGTGCTGTGTCCTTGTTCTGTTTAGCAAAATGTCTACTGCATGTGGGACCATAACGACTAGTGTATTATTCATTACTAACCCAGCAGACTGTCGAATACAGACAGCTGCTGCCGCAGTGGCCCTCAAGCAACTTGGCAATGCCTTAGCTACCGGGTCTAAAGTCGCTGAAAAGGACGTGCATGGACGCTGTTTGCCCCCAAAAGACTGTGACAGAACTGATAATGTGCAACGTTCCTTCTCGTGGACATACAACGTAAAAGGCTTACTGTAGTCGGGCGTACCTAACACAGGAGCTGAACACAATGTATCACGCAATTTGTGAAAACTTTTCTGACACTCTTCAGACCATTGAATGGGTTTTGGCGTATCCTTACAAGTTAATGCCACCAAAGGTTTGGCCAACAAGGAGAAATTTGGTATCCATTGTCTGCAATATGATGTAATGCCCAAGAAAGCACACACTTCTCTCTGTGTCCTTGGAACACTCAATTTTGCAATTGCCTGTATTCTCTCTGGGGTCAGCTTTCTTCCCTCCTTCGATAAGATGTGACCTAAGTAGGTCACTTCTTGTCGACAATATTGTAATTTCGAAAGAGAGACTTTGTGCTTCATGTCACATAAATGACGCAACAATGACAAAGTGGCATGCTTGCAAATCTCTTCAGTATCTGCAGAGACCAGTAAATCGTCTACGTACTGAATAAGAGTCGCACCATCATGTAGAACAATCGTGTCAAGCTGTGATTTCAGAGCCTGACTGAATATAGATGGACTTTCACAGTAGCCCTGAGGAGCGCGTTTGAAGCGGAAGCTTCGGCCTCCTAAATTGAAGCCAAAAATATCTCTGCTCTCCTCGGCAATAGGGATGCTGAAGAAAGCGTTCTTCAAGTCAATCACTGTGAACCAAGTGGCTGAAGCTGGAACCATAGTCAATAGGGCAGTGATATCGGGAACAACTGGAAACTGTGGCACAACAATCTTATTCACTTCTCTAAGATCAATCACAAATCTGTACACAGGTGGCTGAGACGGATCAGTACGCTTTAAATCTGGCAGAACAGGACTGTTAAGGATGTTCCCTGTTGTCTCTTCAATGACATCTTTCTCAATCAGGTCATAAATGATTGCTAACAACGCCTTTTCACCTTCGCTAGAGATCTTGTATTCGGGAATGCGTGGCATTCTAACATTGGCTTTCAATGTTATAACATATGGCGCTATTTCCAAAAGACCCACATCATTAGAACCAGTAGCCCAAAGTATATCTGGAACAACAGGCTTACCAGACGCTGTCGCCATCGGGCATTGCCGTGAGGGGAACGGCGGGAAAAGCAGCAAGCAGAGGCACACGCCGGGAGGCGAGGGAGGCGTCCCGTGAAACCGGACCACACTCCCCAGCATTCCCTCTGCTACCAGCGCGCCCGTGACGCGCAGTGAGCGCCGGAGGCGCCGTATAAAGGCTGACCCCCCGGGAGCCCAGTGGGGGAACAACAGGCTTACCAGACGCTGTCGCCATCGGGCATTGCCGTGAGGGGAACGGCGGGAAAAGCAGCAAGCAGAGGCACACGTCGGGAGGCGAGGGAGGCGTCCCGTGAAACCGGACCACACTCCCCAGCATTCCCTCTGCTACCAGCGCGCCCGTGACGCGCAGTGAGCGCCGGAGGCACCGTATAAAGGCTGACCCCCCGGGAGCCCAGTGGGGGAACAACAGGCTTACCAGACGCTGTCGCCATCGGGCATTGCCGTGAGGGGAACGGCGGGAAAAGCAGCAAGCAGAGGCACACGCCGGGAGGCGAGGGAGGCGTCCCGTGAAACCGGACCACACTCCCCAGCATTCCCTCTGCTACCAGCGCGCCCGTGACGCGCAGTGAGCGCCGGAGGCGCCGAATAAAGGCTGACCCCCCGGGAACCCAGTGGGGGAACAACAGGCTTACAAGACGCTGTCGCCATCGGGCATTGCCGTGAGGGGAACGGCGGGAAAAGCAGCAAGCAGAGGCACACGCCGGGAGGCGAGGGAGGCGTCCCGTGAAACCGGACCACACTCCCCAGCATTCCCTCTGCTACCAGCGCGCCCGTGACGCGCAGTGAGCGCCGGAGGCGCCGAATAAAGGCTGACACCCCCTCTCGCCCGCGAGTCGCGCGCGGGAGCGACCGGGAGAAGCCCGGGACAAGGGCAGGGCCGTCTGTGGCCGTCAGGGGCCAGAAGAGGCCGGGCAGGGCCAGCCCCCTTGGCTCGAACTGTGAGTACTATTGAAGGACAAATCCTGTACAGGTCATTGTTACCCCTCGTATTTTAACTTGAGTTATACGGATGTTTGTCACAGAAACCCCTGAAATGTCAGTCCAAAGTACATTACCGGATAACTACTTACTTAAAGTGGTGTCCAAAATCAACAGCGACAGGAGGAAGTCATTGGGAAAAAGTATTACTGCTGATCCTCTTTCCGCTGATGTAATCAATCATGTAAACCCTGTAAATCGTAACAATACTGTTCACGAGACGGTCGCACCAGTGGAACTCAATATTAGCACCACTAGTGTTAATGTCGAAGTAACCAAGACCTTAGACCAGTCTATAATGGGGGAGGAAGACCTAGGTAACAATCAAGAGGGGACACCTCAGCAATTTGGGAGGGCATCTAAATATATGCGTGCCTGCAGAAAACCAATCCCTAAGAGAAGTAGTCATATCTCTAGAAGGAAAAAGGATACGACCCAAGTGGAACATACCAATGATTTAGTATCTGTGAATCTTGATAATTATGTTTCTCTGAAGCCTGATCAAATTGACTCATTAACAAGTGCAATTCTTAGTAAACTTAGTATGGTGATAGAGCCATTGTTAACTAAGATAGGAGATCTTCAGGAGGAAGTAGCCAGGTTAAGGCGTTTGGTGGGTAACCGCGCAGACAATTTGGAAAAATCCTTAGCTGACATTAAAAAGTCAACTGGTCTTGTTACTGCTCCCACCAGGGATAAGGAGCAGTCACAAGCCTCTACCAGTGTCAGTTCCACTTTGGCCAGGAAACACTCTACTAAAGATCAGCCAAAATCACAGAGGCCACCACCTACTTTGTCACAGGAGGGAGGAAGTTCCTCAAATCCACCCAACCAAGGGGTTACAGGCAATCCAATGGGTGTTAAATCATCAACACCCATGCAAGCCCCTACGCAAGTATCAGCACCTACGGTGTCAGTCCCAAATGATACGATGGGAGGATTAAATGGGGAGCCCACTAGGATCTGTAGACGCCCTGTTGATCTACCACCCGACTGTGTACCTTACGTGGTGGTTTTAACTAATGTCCCTATTCTCACTCAGCCCCCAAGTGAATATGAGACACCTGATTCTTTGAGAAATAAAACCATTTCCTGGCTAAATCGTCATTGTGGCTATCCAGTCGGCTACGCTGACCAAATAATCTCCATCAGGAGAGTAAATTGGATAGGTAACACCAAAAAAATAGGTGGAGGGGACTGCGTGATTATAAACTTCAAGCACCCACAACATGTGGCAACGGTCCTGCTTAGAGCAGCTTCTATTACGCAGTCTGAGACTGAAGTAATTGCTAGGCCGTTGGGGTATTTTTATAACCACCTCGGCAGGCAACCGCCATCTAATTGTAAGGAAAAGGCTCTGAGCAATCCCACCTTTCCTCATCTGGTAAATAGGCCATTGTTGCCTAACTTCTTTTTTGGTCCACAACATGGTCCATTCATTCCATCGCTACCCATGGGGAACCCTATGTTTGGGGGGAATGCCCCATTAATGCATACCCCTAACCCTTTTGTTCCATTTGGCAACTCCCCTCTGTTTGATAATGGAATGGTGTACCAGGTCCCTACTCAAAATAGGTTTCAGTCCCTGAGTCACCTAGATCAGAATGATTGACATGAGATTGAACCCCCTAGAGACTTAGAGTCTAGGAATTCTAATGAAGCGGCCGTATTGTTAACTAATGAAATAAGTAATGTAAGTTTGAACTGTACGTTGAATGGGGGAGACACCTTAAACTCTATACCTAGCATAGAGCTTTTTAATATTGATAATAACATGTCCATCCCTAGTGTGGATCTGTCAAACGCTAGCAATGAAAGAGAGAATATAACTTGTCATATCGCTAGTTGGAATATTGCGGGAATTGTGGCCAAGGAGGATGCCTTAGGCTGGATTGATTTTGTGCATCTGTTTGACATCCTATGTTTCCAGGAAACATGGAGTAAAAAATTTTATGGCATTGATGGGTATGTGTCTTATGAGCTTCCAGCACTACCCTCACCCCATGGCAGAGCTAAAGGGGGTCTGTTGGTGTTAATTTCTGTCAAACTACAAATTTTTGTTAAAAGATTTGTTAACGTGGGGGCGCATTCACAAATCCTATGGCTTACACAAGAATCAGGCAGAAATATCCTATTGATAAATTTCTACAATAATGTATTTGACAACACTAGACATTTAGCGATTAATGAACTAGATACGGCGGTGAACAATTTCGTGAGGAATTTTAATAATGTATTTGAATTTATTTTTGTGGGGGATTTTAATGTACCTGTGTGCCCATTATCCACCCAGAAAGTTTGTGGTGTGTATAACCGACAGGGGGAAGCTGAAGCCCATTTTCCACACCACACTTATGGGGAAACTTTGAATAATTTTATGATTCATTACGATTTGGAAATTTTGGATAATGCTAAAAATGACTCGCTGGTAATATTCCAACTTTTAAAGGAAGGGGCGCTAACACCGTTATTGATTTTATATGTATGTCAGCAACTATTGCCCGGTTATGTCCGATGCCCAATGTGATAGATATTATGTTGAGTGACCATAACTGTTTGACCACTGAACTAACCTTCTGGGTTAAAAATCATGCCTGTGAAAATGGTATCATCAACAACATTGAACCCCATAGACAGAATGGTTATAGATTGAGGTGGAAAGGAGATAAAGCCGCTATAACTTCAGATTTAATTATATCTAGTTGTGTGATAGATATAGCGGCAATCTTAGAATGTGTAGACACCTCGTCCGACAGTATTGACCACTTTAACAATATTAATTCCATTATTAACAAAAAATTCACTAAAAAGGCGGGGTCCAAAGCAAGGTGTCCAAGGGGCTGGTTTGATCATGCCTGTTCCAATGCCCACAAAGAACTCAAAGAGGCCCTTGCAGCCAAACCGAGGGACAAAGTTTCGGTGGCCCAACTTAGACAGGGTTTTAATTCTACCCTGAAACGTAGAAAAGCTGAATTACAGCAAGAGGCTTGGGATAATCCCACCCTAGCGGCGGACACAAACAATTGTACCCTGTTCTGGTCCACGGTAAATAGCCCATTTCTAAAAGATGATAGGGTTCCTGAACTCACTTCTAACGTGAGCATGGACTCATGGATCCAACATTTTTCTAAAATCTTTGATTCTTGTAATTTAAAAGATACTAATGGGGATAGGTGGCCCATCCTTGCCTTAGATATAACCATCAGTGAAACTATGGCTAGTATTAGAGCTAGCAAAGGAGGCAAGGCCCAGGGGCCAGATGGCGTTCCCATAGACGTGTACAAGACCGCCCCAGATATATGGGGGCCTTTGCTCACCAAAATCTTTAACACAGCTGTTAGCGGTAATATACCGTCTACATGGGAAGAGTCAATAATCATCCCTATTTTTAAAAAAGGAGATCGCGGGGATGCAAAAAACTATAGACCTATATCCTTATTGGATTCATCTGTTAAAATCATGAGTAGGGTCCTCCTTGTAAGATTAGAAGAGTGGGCTGAATCTAATGAGATTTTAAGTAATTGCCAGTTTGGCTTTAGAAAAGGCCGTGGTACTATAGAACAGTGTTTGAATCTAGAGCTATTGGTGGGAAAATATACCAAGGCAAAAAACGGGTCGCTCTATCTCTGTTTCGCCGACCTTAGTAGTGCCTTTGATCTGGTAGATCACGCAATACTATGGGCCAAACTACTGGAGATGGGTGCTCCAGAGGGAATTATTTACTTCTTAGCCCGTTTGTATGAAAAACTTCGCACCAGTGTTCGCTATGGACCCAATGGAGAGTGTACCACTAAGTTTGGGATAGGAAGGGGCATCAGACAGGGGTGCGTTCTTGCGCCCCTGCTTTTTACCCTTTTTATTAATGAGGTTGAATCTGCCCTGCAGGCAGTCGCTGCAGATGCCCCTAGAGTTCATAATTTTAACATACCAGTATTACTCTATGCGGACGACGCAGTGTTACTGTCAAGGACACCATTGGGTCTCCAACGCTTAATGGACTGCTTTGTATCCTTTATTAAGAATAGGAAACTGGTGATTAATAAGGCTAAGACTTATGTAATGGAATGCAGCTCTGGAAAAGTTAAAAGAAATGGGAAAACCCACTGTTATTGATGGAGAACCAGTGAAAAAAGTTGAAAATTTTTGCTATTTGGGAATTACCTTTTCGCATAACGGGAGCTGGGCCACTGAACATAAGGTGGTCAGAACTAAGATGACTAGGAGCGCCAACGGGGTCTTTCTGTTTGCCAGGAAATTGGGGAATAGACGCATTAAAGATATGTTAAACATCTATAAATCTAAATGTCGTTCGGCTGCCCTGTACGGGGCAGGAGTCTGGGGGGTGATATCTGCTAAGAGCTTGCAGGTAGAGGAGAACCTCTTCCTGAAAAAGCTCCTATGCTTACCCAGGTCTACTTCCAACTCCTTGGTTTACAATGAAACAGGGACCCAAGCTCTAAATGATATGATCATGTTAAGGCCCATTCTATTGTGGCGCTCGATCTGGCTCAGTGAAGGTACCACACTGAACAGAGCAATCATTAAGGACTGCCTTTTATTGGACCAACACTTGAAGATCCCCTGGATCAGTTACATTATTGACCGTGTACAACATTTATTTGGAATTCATGTTTTAATGGACCCCTACAGGCTTTCGGAAATCCCCAAATCTGATGTGAAAACAATATTTTTAAATCACTATAATGAAAGGCATCATTTGGAGGACTCTAAATTCACAACTTGTGTGCTATACAATAACATGAATGAATTTACCGGTTTCAGACCATATTTATCACAGGTGACTAGATCCTCACACCAGTTTGTATTGACCAGAATGAGGATGGGTATAGCACATCATCTGGTCGCGTGGCCTAACATCAAATCGCGCCCTGTTGGTCCCTGTAAATGTGACAATAAGTCCAAACAATGCACTAAGCACTTTTTGTTAACTTGTGATTTGTACACTGAGTTAAGGAAATTCTATCTGAAGCCACTATTCATTAGATTTAGAGTGAGAGACACAACAGAGGCTATGAAATTGATTTTTAATCTGAATCATGCGGACATTTGTTTTTTTACTGCATCTTTTTTATATAAAGCGATTAGCGCCAGGAAAAGTATGTGTTTTTAAATTAAAACTTCTGTACATTTTAAATATTTATTCCATCCCCCTCTGGATATTTTGCAATATGTGTATTTTGTTTTTCTTTGATCGTTAGTTGATTTATATGTATAATATGTTTGCCTCTAAGAATTGTATGAATTGTCTGTATTATTTGTGCTTTTATGGACATGTTTTTTAAATGTTCCGAATAAAGCTTTATGAAATAAAATGGAAGAGAAGACAATTCTGTTGGAAGCTTTTCCCTTGACAAATACATTGGAGAAACCACTTTCTTACCTAGGGTAAGTTGTACTCCCGAAGGAGAACAGTACAAAGTGGCATATAGTCTCTTTAACAGATCCAATCCTAACAAGTTTTCACCACAACCTGTCGTAAGAATTAGGGGTGCTTCTAATTCACAAGGCCCAACAGAAAGGGACATAGGAGTAGAAATCTGGTTCCTAACCGGGGCGCCAGAAAAACCTACTGAAACATTCATTTCGCCAGACAAAGGTGCGCCATGGAGCTTTGAGTGCATAATAGAACTCTTTGTAGCACCAGTATCCAACAGAAAAGGCTCTGACACACCTGATGTAATCACCTCAACATAAGGTCCATTCTGATCTACTGGAACTGAAACAACTCCCTCTCTTTGTCCATGGCTGTCCTAGCAATCATTACCCTCATTCTCGTTCTCTGCATAGTAGTTGTAGGAAGGTGGATACCGGACTATGGTTGCCCCCAACTTTTTGCCTGGTGTTTTGCTGGTTTTCCGACTTAGTTGACCTGGGACCCTGCTATTCAGGGCCCCAGGCCCACTGCTCTCTCTCTAAAATGGATTCCATGTACCTTAGGTACATATCCAATTGGTACTGGGCCACCTTATCAGACATTGTAACTCAGGGCATAGGTGTACCCTACCAGGGGCTGCAGCATGTATTATGCCACCCCTGGCTGGCCATCTAAATCTGACACAACTGGCTGCACGACAGCTGGGGCAAGGTGGTGTAATCACCCTTTGCTTTAGATATAGTATACCTATATCTAACCCTAAAATGGACACACAGATTCCTATCAGTCACTCCTATGGCAGGCCTTGACAATCCTGAAGGCAGAGTGCTTGGAATCGTGTGAGATGGTGCTCTGGCATGAGCTGAGCCCGTTTGCACCTTGCGGAACCAAGTCCTAATAGCTGTTCCATGATAACGCATACCATATACTCTTAAGTGCATTATAATCCTCGCGGTTATATGCTATCTTTGGTATCGCTTTATCAAAACATGTCGAGTAAGGTGTCATACGAATTGGAATACTAACCCCTCGCCAATTCTGGCGACGGGGTTAGCATTCCACCCTTCTAGAGGGACACGACATGTATGTAACTGTGAACCCCGGTTAAAGTTAACTCAAGCCTCAGCATCACAAAATGGATGCTGCCACCACAGACACAAGTCTGACCCCCTGCAGCTGGGAGTCCTTCCAGCGAGGGGAGCTTGGACAAAGGGTTTCCTGTCAGGGGCGGTCCTAGCACCATCCCAGACAGGGTTTTGTGTATCCTGGGTAGGCAGGGCTTTAGAGGAAGGTGACTGCAAGTGGCACCCCGGTGCTCACTATGCATCTGCCGGCTAGAACCAGTTCCAGGGGCACACCAGCCCCTGAGCTGGGGAAAGTCCGGCATGGGAGAGGGGTGTAACCACCCCCCTTCCTGGTCCCACCCATGGGCAGGACCTAGTCGCGTGCCAGCCCCATTTCCTAGTATAAAGATAGGAGCGGGCCCCCTTCCAAATTATATCATCTTTGAATCCTGAAACTACTTTCTACGAAAGGAACTCTCGACTTCTTCTAAAGATTTCTCCCTTGTGACTAAGGAGTAGTCACCCTGCACCCGCAGGCACCATCCAAGAACACTGCGGTTTGCTGCACGTCCTTCCTCCGGAATCCGACTGACCAGCACGACGAGACCCGGCCTCCCTGGCACCTCTGACCTCTACCCACATCGTCAGCTCAGCTGAGATCCGTGGGTGCGACGAGACCTCGAGGGACCGGCCATCTTCAAGACTGCACGACGCTTGCCCAGCACGACCGCCGAGGGATCCTGGAGTGAGTGCTTTGGGGTCCGAGAAGCCCCAACCCTGAGCAACTCCAGCACCGAAGTTCAGCCCTCCAGCATCCACCTGATCTGTGTGGGGCCCTTCTGCTTTTTGCTGCTCACCGCGTTGTCTGGCTACTAGCCTGCTGGCTTGTGGCCTTCCCGACGACGAACAACGACATCAACACTGCTGGTCTGGTTGCTCCAGACTGGCCCTTGCTCCCCTCCAAAAGAGGAGCACCCCGGACCCTCCTGGTCCACTCCAGACGCCATTTTGAGTCCACCGCGTGGGCTTGCATTTGCCAAGACTTGTTGCCCCATTCCTGGGTCCAGCGACGTCGACAGCAGATACCATCGTGGGACAGCTCGCACCTCCATCCTGGTCGCCGACAACGCCTCCTGGTCCGAGAGACTCCAGAGTCCAGCGTCGCCCACTCACCTGGTCGAGGTGACTCCATCCGGTGCCATCCTGGTGCCCATCTAATCACTGGCTAGTGATTCAGAACTTGGTCCCCTCTGCTTACAGGTGTCTTCCATCCCCGATCCAGGCTTGGATCCATCCGAATCTCTTCACTGGTCGCCTGCCAGCAACTTCTTCTTTCAGGCTCCATAGACTGCAACGAGGATTCCCGACGTCTTTCCAGACCTATGCAGCCGCAGCCCCTGGGCTAGGTAACTTCGGCATTTCGGTGCCCCAGCATAGCCTCACTATCCAAGGGTCCAGATCCTTTTTCGTTTCAGCTCTACCTAGTCGGATTCGTCCGATATCACTAACTTTGTAATTCCTAGCATCCATAGACTTTGTCCCGCATCCCGCGTGAGAGTGCACACTCTGCACCGAGTCCCCTAGGCCTCCTGCTAGTAATCTGAAGGTTCAGTAGTCCAGTCCTAGCGATTCCAAAGCCTATTAGTACAGTACTTACCTGCTAGTAATTTCGCATTCCACTTTTGTAGTATATGGTTTTTCGTGCCTATAGGGCATTTGTGTAAATTGTGCAACTTAAAGTATTTTCGTAAGAGTTTTGTTGTGTGCTTAGTACCCTGTCCTCATAAAGAGTACAGGGCTGTTGTGATCTAAATAAATACACTGTTTATTTTCATAACACTTGTGTGGTGTCCTTTCACTTGGTGTTCAAGGGGTATATGTGATGGTATACCAGCTGGCTTAACACGCCCTCTAGAGTTTAGCCCGAAGACTGCTCGTATCCATGCTACTAGGATAGCTGGTCTATAAGGTTGACTTACAACCAATCATCAATAAGGGTTGTTTGGACTGATACAAAGTGCTCACTAGAATAGTGAACATTATGTATCAGGCCAACTTCTCACAGTAGTCATCAGCGAAGTACTGAGTTGTCCTGGAAGACGCATTATTCTGTTGGTCAAAGCTGTTCATAGATTTCTGAGGCGGAAAGGGACGAGCGTTCTGGGGAAAGTTTCCACGGCCCCTACCCCTAGGAGCCTGTTGAACACCTCTACCTCTTGCACCAGAAACACCATTCAAACGTCGCAACAGAGCCGGACAATTATTTTTTAAATGACCTTCTTCCTTGCAATATGCACATTGATTCGGACCATACGGTAAACGCTGTTGGGAAGACTCATTTCTTTGCGAGTTTGTCAAATACTGCTGGGGTTGCTGATAATCGTGCTGACTAGCAGTACGAGGCGGATAAGCTTGCTGGAGAAGGACTTTAGTTTTCAATTATTTAGTCTTTTTATCTGCCTTCTCTAGCTCGTCTTTGCGTCTGTTCTCATAGTACTGGGCTGTAGCTAGAATCTGCGCTGACATGGAAACAGCCCAAGCACTCTCGGAATCCTTCAACTTATTACACAGTTCAGGAAGTAAATTATGTACAAATTTGTCTACAAACAATCTTTGGCCACCCTCGGTAGCCATATCCTGACCACTATGATCGACGAAAGTCTCTTCAAACCTCGTGAAAAAGTCAGACACATTCTCATCTTTCTTCTGCTTGCATGCAGACAACTTGTCCCAATTCACACGCAGTTCGGGCATTAAAGTCTTCATATACGTGATAATTCTACCAGGAAGTTCTGCAACCAAAGGCTCGGGCTTAGAGCCACCAACTTGTCTAGCATCATCAGCAGCAATATTAATCCATGTATCACCTAACTCTTGGTCATGATCTGCATGACGAATCTTTCCCCATAAAGGCTGTGGAACAACATTTCCATACAACATGTCTACATCGGGTAGATTCATGATACAGGAGCTGGCAGTCTGTGATAACTCCTTATAATACCCTGCAGGATTTTTACGGGGATCAGGCAACGTCTGCTTTAGAGCCAAAACCTCAGATCTTTTCCATGGGACATGTACCCATACACGCTGGAAATGCGGTGGAATTGCTGGATTTGCATTGGCATCACCTTCCCTCCAAACTGGGGGAACCTCTCTCATGGGATACTGTCGCGCCTTTTTCCTACCTGGCATGTCATACTCAGACAGTAATCGAAAATTGCTTCCCTTACTCCTATAAGATAATAACATCTCAATTGCTGGTTCGACATCGGCACCCACAATCATGCCTTCTCCGAACTTGAATCGCACATGGAATAATTCTTGCATATCGGACTCTGGATCATTTCCCTTCAAATCTTCACGGAGATATACACACATCTGTTCAAATACATATCTCTGTGTAGATGGTTTCCACTGACTGAAGACTTCCATAACGGACTGAACGTCATACTTTACAGTATCGGTAACCCAGTTACGCGCTAACTCATTCAGTACTTCTCTCCCTTGATAGTCAGGCAGTCGACTCCGCAACTGTCTACGTTCTGTTTTAGGGGTCGTATTAGGTGACCCAAAGAAAGGTGAGAAAAGACCAGTGACAGTGTTTGCTACTCTCTGTCGAACAGAGGGAGAAGCTGACGGAACGGCAGAAACGCCAGAAAAGACAGGCTGATGTAAAGCAGAAGTCGGGGGTGGTGAACTCAACAAGTGGGACATTAGAGGATCGCTATCAAGTTTCTCCGTTGATCCTCGTCCTTTACGTGGCAACACTGGGTAGCATTTATCTACTGCAAACTTCCTACTTCTAAGCATTTGTTCACTCTCCTGCTCTTCCTCATTATCCCTGAATGCAACGGCAGCTTGTACCATTGACATACCTCTTTTATTCTTCTTTGCTAATTTCATTTCTTTCTGTTTGGCTTCTTTGCGCCATAGGCGAAAGGAGTCAAACATCGCCAGCCGGGCTTTCTTTTCGAACAGTTTCACCTCTAAATTATCCAAGATCTCTGTATCAAAGCTACCATATTGAGGCCATTTTAAAACACCATCATTTCTGGTGTATCGGATCCACACTTCATTATACGTGATAGGGCCTACGCCGTGCTTCACGTAAAGCTCATATGTTGGAGTTCCAAACAGAGGAACCGGACACGAATCCTCTAATCGGGAGTCCCTACTACAACCAAGACAGAACAAGTTTCCAAGTCTGCTAAGGCCAGGCATCTTCGCTCTCTAGTCTAGCTTCAAACTTCAAAGGATTATCGATTACGATATTCTCGTGAATACACGAGTCCCTCGGCTTTGGCGCTTGCAAGTTCCAAATCAAAGCGTATCTCAAGGATACCGAAACTAAGAATCAAACTAAGGACTGGGAGACGCTCCACTTATACTTAACTGAAGTATCGATGATCGATGACGTCACTAGAAGACTCGTCTATCGTTTCGCTCTACCAAGCATCGATGGGTCCAAAACAGTGTGATAGTCAGGGCAGCAGTCCTTCGTAGCCGTCGGGACGCGGGGAACCTCGCAGCAAAGACCTTCGGAACCACGTCGACATACAGGGGTCGTTGAAGTGGCTGGCCGTCCTCTGGAATTTTCAAACGAAGCTCCTCACGAACATCTGGCTTGCACCGACACCGCTTGATACCGCCCAACGTTGGGCGCCAAACTGAGGTACCGGGTTTTTAGGGACCCGGCGGTGCCAGGGGGAACACCCAGAGACCTCTTGAGTTCTTCCTGTTTTGGACCACAGAAACAGAGTCTTCTAGGTGATGTCAAGGATCAAGTTTTATTGGCTGCAACCAAGTAACAAGCGTCCTAGAAGTACAACAGCACTGTGTGTATATTCTCAGGAGACTGTTCATTTTTACAGAGCCAGCCTTCTCTTTTTATACACAATATTACACTTCAGGCAAGAATTCTTGGTTTTGCAATTCGACCATAAACATATTTTCACAATAAAGAAAAAGCAAAGTCATGATGGCAAGCCCACATTTTCGTATATCCAGTTCGTGATAGATTACCCGGCCAGGCCCAGAACTTCCATCAGATATCGATAAAACCCCAATAAAATCGGGCACCTCCTCCTTGTAAAACTAGCCATAAAGAAGAAACGGGGACAGGTGTGTGTATGAAAAAGCGTGGTTTGTATGTGGTGAATGGTTTATGACATGTTATGCCTTGATGCTAATCTCGCTCGGCCATTGGGTTGGGGACTGCCCAAACAGGTTTGGCTGGAGGCAGTGGAGTCAGCTCGCCAAGGTCACAGAGGAGTCAGCAAAGGTGTGAGTGTCCTTTCAGATCGAATTCGGCCTTGGTCAATTGACTATGTAAGGGCAACCACAAGATGGATGCCGCTCACAAAATGGAACCCGAGGGTTCAAGACAGAAACTATGATTTAAGGGGATTCAGTCACTCAATCATGACGCAAATGCACAGGTATAATGTCCCAATCATTACCGTTCTGCCAATACCAAATTCGTCATGGTACGATGATATTTTCCGACACGAGTGTTGGGCTTCGGTACCACATTATAGCAGCGTCCATAATTTTTAGAACCACAATATCACCTTTAGGAAAGGGAAAATACATATTGGCAAGACATTTATTTCCACAGTACCTGGTTAATCCATCCAATCTGCTTTTGCATTGAGTAGGTGAGTAGTTGCTCCTCCTTGATGCATTGTTGCATGTCTATTGCACTGAAATATTTAGTAAGTTCCCTGATATACACCCAGTGAGGCAAGATAAGTCTCTACCTATCTTAATGAAAAGACAGACTTGCACTGTTGAGACATCTCTATAATCTTAGTCTAATCCGAAATTTCCATCTCCCGATTTCTCCTTTGACTCAATAGTTGGGCCCTGCTTATTACCTGAGCAGGTAGTTGAAAAGTGACTCAGCAACCAAAGTGCCTCAGCTCAAGAAGCGTAGTGTCAGAACAGGCCTCTCCTGGTGTTTGTATGCAGCTATAGCCCACTCTGGAACAGAAGAAAAAGCAGGAGCACCAAAAGGCTACAGCCTTAATCACCCCTGCCCTGTTGGGAGCGCACCGGACATTGGAGGCACACCACACCAAGGAATTTATGACCTCACCATCTACTTCCTGGAGTGTCCAGCATTGGCATTGTCTCCCTAGTCTGTCAGGAATCTGTCCTGGACTGACAGTCCATCTCCTCCGTCTATTCTCACCTGACTGTTCGTTCTTCAGGGGTTGTAGACTACCTGTGGATAGATCAGGCTCGTCCAGCCTTCTGACCAGAAGCTGCTCAGATTGTGAATTGCCAAATCCTTCCTGTTTGCCTTCAGATCCAGCTGCAGGTTATGTCTCCATGTCTGTTTCAATAATGTTCTCTAACACTTTCCTGGATGCAAGAAAGAATGGATGATAATATACATTGTGTGGAAAATGCGTCACTGAATGTCATATTTAAGCTGCTCCAATTTGAATCTTACATAGACGCTGTTTCACATCAGATTTGCTTAATAAATCATTTGTAATGAGCAGAGCACGTGTGCCCTATGTGTAACAAGAAAAGTGTGGATCTTATTTACAGTGGCAACAATCTTTGGATGTGACCTACCAGGAAGACGTGACCATTAATGGTGCCAGTGGTACTTGGCTGGCAATTCCAAACCTGGGGTTCATGCCGCTCTAGCCTATTAGCACTCGCCTGGGCTATCATCGTTCAGTTTTATGGAATGTCTGATGAAAAGGCTGACAACAGAGCAGTGGAGTACAGCGTTGAGTGAAGAATGTAACACGTGGCCTTTTTGGTATGCCTAACCCCTTCACAGCGGGGGTAATTCCCCCGCTGTGCTGGGGGGCGGGGTGCACGCACAGCACTGTGTGCTCGTGGCGAGCTCAGCTCCTCACGCAGCACGGTGGCACTGTGCTCATGACGAGCTGAGCTCGTCATGTCCGCGCCCGTTTTTCGGAACGTTCAGCACAGCGGTGGAATTAGCCCCGCGTGCGAGCGTTGCGCGGCTCATGACGAGCTCAGCTCGTCATGAGCACACGAGCACCGTGCCTCCTCGTCATGAGCACGGAAGAGGTTAACCAGCGCCTTGAGTTTCAGGAAGGAGGCAAGAACTGCCCTTATAGTCTGCTCTTTGCCAGATGTTGGTGTATCCAGGAAAACAAACCTATTTTAGATGGTCCATCTAAGATGGTAGAACGTGGTTTCCTCTTCCTGTTTAAATCGTATACAAGAAAGGCTTTTTGGTCACATTTGTCAACCATTTGGCTCAATTTTTGGCCCCTATTTTGTATTCTTTGTAGCTGGAGACTGTTGGGTTTCCTCTAGATTATTCATGCTTGACAATTCCTCCGCATCGCTATCAGGGGGAGCTTGCTGCCTTGCTATTCCTCTCTTTAACTTTTCTTCATTTACATTCAAGAACCAGAAGATAGCAGAGAAAATTGTGTTTTACCATTTGTTTTTTCCTTCGGTTTGGTGGTGCCTTTAACAATATTCTTCATATCTTTCACTTTTACTATTGAGTGCAAGTTGGCATCCTAGCTACAAGTAGAAATTACCCTTTCCTCGGGCAGTTAAGAAGGTGATTCATTAAACCTTCACCGTTAAGTCCTTGACAGTAAGCTAGAGATAGTAAGACAATCTTACCCATCTACGGTGACATCTCAATTCTGGCTTCTTCCAAGAGCTTTGGAGGCATATCCACTGTACAGGCCTCTTTGATAACTGCAATAATGTTATCATCTATACTGGCCCTTATGCCTCAGAAAGCCCTACTGTAATTCCATCAGTGATGTAATAAACTGGCATGGGGCCCCAAGACTAAAGTGGCAGCTTTGGTATCTGAATCCCATGCCTGCCGTAAATCCATGCTAGCCTAGTGTCTTACCAATTGCTAGTTTGCTGATAGCTATCACTATCTCAGATGCATCAAGCAGGTTGACAAGCTTGGCCTACCAAGGGCAGTAACATGTCCTCTGTTGTCCTTAGTCTTAGAGAGGTACCTTCAAATATGTCCTTGTAACACGCAACGCCATGTCTATTTGTGTGACACTCTAATTGAAATAGCAACACCTATCAATTTATAAAGTCATACCAACATTAGTTCTACATCAGATGTCTGCAGCAACTGGAAATCCAAGACTTATCAAAGCAGCCACTCTTCAGTTTCTGAAAGGCCCTGATTGAGGTGACAGTATTTCTTACTGCTTCTCTTTTTCAGGACCTTGCCCTGTCTTTTCATCACCCCTCATGCTGTCCTCTAATAGCCTTAATTTTCAAGCTACCTATAATATCTCAGCTTCTCTACCCACTCGGATGGCTTGGAAACACACTGATCTGGCCACCACAGCATCTGAGCTCAGGAATTAGCAGTATCTGAAAGAGACACGTTAGTGATAGATTCCTTACCTTAGAATATCCCCAGGCGTCAGACTGGATCCGGAATTTTTTGCGTAGCAGTACCCTTGCGCGTCAGTAGGCGTCGTCTGTGGCTACGCGTCCGTCGTCTGCGTCGTGGGCGCCGTGATTACATCGTCTGAGTACTTAGACGCCGCATCCGCGTGCTGACGTCAGTTCTTCTTTTTTCCGCGCCAGCTAGCGCAGATCTGGAAAAAGTTGTACCCAAGTCACTTTTTGACTAACCTTTTGAGATCATTTTTGATCCATTTTTGAAGTCTATTGACTCACACGGTGCCGGTAGGGATGCCCGGGTTCAAGCCCTGCGCTGACTGCAACCGACTGATGTCGGTTACCGACCCCCATCGCCGGTGCCTGCACTGTTTGGGCCTGGACCACGACGACAAGTCCTGCTCCGACTGCTGGGCCCTGACGTCTAAGGCTAGACGGGAGCGGTCCCGTAAGCGACTCTAGGAGGTCGAGGGACCGGTCGCGGGGCCGGAGCCCCCACAGTTCCGGGAGTCGTCATCGGTCTTCGGGCTCGAAATCCTCAGGTAAGAGACACAAGAAGTCGAAGAGGCACCATCGCTCTTCTGACTCCCCCCGACGCTCGCGCAACGCGGCCGGGGGTTCGGGCGACACCGCCCTCCGCTGGAGCGACGCCGGGGGAGATTGCTGACTTCCTCATGGCAATGAGGTCGCTCGCTCCTCAGTCGGGTTCCGCGGCTACTTCGGGCCAAGCGGTTCCGACTGGGTCCCCATGCTGGCCGGGTGCTTAGGCACCGGCGCCATCCAGGGCTTCAGCCTCGACCCAGTCAGCGACTTCGGTCCCGACGCCGCAGGGCCCCACTGGGTCCGGTACCGGATCCGGGTCGTCGCAGGCCGACTTAACGACCTCGCCGACGCCGGCCCCTCGGGTGTCGCCCCCGGCGCCGTCCCTGGACGACGTCGTCCCTGGTCCTGTCCTCGTTTCGGGTCCGGCACCAGAGCGGCGCCGCTCTCGACGCCGCTGGGAGATTTTTATTTCAATGACCCCGGAGTGTCAGTCTTCTGTGGACTGGACAGGAGAGCTTGGGGAGGCCAGTGGGCTGGACACTTCGCCCAACACTGGCTTTGTCTCCCCTCCTAGCGTGGCTACGGAGGAGGGGGCTGCTTATAGCGTGTTGCTGATGAGGGCGGCCAAGGCCCTGGGCCTTGAGCTCCCCGTCGCGGCCGTGAGAAATAACCTCCTCACTGAGGTCCTTAAACCACAGTCAAGCTCGGCCGACCCTCTGCTGCCGTTTAATGAGGCCTTGTCAGGCCTCCTTTTGGGCACTTGGTCCAGGCCCGCCACAGGACAGCCTGTGGATAGGAACGTGGCCAGACGCCACCACCCGGCTCCGGGTGACCCTTGCTTTCTGTCTACCCATCCCACCCCTGAGAGCCTGGTTATCCAGGCCTCCAATTCCCAGACTGCATTCCCGTCTGCTCCCCCCGACCGGGAATCTAAGAGGTACGAGAGTTACGGGAAGAAGATATTCTCCTCCCTAAGTTTGGGATTGCGGTCCGTTAATACTGCGTGCCTCTTGGGCCGCTACACCCACTCTCTGTGGGACACGGTCGCGGACGTGCTGCCACACTGCCCGTTGGAGGTACGGGCTAGACTCGGCCAAGCCCTGGTGGAGGGCCGGGATGCAGCACGGTATTCCATCCGGTGTGGGCTGGACACTACCAACTCTCTGGGCAGACCGATGTCAACGACGGTGGCGATTCGTCGTCACGCCTGTATGAGGTCCGCCAATTTCTCAGCCGATGTCCAAAACACACTTATGAACATGCCGTTCGATGGCCGTCGCCTCTTTGGCGACAAGGCAGACCATGCGCTTGAGTGTTTTAAGGACTCCAGGGCTACGGCCAAGTCCTTGGGCCTCTCGGCCCGCGCCAGCAAATGGGTGCCTTTCCCTCCATTTGTGGCCAAGGAAGGGGCGCCCCCACACGTGCCGCCAGCCACGCACCGCAGTCTACTATCCAACGCGGTGGCGGACATGGAAACCGCCGTGTTGGTGGTTGGGGTCCACAGCGAGGCCAGTCCACACCTACCCCTGCAGCATCTGCCTCAAAACCTTCCTAGTCCATGCTTTCAGGCCCATGTGACGCCAGTGGAGGGCAGGGTTCGCCATCACCACTCCAACTGGCGCACTGTCACATCCGACAGGTGGGTGCTGCAAATCGTCCCAAGGGGCTACTCCCTCCCCTTCGAGACGACCCCTCAAGCCATGCCGCCGCAATACCACCGCGTATCTGGGGATCCTCTGCGGCTTGTGCAGGAGGAGGTTACGGCCCTCTTGGCCAAGGGGGTCATCAAGCGCGTTCCTGGGCCGAAAGTAGGGTGTGGTTGCTACTCCCACTACTTTCTGGTACCGAAGAAGGGCAAAGTGGGCCTACGCCCTATCTTGGACCTCTGCAACGTCAACGGCTTCCTCCGGGAGAAGTTCAAGATGCTGACACTGGCTCAGGTCTTAGCTGCCCTGGACCCAGGAGACTGGATGGTAGCGTTGGACTTGCAGGACGCTTATTTTCACATCCCCGTCCTGCCGGCCCACCGGCGAGACCTGCGGTTCACGGTAGGCCACGAGCACTTTCAGTTTACCGTGCTCCCCTTCGGCCTTACCAGCGCCCCACGGGTGTTCACGAAAGTGATGACGGTGGTCAAAGCTCATCTGCGCAGGTTAGGGGTTTCAGTCTTCCCCTACCTCGACGACTGGTTGTTGAAGGCGGCTCGCCCCAGACAGTCGTCGCCCACCTCCAGATTACGGCAGACCTCCTGCACCAGCTGGGGTTTTCCATCAATGTGCCGAAGTCACCCCTGTGCCCCTCTCAGAAGCTCCTCTTCATCGGAGCAGTTCTCGACTCGGCGCATGTTAGAATTGGGGGTCTCTGGTTGGCGCAAGTATGCACTTGTGACAAGCAGGGACCCTCTCCTCTAAGTCAGGGCGAAGGATGACCCCTTTAGAATGACCCTTACTCACCCTCTAGGTGCGTGGCGTGAGCAGCCAAGGCTATTCTCCAGGCGTTGTTTATAATAATAATAATAATAAAACATTTATTGAGCGCATGGCTGCACAGCTGTGTATCCCCGCGCTATTTGCTGAAAACTCTCCTCCGAGAGTCAAGTTAAAAGGGAAGAGAGAGGCAGAATTATTGAGGGAAAAGGTGAGTTTTCAAGTTAGCTCTGAAAAGAGTTTCAGAGGGTTCCATTCTTAGATGGATCGGGAGAGCGTTCCAGAGTTTCACTCCTAGATAACGAAAGGAGCGGCCACCGATTTTTGCTTTGTGAACACGAGGAAGTTTAAAAAGGGACATTCCTGCGGACCTCAAATGACGAGTGGGGCGGTGAATGGTCATGAGGCTTCTTAAGTAGGAGGGGCCCTTGTTGTGGGCTATCCTGTGGACGTAGCAGAGGCTCTTGAATTTTATTCTTTCCCTTACGGGGAGCCAGTGCAGTTTGAACAGTGCTGTCTTGGCAGAGGTTCTTTTCGGGAGACCTAATACCAGTCGGGCTGCTGCATTTTGTATACACTGCAGCTGGTGAAGAAGTTTTTGGTTAATGCCCAGAAGGAGGGCATTCCCGTAGTCCAGGTGCGGAGTTATAAGAGCATGGACGATGGTTTTCCTGGCATTGATAGGTATCAGGTCAATGATTTTTCTAAGAATTCTTAAAGTTCCGATGCATTTACCAATGATCTTGTGAACTTGGGATTTTCCTGAAAGATCGGAGTCGATCATGATCCCGAGGTTCTTGACTTTCTCGACAGGTAGAGGGCAGTCGCCAAGAGATGTGGGCCACCACGCTTGAGACCATAGGGAGGTTTTGTTCCCTATCACTAACACCTCCGTTTTGTCTCCGTTTAGCCGGAGGCAATTACTGTCCATCCATCTGGCAACGGCAGCCATGCACTCCGAGAAGTTTGAGGCATACTTGTCAGTATCCGGAGTAAGCTTAAACATGAGCTGAGTATCATCGGCGTAGCTAACTATGCCAACGCCGAAGTTCTCTATGATTTGAGCCAGGGGTTCCATATAGATGTTGAACAAAGTAGGGCTCAAACTAGAGCCCTGTGGAACCCCATAGCTCACGGCCCGAGAAGATGATTTAAAGGGCGGGCAATGAAGCTGGAAGGTTCTATTGGTGAGGAAAGATTTAATCCACTCCAATGCACAGTCTTTTACTCCAATGTCAGAAAGACGGGACAGCAGCGTGGCATGTAGCACCGTGTCGAAAGCGGCGCTTAAGTCAAGCATGACCAACGCTGCTGTTTCACCCTCGTCCACCATCTTGCGGATAAATTCCGTGGAGTACAAGACAGCTGTTTCCGTGGAGTAATTGGGTCTAAAACCGGATTGAGTGGGATGGAGAATGTTTTCTTCCTCTAGAAACGCCATGAGTTGGATGTTCACTATTTTTTCTATTATTTTGGCGCATTGAGGCAATAGGGATATTGGTCGGAGATTTTGGAATTGAGTTATCGGAACATTAGGTTTTTTTTTCAGGGGAATGACTTGGGCATTTTTCCAAGCCTCCAAGACGTGGCATTCTTTGAAAGAGAGGGTAATGAGTTGGCTTATTAGATCCATGAGAGTGTTGTCCATGATATCTTTGCATTTGTCTAATGGACACACATCGTTAGGGGAGCCGGAGTGGATACTGTTAATTATGCTTTAGTTAAGCATTTGTAACCATACACACAGTAAATACACTAATCCCCCCACAAATGGACACCAGGCTTGTGGTTGTATCAAAATATGGCTTCTTTATATAAAAATATGTATGCAGGCAGCTATTTAACACAAGACCTTAAATAACGTTTTTGTATACCACAGGTTGTAAATAGGCAAAGCTTTTTCTTCTGTTTCACCAACAGTTCTTTATTGTAGTTTAAATGTGAATTTCCTTGTAAAATCACTTCTAACACAGTTCTCTCAATATTGCAGGCGGTTCCTTCACTCTGATTTCTAGCTTAGTTCCAAAGCAGTTCTTATTTGGTTCAATTTATTTTCCACAGTGTTCTCTGTCAAAATCCCTGCTTTGCAAGTCTCTTTATTTCTGATGCTTCCAGAGCACTTCTTTGCACCAGTTCGGAGGGTTTTGAGTAACCCTGGGCCTTCGGCGCTTCCCAGCGCCTCCCTCTCTCTCACGGGGGAAACTGACTCGGCCCCTACCGCTGCTCACGCATCTCGCGGTATGCTTGGAATGGAGACCAGATAGGGCCTCGGGGAAACCCTGGGCCTTTTCCAGAGGTGGGGGCTGAGCTGCAGAGCGGAGCAGCAAGCAGGCGATGAGAGGAGCCTCTGGGGCCAAGGCACAGGGAAGGCTGATGTCGTCTTCAGGAATGCTTCTCTGCTCGGCTGGGGGAAACACAAGTTGCGGCCCGAGCCCGGTGGTGATTTGAGGAGCACTTCACGAACACTTCCTCTTCTTCAGCGGGGGTCGGCACAGGCTTGTGCGACTCCGGTGATTGGGGGCACTCTTGGATCTTGACGCCAGCGGGCGTGTGCAATCAGGCAGGCGCGGCCCGCGACCCTTGGCACGACGGTGCGGGGGTCTCCTCAGCGGGGGCGGCGCGGCCTGACAAGCCTCCAAGATCACGAAGCGGGGTCACAGGGCACGGACTGTGCAGCTGTCGACCCGGCGTAGATCACAATCTTTGGAGGGAATTCCGGCAGGAGGGGGGAGAGCGCTTCAGGGCTTCCAGTAGCAGGCAAGGGGCAGAGGAGCAGGTAGCCGAGCCTGGGGGCAGAGAGCGACTCCGGTCGGAGCGAGGCTCTCACAGGACAAAGGCAGGCAAGCTCCCGAGTGCCACAGCCCTAGGAGGGGGCGATGAGGGGCGCAGTCTGGCTCCAGCGGGATGCACACACGGCTCGAATGTCAGGACGAGCAAAAGCACCAAGGACCCACTAGTCCTGGGGTCCAGGTCAGGGGGCAAGCTCAATCAAGCCCTTGGAGAATGTTTAAAGCACAAAGAAGCAAAGTCTTTTCTCAGCAAGTCTTCTCCTCTCCTTTCTCAGCAAGGCAAGCAGCAGGCCAGTCCTTCCAGCGTCTCTTCTCCTTCTAGTCGGGTAAAGGTCCTTCGTGGTAAAACAGGGTTCTGATTTACAAGGAGCAGGGCTCCTACTTTTATACATAGTTTCTTTTGTTCTCACAGGCCAGGGGGGCCTTTGCATAACTGCTCTCAGCCTCTGAGCACTTGTTGGGGGTACTTCTGGCTTCTGCATTCAGTGTGAGGGCAGGCACATCAGACGCTCCACAGGAGGTGGAGCCAGCATTGTGTGCACTAAAAGAGAAACACCCTGTCTTAGACGTTTTTAGGTACGGTTTCCTACCATATGGACACAGAGAGTTAGATACTTAGGAAGTTTGTAAATCTATAGGCTCTCAGGAATCAAATGAGATAAAGCTAAAGCAGGGCAGTGCTGGGTAGACAAGTAGACAAAATGAACAAAGCAAGATAATAAAACCAAGTGAGAAGATATGTCAGAATACAAACAATAAAATTTATTACCTCCCGAACGGGTTACAATCTAAAAGAATAATTAAAAACCATTATAAGCCACCCAAAAGGTGGATAGTTCATAAAAACAATCATATACAATCAAGTGAACACAGTCGACGCAGCGTTTCGGTGCTTAAAAGAATCTTCACACCTTCCTCAGGACGTTCACACTAATTTCATATCTAAAGCAATCAAAGAAAAGTTTTTCAGTCAAGTACAATTTTGATGAATTAACAAAACATTACGCCATTTGTCTACACTTAAGGATAGTTATAGCTCCTGCATTCCTCTTGTTACTTATTTAAATATGTTCTCCATTTTAACATGTATACTTCCCAAAACATATGAATTCAGAGCATATGAATTGCTATTCTGCATCATACTAACAACTTGTGCCTAGTTATAAAATGCTCACAAGGCCACTCCGTATTTTGTATAAATATAGCTGGGGGTTATACATCCTTTTATACCCCGAGCCTATATAGCCTTAATGAATTTAACCAGTTTCATACATATTTGGTTTTTCGAGTACCTGTTGGTGATGTGGGATGAGTGTATCAATTTTTTCACCCAGAAAACAAGAATTAATCTTCAGCGGAATTATTCTAGCTCAAGCTGTGTAGTAAAGAGACACAGAAAATATTCAATCATTTTGCTCCATATTCCTGTGGTGGAATTTCATAAGAAGCTAAATCACCAGTAAATTACCTTCTATACGGATGCACTTATTTTCTAGGTGCACGGAGGGGCCACCGATGGATAGTTTCAATACCTAGATATACAGATACATACGGATCAATCCAGTTTTTCAAATTTTTATGAAGATCATTTGTTTATTTTATGTATCATTCCATATCAATACTGACCTGATAGTTACTCAGGCTATCAATGAGAAATTCACGACTCTTGTGGATTGTCGCTTCTGAGGGTTCGTCTTACATTAGGAACCTCCACTGTCTTCGCTCTACAGAAAAAAATTATTTTTTTAGGGATAAAGGACCTTGTTTTCATAACTCACTATTTTTTTTAAAAAAGTTTACTAATATATTTAGATGTCGTAGACATTTTTGCACGTATAAATCCTTAGAAATTGGGGATATGTTTTAACTATCTCAAAGTAATTGGACACTTTGAGAATAGTATTTATATTGTCCATTTTCAATATTCTGCTTAGTATACTGAAAGAGGAAGGTAAAGTTTTCCTTTTGCCCTTGCAGTCCTATATTTTATCTATGTGTTACAAAACACAACTCTTTGAGGCATTTTAAGCTATGCTGACAAATACACTATGTATCCAGCTCCATAAGGGAACATTGTCTATTTAAAAAGAGCACTAGTGTAGCAGAGGACCCTATTTAAAATTAACAATAGGTCGATAATTCGACCAATTCTATTTTTCCAATGGGACAGAGTATTCTTACCAATATTTACTGACTCGGCCTCCCTGCTCCTCCGTGCTGTCGTGGTTGTCGATGCCTTCGTGATGGTGCAGACTCTGAAAGCACCCATTCACGGGGCTGTTTTTATGCTGACACTACTCTTCTTGACCCGGAAGTGTACTCGCGGGTGAAATATTTACTTTGACCGCGTATATTTAAAGATATAAATCTTTTAAAATAAGCTAAATATTACTTCATGGCGATCCTGTCCATAAGGTTAGAACGAAGAAAAACTGTCGTATACGGGAAACGCGGGTCGGGTCACCCGGAAGTGTTCCATTTGCTGATGTAACGGAAATCGGGGAAAACCATGCTAATATTTCCCTCATGTATTTATTATATTTTGCGCGAACAGCGCTACGAAGTAGTACCAATCATGCGTTGCTCAAAAACACTTATATCGAGTTTTTAAAGAGAGAAAGTATTATATCGAAAAATATGGCGGCCATGTTGGATTGGGCATCGTTTTCTAGTATACAAAACGGACGAGTGATCATTTCCTCTGTACTTATGTGTTTTTAATAGGCCATGAGCACTATACTATCTCTATTTTTCATTCTATATAGTGTCTATTCCTAAAGAACGACCTCTACATATAAGTATAAAAAATGTATATATATACAAATGACATAAATGCAATTCACAATTGATCTGTAAACTTCGTAAAATATGCAATTCTATGCAATGAATAATTTTACACTGCTGTGACATTGATCCTATTCGCATTGGCAATTGAGAAACCAGATCTGTCGACATACTACTGGAAGCTAGGGGTAACCAATACATATAAATAATGATTTGTATCAGTACATCATTCATGCATACACGAGATAGACATCAAGTTAAATAGACAGGTTTGTATATTTAGGAAAACAATGTTACATTATTAGTAGCTAAAACGGCCAATTTACTCATAGCTAGTGCAGAAGAATTCGAATTCAAACTTTTGTTCACAGACCGTATGCAGGAGGTGGATAGAGTTTTACAGGATTAGTCTTTCCCATTCCTCTCTATTATTTAATCCAGTGCGGAACGTATTGAAAAGAGACATATAAAACTGTTCTCTTTTTTTTCTTTTATTGTTCACGTTACCACCTCTCATGTTGTGTGTTATGATCTCTATTACACACCATCTGAGATCTTCTGGTCTGTGCTTGTGACTAATCCAGTGTTCAACTAGCGGGGCTGATTTCTTTTGGGTTCTAATAGCGGATCTATGTTCAGTTATCCTGGTTTTGATTTCTCTCGCAGTTTCTCCAATATATGCTTTCTTACAGGGGCATTGTACCATATATATCAAATCTTTGGTTCTACAGTTAGCAAAATTTTTGATTTTATGGTCTACTCCATTGTATTGAATAGCATTGCCTTTAATCATTGTTGTACAATTGGAGCACATATTGCACGGGAAATTGCCAGTCGGTAAAGGGGTGTTATTGATAGTATTTGGGGTTTTTTGTTTCTTTTCTTTGAAGGTGTGTACTAGGCAATTCCTAATTGTTTTGTTGCGGCGAAAACTAAACATTGGTTTGGGGATATTTATACCCTGTCTGTCATTTAATAATGGCCAATTGCGATTGATGATATTTTTTATTTTATTACTTGCTGTGCTATAGTTTGTAACAAAAATCAGTCTGTCATTGGCTTTTGTGTTGTCCTCACCTTCGGTGTTCTTTTTCAGAAGAGATTCCCTGTTGTAATATTTCGCACGTTTATATGCTCTTCTGATCAAGTTATTGGGATAACCTTGGTCTTTAAGTTTCTTAGATAAGAGGTCTGCATGTTTATTATAGTCTGATATATTCGTGCAGTTTCTTCGGATTCTTAAAAACTGACCGAATGGTATGTTGTCTTTCTGACTATTTGGATGGTTGCTTGCATAGTGAAGAAGAGTGTTGCGGTCGGTAGGTTTAGTATATAGGTCCACACCCAACACTTCATTCTCCACTCTAATTTTAATATCTAAAAATTCGATAGTTATTTTATTGTAATTGGAGGTAAACTTAAGGTTTTCATCTCCCAAGTTCAACCAAAGAATAAAGTCATTTAATACTTCCAAACAGCCTGTCCAAATAAAAAAAATGTCATCGATGTATCTCGACCAACACGAAATATTCTCACTAAATGGTGCCATTGGATTAAAAATGTGTCTTTCTTCAAATGCTGCTACATATAGACACGCTAGACTTGGGGCACAGGTCGCCCCCATGCTGGTGCCTTTGATTTGTTTGAAAAAATTATTTTTAAATAAAAAAATATTATTTTTCAAAATAATTTTTATGCAATCTAGGATAAATGTAGCATGATGATCTAAGTCATCTGTTCCATTTTTAAGGAGACCCTCTATCATCCTGATTGTATCATTTTGCGGAATGTTAGTATAGAGGGCCTCTATATCTAACGTCACTAGCCATTGTGAATTGACATCATAGGATAGACCCTCAATTTTGTCTATCATACTAGATGTATCTTTGACGTATGCTTTTTGTTTTACTACAATTGGCTGGAGGAACTTGTCTACGTATTTGCTCAACGGCTCTGTGATGGAATCAATTGACGACACAATGGGCCGCATGGGGGGGTCCTGTAAATTTTTATGGACTTTAGGCAGTCCATAGAGGGCAGGAATGATTGGTGCCTCGTTGTTTAAAAAATTATACTCATCTAGACAAATAATCTCATCTTCTAGTGCAAAATTTAACAGGTGCTTTACTGTCTGGGTTAAAGTATTCCATTCTTGTCTACTTGAGGGGCAGTAATGCTCCTCATTGCTCAATAAAGACATCATTTTATTCTCATAGTCTTTGGTGTTCATAAGCACTATGCTGCCTCCCTTATCCCCGGGCTTTATGGTTAAGGCCTCGTTGTTTTCTAGGTTTTTGAGGGCACTTCGTTGTTCTGCATTAAGGTTATTCATGCCTCTCAAAGGGTGAGTAAGAAGGGAAGATATGTTACTTTCCACCACTTTTTCAAATAGGTCAATTTGTTTGTTGACCATCCCTATGTTGGGTGTCCAAGTCGATTTAGGCTTAAAGCCAGATTTATTTGGAGGTCCTACCTTGTTTTTATGAACTATCCACCTTTTGGGTGGCTTATAATGGTTTTTAATTATTCTTTTAGATTGTAACCCGTTCGGGAGGTAATAAATTTTATTGTTTGTATTCTGACATATCTTCTCACTTGGTTTTATTATCTTGCTTTGTTCATTTTGTCTACTTGTCTACCCAGCACTGCCCTGCTTTAGCTTTATCTCATTTGATTCCTGAGAGCCTATAGATTTACAAACTTCCTAAGTATCTAACTCTCTGTGTCCATATGGTAGGAAACCGTACCTAAAAACGTCTAAGACAGGGTGTTTCTCTTTTAGTGCTTAAGTCCCCCCCACCCTGCCATTGGTAACAGGGGTACCTCCAATTTTTTACAAATGCCAGCATTGTGTGGACAGGGGCAGCCAGGAGTACCTTGATGATGGGGCTTCGCCCTTCCTGGGCCAGGTGTCGGCTGAGTCATCAGTCGCTCCCCAGGGGGGCGGAGCCAGCATTGTGGTGGCAGAGCACAGCCAGATTAAGAGTCAAGGGGCACTCCTACCTCCCACTAAGGTGTAATCCTTGCATTCACCACCTGTCATCCCCCAGCCCTGTCACTCACACATCCCAGACAGTCAGATACACATACTGCAGAGGCGGGCTGAAATGGTTAGGCAAGCAAATGCTAACTTTCTAAAAGTAGCATTTGCAAACACAGGATATTAAAATAAACTTTACTAAAATAAGTATTTTATTATTCTGAGTTCAGGCATACTAAACATTATTTTCTACCATGCTCCCTGAGCCTGCTGGGATTATAGAGTGTAATAATTCCAGCAGCCCATCCTGGCCTAAGGGGAGCAGGTAACCTTACAATAGTGAAAAACTAATTTGGCTGTAATTCACTATTAGGACATGCCACACACATCAGAGCATGTCCTACCTTACACTTACAATGCACCCTGCCCTAGGGCCTACCATAGGGGTGACTAATATGAAGTTAAGGGAAGGTTTAGGGGCTGGCAAGTGGGTGCACTTGCCCAGCCAGCATGACAGTACCAGACTGCACGCAGGTTCTGCCATGGCAGACCCTAGACACATTTTAAGGCTGCTTCTGTGGGTGGCGCAACCAGCGCTGCAGGCCCACTAGCAGTATTGGCATTTACAAGCCCTGGCACTCCTGGTGCACTTTACTGGGGACTGATAGTAAATCCAATGAACCAATCAGGTATACCAAACACAGTTATACTTTATACAGGGAGAGCATATGCACTTTAGCACTGGTCAGCAGTGGTAACGTGCCCAGAGTCATTAAACCAACAAAAACAGGTATTGGAGAGTATTGGAGGAAGGCAAAAAGTTTAGGGATGATCCTGCCAAGAGGGTCAGGTCCAACAGCGCAGTTTCGGGTTTATCCACCGAACAGCGGGTCCGGGATATTCAGGCTCTTATTCCACTCTTTCAGCCTTTATCCCGGGTCTCGGTCAGGTTGGCGCTGCGGCTTCTGGGGCTGATGGCCTCCTGCATCCTTCTGGTGCATCACGCCCGGTGGCGGATGCGGGCTCTGCAGTGGGACCTGAAGTTTCAGTGGGCCCAGCATCAGGGCAACCTCTCCGACCATGTCCTGATCTCAGAGGGCACTGCGAGACAGCTGCAGTGGTGGCTCACGGACCGCGATTGGGTCAGCGGCAGATCCCTCTCCCTTCCCCAACCGGAGCACGTGGTTGTGATGGACGCGTCCCTCCAGGGCTGGGGAGGCCACATGGGAGAGGCGGAGATCAGAGGACTCTGGTCTCCGACGGAGTCCCAGCTCCATATCAACCTTTTGGAGCTGCGGGCGATTCGTCTAGCACTGAAGGCATTCCTCCCCTCTGTCCGGGGAGTGTAGTGCAGGTGTTCACGGACAACACCACGGCCATGTGGTACTGCAACAAACAGGGCGGGGTGGGGTTGTGGACCCTCTGCCAAGAGGCTATGCGCCTCTGGCAGTGACTGGAACATCATGGCGTGACCCTGGTGGTTCAACACCTGGCAGGTTCTCTGAACGCCAGGGCGGACGAACTCAGCCGCAGGTGCATGATGGATCACGAATGGCGTCTGAACTCGGACGTGGCGCAAGGTCTCTTTCTGCAGTGGGGAGAGCCTTGGTTAGATCTGTTCGCCACCGAAGAGCACGCGCAATGTCATCAGTTCTGCGCGTTGGAATTTCCAAGGTGGCACTCGCTCGGAGACGCTTTTCCTCGCAAGTGGAGTTGCGGTCTCTTGTACGCCTTTCCACCTATACCACTTCTGCCCAGAGTGCTGAAGAAGATCAAGCGTGACCGGGCACAAGTCATCCTTGTGGCTCCGGACTGGGCACGAAGGTACTGGTATCCCGAGCTACTCAGTATGTCAGTCGATCCCCCGGTTCGTCTGCCTCTTCAGGAGGACCTTCTGTCGCAGCAGCAGGGGATTGTCCTCCACCCGAACCTGTCTTGTCTCCACCTCTATGCCTGGAGATTGAGCGGCGACAGTTGAGGCCATTTGACTTGCCTCCTTAAGTCTGTAACATCATTCTGGCAGCCAGGCGTCCCTCCACAAAGTCGGTATACGCCTGCAGGTGGAACAGATTTGTGGCATGGTGCACAGCAAAGGCTGTGGATCCTCTCTCTGCCCCTCTTTCTGAGGTTCTTCTCTTCCTTCTTTCTCTTGCCCAGCAAGGCTCTGCTCTGGGCACTATCAAGGGCTACCTTTCTGCCCTTTCAGCCTTCCTAAGGCTGCCTGATCAACCATCTTTTTTCAAATCCCCTATTATAATTCGATTTCTGAAGGGCATCGCACACACGTTTCCACCTGTTCCCTTCGTGATGCCTCAGTGGGACTTGAACCTGGTTCTTACTTTTCTGATGTGCGCTCCCTTTGAGCCACTTCACAACTGTCCTATCCGCCTTCTTACCTTGAAGACTGCCTTCCTGGTTGCCATCACCTCTGCCAGGAGAGTGAGTGAGCTCCAGGCTCTATCCTCTAAGCCTCCTTTCCTTTCGGCCCATCCGGACAAGGTTGTGTTGCGGAGAAGGCCCTCTTTCCTGCCCAAGGTAGTCACAGCCTTCCACATCGGGCAGTTCATCACATTCTTTCCGCCTCCGCATCCCTCGAAAGAGGGAGAGAGGCTCCACCGTCTGGACCCAAAACGTGCGCTCTCTTACTATCTGGTTCGCACACGCCAGTTCCGGGTGGATGACCAGCTCTTTGTTGGTTACGTGGGTGCTAAGAAGGGAAAGGCGGTGCACAAGCGGACCACCTCGCGGTGGATCATCTTGTGTATCCAGGCGTGTTACTCCTTGGCGAAGAAGGAACCCCCTGTTGGGCTAAGGGCTCATTCCACTCGGGCCATGGCGACTACAACTGCCCTGGGCCGAGGAGTGCCCTTGCAGGACATTTGCCAGGCAGCTACGTGGGCCTCGCTGCACACGTTTGCAAGACATTATTGCCTGGACAGTCAAGTCCGGAGGGATGGCTTCTTTAGCCATTCCGTCCTCCAGGACTTTCTGGTGTGATTATTGGTTCGCAGACCCACCACCGGGGTTGGTATTGCTGCGGTATCTATTCTAAGGTAAGGAATCTATCACTAACGTGTCTCTTTCAGATGCACAAGTTACTACTTGTGTAATGATATATCTGTAAGAGACATTAGTTAGTGATAGATTCCTTACCGACCAACCCATCCTTCCCGTTCTGCAAACCGATATCTAGGGTTAAGGTGATCCCCTTTCAGGGCCCTAGTTTCATTGGCACCAGTGTTAGTTTTTAGCATGGCTCTGCGTTTCTGGCGCGGAAAAGCTGTGTCTAAGAACTGACGTCAGTACGCGGAGGCGGCGTCTAAGTACTCGGACGACGTCATCACGGCGCCCACGACGCCGACGACGGACGCGGTGCCGCAGATGACGCCTACCGACGCGCAAGGGTACTGCTACGCAAAAATTTCCGGATCCAGTCTGACGCCTGGGGATACTCTAAGGTAAGGAATCTATCACTAACTAATGTCTCTTACAGATATATTGTTACACAAGTAGTAACTTGTGCATTAGAGACCTGGACTCCTAGATCAGCCGCCCATCCTGTACACATATTCATGCTGGTGAATGTCTATCTGCAGCAGTGCCTGTTGGAGCATCCCCTCCATGATTACTTCCCCATGTCTGAAAATGTGCCTACTCACCAGTTCGTCCAGCATGGCCTGTGGCCCTTGATGTCCTCCATCGAGCCCCATACTCGCGCTGGGTTAGTAAAGAAGAAAGTGCTTGATTTTAATGTCACCTTTGAAGCTTCTCCTTTGTTTCTGTACCTACAGAGTGCAAGGAAGAAAAATCTCTTTAGGTACTTGTATCATGTTGTGTCTGTCGCACTAATTCAGTGCTTCACATGCTGTGGACATGCACAGCTTGAAGTTGCCCACCTGTAGTTTAAGTCTTGTGCTCAGCATAGTGGTGGTAATTTGTTGCAAAATATAGGCATCCTTATAATGATACGGTGATACATGGAGATTGATGCAAGACTTAGCCTTGCAGGGCAGAATCTACATGTGTTGAAGCAGTAGATGCACATTTTTTATGAAAATGGCAAATTGATGTTTAGACGGCAAACATATATTTAAAAAACATGGACCTGGTACATTGGTTTATAAGGACAACAAAACTGTCTTTTTCTTTAAAATTGTCACCTTTTTGTTCTGGGGAATGCGACCAGCTTGAATTTGATAACAGAATGTTGTATTTTCATAATTTGATCAGCTAATAGTTGAAGACAAATAATTGTATTTTCATGTATACATATTTAAAGCTGATATTTTATTGATGTATACTATAGCTGTCTAGCACCATAGCATATGTGATTACCCAACAAAGCAGTAGTCCTGAGCTAGTATGAATATTCACTTTTCAGCCAATAGACAAATCACAAATCACTGTTTGTTTTCTTCTCTTCTTTCTTTTATTTCATTTGTTGATCGTTCATAAAACCTCCTAGCCGACACGTGTTTCGTCTGATATGGCGTTAATCCACAGACTTCTTCAAGGCTTAAATGAGTAAATTCGGCCTCTAATCTCCTGTTTAGCACCCCTGCCACACCATCAATGGGGTTTAGTTGTCCTCTTAACTATTCTATTGTCGATAGTATTGGCCCGTAGGTAAAAGGTGAAATAAGTCTCTCTCCAACAGTATTAATCGGGTATTTTCCTCCTGTGACGGTATCTCGTCTTCTTCAAAGTCGGGTTCCTGGCGTTCAGCCGTCGATAGTATTGGCCCGTAGGTAAAAGGTGAAATAAGTCTCTCTCCAACAGTATTAATCGGGTATTTTCCTCCTGTGACGGTATCTCGTCTTCTTCAAAGTCGGGTTCCTGGCATATGTGATTAGTACAAGCTGTCTGAACCTGTAAATCTCTATCATATTAGTGGTTGCCTAATGCTTTAGCCTGTAAAATGTGTGGCTGGCTCGGCAGACTAAAACGTGAGCAGAAAATTACATGCAATGCTGATTTTAAATGATACATGTGACAATCTCTCCCCTGTGCTAGTGGCCATTAAACAAAATTAAGTACTTGGGCCTTTAATCTCATTATTAATGTTTAAAAGAATTCGTACTGTCTGATTATCCACTGTTTCTGAATATAGGATTTTATATATTTAAGGGCTCAAATCCTAGCAGGAAAGCATAGTTTCTGAAACATAATTTAGTTCCAGTGCAAGCACATACATATTGAGTCTTTCCCCTGTAGTGCTTGATAGACACGGTGGATCCATATACAATGTGCACACCTGCCTGGGTACTGGTGAGCAGTACAGAAAAGTCCATATAAAATCCTTCTATGAGTATTTTTGTAAAATGTACAAATTAGCTGCTCACACTAATGTAGAGGTCAAATTCTGCGCAGATTACTTCAGAGACCTGTATAGGTTATCATTTCAGGATTTCCATGTATTTTAAAGTATTCCTGGCATCCCTGATAGTGGTGGGGAATGACACTGGGATGTATAGTCCCTTTGTGAGGCTGGAATTTGAAACACTGGCAAGGAGAGGGAAATTTGGAAATCCTTTTATGAATTCTTTTATGGGAAGCCTTTACTTTTGCTGCTATCCTAGATACAGAACTGCTTTGGGGTAAGATTATAAGCTAGTGCTTTAAGTGCCCACTTAAAAGTGAGAAATATTATACAAGGCATGTGTGGCTGTAGATACACATGCTGTGCATACTCCTGCCATTTTGTGTTGGGCCTGGCTGTGCGCAAAATTGTGGAACATGTTGCTTACCCTTTAAACATCTGTTCACGGCATGTAATGCGTAGATTCACATGCTGAGAAGTGCATACTCCTGTGTTGGGCCCGGATATGTGCAAGTCGCTTTCTTTGAAGAAGGCTTTCGAGTCATGAGGTTCTGTGACTCCTCCCCCTCGTGATAATGCGCATGGCCATCGACTCCATTGTTCGATTGTTTTCTTTCCACTGTTGGGTTTGAACGTGGGCTCCTGAGCTCTGGGTGCTGGTTTCCAAGATAGATCTGTACGCAACAGCAGAAAACACCAAATGCCCAACCTTCACCTCTAGATTCCCACACTCCCAGTCCAGCTACAATGTACTATGGATAAACTCCACTCCCTCTTCTTCTGTGGTTCGGCGGCTTTGGCAGGCATCCTTATTGCTCATCCTGGTGGTACCCACATGGGCCGACCGCCTTGGCTCACAACTCTGCTTTAACGCTCACTGGTTTAGCACGAGAGGCTCCCCAAAAAGCCATTCCTTCTCGTGCAGAACAATGGAGAAATCAAGCACCCAGATCCCTCAATCTTGCAATCTGGCTCCTGAGTCATAGAATTTGGATATCTTAATCTTCCTCCTGATTCCATGAGCATTCTCAAGGAATCGCCCAGACCTACCACCTGTGCAGGCTATGCAACCAAGTGGAAGTGATTTGTCTACCACTGCCATTAAAAACCTATTGACCCTTTAAAAGCCACAGTACAGTACATTATCTGTTACTCACTTCACTTACAGGTTTCTGGGCTAGCCTTTACCTCCATTAGATTACACCTAGCTGTTGTGGCTGCCTACCTTTAGAATAGACATCACATCTCTCTCTTCAGGCTTTCATGGAGGGTCTCAAAAGGGCCATTCCTTCCCAGGTCTCACCAGCACCTAGTGGAATCTCAATATTGTACTCATGCCACTCATGGGTCCTCCATTTGAGCCCCTCCATACCTGCCTACAGTTCCTCTCATGGAAGATGGCATTTCTAGTTGCTGTCACCTTAAACGGGCATGTCGGTGAGCTTGAGGTGTTAACCCTGGAAGAACCTTTATTTCAAGGGAGAGGATTGTCCTCTACACCATCCACAAATTTCTCCCTAAGGTGGTGTTTTGCTTCCCCCTTAGTTTATTGACCTTTCTGTTTTTTCCCCACAACCTGATTCCGTTGCGGAATGGGATCTCCATATTTTGGATGTAAAAAGAGCCCTCATGTACTAAGTTGATAGAACCAGACCATTTAGAAAGACACAACAACGTTGTGTTGATTTCTCCGCACCCCACAAATGAAAGGCCCTATCCAATTCAGGAATTGCCAGTTGGCTAGTTAAATGCATCCAGCCATGCTATGCTAAAGCCAATAGGACTCAACCCAGTTCTCCTATAGTATGCTCTACTCAGAAGAAAGAAGCTTCTGTGGCCTTCCTTGGGGAACATCTCAATAGCTGGTATATGCAAAGCAGCTACCGGGTCTACACAACACACTTTCACAAAACGTTACTGTGTAGATGTCCTATCCCACCCACAATCTAAGGTTGGTCAAGCAGTTCTCTGCACATTCTTTCAATGTTCTGCAACACCCAGAGACTATCCACCACTTTTTAGGAGGACTGCTTTACAGTCTATGCACAGCACGTAGGTCTACTGCTACACAGGCCTCAAACGCTAAATGTTACTTACCCTGTAAGTATCTGTTCATGGCATGTAGGTCTGTAGATTTACATGTGCCCTTCCTCCTCCCCGGGCGGCTTTGGCTGTTGCAGCATCCTTTTTACTATCTTATTTTTCCGCTTATGCATGGACATCTCTCTCTATATCGCTTCACTTCACATTGCATCCTCACCCTCCGTGCAGGAACACAATCACCAAAGGGATGAGTCACAGAACCTCGTGATTCGAAACACTTCTTTGAAGAAAAGCAACTTGCACACACACGTGCCAAACACTGCATTATAGGAATATGCACTGCACAAAATGTGAATTTATAGCACTTCATGCCATGAACAGATGTTTACAGAGTAAGTAACATTTTCCTTCCAGAGGATTTATGATGTTTATAGAGTAAGTAACATTTTCCTTCGAGGATTTATGTTTGTGGCCTGAGGACTAAAGTCTAATTTTATTAGACAGATTTCTTTAAGCATCTTTAGTTTAAACTCTGTTCTGACAGCTTACAAAGGAAATGACGCTGGGAAACCATGCAAGTCACTAATGGAATCTCACTTAAAATGGGCAGGAATTATTCTAATGAAGTTTAAAGTATTTATATAATATTTTCAACCTCAGACATGCCACTCTTAGTTCTTATGTAACAGTTAGAGAAAAGTTTGACCTCTAAGTTAAGATTCTTAGAGGAGGCTCTTATGGCTTATAGGGAGTTGACAAAAAAGGGGTTAACTAAATATAGGTTTGAGGCATGTGTGCTGCTGAATTCATATCTTAGCATAGATCACCGCCTGGTTGGGGTCCGGATGTTTGCACCTTGTTGTCTTAGAAGAGTCTTTGATGTATCACAAGATAGGTGACTCCTCCCCTGGACTACAGTGCGCATGGGCATCTTCTCCATCTTCAGATTGTTTTTCTCCACCATTGGGTTCAGATGCACTTCGACAACTCCAACTTCGGGACCGAAGTTTTCCAAGATTCAAAGGTCGAAAACCTTCAACTTTCGACGGTATTGTTTCCGCTCGGTATCCCTCGACTCGACAACTATTACCATCTACATCAGGTTGTCAACGCGGGCCGTTGGGCCTTTTCGACGCCACATGGGCCTCCTGCCGATGGAAAGGACCCCGTTTAAAAGATACTCACAATGTCGATCCAAGTTTCCACATAGCGACAAGCATACAGTATGCAACAGGTGCCTATCTCCGGAGCACAACGAAGGAAACTGCCCAGCTTGTGCTCAGTTCCGGTCGAAGAAGACTATCTGGAACCGAAGAGCTGCCCGACTAGAGATGCAGCGGCAGGCACCAGAACCAAAAAAACATTTTCGTGGAGGAACATGAACTTCCAGAGGCAGCGGACTCCGCCTTAGAGATAGTCACCGTAGAAGACCAGTCGGACTCCGATGACGAGATCACACCGGGGCAAACCGTGAGTACCAACGCCCCTACCCTGCCTCCACCTCCATCCAAGGCTCCGGTCAAAGCATCGCCCAAAAGCCTTAGCCGAGACCGAAACATAGCTTCAGAAGCCCCGCCTTCCGGCTCGGCTACGAAGACTACACCTAAGCCTTCCGGTACACCGGTACCAAGTAAAACACTTCCCAAAAAGACTGTTGATTCAAAAAAGGCCACAGAGCCGAGAACGGGCACCGACACCAAAAGACTCATCGACCCGAAAAAGAGCGTCGACACGAAAAAGGTCGTCGACCCGAAAAAGTCCATCGACCCAAAAACAGTTGTCGAGCCTAAGACTGTTGACCCGAAAAAGGGCGTCGGCCCGAAAAAGGGCGTCGGCCCGAAAAAGGGCGTCGACCCGAAAAAGGGCGTCGACCCGAAAAAGGGCGTCGACTTTCGGGTGTCGACCCGAAAAAGGGCGTCGACCCGAAAAAAACGGTCGATCCCAAACAAGTCGTCGAACCGTAAAGGCACAAATAGCCTAAAAAGACCGTTGAGTCGAACAAGAACGTCGACCCGAAAACAGCTGTCAAGCCGACAAGACGTCGAGCCGGATACAGCGCCACGGAAACATAAGGACAAGAAAGCGACTGATCCAAAAATCTCGGCACCAAAGCCACGGACAGTAGAATAACTTTTTCATCCTGATCCAGTGAGCCCAGGCCAAAATAGACTGTATATAGAACCTGAAACAGGACATATAGCAGTTTACAGTAAAAACAAGAGAAGACTGGACACTGACGCTCCTTCTCCTGTTCCTCCTAAGAAAAAAGACTTTATGACATCCCCTTCAAGACCTTTTACACCTCCTCCTTTCACTCCTAACATGCCTTATGTTCCATATTCTCCTACACCTCCACATTATGATGAGGGAGAAGACCTGTATGAAGATCTTCAACAGGATTTTATGGACCCTGACGATCAAGGAAACCAAGATACCACATGGGACGATCAAAACGACCCTGATGACCCATATTATACACAACCCATACCCGATCCCTCCACATACCCCACAAAGCCATCTCCTGCTACCCCACAAAGCCATCTCCTACTGACGACACTGTCGCTTTTAACCAGCTAGTAGACAGAGCAGCTCAGTATCATGGTGTAGACATGCACACTGACCCTATAGAGGAGGATTTCCTATTTAACACCTTCCGAACATCAGAGTAAACTGTACGTATACTACCTATGTTAAAGGGAGTACTAAAGCATGCATCAGACATCTTTAAAGACCCAGCTACAGCGCGTGTACTCAATCCAAGAATTGAAAAGAAATATAAACCAGCCACTACAGACCCCTCTTATATAAAGGCTCAGCTACCACTAGACTCTCTACTGGTTTCTAACGCTAGGAAAACAGCGAATTCGCAAACAGGTGATGCCCCCCTCCAGACAAGGAGTCAACGATTTTAGAAGCCTCAGGCAAAAGAGTAGCTTCTCAAGCGGCTAAAACATGGAGAATTGCCAATACACAAGCTCTCCTAGCAATCTATGACAGAGCACACTATGATGAACTGGAAGGGTTATTACAACACCTACCGGAACCCTATAAGGCAAAAGCAAATGCACAAATACAGGAAGGGAAATTCATCACCAGTGCATGCATAAAATGCGTCCTTGATGTAGCGGATACATCCGCTAGGTCTGTCAACACTAGTGTGTTACTACGCCGGCATGCCTGGCTCCGCATTTATAGATTTAAGAATGAAGTGCAGTCTACCATACTCAATCAACCCATTAACTAGGATTTCTTGTTTGGCCCTGCAGTGGATACCATCTTAGAAAAGATGAAAAAAGATACCGACACCGCTAAGTCCATGGGTGCACTTCAATTTCTTCAGTCTCGAAGCTCCTTTCGTCGCTCCTCTGTTCGAGGCTCAGGCAGAGGCAACACATCCCAGGCCTCTTCCTCATTTAAAAGTACTACACAAAGCACCTTTAATAGAGGCTCCAATAGAGGAGGTTATAGAGGGAACAATAATAAAGGCAGAGGACGTGGTGGTAACAATACCAGAGCCTCCACCACCACCAAAACAGTGACTTGTTCACACTCCCTCCAGACCATTTAACACCAGTCGGAGGGCGAATAACACAATTCCTACCAGTCTGGAACGCCATCACTACAGACAGGTGGGTGAGACAAATTATCCAGTATTGTAACTGCCTGGAACTCATTTCTACTCCACCCAACATATCGCCCAAACACCGTCCAATGTCCAAAGAACACATCACGCTGTTACAAGAGGTGCTCTCCATGCTACAAAAAGGTGCCATAGAGCCAGTCCCATTTCAACATCAAGGGATAGGAGTATATTCTCTATACTTACTCATCCCCTAAAAAGACTGATCCCTCAGACCAATATTGGACCTAAGACATCTGAACCAATACATACTATCAGAGCATTTCCATTTGATCACTTTACAACAAGTGCTCCCACTGCTCCAACAAGGCGACTTCCTCGCTACATTATACCTCAAGGATGCATACTTTCACATCCCTATACACCCAGCTCACAGGAGATACCTCATGTTCACAATCGAAGGTCACCACTACCAATTCAAAGTTCTCCCCTTCGGGGTAACTACAGCACCAAGGGTTTTTACAAAATGCCTAGCAGTAGTAGCACCACACCTCAGAAGGCAACACATCCATGTGTTCCCCTACCTCGACTATTGGCTCATAAAAGCCAACTCATACGCTCAGTGTGCCAGCCATACCTCACAGACAATCCAGCTAATGCACACTCTAGGGTTTTCCATAAATTACCCAAAATCACATCTGCAACCCTCCCACATACAACAATAGCTGGGAGCAACAGTAAATACCTCAGTGGGGAAGGCATATCCAAATCCAGCCAGGATAGCCAACATACAATCTCTCATTCAAAAATTTCAGATACAACACTCTCTACCAGCTCGAGTGTTCATGCAGCTTATAGGCATGATGCCCTCCTGCATATTCATCGTCCCTCATTGTCACCTTCGCATGCGTCCCATACAAGAATGCCTAGCACAGCAGTGGATTCAGGCTCAAGGACAATTAAAAGACCTAGTGTTGGTAGACAGTCACACTTACAACTCTCTGCAATGGTGGAACCCACAAAACCTTTCCAAGGGGCGACTGTTCCAAGAGCCAGTTCCACAAGTAGTATTAACAGCGGACGCATCACTGACAGGTTGGGGAGCCCATCTCCTTTAATACACAGTCCAAGGTCTCTGGACAGTCAAGCAGAAGACACTACATATAAGCCACTTGGAGTTACTAGCAGTATTTCTAGATATGAAAGCCTTTCAGAAATACTTGTACAACAAGGCTGTGTTAATCCGGATGGACAACATGACAGCCATGTACTACATCCAAAAACAGAGAGGGACACACTCTCTGCAGCTGTCTCACCTAGCACAACGCATATGGAAGTGGAAGATTCCACAAAACATTTATCTCCTGGCAGAACATCTTCCAGGAATAGACAATCCAATAGCAGATCTACTGAGCCGACACAGTCAGCAATAACACAAATGGGAGATTCACCCTCAAGTTCTTCAACCATTCTTCCAAAAGTGGGGACATCCAGAAATAGATCTGTTTGCCACAAACGAAAACTCAAAATGCCCGTCCTTTGCCGCCAGTTTCCAACATCTGTTGTCACAAGGCAATGCGATATGGATGAACTGGTCAGGCAGATTTGCGTACGCTTTTCCACCAACCCCACTGATTCCATTAGTGGCACGCAAACTAAGGCAACAGTCACTCACAATGATCCTAGTTGCACCCACATGGGCAAGACAGCCATGGTACACGACACGCCTGGAACTCTCTGTAGTCCCCCACAAAGGCTTCGCCTATCGCCACAATTGCTAACACAGAACCATGGAGAAATCAGGCACCCAGATCCCAATCAGATGAATCTAGGATCTGGCTCCTGAGGTCTTAGAGTTTGGATATCTTAACTTGCCTTCCGACTGCATGAACATTATCAAGGAAGCAAGGCGTCCCACTACCAGAGCATGCTACGCAGCTAAATGGAAAGGATTTGTAATCTATTGTAATAATAATCAAATCAATCCATTGGATGCCTCCATCCAAAACTTAATTTGTTACCTGCTACATCTTCAAAGATGTAACCTAGCATACTCATCAATAAGGCTACACCTTGCTGCTATAGCAGCATATCTTCAAAACAGACAACATGTCTCCCTATTTAGAATACCATCTATCAAAGCTTTTATGGAAGGACTTAAAAGAATCATCCCTCCAAAGCATCCACCTTCTCCAGTCGGGAACCTAAACATAGTACTTACCAGACTCATGGGACCTCCCTTCGAACCACTTCATTCATGTGAACTACAATTCTTAACATGGAAGGTGGCTTTTTTATTAACCATTACCTCCCTTAGGCGAGTAAGTGAGCTACAGGCACTAACCATTCAGGAAACTTCCATGCAAATACACCGCAATAAGGTAGTACTCCGTACAAACCCTAAATTTATGGCAAAAGTTATCTCCACTTTTCACATCAATCAGTCCATAGAATTGCCCGTTTTCTTTCCAACCCCACAATCAGTAGCTGAAAGAGCTCTACACACACTAGACGTTGAAATAGCTCTGCTATATTATGTTGACAGAACAAAATCATTCAGAAAGACAAAGCAATTATTTGTTGCCTTTTCACCACAACATAAGGGTAATCCCATTTCCAAGACAAGAATAGCCAGATGGATCATTAAATGCATTCAAATATGCTATCAAAAAGCAAAGCGCACTTTAACAGTTCCCCCAAAAGCACACTCAACGCGCAAAATGGGGGCATCCATGGCTTTCCTAGGAAATATTCCCTTAGAAGACATATGTAGGGCAGCTACATGGTCTACCATACACACTTTCACTAAACACTACTGTGTTGACGTGCAAGCTAAGCAACAAGCTGCTGTAGGCCAGGCTGTCCTTAAAACTCTTTTTCAAACCACTGCAGCTGGTACAGGTAACCACCGCTAAAGGGGAAACTTCTATACAGTCTGTGCTAAGATATGAATTCAGCAGCCCACATGCCTCGAACGGAAAATGCTACTTACCAATATGCATCTGTTCTTGGCATGTAGGACTGCTGACATGCATATCGGCCACCCTCCTCCCCGGTGCCCGTCACAACTGCAGGGTTACCTTCTTAACATACATTTACATGGTCATCTCTTACTTTTCTATACTCCATCTTTGCAACAATGGCGAAAAACAATCTGAAGATGGGGAAGATGCCCATGCGCATTGTAGCCCAGGGGAGGAGTGACCTATCTTGTGTTACTTCGAAGACTCTTCCAAGGCAGCAAGGTGCAAACATCTGGACCCAACACTAGGCGGCGATCTATGCTAAGATATGAATGTCAGCAGCCCTACATGCCAAAAACAGATGCATACTGGTAAGTAGCGTTTTCCTTACAGACCATATATATAAACTCACAAAACATTTGTAATAGCCACCTTGCGTTAAACGGGGCAAGAATGGGTAGACCCAATCTCTTCAACCTTCTTCATGAGGATTTACTGAGCCAGTGTTGTGGACTTTCTTTTCATATGTCCTTGCATATAAGGTGAAACAAAGCCAAACTGTTAATTACTGCATACATTGGAGCGTCAGTAAACTATTAGTCTTTATGTATGATTCCGTTAGATGCATGCACTGGAAAGAGAGAAAGCGAGAGAGGAAATTGTGGTCCTCTACTGCTTGCACCAGTCACTGAAACTGCAAATATAACTGTGGTTTGATTATGAAGTTTGATACTCCCAAGAGGTCAGTCAGTCATCCAAAACATTTTGGTGGAATGGCTTAGTTTTGAAGGCCTCTACTTTATAAAACCAACTAATCCATTTTACTACACACGATTATATGGAAAATAATGTGAGAGATGAAGGTTTCTTAACTGTGAAAATCGTCCTAGAGCCAATGTGAAGCTTTAAAAGTTGTTCTCATATACCTTTGTTATTGCATTTGCAAGCATACTTAATTCTCTTCTTCTTTATTTAACAGTTTGAACAAGCAAAAGATCCATGCATTACAATCAACCTTGAAAATCAGTGTTCGTTTTCATCTATGTTGAAAAATGCCTACAGTAGTCATGATGTCCTGCTTTTGAAAGAAACTACCAAGGATCAGCTGAAAGAAGCAATTTCCAAGCTAAAACTCTCTGAACTTTTGTTAGCAGTTAAACAAGTTATGCTGTATCTAAAAACTACAGTGGATGATTTCAGTAAGGTATGAAAATGCTTATTTTCTTATTGTTAACAAAGGAAATTCTTTAGTTTTTTTCAATGTTACTAGAAAAAGTGTGATTGTGTTTTGTGCAGGTAGAATCAACTTAGTGGACAGGAGAAGGCTTTCAGGTGCAGGGCCGAAGGCATCTGATACTAGGAGTTATTTCATACCTTCTCTGTCTGCCCAAGAGCATTAAAAGCCTGGCGTTTTTTTGGGAGCGCTGCGGCTGAAAAGTGAAATGCCATGCCCACAGCTGCAGCAGAGGGAGGCTCCGAAGCATTGAATTCGGCGACACAGAGAGCCCAGGTGCCAGACAAGATGACGGACGCCATAACCTGAGGGAGGATATACCACAATCCCGAGCATACAGCTCTTAAATTGCAAATACTCCATGAGAAGGAGCTTTCAGCTCTGCCATATATGTGTTGAGTAGAGGACTGGGGCAATGGTGAGAGAGAAGAACTGGGTGCAGTTGGATCATAGAGAATTGTAACCTGAGCAGCCACCTTTGTTCTGGAAGAGCCAGCTATGGGAGGATACTTGCCTGACTGGTCAGCCGCTCCTTGAGGTAGTGGTGAGATCTGGCAGTTGCTACAGATGGGAGAGAGCAGTGAGTGTAGACTGACAATATGGCGGGCACCAGGGCCAGAAGACTTACAAGCACAGTTCAAAAAGTGTGAATATCCAATGAGGAGGGGTTCTTAATCACTCCTCAACCCAAGCAAGAAGAAAGGATCCAAGGGCAGCAGTGGAGACGCACACCATCAAGCATGAACAGGTGCAACAGGCCTGATGTCACTCTATAGGACTTGTTTGGGGACCAGGATGGCTGCAGGACCCCCAGCGAAGGCAGAGATCCAGGGCCTCCCCCACTGCATTATCCTTGGGGTTTTGGGACTGATAGAGGAAGGACCCAGAACATGAGAGTAGGCTGCAACAGAAGTCAAGAAGCCGGTCTATAAAGGAAGGTGTGGAAGCGTAGAAAATGTTAAGCAACACTCAATACAAGTACGATAGCCAGGGCTGTGCTATTGATTTCAGAGGGCTAAATTAGAACGGTCTTACAACACTATATCCAGCCCTCCACACCCCCTGCTGACCAGCACCCCCCAGCCCATCCGGGAAAGTTCAGTAGGAGAGCAGGAGAGGGTGGCTAGGGTTGAGCTTTTATGACACTGGTACTACAGGAGCCTAGAGGATCTTCATAGCCCTGCGTCCAAGAGGGGGCTAGGGGAAGGGGACACCCTCTTCTTGTCTGAGGCTTAAATGAGTGCAGCCCAAAATGCAGGAGAGGGAACAGCAGGAACTGATGTCGGGGCTCTAGTTGTGGCTAACATCTGGGTTGCGAGTGTGTGGTTTAAAAGGGTTGAGAAGCATTGGCCCTTAAGAATGGCTCCCCCAACTCAGTTAACGGGCTACAACAAAGGGAACAAAACCTCTAGCGGCCTATCGCGGAAGGCAGCCACAGCAAACCTAATAATCAATGAATATGAGGACCATTGTCACTCTGAGACTCCTGAACATGGAGATGTAAGTTCTCCAGATGCACACTCAGGCTGGAGAGGTAGACTAGTGCAGAGCCTGGACCTATTGAGTCTTCTGTCTGTGCATTAGTACTCAGTGCAGTGCTTCCACAAGCTCTCAGGGACAATGGTAAACATGAGCTCCAGCAAAGTAAATAATATAAAAGAGCTGCTTGAGCAGAAAACCCCAAAATAAAAGAGTGGCACATAGGCAGGTGAGATAAAATGTGGTAACAAAAATGTCCATGGAGGCCCAGGACCCCGGCAGCAGCAAATTAGTGACCAGGGAAATTATACAGCAGTTCTTTATTGACCTTAAGTTGGACATAAGCACCATTAGAGAGGACTTGAAGCAGCGCTTAAAAGAAATCAAGAAAGATTTCTTGAAGTTGGACAGCAGGGCTCATGCTTTGGACACTACAATGGATGAGAGCTCCTTAGAGCAATGAAGAATTCTGGGCCGACCTGCTGAATAAATTAAATGATCAGTTTCTTGATCTTTTTAAAATAAGTGAAAGCTATATGGGTAATTCCCTAAACGGATATAGTAGTTTAGGAAGAATGACCATCTTCACAATGTTCATCCGACCTACTAAGGTAATGGGAAGTCTCTCCCAGATTCCTAGGAGCTACGTAATTTCCTGATAAAGTGGTTTGTAATTGTAAGAAAAAAGTCCTGCATATCTTGACGAAAGCCAGAGCCCCAGATAACAAATGTTCTTGACCTCATAGGTCTCTTTAGTGTTCTGAGTACCTACTGATATGACCTTGGTTTTCTCCATATTAAATTTGTACCCTGATAAACGTCTAAAGTCCACAGCAGATTCCTGTACTATTGATAGGGCCTGTTTTACATTAGGTTTAATGATTAGGAAGTCATCTGCATAATCCAAACATTTGCATGATACTTATGCTGTTCGGACCTTTGTTTGGATTTTGAATTAGATTAATTAATGGCTCTGTATTTAGAGCAAAGACAATAACGGGCACAATTGTTAATGCCTCTAGTCGTTCAGAATTGTGTAGAGTTCTGTCCATTGGTTAATACAACGCAAAATGCTTCGCACTACCCTCTGAAAAGTCTAACTGCTCAATCACACTACCACAAAAGAGAGCGTTTGGGTTGTCATTTGTGCCTCTGTAAAACAACTGGGGTTTGCCTGGACTCTTTACACAGTGCACCTTATTTTGGTCCACTATGTAAAGAGCCAGCTTCCTACATTGGTGGTTCAGTGGTGTGATACAAGACTTTGCATTTCCTGATATCACTTGGTCATGAGATGACTCCCGAAGTAAATCCACTATTGACATTAGTTAAAACATTATTTTGGAATTTGTCAATTTTCCTCAACTTGAACTTTTAGGGCCTAGGTAAGTCCATTGGTATTAGAATTTGAAAAGTAAAGCTAGACAGGCCTGGAGAAAGTAGTACGTTAGATTTTTTTCCCTCAATTTTAAAAAGGTTCTAACTGATCTAAACACCATGTCTGAGACAGATGGCACCAGCCAGATGCTCTACCTGGATCCCTCTAGGAAACGTAAGTTGGCCCAACTTAAGAACATTTGTAATGAATGGAACCTTGCAATGGGGCCTAAACCTACAGAAGCTCACCTCCAGAACTTGCTTTCTGAGCATGATAGGGCCAGGGCAAGGGATGAAAGTCCAAATGAGACAGAAGAGGGTCTGTGCACTTAAGGGGAATGATAGGGTTCGCATTAGGGATGCCAGGGCTGATTTTAGAAGAATAACCAAAAATGCTAAATTGGATTGGGAGGATGATAGATGGCAGGCCATTAAGACCGCCCTAGAACTCAAGGACGCCAGATTATTTTGGAACCTGGTTCATACGGGGAAAACCGAGGGAAGGACCAATATTGACCCTAACATTGATTACAATCATGGTTTCTATATTTTAAAAAACTGTACTCTGGTTTGTCCCCTCCCCCTTGTGATAGAAACTCATCCCATTGTCATTTTAATTTGGAATGAATACAGGAAACACCCCCATTTACAAGTGGCAAGGTTCTATTAGCCTTAGCAAAATTACAGTCTAACAAGGCTCCCGGGCTGGATAGGATCCCGGGGGACTTGTTTAAAAATGAATAGACAGTATGGGTACCATATCTTTTACTGCTGTTTAACCCGTTAACCGCAGCGGTTATTCCGCCGCGGTGCGGGCGTTTCCGTGCGAGGGCGGGCCACGGGCAGCACTGGGGCGGTAGTGCTGCCGTCGGCCAATGGCCGACGGCAGCAATTAAAGGGTTAATGAGATACTTCAAGGCCTTCCATTACCCCCGACATAAGTGGGGCAGAGATTATCTCCATTTTTAAAAAAGGGTCGCCGATTGAGCCTGCGAATTACAGTCCAATCAGTCTCATTGATGTAACACAGAAAATTTACGGAAGGATATTATTGGGCAGATTACAGGAATGGATTGAAGACCGAGACATATTAACTCCACTACAAGCAGGATTCAGATCGAAAATTTCAACTGCTAACCAACTATTTAGGCTCCAGTTAATTTACTGGAAGCATGTAGTTTTGGAAGGGGGGAGTTTGTATCTTACATTTGTAGATTTGAAGTCGGCATTCGATATGGTGGACCGTGACCAGTTGTGGAACATCTTACTGGACATGGGGGTTCCACCATACCTTTGCTTTCAACTTAAACGCCTTCATGAAAATACCTATGCTAGGGTAAGATACGGGAAGAACGGTTCATTAACAGCGCCCTTCCCAGTTGGAAAGGGTGTAGACAAGGCTGTGTACTGGCCCGACCCTCTTTTCTTTATTCTTAAATGACTTAATAGATGACCTGCTTCTCGCAAAAAATCTAGATGCCGCAAGAATTTCGTCATCCAAATTCCCCGCTCTAATGTTTGCAGACGACACCCTGCTCCTCTCTAAGTCATCAATGGGGATGCAGAGGTTGTTGAATGAGTTTTCCCAGTTCTGCAACAAGCGAAAATTGGTATTAACAAAACAAAATATATGGTCTTTAATGCCACTACCACTAACTGCCCACATCCTTTGATGGATGATAGACCACTAGAGCAAGTTAAAACATTTGACTATCTTGGTCTATCATTAAATGACAAGATGGGATGGGGCACCCAAATTGCTACGGCAAATCTGAAATTAATACAAGCTGTAGGAGGTTGGTTTAATGAAAGTTCACAAGTCCTGTACGACAAAGATTATAAGCCCGTTACTTGAGATCTATAAAGTCCAAGCGAGGGCAGCTGCCACATATGGCGCAGAACTCTGGGGTCACTGTACGCCTACATGCCTCCAAATTACAGAAAATAAGCTTATAAGAAATATCTTAGCTTTACCAACAAGTACCCCCCTGGTCCCATTACGAATGGATTTGGGTATCCTACCAATAGCAGAACTTACCTCGGCTAGGCCGCTGCTATATTGGCGGCGGTTGTGGAGCACACCGGAACTGAGGCATTACAGGGATGAACTGAAAGTGGTACTGTCATTGTTGGGGGCTGTAGGTCGCATACACTGGCTGTCCTTTATTAAGGATTCCTTCCGTGCCATGCGCAGGGAGGACCTATGGACCACGCCTGAGGAAGCATGTCCAGCTATCTCCAAAAGTCAATTAACTAAGACTGTGAGAGGCTATCAACTCACAAAAGTAATACAGGGAGTAGCTACGACTAGCTTAACACAAGCGTTCCTGAATTTTACGTCCGTGGAAAAATTTGAATTGATTTTCGACCAGATCCAGCCACCGTTAGCAAGGAAGCTGTATCTACAATTTAGATATGGAACCCTCCCGCTCTATGCAGTAACTGATAAGTGGGATGAATATACAAAGTCTCTATGCCCGCTGCATGGTGGATGAGGAAACACTGACCCATGTAATGTTCTTCTGCCCTGCGTATAAATAGTCTAGGGCAAAATGGATTATCCAACTGTGTAAGAACATGGGCATCAGAAATTATCGAGATCTTCTAAGGATTTTGAAATCTGATACTGTATTAATACATGCTGTGGTGTGTTCAAAATGTCTCTTTGCAATGTGGCTTAAACTTACATTTTTGGTAAAGGAAGCTGTATAGTTACCTGCAAACTTCCTTTTTCTGGAGATATATTTTACTGTATCAATGTGGGACGTTTCTCTTTCTCTCAAATTATTCTCTGTTGACTTTTAAATCGTTTTAACCTATCTTAAATTATGTTTTTATATAGTTTTAACTACATGATTGATTCCTTTTTATTCCTACTGCGATTCCTTGTACATACCATGGATTGATAATGTCAAGTCAAGTCAGAGAATTTATATAGCGCACTACATACCCAGAGGGTTTCAAGGCGCTTAGAAAGGGGAGGAGGATTACTTGTCAAATATCCACGTTTTAAGTTGCTTTCTGAATGCTAGGTGGTTCTGGGTAAGGCGAAGGTAAGCGGGGAGTGAGTTCCATGTTTTAGCAGCCAGGTATGAGAAGGATCTGCCTCCCATGGTGGTCTTGTTGATGCGAGGTACAGTGGCGAGGGCTTGGCTGGAAGAACGTAGTTGGCGGGAGGGGGTGTAGAAGGACAGTCGTGAGTTGAGGCATTCTGGTCCGATGTCGTAGAGTGATTTGTGTGCGTGGGTTAGCAGTCGGAAAGTGATCCTCTTATTGACGGGCAGCCAGTGGAGGTCTTTAAGGTGACCAGAGATGTGTTCATTGCGTGGGATGTCTAATATGATCCTGGCTGAGGCGTTTTGGATTCGTTGGAGTTTTTTCTGGAGTTTAGCGGTAGTGCCTGCGTAGAGGGTGTTTCCGTAGTCCAGTCGGCTTGTGACCAGAGCATGGGTGACTGTTTTCCTAGTTTCGGTGGGGATCCAGCGAAATGTTTTTCTGAGCATGCGAAGAATGTTGAAGCAGGAAGAGGATACGGCGCTGACTTGTCTGTTCATTGAGAGTGAAGAATCCAGGATGACGCCTAGGTTCCGTGCGTGGTCTGTCGGGATGGGTGCTTTTCCGAGGGCTTCCGGCCACCAGGAGTCGTCCCATGCAGAGGGGGATGTACCTAAGATGAGGACTTCAGTTTTGTCTGAGTTCAGTTTCAGACGGCTTTGTTTCATCCATTCGGCAACTTCTTTCATTCCTTCGTGTAGGTTAGTTTTGGCGGTGCTGGGGTCATTGGTGAGAGAAAGGATTAGTTGAGTGTCATCCGCGTAAGAGATGATGTTGAGGTTGTGTTGGCGGGCGATGGCCGCGAGGGGGCTCATGTATACGTTGAAGAGGGTGGGGCTGAGTGAGGATCCTTGTGGTACGCCACAGATGACTTCAGTGGCCTCGGACTTGAATGGTGGGAGGCGGACTCTCTGGGTTCTTCCGGTGAGGAACGAGGTGATCCAATCAAGTGCTTTTCCTTGGATTCCGATGTTATTGAGGCGTTGTAAAAGGGTGCTGTGGCAGACTGTGTCGAATGCTGCAGAGAGGTCGAGGAGGATGAGGGCGACTGTGTCTCCATTGTCCAGTAGAGTTCGAATGTCGTCTGTTGCTGCGATGAGGGCGGTCTCAGTGCTGTGTTTTGCTCGGAAGCCAGATTGTGAGGAGTCGAGGGATTTGTTGGCTTCGAGGAAGGCGGCGAGCTGGTTGTTGACAGCTTTCTCGATGACTTTGGCCGGGAATGGAAGGAGCGAGATGGGGCGGTAATTTTTGAGTTCGGTGGGGTCCGCTGTGGGTTTTTTCAGAAGGGCGGTGAGTTCAGCGTGTTTCCAGTCTTCCGGGAAGGTGGCGGAGTTGAAGGAGCAGTTGATGACGTCTCGGAGGTGCGGTGCTATGACGGAGTCTGCTTTGTTGAAGATGTGGTGGGGACATGGGTCTGTGGGGGATCCTGAGTGGATGGAATTCATCAGGCGGATTGTGTCCTCAGTGGAGATTGGGTTCCAGTCGTTGAGGGTGTTCAAGGGGGGAGAGTGTTCAGCAGATGGTAGGGTGGGTTGGTTTCCGGGTTGGTTGTCGAAGCTGTTGTGGATGTCTGCAATCTTGTTGTGGAAGAATGAGGCTAGGGAGTCGCAGAGGGCTTGAGAGGGGGTGATGTCGTTGGAGTTGGCCGAGGGATTGGAAAATTCCTTGACGATGTTGAAAAGTTCCTTGCTGTTGTGGGCGTTGTTGTCGAGTCGATCCTTGAATGCTGTTTTCTTGGCCTTTCGGATTAGTTGGTGGTGAGTGCGGGTGGCGTTTTTGAAGGCGTCCCTGGTGCTGGTGTTTGGGTCTTTTTTCCAGGCCTTTTCAAGGGAGCGGCAGAGTTTCTTGGACTTCTTAAGATTATCGTTGAACCATGAGGCCTTTTTGCTGCCAGGTTTGCTTTGGCGTTTTTTCAATGAAGTGAAACTGCAATTGATAATGCTGACATTGATTATGATTATGTTTTAATGTATTGTAAAAATTACTTTGTGCTTTTCTGGCTGAAATAGCCGCAATAAAGCTTGATGATGATGACAGAAGAGGGGCATGTCAGTGAGGATAAAAAAATCCTCAGATTCCCCTACTGACAACACCTTTACTGGGAGTAACTCTGGTAGTACCCAAGATGAAGTAGATGAGGAAGTAGAGGAGGAGGATTTTGGACTTCAGAAACTAGCTAGGAGAATAGCTCTAGAAGCTAAAATTATAGCCATAGAAAAAAAGAGCGGAGATGGGCCTATCACCCATCTCTGGTGGCAGCAACATTTTAAATAAGGAGAAATTAAGTTTTGACCCTAAGATCCCCAGAGGGATTGTCCCCAAATATGTAGGAGGTGATGACATCACCAAATGGTTTACAGCCTTTGAAAGGGCTTGTAAGATGAGTAGACTCAGCCAGATGTATTGGAGCTGTCTACTCTGGGAGCTGTTTTCAGGGAAAATGTAGTGATACTCCTGATACTGAATGAGGCATATGCTGAGTATAAGGACCTCATGAAAAATACATTGATTGAGGGCTTTGGACTCACCACTGAGGACTCCGGAATCAGGTTCTGAGAGGCTCACAAAACCTTGAGACAGACCTGGGTAGACTTTGTTGACTTCTCAGTCAAAGCACTAGGTGGCTTGTTAAAAGGTGAACTAGGTTCAAGAATAAGATGGGGTTTATAATATTATAAATGAGCATCTGTTAAGTAACTGTATTTCTGAAAAATGACATGAGTTCTTGGTGGGCTTTGATATAATCCCTCCCTAAGAATTGGGAAAGAAGGCCGACCATTAGGTCATGACTAGGGTTTCCACAAGTCTCATGGAGGAGGTGACCAAAAGAAAAGGTTGTTAATCCCCACCAGGGGAAAGAGGGTGGGCAACTGAAGGATAGAAAATTGTCTTCTAAAGGCCAAAACAAACCTATTTAGGAGGGTGCTCCACGAGACAATACAAATACCAAGGGTTGGTACCAGGGTAAACACTGGGATCTCAAGAAGGCTTGGTGCTTTAATTGCAAATCTAATGAGCACAAAACTGGAGACCCTATCTGTACCATAAAAGAAACCCCCTAGTGCTCTTGCAATTCCTACTGCAGTGGTGAGTCTCCAGATGGGATCATAAGGGTGACATTACCAGGTCTGAGAGCAAACAGGAATGACTCTAGTCTCTGAGGGTGGAATGGATGTAGCTTCCCTGGCTGTTTGGCCTACTAACGTGCAAAAATACAAATAGCAGCCTTTGAATAATGGGATTAGAGTAGAAGCACTGAAAGACATAGGTGAAAATGTCACCATGGTTACCGAAAAACTGCTATCTCCAGAATAGTATCTGACTGAACAAACCTATTCAGTCACCAGTGCTGATAATGTGACCAGAGCTCATTCCATAGCTATGCTGTCCTTGGAATGGGGATAGGTCACTGCCAGAAGAAGGTGGTTGTGGCCTCTGCAATTACTGTTGAATATCTGCTAGGGAATGATTTGTAGTCCTTTTTTTTTTTTTTTTTTTTTTTTATTGTCCTCATCTTGCGATTATTGTATGCTTACGGAGTGTCCGGTGTCTGCCTCTTTGATCTTTTCCGACACTGCCCCTTGGTCTCGCTTGGCTGGGGAGTTATGACTTCTTGTTAGTTTGAGCAGTTTCCTTTACTCGTTACATAGCAATGCTTCTGGTTCGGATCGAGGGGAGCTAGCCAACTTGACTACTCCGCAAGTACCAAACTTGTCTACCAGAAAATATATCGCTTTAATCATAGGACATAAGTGTGGTACTTATTTGGGGTTTAAGAAGGTTTCAAATCTATCCCAGAACTTAAATCTCTTGCTTACATTGCTTAATTTATCCAGTTTACTGATTCTTATTGCCGAGTTCAGCCATTCTGCATGTGTCGGACAGGTAGATCCTATCCACTTAATACAAATCTCTCTCCTAGCAAGAACTATTAACACAAAGAGGAGGTTCTCCTGCTCCTTGGTAAGCCCCCCTTCATTACCTGAATCTAATATCCCAAAAAGAACAAGAGTAATACTCACAGTTAGTTGTTTGGACAAGATGGTGCACAAGGTCTTACCGACTTGATCCCAATATTCTTTCAATTGAGGGCAGTTTTTAAACATGTGGATGTCATCTGATTTTTCCTCTCCACATTTGGGGCATTTCTTTATTCCAGCATTTTTAAATTTGGAGAGTTTTTTTGGTGTCCAATACGCCCTATGAATTGTATATAAATGGTTTCTCTTCAGCGCCGCGGATTTCAAGTTGGACCAGCATTTGTCCACTGATTTTTCCCAAATTAGATCCAGATCTGTTGTTGCAATGTCTTTCCCCCATATTTGGGTTTCCATGTTAGCGTTGATGTTATTGGCCATAATCAGAGCCCAGTACCACTTCGCCACTTCTTTTGGTTGTCGCGTTGATTTTATCATGTCATCTTCCAATTTTTCGTTACCGCTTATACTGGGCAAAGTTTTAGACCAGCTTGACATTTGATAGTATTTGAATCTGGATATAGTATTATTTGTCAGTTTTTGCAATTCTAACCATGTTTTTAGGTTTGAGCCATTTAGTAATTGTCCCCAATTTTTGATGTTGACTTTTCAGTGCCAAAGCAAGAGTATCCTTTAAGCATTCTGGGGTTCCAGGAGATTCCCAGATTGGGGCCCACTTGCTATAATACGGTATTTTTAGAATGCCTCTGATTTGTGTCCACATCTTTGCTGCATCCCTTAATATCTTAAGCTTTATTTTTTTGAAGAATTTGGGGTGTCCAAACTTAAACAACACATGATCTTCTGATTTTGTGATTGCTTTAAAATAGTCAGGGTAATGTTTGTGATTTTTTAATAATACTTTGATATTTTTGAATTGGAAGGCTCTGCAATATTCCACCAGGTCTGGGCTGGCTAGTCCACCATCTTTCTTACTCCTCCTGATCTTTTTCCATGCAATTCTTGATCCTTTTGCTGCCCATATGAAGCTTGTTATGTTTCTTTGTGCTCAAACTAATTCCGTCTTTCCAAATTCCATGGGGATCGTGTTGAATAGGAAGGTAAACTTCGGCAGGACGGTCATCTTGATTATGTTCGATCTTCCAATCAAGCTCAACGGTAGAGAGGTCCATATCTCGAGCAATTTCCTTACCTCTACGGCAATTTTATTTAGGTTTCTATTTGCAATCTTCGCTAAATCACGATTTACTAAAATTCCTAAATATCTTATTTCGTTTTTTATGAAATTGCTTTGAAAAGTCGTGTTCCATGTCATGAGTTCTGTCTTAGTTTGATTTACCAGGTATCCTGATATTTTCCCGAATGCCTTTAAAGTTTTCTCAATGCTTGACTTGGCTTTAGGATAATCTGCAGTAAAAATCATTAGGTCATCTGCGTAAAGAGCGATTTTTTTCTCCCATGAACCGTATTTGAATGGAATGATATTATTGTTGCTTCTTAGCTTGTTCGCCAACGGTTCAATATATAAATTAAACAGTAAAGGCGAGAGTGGACATCCCTGTCTCGTTCCTCTAGTTATCTTTATATTTTCTGTTAGGCTCCCATTTATTAGGACCTTTGATCTTGGATTCTTATAGATCTGGTTTACCATATTAATAAAGTGAGGTCCGAGGTTGTTCTTAACCAAGACATTCTCAAGAAAGGCCCAGTTGACCCTATCAAAAGCCTTTGCGGCATCAACGGTGAGTATGGTAAGTGGAGATTTCTCATTTGTTGCGATGTCTATTGAGGTTAAAAGTTCTTGAGTTACTTCATGAAGATATCTTCCTTTTATGAAACCTTTTTGATCTTGGTGTAATACTTTTGATAGTACTCTCCCTAGTCGTGCTGCCATTATTTTAGTAAATATTTTATAGTCTGTATTTAATAACGAAATTGGGCGATATGACTCGCATTTAAGGGGGTTCTTGCCGGGTTTCAAGATGATTGTGATTATAGCATCATTCCAGGAGTCTGGTATGGTTTTCCGTTGTGTTAAGATTGAGTTGATTAGTCTCGTTATGTGCGGAAGTATAGAGTTTTTCAATTTTATGTATAGTTCATTCGGTAATGCATCTGGTCCCGCGGCTTTTCCCCTTTTCAAACTTTTAATGGCTTCTGCCACTTCTTCTTCTTGAACTTCCTTATCCAGAGATTCTCTTTCGTTCTCTTCAAGTTTTAGAAGTGCTGCATCTTTCAAATAAGAATCTATCATTTGAGCTGAGGGATTTATATCTTCTGTGTATAGATCTTTAAAAAATTTCCAAAATTCATACTTGATAATGTCTTCATCAGAGGAAGGAAGTGTTTGATTCTCCGGGATTATGCTTTCCACTTTGTTTTTAGCTAGATCCGATTTAATCTTCCACGCTAGCCATTTTCCGCAGCCTTCACCGAACTCATGTTTCGCCAGTTTGCTAGAGTCCCATTTTTTCTGTAACCTTTTTTCCAAAATTTGATCTATTTTTTCTTTTTGGGACTGTCTTTTGTTTAGAAGATCTTGTTTCTTTTCCTCCTCTTGTTCTGTTGAAATATTGATATCTAAGAGTCTGATCTCTGATTCCAAATCTAAGATCTCTTGTTTTGCTTGTTTGTTTTTATGAGCCCCTAAGCTCAGAAGTTTACCCCTTATGACCGCTTTATAAGTATCCCAGGTTATTTGTTCTGTAGTACCTAGCGCGTTTAACTCAAAGAAAATGTTTGTTTCAGATTCCAGCTCCTTTATGATCTCTTCATCCTCCAGCAAAACTCTTTCGACCGTGAATCTTCTTTCCGATATATTGTCTGTAATTTGTAGTTCTAGCTGTACTGCTGAGTGATCTGAGAGGTGGGCAGGTAAATGAGATACTCTTTTCACTTTCTTTGATAGATCGTTACTAACCAAAAAGAAATCAATTCTGGATTTGTGTCCCAGTTTTTTGTTATATAAAGTGAACGGTTGTGATTTCTCTCCTTTGTTTTTCCAGATGTCTACCAGATTTAGGTCTCTTTTATAAGTCCCAATCCATTGTCTCATTTTCTTTAAGTTGGTATATCTACCCGGTGGTGATCTATCTAGTTTTAGATCCATAACTAAGTTAAAGTCACCTCCCAATATTATGGGAGAGGTAGCTAATAGAAGGTGTGAGTACAATTTTCGCAGCGGATCAGCATCATCCAGATTCGGACCATAGTACCCTGTGATAGTAATGGGAGAATTTCCTATTCTAACATTGGCTATGGCCCAACGTCCTTTATTGTCTACTTCTGTACTGGTTATAGTGGCTTTTAACGACTTTTTAAAGATTATTGCTATTCCATTTATATTACATTGTTGCGTTGTGCATATTAGCGTGTCTACCCACCATAGATTCTTAATTATTTGATCCCATTCTTCTTTTAACAGGTGGGTTTCTTGTAATATTATTATCTCGCTTTTCCCAGTTCTGATATACTCTAGAATTTTATTCCTTCTGCTTTTTGTTCTCAACCCATTAACATTCCAGGATAGAATATTTACATCTTTACACGCACTCCCCATTTATTCTGTTCTCTTTTTGTAGGTTATGTTCCACTCCTAGTTGTTCTGATTTTCCGCATATTCGCAGATGAGGAATTTTTTTGTTTTTTTTCCCTATTTTGCTCCCCACCCTTTTTCGTGTGATTTTGTACTTGATAAGTCGTGCTTTAAAGTTACCCTCCCCGGGGAAGCCTCCATCTTCTTCTCCTTCGGTTATCTTCGTAACCCTTTTGGCTTCCCGATCCCCTCCCCGTGATTTTTTATCTATGTACAGTTAAAAGAATGGATTTTAGTTGGCTAGGTTATAGCTCTTTCATACTTTTTTTTTTTTTTTTTTTTTTGTCCATAAGTGTCCATAAATGTAGTTTAGATCTATTTCTCTTTTACTCTTGTATATATATACATATGCGTATGCATTATATGTTTTATTATTTTTTTTTTCTTTTTTTTGTAAGTTTATACAGGATTATATGTGTTACAGCTACATTTAGCTCGGAGGTTCTTCTGCACGTTTTTGGTCCTTGATTAACTCTATCAAATTTTTCACCTCCTCAGGTTCTCTTATATTGCGCATTTTATTTCTCCACATAATCCGTAATGAGGGTGGAAATTTCATTTGCACCGTGGCACCTAATTGATGCAGTTCGGACATTAGATTACCCAATTCCCATTGTCTTGTCTGAGAGGCTTTTGACATATCTGATCTTATTTTAAAGTTCCAACTGTCTTTGTTATACATCCCTTTTTTCAGTGCCTCTCCCAAAATCCTATCCTTCAATGTATAGGTTTTGAAGTTTACTAGGATCTTTCTAGGGTTTTTCCTTTCCTTGCTCTTTCCATAGGGATCCCTATGAACCCTCTGTATATCGTCATCGAGAATCTTTGTCCGCCCATGGGAAATGTTCCATCAATAGTGCTACTACAAATGCTTTTACATCCTTGCCTTCTTGATTCTCTGGCACATTTAGGATCCTTATGTTATTTTTCCTTGCTTGATTTTCTAAGGATTCCAGTTTTTCATTTATAGTTTTATTTTCCAATCTCAGAGAGTTTATCTCCTTTCTGTTTTTCTCCACCCTTTTGTCTAAACTGGAAACTTCATTTTCTACCGCAGTGACTCTATCACCTAGTGCGTTCAACTTGCTGTCCAATTTTTCGCACACCTCTTGTATTTTATTTTGTTTTGATTCAGAGATAGAGAATTTCTCTTTCATTTCTATCCATATTTTTTCTAGGAGTTCGTCTGTGTGAGTTTTTGTTATATCATTATTGAACTCTATAGACCTTGAATCCTCATCTTCCTTGTCCTCAACCTCTTCCGTCATGTTGGCGTTTATACTTGTTGCTGCTGCAGCGGGGAGATCTGTGCCCCCCTCCGCCATATGTGTTTCCGCTTTCTCTTCCGAGCTACTTTCTTTGATTTTCCAGATTTCTTCCAGACTTATGTTCTCTACCAAGATCTTTTTCTTAGTTCGTGGCTTTCTCCCTTTCTTTGCGCTCCCTGTACTCAGTTTACCGGCTAGAGTGGGGGCTGCTCGCTGTTTCTCTTTTTTTAAGAGGGGAATATCTGGTGGTTTGTTTGTAAGTTTGGCTGCTGTTTCCTCTTTCTCACTTTCCAACAGTTCCAATGTTGTTTTTGCTTCTAAGGTGCTAGAAGATCTTGGGCTCTGGCCTTGTTGCTGGATTTTAAAATATGACCGAAGAGAGGGAGTAACTTTTATTTTTACTTTAGATTTCTGAGCAGACTCCAAGTTACTTTCTCCCTTCTCTATGTTACTCTTTGAGTAGCCTTTGAGTTTTTTTGCTTTTTCCTACTCACTCTTGGGGTGATGCCTTTCGGAAACTGTTCCTGACTTAGAAACTTTCTATTCCGCAAACTGTAGAAAGACCTCCCTGTGTTGAGCTGAGTTTGTAATTGGAGGGGTTCCTCTTCAAGATTAGGTTTGGCCTGATTTTTTTGGAGGATTTTTTAAATCTTGAGGCGGTTTCTCCTCTGTTCCCTCCTCTTTTGAGGCTGCTATTTCACTCATAAGCTGCTTGTTTACTGAGTTTTTCTCTTCTATGTTTGTTTGTATATTTTGACAGGGATGAAGATATTTATGCGTCTGACTGAGCAGGAAAAGTTGATACAATTGGTTGTTAGTACTGCTGTTACTGCTAGTATTGTTAAAGTTATAGCCTATATTATAACATAAGTATTTCTGATAGGCTTTGTAATGCAGGCTTTCCAATATCCAATTGCTCTCTAAACCAAAAATGCTCTCTTCACCTTTAGACTCGCGCTTTAGACTTTCCAAACCACTATTTCTGCAGACTTTTATTGTTAGATTTGTTCTGTTGCTGCCGTTATTTCTGCCCTCCGTTGTGTTTGCCCTTGTGTTTTCCAAATCACTCGCTATTGAGAGTGAGTCCGTGCCCCCTCTGTGGCTTCCCTCGACCTGCCGCCACTCCCCTCTGACTCTGCCACTCGTGCCCCGGAACTGAAACCTCAGTCCAGCCCAGAAATTTGCACCATGCCGCGGACCACGCCACGCCACGGACAGCTCGCCTTACTCAGCTCGCCTCATTCACAGGTAAAAGAGACCAGTTTTTTACCAATTTGTTTCACTCATCATCTAAAGTGAAATAGATCTAGTGTAGATCATAGAAGAATTGTTTCCACAGCATGTTTTGAGCCTCTCTCCAACTTTTTTTGAAATTATCACGGGAGAGCCGGGAGCTCTCCGACCGAGCCTCTTACTCGGCCGCCATCTTCCCCCTGACCGAAGCCTCTACACCATGATTTGTAGTCCTTAGCATGGGCTGTGGTAGAGCTGAGATCCTATGCAGCCAGGCTGGGAATCCCTGAATGGGTGTGTGTAACAGAGTGAGCACAGAGAAAAGCCCAGGGTGGGAAAAAGGTGTTGGAGTCTGAAAGAGTGCCCCAACTCTTCAAGAGAAAAGATAGTAAGTCTGGGAAGCCAGCTTCTGAACAGCCATAAGCTCAGGGAGAAGGTCGGTCAGCCCCATAAGTAACTGAGCCCTAGGAACTTGGGTCTAACACGGCATAACTCCTAGGCGCAAGGGGACCCTCTAGGGAAGAGCTGTGCCAAGGACAGGGACCATTCCTAATCTTGAAAGCATGATACAGCAAAGGAAAAGGGAGATGTCAGTGGCTCCCACAGGACCTATTCTGAGGAGGGACTTCTGTGCACTGAGTCCACTTCTTCTGGCAAAACATGTCCCAGATGGTGAAGGAGTTTTGTGACTCCCATGTTACCTGCCAAACCAGTGGCAAAGCAGGTAGCCACCCAAAGACCCATTAATACCACTTTCAGTGGTTGGGGTTCTCTTTGAAAGGGTAGTGGTTGACGTTGTTTGCCCCTTGGACCCTCCAACAGCATCAGGGAACAGATTCATACTGGTGGTAGTAGATCAGGCCACCAGGTACCTTGACGCTATTCCCCATAGGACTGTCGTTGCTCCTGTGGTTGCCAGAGTCCTCGTGAGTATTTTTACAAAAGTAGGTTTTCCCCAAGGAGGTGGTGTCAGACAGATGTCTGGCTACCTAAAGGAAATGTGGAATGAATGTGGTGTGACTTACAAGTTCTCTACCTCCATCATCCACTAACAAATGGTTTAGTTAGAGATCTAACAAAACCATGAAAGGTATGATCATGGGACTCTCTGAAATACTCAGAAAGAGATGTAATGTCCTTTTACCATGCCTTCTTTTCTTTTACAGAGAAGTATCTCAGAAGGGAGTAGGGTTCAGTCCCTTTGAACTTCTATTTGGACATCCTGTGAGGGCAACACTGTGTCTAGTAAAGGAATGCTGGGAGAGACCTCACAAAGAGCCTAAACAAGACATTGTGGATTATGTACTAGGCCTATGTTCAAGTATGGCAGAGTATATGCAGCCAAAAACATTGGATCTAGGCAAGAGCTCCACAAGCATTGGCATGACCAAAAGGCTGCACTGGTGGAGTTCCAACCAGGGCAGAAGGCATGAGTTTTGAAGCCTGTGGTGCCTAGGGCCCTCCAGGACAAGTGGAGTGGTCCCTTCCCTATCCTTGAAAGGAAAGGTGAGGTCACTTATCTTGTAGACCTAGGCACTAGCAGGAGCCCTCACAGGGTCATCTATGTTACCTGCCTTACGCCTTTCTATAACAAGGCTGATGTGACTATGCTCATGATCACTGATGAGAATCAGGAAGCAGAGAGTGAACCACCTCCTGACCTCCTCTCCAACAGCCCAAAAGATGTGTCAGTAGATGGCGTTGTCTTCTCAGACACCCTCCCTCCCCAGCAGCACTGCCCCAGCAGCAGGCAAGTCCTGGAGCAGTATGCGGAGCTATTCTCCCTGGTCAGACTACTTGGTGTACCCTTGATGTGGAAACTAGAGACCATACACCTGTCAAAATCAAAATATACAGACCGTCTGATCAAGTTAAGGAGAGCATGAGAGCAGAAGTCAGCATCCCAATTGTTCGTCTCAAAGCCTTATTCCCAGGGTGGAAAACCAGAGCGGAGGTTTTGTGTGGACTAAAGAGTCCTCAGTACAGTAAACAAGACTAATCCACACCAAATTCCTAGAGCTGATCAGCTAATTGATAGGGTGGGGGCAGCCACATTTCTCAGTACCATTGATTTGGCATCAGAGTGCTGGCAGGTTGGTCTAACACCTGGTGCAAATGAAAAGTCTGCATTCTCGACCGCCAGATGGGCTTTATCAGTTTTCTATTATGACCTTTGGATTAAAGAATGTCCCTGCCCTGCCACCTTCAATAAATTGGCGAATAAAGTCTTTGCTGGGTTGGAAACCTTTAGTGCAGCATACCTGGACGATATTGCTGTCTATAGTTCCGCTTGGCAGGATCACCTTATCCACCTTGGGAAGGTCCTGGAGGCTCTGCAAGCCTCACTATAAAGGCAAGTAAATTCAGACAGGGCAGGGCCCAGTTGTATACATTGGCCACCTTGGAGGCGAGGCCATGTTAAAGCTTTACAGCCCAAGATCTAGACTATTCTGAACTGAGAAGCTCTAACAATCCAGACCCAAGTCATGGCATTCCTTGGCTTGACGGGGTTCTACAGGAGGTTTGTGAGGGTGTATGGTACCATTGTGACACCCCTCACCGAATTTACCGCCAAAGAAGATAAACTGTACTGTGAGCTGTCAAAAGTCTTTTGACATCCTGAAAGAAACAATGTGCTCAGCACCCCTTCTTATAGCTCTAGGTTATTCAAAGCGGATCATCCTGCAGAATGATGCCTCTGAACATGGGACTGGGGCGGTCCTTTCCCAGACCATTGACGATGGCCATGACCAGCCTGTTGCTTTCATTAGCAGAATGTTACTCTGCAGAGAGCAGTGTTGGCCTGTCATTGAGAGGGAAGCCTTTGCTGTGGTTTGGTCCCTGAAGAAGTGGAGACTGTACCTGTTTGGTACTCACTTCCTTGCCCAGACCTATGACAGGCCTTTCAGATGGCAGATGCATATGAAAAGTGGAAACCCTAAACTGTTGATGTGGTTCATCTCCCTACAGGGTATGGACTTTACAGTGGAGCACAGACCTGGGACTGACCATGCCAATGCAAATGGCCTTTACAGGATTTTCCACTTAGATGATGAAGACTCTTGGGAAAAGTTAGTCCCATTCTCTTTCGTTTGGAGGAGGGTTGTGTTGGAAAGTGCCTCTTTTGACATGGCCACCCCACTTTTCGCCTTGCATCCGATTCAATGTTGACAAAGGTACACTGGGTTCCTTCTATCCTGGTTCCCAGTGCCAGATAGCTTTTCCCAAAACTTAATTGTACTACTGATACCTATGGCAAGGAGGCAAAAGAGGGTCCCTAAGGGCTGCACATGTATTGTGCCACTCTAATTGACCTCTCAGCCCAAACATGCAAACTGCCATTTCAGGCTGCATTCCATGGTGCAGAAAAGAATGAAGACACAACATGGCACACTTCCTGTGCGCCATGTCTGCAGACACTACATGCAGTACAGGTATGCTTTGAATAATAGCCACTGTACTGTCACACTTGGACTTCGCAAACTCAATATATCTGGGCATGCCACTCTTCCTCACCAAGCAGCTGCAAATGGTCCTGAATCAGGCAGCCAGACTGATCCTCCGGCAACCTAGGTAGCAACCGGCCTCCCCTCTACTTGAGGAAACTGCTCTGACTCCCCATCCCTCAACACTGCATTTTCAAAACTGGCTGCTTGATCTTTAAATCCCTTCACAGTTGTAGCCCCAAATTACTAAATGACCTGATACTAAGGTACATCCCTCAATAAACCTACGATCAGCTCACCTTCTGCTACTGTCCACCCCCATGTTCAAGCAAAAACGTCAAGGAGGCGGCAGAATCGCCTCCCTTGCCCTGAGACTGTGGAACTCCTTCCCCTTGGAGATCCGGTCATGCACTGACCTTCTGAGCTTCTGGAAGTCCCTTAAAACCTGGCTATTTGTACAGGCCCACAATTAACTTCTCCAATGGAAACGGTCAAATCCTAGTCCAGAGCCATGAAACCAATTGGTGTACGCGCGCTTTACAAATCATTTTTAACATTAACATAAGTCGCCACTACAGCAGGCCTTACAGCCCAAAGGCAGGAAGCACTGTACTACATATGTAGACATATCTGCATGAGCAGATATGCCCCTGTGATGTCTAAGTCTATTTTTTAGATATTACAAGTGAACGGGGGAGCCATTTTGCGTGCATGTGCTGGACACTGGAATTTGCGATTTCTTCAGCAACATGATGGCTTCACTAAAACTAGAGATAGTTGGTATCCAACATCTTGTTTTAATAAACCCACACTGATTCCAGTGATGGATGTATGAATACATGCAGCCAGAGGGCACCTTAGAGGTTCCACCTGAAAATCTTCTGACTACTAATGCTCTGATTGACTGGTGTAGGCAGGGGGAATACCACCCCCTGACCCTGGCCCATTTGGCACCTGATTTGAATTTGACTTTTAGAATTCCACCATCTTAGTCTTGGTGGAATTAGGCCCTCTGAGTCAGGGGTAGGACCACTTCTCAGAAGAAGTGGTCATATAGTGGGTGTAGACACCCTAAAGGTAAGTTGTCCTGTCACACCCCGTAGCGCTCCAAAATTGAGTATTAAGGTGGCACCCCTACAGCAGGAACTTAGATTCGACCGATCAGGAATAGAGGACCAAGAAGAGCATCAAGAATAGCGAGAACTGAAGACTTCTGGCAGTTTTTGGTGCCGTACCCTACCTGCCTGCACCAGTCTCGACAATCATGACCAGCAACTAGTCTTGCAGCTGACCAGCTTCTAAGAACCACAGGAGATTGCCAGCCCTTCGCAAATTGCCTTGGAGTAGAGGACCTACTCCCCTGCAGTCCATACACACCAAAGTGCAAAACCCGGTTTACTGAGTTGCCACTCCACGGCCAGCCCGACGCAGCAGCCCCCAGGAAGAGGTACCAGTGCTACTGGAGGTCATCGAAATTGAGGGTGATTTGGAGAGTTATAAATTATTGCCTCAATAAAGAAAGGAATTATCTGCAAAAATCAACTTTGTCAATCTGCTACAATGTTGCCACCCAGTAGTAATATTGAATATTGGGAAGGGGCAGTCCTCTTCTCTGCAGGGAAGGTGTAGAAATTTACTTTGCATTGAGATTTGTGATGAGTCCAAATATATGAAGTGATGAGTCCCTTGATATTTTTTTTAAAAGTGTTTCAAAGATATATGGTTAATTCCCTAAACAGATATAGTAGTTTAGGAAACATGACCATCTTCATGATGTTCATCCACCTACTAAGGTAATATGAGGCCTCTCCCAGTTTGCTGGGAGCTTCGTAATTTCCTGATAAAGTGATTTGGAACTGGAAATAAAAGGCCTGCATACGTTGACGAAAGCCAGATCCCCTGATAATGAATATTCTTGACCTCATAGGTCTGTTTAGTGTTCTGATACGACCTCGGTTTTCTCCATGGTAAGTTTGTACCCTGATAAACGTCCAAAGTCCATAGTGGGTTATTGTAATATCGATGGGGCCTTTATTACATTAGGTGTAATGATGAGGAAGTCATCTGCATAATCCAAAAGTTTGCCTGATACTTGGGGTGTTTGGACCTGTTGTATTAGAGGGTTATTTCGAATTAGACTAATTAATGGTTCTAAATTTAGAGCATAGAGCCAAGATAATAATGGGCACACTTGTTGAGTGCTTATGTGCTACAACATTGTGTAGCCTTCTTTCCATTGGTTAATGGAAAGCAACTGGGGTTTTGATACATTTCCTCTGTCTCATGTATTCTCTTGTGGGAATTCCCAGATATTTAATTACATCCCATAAAAAAAGGCCATTTGACCCTATTGAAGGCGTTTTCAACTTCTAGTGCGAAGAATGGTAAAAGTGAATTGGTAGTTTCTGCTCAGTAAGTTAAAAAAACAGCTAGATTGGTGTTGGACACGATATCTAGCCCATGAATTAACCCAGGCTGCCATGACCAGAATATTTTATTGAGCTTAAAAATGTCTGATAGCAAGTGTCCCAGTATATATTTTATAATTTTATAATTGGTGGAACAGGGCAAAGAAACCCATTTGCTGCCGTGGTAATTATTTTTTTGCAGAACACCATTTTAGCAAAATTCCAGGACTCGGGAAGTGGAACTCCTTTCCGTAACTTTGTGTGAAATAGTAGAAGTATTGCTGAGATAAAATAGTGAAATATTGCAATTGTATGGTATCCACCAGTGGTGTTTCTGCCTGGGGCAGTTTTAATAGCATGGGTTATTTGTTGCAATATATTTGGAGAACTAAGATCCCTCTGGTCTAAGAGCGAAAGGGTGGACAAGTTGCATTTCATCAGAAACCTAGCTATTTCTGAGCTGTTGGGAGACAGTGAATGAGTGAAGTGACTGATATGTCAGAAACTCATTAGTAATTCCTAACTTTTTGGTTACAACTTGGCTGTGTTGTGTGGTAATTTCCATAATACTGGTGTCTTCTGGCCAAGTCATGTGCCGATTTTATTGGCTGCTTTGAGTCTTGAGTCTAGTATACTGATCTCCATAATTAATTTGTGTGTTGATACTATTTATCATTGTCTTAATTTTGGAGCCAATTATTCAGAGCTCTTGCAACTGCTTGGGTGACAGTGCCTCTTTTGACATGGTTAGCCACCAGTTTTTGCCTGGTATTTGATGTAGTATTGATTGTAGTGCACTGGGTCCCTGCCAACTAGGTCCCCTGTGACAGTGCTTCTTCCCTAAAACCTATCCACAATTGGTACTTTGGGCCTCAAGAGCTGAAGAGGATCCCCTGGGATCCCCCTCACTAGGACCTTGCCACTGCCCTTGATGCTTGCATGCCTTTGTGAGGTGAAAACCTCGCCTGGGTGCTATGCCAGCCAGCACTGCCTATAGGTATAGGTAAGCCACCCCTCTAGCAGCACTCACAGCCCTAACGCAGGGTGCACTATACCACGTGAGGGCATATCTGCATGAGTTGATCTGCCCCTACAGTACTTAAGTCCTTTCTTAAATATTGTAAGTGCCAGGGAAGCGATAAGCAGTACATTGGCTGGAAAATCAACAACTTGAGTCCCCCACACCATGATTGCTTCGCTGAAACCAGGAGTGTTTGGTACCAAACAGTTCCTTGTAATAAATTCACACTGGTGCCAGTGTGTGATTTATTAAAATGTGGACTCCGAGAGAACCGTAAAGGTACCCCCCTGAAAACTTGCCGACCCCTGGTGTTAGCGACTGGCTTTAGGCAGCCTGCCACACACACATATGTTTCTGGACCCCTGGGTGGAGAGCCTCTGCTCTCTGCTCTCTGGAACTAAGCGCAATGTACATCCTGGGCAGAGGTGTCACACCTCTTTCTCCATGATGGGTCAGTGCTCGAAGGGGAAGCTTCAAAGGCCTGCCTCCTTTGTAATGCTACCTCCAGCCACTGCTGCTAGCAGTAGATGGCATCCCCCGGTTTAGACATCCACTTTGGGCTGGAAAACTGGCAGTAAAACCTAGAAGAATAGGAGGTGTGCCCACCTCTGCCACCTCCACCCCTAAGGTGGGGGAGGCAAGGTGAAGCACATCTTTTAGTCCCTGCCATCTTGAAGATGGGAAGACCCCTCCAACCAGGGCTAGGTCTTTGCCTCCTCCCCAGGAGGGTGGCATAATTGAGGGTGTATCCACCCCAGGTAAGGTACTCATTGGCCCTATCTGCTACTCTCCCAAAATGCCCCTAAATGTAGTAATTAGGTTTCTCCCCCAGACCTGTAAACTAGATCTGCGACAACCTAATAAGAAAGAACACCTCCCTGTAGAGAAGCCTGAAGATGACTGCCTTGGCGCCCAACCCTTCTGGCCTCTCCCCAGCTTTGAAGAACCACGATCAAAAGGCAAATGCATGGACATTTTAAAACAAGCTTGCAGGCCAACCATGCAAGCCTGTATTACAGCCAAATGGAAGACAATAACTCTTTCATTACTGCTTAACCCAAAAAATCCAACCACTCTCATCAACAGTGCAAAACCTTGTTTGTTATCCATTTCATTTACAATAAGCAGGCCTTGCATATACCTCTATTAGACTACACTTAGCGGCTTCTGCCACTTATATACAAAACAGTCAACATATGCAGCTCCATAAAATTCCAGTAATTAAAGCATTTATGGAAGGACTAAAACAGTAATTTCACATTCTATCTCACATGCTCCAGTCTAACGCCTAAATATTGTTCTCACCAGACTCCTGGAACCACCCTTTGAACCTCTGAATTCATGTGAGTTAATGTTGAATAAGCGAACTACAAGCGCTCACTTTAGAAGAACCTTTTTTTCAAATCTAACCAAATTAATTCGTACTTCGGACTAACCTAAAGTTCCTCATGAAGTAGTTCCCGCATTCAATGCGAATCAAACAATTGAACTACCAGTATTCTTCCCTAAACCAGATTCAGTAGCAAGAAGAGCTGTACAGACCCTCAATGTTAAGGGAGCATTAATGTATCACATTGAGAGGACTAAACCTTTTCGCAAAACACAACAACTTTTTGTTGTGTTTTCAAACCTCCAAAAGGTTCCCCTATCTCCAAATTTGGAATCCCAAGATGGATAGTAAAATGAATTCTAACTTGCTCCCACAAAACAAAGCTATCACTACCTTTACTCAACAAGTTCACTGCAGATTAATCTTAGCTAATCAACAAGCTAGAGCAGGTCAAGCTGTATTACAAACACTTTTTCAAACATCTGCTATCTGCTAAAGCTAATTGCTTTTGGGAGCACCGCTTTACATTCTATGCTTAATCATCTGTATCTACAGCCAGCACATGCTACAAATGGAATATGTTACTTTCCCTGTAAGCATCTTTTCATAGTGCGTGTTGCCATAGATTCATATGCACCCACCCTCCTCCACGTGAGCTACTGTCTGACGTATTCACTTCTCTACTAAAACACTCAACCTTATCTTAACTTTACTCACATAATTATCCTTTCTGTCACTAAACGGCTCCTGTCCTAAACTCACCTGATAAGCCGAACAACAATCCAACATAGGAGCTCATGAACATGCGCAATACAGACTATAGGAGTTACATTTCCTTGTGACTTGAAAGACTACTTTGAAGAAAAACAACTTGCAAATGTCAGAGCCCAACACTAGATGGCAAGAGTATACTTAGCATATGAATCTACACCATTGCTCGCTATGAATAGATGCTTACAGGGTAGGTAACATATTCCTTCCTCTTGCATAGCTCTGTTTATAACCCTGCCATTGTGGCAGTGTGTTTGTAGGAGGGTTATTGAAGAACTGGTGAATATCTAGCAGCTACACAACACAAGTTTGAGTATAGAGATGGGAGAGCCAGAGCTAGCACCGGAAATAAACAAGCATGATCAAGAAAGACTTGTCTAACGTGTCTGAGCACTAGAAAGAGGAGGAAGTCGACCCTGCATCGAAGACAAGTGGCCCTCGAATAAAGACCACAGCCAGGGCCATAAGTACGCTTCTCACCTTTGTGCGATCACATAAAAGATCTCCTACCGAGGTAAAGTTCTTCTCTGCAGGGATCGGACATCAAGCCCTGAGCACAGACACACAAGACTGCAACCTCCAGGGCCTCTTCTACCTTTGGGCTTCGGCCATCACTGCAAGAAATCTTTAGAGCCAACAAAGGTCAAATCCCACCCTATCCAAAGGTTCTGAGCACCCTCGCTCATACTCAAAGCTGGTTCCCAAGGCACCACTGAAGTCGGCACAGAATCCGCCATTTACACTGAAAATGCTGTTGATGCCGAAAGCTTTTTCGACAGCCGAATCAGAGGAATCAAGATGCCTATTCTGCAGAGACTTCAGGCAGGAGTCTCTTCATTCATCCTGTTATTGGGAAGATCTCAGCAAAGCCATCTGCACCAAAATCATCAGCCACTGCTTCGAAAAGGCTTGCCTTCGAGGGACAATCTCTTCCTAAATCCCTACGGAGCTAGCACTGAGGAAACATAAGGGCAGGAGCACCAGTCTGCTTTCTCTTCCTCCACCACATCGCTTACATACATCCTCTCGTCTGTCTTCACCAGAGCCACCTGAAGGGTCTCTATGTACCTTTTTGATCCAGGCAATCCATGCGATTCTACTGATTCATATGGTCAGCCACTAGATGCAGGGCTTATAGATGACCGCTGGGACTACGTCAATGCTCCCCAGGCAAAGTTTGATCGTAATCCTTACCCAGTCAGGGTAGCTCTGCCAGATGATACCACGGCCTATCACAAGATCATGAAGCTGGCCGGGCTTTTCACAAGGTAAACAAACTTGTTGTCCAGGAGGAAGAGGACTTTCATATGGAGACACTTCTCATGTTGGAGCAGATCGTGCAATTCGTGGCCATGTTTAAAGGCCTGCATAAATCTGCCACCAAGAATTTCGAGCGAAGGCTAAGGACAACTAGGGGTAAGAAGCAGTACAGACCCTCACCCAGTGACCATATTTTCATCAAGGACTAAGTCCCCCAAATACTTGGTGCTCCACACCACCTGCAGTAGAGCGTCTGCTCAAGCTACAGGTGATATCCCAATGCTTGATGAGGAGAGCAAGCTAATTGGCACAGCAGGCAAAAGGATGACTGAGGGGCATTCACTCACTTGCATATAGCTGGTACAATAAGTCGTTATGCATGATAAGAAGAGCTAGATAATTGACGCAGCAGGCAAAAGGCTGTCTGATTGATACCCCGCTGTGATTGTGGGCGGGCTGCAGGCTGGAAAAGCAGGCAAGGAGGCCAGATATAGTGGGCTATGCTGGTGTTTTATTTCACACAAAGCAGAAAACAAGTCATACGAAAGGGTTCCAAGGGGAATATCTCCGGGTCTTCTCTGGTCTGGGGTCCGTCTTCCGGTCCCAGGAATCCAGTGGTGGGTTTGCTGTCAGCTCCGCTGTCGGGGAGGTTCCTCGGAGGGCAATAAGAGAAAAGAAAAGGGGACCGTTAGTCTGGTTTGAGCTGTTACGGATAAACTGTATCCGTTCACCGTCACCCGGGTAGTGAGGGGTGGAAAGGAGGTCGTCAGGAAGGGAGGTATCGGGTTGGAGAGAAAAAAGGAGCGGTACGAAGTAAGAGTGTCCAGTAGGGTCGTGAGCGGGCAGGGCTTTTTACAGTGAAGGTGCTGTTCAAGATTTACAGTGCAGGTGTGTCTTGGGGAGTTATCTACGGTATATACACAGTGAGCTCCTAGCGACCTCTAACGGGGTATGTAACAGGGTACTCACACGGTCCGCCGCAACTCTCCAGTGAGTTGCGGCCGCTCTTCAGCCACCTCCTGAGGACTCCATCAATCTTAGGTCCACACGTCTTCGTCGTCGTTCGCCTGCTCTCGTTCTTCCGCTCCGGTCCGAGTGTCCTGCCACGATGCTCCGACGGCGTTCTGTTCTCCGCGTTCGCTTTTCACTGGTTCCGGCTCCACCTTGGGGTTAGGACTTCCGGGGTCAGAGGGAAGTGCTTCCTGTTGATGTCGGCTTCCGATTGGTTCCTGTAAAACAGAGAGGGGCGGGGCCTGCTAGTCATGGTTACTGTGCCGGGACTCCTTCTCGAGTTAGAAAAACGTCCGAGGGAGCTTCCACCTAGCGAACAAGATAGCGGTAGGTGTGGGAGGGGGCCCCGTCCCGGCGGGGATGAAAGAGGGACCGTATCACACACGCACTGGCACATAGCTGGTACAACGTGTCCAGTGTGATCAAACGCAGGAACTTTTAAATCACCTTGCCGAGGAGTTTGGGAAGAGGGGTCTCGAAATGATGTCCGATGCCAAGACCATCTCAAACGCCAACATCCGCTATGCACTCAATGCCATGGACAATGTAATGTAATGTATGTGGTCTTGTAAAGCGCACTGCTGCCCTGAGGCGTCGTGGCGCTGTAAACCGCTGGGGAACCCGTCCTGGCTATCCCTGTGAGATGGTCCCTACTGGGTATCTCCAAGGTAAAACCAGGCATCCCCGGCGAATGTGGGGGGCCGTTGTAGAGATGAGGCAAGCTGATGCCCAGAGTTGCCGAGTGTAATCCCTGGTTAGAGTAGGCACCGAGGCGAGAATTATCGAGTCCGCTGACCCTTGTCCACGACCCTGCCGCGTCGGGAATAGAACCCTGGTCCCGGGCCGTTCTCTGCTTCCGGGTCTGCCGCCTCTAACCAGTGAGCCACACCACTCCACTCCACAAGGCCTCTAAGAGGCATCAACATAGTCATCCTCCGGTGGCAGGTCTGGCTCCGCATCTCTGGGTTCAAACTTGAGGTCCAGCAGCATCTTCATCAACCACCTGTTTGAAAAAAAATATCTAGTAGCCCCCAGGTTGACAAGATGCTTGAATAAATGAAAATGAACATGATGATTGAAAATTCAATAGGCTCCCTGCAAACTTTGGCTGCCAGAGGGTCTTTCAAAAGCAACAGCCTTTGTGAGAACCTAAGCCCACTTTCCCCAACCAATGGCATTCTTATCTAAAACACCAGCAAACGTTCATGAGCAATCTGGCAGGTGTTACGCAAGGGTAGAGGTGGCTCTGGTAAAGGGACCCCTACTGCCAAGCATTGACTTGCTCAGTCTCCACCCCCCCCCACCCCCCCCTTACCCCCCACTAATCCCATCGCACATTATTGGAATTGCCATTTTTGCAGGGTCACCCACAATCTTTGTGCCTTCCTCCTCCTGCTTTTGCTGAATGTATTTTTACTGGCCATAGGACTTTGATCACTTAACCACTGTTAACCAGTGCTAAAGTGCATATGCTCTCTCCTCCAAAACATGGTAATATTGGCTTATCCCCATTTGGCATATTTAATTTACTTATAAGTCCCTAGTAAAGTGGTACTACATGTGCCCAGGCCCTTTAAACTAAATGCTACTAGTTGGCCTGCAGAACTGGTTGTGCCACCCACTTAAGTAGCCATTTCAACATGACTCTGACCTGCCTTCTCAGGTCCTCTATGAGTAGTTTAAGCTGCCATTTCGAGCTGGCAAAATAAACCGTTTTGCCAGGCCCAAAATGTCTTTTTTGATACATATGTCAATGTTTTTAAAACGTAGGACATGTTCTTTTAAGTTTTCCATGTCTTGATAGTGAAAAACTCTTACATTTGTTTTTCACAACTGCTAGGCCTATATCTCCCATAGGATAACATTGGGATTACCGTATTACATGTCAAGTGTGGTTTCCAAATGGGAACATATGACTGGTTCAAGTTTGTTATCACTGGAACCCAAATTTCAATTCCTAACTAAATTATAATTCAGAAAATGCATCTTTTAGAAAGTTGGCATTTTCTTGCCTTAGCCATTTGGTGCCTGCAGCCTGTCTCTGGCTGTATGACTTGGTGTAGTTGGGCTTTGTGTATTCCTCCTAGACATCCACACACAATGGGAGCCTAGGTGTGACTGACTGGACCATCACTGGCAGGATAGGAGGGAGGAGCGGGGACCAGCCTCACTTACACCTGAATAGTCTTTATCCTGTCTCCGCACAAAGGGCTGCATACCCCCTGTAGTTGGTCTAGAGCCAGGGCAGGTAGGGCATCTGTGCACTTCAAAAGCATGCATCTAGCAGCTTCTCCTCACTTAAAAAGGCACAACTGTTAATAATAGAAGGACCTCAGAATCCACCACTTCAGTACACTTCTGGACCTGTGGACACTCTTCCAGGGAGAAGGACTGCTGAAAGGACTGCCACTCTGCTGACCACTGCTCTGCAGTGCTGATCTGCCTGGGTGAGAAGGGCTGGACCTGCATCACTTGAACCAGAGTGATTCCAATGGCTATTTGGCTGGCTTCCTCATCCAAAGCCTCAGGGACATAACAGGCTTCCAACCATCTTGCACCTGTACTCTGCGGTCTGTGAGTCTACCCTGCCAAGCAGTGTCGACCCAGTACTCGACCCTTGGAAGTGAGCCTAAGGTCCTTGCCAGTGGAACCAATGCATCTTCTCTGTTGAGTGACACATCCCTGGGCAGAACCGACACATCATCGCTGATTCATGGATTGTACCCATCGCAAAGACTCATCACCCACTGAATTCCTTGAAACTGGTGCATCGGCCTTGTGGTGTTGTACAACCACAGTTCAGGTCCTCTCATCAATGGCAGCCTCAGCCGAGACGATGACGCGGGACTCCACATCGCAGCAGCATAGCTCCTTGGAACCAATGCATCACCTGCTGTGCGCCGCATGCAAGACTCCAGACTTCGCAAAGACAGCTGCATCAAAGTATTTACCACTGCAGCCTCGTCTCATCCCGGACCCTACGCATCGCTTCGGCTGTGCCGCTGCTTTCGACACTGTATCCCACCAGATTCTGTTGCAATGTTTGGAAGAGGCTGATATTGAAGGCCGGCCCTAGGCTGCTTTGTCTCTTAATATTTTTATCTAAAAGAACTTTTAAAGTGTTGGTCCGTCCTTTCAGCTCCCAGGCCTACTCTATTAAACAAGGGGTTCGACAGGGCTCTGCTCTGAGCCCAACTCTTTTCAACCTATATGTGCAACCATTAGCGACCCTAGCCAGGAGCGGAGGACTTACTGTGGTATCCTATGCTGATGATTCCCAGCTAGTGGTGGCACTATCTGATCACTCCATGCAGGATGCTCTTCAGATCAGGAGTGATTAAACAGCCATAGCAGATTGGATGACTGCCAACTGTCTCCACTTAAACACTAGTAAATCTGAGGTCCTGCTGGTGGGTAGAGACCCTGAGGTGTGGAACGAGCGCTGGTGGCCTTCGACTCTGGGTTATTCACCCGCCCCTAAGCAGGCGGTCAAAAACCTGGGAGTATGGGTTGACTTGGTCCTCAGCTTTCAGGTCCAAACCAAAATTGTAGCCGGGACCTGTTTTGGACTCCTGCGCGGACTCAATCCACTACTGGGCTTCTTTAACCCCACAGTCCGTCATTTTATTATCCAGGTTAGATTATGGCAGTTCACTTTATTTAGGCACTAATAAAGTTGAGATCCTCCATTTGCAAAGAGTACAAAATGCGGCCGCCAGGACTCTACTTGGCCTACCTAGAGCATGTCCCACAACAAACGCCATCCGCAGACTACATTGGCTGATGGTGGCGAAACACATTGAGTTTAAGTCTCTCTGCATCGCTTATAAATAGTTGTACCTCCATTCCCCGGATATTTTCGTGAATCTCCTCTCACTCTACATATCCACCTGTCAACTACGTTCCATGGGCCAGCATCTTGCTGTTGTGCCCCGGGTGAGGGAAGTGCGAGCGGGAGGGCGCGCCTTTCGTGTCCTTGCTGTGAAACTTTGGAATTCTCTACCTGCCTGTATTAGAAGCATCAATAATCACACTGCCTTCCGTAAAGCCATTAAAACCATCTCTTTCCAACCTGATAGGCCGGCGTCTGTCTGTCGCCTCGTCAACAGCTGCATTTGCTAGCGCTGGGACGCCCCTTAGCTGGGGCAACTGTGTGCTTCACAAAACTCATAGCATAGCACATGAAAAGGATGGTAAGAGGGGGGCTTGTCCCCTCCTGCGCCTGATTGTTGCGGATCCTTCCCGCCTTCCCCTTCTAGTACCAGTAAATCCTGCATCACCCTGAAAAACGACTCTACTGAGGACGTAGGAAAGTGGGGTTTTGTTTGGGAGCTATGTGTACCAGCACCCTGGTAAATGCAGTTACCTATTTTCCTCCTTTTATTCACCTTTGGTGTTTTTGTTACGCAAGGTGTTCCTAAATGGCCTCTTATTCCTCTACATGGGTCCTTCAGGAATGTCAGCCACGCTCTTCAGGCCCCAGCTGACCTTAAATTGTATTGGTTGTCTAACTTTCCCAGTCCAAAGGTCCTGGAAGAACCTTTCGTGACTTCACCTCCAGTTTCTGACAACGTCGCAGGCCTGACAGGCATATTCAGCCTGAACATCTGACTTGAGAATCCTGGGAAGCCAACAGGTCCATCTCGGGCCAGGGCAATGACACTTCCTGTGTTGCCAGTGTTGGAGGGTCCCCTGCCAGCACTCTGGGGAAGGTCTGTCAGTCGACGTGGTCCCGAGGCAACCCACCACCATCCAGATCATCCAGGCATGGCCTTGTTCCTTGCCTCATTCCTTGCATACATATCGCGCACCCAACCAGTGTTTTGTTGCCTTTTCCTCCCTGGAAGAGCTGCCTCCGTGCTTCCTTGCACGCCAGAGCTAGCAGTGAAGCAGCCCAGGAACACACATATGAGACTGCCCCCATGGTGTCTGAAGCCTCCTAGCACAACATAAGAAACAGGCCAGGACAGCAGGAGCAAGGTAGGTAACCAATAGCAAGAAAAAAAGAAAAATACGCCACTCGTACCCTAGCTCCAACACATTAGCTTTGCATAATCGTCAGGACAGGGGTCTTAAGCTGTGAATTTTGCATTACCATCAATGGTTTGTTTCCTTCATACGCTGCTCTAGTGTGCAGGTAGCACATCTGTAAAGTTATATTTGTCTTATATGGACAGCTTGTCCTCTGCCTGCAACTTCTTGCCTCGTGCTTTAATACCAACCATTTGGCATTCACATAGTTCTTGCCTGCTTCTGTTTCATCATCGTTTTGAATTTAACATATGTCACACTGTTAACCGCCCTTACCCCTAGTGTGTCCTGCCATATTTAAGTTGTACTTTTCAAGTTGGCTAGTAGTCACTCGTAGAAGATTTGCCATCTTTCACGAAGCAGGAAAACGTTGTGTTCTATACTGTGTATGAATTTAATATTGAAAGAATTTGTTAAACATGCCATTGGACCTTTTACCAATGAATAATTACACATTTTCTAATTTGTTTTTAACAGCTCAGCCGGGGTCCTGGTTCAGCCCTAGTAACCCTTCACATGGACCTACTTTATTCACTAATCTTTAGGCTGGATCAGGTTTCTAACCAACAAATGTCTGTTGAACCTCAGGCAGAAACTGACCTATTTCTGGACACTGAGTCTTTCACCACAGAGGAACCTACAAAGAATGAGGTAAAATAGTCTCCTTTTTTTCTTTCCACAAATGTTCAGAGTTTTCTTGTATCCGAAAGCTTCTTCTTTATACTACTAGTAAGAGTTCCTGGATCTTCTTACAGCCTAGTATATCCAGAGTACTTATCTATTCAGTAACCGGGTCAGAACTTAAGTGCCTTCAAAGATTTCACTTCTGATTGAGGTTCACACTAAGGAGCTCTGTGATGATTCCAAGTTTCTTCGAGAATTGAAGTGTAGCAACAGGCATGGCTCTGGTAAAGTTAATTTGTAAAGGAGTTTAGATCGAAAGGAAACTACTGCCCGAAGACCCGTTTTGTGATATGTATCACTCCTGAAGTTGTCTCCTTCAGAAGGTTCTTTGAACAGTATTCTGTGATCATGGGGCCCTACAAAAGTCTGTTCATTGCTGAAACATGGCAAAAATCGCTATACCAGTGGTACTTATCTTGTGGTCTGGGGCCCCGCAAAGCCTACTCAGGGAGTATGCGACTGCTTAGGAAATTAAATAATATTAATAGATTAATAATGTGAATATCAATAAAGAAGAAAACTGTCACATTGAACATTTTAAAATATTCTGTAAATGGGAAGAGATTTGAAATTGGTGGCTAAAAATTAAGAAAGAATCCTCAGAGTGATTCATGGTAGCAGTGCAAGTGCATCCCACAGAATAATGTATTAATGATCAGTGGCTTCCATTGAAAAACAACTCAATCTTTCACATTAAAGTTTAAAAAAAAATTGTTGTTTTTTTTGTTTGGCCATTAAATAAAATATTTCATCACTTGTGTATTTATTTTATTTCTGTATTTTTGTATATTGCTGTTTAAATTATCAAAAAATGCTTGGACTGGGGTTCCCGGCTTCTAGTAATGATTAAGTGAAAAGTCAAAAGGTTAAGAACCACTGCATCATACCCCTATCGATGCTGAACAGATAGCTAGCTTTTTAAACGTCAGTGGAGTCTACTTCTTTTTCTACGTAAGGAAGTATGTTTTGATTATTTTTAGGTTCTCAAGCACGGAAGTGCCCCCTGGCAGAGATAGCCTAACCAGTTTTGATGGGGATAAATAAACACTTTTCACTGGATTGGGTCTCTTCAGACAAAGATATCTTTGGTGCAGAATATTCCACATGTTGACCTCCTTAGTCTTAGTTTTAACTCTTTAAAACTGGGCACCTTTAGCTAAATTCGCTGCGTGTTGGTTTATAAAATGAAGGAATCTGGTTAGTAACTTCACATAGAAGTACGTTTCCTGGAGTTCTTAAGGAATTAGTGTAGCAACACAAGATACAGATTTATGTGTAGTTTTTCTGATCTATGTATAAAGACTACAGACAGTCCATAGTGTAAAACATAACAATAACAAAGCGGTGTTTTAACTTAGGAGAAGGCTGCTCTAAAGAACAGTCAACACACTGGCTACATTTATCCAAACTAGGGAGGCTTCCAGAAAGTACCTCTCCTTTGGTCTTTGTTTGTTGTTTCTGGCTTTTGCCCTTTACAAAAAGAAATATGGGTGTTGTTCTTGTATTAAACCTCTAACCCCATTTAAAAGGAGATATTGGTATGTAAAAGATAGATAAACCTAAAGAGGCCAGCAAAAGTAAATCAAGCCTTTTCAGTCTAAGGAAGGTGTCTTTGATAAAGCAGCGATAGACATAAAAAGTAGTTGGCAAAGCAAGGCCAAGCTACTGTAAAATAAGACCAGCAATCAAAAGAACATGGTTTGTTTTATAGCTGTTTTAGTGATTGATGAGAGAAGCGCAAGGAAGACCAAAGCGTGTCCAGGCTGACTGCCAAAAATCTGGATAATTGAAAAAACTGTTTTTGGAAACTAATAACCATTGAACATGCTTGTATGCCTGTGGGTTAAAAAATAGGTTTGTCCAAGAGATGGGGCTACAAGTCTTTTCATTTAACAAAGCAATCATGCTGGAATTAGCAACTTGGAAGATTGATGTGACAATGTGAATAGATGTGGTATACTCCTAGAGTACCGAATGTTGGGAAGTCTCTATGTATAATGACTTGCAGGTGATTGGAAAAAAGCGAAAGGCCCTGGTTAAATGGAATAAGATGCACTAGCTCATCTCGATAAGGGAGATATGGCTAGTGGAGTGCCCCAAGGATCCACTCCAAGAATGGTTAAAGATTTTTCTTCAAAGGATTTGTGTTGAAGGTGGCGGATGTCTGAGGTGCACACTTGTGTGGCTGCTACTCTGCTTTCCATGCATAGTGGTGTAGTATGAAGAAGGGCTGAAGATGTCACTGTTGTGGTTTACCCACTCCTGCTTATATTTAACAGTCTCTGGCTTATGTACAAGAGACTGATGTTGGTGTGGCGGCAGCCACAAAGTTCCCATCTCTGAGGTATTTGACTAACCATTTAGGTCCCTCAGACCCCAATGAACTGTGGAAGAGTATTATTGTCACTTTCTAGATACTCTGATAGCAGACTTCTGCAAATGATCTACCTTCACAGTGGACAAAAAAGTAAAAAAATAAAAATTAAAAACAAAAATGAACTAAAATGTAATTTGACTGCAGGAAAATGATGTGAGAAAATATTAGATGTTATGTTTTCGTTCCTAAGAATGTATTTCGTACTGTATTTTTACCTTCATAATTCAGTATGTCAAGCAGTAGGCTGTAAAACCGGTTTGCAGTGCACTGTGTCACAAAGTTTATTGTGTATCCAGTGGTAACAGAACTTGCGGTTTGGCATGATACATCCAGGACAGCAGCCACAAAGTGCGGTACAATTCTTTCATCCCAACCTGAATGCTCTTTTTCTAGAGTGCAATTAAAACGTTTTGTGAATGCTGTTGAAATACACAGCCATTCCTCAGCCCTACTTGAGTATTAACACTCAACGATTTTCTCTCTTACAAAATGTAAACCCAAAGTTTTTTTTTAACTGAGAGTTACTATGACGTGAATTTTTAATTGTGAGAACTAAAGTAACATTCCATTTGTTTTAAAAATGTTGTACTTCACCTAGAGTTCTGTCCAGGCTCCCTTATCACTATACACGTGCAACAGATACATGCATTTTATAATAGAGTGAGTAAGATACGGAAACACTTAGACCCACAGGCAAAGGAGAAGTGTAGTAGCTCATGCTGTCCTAGGACAGTAAAGCTCTCCGTGTTAGCTTGTGTTTTTATAAGGTACTGGATTTTTAAAATGAAAAAAATCATATTTGTAGACTGAAAAACAACAGATCTTTCCTTTTAATGAACAAAGTGCGTGTATCCACGGCATAACCTACAACAGTAAGTGGCCTCTTTGTGTTCATAACACAGAACAATGAAACCATGCTTGGAGGAATGCAAGAAAAACAGAAATGGCGACTTTATCTAGAAATATATAGTGCTTAAAAGAGCAAACACATTTTTAGGGCTTTCCTGAAAGCCAGTTGGTACTAAGTTTACCCAAACTATGTTTGCAAGCGTTTCCATCTTAGGAAAACGGAATAACGTTCCTATGAATTGAGTACACTTAACATGGGGGAGGCGAAGGAGCAGCAGCACCCTAAAACTAAGAGGTCTGGGCTTTCTATAGAGGGAAATATTATTGGCTAAGCAAAGAATATTGTTGTGAACTAGACACAGACACTTGAACGACATTTTTAAGTGACTAGGGTAACAGTGCAGAGCTTTACAGGCACCCAATAAGTATTTGAGTGTCTTCAGCATCAAAACAATGTGAACCACAAAGTTATGCACTCACTGTACTTTGGGTAGGGCATATGCAAGGAAACCAAAATAAGATACCATTGCCTAGTTGCATCAGAATATATAATGCCACCACCTTAGTGCTGTGTTACCTAGCTTTAAACATGGAGGCTTTCCTCATTAAGACATCACATAAAAACAGAATGTAGACACATCATTGGTCTGTGCATTAAAGAATATTTCTTAGTCCAAAACCTCTCTTGTCTTGAGAATTCACCTTCAGATTTAGTGGTGGCGGGCCAGATCCATCTCTCAAATGTTTGTCTTTTCCAGTGAGCAATAACTGTTTTATTAGAGTTCATCATCAGGAAGTTGTGTCTCTTCCACTTCTGTATTACTAAGCGACACTTGTATGTGCAAGGCTAAGCAAGGAGCTTGTTGATCCAGTTAAGTGTCCTCGGTATAACAGAGAGCAAAGTAGTGAAGGGATCATTTAAACATGGTAAGAAAGCAAAGATCAAGATATGAAGTACCAAGTGGATCATGGGAAACCACACACTGAATGGTCAGACTTGTGGATGGAAATGTACTCCTGTATTCCCTTTGGAGGTCGACATGTTTCTTGCCCAAACTGTCTTAAATGATCCGCAACTCTTCAGGGCCAAATATTATCTAATCTTCATTTAAAGGTGCCACGTCTTGTGTATTTATAGTGACACCAAAAGTTGAATTACTATCACTCTTGTGAACTTCGGTATATATCGGTACCTATTAAATACATTTGTTCCCATCCATTCCGGCACTCACCCCACAAGAGTAGGGCCCCTTAGGACACATGAGAGGTGCAGCCTTTCATGGTTGTTTGTTGCTTTCATGGATGCCAAATCCCTGCTCCTATCCGGTCACCATTGTTCCATCGGTGTCGTCTTGTAAGGGGAATACAAGAGTAGAACATTCCCTTTATATTCTCCCCTGTTTTGTTTTTAACCCTTAACAGGGACCCTTCTAAATAAAATGGTTGTAGGGATTCCTAGCTAATATCAATCACAGTTTGCACTAACCCGTTTATTCCTGGCACAACAGCCCCTTTTTAGGGGCCCGTTGGGAATTGTAGCGCCAGCCGAATGAGGAGCTAGCCCAATGATGAAGCATTCCACCTTATGGGGTGGGTGAGGTCTCTTGCTCCAAAAATGATTTGTGCTAGCTCTCCATCAGATTATTCAGCATCTCAAACAGATTTAGAATTTGTTCAATGGACCTGCAGGATGGCTACTTTCACACTCGTATAGCGAAGAGACATAAAGTTTCTTCAATTTGTAGTAGGTAATTCCCATTTCCAACATGCAGTGCCTTTCTTTTGGTCTGAAGTCCACCCCCTGTATTTGCTCCAAGTGCATGAAAGTAGTAGCAGCCCATCTCCATTAACAGAGAATATTAAACTAGTCATATTGTACGATTGCCTATTAAAAGCCCAGAATAGCACAAGATTGAAAGGGCACAGGACTTTCAAGCATTAATATTGCTATTGCACCACTTTGGACTGCAGGTAAACCTTCAAAAGTCAGTGAGAACCTCAGTAAAGGGTCTTTTCTATCTTTGAGCAACAATAGAAACAGCATGAGGAAAAGAATTTCCTTCTCAGGAAAGAGTATTATCAGTCCGGGAGAAGTTTGACTCCTCTTCAAAGCTCTCGGGCCAACAGCTCATCAGATATCCTCCTTCGTGTATTCCATGGCCTCTTGCATTTTGATTGTCCCATTTGCCAGACTGGATATTAGTCCTATTTCACAAAATCTGGAAGATCAGTGGTGTTAATGGAAGGACAACTGGGACAACACACTACAACAGGAACCTCCTGTGCAGTTGATAGTCACAAATGTATCTTTGCAGGAGCCCACCTAGGCAACCTTTCTGTTCAAGGTCTATGGCTGAAAAGGGAAAGCACAGTCACATCAACTTCTTGAAGCTTAGAGCAGTCAATTTAGCTCAAAAGGCCTTTGATGATGAAAACATTACAATTCAGGCAGATACCACAATAACTATGCACTATTTAAACAAGGAGGAGTGATGTTGAGATGTTTGTCCCTGCTAGCTCAGCAATGTGTAGTCACAGGCTCTATCAAGATTTATGCCAATAAATACAGTCCACGTGCAAGGAGAGCCCAATTACCAAGTAGATTTCCACAGCAGATTCTACAAAGAAACCAACATGAGATGGGTTTTAAATCGTGGCATCTAAGCAGAGATGGGTTTTAAATAATGACATCCAAATATCTTTGCAGAATGGAGCCGTCCAACGGTAGACCTCTTGTCCTTAAACAAAAATTGCAACGCCTCCACCTCCATGAGGTGTGAACCAGACTCTGTGAGAAATGCCATATTGATAAACTTGTAAACTGTGCCATTTTGATAAACTTGATTTCGCTGATCCATTTAGTCATCTTAAAACATAAGAATTCCCAGTTTCTACTGATCCTCATATTTCTTGTGTGACTGAGGCAGAGGTGGTTCCCAGATCTTTTACAGATGCCAGTAAGTAAAGTAAAACCACACACGAAGCTGATCTACTAATCGAACTTGCTGACCAGACTGCAAGATCACTTGTTCCACCCGAACCGAACGCCCTTGAATTTGCGGTACCATGGCTTCTAAAATCAGAGACTATGGACCTCTGAATTTGCATCAGTCAAGTATGGACATTTTAAAAAGAAACAATTCACAAGGGCTTCCTTGAAGTGGAAAATAATCATTTGTGGTGCCAACGGAAAGGTCACAATCCCATTTTGTCAAGAAGAGCCACCTAAATCTAACCAAATATAAATCAACAAAAGTCTATTTTTTTCAGGTCTTGCCTCTTCGAAACAATCGATCGCGTTGAATTGTGTGTTTCAATTTTTTTTCAATTAAATAATAATTTGCTGCCAGGAAACTTGCGGTACAGGGTTGACGAAAAGCAGCCACTACACATTGGCTAAAGAACATCTCATTAGCATACATCTGCAAAAATACCACTTGGAAGTTAGTCTACACTTTCACAAGTTACAATTGTCGTGATTGTGAAACAAGAACTGCACTCAAGTGTAGGTCAAACAACTCTGAAAAATCTTTTTAGATAATACTCGTGCTTCTACTGTAAGACTAAGAGCAGCTACAGAAATATTTTAAGCTTGCTACATCTATTTAACCTTTCTATACCAATTTAACATTCATGACCATCTATGATGAAGAATAGAATAGAAGAAATGGTTATAATTAGGGATGTTAAGTAGTACTCATGCTGCGGCAATCTGCAAAGACTGCAATTTTGCAGTCTGATACTTGTCAATGCCCAGGAACAGTGCATTGTCGTAATCTATTTTTGAGAGGATTAGTGCACCTATGACTGTTTTTCTGAGATCCTGGGGAATAAAAGGCAGGATCTTGTGTAAGATCTTCAATAGAAAAAAGCAAGAGAAAGTCAGGAGATTGATTGCTGTGTAACCCAACATGGGAGGCAGAATTTCTCTGATTTCACTCTGTCCCATTTCACCCTCTGCTCCTTAGATGTCAGGAAGGAGAAGAGTAGGATTAGAGCCATCTCTTTAATACCTATTGCCTGCAGCCGCCGCGTTAGCACCCTATGATTGACGGTTTCAAATGCTGATGATAGGTCATGCAGGACGGCTCTCTCCCTCCACCCTCACTCAGCGATCTATGAATCTCCTCTGTGGCCATGATCAGGACAGATTCTGTAGAGTGGCGTGGTCTAAAGCCATATTGGGTGGAGTCTAGGAGGTCATTGCTGGTTCGTCCAATATTAACTGATTTTTCTAAGATGTTAGCCGCTATAGATAGACATGATATTGGACGGTAGTTTTTCACCTCAGTGGGATCCAAGGAGGGTTTTTCTTAAAGATAGACCTATACGTGCCTTTTTCCAGGACAAGGGATAAATCCCAGAGCTAATCTCCTCATTTAGAAGAGGGGTTAGATACAGGCTGAACTTTTCTGAGACCAGATGTAGTGTGGCAGCAGGACAGTAGCAGATTATTAACTTTCTCTGCTGTTCGTGCCGAGAAACTGGCAAAGTTACTTAGGGTTGGATTCTCATAGGTTGTTTTATCACAAGTTTACCCTGACATTGGTGCCAGGCTCACTGTGCCATACGATTGAAGCTGCACCCTACTGACAAAGCCCAAAAAGTGTGTTCTGGGTTGCCTTTGTATCACAGTACCAACACAAGACTAACCGTGTTTGTGTTTGATATCTTACTTATCATGAATCCTAATGACGTGCAAAAGAAATTCTCACCGGTATGGTTTGACATGTATTTATCAGAACAAGAATAAAAACAGTTGTCTGGCCACTGTCCCTCTCTTCACACTCTGGGGGTGCTTCCTTATCTGGTAAATTTTCTTTCTCTCGCTACACTTCCTCCCTCTCTACCACACTTTTTACAGTTCCTATTTTTGCTCTCTCTAACCTCTCTTTTGGCTCTCTCTAACCTCTATCACTTGATTCACCAGTATCCTATAGCTTCCACCATTTTTTAGGTTGAGCCTGCTAGACAGCGAATGCATTGTCTGTTGCTACCCATATTGTGGGTTTTCTGAAAACATACATGGGTTTGGACCTCCCCCCATTGCTTACCATTGGTTGGCTTTCCTGTCACTTTCATTTGCCTACTTCTTATTAGTGTCCCAGCTTGTCAATCTTGTGTTCGGCCCTCCCGTGGAGCAGTGCCTCCTTACGATCTCTCTTGATTGGCTGGCTTCTGTGGTTCCACTTCTTGGTTTGCAAGCACTTTTGTTTTCTTTTCGGTTAAGAAGTCCACGAGAGTTCATGTTTTTTTTCCAGCTGTCTTACTTGTGTACTTCTCTCTCCCTGCACTCCATATGCTCTGTCGGCCATGCGCTTCTCCCTGTATCCCCCATATTGTGCTCACCCTTGTGTACACCTCTGTTGCTTTCTCCTCCCTGCGTGTTTACCCTACTCACTCCATGTGCTTTTTCATCAGTTACTTTTCCCCCCTGCTCATGACTGTGGTGGCCTTGTCAAAGCCTTTCTATTTTTATTCTTTATCAGTGCTGCACCACAAGAAGTCTCAAATGATTTGTTAGTTTTGCATATGCTTCATGTTTTCTTCACTTTTTTATTTTCTTTCGCTCTTACTCTTCATTTTGCGTACTCTCATTGTGGTCAACATGTGTGTCAGCATCTTTTTGCTCCTTTTGTCTCTCTATTTACGTTGGTCTCTCTATTTTTCATATGCTTCTTCATCCTGTCTGTCTGTGTCTTGCACTCCATTTGCTGATGCTCTGTGATTCTCCGTTCGTGTCTGTATTTCTATCTGCCTCATTCTCCATACCCAAGGCTATTGGCCTAATTTAGATTATAGTGGACAGCTTACTATGCACAAGTCTGACAGACGTTCCATCCACCTTATTACAAGCACCATAGGATATAATGCACTTGACCTAATGGGGACAAGAAAGCTGTCCCGTGTGTCTCAGTCTCTCATCCACCCTCCTGAGGTCGCTGAACAGTTTGACAGTCTACTCTTGGGCTCACTTTCATTGGGGTCTTTACTGCTTAAACCATTATTGTGGAGTCCTTTCTCCTTCATTGCGCACTTCTGCATTTCCCTATAAATTACAAATGCTGCTATTTTAGATTGTGTGGTCCCTGGAGCAGAATAGTACCTGCTCTTTGAACAACTGAAATATTAAGTAAATACAGTGCTGTGAATGCTGGTCTGTTTTGCACGGGGAAAAGCACAAATAGCATAATAGATTCAAATGGCTCCCAATCAAAGATTTTATCCACCTAAATCTACCAGTGTGTGCGCACAAGGCACTATTTTTGATGTGTTTCAAATAAGACAAAAAGAGAACTTTCATTTTTAAGAAGTGGTAGAGATAACTCTATGGCTGGAGCATCAGTTGCAGTGAGTTATGCTTGACCTGAAAGATTCATATCCTCTGCGTGTTCACTCTGTTTTAAATTTTCCAGTGGATGATAACGTACACTGTATGAGGATGATTCAAATAACATCTATGAAAGCGTTATTCATACATAATACGTTATCATAATGCTTACTTGTATTTGAAAGTTTGTGTCTGTTATTGAGCTGTAGATCTGTTACCAAATAACCTTATCCATATACCTTCAAGTTTGCATGGCGCTGGTTGATATTTTCAACTTCACAATTATACAATTTTATTTCACATACCCCCTTGCTAAAAATGAGTATTTCAGTATGATTCTAAAACTCCAAAACCAAGAGGTTGCTCAATAAAGTTATACCAGGCCTACATTAGAACTGGTTCTGATCTGAAATGGGTTCCCATGTCCCCTAGTAGACCTGTAAAATCTTGGGTGCTAAGACAAGGAAATTGGTTTCAGTTAGCCACTTGGCATTATACTTGGATACTCCTGAGGCAGAAAGCCGGGAGTTTAGGAATCTTAACTGCACAGAAATTTAAATTGTATCGCTTGTTGGGCACTTGATCTGGTGTATTTTTAAATTGCACTTACCAATCCCGAACAGGACTCTAGGTGCTCCGCCGAATAGGCGCGGAGAACCGCACTTTACCCCGAGCTGCTGACACACCCCACGCCCAGCTGGTAGGTGGGGCGGTGTACAGTCAGCGGACGCGATCGGCGTTTTTACAAAAGCAAACGGCGATGCCTTCGCGCAGCGGACGCGGGCAGCGGACGCAACTAGGGCGCGTCAAAGGTAAGCCCGTCTGTGCCCGTCTGCGGCAGGCTGGGGCTGGGGGCCGGGACCGTTATGCCACCCTTGGTAGTCCCGAGCCCTGAGAGCGGACAAGTTTACTCTGCAGCGGAACTCCGCGATATTGGGAGAACAACTGCTAGCCCACATGGGGCGATACTTAACTGTCCTAACAAGCTACCGCCACGATTGGAAGGCCCGGTGGCTTGTAGAACATGTACTTTTCAGAGTGATAGTTCTGCTAGACATGTCTTACTAGGCCGACCCTTGAGGGCCAGCACAGGGGAAGATGATCTTACCTACCTTCTTTGCAATGTTAGGTTCCTAGCAAAACATCAGTTCGAAATTTGGGATATGTTAAATTCCCACTCTCCTGAAATTTGTTTTATGACCGAAACTTGGCTGACTCCCACCAACTACCCAATGATAAATATTGCTATCCCGGATAATTATAAACTTATTCATCTGGATAGGAAAGGAAAAATGGGCGGCGGGATTGCCATCGCTTGTAAACAGCATATCAAAATCTCCTGGTCAATCTATTTCTGAGGAGGACTTGGAAATCAGTATTTTTAAAGTGTTATTTTCAGCTTCTGAGAGCTGGTCAGGAGCCCTAGTTTATCGGCCACCTGGCCCAAAAACTGATTTCACAGACAGACTAGTAGATCTGATAGCTACCCACACTGTGGCAGCAAATAAGTTCCTAGTTCTAGGGGACTTTAACTTTCACTGGGAAATCTGTTCCTTACCAGAGGTGAACAAACTGCTTACGGATATGGAGCAGCTTGGGCTTCGACAAAGAATACAAGGCCCCACCCATAATGGGGGCCACACACTAGACTTAATTTTTACTAACATTAATGCACTGGAGTATGACCCACCTTGGCCCCTTACATGGACTGATCACTCTTTGATTAAGTTCACATCTACGCGGCCCTGGCAAGGACTGAACTGCCGTGCTATTGGTAGTCATACAACGGTCCAGAGACCATGGAATAAACTTACCCACCAAGCCTTTGAGGTAGCTTTTCAGTCAGCTCCTCAGTCAGACGAACAGGGTGTAGGAAAAATGTTGGCAGGACTTAATGAAGGGATAAGGAAGGCTCTGGATGCTATCATTCCATGTAAATCTAAAGCCTGCTCCAATCGAATTTGGCGGTCAGCTAAGTGGTTTACCTCCGAACTAAGCCTGGAAAAGTCTTCCTGTAAGAGACTGGAAAGACGGTGGAGACGTCACAAGACGGCTCAGTCCAGACAACTTTTAAAGCAGCCTTGATAACCTATCATCATAATTTAAAGGCTGCACGATGCCTATTCTTTGCAAGTCAAATCAAGAACGCAAACAACTCTGCCAAAGCACTATTTGATATTGTCAAAGACTTTGTTGAACCAGAGGTGTGTAAGCAACCCACCATCGAATCCAAAGACCTTTGCGACTCGCTGGCACTATTCTTTCAGGAGAAAATCGAGAAAATCTATGCTAATTTTCCTCAAGAGAACCTGGCAGCTCCACTCGGCACTTCAAACCTACCCTTTGCTACGGCAAGGATTAACTGCTCGTTGGAAAGTTTCAGACCCATCTCCGTATAAGAGACCCAAAAGGCCCTAGAGTCCGCTAAATCAGGCTCACAGACAGATCTTTGCCCTCCTAAGATCATGGCACTTCTTTCTCAGAGTCTGGCACCTATGGTGCAAAAAATGTTTAACTGCTCAATTATGGAAGGGGCTATCCCCTTGCCCTGGAAAGAAGCATTTGTCTACCCCATCTTGAAAAAACCTACGGCAAACCCCTCGGAACTGGGCAACTACCGCCCTATATCCTTGCTTCCTCTTTTAGGAAAAACTTTAAGGGTGGATCAACAAGCAGTTAAACTGCTACCTGGAGGCAAACGGTATTCTGGACCCCTCAAAGTCCGGGTTTCGGCGGGGGTATAGTACGGAAACTGCCCATCTGGCAGTGACAGATTCCTTGAGAACAACGGTGGATGCGGGCGGTTCAGCCATTCTGATTTTGCTTGACCTCTCCGCGGCCTTTGATACCATCTCTCATACAAGGCTTGCGGAGAGGCTAAGCTCCATTGGCATTGGTGGTCTAGCCCTTAAATGGTTGAGACACTTTCTGACTGACCAGTCACAAACGGTCATCATGGGCCCTCATCAAGCAGTAAATACGTCATTAGATAAAGGCGTTCCCCAGGGCTCCTGCCTTAGCCCCACTTTGTTTATTATCTATATGGCCTCTTTGGCTAAGGCAGTGGAAGCTTTGGGGTTCGAAGTCATCTCGTATGCGGATGACACCCAGCTGCTATTTAACATCGGCCAGAACCTGGAAGTAGATAGACTCAGTTTTGTCTCAGGAATTACTGCTATATCAAACTGGATGACCGACAATCATCTCCAGTTAAATCCGGGCAAAACTGAAGTCATGCTTCTAGGGAAAGCCGCAGCAGTTTGGTCGGAAGACTGGTGGCCATCCCATCTAGGCCCGCCACCAAGGCCCAAACAGTGTGTTAACAACCTGGGCATCAAATTAAACCACACCCAATCTATGCAAGACCATATAGCGTCAGTCGCTGGGTCCTGTTACTACAGGCTTAGGCTACTACGGAAAATTCTACCTTTTGTTCCTACGGAGCATCGCAAAACCCTGACCCAAGCCTTAGTCCTTAGCCGTATGGATTACGGGAACGCCTTAGTGCCAGAGGTCGGAAGCACCTCTTTGAAGAAATTACAGGTAGTCCAGAATACGGCGGCCAGGCTGGTCTTGAACATGCCAGCTGGCTCCTCATCGCGCCCTATCCTGGCAAAACTACACTGGTTGCCGATAAAACAGAGAGCTTTCTTTAAAGTCTGCTGCCTGACGTTCCGTGCTCTCCATGGACAGGGCCCCCAATATCTTCAAAGGAAACTAAAAAAGTACACCCCTAGTCGCCCTTTAAGATCAAGCGCGCTCCAGCTGCTTCAGGTGCCCCGTATCGGGCTCCAGAGATCTGGGGGTATGGCTTTTTCCTATCTTGCCCCTAAGTGCTGGAATAGCCTTCCAGCTCATTTACGAGAATTACCCTCATATTTGAAATTCAGGAAACAGTTAAATGCATTCGTGTTCTAGGTTTCCTGTTCCCTCCCTGTGTTGTTCACCCTACTGGAGTACTCTGAGTTTAGCGCTGAGATGCCCCCCGGTGATTCGAGCGCTATATAAAAGAGTATAACATAACATAACATAGGAGACGAATGGTTCAACCTTAATGGGTGGAAAAGAAACCCCTTAAAAAATATTCAAATTATTTTTGTATTACAGGTTTAGGATCACTGTCCGTTTGTTCTCTGGGGGTTCCGAGTGGGGTTAGAACAAGTTTTCATCTCAACATTGTGAATTATAACTTGTAGTTATGTAGTTAGCAATAGCAAGCATTATAGCAATAATAGCAGAAAAAAGTAATACCAGGAATATTTGTGACACCCGTTTTAGACACACCAGCAGCACTAATAGTTATAGCATTACAAAATACTATAAGTATTATTGTTAAAACTACAGGACCAATAGTGATTGCCATACTACAAGTATTTGTGATGGCAATATGAAAAATCAAAAGCAGTAGTAATATTTAAAGTAATTGTACTACCAATAGGAAATGTGATACCGATATTTTTTGATAGCTCACAGTTGCCTTCAACATAGTGAACCATCCTGCTCTCATACTCACCCTGGAGTCTTGAATGGAATTCACTGATAAGGTCCTTCATTTGGTTTCCTTCTACCAACACCAATTAGTTCCCATATGTACTTCCAGATCCCAAAAGATCCTAGTCTGTGTAGCCCCCCAGGGTTCTATATTGTCCCCTATCATCTTCAGCCTCTACATGGAGTCGCCTGATGCTCTACTCACAGATAACCGCATCTGTATTACCATATAGTAGAAACTATAGTTGAAAGTCTCCTCTGTTCTTTTACTGAATGCAAAGCCGCGTGGGTTTACCTTTAACACAAACCTCACTTTCAAGGAACACATTGCTAAATTGCTAAAATGAAAAGATGACCTGTTGTTAGCTTTCTCTTCTAAAGACCAGGAAAATGTTTCTTCCAGAAAGCGTCTTCAGAATTGCTGTGTATGCCCTCATACTTTCATCTGGATAGTTTTACCCCCCTAAATGGGGGTGATGGTCACATCCCACCAAACATGATGGAATTCCATTGACTCTCTTTGCTGGCTCGCACCATCTTCAAAACCAGCTGCATATTTTACAAAGCTTGCAGACCTGCTCACCATCTCTGTTGCTTCTCAGCACACCCACAGCCAGGACATCATCAGACCTCAGACTAAGAAGTGTAAAACATTTTAAAGAACAAGGCAGCAGGCCTTTTCCATCTATACTCCCTTGAATAACACCCCCACATCCATCAGAACAACCCCAATGCTGCTCTGATTTAGGAGACAGTCAAAGATGCACCTCTTTAAAGAACACTGCATCACAATGCATTTAGGGTCCACAAACCAGCTCCCACTCCGATCACTCATTGACTTCATGCTTGTCTTTGACCATATACAGCTCTCTGCTGCCTTTTGGCTAAGTAGGTGCTATGGAAATACCACATACATATGTACATACATGCAAACCTAATAGTATTAATTATAGTAACATCATTATGAAAGGTTAGGTCACAATACTTCTATAATTTGTGAAATCAATACCAAACCCAATAACAGTAGTTATAGTAGCAGTAGCAGTAATAGCAATAGTAATACCTTTAGTTATAGTATTAGTTGTAGTAACAAAGACCCAATAGTAATCCACATTACGCATTTGATGGTGGTTGTGTTGGGAATAATATGGTGTAATGGGCAGACTGGTCCCAGAATGCAACATCATTCCTTCTATGTGATGGTTTTGAATATTCTAGCTTAGCATTATTCTAGAGTTGGGGCAATGACAAAGCTTTCTTTACTCTGCAATAATGAAGTTGTCTATGAATGTGTTTACTATAGTCTCCTTTAGGAACACAGATCATTTTTATTACACTTCTGTCTTACACTATAGGCTTATTCTGGATGAAGGGCATAGTAATGTATTTTTTCCGCAGACATCCCTCAGTTGATGCCTGGGAAGGATAGGGGAACCCACTTGATAGTTGCAGAGGATCTTGACTCTGTTGCCTTATACACAATATACGTAGGCCCCGCTCCATCCATCTCTACCACTGGTGACGCATTACATAGATGTGCAGACAATCCCACAAGATCATAAAATAAGTCTTATTTCATCATTTGATAATGCAGCATTTTAGCCAATACTATAACATACACTTAGAGTTATCTTTGGATCTGCCCTATGCCCAAGATTGACTAGCTTTCTTGTCCATTTGTCACCTTCTCCCCTGGTTTACAAAGTGAAACAGACTGTCTTTGGTAATGCTGGTTTACAATGGCTGATGTTCTTCGTTAAAACTAACTAGTTTTCAGTGTTTGAAACTATGATTAAAATACACATTGCTACCTACTGGTTTAATTGTTTTTCCTTATGCTTTACAGGTATTGCAAGATATACTTACAGCAACTTTGAAACATCCAGTGTTGGAAAACTGGTTCCTGGCTTTAGAACATCAGACTATTCCTCAGCATAATTTGAACCCTGTCACTGTAAAGCTCCTCTCAGGCCATGTCAACAGTGGCCTCATTAATCTGCTGAAGTTAAGTGCTCCGATGCTGGAAAACATCAATTGTCTTAACATGTTATCCAAATATTTTCAAGTTGTCACCCAGTGCATCTTAAAAGAACTCCAGAGTAGACTATCTGACTGCAGTAAAATGCCTGACAAAATGTCTCAGTCGCTAGTGGCTTTACAAGAGTTAAATCAGTATCTTGACACACCCATGCTAAAAGAGGTGACTCTGGCTATGCTACAACTTCCAGAAGATTGTCTTACTATCGAGAGGTCCAAGAATGAGACCACTAAAGAAAAGCATTTAAGTTTTTATGGCGAGGCTCTGGTGCAGTTACTTACAGAAAGCAACCGAAGGCAGCCAACAAAAGGAGAAATGGTAATATCTACAGAACATATTAAAGGATTGGGAATTTTGCTGTCCACATCTTCCAGTGAGGAACTGGCAAAGGTTCTTTTGTATGCCTTGAAAACAGAACCAGTATTTACACATGCAGTTTCAGTGGATGTTCTCATGTACTGCTTGGGCCGGATGACTGAAACCTGCCTTTCCATTGGAGCGTTGCTGGTCCACCATAGTAGACCTCACCTCTTCCAATTTGAGCTTTGGTGTTTGAAAACTGGACAAGTTAAACACCTGAGGAAATACATGGATGCCTACCTCCCTCTAATTGACATTTATCTGCAATGCAGAGAGCAGTACAGTTTTTCCCGACCATTACAAGGTAAATGGATTGCGATTTCTTTTGTAGCTAAAGCCTGCATAATCTTCTCATTGATGCCTATTGAGTTACATTTGGGTCTGATTCTGCATCAAGCCACCATCCCTAGAAATGTGTACAGCCCATCAATATGAATTAACATGAAACCAGAATCTGATTAGTTATTTATGAAAAAATCATACATTATATAGAAGTATGAATTTTGTCATTCCCAAAAGAATAATTGGAAGAACGATTTTGTCCCAAAGGTTTTGCAACATTTAATGGATTTTTTTAGGAAATTGCAATGCGGAGATCTTATATCAAGAAGATCGACACACATTACAATTTTGCATATGTTTGTCCTTGAAAGGAATGTGCCTGTGCTTTTCCAAACCTTTATAGTTTTTTCTTTATCAAGCAGCTGCACTGAAATAATATTTCTGACGGATACTTTTAGCCTCACATTTCCTCACCTTAAGAATATCCTCAGGCACCAAATTGGATCTGGAGAATTTTTTAGCAATGCTCTCACACTGCGGTAGGTGGCACCATGTTGGCCTGCGGTTAACCCATGTCGCCCCATGAGTGGCTGAGCAGAGCTGTATGTTTTTTTCCTTCAAAATGTATTTATTGTTTATAATAGAGTACAAGAATATGCAAGTAAAATGCAAATATGAAAGCAGTATTCAAGATCCACAGAGAAGCATATGGCATTTGGGACACACTGTGTGTTTCTTTACCTAGACATTTGGTTGTATTGTGTGTGTGGTTTGTATTGGTCTAATTCACATTTATCTTCATTGTTGTAAATACTTTTTTTTAGCATTTGAGTTTGAAAGCAATGCATACATAAACAGAGGAGCTGTATATAAGCACCACCATTTCACACTGATGTCTGTTTCTTTCTTTTCAAGCTCTTCAACATGGACCCTGAGCTCCGCTTTTAACTTCTGAGTTCCTCTGATGACTCCCAAAAACATTATATTGTGTAATAGGAAACTGTGTCTTCACCTAAAATGACAGGATTCAAGCCTGCAGAGACTGCAGGAAGCAGATGTGAGCCAGGCACCTGCATGAGCCATGCTGGTGATGCTTGGACTTTGGTCAAAACTCTTAAGTCATCTGGCAAGTGTGCCCTTAAACACCTAGAGGCGATTCAGGACCTGGAAGTGAAATTCTGCATCACCAAACATAAGTGGTCCCAATCAAAGCACGTGTTTTGATCCCACTCAAGTCACAGTGCAGCTCACAAGGTGGCTTCCACAAAAAAAACCTTCCTGCTAAAATTCTTTTAGTAGGTCCAAGTTGAATTCTAAACAGAAGCTCAAGAAAACCCATTCAGGATTTACCCCATCGCGCCACTTGAAGTCTTGTGAAAAGACAGAAGTATGTCACTTATCTTTCTGGCTGATGAGGTGTGATGCCCTGAAACCGGTCCCAGGATGCTTCTTTTCGGTCCAGGGCGAACCATGACAGTTCGGGCTGGACTGTTCCCATAAGGCACAGGGTCAAGACTCGTTTGCATATGACTGGTCCTAAACTGGGGTGTCATGGTGATCAAAAGAACCATGGATTTAACACATCTCTTGACTGGGGGGTGAATGTTTGATTTGCTCTGCATAACGTCCATCATCTGTGTGTCTTTTGCTTTCTCACCCTAAGCGTGCCAAGTATGCCCAGATGTGGGTCCTGGGCTCAATGTGCCACTGGTTTCAAGCTAGCCTGGCTGATATGGGGTGATGCCCTGACCCAGTCCTAGGATGCTTGTTTCCAGTCCAGGAGGACCTGTCTTGGCAGTTCAGGCTGGACTGTTCCCATGAGACACAAGGTCATATGGCTGGGTCTAAACTGGGGTGGCATTTTGAGCAAAAAACACAGATCTCTTGACTTGGGATGAATGTTTGATTTGCTCTGCATTCCGTCCATCATCTGTGTGTCTTTTGCTTACTCATCTTCCATGTCCCATGAATCTACACCAATCCCTCTATTGGTCTGGGTGTGGCTCAGATTTCTTAGGCAGTCGTCGACCTCTCGGCAAATAACCGCTTTCTAAGAATCATGCTGCAGATTTTTGGTGTGATTTCTGCTCCCTCTGGGCCCAATGGATTCCTATTGGTGTCCAGTCTGGCTTCTTCCTGCAGGTCCACTCTTGACACCTACTGCTCCACAGAGTCTGCTTCCAGACATGTGCCAATCCTGTCACTGACTTCCACTCCAGCACCAAGGTCCACTTTTGATTCCTTCTGTACTGATAACGATTCCACTAGCACCAATCGATGATCCCAAACCAATGTCGGAATGGTCCAGGCCTATACTTAATTAGGAAATTGCCAAAGCGCACTGGGTTTAAATCCAATTCCTCTGCCCTTACATCAATACCAGCAGAGGATTCACATTATTTTTTATCTCTGATTTGGACGCTGAGCAATGAACAGCCTACGTGTTTCAGGCCACCGATGATGATGAGGAAGTTGTAGAGAGTCCTCCTCCCTCATTACACAGAGGATTCATTGTATGTTGACCTACACACTGGGCTAGAATGTAGACTGGCCATGTGGGCCACCCACTGAAGAAAGCACTTCCTTCACAGTGATGGTTAGAAAAGCAGCTCACACACTAGAGTGGCAGTTGGCCCCTATAGAGACAAAAGCAAATGTATTGACTAAGAGTCCGCTAGCTCCCTCAGAGCCGTTAATACCGTTTATTAAATCCCTTACTTATGCCCGTCTGGCTAAATTGTGTAAGTCGAGCTTATGGCTGCCAGTATGTCTATGTTTGGCTAGATGACCTAGATCTACTCCAGGTGAACCTAGAGTACCTCATCAAGAACCCTACTTTTGAGAGCCTGATTGTTCAAGCCGCAACCAACTTATCCTCTGGATACGGAATCAAAAATAATTCATACCTTTTGGAAAGATACTGGGGTGGCGATGTGAGCTAAGAATGATAATGGATTCAACCCAGATCTGTTACTGGAGGTGAGTGTCTAGTATATGCATCTCACAGCATACGGGCTTCTGCCCGACCAGCAAGGTAAAATCTTTAAAGGCGGTATTTCGTGGGTATGGGGGTCATTGACTTGGTCCTGGACATGGGCAATGACCTGATCAGTGCAGAAGTCGTTTCCTCATTCCTTACACCTGGAGTACACTTGACCGCACTCTCCACTGTGCCTTGCTTCTTCCAAAGCTTTCCTGTTCCTTACTGGGCACATTGGTCTTAAAGATCAGGCTGGCGCTTGTGCTCCAGGCTCCAGGGCAGGTGGTCTTAGATTCCCTTAGTGATGTCCTCTCACCCAGCAAGGACACTAGCAGGCCTTGGCCCCAAGTCCTGGTCACAGGCTGATGTCTCAAGGATTCCGCTCCTCACGCCAGCTGGCTGCTTTACAGATGACAACGTTCGGGATCTCAAGCTCCCCTTCCAAAAGTCAATTTCCAGACACTAAATGTGATTTAGGATCTGAGTCTTTGAAGTTCTGTGTTTGGGCTCTGCTTATTTCAAAGTGTCCTCTGCTCCCAATTCCTCTTCAAAAGCAGTGTGTTAAAGCAGGAGTGTCTCCAAAGTTGATAGTCCCACAACCAAGGCCATAGGAGTGACTAGAGTTCACAACTAGATGTCATTCACAGTGATCTGTGCATTAAAAGATTAGCCTAGTGCGTCAAGCCCCACTCTTTATAATTTGCCAATCAGCCCAGAGTCCTTCCTTAGGTATGCCCAGACTCTTTCCTTTTGAACTTTTACTGAATCAAAGAGCACCCTTTGAAGTGTACAGGGGAAGCCTGGTCTTCCCCTCCCTGCCTACAGGAATGGAGCAATACACAAATCAGTCTGAGGGGATCTCACTCCCTCCTCTCCATGTTTCACCTTGCAGACCTGGGTCTCCCAAAATGGACTACGAGGGCTCTCCATGTATTGTACCATTCACAGGCACACCTTCACAGTAAATGTATATAGCATACATGCACTGCACAGTACTGTATCCTTCATATATTGTACACACTCACATACATCCATCATACTCATTTAACATGCACACCCTGCCCAAGACAGTTTGTTTTATGTGCTGTACCACTCATGGGAAACACAACAGAATGATGGATGGAGTGCTGAAAATGTTCAGCCACTCACCCCCAGTCACAGATCTGGGTTTAACCCATCATTGTTTTGCTCACTATGCCACCGAAGTTTGGACCCAGCCATATGCAAATCAGTCTTGACCCTTGCCTAATAGGAACAGCCCAGCCCGAACTGTCAGGCCAGGTCCTCCCTGCACAGGAAACAAGCGTCCTGCGACTGGTTTTGTAATATTACCCCTCATCAGCCAGGCTACTTTGAATCCAATAGCACAGCGAGCAAGGGACCCACGTCTGGGCATACGCCTGGTAACTTAGGATGAACATAACAAACAGAACAAGATGATTGGCGGAGTGCTGAAACTTTTCACCCACTCACCCCCAGTCACAGATCTGGTTTTAATCAATCGTTCTTTTGCTCACTATGTCACCCAGTTTAGACCCAGCCATATACAAATCAGTATAGGCACACATGCATCCAGTATTTAGCATTTAACATGTTCGCACTGCACCCTTTACGTATTGTCCCATTTACGGGTACATAGACCCTCCTGGCATACAGGTCACCGTCCGCTACTGCACAAGGCTACGGCATTTACCGCACAGCAGTCTTTTCTACAGCAGTCAGTCCTGGCATGTATTGGGACTACTGACGCAAGCAAAACTTTTTCCCCACCAATACAGAAAATGCAGAGGCTTTTAAATGGGGCTAGCTTACAGACGAGGACAGCCCTCTCGACCTGTACCTCAGGCCATTGCACTGTCAGAAACCGCTCAAACTAGTAGGGACAGGAAAGATGCAATATTTATTCTCTGGCTGGGGATTTATCATTCCATTTTAACCAATAAGTATCCCACCAAGAATCGTGGGGGTGGTCCTTTCCAATACTGTATTGGAAAGGACCACCCCCATGATACTTCGTGTAATACTCGTTGGTTAAACTGATTTATCTGGGAGGACGTATCCCCTTCGTCCCCTTCACTCACAAAGGTCCCTGTCAACCCTCTGGATCCAGCAAGGTCTCCTTTGTTTGGATCTTAAGTTTATCACAACTTATTACTCCAGACAGATGAGTTTTTACAGATTGTGCTATAATGCTACACTCTGCCTTTCAACTATTCCTCACCATACACACTGTGCACACTGGGCCATCTTTTAGGTACTGTACAACTCATAGGCACATATAATCCTAGCACGTGCATTTACTAAGCATGCAATGTTCAGTACTTCAGTATCCCTGTATTGTGTATTGTGCCTTTGCCAGGCACACGTACACACAGCACTGCTCACCTAACCAATATAAGCAAAATGTGAGTTAAGGACACAGCAGCAGAACTTAAAAAAGGCGTGAGCCTGTAGGACTCACTCCAGTGACACAGGTTAATAGGACCTGTTCACTCCTACTTATCACTACACCGTATGCTGCCACTACCACCCTTGTGCTGCTTAAATCCTTCCACCACTATGAGGGAAGCTCTTTGGGTTTCCTCCTGGTCCACCAAATCTAGAAACCATGAGACAGGCCTATGTCATGGACCATACACACATGATCCGGCATAAGGGATCCAGACATCAGTACAGTTGGTCACACAGGTCAGGGGTGCACATTGATTATTATGTAGAGGACTTTTCCATCCCAGCAGTTCGGTTTCACCATCAATGAGCCTAAGTCTCACCTGAACCCCTTTCATGGCCTTCTATTCATTGCAGCAATTGTGGACAATGAGACATTCATGGACTTTACGCTACTGCAGCAAGTCTAGGATATTCAGGATATGGTCCCAGTGTTTCTCGATCACTCTTGGTGTTATGAAAATAGCTCTGAATTTTCTTTGTCTACTGGCCTCATGCATCCTTCTCAATCTCATCCTGATAGGGGGTTTATGCGATCCCTGCAGTGGGTCCTGCCTCCAGGATGCCTCTCTGACTCCATTCAGATCTCGAGAGATGGCGCAGGATCTGTAGTTTGAGATGCCAAACTGGCCTAGGGAAGGGCGCTCCCAGAGTTCAAGGTGGTGATAGATGCATCACTGCTGGGTTGGAGGCCTACCTGGGAGAGGTGGAGATTGGAGAGTGAGCTCCATATCAATCTTATGGAGCTTTGTGGCATCAGTCTGACCCTAAACGCCTTCTAGACATTTATAATAGGGAGGCTGGAGCAGGTCCTTGGGACAACATAAACACCATGTGTTACTGCAACAGTTAAGGTGAAGTGGGGTCCTGCATCCTGTAGCAGGAGGTGCTGCATCTCTATAGGTGGCTGGACCAGCAAACATCTTGGTCGCCTACCACCTGGCAGAGTTCCTGAATGCCAACATAGTCAAACTGAGCAGACATCCTCTTGGGAATGACAAGTGACATCTTCATCCTGAGTTAGTGTAGGGCATTTTTAAGCAATGAATACTCACTGACTTAATCTTTTTGCCACAGTTGAGACAGCACGGTGTCAGCCATTCCTCCAAAGGGCTGGTTAGAAACTGCATTCCTGGTTTAAGTACTCAATTTCACCTCCACCTTTTGTGCTTCAAACATCTGTTGAAGATTAAGACAGACCTGGTGCAAGTCATTCTCATTGCCCCAGACTGGGCCCGGAGAGTGTGTGACTCAAAGGATCTGATTGTTTGTCCTTTGATGAGTCTTCCACTTAGGGAGAACCTCTTGTCTCGGGGACAGGGTAGATCATCCATGTCTCCACAACCTACATATCCATGCATGCAGATTGAGCAATGTCAGTTGAGTGCGTTTGACTTGCTGACTGAGGTGGTTGATATCCTGGCAGTCAAAGAGTCAGAGGCCCTGCCACATAATGGATCTATGCTTGGTCCTGGAACATATTTGTCTGGTGTGGTGCCTCGAGCACCGACACCTTACAAGCCAAATTGTCTGATGTTCTTTTGTTTATTTATGCTTTGTCCCAGCAAGGTCCTGAATTGGGCACAGTAAAAGGTTATTTCTGATGGATACATCTACCTGTGGATTCCTCACATTTGAATATCCCAAATCGCCAGCATTCCACAACGTTTCTTTACAGCGCTCCCAAGTCGACGAGGACGTCACAATGCTGCAACTTCGCACCCATCTCCGCATGATGTAATCAGAGCCATAAGAAGCTCTCATTGGCGTTCTGACGTCTGTTCCCTTTTTCCCACGCCTTCGAGACCGTTTTTTTCTAGGTTCTCAATAATACTAGGAAGTCTTGCAACAATGTGTCCAGAAAATAGCAACGTTGTTGTAGGCCAAGAATGTCTCCTCCCAGGAAGTCTGAATTCAAGTCCTGCAGGGAAGGTGAAGGTGAGATGTCGATCACTGACACACACAACTGCCTTTGGTGTCTAAGTTCAGATCACAACATTGAGGTCTGTTGTTCATGCCAGAAGATGAATCCAAAGGTGTTGAAGGAGAGGGATTTGATGCTGTTTATGGCCTAGGCAAAAAGGGGAAAAAAGAGGGCATCGTATATCTTGTCTGCAATCTGAGTCATTTGTCCCCATTCTTCGAAGTTGTCCAAAAGGAGGCAGAAGAAGCTGTGTCATGGTTCTCTACGTCACTCCTTGAGGGATTTTTCCCTGAAGTCTGTGTCCCAGGATACGAGAGTCCATGGAGAAAGAGGTGAGATTTCTTCAACTCAGTCTCTGGGAGTGGCTCCAGCATCCCCTTTGAATCCGAGAGCCACCTGGGAGTCCTGAGCCGAAGACAGGATCTGATTTAGTTCTTCCTCCGCCTTCACCTTGGGTTGTGCCTCCACAGGAGAAGGAGTGCCCGGTGATCCCAAGTTCAGAGTCCTATCCTTCGAGTTTCCTGAGTGCTGTCTATAGCATTTTTACAAGGGCTGGGACTCCAACTGGTCTGCCTACAAACCCCATTGGCCCACTTGCTTATTCTTTGGGAGGTTTCCTGGCACACTACCATCAGACACCATTCCTGCCATTTATGCTGATAACTCAGTTAAACTGGCCTCTATAAACGCTTGAAGGCTTGGAGGAGGCAAGTGGCCTTGATACTTCTCAAGAGTGGTAGTTGTTTTCCGCAAAGAGTATTGCTTCACAAGAGGTCTTGTCCCATCATTCTGTGATTAAAAAAGCAGCAGAGATGTTGGACTTACCTTTGTCTTCTACGGAATTAAAATCTTAATTTGTTGATGTAGGTGCTTCATTCATCCAAGTCATGCACTGAGCCTTTACCTTTTAGTGAGGCCCTTACTGAGCCTATTCATGATATTTGGCAGAAACCTATGATCCCGGTGGTAGTGTCTAGATCTGTTGCAAAATGGTACAAGCCTGCTCCAGGTGACACGTTCTTTTCTATGCTTGCTACAACCGAGAGCTTGGTGGTACAGGCGCCCTGCTCTTCAAAGTTGATACAACTCCAGCTGTCAGGGAGTCTAAAAGGCTGGTACAATCTGCAAATAAGCTTTTCTTTTTTGGTAGCATGGCTCTGGAGTCTACCAATGCCTCATATCTGGATGTTATGTTCATGCATTGATGGAATCAGCCAAGGAGGTGGTTTAAAAATTGCCTGATGATCTTCAGGAACATTTTTCGGAGTTGCTGAATGACCGTCATGGTGCTGCCCGCCCGGTAGTTCAGTCGGCCTGGGCACGGCGGACTCAGTTGCGAGGGAGATTGTGTCTTCTGTTGCCACGAGGAGACATGCTTGGCTGAGGGGTCTTGCATTTCACCGCGTGTTTCAGCAACATTGTTGAATTTGCTGTTTGGTTCACAGCTGTTTTGTGCAGAAGCTGATTCTGCCCTAGAGAGATTTAAGGACAGTAAAGACAAGGCAAGATCTTTGGACCTTCTAACACAGCCTAACTATTACAGGCAGTTTTGCAGGTTACAGGAGTTTTGCCGTAACTCATCATTTCATGGAAGGAGCCAATTCCACCAGCAACACCCCTCCAATTCCCTGTACAAGAGTTATAGAGGGCGGGGCGGGGCAGACAAGGTGGTGCTGCCCATCAGCCTTCTTCTTCCTCCCCATCCCGTGTCAAAGAAAAGCTGCCATAGTTCTGCCATCTTGGATCATGCTTGTCCAATGGGAGGATGGTTGACCTATTTTCTACCTCAATGGAGATCTGTAACAACAGATCTTTGGGTTTTGGATATTGTGGAAAATGGGTACTCCTTACCTTTCTAAGACTTTCTCCTAGATTTTCCTCCCCAACCCGGCTTTTGTTCAGAAGAACATCTTCTGCTCCCTCAACAGGAGGTTCAGATTCTGCTTCAGAAGGTTACAGTAGAGTTGGTTCCAGAGCAGTAGTGGGGTCAGGATGCTGTTTCCGGGATTTGCTGATTCCCATAAAGAACGTTCGTTTGCAGCCATGTTGAGTGCGAAGTCGTATCATTGTGACCTAAGGATTTTGAACTGGTTTCTCAAACAGGAAGGGTTCAAGATGCTGACCGTTGCACAAGGGCTTCTTGCACTGAAGAAGGAAGACTGGATGGTTTCGATTAATTTACAGGATGCGTATTTTCACCTACCTATTTTGAAGGTGGACAGGAAGTATCTCAGTTTTTACGGTGGGGTCTCTGTGTAGGAGAGTAAGGTCTGCTTTCCTATGGTCACCCCACTTTTTGCTTTTTGCTTCACTGGTTTTCGACTTAATGTTGCTGTGGGCCTGCTAATCAGACCCACAGCCCAGCTGTTCTCTCTCTAAATTCAATACAATGTACTTTAGGTACATTACCAATTGGGAATTGGGTCACCTTATGATCCCCTGTACAGTGTACTATAGGCACCCAGGGCATAGGTGCATCCAAGGCCTACCAGGGGCTGCAGCATATCTTTTGCCACCCCTGGCTGGCCATCCAAACTGACACAACTGGCTGTTCACTTAGCTGGGGCAAGGTCGTGTAATCACCCCTTGCTAAGATATAGTATTTCTATATCTAACCTTATATCTAGACACATATACACCTATAAGTGACATCCTATGGCAGGCTTTAACAATCCTGGAGGCAGAGTGCTTGGTTTTATGTGAGATGAGGCTCTAGCATGAGCTGAGCCTGTCTGCAGCTTTTGGAACCATGTCTTTATAGCTGTTCTAGGATATAGTCATACCATATACTCTTAAGTGCATTATGAACCTCGCGGTTAAATGCTAACTCTGGTTTGGCTTTATCAAAACATGTCGTGTAAGGTGTCATACGCTTTGGAATGCTACCCCCTCGCCAGTCCTGGCGACAGGGGTAGCATTCCACCCTTCTAGAGGGAGAAGACATGTTGTTCCTACTAATCCCGGTTAAAGTTAACCAGAGCCTCAGCATCACAAAATGGATGCTGCTGCCACGGACACAAGTCTGACCTCCTGCTGCTGGGAGTCCTTCCAGCGAGGGAGGCTTGGACAATAGGTTTCCTGTCTTGGGAGGTGCTAGCCCCACCCCAGACAGGCTCTAGTGTATTGGGGCAGGGAGGGCTGATCAGGAAACAGCTCAAGACCTGGCTGTTCGAGCAGTAGCGGACCCCCCCCCCCAGCGCCTTGAGACCCTCCGGGTGAGTAGCACGCTATACAAATGCTCTGATTGATTGATTGATTGAAAGAAATGAGACACTGCCTGGGGCGCGAAACTGGACAAAGGGAAAGGGGTGTAACCACCCCCCTCCCTGGTCCCACCCATAGGAGGGACCTAACAGGTAATACAGCCCCTAGATTTAGTATATAGGTAAAAGCTGATTCCCAAGACTTTAGATTGGATCCTGACTGAAACTTGAAACGAAACTCTGGACCTTGGACGTTCTACTTGAAGATAGAAGACTGAAGAATCTCCGTTGTGGTCAAGGAGTGACCACCCTGCACAAGCAGGCACCAACACAGACCCTGACAAGACCCGGACTTCGAGACTTCCTTCTGCCCGATCAACAGCCCCAGCAAAGCTGAGACCTGCGAAGGCGACGCGAGACGTGGGACTGGCCATCTTGGAAAGACAGCGAATTGCTTTCTGTGCAACTTCAGAGGCACCCTCGAAGTTGTGCATTGGGGATTGAGAAGCCCCAGCCCCGAGCACCAACTGCACCGAAGATCAGCACTCCACGAGTTCTGCGTGGGGCCCTTCTTCATTTTTCTGCTCGACGCGTCTGTCCGGTCACTTGCCCGTTGGCTAGTGGCCTCTGTGACGACGATCCTACGAATTTCCACCGCTGGTCTGGTTGCTCCAGACTGGCCCTTGCTCCCCTAAACAGGAGCAGCCCATCAGACCTTGCTGGTCTGATTAAGAAGCCAACTTCGATTCCTGCGTGGGTTGCCTTTGCCAAGGCTTGTTAACTACAATCCGGAAGCCGACACCAAGAGCCTTCGTGGGACAGTCCGTGCCTGAATCCTGGTCGTCGTCGACGCCTCCTGGTCCACGTGGCTGCAGAGACAAGCTTCACGACATCACCTGATTGCTTCGCGACATCGCCTGGTTCCTTCCTGGTCAGTAGCTAGTGACCCAGACTCTGTCCCCTCTGCTTTCAGGTACTCTTCATCCTCAATACGCCCTTGGATCCAACCAGACACTTCTCTCCTGGTCGCCGCAGCACCTTTCTCCAAGGCTCCATAGGATTCACCGATGAAACCCGACACACTTTGACACCTATGCACCTGCTTCCTGTGGGTGAGATAACGCGAGTACTTCGGTGCTCCTGTGGGTATTGACTATCCAACTGTCTAAGTTTCAAGTAGCTTTCTCCTAGTCCATCCAGAAGTTACCTAAAAGAACTAGTTTCCAATTCTTTTGTTTCCATTCTAACTCTATGGTAACTTGCGTGTGTGTAAAGACACTGCACACGCCTCCCGCGGGCCTCCTACTTCCTATCCTTTGGTAGTCCAGTGTAGCCCCAGCGATGCCTAGGCCTATCCTTTGTTTGTGACGTGGTTCTTATACCACTATTTTAGTATATGGTTTGAAGTGCCCCTAGGGCATTACTGTATATTGTGAAACTTATTGTATGATAATTAAGTATCTTGTTTTGTGCTTGTGCCTCTGACCTCATAAAGAGTTCAGAGGGGTTGTTTAGAAATAAATACATATATATTTTATATGTATCCTGTGTGGTGTCCTTTCATTTGGTGTTAAAGGGATTGCATATGGTAAAACAGCTGGCCTTACATGCCTTCTTGAGTTTTGCCTAAGACTGCTTTGTCCATGCTACCACTAGGATAGCTGGTCTATAAGGTTGACTTTACAACCATCACCATAAGGGTTGTTTGGACTGGTGCAAGGTGCTCACTAGAATAGTGAACATCATATACCAGGCCAACTTCTCACACTCTGTATTACCAGTTCGCGGAAACTGACGTCAGCATGCCAACGAGGGCTTCTTATAAATAGTATAATCAAACTAACGCATCAGACTGTTACAACAAATACTCTGACTTATTCAAGTGACATCTTAAGAAAATAACATTTCTTTCCAATATGTGGACCCTTTTTCCCCTCAAGTTTTACTTATTCTGAATTATTTTATCAGGTTTGTAGCTCTTTTTGTATCTCATCATCTTACATATTACATAAGTGAATCATAATAAGTGTCAGGTCTAACCTTCATGCGGCATGTATGTGGTGCTTGGGATACAATCATGGGCTCACTGAAGATAGAAAATACTCTAGGGTTTGGCCCAGATTGTGTTTTCAGAGGTACTGGAAGTGGCCCTTGTGGCATATATGTGGTGGTTGATCTTCAATTATGTCAGTTTTGCTCAATATTCTAGAATGGCTACGATTGGAAACCCCCGATTTCATATATACATAAAAATACACTTTAAGACCATTAGGGATGGGAGACTAATCATTAAATAGCCCTTTGCTGATTGGAGAAAGTATCTACATCTAGATTATCCTGTGGAGTCTGAAAATGTATTATCAAAGCTGTTCCCCTCTGAGGGCAAAATCTCCTTCGTGTCACCTAAAGATAGAGCAGCACTTCAGCTGATGTTATCAAAAGTCTCTTTCTGACCCCACTTAAATCAGTGCTGTCATAGACTTTGTAAGGCCATGTTCAAAACATTTGAACATATGTCTGCAAAACCTAGAATCTCTGGCACACCCATGTCCCTTCATCGTAAGATGCTTCTCCATCCTGCCCTATGATCACATCAGTAGTTTTGTCTCTGAATGTGGGTACTTCTGCTGCTAAACTGGGTTCTTCTGCTGCAGGTTCAACTTTGCCTCATTCAGCTCAAGGAATAGTGCAGTATAAGATGCATACTTTTACTTCAACCGCGCTGGCTCCCGTACATACATTTGTGTCATTGCCTGTAATTTACCACTGGAGTAAGTTTTGAGCGAGCACTAAATTAACACATTACATTTAAATGGAATGCCATTCAGACTTGTGCTTTCCCCTTTTTAAAGCATTGCTCAACATTATATTTTAGGGCCGGGATACTGTATGGTTAGGTCTAGTATTGAATCACATCTGGGTAAAGGATTTTGAGTTACCTTTCTAAAGCCAGCTTCCAACCTTGAAGGAGTTTGCATTGCTGTCTAGACCTTTATGCGCGATGCTAGCATCACCATTTGCTATCAGGAAAACGCATGGTCTACCTATTTTGTTTATAATTTGTCTCATTCGTTGTTTGATAGATTCATTTCTGGAATAGAGGCAAGATCTCCTTTTGTCTTCCTAAAGGGATCACTGTTCCCTTTCGCATGTCAGCAAACATATTTTTTCCTCAAAATTAATGATAAAACATAAAATTGTTGTGGATGAGTTGGGACATTAATATGACACTGTTTACTAAATAATTAAAACATCAACACACCTCCGTAACAAGTACCTCGCATATTATGTTTTAGTACTCCAGCTAATGAGGATTGTTTTATTTACATTTTTTTTATTTTACAGCTTTATATATCGCGAATATGACCCTAGGGTATCGGTATCAGAGCCCATTACACGAGCACCAGTTGCGTTACATGAGGACACATTCATTTCTGTTAGGCACCGAGAGATTAAGTTATTTGCCCAGAATCACAGGATGTTGAGGGTTCTTGCTGAGACTCCAACCGGGGTCGTCTCCTTAGAGGTCGACCGCCCTAGCCATTAGGCTAACTCGTCATCCCAGCAGATATTGGACGAGACCGTATGATTGTCACTGTGTGGGAATTGTGCTCCACACTGGGGGCATTTTTTGAACGGCGTCCTTTCCATGAGCCGTAGGCCCAGCGGTGTTGATAGGCCCCGTGGCCCGGGTCGAAGACCGGAATCGAATAGATGGAGGTTGCGTCGAAGTTTGAATAGGATTTGAAAAGTTATAGATGTTTTGCGCATTGAAAAAGTTATAAAACGCAGTTTTCGAATCAGTGCGCAAAAGTTGCATCTGAACACAAAGGCGGAAAAAAGCATTCTAAGGATGGAGTCTATGCCCATGCGCACTATCGTCTTATCTCGTGACTACAAAGACTTCTTCCAAGACAACAACAAGGTGCAACCATCCTGCAGCTCTACATGTCAAGAACAGATGCATACTGGTAAGTAGCATTTTCCTTTCACACCTCAAAATCTCTTAAGACTTGCATCCAGAGATCGCTTACATCTGTTCCAATGCATCTGGCGAAATGAGTGGCTGCTTTAGACGTTCCCAGGAGGAGCTTATTGTTCACTTTGGCTAGTTTGAGAAATTCATCTTACTTCTTAATAATAGAGTGAATCTCTTCAGAATGTAGGATTGGTTTTCCAATTGTTAAAACATATATTTATAGGATGATGATGTACGAGTAAAGAGTGCATGCTGTTACAGATGACTATTTTGTAATTCTGCTTTTTACTAGTGTCCTCGGCCGCCCTAGAAGTTTTAAGAGATGCCTTTTGGAACAAACTGATGACAGTAGTTCTAACAAATCCACACAGTGAAACGCTTTCCCTGCAGTTGGAGGTGTTCTCCAAGTTAATTCCAGCTGCAGAAGAAGAACAGCTGTTAGTTATCATTGATCAACTCCCTGGTATCTTGGCGCTGCCTGAAAATCACCAAAGGTACATTTGCTTTTTCCTTTACTTTCTCATGCAATCTTCTTAGTTTGTTAGGTCATGATATAATCACGTTCAAGTTAAGATTTACCTTCTAATACCATCAAAACAATAAAAGAAGAAATACTTTGGGGGCTGATATGTTTTGTTAACATGTTCACATTTAACAAATCAATGAATCCTTTCTTTCACTGAAATATATCTTTCGGTTCAGACCTGACATTTGAATTCAGAAGGTGGAAAATAAGGTGGTGCAGGGAGGACCTGCCAGGGAGGTTAAAGTATTTCTTTACAAATGGCCAGGGCTTCTGAGAGCAGAAAGAATGAATGTAAAGAAAGACTTTTGATGGCTTACTTTATGTAATGGGACCTTTAGGTATTAAATGCACTCACTTTTTTTAGGTCTCGTCGCGATTACAGCGCGAAGCGCTGTCTCGCCAGAGACCTATAGGCACCGGCTCAGCTTCCCAGGAGACAAGAGATGGCCACGCGCATATTCAAGAATCGGATCGGGCCGCGCACGTGTGCACATCTCCTGTCTCCTGGGATGCTCCAACACACACAGCCACACCTCTCCCTGCTTTCGCACACGCATGCGCGCACACACAGAGACACACACACAAGCGCACATACACGCACGCACACATAAAGAGACACCCCCTGCCGCCGCACTCACACAAGCGCACCTCCCCCCTCCCCCCTACAGGACCTGACCAACGATTTTACCCATCTCAGACGCGTGGACACCGCGGCTCCTTCCGCTTTAATCCCATTCGTGATTGACCGGGGCCCGTGGCTCCTTCCCGCCTCGGCCACCATGACAGAAATGGTCAGTTATGCAAATAACACCGCCGCCCCCTCTGGCGGGGCCTCCATCAATGAATTTGCGGAGGGATCAAAGACAAACGCCAGCAAAAACCAGCAGGACGAGGGGTAAGCGGGGTAAAGGGAGAGGGGCGCGTGCCGCTGCTTGTGAGTTTGTCTCGGCGCCCGAGTCATTCCGCGGTGCCGAGAAGAGTTACTAAATCTTTGTCGCTTTCTGTATTGATGAGCTCCCCGCCCCCTCGGTGACGCGCTTTTGCGGGTAGAGGGGCGGTTAGGTTGACCTAGTCCTAGACGATGATGTCAGTCGCAGTAAATGCAGGGGTTAGCGGGTGGCGCCCGTTCTTGACTGAACTTCTGTCCTGTTAAATCTTAAAATATATTCCTAGTCTCAATTTCCCCTCCCCCCAACTCACCCGAGCGGCGCTTTCGGGCTGATACATCCCAGGAACGTTAAATTAGAAGCTAACTTTTTTTTTTAAATACTCTAATACAAAACATGTTTAATGTATAGAGTGAAATTAGTACAACAACCTTCCCGGTGTCCACACAACCCACTCTATTCCAGAAACTAAACTGTGGCAAAGGGGGCAGGACTTGGAGAACAGACGCAGTTATTTTTTTAGTTTAGCCGAACAGTTACCTTGTCAAGGCGGCGGTCGCCTTTTATTAAGGCGGTGACTAATCGCTAGAGAATGAAATTTGTTTTTGGGCAACGTGAGCCGTCGCGGAAAACACTGCATTCATCTGAGCGCGCGTTGATCACAAATGATGCAAGGCACTCTTGCATTTTGAAGACAAAACATGGGTTTCCACAGCAACAGCTTCAGCGTTTCTTTCTTTGCTCTGGTGCTTACAACGACTTTTGAAACGGAAGTCACGCTAAATGTTTTCTTTAGGATATCCCTAACAGACTTTATTTTCAAAACTAGTAAATTATTTCAAATAGAAGGATATGTAACTCATTAAGAAGATTACTAGAACCAGGCCTTCTGACCAGACGTGTATGCTGTACATTTTCCAGAATGGTTTTACATTTACATATTAAATTTGTAGGGTCGTGCTTAACTGCTCCTGTGGAACATTGGGTTATTATTGTGGCAGCTACGGCATATTTCTCCTGGTAAGGAATATTTCACATAGCATGGTGTTGAAATATACTATACTTGCCAGTAGTTTCATTTTCTTTCGTTCATTTTTTCAGAAAGATTATCATGCATATTTTCTCTACCCTACGCAGGGGTTAGAGTACACTCGAATTGTGGAGGTTAGTTTTTTTGTGTACTTGGACAGTAGCTTTTTCTTGGGCACTAGTACTATTGCACGGGGTACCACCTTTTGGACGATAGCAGGCACCCATTCCTTCCTCCTTTTCATACACATATTCCTCTTTTTCATATGTACATTTCGGTGTGGTGGCTTTTTTTCTTTACCTCGTTTTCAATCATAATAGTGCAAATCCCAGGCTCCAAATCCAATCCTCCAACTTCACCCTCCAAATCCAGCCTCCACCCTCCAACTCCAGCCTCCACCCTCCAACTCCACCCTCCAACTCCACCCTCCAAATACAACTCCACCCTCCAAATCCAAACCAGTGCTTGTAATATCAATGCATGTAAGTCACATAAATACAACACATATTGCATTACAAATGCTATAGGTGTCACATTTGGAAAAGTTATATCTATTAGCGTTGTAAATGACAAAGCAATTATTTTCACTATTTTCCACAACAAAACATTAAAATAAAATTGGTCATTTACAATAGCTCAAACTTTCCAAATGAGAAACATATTGCATTGCATTTTAACTCCCTGTTAACTTCTGCTGATCTGATGTTCACTTTCACCACACCTCCTTCTGTAACACCCTATTCTATTCTCTTCTCCTTTGCTGTTCTGCTGCTCTCTTCCACCACACCTCCTTATTTAACTCCCTGTTCTCTTCTGCTGTGCTGTTCTGATGCTCTCTTCCACCCACTTCCTTCTCTAATTCCCTGTTCGCTTCTATTCTCCCTTACTAATCTTCTGCTCTATTACACTGCCTCATTCTCTAACTCCCTGTTCTCTTTTGCCACCACCACCACGTCCACCACCACCATGTTCACCATCACGTCCACAACTACCACCATGTCCACCACCACCATGTCCACCACCACCACGTCCACCACCACCACGTCCACCACCACCACGTCCACCACCACCACGTCCACCACCACCACGTCCACCACCACCACGTCCACCACCACCACGTCCACCACCACCACCACCACGTCCACCACCACCACGTCCACCACCGCCACAACGTCCACCACAACGTCCACCACCACCACGACGTCCACCACCACCACCACGACGTCCACCACCACCACGACGTCCACCACCACCACGTCCACCACCACCACCACGTCCACCACCACCACCACGTCCACCACCACCATGTCCACCACCATGTCCACTTCCACCACCATGTCCACCACCACCATGTCCACCACCACCTCATCCACCACCACCACGACGTCCTCCACCACCACGTCCTCCACCACCACGTCCTCCACCACCACGTCACCACGTCCTCCACCACCACGTCCTCCACCACCACGTCCTCCACCACCACGTCCTCCACCACTACGTCCACCACTACGTCCACCACCACGTCCACCACCACGTCCACCACCACAACCACCACCACCACATGCACCACACCCATCATGTCCACCACTACCATGTCCACCACCATCCCGTCCACCACCACCATCACGTCCAACACTAACCACCACCACCACATGCACCACACCCATCATGTCCACCACTACCATGTCCACCACCATCCCGTCCACCACCACCATCACGTCCAACACTACACCCACCACCACCACGTCCACCACATCCACCACCAACATGTCTACCTCAACCACTACCACCACCGCGTCCACCAAGTCCACCACCACATCCACCAATACATCCACCACCACCGCGTCCACCGCGTCCACCACCACCGCGTCCATCGCGTCCACCACCACCGCGTCCACCGCGTCCACCACCACCACGTCCACCATCACTGCGTCCACCATCACTGCGTCCACCTCCACCGCGTCCACCACCACCGCGTCCACCATGTCCACCACCAACGCCACCACCACCACCTCCACCACCACCACCACCTCCACCACCATGTCCACCACCACCATGTCCACCACCACCTTGTCCATCACCACCACGTCCACCACCTCCACGTCCACCACCTCCACGTCCACCACCTCCACGTCCACCACCTCCACGTCCACCACCACCACGTCCACCACCACCACGTCCATCACCACCACGTCCATCACCACCACGTCCACCACCACCACGTCCACCACCACCACGTCCACCACCACCACGTCCACCACCACCACGTCCACCACCACCACGTCCACCACCACCACGTCCACCACCACCACGTCCACCACCACCACGTCCATCACCACCACGTCCATCACCACCACGTCCATCACCACCACGTCCATCACCACCACGTCCATCGACACCACGTCCATCGACACCACGTCCACCACCACCACCACATCCACCACCACCACCACATCCACCACCACCACATTCAACACCAGTACGTCAATTACCAGTACGTCAACCACCAGTACGTCCACTACGCCCACCAACACCATGTCCACCACCACCACACCCACCTCCACCACACCCACCTCCACCACCATACCCACACCCACCTCCACCACCACACCTATGTCCACCACATCCACCACCATGAATGCTATAGGTGTCACATTTGCGAAAGTTATAACTATTGGCATTGTAAAGGACAAAGGTATTAATTTCGCTATTTTCAAAACCAACACATAAATAAAAAAATTGTCATTTACAATACCAATAGCTCAAACTTTCCTAATCCGAGACGAATTGCATTGCAAATACTTGTTTTCAGTTGGCATGACTCAAGAAAAGGAGGGTTCATTTAAATTAGGGTTTGAGTTGAAAGTGCACTTGGTACTGTCTGGAAGTAGTGCAATTCTAGGTGATTGGTACAGACAACGCAGTCCTATTAAAAATATATTTAAGTTGTCTATTAAATAGTTCCATAACAATATTTTTATATGTGAGATGTTTAGAGTAAGGGCACTTGAAGCACTCTTGTATAATGTTGAAAAGCAAGAAAGGGCAAACTGCTAGGACAGTGGCTCTGTCCCCGGGTCCACGGATTATTGCAGTTCACAAGGTCTATTCAGGGGTTCCTCAAAAATTTAGACAATTCAATATTATTTGATTACAAATTAATGAAACATAGATGAAAAGTGACATTTACAATTGAAAATGTTAAAATGATCTGTAAATGTGATGCAATATGAAATTGGACGCTAAAAATTAAGTAGGTATCCTTAGCTTAATTACTGGAAGCAGTGCAAGTTTGTAAAACACATTCATTGTTGGCCTCGACTGAAGCAAATGTTTGCACCAATATAGAGATCAGGCATTAGGATAAAAAAGAAGTGATATTCTAGAGATTAGCGTATCGCTTCATCTTTTGAAACGCACCAAGCTTCCCAATAAAAATATTGACTTTTTGTATATTTTTTGTTTGTGATTTAAGTAACATATTTCATTAGCTTATTTGATTGATATATACTTGCTTTGTATTTTAGTGTATTGTTATAAGGTTTGAATGATCGAAATTGCTTAGGCCCGGGTTCCCACCTTCCAGTAAGGTACACAGTGGTCAAAAGATCAAGAACTGCTGGCCTAGACATTTGAGAAAGAATAGACAAAAATAAGATATTTTGACGTCTCTTCCTAATGCTCCTAGTTTCACTGTAGATAAGAAAGGCATGTGTGCCCACATTCACAGTGCTGTAAACCATTTTTTAATAGAGCTTTCATTAGGAAAAAGGTCATGTGCTCATTCAGAGACAGTATTTTTATGCCACTTTTCTTGTGCCAACATGTAGTGGTTACCGTTTTGTCAACGGTAACAAAACAGTTATCATCATCTAGGATAGTTTGGGATCACTAAAGGGGATTAATATATCTTAAAATTAAATATCTGGCTTCAATATAAAATAGTTGATGTATAGAAAAAAACGAGATGTTTGACATGTAGTTTTTCAAGGTAAGAGGGGGGTATGTTTGCCATTGGAAGTACCAACCACACACCTGGTGTGGCGTTCTTCATACATAGGCAAAAACTCCTTGTCTCACACAGGGGTAATAAGCACTGTATGAGTGCTCTAATGTAATACAATACCATCGGTACATTTATCTGGTAGCATGCAGCAGATGTGAGGACTCGGGCTATTTTTATCTTTAATTGGCTAGTTGCTCTATTTGTATTCCAACAATTGTGGGGAAATGCACACCTTATGGGAGCAGTGGGAAAGTATCAAAATAGTATCAATAGTATATTATGACACTCCAAATTGGGATAGCCAGGGTTAGGCAGGAGACTCCACGAGGGTTGTAAAATATGAAGAAATCAGACTAGACGGGCGTAGATGATCGTGACTACGTATTAACACCAGCCTACAGGATTTTATACATTCATTTATTGTGTGTCCTTGCATTTACAGTGTGTTAGAAAACTGTGAAACTGTTGAAAGTTGTCACTAAGTCAATGAGTTTGTTGAAGACCTGCCCGTTGTCCACCTCTGCTAGGCAGTGGATTTCTGTAGCTCTTGCACAGGGGCTCAATGAAACCCTCCAGGGGTCTCCAACCTTTTCTGTACTGATAGGTACTTCTATTCAATGAAACTCATTGAGAGCTACTAATATTTTTAGTGTTGTATAATGTTAATGTTGTTATGTGTTTATTAATTCAACCAAGCAAAAGCGTTCTAATCTAATAAACTGGGCTGCACACAGGTGAGCTACTCGGAGGAAGCTGGAGCGGTACGGTAGCTCATGAGCTACTGGTTGGAGACCCATGTTACAGTGTTTTGAAATTGCTTTGAAGCAGCAAGTGCCCACAAACTAGAACCTCTTTGAAGAACTATCAGGTAGGGGATCTGAAGAAGTATCCCTACCCCACGCCCAGGAATCTTGACTTCTGCTAAGTGTAACATTTGTCAGGCTGGGAGCAGAAGACATATGAGGAGATCGCTTTGGCATAGTTGTTCTTAACCTTTTGACCTGACCCCTACTTAATAATTGCTGGAATCCGGGGACCCCAATGACTCTTTACAACTATACACAGAACTCACGGAAACAAGCATTTATCAAACACATATAAAAATGATGAAATAATTTATTCAAATAAAAAATAAATATAATTTGTTTTAAATAATTTTAATGGGAATGCTCGAGCTTTTCCAAATTCAATTGAGGCCACCATTAGTCGTATTCGGTTTGATGCACTTGCACTGCTCCCACAAATCAATCTGAATATACCAACTTAATTTTTAGTCTCCAGTTTCAATTGTTTTGACATTTGGAGAACGGTTTTTAACGGTAACATTTTACATTGCCTATTTATTTATATATATTTAAAAACATGTTGCGGACACCCTGAGTAGGTGTCGTGGACCCCCAAAGGTACCCGAACAACGGGTGAAGGACCACTGCTCTCGGAGAGAAAAACTGTGACCGCCAAGTGGTCATGTGGAGTAGAGAAACTGTTGTGAAGTGAAGCAGTGGTTCATAAGAAGGCCCATATTTGAGGGCTTACTAACTAAAGAGTGGATGCATTCGACATTTCCAGGCGTATTACTCATTTGATTCACAGGGTTAAGCTAGTGACTAAGTATTCGTGCAGTTGCGACAATCCACTGTGGTGAAAATGTTTCTCACCAGTCAAATCGTTTTTTCCTAAAAACAAACACATTTGCAGAAGATCTAAGTGGGAGAAAGTATGATCTGATTGATTATTTTGACCTAGCAATATCTGGTAGCTATAGTTTGTGACTCTGTTGTATCCTATTTTTAGAGAGAGGCATAATGAAGGTGTATAATTTATACAAGGCGTTGTTCCGGGACCTTTAGCTAAAAGCATTTTGAAAAATGATCCGTCCAAAGGAATTTACTTTTGAGGATGAACACACAAAATATATTTGCAGCTACTTATTTCCTTTCAATTGGAAACGTGCAAATCCTCATCTGCAAGTTGATAAACTGGATAGCTGTGTAATTCCTTTATTTCTCAGTGCATAAATGGATGAGCTCCAGGAGCTTTAACTATGGTTGTTGAGGTATTGCGGGGGAGTAACTGGACAATACTGTGCCCTTAAAAGGTTTTACATTTACTTCACATTCACACAGTGGAAGTGAGACTTTGGCTAGCCTACAGAGACAGAGATACCATACTAGTCAGTCTGATTCTTTGATCCTCAGGCGTTTGCGTATAACACATGAAGCACAGCCTGCCTATCACCTGTCACTGTTGGGTGTTAAGGTTCACTGTGCCCTTTACTTCACTTCACACTTATGAGGGATCAACTTATCCGGTCCTAGCCTGTTCCAGGCCATTCCCAGACATAGCGAATCTCACACAAGCAGAGCTTGCGTACACTGTACATAAGCTTAGTTAGAATATACAGATGTTTGACACAATATGTGATGCAAACAATGTATGTAAATCCCGCAAAGGCTGCTCAAGCTATACGACCACAATTGGCTGTGCCTTGAATTAGTCCAGTGACCATCAATGCAGTCATGGGTGTGGCAAGGTTGCTGCTGTGGGCACTTCATGCTTAAGCAGTAACTCGGTTCAGATATATTAGCTCTGCAATTATCTATGGGCTATTCTAGCTGGAGATCTTGTCTTTTGCAGTTTGACTGCTTTTGGCAGGTCCAGCAAAGTGTGCCACTACCATGTGCCAGAAGCAGTAAGAAAGAGCAGGGCAGCAGACACCTGACTAGGACCTACTTACTCAGATACGCGCATGGGCACATCCCCTACACTCTCATTCACAGGTCTGTGTGGACCTTCGGTCACATGGCAATGGCTGAAATAGTTGAAAATATATTTACCTGGCCAAGATCTGGTGACCTTTCCACAAACAGTGATTTTTGCTTCAGAAGTTAGATATATTCAACATTAATCATGTATGTGTCAGATTACCAAACGAGCCATTTAGTTACCTGCATTAGTATTTTTCATGCAAAAGATGGATCCAAAAAATTCCCAGGAAATGCATGAAACCGTCGCAGTGCACACGCAAAGCTATTCTTTGCGGATGTTAAAGCTACAGTAGCATCACTATGGGGCTTATTAGTGTTTCATAGGGCTACTAGCTGTCTGTACATCCAGCATGGTTGCAGAGTGGCCATTTTCCCTGAACATTCTTTTTTTCTTGCATTAAAAAAGCAGCCCAATAATGGTCTGTCATTTGGGGGCAGTGAAGTGTTTTCAAAAGGCTTCCCGTTCCCCTTCAAATGATATAGCCATGCACATCTTATAAAACAAATTTGTCGCGATCAGTGAACAATTTCTGTCTAAAGTATGTTTCCTAAAAGCACGCAATAATTAGCAAACTCGGAAACACAACTTCCTTTTCTTAGTTAAACGAGGCCACTGGCCATTATTGGCATTTAACCATTTTGGTAGGCGACCTACGGAAGCCTTCATTACTAATGAAGAGTTAGGACACTAATTGGTGATCCTCGCTTGCTTGACAGGATTCTATGGGGTACAGGGTGCCCACTAGTGCAGGATACCACCTGTAAACATTGAAGTCCTTGGGCTGCCAGGTCAACGGTTTGCAATCCTTACAATTCAGTTGTTCCCTTATCTGTAAATGAGTGGGGATTTGCAAGTTTGAGAACCACCAATTTACGGCAAAACTTTCTCTCCAACTAACTCTAAATCGACTCCATGTCTGTATATCAACCTACTCCAGTTACCATTCTATGGATTTTTTTATATTTTTTAAAATATTGTTATATTTTATTTTTTAAGGATACATGCATCCTGCATGCAAACTGTCGAAACATCATCCTGTTTGTGTTGCATCTTGTGGAGTTTATCTAAAAATAATCATATGTGATAGCTATTATTTTACAAATGGAACAGGCAGAATGAACTACCCGGGCGATAAGAAACCTAAGAAGCACAATGTGTATGTTTCATTGAATTAGTGACGCTGTTTGTTGAATATTTTGCAGCTGGATTGTGGCCGATGCAGTTTCAAGCGTTTTAAAGAATTCTGTTGATCAAACTCGAATTTGGAAACAGAGCCTGCTGTCAGCGTGCACAAAGTACTTAACATCATCCTACACCAATGATAAAGAGCACGAGAAAATGCATGACACAGAAGCATCAATTTTAACCAGATTAGAGGAACTTTTGGTAAGCTGCTTGTTTTTCTAGATCCTTGAGCTTAAGAGTTATGTTAACTTCAAACTAGCCTTTGAAGGACATGCAAAGATGTGTAAAAATAACATCTATACATGCTATGTTTTTAGTTTTATTTAGTGCGTTATGTACCACAGCTTTTAAAAATATCTGACATTTTTCACAGTATATGTGCCCCAAAGATCATTACCGTAAAGGCATTAATCAGGAAAAGAAATTCATCTAAACGCGCTTCATGATGTTATTTCTCCTCAAGTACAATCTTTGACTTCTTTTGATAAAATCTGGTGGTGGAACGGTTTAAGGTCCAGCCAATATGTGTTTCCTGATTAGTTTGTGCCTTTGTTCTAGTGAGCTTTCAAATGTATATATTAAAAAATATTGTGTCGATGGGATATAAAAATTGTGCATTAGCAACCCCGAGAAGTTGTTTAAAATTACCTGTGCATTATTTAGCAGAAAATGGAAAAAATGACATTCAAATAATACATTTTCCCAGTTCCAGCTCTTTGTCCTAAGAAAGTCCATGTTCTTTTACTAACTGCCATCCCCTCTCCTCCACTCGTCATTATGAATGTAGCGATTACTGTGATCATTTGGTCTTGAGAAGCCACCCAGCTGCATGGGCATAACTTATTCCTTGACCTCTGCTGGCGCCAGGCAGCTATAGCAGAATGGCGCGCTCTGTGTTTACAGAAGTGCGCATGCGCTCTGCTCGTCCGTTCAATGCATGCGTACAATGAGGCCTTCCAGTGCTCGTGCAGGTACTTCAGTAGATTCTGCAGCTGGGAACCTGACTCCTGCAGCTGATGGAATCGGACAGTGCTAACAGTAAGCTGCTAACACTGTGAGAGCTCCAGTGGCCCTAGTAGGCAGTGGTGCTTGAACAATTTTTAAACTGGTGGTGTTACAATCTGTTAAATCGCTGAAGTCAGAGAGATTCTGAAAAATTCAGGTATCACACAAAGAACAAGCGTTGCAAAAGAGCCACTCTCATTTTGCAGGAGAGAAATAAGGGTGTAGTATGTAGTTGCCGTTGCATTTAGGAGCACATTGTCACAAATATATTACTTAAGCATGTGTGGTAGTCACTGGCATTTACAGACCGCATATTTTCCATTGAAATGACCACTAAATATAAATACATATAAATATATCACCCCCCCCTTTTTTTAAGTTTACTTATAACCTCCCTTTAATACTATCCATCCCTAAACTCCAAAATTCCCCATACCTTCCTTTACCAAAACCCTCCTTTACCAAAACCCTCCTTTAAACCCTGAAATTAGCCTTACAGCTATTTGAAGAAAAAAAGATCGGTCTATCTTTCTATCTATCTAGAATCAATTCTTGCCATATGTGGCAAAGGCATAAATTGTTTCCCAAGAAACTATGTAGTTCGCAAAAGATAATATGTGGAAAGTGTGATTCAGAGTGCATTCGTCACCAAGTACTTGATTTAGATTTTCACATAGTAGTAAGCAAAACAAAAGTAAACTCCAGTCTCCATGTTAAAAGAATAATTAGCAATTTGTCAGAAGGCTGGCCTGACATTTGACTTCTGTCTTTGACTGCACAGCAAAAAGGACAAGATAAAAACACAATTTAAGTTGTCTTTAATGCTCCATTTGCCTTTGGAACCTATGCTCTCTCTGGACTCAATGGACTGTTGTAGTTGGGCCCATCCCACATCTGGGCTCGGTAACCTTGCACCAGCTGCACTTCTGGTAGCTACGCCCATGTACCAATAAGGTAATAAATATTTATATCTGTTGCAGGTTTCTACCTAAATGCCTTCGCAGGGTATGCCATGAACTGTGACACAGTTTGTAAATTGTTTTCATTTTCAGCGTTATAAGAGCTCCGGATAAATTGTATGCACTGATTTCATGATGTTATTTTAAATGTTATAGCGGAGGCTGTTCACCTTTACAACTTTTGAAAGAAACATTTGTATTTGTTTAAACTCTTTGTTGATGGTTCTTCCCAACAGATTTTTCTTAAAGAAGTTGTTGTGGAGGAATGGAACAGTTTTGTAAAAAAGGGCCTCAAGTAAGTTGTTTATATTTATTGGGATCTTTTGGTAAGATCTTTAAGTTACTTATATTTGCTATTGAGTGTCAAGTTGTAGCCAGTCACATATTGCAGAATCCTGCTTTAGTTGTGTTTTTACTGGTTTCTCAGATCTCCTAACATTTTCAACTTACAAAATAGCTGCAACAAGTGCATACATTTCAATAAAACCAGTTGAATGTAAAATGTGTCTAAAATTTGTGAAGACAAGTGAAAATATATATAGTACAACTAGCAGTTTTAAATTCTAAAAGATGTAGTATACATTAGTGAAACTATCTCTCCGCATCTGGTCAGGATTCTGAAACACAATTATGTTATGACTTTTACAAACTGTGGATTCATTAAATTCCCGTGTCTGTCCTTGGTGCAGAGATTTGTGAACTCTGCGTCCTGCTTGAAATTGGACCATCCATGGTTAGAACCTTGAAATATGTTGTTTGTATTAAAAATATTCGTGCTGAAGCTGAAAAATATCTGTGTGTGTTACAAAATAGGTGTTTTATTCCTATTTTATTCTACAGCTTTTTGTTTAAAAAAAGGACAAGCAGTGAATATGCATGCATGCCCCTATGTTCCTTGGTATTGTACGTATACCCATGTTATGCCCAACACCATTGGATCTAATGATTGGGACATTATGGCCCCCACAAAAATCTAATTTTAAAGCTTGGCCTCTATCAAGCCTCTAGCCGACCTGAGCCCACTATTTATGTGCCATTGTCTATTCCTTTAACCCATGAGAGGTGGGGTTAGATCCAGAATCAGGCGTTCCATACCATGATTGGTGGGATCATTGAATTTGAAAAACAAAGCCTGTCATCTCAGAGGTAATTCCCGTCTCTGGCATGATTACCTAGCACACCAAGAAGTCCCAATGTTATAAATGAAGAGCTTTTTATCTGTCAGTGTAGTTTTATATCATTTGTATTGTTCTTAAATTCACAAGCAGGAAATCTCACCTCCCAGTACAGATTAAGAAAAAAAAAGATTTAGATTAAGAAAAATGATTTAGAATCGGACCAACATGGAATCTACAAGAATAATTCAGTTACCTAGGGGGACAGGGAAGTATGAATGGGAGTGTGTTTTACTGAGTGTTCACCGCCTGACATAGGGGAACATTAAAATATGCAGGTGAATTTATAAAGAATACTATTGTTTTGTAACTACTTTTATCGTTAAGTAACTTGGGATCTCTTGTCCAAAATTATTTTACAGTTGCAAAGCCTGCAAACAAATGTTTTTTTCTGGTTCATCAAAGGGTTTCTTTCACCCATTACTAAGTGCATGAGGGGAGTCCCCCTCCTATTTGAGAATAACATTGGAATGCATCAATGCTTTGCTCCTAGTTTTGTAGTCAAAAGCCATTAACCAGACCTCCGAGGGAGAGGGGGGGTGGAATTGGGAAATTGTGTTAAGTTTTCTCAGGCAAGGAATGCTGGTGAGAAAATAGACTGAGGTATCGAAGTACATTTGTTCTTTGAGGCTGGGGACATGACATGGCAAGGGCCACAAACGATTGGGTATCAAAGTGAATTGTTTCTTCGGAGTTTAAAAATATGCTTTGATCCATGACCTAATGGGCATTATCATGAGTGTGGAGGAAGGGAAACATAGGACTAGAAGTACTGGACTCGCTAAGGTACACTTGCATCTTCCCACAAATGTAAGAGGCAACATAGGTGTTCAATGTGCTTTAAAGAGCCTCTAAGTAGGGGGCATTTCCCTTAGATATTTACTACATGGCAAATAGTGTGGTGGTGTCTTTGTTTAGAAGTACTGATCTTACCCAAGTCATTTCTTTTTTCATATTATCTGTAGTTTTCTTTTGTATTTTTTGTATTTTTTATTCTTCTAACTGCGTTTGTTTTGATGTTTTTAAGATATCGCTACAGGGATTACACTTTCCTTAGAACTCTTACGACCGCCATTGACATACTATATGAGACGGAAAGCCCTGAAAAGAAAGAAATGATCCCATTGCCAATGCTTCACATGATGGTTACTCAGCATTCTTTATTTCTGCAATCTTTTCTTCGGTCTAGAGATGAAGAAAGTGTGGACAGCAGTAGAACAAGAGGTACTTTGTGTTTAAATTTAGTCGAATTATCACAGTGGTCCATATTCCTTGAGGAAATTAAATACAGAGCCAATAATTGAAAATTATTTCTGAAGACACAAATAGGTAGCACCATTTTAAACTTGCAGGATTACGTTTTATTTTTCTGGTATTGTGTATTCTCCCAACGAAAACCTCATGTTTGTGACTTGTTAGGGTTGTATCCACCATGTGCTCCTTAGTTTGTACATATTAGGGTTACTCTGGCCTTCTTGGTTCTTTTTTTTCCTCAGTTTTTTTTCCCAGCATTCTGACTGCTGTAATATAGGAAATAATAATTTTTTAAAAAGTTTCATCTATCAAGTTCAGTATTGGTTTTATTCTTTTCATTCAATGTAGAAACATCATATTTAAAACATAAGTCAATTCTAGCAATTGTGTTTTTCTGGTAGTGTCATTTCACATATTGACCATTAAATATATATATTTTTAAATACAGTGTTTCTTATTACAAATCATCTTCTATTTACATTCTACAATCAAACTTGTTGATTGATTAACATATTAATAAATCGTTTACATACATTGCTCATAGTCAAGCCTTTAGGAAGCAACAGGAAATATTACATTTTTCTTATGTTATTGGTAAGTTTGAGCCGTTCTGGGAAGCTTGCAAAGATAAAACTTGTGATCATGTTCTCCATTCTCCTCTCCTTTTTGAAAGACTGACAACATGACTCAACTGGCCCATACCTTTGTTTCTCTTCCAGGGGATCCTCATCAATAGTCATAAGCATTAGAATATTCCTGCCCATGCGCGGGTCCCCGGAAACACCATATTATATGTGCCCCATATATATATATATATATATCACCTGGCATTCTCTCCCGGTTTGAAGAGAAAAGGAGACGCACACGGTATTCAGATTGCAGGCAGCATTTTTACTCAGCAGTGTTGAGGCACCCGACGCGTTTCGTTTTAACTTAAAAACTTCTTCAGAGGTGTTGCCTCAGTCCTTGTGAGTTTAAGAATGGGCTTCAGGTGATGTTATACACATTTATGCCACGCCTCTGATGGACGCCTGTGACGGTTTGCTGGGCATTATGGTACCTGGAGTCCCATTGATTTTCACAGTTTAGTCACTCACATTCGCTGCACAGAGAGGGTGTTTTTCCACAGTTCAAAAGAGTGCCTTTATCGATCTGCAGTGAAAGTATGTTGCAGCATTGTCAGTCCCCTCCTTTCGTGGTTGACTCAGCATGCTGTTTCCTGCAGCCTTCCAGTAATCAGCACTCTGCGCGAAGGTCGGTAGAATCGTCACTGGCTTTCCTGGAACGTACAAGTGTTCCGTTTCCAGGGCTGAATACCTCCCTGAATTGCTTCCCCATCTTTTGTGGGAATGCGCGGGATCCCAACCTGACTCCGGTGTCAGGCGGCAGCCTGTTTCCCCTGGGCTTCGGTTTGGCCGATATATGCAGTTGTGGTCCAAGGGCGGGGAAACTTAACGGCGCTCTTTGTGGTGGTGCGTGTTCTCGGCGACAGGACCAGTCGCTATGTATCACCTGGCATTCTCTCCCGGTTTGAAGAGAAAAGGAGACGCACACGGTATTCAGATTGCAGGTAGCAATCTGCAATCTGAATACCTGTCCCTCCCTCGGGCTGAGTGGTCGCTCCCCAGTGTCCCCTCGTGACACTCGGTATCGTTGTGCTGCTTTTCCTCATAAGAACTGCCTAATTATAATTGCCTGCTGTGTGCCTGCTTGCCGATTTGATTTATTTGCACTTTCAGTTATTTTATCGGCTGCTTTGACTGTTTGTGCGCGTTTTCCCTAGCGCTCCGCTGTGCTCCCCCCTCAGCCTCCATTTTGTTGTTGTTGTGATCCCTGGAGCCCGCCCCGCCTCCCAGCTGAGCCGCCCTCCCACTGACCAGATCAGCGCTCCAGTACCTAATAGCGCCGTGACTCGCTCCTGTCCCTCGGGCTGAGTGGTCGCTCCCCAGTGTCCCCTCGTGACACTCTGTATCGTTGTGCTGCTTTTCCTCATAAGAACTGCCTAATTATAATTGCCTGCTGTGTGCCCGCTTGCCGATTTGATTTATTTGCACTTTCAGTTATTTTATCGGCTGCTTTGACTGTTTGTGCGCGTTTTCCCTAGCGCTCCGCTGTGCTCCCCCCTCCGCCTCCATTTTGTTGTTGTTGTGATCCCTGGAGCCCGCCCCGCCTCCCAGCTGAGCCGCCCTCGCCCCTCCCCCTCCACTATCCATATATGACAGTTCTTCCCGCGCGCAGCGTTCACGCGCAGCGACCGCGCCCAATCCGCGCCGAAGATGCGCCAAAGGTAAGCCCGTCTACGCCCGTCCGCGCCTGGACCGCGCCCAGCGCCAGACCCCCTGCCCCTCGCGCTCCCCAGCCCTCCCGCATTACCTACGATGCCGCCACCCTCCTAGCCCTTAACCCCGGTCGCGCCCCCAACTGCGTCCAAGCCGCTCCTGGACACACTCATGGACCTTTCTCTTGCCACTCCTGCAAATTCATCGGCACCGACAACATCCCCGCTACGACCACACCACAGATTCCCGACCCCAATCACCTACAATGCATCCTTCTCAACACCCGATCGGTCCACAGACACGCCATTGACCTATGGAATCTACTAGACACCATCTCTCCAGACGTCGCCTTCCTAACAGAAACATGGATGAACGCTTCCTCCGCCCCAGACATCACCATTGCCATCCCTGAAGATTATAAGATCACACGCAAGGACCGTACCGGCCACACAGGAGGAGGAATCGCTATCGTCCATAAAAAATCAATCCGCATCTCAACCAGCTCTGACGTCAACCTCGCCAACTCTGAACACCTTCACTTCCAGATCCACATCGACCCCAAGACCACACTCAGAGGCACCCTCCTCTACAGACCACCAGGACCCCGCGCAAAATTCAGTGAAGACATCACGGACTTCATCACTCCACACGCGCTCCCCTCCAAAGATTACATCCTTCTGGGAGACCTCAACTTTCACCTTGAAAAGAACAACGACCGCAACACCACCACCCTCTTGGACAACCTCGCCAACCTCGGACTTAAACAACTGGTCACTTACCCCACCCACATCGCAGGTCACACACTCGACCCCATCTTCACCTCCAGCAATCATGTCTCCTTCAGCCATACTACGGATCTCCTCTGGACTGACCACAGCTGCGTTCACTTCACCTACAACAAGCCGAAACCCATCAACCACCTCCAACCAACTCTGCAAAGAAACTGGAACAAAATCACCATCGACCAGATCTCCTTATCGCTCCTTCTAAACACCCCAGCCCACTCTTCTAACCCAGACCAAGCCGCCGCCAATTTCACCCTATGGTTATCCAACACCGCCGACACCTTAGCACCACTGAAAAAACGTCAAAGCAAACCTGGCAGCAAGAAGGCCTCATGGTTCAACGATGATCTTAAGAAGTCCAAGAAACTCTGCCGCTCCCTTGAAAAGGCCTGGAAAAAAGACCCAACCACCAGCACCAAGGACGCCTTCAAAAACGCCACCCGCATACACCACCAACTAATCCGAAAGGCCAAGAAAACAGCATTCAAGGATCGACTAGCCAACAACGCCCACAACAGCAAGGAACTTTTCAACATCGTCAAGGAATTTACCAATCCCTCGGCCAACTCCAACGACATCACCCCCTCTCAAGCCCTCTGCGACTCCCTAGCCTCATTCTTCCACAACAAAATTGCAGACATCCACAACAGCTTCGACAACCAACCCGGAGACCAACCCACCCAACCATATGATGAACATTCTCCCCCCTTGAACACCCTTAACGACTGGAACCCAATCTCCACCGAGGACACCATCCGCCTGATGAACTCCATCCACTCAGGATCCCCCACAGACCCATGTCCTCACCACATCTTCAACAAAGCAGACTCCGTCATAGCACCGCACCTCCGAGACGTCATCAACTGCTCCTTCAACTCCGCCACCTTCCCGGAAAGCTGGAAACACGCTGAACTCACCGCCCTTCTGAAAAAACCCACAGCGGACCCCACCGAACTCAAAAATTACCGCCCCATATCACTCCTTCCTTTCCCGGCCAAAGTCATCGAGAAAGCTGTCAACAACCAGCTCGCCGCTTTCCTCGAAGCCAACAAATCCCTCGACTCCTCACAATCTGGCTTCCGAGCAAAACACAGCACTGAGACCGCCCTCATCGCAGCAACAGACGACATTCGAACTCTACTGGACAATGGAGACACAGTCGCCCTCATCCTCCTCGACCTCTCCGCAGCCTTCGACACAGTCTGCCACAGCACCCTTTTACAACGCCTCAGAAACATCGGAATACAAGGAAAAGCACTTGAATGGATCACCTCGTTCCTCCCGGGAGGACCCAGAGAGTCCGCCTTCCACCATTCAAGTCCGAGGCCTCTGAAGTCATCTGTGGCGTACCACAAGGATCCTCACTCAGTCCCACCCTCTTCAACGTATACATGAGCCCCCTCGCGGCCATCGCACGCCAACACAACCTCAACATCATCTCTTACGCGGATGACCCTCAACTGATCCTTTCTCTCACCAATGACCCCAACACCGCCAAAACTAACCTACACGAAGGAATGAAAGAAGTTGCCGAATGGATGAAACACAGCCGTCTGAAACTGAATTCAGATAAAACTGAAGTCCTCATCTTAGGTACATCCCCCTCTGCATGGGACGACTCTTGGTGGCCGGAAGCCCTTGGAAAAGCACCCATCCCGACAGACCACGCACGGAACCTAGGCGTTATCCTGGATTCTTCACTTTCAATGAACAGACAAGTCAGCGCCGTATCCTCATCCTGCTTCAACATTCTTCGCATGCTCACTCAAAAAAACATTTCGCTGGATCCCCACCGAAACCAGAAAAACAGTCACCCATGCTCTGGTCACGAGCCGACTGGACTACGGAAACACCCTCTACGCAGGTACTACCGCTAAACTCCAGAAGAAACTCCAACGAATCCAAAACGCCTCAGCCAGGATCATATTAGACATCCCGCGTAACGAACACATCTCTGGTCACCTGAAAGACCTCCACTGGCTACCCCTCAATAAGAGGATCACTTTCCGACTGCTAACCCACGCACACAAATCACTCTACGACATCGGACCAGAATGCCTCAACTTACGACTGTCCTTCTACACCCCCTCCCGCCAACTACGTTCTTCCAGCCAAGCCCTCACCACTGTACCTCGCATCAACAAGACAACCATGGGAGGCAGATCCTTCTCATACCTGGCTGCTAAAACATGGAACTCACTCCCCGCTTACCTTCGCCTTACCCAGAACCACCTAGCATTCAGAAAGCAACTTAAAACGTGGATATTTGACAAGTAATCCTCTTCCCCTCCCTAAGCGCCTTGAGACCCTCTGGGTATGTAGTGCGCTATATAAATTCTTTGACTTGACTTGACTTGACTTGTTGAGGCACCTGACGCGTTTCGTTTTAACATAAATATGTATATATGTACACAAATAAGCAATTGCAGCCTAATAAAAATCAGAGCTGAATCGTGCTGTAAAGAATTTCCACCATACATGAATGACATGCATTAGAAAGATGAGAAACAACAACAAAGTTTGTTTAGAAACTGTTTTAATGCTTAGAAAGCAGTAGAAGTTCTCATAATACACCGAAAGCATAGAAAGCTCCCAGGCTGCATTGCAAATACACAGTCTAAAAAGACTGAAAAGCTAACCTGTAGCTGCATAACAATAAACTGACACCGTGCCTTTAAGGCACTCATGACCCCTAGCTTCCCATCATGCCTCAGGGGTGACAGTTAGGTCTGTTGTTCTTTCCGGCTCCTTCAGGAAGGATCCTGGTAACACAGCTCCACTCATTTCTGATTTCTGTCAGAAATTCACTTCATTTTTCACAACTTTTTTGTCTTACTTCGACGTTTTACATCTTGTCAAGTAAGAATCTGTCTTTATTGACAGTTTTTTGGGCATTTTCTACCTCAATATGCCCTCTCTTTTTGATAGCTGCCCTTCTTGTGGTAAAAAGAAGGCCAAGACAGACAACCATGAAGTCTGTATCCTTTGTATACCTGAAGAACATGATCCAAGGACCTGTCCTCACTGCAAAACCCTGTCAGGAAGAACTCTGAAGGACAGGGAAATAATTTGCATCTATGGCCTGGCACATAGGTCATCTAGAGTAAGGTCTCCAGTAAAGAAGGCCTCCAAGAGGTCTAGAACACCTTCTAAGGATAAGACTTCACGTTCTTCAGCTTCAGCGTCGGGTTCGGCGCTGAGAAAAGATCTACCGGTGGGTCATTTATCTAAAAAACGACCTTCGACAGCGGGCTCGCCGTCAAGAAGAAGAGATTCAGGTACGTAGTCGACGTTGAGAATTCAAGGCACTCTGCCGTCGTCAACTCGGCGACGATCGGCGCGGAGGACTAAGACCCCTCTGCCGTCGTCAACCCGGTGACGATCGGCGTCGAGAAACAAGAGCCCTCCGCCGTCGTCAACCCGGCGACGATCAACGTCGAGGAGCATCACACCTCCGCCGTCGTCAACCAGGCGAAGATCGGCGTCGAGAAGTGTGACACCTCCGCTGTCGTCAACCCGGCGACAATCGGCGTCGAGGAGCAGAGACCCTCCTCCGTCGTCGACACGACGTTCGCGTAGAGAGCAGGCTCACTTCTGTCATCGCAGATACAGCGATCGACGTCGAGAGCCCAGAGTCCTCCGACGTCGGCAACCATGCGTCGATCGGCGTCGAGGATGAGATCTCCGTCGTCTCGTAGGCGTTCGGCGTCAAGGGTGCCAAATACCCCAGCACCGTAGTCACGTAAACCCTCGACCTCGAGATTGGCTACTCTGCTGTCGTCCCAGCGACTTTTGGCGTCGAGAGAGAGACATGCTCTGTCGACGGCTGCACATCGCCGTTCGACGTCGAGAGATCACCGATCTTCACCAGCCTCTCACCGGCATCGCTCGCCGTCGAGGCATTCGACGTCAGAGCACCCGACGTCGAAGCGAAAAGAATCGAGGAAGCATGCTGGATCGATGTCGAGGGACTCCTGACCGACGTCGAGGACAGCTTCAGGGAGATCCAGAGAAGGATCGGTGATTCTGGTGATAGTCAGCTTCCCGCCACTCATCCTCGCATTCGTCCAGGTAAACTTCTTCAAGGTCAGCCTCTCCAGAGGCTAGAAGCGCTGCCCACAAGTCACCTTTGTGACGGACGGAGCCTTCTTCGACTGCGGTGCGGTTGTCCCCGAGTTGGAATCTGCCATTATATCACTGGCGGGATTCAGGTGCTACGAGGCGGATGCAGGAGTACGCCAGTCCTATGCACAGGTCTCCTCTTCAAAGACTGGTTGAAGAAGCAGACAGACACAGCCCTCCCAGGCACAGAGTCCAAGCTGAGAGATCACCTGTGAGGAGGCCTGCTAGGTCTCGTTCCCCCAGAAGGGAGGACCGCTCAAGCAGATCACCGGCTAGGAGGCACAGTGCTCATCGCAAGAGTAGGAGAACACTATCTACTTCTTCTACCTTCTCTACCCACACTTCAAAGAGGGATTATTTCCCCACGCTTTCGGATAGCCCTATCTCTAGGGTCTCACCGATTGATGACATTAATACACGTACCATGATGTCCTCCAGAGGGGAGCTCAGAAACTCAACATTGCAATGTCTGTTCCCCAGGTCACCACAACAGTGATTTTTGAGACACTTCACCCGAAGTCTGCGTCTCGTCCATTACTTCCATTGGTTCCAGCTTTTGTTCACAGAAAAGGTCTCTTCGTCTATCCATACTTGGACGACTGGCTGCTGAAAGGTCCATCCCCCACTGCAAGTGAGGCACGACTTCCAGTTTTGTATGCAACAGCTGCACGACCTCGGGCTGCATGTCAACATGGAGAAGTCAGTGCAGCAACCCATCCAGTCTATCCACTACCCCGGCTCCGTTCTGGACACAAGCGTGGGAAGAGCGTCTCCTTCGGAGGAGAGACTGTCTTCCATGAGACAGAGGTGCAGGCTTCTGCTCCAGGTGCAGAATCCGACAGTCCGGCAAATGGCATCCCTGCTAGGATCGAGCGCCGAGACACCCTTCCGGGTATTTGCGCGCTTTAAAAATTGCATAAAAGATTGCATCCTGCATCTTTCTCATTCCCAACGCCAGGCTGAGGATGCGTCCTTTGCAGCAGACGCTGGAGGACCAGTGGGATCAATCAACAGGTCGCTGGGAGGATCAGATCTCTCTCTCTCTCTGCCAGGCGGCGAGATCCTCCCTCTCATGGTGGACTCAGCAGCGGAATCTGATGGTGGGAGTCCCTTTTCACCAGCCACTACCAGCACAATCGGTGGTGATAGACGCGTCTCTACAAGGCTGGGGGGCACACATGGGGTGCCTTCTGATACAAGGACGGTGGTCGGCAAAAGAACAGGCCTACCACATTAACATGCTGGAGCTACGAGCAGTCCATCTAGCTCTAAGGGCTTTCCTGCCGGCAATAGAGTCCGATTCGGTCCTGGTCCAGACCGACAATACGACGACCATGTTCTACCTGAACAAGCAGGGTGGGACTCGGTTGCGTCCTCTCTCCCTGGAGTCACAAGCGGTCTGGCACTGGCTGCTTGCCCGGAACCTCTCGATGGGGCGGTGCATCTTCCAGGAGAGCTAAATGTCAAGGCAGACGCACTGAGCTGGCACTTCGAAGATCAGTCAGACTGGGCGCTACACGACGAGGTGGTGGCAGATCTTTTCCATCGTTGGGGTCGTCCAGAAATAGATTTATTCGCGGACGAAGAAAACACAAAATGCCACAACTTCGCGTCCAGATTCCACTGTCCAGGGACAAGGGGGAATGCTCTTTTGATAGACTGGTCAGGAACATTTGCCTACGCCTTTCCTCCTCTGCCCCTGATCCCAAAGGTGGTGTCGAAGCTACTCAGATCCAGCATGGCCATGATCCTGATAGCTCCAGACTGACCACGGCAGTAGTGGTACCCGGACCTTCTTCGTCTGTCGGTACTTCCACACAGGAAACTACCTTGCAGGCCGGACCTGCTGACCAAGATGGGAGGGAGGATTCTTCATCCCAACCATCCCTCACTGAACTTGACAGCATGGCTCCTGAGGTCCTGCAATACGGACATTTAAAACTGCCTCCTGATTGCATGCATATTTTGAAAGAAGCGAAGAGACCCTCCACAAGAACGTCTTACGCGTTTAAGTGGAAAAGGTATTTTCTGTGGTGTAGAGAGCATCACTTTGATCCTACGAAGGGGCAGGAGGATGTCCTTCTCCCTTACCTTCTGTACTTAGCAAGATCTGGTCTAAAGTATGCTTCTATCAGAGTGCATTTATATGCCATTACAGCATACAGGAAGCCGCCTAGTCAGCCCTCGTTTTTCCAGATGCAGGTGGTCAAGGACTTCTTACAGGGGTTGAAGAAAGTCTATCACCCTGTTCGAAACCCTTCTCCTCCGTGGTAGTTGAACTTGGTATTATCAAAGTTGATGGGCCCTCCTTTTGAGCCAATCCACAGAGCTTCCTTGCAGGATTTGTCTTGGAAGGCAGCTTTTCTGTTAGCCATTACATCAGCGCGCAGAGTAAGCGAGATCCAAGCACTGTGTACCAATGAGCCTTACACTGTTTTCCACCATAACAGAGTAGTCTTTAGGGCGCATCCTTCTTTTCTCCCTAAGGTGGTGTCTGATTTCCATATCAATCAGTCCATTTCCCTGCCATCTTTTTTCCCTAGTCCAGCGACCCCGGCTGAGCAGTCGCTTCTTTTCTTAGACCTTAAGAGGGTGCTTAGGTTCTACCTGGAAAGTACCAAGGGCATTAGGAAGACAGATCAATTATTTGTCAAAAATGGCGCCATGAGAACAGGCTTCCCAGCCGCTAAGAGATCCATTTCGAGATGGATTGTGTCCCGCATTACCTTAGCTTACCAGCTGGCGAAAAGGCCCTTGCCTTTACCTCCTAAGGCACATTCCACCAGGGGAAAGGCGGCCACTGTTGCTTTCTTACATGACGTTCCTATGTCAGAGATTTGCAAGGCCGCAACCTGGAAATCAGTTCATACTTTTACAAGGCACTACTGCCTAGAATCTGATTCCAGGGCTGATGCTCAAGTAGGCCAGGCCTCCTTGAGGAATCTTTTCGGATAGTGGTTTGCTCTATCCTAGCTTGGTTTTTTCTGAGCTTGTGTTCTCCTTTGCCCGCAGGGAGATGAGGTGAGGCTCGCTATTCTATTCTTATGCTTATGACTATTGATGAGGATCCCCTGGAAGAGAAGAGAACTAGGATTACAGGTAAGTAACTAATCCTTAATGCATTGATCTTCAATCCCGTACCATAAACATAATATTCCTCGGTATACATTGGACTGAACAATAAACATATTTCCAACATAACATAGATGCACTGTGTAGATTTGTATCACTGCTCTTACAACAGTCTTTTACACATCACCACATACTATCCTACAACAGGGCACGTCAAAACAAGATTATGAATATACATCAAAAACAATGCAACTGGGTAGTATGGTGCACAGCATCACTTGTTCTATCAGCTGCCTACCACACACCTGCATCTGACAGGCAGTGAGCATGCTTACCAACCGTAAAGATTTGCAAGTGATTTATTACAGCTGTTCAGTTTTACCTTTCAAACTCAGAACATATTTAAGGTAAGTTAATCAAATCACCTATCGGACATATATTCACATTCACTCTACTGACAGCACATCTCCACATACCAAATCAGACCCCTGTGCAGTAAAAGCTTCTGAACCATTTGAAAAACCATTCCTGGATCTGGAAGTATCTATGATACAAATCTGTGGCAGATTGCTTGCTATAAAAATGTCAATTAACAATATTAAATTCTGGACTGGAAATTAAGAATAGAGTGTACATAATTCCACGAAAATGTTTCTTTTTTAAAGTGCACTATGACCAAACTTTGTTATAAATTTCTTTATAAACCAAATAGTTTATTCCAGTCTAGAATTGTTTTTTTTTTATAAATCTAATACAAAATCTTTATTGCTTATCATGTCAAGAGTAATCTTTTGGAGGTGGATTATGTGATCCCAGACAGATTGCTGCTGTTTTAATCAGTCAAAGTGTAACAGTTGCCCGTCTACCTTCTCCTTCTTCATTTGTAAATACAAAAAATGTCAATTTTTCCTACTTAGTTTCACTCCAGCAAGGAATAGAATGATTTTTTCTTTGGCTTAATTGAAATATTTTTTCAGTTGTTTTAAAAAGAATTAGATTGTCACAGGAAACCATTTTGCATAACTGTCAAGTAGTTCAGGAGATGGAACACACTAGATGTTTCCAAACCATCGTTAGAACAGATCTTCATCTGCTGTTTAGTATATCAATCCTGGATAGAGATGAGTTCTTACTGTGCTTAAAGGGGAAGAGTCCCTTCTTCAAAGGGGTGGAGATTCCTTCTAACATCTCAATGTATGTGGCAAAGACCTCTCTTGATTTATCCATCGGGTCTGGACTCATGAGCCCAGAAAGAAGATTGTTCGGCTGCAGTGCCTCTTCCAGTGGATTTTGGATCATTGGTATTGTGAAAAGTCAGTTTCTGGAGGTGTTTTGCACCTTGACCTCAGGCCACATAAAAAATAATAGTGTTTTGCATTTCATTTTTTTTGTGCCACTGTCAGCCAATGTTGGTCAATTTCTGTACCTTTAAATAAAGCCTTGCTGCTTAAATGTGCACTCGCGTTTCTGGATGCCATTGCTAAGGGCAATTACATTGTTTATGTTGCATTAGCCAAGCCCGGACAGCACAAAGACCCTTGTGACTTCTACTCTATATCTTAGGTTTTCTTTCTTACATTGAGTGTGCTTGATTGTGACCGAAGCAGAGAGACACTCACTAAATAATTCAAAAAATTATTTTTAATTTCTAAATCATTTTGCACAACAGTTGAGCAACACAGTTTTCAACACAACCCAGTTTCCTGGAATACAGCATGAGTTTTCTTCACCTTTAAATGTGTCGCTTTGTTGTAACCTTCTCTCCACCTCGGTCTTCAGCCTCCCTACCATTGTCTCCATCGCTTTTCTGGAATACTGCAGAATTTGAGAACTACATACAAGCATATAATTAAAATATATATTTCATGCAATTATGAGTTCTTTCATTTGAGCATTAGTACTACAAGGGCTTTATAGATGCATAATTGTGGGTAGCAGATTTATACAGAGGTTACTTCCTCAACTCTTTAGAGGTTATTATTTTTTTTTGTTTCGATTTTTCTATTGTAGATTTCAAAGTAAAATATATGAGGGGCCGGCATATTCCTCAACAATAAAGCTTCACAAAAACCATGACAAAATAAACAGACAAAGATAGATCTGCAGTCATCACCCAACATATTGACTTTACCAATACTTGTTTAAATCTTCTCATCAGCTCAATCTCATTGTCACAGTTTTGAACAAAAGGAAAGGCTGTGCCTTCCCTCATAGCGTTTTCAGTCGATCGAAGGTCACTCCGATAAACGTCCATTTCAACATTCACAATTTCTTGATTGTAGCTGGAAGGGAGTCTTGGTGTAAAAATGTAAACAACATAGCTGCTGAATTATGATGCAGGAAGTCCTTCCTCAGGAACATCCTGAGAAAAAAGATTTATATATTTTGTTCTTTTGAATGCTAAAATGACCAATTAGCAATAAATGTCCCAGATCAGTCATCCTTGTACAGCCCAATCTGAAAGAGACACGTTAGTGATAGATTCCTTACCTTAGAATATTCCCCAAGCGTCAGACTGGATCCAGAAAGTTTTGCTTAGCAGTACCCCTGCACGTCGGTAGTTGGCTTCGTGCGGCTCTGCGTCCGTCACTGGCGTCGTAAGCACCAAGCTGACGTCACGAAGACTACTTAGGCGCCACCATGTACACTGATGTCAGTTCTTTCTTTTTCCGTGCCGAAAGCGCAGATCCGGATTGAGCACGTACCTCAGTAATTTTTTGACTACTCTTTTGAGACTTTTTGTCTCCTTCTCTTGTCTCCTGTTGCACGTAGGGATGCCTGGATTTAAGTCTTGTGGGTCGTGCCGCCTTTACATGTCGGTGGCGGACCCCTACGATGTGTGCCTCTACTGCCTGGAGACCGACCATGACTCCCAGGACTGTTGAGACTGTCGAGCCATGGCCTGAAGGCCTTGCGGGAGCGGCACCGGAAGTTGCTGGAGGTCCGGCATTCCCCTCACCGCCGCTAGGGGCTGTTCACAGGACCGCTCGCGCGACCGGAGCTGTCGCTCCTCGGGCTCAAAGTCGTCGCCTTCAGATTCCGGTAAGCGACGCCATAAAAGGAAGTCGAAGAAGCGTGTTAAACTCTCCGACGTCCCCCCGTCGCTCCCCGGAGGCGGACGAGGGGGACAAGGGCTTTGCCCCTGCGGTTACTCTGGAGCCGGGGAGTCCCGCGGCCTACCCGCTATACCTGGGTCCGTCGGCGACTCCCGAACAGATGCAAGAGTTTCTTGCTCCCATCGACCGCCTTTTTAGGCCCCGGGCTCCCGCTGGTGCGCTTTCGGGCCCCGTGTCCAGATCCTGTTGGCCCGGCGGCTCCGGCGCCAGCCCCAGAGGATCCTGCACTGCTGGCTCCGGCCCCAGCGCCACAAGGTGCAGAGCCGCCGGCTCCCACCCCGACACTGCACTGGGTGCCGTTTATCCCACCCCTGCCCCGGTCCCCGGACCATTTTGTTCCGGCCTGGGATCTGAATTGGGATACGGCTCCGGCCGGCACCGTTTTCGGCGCCGCTTGTCCCTTCTCCGGCCCTGCCGCCGCGACTGGCTCCCTTTACACCGTAGCCTGACGAGGAGTGGGACGGATCCGAGGACCCCCTTGCCCGGCAGTGTGACTCCGAGCAAGATTGGGTGGACGAACTTGAAGATGCGGGCGAACTTGATGTGTATTCTGACCCGGGGTTTGCCTCTCCTCCACCTATTATGGAGGAGGGTGCTTCCTACACCGTGGTGCTGTGTCGGGCTGCGGAGGCTCTTAATCTCGACCTCCCTACGGTGGCCCTTAAAACCAACCTCTTTACGGAGGTGCTTCAGACGGCGTCTGCGTCGTCGGAGCTGCTGCTCCCTTTCAATGAGGCCCTCACCAAAGTCCTCTTGGGCACTTGGTTTTGTCCGGCCACGGGCGCTGGTGGATAAAAACGTTGCTAGGCGTCATCGCCCGGCGCCTGGTGATCCCGCCTTCTTTAACACTCACCCCACGCCTGAGAGCCTGGTCATTCAGGCCTCGATGTTGCAGAGTGCCTTTCTCGCGGCTCCGCCGGATAAGTACTCTAAAAGGCTTGACCAATTTGGCAAGAGGTTGTTCTCCTCAGCCAGCTTGGGGTTGCGGTCGGTTAACACCGCCTGCTTGTTGGGCCGTGTGGGATTCTGTAACTCGGGTCTTGCCTCAGTGTTCTGAGAAGGTCCAGGCTGTCCTTTCCCAAGCAATTGCGGAGGGTAAGGATGCGGCGAACTTTGCCATCAGGTGTGGTTTTGACACCGCTGATACATTGGGCAGGGCAATTTCTACGACTGTGGCGTTGCAGCGCCATGCCTGGTTGCGTTCCACTAGGTTCTCACCCGATGTCCAGAGCTCGCTCATGGACATGCCCTATTATGGCTCTCGCCTCTTTGGCGATAAGGCAGACAATGCCCTGGAGCGCTTTAACGACTCTCGGGCCACGGCCAAGTCTGTGGGTCTTTCCACAAAGAACCCTGCCACTCCTGGGTTTCGTTCCTTTCGTGGCCAGAGCAGGGGCACCCAGGCACGCTCTTCCAGTAAGTCTGTGCAGAACCAGCTTCGCCGCGGCCGTGGATTCCGCAGGGGCAGGTCAGGTAACCAGTGCGCTGGTCAGCCCACTTCCACCCCCGCTGCTTCCGCCTCTAAGCCTTCCTAATCCCAGCTTCAGGGAGCACCCCACGCCGGCGGGTGGCAGCATCCGCCACCACCACCGGCGCAAAATTACACCAGACAAGTGGGTGCTGCAGATCATCGGCCAAGGTTACGCACTCCCCTTTCTGTCCTCCCCTCCGTCCATGCCACCTCGGGACTACCGCATGCCGGGGATCATTTGACTCCTCTCCGTCAGGAAGTAGGGAGTGGTTATTATTCCCACTTTGTTCTGGTCCCCAAGAACAACAAGGGGGGCCAGCACCCCATCTTGGAACTCCGGGACGTCAATCGCTTCCTCAGGAAGGAGAAGTGCAAAATGCTGACTCAGGCTCAGGTCCTGGCAGGCCTGGACCCTGGAGACTGGATGGTGGCATTGGACTTGCAGGACGCATATTTTCACATCCCCGTCCTGCCGGCCCACCGGCGCTACCTGCGGTTTACGGTAGGCCAAGAGCATTTTTAGTTTGCCTTTCTCCCATTCGGCCTTACCAGTGCCGCTCGGGTGTTCACGAAGGTGATGGCCGTGGTCGCAGCTCATCTGCGCAGGTCAGGGGTGTCAGTCTTACCCTACCTCAAAGACTGGCTGTTGAAGGCGGGCTCGCCTCAGGCAGTCGTCACCCACCTCCAGACTACGGCCGACCTCCTAACATTTGCTGGGGTTCTCCATTAATGTGTCGAAGTCGCACCGGAGTCCCTCTCAGAGGCTCCCATTTATCGGAGCGGTTCTGGATTCAGCACTGTTTCTGGTTTATCTTCCAGAGCAGCGAGTCTGGGATATTCAGGCTATGATTCCGATCTTTTAGCCTCTATCCTGGGTTTCTGTCAGGCTGACCCTCTGGCTTCTGGGCCTGATGGCCTCCTGTATCCTGCTGGTGATATATGGCAGATGGCATATGAGGGCACTACAATGGGACCTGAAGTTCCAGTGGCCACATCATCAGGGAAACCTGTCCGATCGAATCCAGATCTCGGAGGGCGCTGCACGGCAGTTGCAGTGGTGGCTCACGAAGCGCGATTGGGTCAGTGGCAGATCCCTCTCCCTTCCCCAACCGGAGCACACAGTGGAGACGGATGCGTCTCTCCTGGGATGGGGGAGGGGCACATGGGAGAGGCAGAGATCAGAGGCCTCTGGACTCTGGCGGAGTCCCGGCTCCATATCAATCTTCTGGAGCTGCGGGCGATCCGACTTGCACTGAAGACATTCCTTCCCTCTGTCTGGGGAAGTGTAGTGCAGGTGTTCGCGGACAACACCACTGCCATGTGGTATCGCAACAAACAGGGTGGGGTGGGGTCGGGGACCCTATATCAGGAGGCTTTGCGCCTCTGGACATGGCTGGAACATCAAGTCATTACCTTGGTGGTTCAACACCTGGCAGGTTCTCTGAACGCCAGGGCGAACGAGAACTCAGCTGCCGGTGCATGATGGATCACGAATGGCGTCTGAACTCAGACGTGGAGCAAAGTCTCTTTCTGCAGTGGGGAGAGCCTTGGTTAGAGCTATTCGCCACCGAAAAGAACGTGCAATGTTGTCAGTTCTGCGCATTGGAATTTCCAAATCGGCACTCTCTCAGAGACACTTTTCGACGCGAGTGGAGCTGCGGTCTGTTGTACGCCTTTCCACCTATACCACTTCTGCCCAGAGTGCTGAAAATGATCAGGCGCGACAAGCCCAAGTAATTCTTGTGGCTCTGGACTGGGCTCGATGGGTATGGAACCCCGAGCTACTCAGTATGAGCATCGATCCCCCAATCCTTCTGCCTCTTCGGGAAGATCTTCTGTCGCAGCAGCAGGGGATGGTCCCCACCCGAACCTGTCCAGCCTCCACCTACATGCGTGGAGATTGAGCGGGGACAGTTGACACGTTTCGATCCTCCTCCCGAAGTCTGTGATGTCATTCTGGCAGCCAGGTGTCCCTCCACCAAAACGGTGTACGCCTGCACTTGGAACAGATTTGTGGCATGGTGCGCAGCAAAGGCTGTGGATCCCCTTTCTGCCCCTCTTTCTGAGGTTCTTCTGTTCCTTCTCTCTTTGGCCCAGCAGGGCTCTGCTCTGGGCACTATCAAAGGTTATCTTTCGGCCATCTCTGCCTTTCTACGGCTTCCAGATCAGCCTTCTCTTTTTAAGTCCCCAGTTGTTACCCGTTTTCTTAAGGTCATTACGCATACGTTTCCACCCGTACCCTACATAATGCCTCAGTGGGACTTAAATCTTGTCTTGACTTTTCTGATGTGCGCTCCCTTTCAGCCCCTTCATAACTGTCCCTTATGTCTTCTCACTCTAAAGACGGTCTTCCTGGTTGCTATTATCTCTGACAGAAGAGTGAGTGAGCTCCAGGCCCTTTCTTCCAAACCTCCTTTCCTTTCTGTTCATCCGGACAAGGTGGTTTTAAGAACCCGCCCTTCTTTTCTGCCAAAGGTTGTCACACCCTTCCACATCGGGCAGACCATCACTTTGCCCACCTTCTTTCTACCTCCGTATCCTACGAGGGAAGAGGTGAGGCTCCACTGTCTGGACCCAAAATGTGTGCTCGCATTCTATCTGCAGCGTACACAACAGTTCCGGGTGGATGATCAGCTTTTTGTTGGTTACGTGGGTGCCAAAAAAGGTCCGGCTGTGCACAAACGGACCATCTCGTGGTGGGTCGTTCTGTGCATCAAAGCATGTTACTTCTTGGCCAAGAAGGGGCTGTGGGGCTGCGTGCCCATCAACCAGGGCAACTGCAGATACTACTGCCTTGGGACTTGGCGTTCCCTTGCAGGACATTTGTCAGGCAGCTACGTGGGCCTCGCTGCACACATTTACCAAACACTACTGCCTTGACAGTCGGGTCTGGAGAGACCGCTTCTTTGGCCGTTCTGTGCTTCATGACTTTTTGGTGTAATCTTGTTTGCAGACCCATCACCGGGGTTGGTATTGCTGGGGTATCTATTATAAGGTAAGGAATCTATCACAAACGTGTCTCTTCCAGATGCACAAGTTACTACTTGTGTACCGATATATCTGTAAGAGACATTAGTTAATAATAGATTCCTTACCGCCCCACCCATCCTCCCCGTTCTGCGAACTGATTACTAGGGTTAAGGTCATCCCCTTTTAGGGCCCTAGTTTTATGCACCAGTGGTCCGTATCTTGCATGGCTCTGCATTACGGCGCGGAAAGTCGTGTACAGAACTGATGTCCGCGCGCATGGGTGGCGCCTAAGTAGTCTCAGTGACGTCATCTCTGCGCCTACGACGCCAGTGTCGGACGCGGAGCCGCACAACGCCATCTACCGACGCGCAGGGGTACTGCTAAGCAAAACATTCCGGATCCATTCTGACGCTTGGGGAATATTCTAAGGTAAGGAATCTATCACTAACTAATGTCTCTTACAGATATGAGGCAGGCTGCTTGTGTTTTCGCCGCCGCCAGCTCCTTTTAAAATTGGCACTATTCTCTGTTATTTTTTAAACCTGTATTGCTGGTAACCGCGTGCTCTTAACCTGCATTCCTTGTTAATCTCCCGCAGCCCCGGTCCGACGCGGCTTGTGCCGTTTGCTCGGAGGGCTGGCACGGGAAACTTGCACTCACTTCCGGCGGATGTCGAGGTCAGCGCTGCAGTCTCTGGGTGCCGCTAGACTACTTAGGACACAGAACAAACGTGCGTGCAGCGGGCGCGCCAAAGGCAAACCCGTCTGCGCCCAACCGGGCCCAGGGGCCACAACCCCTGTTCAAATCCCCACAAAACAGATAGCCTACTCTTCCTCCCAAATTCATGCTCTGAGGCCCCATGGAAACCAAAGCTGTAGCATACTCGATCTGGATAGTCGTTGTCCCAGTTCTTGCTTAAATTGTGAATTTTTCCTGAGTCCTCCTAAAATGTGCCGCCAGTATCTGCCAGTAACCAAGCCTACCCTGAATTTCTCCTTTCGCTCACTTCCCAAACACAAAAGGGACATTTTTGACCTCCTGACAAACTAACTACCTGACTCTCTGTTCCTCATGGAGACATGGCTTCATGATAGCTCGGGCCCTGACATAGCCGAAGCTCTGCCATTCAGTTATGCGATTGTCCGAGCAGATAGACAAAATAAAATCGGTGGAGTCATTGCAGTAGTCTTTAAAAACACTTTCTAATGCAAGTTTGATCTACTCAAAGTACAGAACAGTGAGGTCGCTTTTTTCAAGCTCTCTCTACACCCGAATTTCACCTTCACAGGTCTACTAGTATATCGGCCACCGGGACCCCTGCTGTCATGGGCCTCACAATTGTCGAATCTCGTAGCCTCATTACTCGTGAACTCACCTAATTTTTCTGTTCTTGGTGATTTAAATTTACATCTTGAGGACACTCAGAACTTGACAAGCAGCAATCTTATTGCTGACTTAGCTGTCATGAACATCCTGCTCTGCAACTCTGGACCCACGCATAGAACTGGCCATCTACTAGATCCGATCTTCTCCAATATCCCTCATATACACTGTTCCCCCGGCACTTCCCCTTCACTGGTCAGACCATTTATTAGCCAAATTTAATATCACTCCTCCTGTTGCCCCAGTCACCTCCAGTGCAAGATCTAACATCTATAAAAGAGACTGGAAAAAAATTAGATATGAATACCTTTAAACACGCCTTAGATGCTCTTCTTCCTCCTGATTTAGCCCTTATGAAAGATGTAGAAAACGCATCTAAAAAGATTGACATCTGGCTTACAGATGCCTCTAACCCCTGTCTCCCTTTGTCCCAAAAAAAACTAAACTACCACAAAATTCCAGCTCCCTGGTTCAATGATTCGCTAAAAATTACTAAGTCCAAGTGTAAGCGACTGGAACGGAGTTGGAGGAAAAATTACTCCCTTGAGGCCGGTGACATCTACAAAAAAGAATTGAAACTATATCATAATGCATGCGCCACTGCTAGGGCCAGCCATGTAGCCACAACCAGCTCGGAGGCCACTAACAAATCTAAAATGCTTTTGCACTGGTTAGAGCTTGCGGGCTCCAAAACCACAGCAAAACCACCTCCCCTAATCAGCAATCAATGTGAAGAACTAGCTCAATTCTTCACACAAAAAATAGAAAACATCTATCAGGACATAGCAAAATACCACTTTAATAGACCACAGCTTTTACAGTCTCCCTCGTTGAATAGCACTAACTGCGTAACATCTCCTCAACTGGCTCATACACAAGTATCCCTGATTGCTTGGCCCCATCTCAGCCAGAAAGCCTTAACCAAAATTTTAGGTAGTCTAAAATCGGGCTCACCGAATGACCCGTTGCTTATTCCGATACTTAAACAACTTGGCATCTCCCAACTTTCCATGATCTGCAAAACCCTTAATCTCTCCTTGCAAGACGCTATTGTTCCAGCCAGCTGGAAGCACGCCATAGTTACACCTCTTTTGAAAAAACCCACGGCCGACCCAAATGTCCCTTCAAACTTTAGTCCCATCTCTCTTTTACCAGCCTTTTCCAAGATTCTGGAGAGGCACATTCATTTTCATCTTGCCCATTTCATTGAGACCAATCAAATTCTACACCCTTCACAATCTGGATTCCGCCCTGGTTTTTCCACCGAAACAACCCTGTTGGGAGTTACGGAGAACTTACGCCAGCTCTTAGACAGAGGGGACACAGTGGCACTGATTTTACTTGATCTCAGTGCTGCATTTGATACCATCTCCTATACCATACTCGTAGAGACACTAACCTCTATGGGTATAGGCGGCACTGCTCTGAGCTGGCTGGTCTCCTTTCTCACCAACCGTACGTTTCATATCTTTTCCAACAAAGCTTCCTCCAAAACTCATTTATCTCCCTATGGAGTACCCCAGGGCTCTGTGCTCAGTCCTCAAGAAAGAGGTCGCCCCATGTGAGCACCCCGTTTCGCTTGCACATAGCCCGAAACCCAGTCTCCTGTAGCAAGGACAGTTTTGGGTGGTATGCGAGTGGCAATGCCGGGGAATAAAGCAGCGCGAGCCCCAAAGTGGTTGCAACACGAGACCACGCATTCATAGTGCAGTGCACCGTGGTGGATCGGGTATCCGCATCACGAGGTCTTCCCAGTACCATGCCTTCCAGTGGGAGGGGATGAACTATCCATTCTTCAGTTGCTATCTGTGGCATAAAGGGGGTGGGACGCATCCAATGATAGGCATAGTGTGCCTGAGCGCTAAGTTAGTAGATCTCAAAATCCGGGACATCAAACCCCCCCCTGTCATACGGCAGTGTCAAGGTGGACCATTTCACTCTCGGTTGCCTGCCCCCCCAAAACAATCTAATGAGCTCCGACCGTAGGCGTTTAAAGAAATAGGCACCGGGGTAGTATGGGATATTCTGAAACAGATAAAGGAAGCGTGGGAGCACAACCATTTTTACCAAGGAAGCCCTACCCGCCATAGAAAGTGGCAAAGACATCCACCGCGTAATGTTATCAGCCAGTTTAGAGATAGCAACTCCATAATTGAGCCTGATCGTCTCTTCCCTATCCAGAGAGATCACTATGCCCAGATAGCGAAGGTCTGTATCGCACCATTCCAGTGGGTAGTCCAGTTGGAACCTCTCGACAGACGGAGTTAGCGGAAAGAATTGCGATTTCTTCCAATTCATATGAATACCGGAAATGCCGCCAAATACGATAAGCTCCCGCAGGATCGGATTGAGATTCAACTGCGGGTCCTTCACATATAATGCAATGTCGTCTGCATATAGTGACATACCTATCTGGCGCTGAAAACAGTTAAATGCACTATGCTTATGTAGTTGCCTGATACGGCACGCCAACGGTTCTATAGCGATAGCAAATAACAACTGGGAAAGGGGACAGCCCTGCCTGGTGCCTCTCGAGATAGGCAATTGAGGGGAAAGAACTCCATTCACCACCACTCTGGCCACGGGTTGGGTGTACAGCAGTTTCACCCATGCAATAAATATTTTGGGAAATCCCATTCTACACAGAATGTCGATCAGGTAATTCCATTCAACCGAATCAAATGCTTTTGTAGCATCTAGAAAAACCTCAGCAACAGGGAGTTCAGGAGCAATAGTTGGAAGCAAAGAAAACAGTGTGCGAAGATTATGGGAGGTTGCACGCCCTGGCACAAAGCCCGATTGGTCTGGGAGCACTATAGTGGGCATAAGCAGAGATAGCCGTGCCGCTAGTACCTTTGCTAAGATCTTTGCGTCACAATTGAGTAGTGACAGGGGACGATAAGAGTCCGTGTCTAACGGATCCTTGCCAGGTTTTAATAGGGACGTAATGGCCACTTCCCTCATCGACCCGGGCAAAATGCCCACCTCCAGCGACTCCTCAAAAACCTCTTTAAGCACCGGGGCCATAATATCAATATAACACTTATAGAACTCAGCGAGGAGTCCATCCAACCCTGTCGCCTTCCCGTTGCTTAGGGACATTATGGCGTCTCGTATTTCCTCCACTTCCAGCGGGCCTCCAAGAAATGCTCTATGGCCATCAGAAAGCCAACACAATGCAAGATCATCAAGGAATCCACCATAACGGACCTCCCCCGCCTGTTGTGAAGTGTACAGTTGTTCATAGTGATGCATGAAGGCTTTCTGGATCCCTAACTCGTCCCTACAGCGGGTGCCATCCTTCAGCGCTAGTTCCAGGACCCCAGTGCTAAAACGTGGGTGTCTCGTGATCGAGGCAAGCACCTTACCAGGCCTCTCACCCTCACAGTATTTCCTAGCTGTCCAGTATTTTCCTCTATATTTGACTTCCCGAGCAGCTTCCTCTTCATAGTCCGATAGCTTCCCCCTAAATGCATGACGAAGTTCCGGGTCCGGGTCTGTAATCATCCTGTTCTCTAAGTCTTTTAGGTCCGCCTCTAGTGCCGTTATGGATTTGACAATATCTTTAAGCACCCCACAGCTCTCGGCTAACGCAATCCCACGAACCGTCACATTAAAAGCCTCCCAAATCAACTCCACACTATCCACTGTCCCTTTATTTCGTGGAAAAAACGCCTCTATCTCCTCCCCGAGTTCTGTCTTGAAGATGGGATCCAACAATACTGAGGGAAATAATCTCCAAGGTGGACGCGGCCTGTTGAGACCCGGCATCGTCACAACCACCCTGACTGGGCAGTGATCTGAGTAAGTTCTGGGGAGATGTTGCACCTTGTGTAAGCCTACGCTAAGCCCTCGCGACAAGAAACAATAGTCCAAACGTGCCCAAGTGCGTGCATGCGCGGTGAAATGAGTGCCCTCCCTACTGTCAGGATGTGTAAACCTCTAACTATCCACCAATCCAGCCTCACCTAGTATGCCCCGTAAAATATCTCTCGCTTGCGTGTTATATTGGCTGCTCCCATCAGATCGGTCTGCCCCAGGCCACAGCGCAATGTTAAAATCCCCGCACCAAATAACGTGTGTGGCGTCTATGGCAACGACATGGCCCCAAAGGGTGAGAAAAAATTCAGGGGAATCAGTATTCGGTGCATAACAGTTCACAAGAACAACAGTATCTGAACCCAGCCTACCCCACACAATCACATAGCGTCCGTCAGGATCCAGCCTCTCCCCCAGTGCCTGAAATGCGAGCGTTTTCTTAATCAAAACAGCAGTCCCACGAGCATAGGATGAATATGATGAAAATTTCCGAGTGTAGGCCTATCGGGCAGCAAAGTTAGGGTCAATCTTTGGACGCAGATGCGTCTCTTGCAAGAAGGCAATCTGCACCCGATGCCTTCCAAGTACGCCAACACATTCCTACATTTCCTGGCATCATTAAGGCCCCGCACATTCCAGGACAGGATCGCTAAGGTATCCAGTGTGCCATCAGCCATTCTCCACATAGTCGACCATCAACGCTGAACCACACACACACCAAAGCCGCTTCTCAAGCAAAGAACAGTATAATGAGCGCACACCATGCAATCCCATCCGCAACCAATCCGTGCCACAAACACACCGCAAAAAAACCCCAACCCCAGCCCGGTAACCCCAACCCAGTACAACACAAGCCCATACTAGTCCAAAACAGAAGGCCTCACCCAAAAATAGTGCAAGTAACGTACAGTACCCTGTGCAAAGACCTACACCCCAACCCACATTAGACATCCAGCAACACCCCACTACCCCCTGGTGGAAGGGTAGAACCTGAGTGAGAAGCACAGGGCCATGCCACAGCGCAACACACCAAGAGGGGCCCGAAGGTGCGCAGGGATGTCCAAACCCTTGATTCAGCAGCACAATCATAACCACAGCAGTGAGACCAGCAGTAAATGGCACGAAAGTGGCCCCATGGGCCCAGCGCACACGAGCAAATGGTCACATCCTCCCGCCACCCACCTGAGCAACCCCAACCTGCCAGGACCCCACGCCCACCCCCCTCCCATAGCAAAAACCCCCAAACACAACATTAGCATCAGAAACACCAAAGTCAATGGGGAATACCCTTCAGGGTGTAGTCTAGAGGCGCACACAACCACCCCCCACACCTCGCCATTGACCCGGATAGCTCAAGTAGGCACGGCCCAGGTAGTGGGGGTGGGGGGGGTGCCTGGAGTATATTACCACCATAGTCCGGCGCTCGTCCAGCGTCCTCAAGTAGTATGTGACCAAATCCAATGCACAGTTGAGGGGATAGCAAAACAGAAAGGCTACCGGATAGAAAGACAACGCACGGCAGACCCCCATGTGTACACAGTATACACATCGACCAAACAGTATGCAGTATCACTCATCTTCGTTGGCTGAGTGGAATCCCTCCTGTCCATCATCTCCACCGCGTCGGTCAGCAGCACGCTCCCTTTTAAGCCGCTTCACGAAGTCCTCTGCCTGCTGTGGATTGGTAAAAAAATGCTGTTTCGCCTGATGTCACTCGCAATTTGGCAGGGTACAATAGGGCATAATCCACCTGGAGGTCCCTGAGTTTCTTCTTCACATCCAGAAACTTACGCCTCTGTTCCTGTACCACAGGCGTGAAGTCCGGGAAGATCGTAAAGTTGACCCCGTCATAAGAGAGTGTGCGGGCGGTGCGGGCCGCACGCAAAGCTGTGTCTCGATCACGATAATTGAGGAGACGGGCGATTATCGGTCGCAGCGGAGTCCCAGTGGCCGGTCGCGGTCCAAGGGATCGGTGCGCCCTCTCCACGATGAATTACTTGGAGAAGGCCTCCGCATCAATCACGCCAAGCAGTATCTTCTCCACATAAGTTTCCATTCTACCCACATTGGTCGTCTCCGGCACGCCAACCATGCGTATGTTATTGCGCCTACTTCTGGCCTCCAACTCCTCATTCTTCGCAGCAATAACCCGGAGTACATTGTCCATACGCGCCAGTTGTGTAGTGTGGGTAGCCGCTGTGTCGTCGTGGTCAGAAACGCGCTGTTCCACCGTCGTGATTCGCTCCTCGTGAACATCCAATTTTTGCACCACTGCATCCATTCGCGACGATAGCTTATCCACTTTGTCCACTATAGTCGCAAACCCTTGTCGCATTTCCTGCATCATTTGCTGAAAGTCAGGGGCAGCAGGTTGAGGAACAGCGTCAGGAACAGTAGAGGGAGAGCGGGAGCCCCCCGTATCTTGCGCATCCCGGGAACCTCTTTTGGCCGCCAGAGAGTCAAAAGACAACTTCGGTTGTTTGTTGTCTGGCTTACCCATGGCCAGATGTCTGCAGCAGCCCAATGCAAGCTCTGATATGGTGACGTAGTCCAAAAGTGGTCTCTAAGCCCCAAGCCAACCAGGGTCAGAGCTCCCCTCTCAACTGTGCAGCGTGCACCCTCTGCGGGATGGTCAAAAGAGGAGACAGTAGGAGCGTTCGAACACAGCAGGGATATGACACCCAGTCCACGATCAAGAGCAGGGGTATCAAAGGGTAAGGATGTGAAAATGAATCCAGTAGTACACTCCGGGGATTCATCCCCAGCTCCAGTAAGCAGTCTGTCAGGATTGTGAAAGTGCAGTCTAATACAAGAAATGCAGTCTCCCGCCGCAGTTCACTCACCTGTGAGGCGGTAGCCAGATTATCGCAGCATGGGAGGCACACATCAGGCAGTAATGTCTCATACAGTAGGCACCACAATCGACAAGTGGACTCGCAGCACTGTCCCAGCACTAGCCGCCAATCCGTGAGAACCCAGGAAGGAAACGCCAGGAGCGGGTCGCCTGAGGCCAGCAGTGACCCCACGAAACATCAGCATCCGAGGCAAGCTCGAGCACCCCACAACACCAGTCTCCGCAGCCCCATACAAAGCGCCAAAGGCGCCGCAGCATAGCAGGTAGGGTCCGCACTAGGATCTCAAGTATGGCCGGCACCACGGAAAGATACAGAGTATGGGGGGCCGACATCCACAGGGTAGCCTGGAACCAGGGGGGGTGTCCACAGATGGCCACAGCAACCAGGGGCACGAGCAGGCAATGAAAAGACCCCGCCTCACCTGGTGCTCACAATGGCCGCAACTTCTCCGGCCGCCGGGTCCGTCGGCGATTAAAATAGCGTCACAGGGATCGGCAGCAGCAGCGCAAGTCAGCTCGTCCTCAAACGCGAAGCTAGGATCCCAAACAGCCGTCACATTGGTCCGACGGCCGTCCCACACCGCTACAACGAACTGGGAGGTCCCATGCAAGAGGGTGCTCGGCGGCCCCGCGATGAAGTGCACAGGAAGGCCTACACGCCTCGTGACGCGCCGCGGCCCCCAGTGGTACAGCAAGCCGGCCAGCAGGCCCGGACGTTCCCAGGCCACCACACGGGCGGAACTTCAGTCGCCTGTAGCTCCGGACAGGAGCGGCAGATCTCAGTCAAACTCAAGACGAAGGTGCATTAGTTCCTCCTCATGTAAACTACACGGATACAGGACAGGCGGCGCAGACGGTGGAAAAGAAGGATAAATGGAGGATGTCGTCTCCAGGCTGCAGGAGCCTCACATAAGTGCGGTCATGTTCCAAGTGCGCCCTCTAGCGCCCCTTTTCTCCATTCTTAGGTGCAGTCCTGAAGCTGCTCTCTATGATATTTTTAATTAAAAAAAATTCTCTTTTGACTTTTTTCAGTATTAGGAATGTCTTTACGTAGAAAGTCAGACTGTTGCTCCAGTCATGGACAGATGTTCATTCCTGACCCTACATGCAGTCTGCCTGTGGTGTTGGAGCTGTAGCTCAACTCAAAATCATGCTACAAATGTGTCCTCATGCATACTTATAAAGGAGCTGTAGACCAAGCTTTTCATGGCTTATGTGTGACAAATGACTGGCTTGATGGTAAAAATGGGCTCTCAGCAACCGTATTGAGGTAAACTCTTTTATTACCATTAATTACACTCAAGCGGTCAAGAGCGGTGCCAGCTCGCTCCCAGTACAACTGCAGTTCCTGGGCTACTGTCATTACAAGAACTCCCCACCACCACCCCACAATGTTTGCTTTCCATGCCCACATTCTGCTCCACAGTACCATTCTTTTCTTAATATCCAACATACCTCACCCCCTGCCTCCCCCTCACAACAATATCAAAAATACCATGGGAAATGCCACATGGGAGACATATTACATGCTCATAACTGTTTTATAAAATACTCAAAAAGTATGCTGGAACAAATGTTAGAAGAACAAGCGTGAATATGAATATTCTAGGAACCCAAAGTAAATATGAACAGAGAATGCTGAACACTTCATCCCATCATAAAATCCTTAACCACATCCCTGCTGATGGTATCCCTCTCCTGTGCTGGGCCATAATGAAAACGAGTGTGGTCATGACGAGCTCAGCTCGTCATGAGCACAGGAGCACTGTGCCTCATGACGAGCTGAGCTCGTCATGAGCATCGAAGGGGTTAAGATGACCCGGTAATTCATTTTTCCTCGCACTCCGACGCCCTTGTACTTCCAGATCTCCTTGAACTCGACAATTCTCTTTCATCTCACTCTCTCTGGACCTAGGCTCAATCCTTGCATGCACATCGATCCCCATCAAGTAACCACTTGCATCATCATGCGCACCACACTTCTATTTACTACTGGTAGCCACACTACTTTACAAACTCACATGACTCAAATTCCACACCCTTCTATTCTCAAGTTTGACAGCACCTCCAAAAACCCTTTCACTCCTTAGCGGATCATACACAACGACCCTTATCTACGAAGCCAGGTTTCTTCACAAGCATATACTGACCAACAGATACATCAGGCATCTCCCTACTGTTGTTAAAACGGTTGCTAGTATGCGACTGATACCCTTTCACTTATTTCTCATCTGGAGATCAACCTCCGTCCTCCCCCTTACTACTTATTCCTCAACCACCATGGTGCAAGTTTTGTGGAGCGCTTTCTTCCCCTTAACACTTCAAACTGCACTCTGCTAGTCACTGAATGTGGGTAATCCTGTATAACAATAACATACTCTTAAGAGCCTTCTTTCTGGGTAACTCAGATTGTAATGCCAATTGAATAGCCTCCTTAATGACTCAAAACCTCACATGGTTGAAGCCATTCTTTTTTAAAAAGGACTACATCTTGTTTGACGTAAGCTGCACCCAGTTATAGGAAACCAGTATTTCTGGAACACCTTCTATCGAAAAAACATCTTCCAGGAAATCAATAACTTCCTCCCTAGTAACATTACCAACCATACTTACTTCCGGCCATTTGGAATAGTACTCAATGAGCACAAAGGCATATGTCTCCTTGCTTGGTAATGCAACAAAAGCCCCCATGAACTCAGTAGCTAATTTCCGCCATGGTCCAGCTGGCAATTCTTCAGTTTGCAAAGGCACCACTACAGGATTAACAACTTTATCACATGACCTACATGCAGTACACCCTCTCACCCATCGATCCACCATACCTTTCAGACCTGGCCACCAAACATTTTCTTTGATTTTATTTCTTCTCGTGCTCGACATCCCTTCATGCGTCTCATGTCTTAACTTGACAATACGGTCTTGTACCCCAGTAGGAGGTACACTCCCTACTGTTGTTAAAACGGTTGCTAGTATGCCACTGATAACCTTTCACTTGTACCCCAGTAGGAGGTACACTCGTATCCCCTCTCAAAGTAGCATCATTACAAACAGATAATTCCTCCTTCAATTTACAGAACATACTACATTCACATTGCAATTGACTTTCCAATGCCCATTCTTTCGAATTGTAGGCCATTGGACAATATCACATCCTTTTTTATCTCCTGCTTCCACCTCACCTCCGTCAACTCCAGACCATTTTCCTCTTCTATACCCCTGCCACACATCACATCTTCATAAGTGAATGCTACTTCACATTCGCTCTCATCCATTTCATTACCATTGCATGATTCCACTGGTAAGCGTGGCAACCCATCTGCAACACAGTTATCCTGTCAGCAACATATACAGTATCATGATGGTACATTTGTAATTTTGAAGACAAGCATGCTAACCGTTGTGTGAGATTCCCCTCTCCCACCCTTCCCTGGCTTCAATATATTTACTAAGGGTTTATGGTCCGTACAAATTTTCAATTTTTTCCCCATACATAGGTTCTGAACTGTTCTACAGCCCATGTGGTAACTAGAAACTCTTTTTCTATTACTGCGTATTCCCTTCTGCTTGTGTCAAAGTACACGACGCATATGCAACAACCCACTCAATGCCATCCTTCCTTTGTAACAGCACTGCACCAACACCGTATCCACTGGCATCCACTGATATTATTACAAACAGCTGGAGGAGTACCACCCGATGAGGGAAGAGAAGGCTCTTTTCCTGACAAGGAAACACTGTTCCTTTGTTAGTAAACCCCTCACTCACCACCTAGTGGTGACTTGCTTCATCATCGGGGCCCACCCAAGTGGCCTAGCGTCACTTGGGTGTGCTTCAACACCTGGGTTACAGTGGAGCAGGTAGTGAAGTGTGGGGTGCAAAAAAACAGTGTGAGTGTTAAAATTGTCCTGGTTAGCACTTCAATATTAGCTTTAATAAAAAGGTAACTGGACAAAATTTAAAACGTATGGTGAGATACTGGCAGGGGAGTTACGGCCTGTGTATCTCTGCTATGTGTTGGTCGACATGTTTCTACCATAAGGGGTAATCCCCGGTATTCCTCAGGACCAAAAACAAGGAAGTGGGAGGTGTGGGTCCCCTAAAAGACGCACCCTGTCCTAATTCCTTGGTCTTCCAGAAGATAAAACTGTATCTCTGGGAATTCACTCCTAAGGTCTAGGAGATGAACAAAAAACCTAGGGAAGGAAAAGAAGTAAGGGAAGTAATTACTATCCTGTTACGAAGTGCAGTGTTTTTGGTGAGAAAGAACAAAGGTGGATATATAGACTTTCCACCCACAAACGGGGCCTCAATGATAATATACCGTGGAATTCTGTAATCAAATAATAACCTCACTGATTCATCTACCCCTATGGAGGTTAAAACTGTTTTGACAACCACTGCATCGAGTGTGACGCCCTTTGTGTTTTTGGGGCATTGTTAACAACACCAGTTCGTGGGTACAGTCACCCCACCACGGGGACCGCCTTTTATCATACTTATAGCGGCCCCCCAGTCCCCCGTTATTTTTCCCACACCTACATCCCAGGTGTTTGGGTCTTACCCTCCCCATGCCAATGCTGACATCCTTTGACATTTGTAAAAAAAACCCTCTAGTTCCAAAGCGCATTCCCTTACCACTACCCGACGCATGCGCAGACCCTAAGCCATTACGCATGCGCAGCGTCCCTAGATCACCCAGACAACCGCCCGCCTACCGGCCTCCGTAGTGTCACGTGACCTACCCGGAAGCAGGTTTCTCAGAGATATCTACTCCGCGCTCGCTCACTCATTTCTAACCGAGCGGCGGAAGGTAGATGTAGGCTATTTGCCTTTCCTCTTCACGACGAACTGTAAGTAGATTTTCCCTCCCCTGGGGCTGAACTTATTTCTTGAACGCCCCAGCCCACGCCCATAAGATCTACTTATGTTGAGATTAATCCAATCCATACTTCTCCATATAGAATATGTTGTCAGACGTGAAGCGCCTACCCCGAGCTCGATGAAGTCCATCACGAACATTACTTAAGTAAGCCTGTCGAGTCCAGCTCCGTGCCTCTCTGTATGTTTTATGTTTGTGAGAGTCTTGTATGTCTTTTGTACACACCACGAATCCTCAGTTGGATAATTTTGCAAGCCCTTAACCGAATGTATGGCATTGTTTTAAGCGTAGTGCAATTCACACTGTTAAAGATATAAGCACCGCGCTATATTCTTTCCTTATTAAAGCATGCTGATCCAGGCACACACCAAGGATACTTATGCCTCAACTATAGACTCGTCCATAGGTATAAAAATTCCGCAGCGTACACTCTCACAAAATATGAGCACGCTCCCACCCCATAAGTAGACACGCCCTCTACTTGAGAAGGCACCTTTTCCAATCACCACCGTGGAACGAAAGGACAAACTGCACGACGTTTTTTCACCAAAAACACTGCACTTCGTAACAGGATAGTAATTACTTCCCTTACTTCTTTTCCTTCCCTAGGTTTTTTGTTCATCTCCTAGACCTTAGGAGTGAATTCCCAGAGATACAGTTTTATCTTCTGGAAGACCAAGGAATTAGGACAGGGTGCGTCTTTTAGGGGACCCACACCTCCCACTTCCTTGTTTTTGGTCCTGAGGAATACCGGGGATTACCCCTTATGGTAGAAACATGTCGACCAACACATAGCAGAGATACACAGGCCGTAACTCCCCTGCCAGTATCTCACCATACGTTTTACATTTTGTCCAGTTACCTTTTTATTAAAGCTAATATTGAAGTGCTAACCAGGACAATTTTAACACTCACACTGTTTTTTTGCACCCCACACTTCACATCCTGCTCCACTGTAACCCAGGTGTTGAAGCACACCCAAGTGACGCTAGGCCACTTGGGTGGGCCCCGATGATGAAGCAAGTCACCACTAGGTGGTGAGTGAGGGGTTTACTAACAAAGGAACAGTGTTTCCTTGTCAGGAAAAGAGCCTTCTCTTCCCTCATCGGGTGGTACTCCTCCAGCTGTTTGTAATAATTCCTTGATCAGGGGATCAGGAGTATTCCCCGTCCAGCCCCTTTGGACGAAATTCCTTACTCTCTATTTTGGTTATAGATCCACTGATATTATGCAGTCCACCCCCATCACAAACAATTTCAAACATGGTTCTTATAAAACCTCAATCTTGATTACATTGAACTCCTCATTTTGTTTCTGACCCCAACAAAATGCAACTTTTTTTTTATATTGACTGTAGATTCTCTACCTTGATGGCATAATTCTCCACAAATCGAGAATAAAGTTCTGTCGGATCTAGATAGGACATCAACTGTTCCTTACTTTAGGCTTCTGGAGCAATGACAATGGCTTCTACATGGATGATTATAGGACGGATACATTCTTCTGATATAACATGTCCCAGTTATTCCACCTGCTGTTTCCCTAAATTACATTTCTCTTCTTTTACAGTTGAACTGTTTTGCAGAAGAGCATATAACACTTATCTCAAGTTTCCATCATGCTCATCTTTGTTCTACGCAAGTATCAAGATGTCATCCTGAAATACCTTCGCTCCTGCTATCCCCCGTAAGATCCTAGCTGTTTCGCCCTGGAAGACAGCAGAAGCACTTTCCAGACCAAATGGCATTCTCTTTAACTGAAACATTCCTTCAGGTGTTATGAATGCTGTGCAATGCCTTGAGGCACAATCCAATTGAATGTGGTGGTTCACACTAGTCAAATCAATTGTTATAAATACTGAAGCCTCGCCAGTGGATGATACTAATTCCTGCAGATTGGGTAATGGGAACGCATCCGCCTAAATGGCCCTATTAAGACATATTATGTCCATCCACACATTGGGTTTCAGTGAAATCATGCCCGGAGATAATCAGTCTGAGCTCTCTATGGGTTCAACAATATATTTGCATAAATCATGCAGAATGCCTTTCAATTTCATTCTATAATTTAAAGGCACATTTCTCATTGTTTGCCTTGTAGGCACAACATTCTCACACAAGATTATCTTCTGCTCAAAACATTTCCTGTTCATAGGGGACAGTTCTGCATACATCTGTACAGGCTTTCCTACCTCTCCAGAGGATCCGGGACATTCAGGATATGATCCCAGTGTTTTGAGAGGAGCTCAAGCTCCATTCCTGATTGTTCTTCACGTACTAGGTCTACCTGTCTTCCTGCATCCTCCTTGCCACCCACACCTGCTGGCACGTAAGGCTTTTGCAGTTGCTCCTCCATCTTCAGTGATTGCAAAACACCTGCATTCTTTCAGACATTATAATGCATATCCATTTGTTCTGACAAAATGCAATTCCCCTGGCACTGAAGGTTTTTCTGCCCAACCTTTGCAGTTGACTATATATATAAAAAGTAATGAGGCTGTCCTCTCTGCTAGCAAGTGCAGAGGCTCTCTGCAAGAGTGAACGGAATGTGGCTGATTGCCATCCATCTGACAGGGTCTCCAAACTCAAGAGTAGACATTCTAAGGTGGCATCTATATCAAGCGGTGGTACTGTAAATCTTAGCCCTGTGAACCTTTTCACCACGAGCGAGAATGCACACTGCCCTCAGTTCTGTGCCCTCCAGTGTCTGTTACTGGAAGCCTTTGGTGATGCGTTTCTGTTGACGAATAATTTTACCCTTCACTATGCCTTTACCCCCATATTCTTGATTCTTGATAGCCACAGGCTGGCCAAGGAGGGTGTGGTATGCAGACCTCCTGAGTGTCTATTTATGTTGCCAACTATAGCTGCCTCTCTGAGTGGACCTACTTTTCCAGTCGGAGAGGCAGGTTCAGCACCGCAACCTTCAGAGCCTCCACCTTCGGGGGTTTGTTGCTTGGTGTTCTAATGAGCGTAGATCCTTTGAGGGAACACCTTTTATGTATTTTACTCTTTTGTTGGGCTAGCAGTGTTGTACAATGGGCACAGTTGAAGGCTATGTTGAAGCCTGATCTGCAGTCATTTGGTCTCCATATTAGCCTGCTGTGATCAAGTCCCGTGTAGTTTTGAGAATTCTTTAGGGATTGACACACGTTCCCACCTTTCCCTCCTTTTTTGCCTCAATGCAACCTGAACCTGGTTCTGACACTCCTGATGGGGGCTCCATTTGAACGAGATACAAACAAACGATAATGGAGGGTCCGAGGGAACTTTTTAAAACCGAGCATGGATCTATTCCCCGTCAATGATACACTAAACACAAGAAGAATCCATGGGTCTGATGGGTCCAGACAACCCTTGAAAAACCAGACCTTAGTCAGATGTTCTCGTAGTGATGGGACTAACAATTAGAAGAGGCAATGTGTTTTGCAAAGAGAAAACACAGGGAAATCCTAAAAGGAGGACGGATTCCCATCATTCACCAAGGTGACATGCTTCATCATCTGGGATCTCCTTCTGGTTACACACTAATGTAACCAAGGGCTACGACCTTCTGTCTACCAGAAGGGAGCTCACAGATGTTTTTAGTGTACTCTATGGAATGGAGCTCTATAGGATCTCTCAGAGGTGAAAGGAGGGTTTACTGAGTGATGGGCGCAGTGCATGCAGACTGGGGGGGGTGGGGGGGGTGAAAGTGCAATTTAAAATTGAAAGTCACAAGAATTAAATTTTTTAATGAGTATCTTGTGATATCCAAACTAAAAACATTGAAAAAAGCAGCTTCAACAAAATAACCAACAATATCAGGGCTAGGTCTACATGTTTCAGCCAGCTGGATTGTAGATAATCCAAGGCCTTCTTCGGGAGCACTAGATAAACTATTGATACTGTGTCAGTGAAAAAACAAACCGCGTCTACAAAAACAAGGTTGGAACCAATACAACCAAGAAACCTGTATTTCAGGCGTGATCTTCCGCTTGACTTGAACCCCAACATACCTGCCACTTTTGATCTTCATAACTATGTTTTTGTTAGCGATCAGTTCAACCAGTTGTCAATGAGCTGCTAGTGCTGTGTCCAGCCACCCTTTAACTGTTTTTACCCTGACAACCTGGTTCTGGGGTGTTGGAATGGAGAAGTACCTTGCATGGTTACAGTTGTGCACTCCTGTACTCCTGCCCTTAGTGCCCCAGCTGCAATGATATATGGATCACTGGTGCTGATTTTTGGTCATGGGCTAACTCAGATGATGTATGTTCGCAATGCCCTATGCCTGTCTCACAGATTGGAGTCTTGTTAAACCGGGAACGGTATCCAAAGCATCTGAAAGAAACACGTTAGTATTAGATTCCTTACCTTAGAATATCCCCAGGCGTCAGTCTGGATCCGGAAACTTTTGCGTAGCAGTACCCCTGCGCGTCGGTAGGCGTCGTCTGCAGGCGTCCCCTGCGGCTCCGCGTCCGTCGTTGGCGTCGTGCGCCGTGATGACGTCGCTGGAGTATATAGACGCCGCCTCCGCGCCCTGACGTCAGTTCTTCTTTTTTCCGCGCCAGTAAGCGCAGATCCGAAGAGCAGTACTCCGGTCTTTTGACCAAGTTTGTTAACTTTCTATATCTCTTTTGGTGCCTGGTAGGATGCCCGGTTTCAAGAATTGTGACGGTTGTGACCGCACGATGTCGGTCACGGACCATCACCGACTCTGCCTCCAGTGCCTGGGCCCCGACCACGACGTGGACGCCTGCGTCGATTGCCGGGCTCTGACTAATAAGGCTAGACGGGAGCGGTCCCGCAAGCTACTCGAGCTCCGGGTGTCGACCCCGCGTCGGGAGCGGTCCCGGTCCGGCCGGAGGTCCAGGGAGCGTTCGAGGGAGCGGTCGCGGAGCCGCGCCGAGCGCTCCGGAAGTCGTCACCATTCGTCGGGCTCTTCAGGTAAGAAACACAAAAAGTTGGGGCGTCGTCATCGTACCCCCGACTCCCCCCGACGCTCGCGCGACGCGTCCGGGGGTTCGGGTGACCCCAACCCCGCGGCTCCGCGAGAGTCGCCGGCGCGGCCTGCCCCATACCCTCCGGTCCCTGGGCAAGGTGCGACGCCTGAGGAGATTGAGGCGTTCCTCATGGCCATGAGGGCGCTCACTTCTCCGACGGGGCCTACGGCGCCTTCGGGCCCAGTGCTACCGTCTGAGGGCCCTGGCGGTTCGGGTGTCCCTGGCTCGACGCCATCGGGTGCTTCGGCCCCGGTGCCGCCGACGGCTCCGACCCCGGCGCCGCAAGGGCCTTCGGGGTCGACGCCGGCTGGTCTGCCGACCGCTCCGGCGCCGATTCCATCAGGGTTACCCCCGACGCCGTCCCCGCGCGGCGCCGGTTCTCCTGTGCCGGCTTCGGCCGGCGCCAGGGCTCCGGCGCCGGCTCCGGGCGGCGCCGTCCCCATACCCTCCCCGAATGCGGACGCGGAGTCGGACCGGCGTCGCTAGACGCCGGGCTCGACGCCGATGGGGCCTGTGAACCCCGAGGAGCCGGTCTACATCGTTGACTCCGAATATGGAGATGATGAAGAGTACGGGGAAGGTTGGGAGGGGTCTGAGGACCCTCTGTCACGTGAGTGCCAGTATGACGTGGACTGGACAGGTGATTTGGGGGATGCTAGTGGTCTGGACGACTCTCCTAACCCTGGCTTTGTCTCTCCTCCTTCCGTGGCATCGGAGGAGGGAGCTGCTTATTCAGTGGTTTTGATGAGGGCTGCCAAGGCCTTACACCTTGAGCTCCCCGTCGCGGCCGTGAGGCCTAACATCCTCACTGAGGTCTTCAAACCGCAGTCATGCCCACAGGAGCCACTGCTGCCGTTTAACGAAGCCTTGTCAGACGTTCTGTTGGGCAAGTGGTCCAGGCCCTCTTCAGGTTCGCCTGTTGATCGGAACGTGACCAAACGCCACCGTCCTTGTCCGGACGACCCCAAGTTCCTGTCCACCCATCCCACCCCTGAGGAGAGTCTGGTGATCCAGGCCTCGACCTCCCAGACCGCATTCCCGTCGGCCCCGCCCGACCGGGAATCTAAGAGGTATGGCCAGTATGGCAAGAAGGTCTTCTCGTCCCTGAGTTTGGGACTGCGGTCTTGCAACACCGCTTGCCTCTTGGGCCGCTACACCCACTCTGTGTGGGATACAGTCGTGGAACTGCTGCCAGAATGCCCCATGGAGGTGCGGGCGAAACTCGGCAAGGCTGTGGCTGAGGGCCGAGATGCAGCAAAATATTCCATACGGTGTGGTCTTGATACGACCGACTCGCTAGGCAGAGCGATGTCCACGACGGTGGCGATTCGTCGCCACGCCTGGCTGAGATCCGCCAACTTTTCGGCAGATGTCCAGAATGCCTTGATGGACATGCCGTTCGATGGCTGTCGCCTGTTTGGTGACAAGGCGGACCACACGCTGGAACGCTTCAAGGACTCCAGGGTCACGGCCAAGTCCTTGGGTCTCTCGACCCAGCGCCAGCAAACGGGTTCGTTTCGCTCCTTTCGTGGCCAAGGAAGGGGCGTCCCCACACGTGCTGCCAGCCACGCGCCGCAACAATCTTTTCAACGCAGTGGCGGCCGTGGAAACCGCCGTGGAGGCGGTCGGGGTCAACGGCGGGGTCAGGCCACACCTCCCCCCGCAGCATCTGCCTCCAAATCCTCCTAGTCCGTGCTTTCAGGCCCATGTGACGCCAGTGGGTGGCAGGGTTCGCCATCACCACGCCCGCTGGCGCACAATCACATCGGACAGATGGGTGCTGCAACTCGTCCGAAGGGGCTACTCCCTCCCCTTCGAGACCACTCCTCCAGCCATGCCACCGCAGAACCACCGTGTGTCGGGGGACCACTTGACACTTCTGCAGGAGGAAGTTACGGCCCTCTTGGCCAAGGGGGCCATCGAGCGCGTTCCTGGGCCAGAAGTAGGGCGTGGTTGCTATTCCCACTACTTTCTGGTGCCCAAGAAGGACAAAGGGGGCCTACGTCCTATCTTGGATCTACGGAACGTCAACGGCTTCCTCCGGAAGGAGAAGTTCAAGATGTTGACATTAGCTCAGGTCTTGGCTGCTCTAGACCCGCAAGACTGGAAGGTAGCGTTGGACTTGCAGGATGCATATTTTCACATCCCCGTCCTGCCGGCCCACCGGCGTTACCTGCGGTTCACGGTAGGCCAGGAGCACTTTCAGTTTATCGTGCTCCCCTTCGGCCTCACCAGCGCCCCACGGGTGTTCACAAAGGTGATGGCGGTGGTCGCAGCCCATCTGCACAGGTTAGGGGTTTCAGTCTTCCCCTACCTAGACGACTGGTTGTTGAAGGCGGGCTCGCCCCAGACAGTCGTCCACCACCTTCAGATGACGGCAGACCTCTTGCACGGCCTGGGGTTCTCCATCAATGTGCCGAAATCACATCTGCGTCCCTCTCAAAAGCTCCTTTTCATCGGGCGGTTCTGGACTCGGCGCAGTTTCGGGTTTATCCTCCGGAACGGCGGGTCCGGGATATACAGGCTTTGATTCCCATCTTTCAGCCGCTATCCCGGGTTTCGGTCAGGTTGACGCTGCGGCTGCTGGGGCTGATGGCTTCCTGCATCCTTCTGGTGTATCACGCCCGGTGGCGGATGCTGGCTCTGCAGTGGGACCTGAAGTTTCAGTGGGCCCAGCATCAGGGCAACTTGTCCAACCACGTCTTGATCTCGGAGGGCACTGCGAGACAACTGCAGTGGTGGCTTACGGACCGTGATTGGGTCAGAGGCAGATCCCTCTCCCTTCCCCAACCGGAGCACGTTGTCGTGACGGACGCGTCCCTCCAGGGCTGGGGTGGCCACTTGGGAGAGGCAGAGATCAGAGGCATCTGGTCTCCGGCGGAGTCCCGGCTCCATATCAACCTGTTGGAGCTACGGGCGATTCGTCTAGCACTGAAGGCATTCCTCCCCTTTGTCAACGGGAGTGTAGTGCAGGTGTTCACAGACAACACCACCGCCATGTGGTACTGCAACAAACAGGGCGGGGTGGGGTCGTGGACCCTTTGCCAGGAGGCTCTGCGCCTCTGGCAATGGCTGGAACGTCAGGGCGTGACTCTGACGGTTCAACACCTGGCAGGTTCTCTGAACACCAGGGCGGACGAACTCAGCCGTCGGTGCTCGATGGATCACAAATGGCGTCTGAACTCGGACGTGGCGCAAGGCCTCTTTCAGCAATGGGGAGAGCCTTGGTTAGATCTATTCGCCACAGAAGAGAACGTGCAATGTCATCAGTTCTGCGCGTTGGAGTTTCCAAGACGGCACTCGCACGGCGACGCCTTTCGGCGCGAGTGGAGTTGCGGTCTGTTATACGCCTTTCCGCCTGTACCACTTCTGCCCAGAGTGCTGAAGAAGATCAGGCGCGACCGGGCCCAAGTTATCCTTGTGGCTCCGGACTGGGCTCGAAGGTACTGGTATCCCGAGCTACTCAGCATGTCAGTCGGTCCCCCGATCCGCCTGCCCTTTCAGGAGGACCTTCTGTCGCAGCAGCAGGGGACGGTCCTCCACCCGAACCTGTCCAGTCTCCACCTCCATGCTTGGAGATTGTGTGGCGGCAGTTGAGGCCATTTGACTTGCCTCCTGAAGTCTGTGATGTAATTCTGGCAGCCAGGCGTCCCTCCACAAAGTCGGTATACGCCTGTCGGTGGAACAGATTTGTGGCATGGTGCACAGCAAAGGCTGTGGATCCTCTTTCTGCCCCTCTTTCCGAGGTTCTTCTGTTTCTTCTCTCTCTTGCCCAGCAGGGCTCTGCTCTGGGCACTATCAAGGGCTACCTTTCGGCCCTTTCAGCCTTTCTAAGGCTTCCTGATCAGCCTTCTTTGTTCAAGTCCCCAATTGTAACGAGATTCTTGAAGGGCATCACACACATGTATCCACCTGTTCCGTTTGTGATGCCACAGTGGGACTTGAACCTGGTTCTAACCTTTTTGATGTGTGCTCCCTTTGAGCCCCTTCATTCTTGTCCTCTCCGTCTCCTGACTTTAAAGACGGCTTTCCTGGTTGCCATCACCTCTGCCAGGAGAGTGAGTGAGCTCCAGGCTCTTTCTGTCCAACCTCCTTTCCTGTCCATTCATCCTGACAAGGTGGTTCTAAGCACTAGACCTTCTTTCCTGCCCAAAGTAGTTTCTGCTTTTCACATCGGGCAGTTCATCACCCTCCCCTCCTTCTTCCCGCCTCCGCATCCTTCAAAGGATGAAGAGCGGCTCCATCGTCTGGACCCAAAACGTGCGCTTTCATTTTATGTGGATCGCACACGCCAGTTCCGGGTGGATGACCAACTGTTTGTTGGCTACGTGGGTGTGAAGAAGGGACGGGCGGTACATAAACGGACCATTTCTCGGTGGGTCGTTCTGTGCATCAAAGCGTGCTACTCTTTGGCTCGGAAGGAGCCTCCTGTTGGGCTGAGGGCCCATTCCACTCGGGCCACGGCGGCTACTACTGCCCTGGGCCGGGGAGTCCCCTTGCAGGACATTTGCCAGGCGGCTACGTGGGCTTCGCTGCACACCTTTGCGAGGCACTACTGCCTGGACAGTCAAGTCCGGAGGGATGGCTTCTTTGGCCGTTCTGTCCTCCAGGACTTTCTGGTGTAGGAATGTATTGGTTCGCAGACCCACCACCGGGGTTGGTATTGCTGGGGTATCTATTCTAAGGTAAGGAATCTAATACTAACGTGTTTCTTTCAGATGAACAAGTTACTTACCTTCGGTAATGATATATCTGTAAGAAACATTAGTTAGTATTAGATTCCTTACCGAACCCACCCATCCTCCCCGTTCTGCGAACTGATACCTAGGGTTAAGGACATCCCTTTCAGGGCCCTAGTTTCAAATGGCACCAGTGTTGGTTCTCACATGGCTCTGCGTGTTCTGGCGCGGAAAAGCTGTGTGCAAAGAACTGACGTCAGCGCGCGGAGGCGGCGTCTATATACTCCAGCGGCGTCATCACGGCGCACGACGCCTACGACGGACACCGAGCCACAGGGGACGCCTGCAGACGACGCCTACCGACGCGCAGGGGTACTGCTACGCAAAAGTTTCCGGATCCAGACTGACGCCTGGGGATATTCTAAGGTAAGGAATCTAATACTAACTAATGTTTCTTACAGATATATCGTTACCGAAGGTAAGTAACTTGTTCATTAACCTCGCAATGGTAAAAGGCTAATACCTTTACCAGTAGTTAAGTATCATGTGGCCTTATGGTGGCAGCATACAATGTTTTAATTAACGATCAGTAGTGTGAACGGGCCTTTTTACCTGTGTCACCGTAGTGGGGCCTTCCTGCCCACTCATGTACAGTTCCGCTGCTATGGGCTTAACTCACCTTTGACTTGCATTTTTTTTAGCATGTAGTACTGCGCAGCACGCATTTGTTTCAATGTGTGTGCTGTGATGTATGTGTGTCTGTGAGTGGTAGAAAACATGGAGAGCTATGGGTTCAGTGTTGGAAGTCTAAGATCTTGAGCAGGCATGTGGAGGAGCCTTCGAGCAAATTTATGGATTGCAACATTCCTGAGAGTTGGGTGATACATACAGTGGAGGAATGAAGAGCCAGACTTTCCTAGACACTTTGGAAGGGCTCTTTGATTGTTAAAAGTCAGTGGGTCTGGGCGCATCTCAGGAAGGAGATGGGGCTGATAGGGAATAATAAAAAATAGGACCCAGGAGCTTTCTAACCTTTTGGAATGCATGTATTAGTTAGGCTGACATTCAGGTGTGATCCACACGTAACTCCCATGGCCTATGTTGTGATACTGTCTTGGTTGGAGACCCTTCTTCTGTATCATATTGCTTCCTAGGCAAAGGGCAGGACAGAGGAGTGGGCACTTCAAAGGAGACACCACACACAACGCCAACTTGAAAGTGAAACACTAAATTACATCTGTGTCTGGAAATTAATTGTAAAGAGGGGAGTTTGTATCATCCAAATTGTCAACTGTCAAACAGTCAGCTGTGGAACTTCGACATGGAGAAGCTTGTCAAAACTACTGCCTTTTGTGACCAGGACTGGGATCAAAGCCTCACCACCAGGGTTGGGCCCAGTAGCTCACGTCATTTGGGCCTCTGATAGGGGTTCTAAATATTGGCTGCAAGCGGTGTGGCACCTAGACATTAGCAGTTCAACGTGCATGTAATGGATCAGATCAAGGATCTATGTAGGGACAGAGTGTGGGGAGTTTCCACAAAGGTCCTTGCTGATTTCATTAGGGACCAGTATGAGAGACTGGGTGAAAAGGAAGAGGTTGCAGGAGACTCTGGGATAGTCACCATGGTAGGAACACAGAAGAAAAACAATGTGGAATCAGGCTCTCGTTTTCCCTTAGCTCAATGCCAAGTGTGTCCTCTGATGTACGTTCCAGAGTTTCCCTGATGCACTCCTCCCTCCCCTATTAGGTTCTAGGGTTTCACAGGTGTGCACGCCACCTTTCTAGGGCACCACTGATCAATTTCAGGAGTAAATCCCATGGTGGGGTTGGGTCTAGGCTAGCTCCGCAGGAACAAGCGAGGAGGTGGGAGAGAGAGGAGTAATTGTCCCAGGAAGTGAACTTGAGAGAGAAGGAAGATAAACTAAGAGAGCTGGAGTGAAGGGAAAAAGAAAGGGAAAGAGAACTGGAGGGAAAAGATACCCTTGATAGGGAGAATATTAGGATGGCAGTAGTGACCGCTCTATTCAGGAGGATTGATTCCACTTCAGGCCAGATTGAGGCCAGGAATCTAGGAGCGCCTGTACACATTTATGTGGAAGGACAGGATAACTTGGAATGGTTTGTGAGCTTTGACGTCACTTCTAAGGGGCAGGCCTTGAGTGAGTTGTCAAAGACAACCTCCTCAATGGGGAGTATGCTATTGGAATACACAGCCGCCATTGAAAGGATGCGTGTGGCAGATCAGTTGATCTATGTGCGAATGAAGGAAGCTCTGATTAGAAAGTTTGGCCTCCAAACAGCTCATTACCTCCACAGATTCAAGGAATTCAGGAGAACGGATGGTGTTCCTTTGAGACCTGGATTCAATGTGTATTTCATGATTGTAATGAGTGGGTGAGAGAGATGGCGGACAATGATTTTAAACAGTGTACCCTACTGAGGCAAAACCTGTCCTAACAGAGAAGGATATAGAGAAACCTCCAATGTTGACTGACACGTGGTTAGATAACAAGGCTTAAGTGGGCCAGAAACAGCACATTTTTTAGGCCAAAATGAAAGAAGAATGTTGATCAGACTTCTTCCAAACCAGAGGGTAAGCACCAGGCGAAATGGGAAGGGTGAGCCTTGTGAGAAAGGAGGATAGGAAGGATCTTTCAAGTCTATGGTGGTGACTTTCTGTAAGTGACACCAGGTGGGACACTAAAGGAGGGACTGCCAGATGCAGGCCTCGACGTTTGGGCCCAGTAGATCCTGCTTAATCCATGACCCAGTGAAAAAGTTTCTGACATGGCACCAGGTGGATTTGTAGTGCTCTCTGCATGAGTGAACTGTTACCACCTATTGTCGAAGGAGGGCTACTGCAAAATTCCCGATTGCAGTCTAGCACCTGGGATATAAAAAAGTCAAGGAATCCGCAGCTAAATATAGTATTCCCCAAATAGATCGTTACCAAGGGTAAGTAACTTTGTATTCACTCATATTGCATGGAAAACACCGCCAATTACTGGTGATCAGGAGTTCACTTTTGTATTCTTTTAAGAACGTCGGTTGTTCACCGATAGTGCACCAAAGTCTTTGGTTCACTATTAGTGCAATAAAAGGAACCCATGGTTCTCCGACAAACTGTTTAATTTTAAAAGATGACTCCGGAAACTGGAAAGGTTGTGGAAAACATTAAAGACCTCTTAAAAAAAAAACTCAACCTTGAAATCGTTTAGGTAGCTTTACAAACAGAAGGTGATTCCCATTAGGGACAGTTTCTTCCAGTCTTATGACCCACTGCACCATAAACCACCCCAACAACTTCTCAGTCTGGTGAAGCTCTGATTGGCCATCCCTATGGAATCAACCGATCAACAACAACAAAATCAAATGCGATTAATTTTTAGACTTTTTCACTAATATGATACAAATAAGAAACAAATCACCCAATGGCTGACTCCTTACCTCAGATATGCTCATTAGTTGCAAGAGATGCAAAACCTTGAACTAGCTCTACTTTCTACCGGACACTATTCCTTTTCTCATCATCATAAGTAATTGTATGCTATTTATTTATGCATCGTGCAACTTAATAAATATGGACCTAAAAGAAGGTGTTTTGTTCTATGCTGTTAAAATTGGACACACAAATCCGTCCCTGAAAAAGCCTCAGGATGATCCCAATTATATGGCCAACTATCGTCCTGTTACAAACTTGCCCAGGCTGGGTAAAGCTTTACAGAACTCCGTACCCATGCAACTTCTCAATCACTTTGAGGTTAATAACCTCCTAGCAAGTTATGAGTCGGGGTTCTACAGTGGGTGCAGTACAGTCAGCCACATTAAAGATTTTGGATGGCATTATAGATGATGGCATTAGATTTGTCTAAACCCTTTAGCACAGTGACCATGATAGGCTGATTAAGGTCCTCAGATAGCACATGGGTATAGGTGGTGACGAGTTGAGCTGATTTTCATAGTTCCTTACCAGTCGCCACCATCTGGTGATATTAGGCAGTGTTACCTCAAAGATGACAGAAGTAGACTGTGATGTCCCTCAAGGTTCGGTATTGGCTCCTATACTGTTCAACCTATAAATGGAATTGCTTCAAGTTTTGATGGAAGGAGAAGGTGTAAAAATCTACCAGTGTACGGATGACACACATTTATTTAAAGATCTCATTTGCCAAAGACAGTATCACACTGAAAAACTGCTTAACAATGCTAGAAAGAAGTAAATCTTCTAAAACTTAATTCTTATAAATCAGAATTTATTTTACTCCATTCCCCTCAAAATTAGACTTCCAAATGGAATGGCTATCAGAACTTCAAGCTTCAGGCTTCGCACCCTTTTTGTTCAAAGTCTCTAGGGCTTTGGGTAGATTCTCACCTGTCTTCGGCTATTCAGATGTAAAGGTTGCAGTCAAACCTGTGCTGTACTCACTTAAGAAAATAGAGTCTTCTCTTCTTCCAATTGACTTCTGCCTCTTCGCCCAAGTTTTAGAAGTCTTCAGAATTTACTATGGAAATGCTCTTCTCATGGGAACCTCAGTCTCATCGTTCACCCCATTAAAGTTGTTCTTTATTTGTAAACCTGGTTGATATCAGGTACAAAAAATTATGTGCACATTTTTTCAAGGCTTTGAGACTTACATTGCCTACCATTGGAAGCCAGGATTAAAATTAAAATTAGCCCGCATTATAAAGCTTTACATCTCCGACAACCTAGTTACCTTTATGCTGCCCACAAGTTATGAGGATAAAGACGAAACCTGAGAAGTCTCCAAAACCTAACCTTAGAAACTAAGAAATGCAGGTTCCCAAAAACGACAAAGCAATAATTTTCAGGCACAGCACCAACACTATAGAACTGTCTCTCTGCTGATTTGAGATGTTCAGAAACACTACGCCAAATTAGAAAACAAGCATTTGCAATGCAATAGGTCTCGCATTAGGAAGGTTTGAGCTATTGGTATTGTAAATGACACATTTTTTATTTATGTGTTGGTTTTGAAAATAGTGAAATTAATAGCTTTGTCATTTACAATGCCAATACTTTTAACTGTTGCAAATGTTACACCTATAGCATTTGTAATGCAACATGTTTTATATTTACGTGACTTATATGTATAGATATTACAAATAACAATGGCTTTTAATTATTTTAAATAATTAATACTTAAATAAAAGTTATTGTAATTTATAATAGCAATAGCTTAAACCTTTGTAAATAACGTTTGTGAAGATTATGTTCAGTGTATTTTATTGTGACGAAAATCCAAGAACAGAAGTGAAATATTAACATCTTTTTGCGACATTTGTAATAAAGCTTGAAACATTGAGAGAACATGTTTGAACCAGTTGTTGTTGAATGGTTGCACAGATTGATGCTGCGGTAGCGCATAGTGATGCTGTGGTGCCCCTGAGTGATGCTGTGGTGCCCCTGAGTGATGCTGTGGTGGTGCGATACATAGACAGAGTGAGGGCGACCGATAGACAGAGTGAGGGCGACCAATAGACAGAGTGAGGGCGACCGATAGACAGAGTGAGGGCGACCGATAGACAGAGTGAGGGCGACCGATAGACAGAGTGAGGGCGACCGATAGACAGAGTGAGGGCGACCGATAGACAGAGTGAGGGCGACCGATAGACAGAGTGAGGGCGACCGATAGACAGAGTGAGGGCGACCGATAGAGAGTGAGGGCGACGGACAGACAGAGTGAGGGCGACGGACAGACAGAGTGAGGGCGACCGATAGACAGAGTGAGGGCGACCGATAGAGAGTGAGGGCGACGGACAGACAGAGTGAGGGCGACGGACAGACAGAGTGAGGGCGACAGACAGACAGAGTGAGGGCGACAGACAGACAGAGTGAGGGCGACAGACAGACAGAGTGAGGGCGACAGACAGACAGAGTGAGGGCGACAGACAGACAGAGTGAGGGCGACAGACAGACAGAGTGAGGGCGACAGACAGACAGAGTGAGGGCGACAGACAGACAGAGTGAGGGCGACAGACAGACAGAGTGAGGGCGACAGACAGAGTGAGGGCGACAGACAGAGTGAGGGCGACAGACAGAGTGAGGGCGACAGACAGAGTGAGGGCGACAGACAGAGTGAGGGCGGCAGACAGACAGAGTGAGGGCGGCAGACAGACAGAGTGAGGGCGGCAGACAGACAGAGTGAGGGCGGCAGACAGACAGAGTGAGGGCGGCAGACAGACAGAGTGAGGGCGGCAGACAGACAGAGTGAGGGCGGCAGACAGACAGAGTGAGGGCGGCAGACAGACAGAGTGAGGGCGACCGACAGACAGAGTGAGGGCGACCGATATTTATTTTTTTATTTATTTTAGCGATTTCTACAGCGCCTGGTGACCCAAGGGTATCCCCGCGCTATGTAACTTGAACCTATTGAGAGGGGAGGTAGTCGAAGGGTGTTACTTGGGAAACAAATGGGTCTTAAGTTTTTTGCGGAACGCAAGGAAATTGGATTCCAATCTGAGGGCCAGAGGGAGTGCGTTCCAGCCTTTGGCCGCCTGAACGGAGAATTGACGGCCTCCCGTGCGGACTTTTTTGAATCTGGGAATGAGGACTAGATTCTCATTTTGAGATCGTAGCGATCTGGTTGCTGTATAGGGTGTGATCATTTTGCTGAGGATCGCTGGGCCGGAACCGTTGTAGAGCTTGTGTGTGATACACATTGCTTTAAAGTGCACCCTTTGGCGAACAGGGAGCCAGTGCAGGGTTTTAAGGGCTGGCTTGGCAGATGTTCTGGAGGGGGTGTTGGTGATCATACGTGCTGCCGCGTTCTGTGTCCGCTGGAGTTTCGAGATGGTAGCCTCGGGGGCTCCCAGATAGACCAGATTGCTGTAGTCTAAACGGGACAGCACTAGGCCCTGGATAAGGAGCTTTCTGGACATAGGAGGGAGTAGGGGCAGGATTTTACGAGTCGTACGCATGAGCCCAAAACATGTGCCCGAGGTTTTGGTAGCCTGGGTCTTCATCGTGAGTTGTGGCTCTAGCCACACCCCGAGTGTCTTGATTTCAGATTTGGGGGGGGGGGATTTCACCGAACACATCGGGCCATATCGTGGGAGGGATAGTTGTCCATTGCTTACCGAGTAACATTACCTCTGTCTTGGTCCCATTCAATTTCAAAGACGATTCGTTCATCCAGTTGTGGATGTTTGTGAGGCAGTTAGTCAGGTTTTCAGGATGGTCAGTCAGCTGGGACAGGGAGACGACTAGTTGGGTGTCATCGGCGTAACTCACCATTTTGATGTTAAATGGTGTTACCACGTCCTCGAGGGGGGCCATATAGACATTAAAAAGCGTGGGGCTTAGGGAAGAGCCCTGGGGGACGCCGCTAGTGAGTGGGAGGGTGGATGAGTGGTGACTGTCATCCCAGACTTGAAAGGTGCGTCCTGTGAGATAGGATTCGATCCATCTGATAGCTGTCCCGGTAAGTCCTGCTTTCGCCAGTCTGCTCAGAAGGACACGGTGGTTGACCGTATCGAAGGCTGCACTTAGATCCAGGAGGATCACTGCCACTGATCCTCCTGAATCTAGTAAGCCCCTTGCCTCTTCAATCACCGCAAGCAGTGCGGTGTCCGTTCCGTGGCCTGGGCGAAATCCGGTTTGGGCTTGTCTGAGCAGTTTGTTTGTTTCAAGGAACTGGGATAATTGGATATTTACTAATTTCTCTGTGACTTTACTAATGCCAGGGAGTAGGGATATTGGCCTATAGTTGGACAGGTCCGATGGATCCAGCTGGGGTTTTTTTATGAGTGCTTTAACCACAGCACTCTTCCAGCTGTCGGGGACGATCCCATGGGAAAACGAACAGTTGATGAGGTCCGTAATGGTAGGAACAATTACTGAGGCTACTGTCTTGAGGAACCTGATAGGGGCTGGGTCCAGGGGCGATCCACTTTTCATTTTTACTAGGGTTCGCTCAACCTCTGCGGGGGTGACAGGTCGGAAAGTCTTAAGCGAAGGACGACAGATGCTTTCAGACGTTTCGGGGGCAGGGCTGCTTTCCGTAAGGCTGGGAAGGCTGGAGGGAGGGAGGGAGGCCAGGATACGGGTAATTTTCTCGTTGAAGAAAATGGCTAACTCGTTACTTCTGTCAACTTTGGGTGTGTTGGAGGAGGAGGTGGTGGGGACCTTGGTCAGCTCTTTGACGATTAAAAAAGATTCTCGGGCTGAATTGGATGCTTCTTGTATACGTGTGTTATAGTAGGAAGCTTTGGCTGATTTGATAGCCTCTTTGTAAATTTTGACCGCAGACTGGTAGGCTTCTTTGTTGGCATGTTGCCAGGTCTTTCTCCAAAGACGTTCGGCCTTTTTGCAGTTTTTGCGAAGTGCTCTTAGCTCTGTGGAGTACCATGGTGCTGAGCCACGTTTGCCGTTTTTATTTTCCCTATTTCTGAGTGGAAGTATAAGGTCTAGGGAGGCGGTAATCCAATCTCTGAATCTTTTGTCTGCTGTATTTGGGTCTTCTGCCTGAGCAGGGATGTTTTTTTTCAGGGTCTGAGCCCATTCGTCCGTGGAGAGTCTGGGCCAGGTCCTATCCTTGCTGAAGGTGGGGGGTGTGCGGTTTTTCTTGGAGGTTCCAGGTAATTGGAAAGAGACCAGAAAGTGGTCTGTCCATGGGAGGGGCAAGGCCTCTTTGGCTGACATTGAAGGCGAGTTTGTAAGTACGGGGTCTAAGAGGTGGCCCTTGGTGTGGGTGGCTCCGGAGTTTAATAAACGGATGTCGAGAGCCGCTAGATCTTGAATCAGATCAAGGGCTACCGAGTTGGCCGGGTCTTCAAAGTGGATGTTCAGGTCTCCAACTATCATGTAGTTAGAGAAGGAGTGGGCTTGGGTTGTGATTAGGTCCAGAAGCGAACAGGTGAAGGGACCCGGAGTGCCGGGAGGGCGATAAATGAGGAGTCCTGTAAGGGAGGTGGTTGGGTTGAGTGTGACGGAAAAATGCAGGCTTTCTGCGTCGGTAATCTGGGCGTCGTAGGTTTTGAAGTGGAGGTGTTCTCGATGGATAATGGCTATCCCTCCTCCTCTACCTAGAGGACGGGGTAAGGACTGAATACAGTAGCCCTGTGGGGTTGCTAGGACCATGTCAGATTGTGAGTGAGGGCCGAGCCACGTTTCCGTGAGGAAAAATATATCAATTTCATGGTCTTATGATGTCGGCAATCTGAGTCCCGTGTTTGGGAAGTGAACGGCAGTTCAGAGAGGCAAGGTTAAGGCTGGCAGGTTTGCTGGGTCTAGCGGGTAGCGTGAGCTGCGTTGGTTTGCATGAGGAGCAGCCAGTGAAGGGTCCCTTGGGATTATGGATGTAATCACAGGACTGTGGGGGAGGTCTGAGGCTCAATAGGTCCTGCGGGAGTACCTTATGATTGAGTGGAGGGAATCGGGCAGGGGTTCTGGCCCTAGGCCCGGTCGTGCGCGGACGGGCGCAGACGGGCTTGCCTTAGGCGCGCCTTCGGCGCGCAAACGGCGCTCCCGCTGCGCTCGTCCGCTGCGCTGGGGGGGTCGACACATTTGTGCTAGATGTGATGGGCGTGGCCTCGCAGTGGGCGTGGCTCTGCCTTTGGCGCGCTCTCGGTGATGGCGTTTCCCAGAGGGTGGGGGACTGGATTAGCGCGTATCTGCAGCGCTTCCAGCAAGGTGAGCAAGAGCGTTTTTGTGGATTAAAATGAGCAAGTAATTCAAGTTATTGTGACAGTTTTTAAAATCGTGCAGTTTACAAAAACCTCCGGCTTTCCGCCTCAGAGGGTTCCAAGTGAATGGAGTCGTTGCGCTAGTAGAGCGTTTAAATAGTCGGTCGGTGGGCGTGGCCTCGCAGTGGGCGTGGCTCCGCCTTTGGCGCGCTCTCGGTGATGGCGTTTCCCAGAGGGTGGGGGACTGGATTAGCGCGTATCTGCAGCGCTTCCAGCAAGGTGAGCAAGAGCGTTTTTGTGGATTAAAATGAGCAAGTAATTCAAGTTATTGTGACAGTTTTTAAAATCGTGCAGTTTACAAAAACCTCCGGCTTTCCGCCTCAGAGGGTTCCAAGTGAATGGAGTCGTTGCGCTAGTAGAGCGTTTAAATAGTCGGTCGGTGGGCGTGGCCTCGCAGTGGGCGTGGCTCCGCCTTTGGCGCGCTCTCGGTGATGGCGTTTCCCAGAGGGTGGGGGACTGGATTAGCGCGTATCTGCAGCGCTTCCAGCAAGGTGAGCAAGAGCGTTTTTGTGGATTAAAATGAGCAAGTAATTCAAGTTATTGTGACAGTTTTTAAAATCGTGCAGTTTACAAAAACCTCCGGCTTTCCGCCTCAGAGGGTTCCAAGTGAATGACAGATGACCGATGGACAGAGTGAGGGCGACCGATAGACAGAGTGAGGGCGACCGATAGACAGAGTGAGGGCGACCGATAGACAGAGTGAGGGCGACCGATAGACAGAGTGAGGGCGACCGATAGACAGAGTGAGGGCGACCGATAGACAGAGTGAGGGCGACCGATAGACAGAGTGAGGGCGACCGATAGACAGAGTGAGGGCGACCGATAGACAGAGTGAGGGCGACCGATAGACAGAGTGAGGGCGACCGATAGACAGAGTGAGGGCGACCGATAGACAGAGTGAGGGCGACCGATAGACAGAGTGAGGGCGACCGATAGACAGAGTGAGGGCGACCGATAGACAGAGTGAGGGCGACCGATAGACAGAGTGAGGGCGACCGATAGACAGAGTGAGGGCGACCGATAGACAGAGTGAGGGCGACCGATAGACAGAGTGAGGGCGACCGATAGACAGAGTGAGGGCGACAGATAGACAGAGTGAGGGCGACAGATAGACAGAGTGAGGGCGACCGATAGACAGAGTGAGGGCGACCGATAGACAGAGTGAGGGCGACCGATGGACAGAGTGAGGGCGACCGATGGACAGAGTGAGGGCGACCGATGGACAGAGTGAGGGCGACCGATGGACAGAGTGAGGGCGACCGATGGACAGAGTGAGGGCGACCGATGGACAGAGTGAGGGCGACCGATGGACAGAGTGAGGGCGACCGATGGACAGAGTGAGGGCGACCGATGGACAGAGTGAGGGCGACCGATGGACAGAGTGAGGGCGACAGAGTGAGGGCGACAGAGTGAGGGCGACAGAGTGAGGGCGACAGAGTGAGGGCGACAGAGTGAGGGCGACAGAGTGAGGGCGACAGAGTGAGGGCGACAGAGTGAGGGCGACAGAGTGAGGGCGACAGAGTGAGGGCGACAGAGTGAGGGCGACAGAGTGAGGGCGACAGAGTGAGGGCGACAGAGTGAGGGCGACAGAGTGAGGGCGACAGAGTGAGGGCGACAGAGTGAGGGCGACAGAGTGAGGGCGACAGAGTGAGGGCGACAGAGTGAGGGCGACAGAGTGAGGGCGACAGAGTGAGGGCGACAGAGTGAGGGCGACAGAGTGAGGGCGACAGAGTGAGGGCGACAGAGTGAGGGCGACAGAGTGAGGGCGACAGAGTGAGGGCGATAGAGTGAGGGCGATAGAGTGAGGGCGATAGAGTGAGGGCGATAGAGTGAGGGCGATAGAGTGAGGGCGATAGAGTGAGGGCGATAGAGTGAGGGCGATAGAGTGAGGGCGATAGAGTGAGGGCGATAGAGTGAGGGCGATAGAGTGAGGGCGATAGAGTGAGGGCGATAGAGTGAGGGCGATAGAGTGAGGGCGATAGAGTGAGGGCGATAGAGTGAGGGCGATAGAGTGAGGGCGATAGAGTGAGGGCGATGGATAGATAGAGGGCGATAGAGTGAGGGCGATAGAGTGAGGGCGATAGAGTGAGGGCGATAGAGTGAGGGCGATAGAGTGAGGGCGATAGAGTGAGGGCGATGGATAGATAGAGGGCGATAGAGTGAGGGCGATGGATAGATAGAGGGCGATAGAGTGAGGGCGATAGAGTGAGGGCGATAGAGTGAGGGCGATAGAGTGAGGGCGATAGAGTGAGGGCGATAGAGTGAGGGCGATAGAGTGAGGGCGATAGAGTGAGGGCGATAGAGTGAGGGCGATAGAGTGAGGGCGATAGAGTGAGGGCGATAGAGTGAGGGCGATGGATAGATAGAGTGAGGGCGATGGATAGATAGAGTGAGGGCGATGGATAGATAGAGTGAGGGCGATGGATAGATAGAGTGAGGGCGATGGATAGATAGAGTGAGGGCGATGGATAGATAGAGTGAGGGCGATGGATAGATAGAGTGAGGGCGATGGATAGATAGAGTGAGGGCGATGGATAGATAGAGTGAGGGCGATGGATAGATAGAGTGAGGGCGATGGATAGATAGAGTGAGGGCGATGGATAGATAGAGTGAGGGCGATGGATAGATAGAGTGAGGGCGATGGATAGATAGAGTGAGGGCGATGGATAGATAGAGTGAGGGCGATGGATAGATAGAGTGAGGGCGATGTCTGTGGTTGTGTGTGGGTGTGTGTGGTTGGGTGTTGTTGTGTGTGTTGTTGGGTGTGGTTGTGTGTGTGGTTGGGTGTGGTTGTGTGTGTGGTTGTGTGTGGTTGTGAGAACAGGGAGTTAAAGAAGGATGCGGGTGGAAGAGAGCAGCAGATCAGCACAGGAGAACAAAACAGGGAGTTGGAGAAGGAGGCGGTGGAAGGGAACAGATCAGCACGGGAGAAGAGAACAGGGAGTAAAGAAGGAGGTGGGGTGGAAGAGAGCAGTAGATCAGCACAGGAGAAGAGAACAGGGAGTTAAAGAAGGAAGTTGGGTGGAAGAGAGCATTTTATCAGCACAGGAGAAGAGAACAGGGAGTAAAAGAAGGAGGTGGGGTGGAAGAGAGCCAGCAGATCAGCACAGGATAAAAGAACAGGGAGTTAGAGAAAGAGGCATGTGGAAGAGAACAGCAGATTAGCACAGTAGAAGAGAACAGGGAGTTAGAGAAAGAGGCGGGGTAGAAGAAAGCAGCAGATAAGCATTGTGTTTAACTCGCCCCTTGGCCTACACCGGTTTGGTGTGTAGTGCTGGGCAGCGCATGAGTGGAGTATCTGCACTGGGTGTATGGAAGGATAATGCAGTACTGTGCAGTGCATGCATGTTGAGTGCATGTTGAATGCATGTGCTGGGTTTATGTGTGATTGTGAGTGGTACGGTACATAAAGGATGTAGTGCTGGGCAGTGCATGCATGTTAAATGTATGTACTTTGTGCATGTATGCCTATGAGTGGTATAATACATAAAGGATGCAGTGCTGGGTGTATGTAGATCTTTTTAAAGGTTACAAATGTGCACACAATGTGAGTTTCACAAATTGTTTTTCTTTTAATATGACAAGTCCTATTGAAGCGTAGGACAAAATTACACAGCAACTCCAGTATACTTGCTAAACTCCCGTTAGGTGAACAAATATATCATTCAATGTATTTTTGGGAAGGTTTTTACATTAAAGTTAATTTGAACTATGGCAGTCTTTAGTGAACTCCCATTGGATGTGCTTTCTGTTCACCCAACTGAACTTTAGCAAAGATTCCCGTAGTAGTAATAAACTTTAATGTAAAACACAGAGTGAAATTGCATTGGATGCAAATTGAGGACATTTTTTACATTACAGTTTATCACTACGGCAATCCTTACTACATTCCCGTTGGGTGTACGTGTTTGGATGCAAAAAATGCCAATTGTTTGGAAGTGAGAATGTAGCATCACATCCTGAACTTTCGACTGTGGAACAAGGGAACCGGGTTTTAATCGTGGCGTTCTCTCAACGTGCCAACAAAAAAAATCTTGCATCGGCTCAATAGCCCGTAATTCTGAACAAAGCACTTAAACTCCCTCTGCTTTAAAAACAAAAAAGAAAGAATGGGACCTTGTGTAATGCAACCTGTGTTCAAGTAAAGCCCTCCAATTACTTAGGTTGAGTTTGCGCTTAATAAAACTACAAAAACAACTGTCAACAAAGCGAGATTCTGTAATCAAGATACAGCACCCTGCACACAAATTCCAATTATTGGCAAATGTGTTTTTAGACAGAATTTAAGCATAGCACTTTTTTTAAATATGCGCTGCTATGGAATATTGTAAAATAGCTGGGATAGGGCACACACTGAAACCCAAGGCAAACATGAGCAGGAAATAAAGAACGGACATGCACAAACATGGGAGGAGGTGGGAGGGACGAATGCTTTAATAAACTGCTCCATCTCAACGTGTCCGCACACAGATTCTGAATGGATTCCGGTGACCTCATTGATACAAATGATTTACGGGGAATCAAAGGCACGACCCAGGGAGGGGCTGGGCTGTCCTGGAGAGAAGCTATAGGACGGGTCCAACTCATGGGAAAAGGGATGGTTTGCGATTGAAAGAATGGAGTACAATGCACTTCAGCAAACAGGAGAGTTGCTTTGTAACTCTGGAAAAACATGTTAAGCCCCAGGATGTGTACTAAACGACAATTGTCAGTCATGATTTTTAGGGCGAACGGAAGTAGCAGCCTCTGTTACAGAGTAAAAGCGATCTTCACTTGATAAAAGAAACATCCCTTGCTTTTCTGTATATTGTGGTACAGTCCACTGTACTTCATGTCTTGGTTTCAGACGGAAAACACGGAGTGCTAGCTAATGAAAACAAGCTCTCAGCTTTGGGGGGCGGGGGAGCGGCTTTCTTTGAAGTCTGATGCAGAGGCTGTGGGTGTGCAATGTGCATGCGCCTGGCTCACATGAACTGTACCCTATCCGCAGCAGTTTGGTTAGACTTTTGAATGCCTCACTATAATCTCGACAAACAAGCATTGCTAAAGCAGTGCTGTAGGTCGAGACCTAAAAATGAAAATGCTCTTGCTCAAATTATATTTGAAGTAGTGGTTGGGCTCTCTTTTTTTTTTTTGCTTTCCGCGGTACTATCTTTTTAGCTAATCATTCTCTCACATTTCCTCTCCTTCTCAATCCAGTTTCTTTCTCACCTTTTGTTCTCATGTCCTGTTTCATCTCACTCCAAGTGTATCATAATGTGGTTTTGGTGCTTAGATGTTCATAATTGTTCTAGTTACATTGTTGCTTACTTTGGTTATGTGTAACAATGCTATGCATTGTGTTCTACTGTACAGTGTGCTGATACCTTTTGAGTGTAATGCACTCTAAAAGAATGCTCAGATAAATAAACTGTTTATCACTGTTCATTATATAATTTCAAAAGTGCAGCAGTAAATTAGTGCCCTAGTTGCTAAACGTTCCCAAATAGTTACTTAGATATCCAAGTTTGTCATTAGCATTTCATCATTGTAAAACTGAAGCCTTATGAAATGTCACAGAGGCCCACAAAACAATCTTTAGTCTCTAGTTGTTCCCGTTAGTAGCAAGGGACATGTTGGGCAGCCCTTCTTCGTGGTAGCAATAGCCTCCGCGGGAGCTGCAGTTTCTAGAAGCAGTTGTAAAGTGAGTGCAGATCCAGCACACTCTTCTATTTTCCAACATCTGCTTGATTGGACCGGGTAGTAGAGTTTAGATCTACAAGTCAAGTACAGACCACTTGGCAGGGTATGAAGAAGTATGATTACATCACCCCTTTTCTTCTGGAGCTGGGTGACTACCCTTGTCAGCCCGCATCTTCTTCAAAAAAGCTGCCTCATTTACATAGCATTAGGGCATGTACCCCTGCTTATCTTGCATACTAGCTCATGATTTCTGGTGGTTTTTGACTTAGCCGTAGCCAGGACACCATCAGACTGCCAAATAGGAAGTGTAAAAAAGAAACAAAGAAGGCAGCATGCCTTTTCCATCTAATCACCCTGGATCTGGAGCAACATCCCTGTATCACTGGGACCGCCCCAATGCTGCTCAAATTTAGGAACAACTTTAAGACACCTTTTCAAGGACACTACACCACAATGCATTAATAGTTACTTAACAAGTTACATCTCCTATTCTGTAATTTGTGTTCTGGTCTCTGACAATCTATAGCGCTCCACTCCCTTTTGGCTAGGTTTGCTCAATAGATATACCACATATCTAGTAACATACATTCCTCCTTTTGCTTAGGCTACACGAGTGACATGGTTCCCAGAACCAACAACCATAATATATGGTTGGTTGGCTCCACTATCTCCTATATGGCCTCCCTCAGCAGTGCCAACTGAGCAAGAACTATCAGAGCAGTGCCAAACAGATTAGGTTGGCATTAAGTATATACGCAAATGTCATCACCCTTGCAGGTCTGTGCCTACATTGACCAAGCACTATCTGTAATGCATGGAATTCAACTGCTTATGTTCTTTTTGCATATGTTTTGATAGTGTCCTCCCTCATTGTTAGTGCATGGGGTATTTTTGTCTGCGTGCTTTGACGTTCTTTGCATGTATGGTAAAATATGTGGACGGGTGAATTATTTGGTCATAATTCCTGCACATTGTATGAAGCATACTCAGGGAAGCAAAGTTAGATCAGCCAGAATGTCTGAGCACACTAGAATTTCAGTGAGCCATCCGTGATGATCTTAAGGCGATGGAGAAGTGTGGCTCAATGGTTAGAGCAGCAGACCCTGATGCAGAGGTCTAGCCCGGGACCAGGGTTCAATTCCCACCTTGGCGGGTCTTGGGCTCAATTTCCGCGGACCTGATAATTCTTGCCTCAGTGCCTATTCTAACCATGGGTCCCACTCTGCAACTCTGGGCAATAGCTTGCTTAATCTCCACAACGGCCCCAACAACGCTATGATGTCTGGCTTCACCTTGGGGGTGCCTAGGAGTGGGCACTTCACTGGGAAAAGCCAGGAAGGGTTCCACAGCGGTATGCATACAAGCGCCTGAGATACCTCTTCGGGGATCGATTCGGTGCGCTATACAAATACTACTACATTTACATTATGCTTTTAAAATTTCATTCCATCATGTATGATCCTGGCAAGCTATTGGGCTATCCACACTTTTCCATTCAGGCTTTTAAAATGTTGAGAGCACGTTCTTCTTTAGTTAAAATATTTCCTCTTAAGATGTTTCAGTGATAGATGTGTAAAGCAATAAGGACCAATTTCCATTGCAGTAAATATTGCCTGATTTGCCACTACCAAGCAGAAACTGTTGCCTCAACAAAGTATTGCAGGAGTCGTCTCCTGCAAACTGTGGATTTTCTTAGATGATTTAGTCTGTGAGCATATATAGTATATTTTCAGAACCATCATTATGAAAAAAAATATATGAATCTTCTCAGTCCATTGTCAACATAACCTCAAAAAACACATGAAAACATACCTGCTTGTATTTCTTTTCTAGAAATTCATTTTAATGTGAATTTTCGTCTTTACCCTCCTTTAAAATGTGCTTTTTAATTTCAGAGGCATTAGTGGATGTGTTATCATCAATAGTTGGAAAGTGCCCCTCAGTATGTCACATCAATCACTTTGCTGTGCTTTTGGGAGCGTATGGTGCGACAATGAGTGTTACAGGTAATAATAAAATTCCTTGAGGTATTTTGTTTCCATCTTTACATTCTCACTCTAAATGTATTCTTTATCTATTGCTTTAGATCAAAAAATATTACTACTTCTTCGTATGTATGAAAATAATAAGATAAGCCTCACAGATTTTAGGTAAGTTATCAGTCTGTTTTTCTGCCCTTACTTGTGTCCTAAGAGAAAACCTTAACTTCTATAGTCACACTTTTTATTTTCTACACATTTTTTCTGCATTGACTTTTAGCTTGCACTAAAATCTTGTAGGCCGTAAGGAACAGGAAACTTGATTTGTCAGCTTACAAATGTATAACCTATCGAAGAACTTATGAATATGAAACCTGAAATCTTTAGGACCGCCTTATTTATATATAGTCCACCATAGATTATTTTTCTTCACCAACCAATGAGGCTGTCTAACCCATGAATCGTCTTCAAAGGCTTTAAATTTGCCCACAACTGTTTCTTTTTCCACATAATCTTCAATTTGTGTATTAGCATTACTCCAAAAAATGATGCAGGTATAAAGAAATACGCTGTTACAACACCTGGATTCTATGATTGTCTGAAATGTATGTCTGTTTTTTCAGTATGTGCAGCGTGACTTAATATTCATGGGACATTATTACCATTCCTATGCACTTTTCGAAAAAATATAAATAATAGGCTTGATGGGAGGGGTTTTAAAATTGTCTAGGCTAATTTCTACTAATTAAATATGCATAGATGTTTTACATTGACATAAACGGACACACACAATTTCAGATTTTATTGTTTTAAACTTATTACATGAACCCTCAATGAAATTTTTTATAACATAGTCTCGATTAATGTTATTATAAAACATGTATGTTCATTTTTATTTTCGGGGGCGGAGCTAGCAGCCGAGGAGAATGGCGGCTAGTTAGAACGGCTCCCGCATCCTCACCGTCTATCCTACATAATCCTGAACCTTAAATGATTATAAAACTAAAAACTAGGGACTTACCGACTCTGTGTTCCTCCGCTGTCTGAGAAGAGGTGAAAAGACTCCTTTAGGCCGAGTGAGGAAAGAAACTCCGGCGGCCGGTGGCGCAGAAACCATCATGGCGACACGGAGCCCTTCAACCACAGCGACTCGGCTGATGTAGCAGCAGCTCACATGGGGATCTGCAAGCATGGCACCTCTGGTCTATACGGAGCGCTGGCTGGTCCGATTCCGGAGACGAGTGGCGTCTGTGGAGATACAGCAGCTGACAGAGAGCAGCGGAGCGGATGTCTCGAAGGAGAGACCGACGCCTGAGGTCTCGGCTTCGGCGGCCGGCTGGGCCCGGATCTGGCCGAAAGGGAATCACCTGAAATCTGGGATTTGGAGGTGAGGTTGGGTGCGTGTCGGCCTGGGGGCGAACTGATCACTTGTGAGTGGCAGCGAGACCACGTCCATTCTGTGCACCCCCAAGAATTGGAGATCCGACACCTGAAGTCCACATAAAAAAACCTTGCCGGGACCCGAGCACATACAAAATACGCCAAACATATCAGGCCCTTCCCCCTGGCACCGATCTACCACCAGACTGGGAGGTTGTACATGTTAGCGTGGCCCGAGGCAGATGGACAATATCGCTTGTTGGGGCCCAGACTGTAGCCGGGAGTGTCCCCAAAACTAGGAGAGACCCACAGCCTAATAACACGGGTGAGGGGGGCAGGCGGGCAGAAACCCAGCCACAGGCACCTAAGGCCAAGAGTTACCGAAAGGATACGCCTAAAAAGGATAGCGCGAGAAGACCTTGCCGTCTACGCAGAGCTCCAGCAGATCCTTGAAGAGAGTGGCGGGCTCCTAAGGGACTGACAAGGCCCCCTTGACAGTATACCCAGTGCAGTGACAGGAACGGTATAACTCCAAACAAACTGCACTGGCTGCCCATCAACAAGAGGATAACCTTCAAACTCTTCACCCACGCACACAAGGCACTCCACAACACCGGACCAGCGTACCTCAACAACTGTCTCAGCCTCTACACCCCCAACCGCCAGCTCCGCTCCGCAGACCTTGCCCTCGGCACCGTCCCCCACATCCGAAGAGTGACCGCTGGCGGCAGATCATTCTCCCACCTCGCCGCCAAGACATCGAACACCCTCTCCATCCAACTGCGGCAGAACGAAGACCTCCTAACCTTCAGAAGACTTCTCAAGACCTGGCTCTTCGAACAGTAGCAGCGCCCCCCACCCCCCCATCCCCAGTGCCTTGAGACCACGGGTATGTAGTGCGCTTTATAAATGCTATGATTGATTGATTGATTCATGTCCCATTGGAGAAAAGATCCGGATACAAGTGACTCCGACGGGAAAACCGGGACTCACGGACAGATACAGAGCTTGCTGTGCCCGGGAGGGCGATGAGTGCTCTAACGCTGTTGGTGCCATCGGCCGGCGTGGATACCTGGGGGAAACAAGGAGAGGCCCCAGGGAAACCCGACAGGCCAATGGCGAGATAGTCATACTCGCTGGGTAAGCGGCGGGGACAACCGAGGTCAACTTTGACATAAGTGCCCTCTCACATAACCTGAGGCTCAAACATGGCAACAGGCAGAGGTCCGAAGGCTAACACGCACAACAAACTTGCAGAAACCATCTCTTTACCCTTCACAGGGCTTATTATTCTCCCCAGAGGTTGTCCAAATTTTCAACAGGTTCACCAGTGGCTTGTCCCCGATGCGGCCAAGTCGCAGCCTCAGATGCTCATATGTTTTACGACTGCCCACTTTTAACATCTTTCTGGCAATCAATAGGCAATACATTAACATCATCAATAGGTTCTACTGTGAATATAGATCTTAGCCTGGTCATTTTTGGGGTAATGGACAAAAAACGTAGTACTAATAACAACCTCTTGTTCTACTCAATGCTGGCGGCTCGACGTGAGATTTGTAGGCGCTGGAAAGAGGCCTCTCCACCGACGTTGTGGGACTGGAGTTCTTCGATGCTTCATATATCAAAATTGGACCTTTCTAGGGCTGGGAAAATCGACAAAAGAGCTTTTTGGTTGAAACTAGACTGGTCCCAATGAAGAGAGTGGGTTTTTTTTTTTTTTTTTTTTTTCCCCCACAGTTCCAATGATTATGAAGCCATGACACACTCTCTCTGCTCTATCACCTACGTCCTTGTTTCTTTAAGGTCAATTGGTGTTTACGGCAATGGTGGAATCTGGCTAATGGCATACACTACCGAAATAGTACACAAGGGTTCGTGATTATCAGTGAAATCGACATGACTGTAGGGTCCGGGCGCCTCCTCACTACGATCGACCCTCTACCAGTCCTGCACTGAGACAGTATGTCTTTTTCTCAAAATCACATTTTTTCCCAGTCCACGGTACTATTGGGCCAGCCATGGTTGAGATGAGGAGCAAAAAAAAAAACAAAACAAAAAAAAAAACTTGCCAAATTTGCATGGAGCAAGTCTGGAGAAAACCGGAAAGTGCAACAAATGGAGGTACCCGAGTCGCAGGAAACTCGCAAACAAATGTCGGAGCCAACGCTGCACGGCGTCATGGAGGCTATAAGCGGAGTGCGCACTACCCTTGATTCAGTCAATTTAAAAGTGTCCCTCATAAGGGCAGACTTTCGTAAAATGGATGAAAGGGTGAAGGACCTCAAAATTGTTGCAACAGCATTGCAGGCTGATTCCTCCCAGCTCCAAATGCAGGTAACCGAGCTGCATAGTCGACAGGACCAGATGGCGTAGCAACTGGATGAATATGAAGGACGGGCCCGACGAAACAACTTATGTATATTGAGGGTTCCGGAATGGGCTGAGGGCCAGCAGCTGATATCTATGTGGAAGATTTAATAATGACCGACCTACAGCCCAAAAGACTTTCTAGCTACTTTTCGATTGAAAGAGCATATCGAGTACCGGGGGCAGGCCGAAACCCAGAGCCCCCCGTTCCCCCCGCCACCCCCCCCCTCGAGACCCCTCAGCACCCGTGTTTTCAATGATACAGACACCATATTGCAAACGGCATGGCCCAGCCCTCCTCTAAAGATCGATAACAACAAAGTCACGTTCTTCCGGGACTTCACTGCCAAAGTCCAGGCCCAAAGACAAAGCTTTCAAGCGGTGAAAAAAGAGCTCCGAGACCGTGGAGTTAAATACCCCATGCTCTTTCCAGCGAAACTTAGAGTGGAGTCGGACGGCAAGACGTGGTTCTTCACCTCATCAGAAGCATGGGACTGGTTGGAAGGGTGGCGCAGAGTGGGAGGCCAGCGTCGAGACCGAAATGGAGGACCCAGGCCGCAAAGAGAGAACTTAGAGACTCCATCTGCAGATGATTACGTTACAGTGGAAGAATCTGAAAGAAACAGGCTAGTATTAGATTCCTTACCTTAGAATACCCCCAGGCGTCATACTGGTTTCTGAAACTTATGCGTAGCAGAACCCTTGCGCTTCGGTAGGCGTCGTCTGCGGCTCCGCGTCCTTCGGCACCGGTATGAGATCGCCGGAGTACTTAGACGCCGCCCTCGCGCGCTGACGTCAGTTCCTATTTTTTCTGTGCCAGCAAGCGCTGATCCGGGAACAGTGGTACCCTTTAGTCATTTTTTGACTAAACTTTTTGATCTTTTGATCTTCTTTTTCGAAGTCGAACAACTCCAAAGGTGCCAGTAGGGATGCCTGGGTTTAAACCCTGCGTCAACTACAACCGACTGATGTGGGTTACCGACCCCCATCACCGGTGTCTTCATTGCCTGGGGCCCGACCACGATGACAAGTCGTGCCCCGACTGCCGGACCTTGACGTCGAAGGCTAGACGGGAGCGGTCCCGCAAGCGCCTCGAGCTCCGGCAGTCGGCCCGCGCCGTTCGAGGTCCTCGTCCGGGAGGAGGTCGAGGGACCGGTCGCGGGGCTCGGAGGATTGACACCACTCCTCGAGCTCCAAGTCCTCAGGTAAGAGGCACAAGAAGTCGAAGAAGCGACATATCTCTTCGGACTCCCCCCCCCCGACGCTCGTGCGACACGGCCGGTGGTTTGGGTGACACCGCCCACGCGGCTCAGTCGGAGACGCAGGCGTCGCGGCCTGCTCCATACCCGCCGGGCAGAATGCGACGCCGGAGGAGATTGACGCCTTCCTCTCGGCCATGAGGTCGCTCACTCCTCCGTCGGGTTCCACGGCGCCTACGTGCCCCGAGGCCCGACTGGGCTGGGTGCTTCGGCCCCGGCGCCGTCGGGTGCTTCGGCCCCGGCGCCGTCGGGTGCTTCGGCCCCGGCGCCGGCGGCGACTTCGGATCCGACGCCGCAGGACTCCTCCGGGTCGTCACCGGTCAACCTTATGACCTAGTCAGCTGCTAGGGTGTCGGCGCCGTCCCCAGTTCCCCCCTCGGTCCGGGTGCCGGAGCGGCATCGCTCGACGCTGCTTTCGACGCAGATGGGAGATTTTTACTTCTATGATCCGGCCCCATCTCTTGACCCTCAATACCAGGAGATGGGTGGGGTTTGAGGACCCTCTGGCACGTGAGTTTCAGCCTTATCAGGACTGGACTGGCGAGCTAGTGGACGCCAGTGGTCTGGACACCTCGCCAGACACTGGCTTTGTCTCCCCTCCTACCATGGCTACGGAGGAGGGGGCAGCCTATAGTGTGGTGTTGACGCAGGCGGCCAAGGCCTTATCCCTTGAGCTACCCGTTGCGGCCTTGAGGACTAACCTCCTCACTGAGGTCCTTAAACCGCAGGCAAGCTCTTCGGAGCCTCTGTTGCCGTTTAATGAGGCCTTGTCTGACGTTCTTCTGGGCACCTGGTCCAGGCCCGCTACAGGTACCCCGTTAGATAGGAACGTGGCCAGACGCCACCGCCCTGCTCCGGGCGACCCTAGCTTCCTGTCCACCCACCCCACCCTCGAGAGCCTGGTTATCCAGGCCTCTAACTCCCAGACCGCATTCCCGACGGCTCCCCCCGACCGGGAATCCAAGAGGTACGAGCAATATGGCAAAAAGATGTTCTCCTCACTGAGTTTGGGATTGCGGTCAGTTAACACCGCGAGCCTCTTGGGCCGGTATACCCACTCTCTGTGGGACACGGTCGCCGACGTGCTGCCACAATGTCCGGAGGAGGCCCGGACTAAACTCGCCCAAGCCCTTGATGAGGGTCGAGATGCGGCATGGTACTCCATCAGATGTGGACTGGATACCACGGACTCGCTAGGTAGAGTGATGGCAACGACGGTGGCGATTCGTCGCCACGCCTGGCTGAGGTCTGCCAACTTTTCGGCTGATGTCCAAAACACCCTTATGGACATACCCTTTGATGGCAGTCGCCTCTTTGGCGACAAGGCAGACAGTGCGCTTGAGCGCTTTAAGGACTCCTGGGCTACGGCCAAGTCCTTGGGCCTGTCGGCCCGCGCCAGTAATCTGCTTCCTTTCGCCCCTTTCGTGGCCAAGGAAGGGGCGCCCCCACACGTCCTGCCAGCCACGGGCCGCAGACTAACATCCACCGCGGTGGCGGATGTGGTAACCACCGTGGCGGTGTCCGGGGACAACGGCGCGGCCAGTCCACACCCACACCTGCAGTATCCCCTTCAAAGCCTTCCTAGTCCGAGCTTTCAGGCCCACGAGGCGCCAATGGGGGGCAGGGTACGCCATCACCTCTCTGGCGCGACATCACATCGGACAGGTGGGTGCGCAAATCTTCCGCATGTCGGGGCATCACTTGAATCTTCTGCGAGAGGAAGTTATGGCCCTCTTGGCCAAGGGGGCCATCGAGCGCGTTCCTGGGCCAGAAGTAGGGTGTGGTTGTTACTCCCAGTACTTTCTGGTTCCCAAGAAGGGCAAAGAGGGCCTACTCCCTATCTTGGACCTGCGGAACGTCAACGGCTTCCTCCTGAAGGAGAGGTTCAAGATGCTGACACTGGCTCAGGTCTTAGCTGCCCTGGACCCAGGAGACTAGATGGTAGCGTTGGACTTGCAGAACGCTTATTTCCACATCCCAGTCCTGCCGGCCCACCGGCGCTACCTGCGGTTCACGGTAGGCCACAAGCACTTTCAGTTTACCGTGCTCCCCTTCGGCCTTACCAGCACCCCACGGGTGTTCACGGAAGTGATGGCGGTGGTCGCAGCTCATCTGCGCGGGTTTGGGGTTTCAGTCTTCCCCTACCTCGACGACTGGTTGTTGAAGGCGGGCGCGCTCCAGACAGTCGTCAGCCACCTCCAGACTACGGCCGACCTCCTGCACCTGCTGGGGTTCTCCATCAATGTACCGAAGTCACACCTGTGCCCCTCTCAGAAGCTCCTCTTCATCGGAGGGGTTCTAGACTCGGCGCAGTTTCGGGTTTATCCTCCCGAACAGCGGGTTCGGGATATTCAGGCTCTGATTCCGATCTTTCAGCCTTTATCCGAGTCTCGGTCATGTTGACACAGCGGCTTCTGGGGCTGATGGCCTCCTGCATCCTTCTGGTGCATCACGCCAGGTGGCGGATGCGGGCTCTGCCGTGGGACCTGAAGTTTCAGTGGGCCCAGCATCGGAGCAACTTGTCCGACCATGTCTTGATCTCGGAGGGCACTGCAAGACAGTTGCAGTGGTGGCTCACGGACCGCGATTGGGTCAGCGGCAGATCACTCTCCCTACCACAACCGGAGGACGTAGTTGTGACGGACGCGTCCCTCCAGGGTTGGGGAGGCCACATGGAAGAGGCAGAAATCAGAGGCCTCTGGTCTCCGGCGGAGTCCCAGCTCCATATCAACCTTCTGGAGCTGCGGGTGATCCGACTTGCACTGAAGGCATTTCTCCCCTCTGTCCGGGGGAGTGTAGTGCAGGTGTTCACGGACAACACCACTGCCACGTGGTACTACAACAAACAGGGCGGGGTGGGGTCGTGGACCCTATGCTAGGAGGCTCTGCGCCTCTGGCAGTGGCTGCAACATCAGGGCGTGACCCTGGTGGTTCAACACCTCGCAGGTTCCCTGAACGCCAGGGCAGACGAACTCAGCCGTCGGTGCATGATGGATCACGAATGGCGTCTGAACTTGGACGTGGCTCAAGGCCACTTTCAGCAGTGGGGAGAGCCTTGGTTAGATCTATTCGCCAAAGAAGAAAAAGCGCAATGTCATCAGTTCTGCGCGTTGGAATTTCCAAGGCGGCACTCCCTCTGAGACTCTTTTCGTCACAAGTGGAGTTGCAGTCTATTGTACGCCTTTCCGCCTGTACCACTTCTGCCCAGTGCTGAAGAAGATCAGGCGCGACGGGGCCCAAGTCATCCTTGTGGCTCCAGATTGGGCACGAAGGTTCTGGTATCCCGAGCTACTCAGCCTGTCTGTCGATCCCCCGATTTGTCTGCCTCATCAGGAGGACCTTCTGTCGCAGCAGCAGGGGACGGTCCTCCACCCGAACCTGTCCAGTCTCCACTTACATGCGTGGAGATTGAGTGGTGGCAATTGAGGTCATTTGATTTGCCTCCTGAAGTCTATAATGTCATTCTGGCAGCCAGGCGTCCCTCCACAAAATCGGTATACGCCTGCAGGTGGAATAAGTTTGTGGCATGGTGCATAGCAAAGGCTGTGGATCCCCTTTCTGCCCCTCTTTCAGAGGTTCTCCTCTTTCTTCTTTCTCTTGCCCAGCAGGGCTCTGCTCTTGGCACTCTGAAGGGCTACCTCTCGGCCATTTCCGCCTTATTAAGGCTACCTGATCAGCCCTCTTTGTTCAAGTCCCCCATTGTAAATAGGTTTTTTGAAGGGCAACACCCATATGTTTCCTCCAGTTCCTTTTGTGATGCCTCAGTGGGACTTGAACCTTGTTCTCACTTTTCTGATGTGCGCTCCCTTTGAGCCACTTCATAACTGTCCTCTTCGCCTCCTTACTCTGAAGACCGCTTTCCTAGTTGCCATCACCTCTGCCAGGAGAGTGAGTGAGCTCCAGGCCCTTTCCTCTAAGCCTCCTTTCCTTTGTGTTGCGGACGCGACCCTCTTTCCTGCCCAAGGTAGTCACAGCCTTCCACATCGGGCAGTCCATCACTTTGCCCACCTTCTTTCCGCCTCCGCATCCCTCGAAAGAGGAAGAGAGGCTCCACTGTCTGGACCCAAAACGTGCGCTCTCATTCTTTCTGATAGATACATCTGCCGTGTGGATTCCTCACCTTGTGAATATCCCCCTTGCGTCAGCAACATTCGGAAATTCTTTTTGTAGCTTCGCGCCGACGTGGACGCGGACGTCACAGAGACACGGCTCCGCTCGCGACTCCGCTGACGTCACCGACGCCTACAATAGGCCCACGCCGGCGTGATGACATCAGTTCCCTTTTTTCCGCGTCGTCGACGCTAACGGTTTTCAGGGATCGTGCTGTAGCTTTTCAGTAACTTTGTTACTATTTACCTGTTATTCTGTATAACTTTATATTCTTCGAGATGTCGTCGAAGAAGACTGGTTTCAAGGCTTGCGGCGAAAGCTCCGACCATGACGTCGAGGACTGTGCTTGCTGCAAGAAGATGACTTCGAAGGCGCTAAGGGAGAGAGAGGCGAAACTCCTTGTGGCTAAGCTTAAGAGTAAGAAGGAAAAGAAATCTTCGAAATCCCGAACTCGTCGTTCGAGATCGAGGTCGAGGTCTCGATCGAGGTCACGCTCGGAGTCGTCTTCAGCTCACGCTTCGAAGTCTTCGAGGAAGAAGCACAACAAGAGGAGCCACGAGTCACGTCATCGCTCCGGAAAAGACTCTGGTTCGAGACCGAAGTCCCAGGTTAAACTCCTGAGCAAAGAGGTGGTGGTTTCGGAGTCGGAGCATGTCTCTGTTGGTGAGGCTTCACAACCAGGTTCACCCGAATCACAGGAGCAGGTCCATTCTCCAGCTCCATCCAATCCTTCTGGTCAGGAGGATGAAGGTGAGGAGCGGGGGGCTGGTGAAGTCGAGGTTCCGGTGCCTGCGGGTTCGTCGACCCCGGTTCCAGGGCTCGTTGAAGAGGTCGACGTCGTCTCGACTCCGCCTCCACAGGAACGACCCAGAGATTCTTATCCTGAGTTTCCAGCTCCAGGTCAGGATCCATCTCAGTTTCTGAACGCCATGTTTGGTGTCTATTCTAGGGCGATGTTCCCGTCTGGTGCACCTGTTGGTCCCACGGGTCCTATGGCTTTCAGCTTGGGTTTTCCCCAGGCTTACGCCCCTGCGCCCTTCATGCCTTTTATGCCAGCTATACCACCGCATTGGCATTTTCTGACACCTCCGGTGTCGTCGACGCCGACTCCGTCGACGCCTGTCACATCGACGCCGTTGCCTACGACTCCGAGGCAAGATTCTGTCCGACCTCAAGCTGAGAAGCCTCGTCCGACGTCGGGTTCGACGCCGGCTCCGGCTCCGGCGCCGTCGGAGTCGATTCCGAACCCGTTGGCTTCGGTTGTGAAGGAGAGGTCTCGGAGAAAGGCTCAGAGGCTCCTCGAAGAGGATAGGTATCTATATTCAGATACTGAAGAAGGAGAGTTACCGGACTCTGAGGATCCTTTTGAGGATTTGTGTGAGGCCAGTGGGCTTGAACTGTCACCTGAATGGGAGTTGGCTTCAGTCTCTAATGTGCCTTCAAAGGATGTGGTGCCTTATCACACTGTAATTAAGAAATCAGCGAGTCTGTTGAACATTACTCTTCCTACTGCTGACTATAAGCCTAACATCTTGACTGAGGTTCTTCATTCTCCCTCGTCTGTAGTTGAGCCTGTGTTACCCTTCAACGAGGTCTTGACTGAGCCCATCTATGAGGTTTGGAAGAAGCCTTTGTCTGCTCCTGCAGTTTCAAGAACAGTTGCGAGGAGGTACAGAGTGGCACCGGAGGACCCTGTGTTTTTATCGATTCATCCCTTGCCAGAGAGTTTGGTGGTGCAGGCTGCTTGCTCTAAGAGGTCTGCTGGGGCTTTCCCACAAGTTCCTTGGGACAAGGAATCCAGGAAGCAAGATCAGGGTGCCAGGAAGGTCTTCTCATCAGCCAGTATGGCTTTAAAGTCAACCAATGCAACGTGCCTGATGGGGAGGTATATCCATGCCTTGATGGATTCTGTCATGCAGCTAGTTCCGAAAATTCCTGAAGATGACCGGAAGGATTTTCAGGAGGTGATTTCAGACAATCAAGCGGCTGCGAAACAGGTGATTCAGAGTGGCCTGGACACTGCTGATTCGGTGGCAAGGGTCATGGGTTCATCTGTGGCCACCAGGAGGGCCGCCTGGCTTAAGTCATCAGAGTTCTCTGCGGACGTCCAGTCTGCATTGTTGGACTTGCCTTTTGATGGCTCAGGATTGTTTGGCAAGAAGGCTGATGCTGCCTTGGAACGTTTTAAGGACAGTAGGGCCACTGCAAAGTCCTTGGGTCTTCAGTCCAGAGGAACTACTGGTAAACGCTTCAGGGGGTTCGGAAGATCTTCCTTTCGCTCTTACAGACCTTCCCAGCAGCAGCCTCAGCAGCAACAGAATACGCTGTACAAGTTGTACAGGGGCAGACAAAGATCCCGCCCTAGAGGTCGTCAATCCTCCTCCTCCTCCTCCTCTCCTTCCCAACCCCCAGCCAACGCAGCAAAGCAGCCCTAGATCCGCCATTCCGGATCATGTGGGCCCAGTGGGGGGTCGGCTTACTCATTTCCTACAAGATTGGGAATTAATTACATCGGATCTTTGGGTTCTCAATCTTGTAGGGAATGGGTATGCACTTCCTTTTCGGGAATTCCCTCCCAATTACCCTCCTTGCCAGGGTTATTGTTCGGAGGACCACCTGCTTCGCCTGCAGGAAGAAGTCCTGGCTCTTTTCAAAAAAGGTGCGATAGAGGTGGTTCCAGAGCAGGAAAGGGGTCAGGGGTGCTACTCCCTGTATTTCCTGATCCCCAAGAAAGATGGCAGGCTTCGGCCTATCCTGGATCTCAGGATCTTGAACCTTTACCTGAAACAGGAAAAGTTCAAGATGCTCACTCTTGCACAGGTTCTTCAAGCGCTGCTGGAAGAAGACTGGATGGTGTCAATCGACTTGCAGGATGCGTATTTTCATATTCACATCCTGAAGTCGCACAGAAAGTATCTCCGTTTTACGGTGGGGTCACAACACTACCAGTTTGTGGTTCTTCCGTTTGGTCTTACTACTGCGCCTCGAGTCTTCACCAAGGTGATGGCGGTGGTGGCAGCTCATCTCAGAAGATCGGGGATACATGTGTTTCCGTATCTAGACGACTGGCTGATCAAAGCGGAGTCGCCGGAGAAGGTGCTCCATCATCTGCAGGAGACAACTCAGTTGTTGCACAGGTTGGGTTTTTCGATAAATGTACCCAAATCTCACCTGGTGCCCTCACAGCGCAACCTGTTCATAGGTGCGGTACTGGACACTACTGTATGTCGCGCATTCCCTCCCCCTCAAAGGATTCGCGACATTCAGGAGATGATTCCTTTTGTTTTTCCCTGGAGCGGTTGTTCCAGTCCTGAAGGTCCTTCGCCTGCTCGGTCTGATGGCTTCATGCATCCTGTTGGTCAACCATGCACGCAGGCACATGAGGGCACTCCAGTGGTGCCTCCGCAGGCAGTGGTATCAGCACAGAGGAGATCTCAGGGAGTCAGTGAAGATCTCTGGAGAAACTGCAGCGGATCTGTCTTGGTGGAGTGTGGAAGGCACTCTGTCTCAAGGAAAGCCTTTTCAGATTCCTCCTTCGGTTGCCACAGTGATATCGGATGCGTCCACCCTCGGGTGGGGTGCTCATCTGGGGGACCTGGAGGTCAAAGGTCTTTGGTCTCCGGAGGAAAGGTTGCTTCACATCAACCTTCTGGAATTGCGGGCAATACGTCTGGCGCTCAAGGCCTTCCTCCCTTCCCTTCGCGGGCCGTCAATTCAGGTCCTGACGGACAACACGACCGCGATGTGGTACATCAACAAACAGGGAGGAGTAGGGTCGCAGTGTCTCTGCAAAGAGGCTCTGCGTCTCTGGTCCTGGGTTCAGGTCCATCAGATTTGTCTGATGGCAAATCATCTGGCCGGAGTTCAGAACGTTCGTGCAGACAGTCTGTCGGCAGTTCTCTGCCGATCACGAGTGGAGGCTCCATCCAGAGGTAGTTCACGACATCTTTCGGATGTGGGGGACTCCTCGGGTGGACCTGTTCGCCACTCACGAGAATGCTCACTGCCTGTCATTCTGCAGCCTCCAGTTTCCGATGCAGGGAGCCTTGGGGGATGCGTTTCAGTTGAGTTGGAGCTCGCAACTCCTTTACGCGTTTCCTCCCATACCCTTGATTCCTCGGGTTCTGAGGAAAATTCGCCAAGACCGCGCCCGAGTCATATTGATTGCCCCGGATTGGCCAAGAAGGGTGTGGTACTCAGACCTTCTCCACCTCTCCTCTCACCCGCCGCTCCGTCTCCCTCACAGGGCAGATCTTCTCTCTCAGTGGGAGGGGCAGGTTCTACACCCCCACATCCAGACCTTACACCTTCATGCCTGGAGATTGAACGGGGCAACCTGATTTCTTTTTCTCTCCCTCACGATGTGGTGGATGTCATTTTGTCAGCCAGGCGTGACTCCACTAAGTCCATCTATTCTTATAGGTGGTCTAAATTTGTTATTTGGTGCAGGTAGAAGTCCATAGACCCTTTGAGGGCCCATTTATCTGATGTCCTCCAGTTTGCCCTTTCTCTGGCACAGCAGGGGCTTGCTGTTGCCACGGTGAAGGGTTATCTGTCAGCGCTGTCGGCGTTTATTTGTTTGCCTGACCAGCCTTCTCTGTTTAAATCTCCTATAGTTTTGAGGTTTTTGAAGGGCCTCGTTAATAAGTTCCCTCCTGTCCCTTTTATTGTGCCTCAGTGGGATTTGAATTTAGTTCTAACATTTTTAATGGGTGCTCCTTTCGAGCCTCTTCATAAATGTACCATGAGGTTCCTGACTTTCAAAACTGTTTTCCTCGTTGCGATAACCTCGGCAAGGAGGGTAAGTGAGCTTCAAGCTCTTAGTTCCAAGCCCCCTTTCCTGTCCATTCATGCTGATCGAATGGTTCTAAGGACCAGGGCTGCTTTTCTGCCGAAGGTGGTGTCTTCTTTCCACCTTGGTCAATCCGTCACCCTCCCTACCTTTTATCCTCCCCCTCAGTCTTCCAAGGAGGAGGAGAGGTTGCACCGTCTGGACCCCAAGAGGGCGGTGTCTTTTTATTCAGACAGAACTAGAGACTGTCGCATGGACGACCAGCTATTTATTGGCTTTGCTGGCTGCAAGAAAGGAAGAGCGGTTCATAAGAGGCCTTTGTCGAGATGGATCGTCCTCTGCATTAAGATCTGCTACTCTGTGGCCGGTAAGGAACCACCAGAGGGCATAAGGGCTCATTCAACTAGAGCTAAGTCTTCGACCTCTGCATTGGCTAGAGGTGTGCCTGTAGAGGATATTTGTAGGGCGGCAACTTGGTCTTCCCTCCACACTTTCGCGAAGCACTACTGCTTGGATACCGAAGTGAGGAGGGATGGTCATTTTGCGCGCTCTGTTCTTCAAGATTTCCTGGTCTAGAAGAGTGGACACCCTCCTCCGGGAGTGGGGACTGCTGTGGGACTCTATTCACAAGGTGAGGAATCCACACGGCAGATGTATCTATCAGAAGAACAAGTTACTTACCTTCGGTAACGCTTTTTCTGGTAGATACAATATCTGCCTGTGGATTCCTCACTGACCCACCCGCCTCCCCGTTGTCCACTCTTCTTTGCCAGAGTATCTCTAATGGATTGTTTTATTGTAATGTTTTATTGCATTTGCTTCACACTGTGTGTGTTACTTTTATTTCTATACTGTGTATATTGTGTACATTTCTACTGTCATCGGTCCATCCGTGTGCCTCGAAGGCACGGAAAAAAGGGCGGAACTGATGTCATCACGCCGGCGTGGGCCTATTGTAGGCGTCGGTGACGTCAGCGGAGTTGCGAGCGGAGCTGTGTCTCTGTGACGTCCGCGTCCACGTCGGCGCGAAGCTACAAAAAGAATTTCCGAATGTTGCTGACGCAAGGGGGATATTCACAAGGTGAGGAATCCACAGGCAGATATTGTATCTACCAGAAAAAGCGTTACCGAAGGTAAGTAACTTGTTCATGTGGATCGCACACGCCAGTTCCGGGTGGATGACCAACTCTTTGTTGGTTACATGGGCGCTAAAAAGAGACGGGCGGTGCACAAACTAACCATTTCTCGATGGGTCGTCTTGTGCATCAAGGCTTGTTACTCTTTGGCTCGAAGAGAGCCTCCTGTGGGGCTCGTGCCCATTCCACACGGGCCACGGCGGCTACTACTGCCCTGGGCCGGGGAGTTCCCTTGCAGGACATCGGTCAGGCAGCTACGTGGGCCTGGCTGCACACGTTCGCAAGACACTACTGTCTGGACAGCCAAGTCCCGAGAGATGGCTTTTTTGCCCTTCCGTTCTCCAGGACTTTCTAGTGTGATCATTGGTTCGCAGACCCACCACCGGGGTTGGTATTGCTTGGGTATCCATTGCTTGGGTATCCATTCTAAGGTAAGGAATCTAATACTAACCTGTTTCTTTCAGATGCACAAGTTACTTACTTTCGGTAACAATATATCTGTAAGAAACAGTAGTTAGTATTAGATTCCTTACCGCCCCACCCATCCTCCCCGTTCTGCGAACCGATATCTAGGGTTACGGTCATCTCCTTTCAGGGCCCTAGTTTTTATGACACCAGTGTTGGTTTTTATCATGGCTCTGCGTTTTCTGGCGTGGAAAAGCTGTGTATAAGAACAGACATAAGCGCGCTAGGGCGGCGTCTAAGTACTCCGGCGACGTCATCCCGGCGCCAACGACGGACGCGGGGCCGCAGATGACGCCTACCGACGTGCAAGGGTACTGCTACGCAAAAGTTTCCGGATCCAGTCTGACGCCTGGGGGTATTCTAAGATAAGGAATCTAATACTAACTACTGTTTCTTACAGATATATTGTTACAGAAGGTAAGTAACTTATGTAACGGAGCGCAGATAGAACTTAAACGGTAGGTTGGGACTACATGCTATTTTCCCTTATTCTAGAACCACTTGCCGCTTGGATACGTCGAGATGCAATGGTAAGGGGCCTGAAATGGGCGAAAGATCAGGAAGATCTAGTATCCTTATACGCTGATGATATACTGTTATACCTCGCCTCCCCATATAGATCCATCCATGGTGTTTTGAACATCTTCACAAATTTTGGAAAGCACTCCGGGTATGCCATCAACTGGAGCAAGTCAGTATTGTTCATGCTCCGGGGTCAGGTCCCTAGTTTCTTGGTCAACTGTAAGATTGAAGTGGCGAAGAATGGCTTCCGCTACCTGGGAATCTTTGTAACATATGACCGACCCTTTTCCACAACCACAAATTAGCCCCCCCATTTGCTCGACTGCGAGCAGTCGTGAAACACTGGAGGTCTCTACCTCTATCCCTGGTGGGCTTTGCTGCTCTCTTTAAGATGTTGGCTCTCCCGCAATTTTTATACATCCTTCAGAACTGCCCATGCAGTGTCCCAGATACATATTTCACAGTGGTGGAAAGCGAAGTTCGAATGTTGTTGTGGGATAGAAAGGCTCCTAGTGTTGCGATGAAGAAGTTAACGAAAGGGTGGTATGATGGAGGCATAGCCCTCCCAGACCTTAAACTTTACTATTGGGCCTCGCAGCTGGTAGTGGGAACCACTGGCTATACCGCCCCTAATGATCCCGCAGTTCTACTGGACAGCTACCAAACTGGACGTGCTGGATACTTAGGAGCATTGTATTCCAAAGCTAAGAAAAATAGATATTTTGGGCCACCCTTGCACACTCTAGAGATCTGGCATCAGGCGAACCCTTAGGTTATCTGTCATCAACCAGGTTTCAACAGGTAGGATATGATCGGGATCTCAGTGGTTAGAGACCTGTTCAAAAAGGGATCTATCCTTAGCTTTGATGAACTCCGGGGCCAATATCAAATGGCCCGTGGAGAATTGTTTTGATACTTACAAATCAGACATGCCCTTGTCACAGCTTTTCCAAAACCCAAAGATATACCTGAATTAATGCCGTTCGAAGACAGACTGCTAGATGGGCCACTGCACTCTAAAGCCATATCACTAACCGATAAGAAGCTACGTAATAATCTGCCTGATACATTCCATAAACTCAGGGACCATGGCAGGGTGACCTGGGACCTATAGATGATGAAGACTGGCAAACAGCCTTAATGTCCCCTAGAGAGGCGGCAAACACTTCCGCTTCCGACTTTATACAGCTCAGGAACCTACATCGGTCATATTTAACAGGGGTCATTTTGGCTAAAATAGGCGCAAGACTGGATCAGCTTTGCCTAACGGGGTGCAGACAAGCTACGATCTGGGAATGCCCTGGGATACATCTTTTGTGGGAGGGAGCCACAAATTACATCCAGACAGCTCTTGGGAAGGAAGTAGCTCTCTCATCGTAACTAGGCCTACTTAATATATGTATGGCCATGGACCTTACAGAAACTGACCAGCAACTGGCCACACTAGGATTTTCGTTAGTCAAGCGTGAAATAGCACGAAAATGGGGGGCGACTGACTCAATATCTAGGCATATATGGGCGAAAGAACTCGACAAGTGTATGATAGCGGAGAAGGAAGTATTTACAACATGTGGGTGCCCTAAAAAGTGGGACAAGAAATGGAACAAATGGAATGAATATCGCGGAAATGTGTGTGTATCCCCATCGATGGAACTGGAAATGCGGAGAGGTGGTGACAGAAATAGTAACATCGTATAAAGACGGTAGACCTAGGGGCTCGGGTCGCATCCCGAGCGCCTCTCCGTCCTTTGTCAAAGTGGTCCTATGTAAGGCCGAGGTGACGCCGCTACGGCGCCACAGGGGTCGGTGCACCCTTCTCATCCCATTTAGTGAGCGTGGCTTGGTGCCGACCCCTCGCCCCTCTCCGGGCATCTCTCGTCCCTCCCCACAGGCGGCTGCCTCAACGGAGGGCGAGTCGGATGTTGAATCGTCCCTGGCACCGCCTCATGGGTTGCCGAGCGTTCTATGCCTCATTCTGGGCCGCGGCTGGCGGAGGACTTCGGCCACTCCCCAGGCCTGTCTTGTTACACCGCGCAGGTGGCTACCTCGAAAGGGGTCGGGTCGGCGCCGGTCCAGCGCCGCCCCCTGGTGCCGGTTCGACTCCAGCTCCGGTCTCTGGATGATTCGGATAACCTGCCTCATCCTGCGGACTCTACGGCTCCGCTCAGGGTTCGTACCGCGGATTCATCTTCGGACGCTCCTTCTCCAGAGGCGGCCTGTATTTTGGTGTCCTTCTCCCCGGAGACTGGTCGCTGTGTCGTGTCTTTTTCACCGGCATAGATGGGCGGCTCCCCGCCCTTCCTGAGGTAGAGGTGTTCGTCGGAAGAGCGGTAGGTCCCTCATTCTTCGGCTCCTTCTTACTTTCAGGTTTGGCCCTTGCCCATTACGCTTGGCCTCGGGGACGGCTGCCTTAGTTTGCAGCCTTCGCCCACGGAGGAGCTGCTTTCTCCACCGCGGGGCCCTACGGAGGCGGGTGCGGCCTTCACTCATGCAGTGTCCACGGCTGTGGGCATCCTGTGTATGAGTGACCCAGTGGCTCACTTCCCGGCGGACTATCTATTGGAGGTCCTCCACCAGGGCTCTGGTGGGATAGAGATCTTGCTTCCCTTTGAAGGTTCCCTCATTTCTTCTTTGACAGGGGCTTAGAGGTGTCCTGCCTCTGGGGACCCGGTGCCTCAGCATCTTCTGCACCGGCATCTCCCAGTGCTGCGTGATCCGGCGTGCCTTTCCCTCCACCCCTCTGCCTCCAGTCCTCTTTTGTGGACTGCTTTTCCCTCCCTGCCGCCGCTGTTGGCTCTGCCATCCCTTGAGGCTCGCTGGCTGCACTCTTGGGGGCGCAACATGTTCGCCTCGACCAGCACTGCCCTGCGTGCCCTGAACACCTTGTGTGTGCTAGCTCAGGCCTCCTCCTGTTTATGGGATTCTGCTGAGTCTCTGGGATCCGCAGCGTCCCAGGAGGGTGGTCAGGTGGACTTACGGCATCATGCATTGGATGGCCGGGAGCTTGCGGCGTTTATTCTCCGCTCTGGACATCTCATAGGTGCTGGGCCGGGCCATGGCTTCCTCGATCGCTCTCCGTCGCCATGCTTGGCTTCGGGATGGAGTATTCCCTGAGAACATTTTTGGAGCGACTAATCGACCTTCCATTTGATGGCAGCCTGTTGTTCCATGCCCCGGCCGACTCCGCCATCCAGATACTTTTGGCAGGGCTCTGTCCTCCTCCGCATTATCCTCCTCCGTCCCCTCCTCCGTGCCTCCTGAGTTGGGTTGTTTCTGGGCCTTCTTAGACCGGTTGTTCTGGCTGTGGAGTGTTTCTGACCATTGCGTCCTTCCTTAGGACTTTGGCATTGTTGGCTGCTGGACGGCTCTTTTGTTGATTGTGTGTTGGAGTTGTTGCGCAGAATTGCCCTGAGATTAGGCCTTCTGCTTGCTTGGGCTGCTTGTCAAGCTTTTCGCGGGGGTGTTTTTTTCCCTGTGGCTCTTTTGTTTTTCCTCTGCTGTGGAAGTTCTTTCAAAGAGGGTTCCCATATTTTGGGTCCTATCAAACCCCAAGTGGGGTAGTGGTAGCTGTCATATAGCTTGTTCTCTGCTGGTGGGTTCTAGTCGGCTTTGGGTGCCTGTTCTCCATGGCGTTTGTGTAGGTTTCTTTTGCTCTTTGGGATCGTGTGCGCGGTCACTCGTAGTGGTGTGCCCGGGCATCTCCTCCTCTCCCTGCTCCTGCCCTGAGTTCTAGGATGATCCTATGGTCTCCCTTGTCAGGCGCTGCCTACTCTGCCTTCCTGGGGCCTCGGGCTGTTCTTCTTGCTTCTGGCGGCTTTGACTGCCTGGCTGTTCTGGCTGGCAGGTTGTTCTCCACCTGGAGTGGGTTCAACACTTCCCTCACTTCCTTGGGTCTTCTAGGCTTCTTCTTCTTCCTCCCTTCCTGTCTTGGTTTTGGGCGGAAGCTGTGTTGCCTTGTGGGGCGGTGGGGTGCTTCGGCCTCTCTGCCCTTGCCCTTGGTTCCTCTTCAGCCTTCTTCTCCCTCCTACATCCTTTTCGGGTCGGTGGGGGTCTACTTTGGGGTGGGGGGAGGGGGGTGTGGTGTTTCCCTTGCCTTGCAGGACCGAGGTTCTACCTGATCCACAGATCTGGCTCCCTGTGGGGCCCTCTGTTCTGTATTGGCTGGTGGGGTCCTCTCGCAGACCCTCCTTTCCAGGGGTATTGCTAGGGTATCTATTCTACGTGAAGGAATCTGCGGCTAGTAGTCTCTATCAGATGTACGAGTTACTTACCTTCGGTAACGATATATCTGGTAGAGGCGATTCTAGCCACAGATTCCTTCACGGCCCGCCCTTCCTCCCCTATTCTGCGAGGACCCTTAAGTTGGTCTTCAGTACTCGCCTCCCGGTGGGGGACAGTATCTCCTGTGAGTGCTATCTTTGTTCTTGACGGGTGGCTCCATCTGGGGGTGGTTCATTCCTCCTTAGTTCTTTGGAGGATGGGGTCCCGGTGTTCGGTGCCCTGCTTCTCTGGCTACTCCAGGTTTGGGGGGGGGGGTTGCCTTCTATCTCTGTCCTCCCTCCCTTCCGTCCCTTCCTTCCATTGCTATCCTCTGATTAAGGGTCACATGGCCATGTCTCACCCTTGTCCCTTGGGAGTGGTTGCCTTTTCTTTTGAGGTTGCTTGGAGGTTTGTTGTTCCTGTCTGTGTTGGGACTGGTTCCCTTCCTTGCTCAGGCTGTGGGTGGAGGGGTTCCTACGTGTACCATGTCCTAACGCATGTTCCTTGCCTCCGGGGCACAGGGGTGGGAGGCTGTCTGTGTTTGGCAGGGTGGTTGCGCAGGGCTCTTAGTGTTTCTTCTTCTTCTTCTTCCCTGCCTTGGGTACTACGGTGTGACACTGCTGTGGGTGGTGTTGTTAGTCACCGTTTCTTTAAAATTCTTCCAAATTTTCTGCTTTTCGCACACGGTTCCCATGCTTCCACAGGTTTTTTATCTGGTGGTTCCACTTTGTGGTGCAGAAAAGTTCTCCAAAGAAAACTGACGTAGACTAGCCGGGGCGGGTCTTATGTGACCTCGCTGACGTCACGTACGCGGACGACACCTGAGCGGAGTCGCGTGGTGTCGCCCCGCCCCCGGCTCGCAGGTATGCTGTGGCAAAATAGTTTCCGGGCCCAGTCTCATGCCTGGGGATAATTCTACGTTAAGGAATCTGCGGCTAGAATCGTCTCTACCAGATACATCGTTACAGAAGGTAAGTAACTCGTACATTCGACGCATTTATGTTTAAATGTCAGTAATTTTAAAGTATGATAATATAATACTGTTCTATGCCGTTGGGAAAATTTTGTCCGTAGCTGCTGAATGGCTAACAGATTTGAGTAGCCCATAGTATTAGATTTCTTTTTATGGAATGCTGGGTTTGACCTACCCATCTATGTATCTATGTACTGTGGTTTTTGGGAAACTGATTCTAATTGACTAGTATTATAGCTAGAATCAGGAATAGGATGATTCTGCACTGTATTTACTCTCAATTATATTTGGCTCACATTGCCTGACAAAGAGGTGTTAAATTTGTTTTCAGTTCTGCAAAAACTATTGTATTTTGCACAAATATTAGTTATAACTGTCTTTTGCACACATTTTTTTTATTTTGGACCAATATTAATGATAGGTCATTCTGTAGGGTAATCTTTGTGTATGGTTCCTCAGAATAACTTGCCCTTATGATCCGGGTATTGCTTTTATTGCATTTATCCTTCATAATCTCATTTTTCCCATATTTTGTAAAATAATGAGTCCACTTTTGTCCGTTCAGCCAACGCATGGGTTGAGGTCTTCTTTCTCTCGCATGCATTCAGCCTTACGTTTGCAAGTGTTTGCTGGATGTCACAAAAGGGTTTCAGATTTACACACGTTAATGAGACTGGAAAATTTTCAACCTCCTGCAATTAGACATTTTGTGCTGTATCTGATTAGTATATCAGTTGCAGCACAAAATTAATGTCCGGTTTGAAACTATTTCGAATGCACCCTGTCCTTGGTACATCAAATCTTTTAGACGGTCATCAGCAATAGATGGCTAATTAGTTAATTTTTCTGATGTTAAGGTAAGTGTTCGAGAATTTTCCATTAGTTGTGGTGATTTATGATGCCCCTCTCGATTGCTAAAATAAAAATGTTGAAGCATAAAAGCATACATTTCTTCGTTTTCTCTGAATTCGCCCCTAGAATCATTTGCATATTTTATGATCCATCACCATCCAGTTGAAAGATTGGTGGTGTCTGCAATTTTTTTTCAAAGGCTTTTTCTTTTATGTTTTGTATATTTTTGTATACAGAGAATCTAAGGTTAGAACTGCACATATAATGTAACCAAGTAGACGTTTTTGGAATAAATATTATATTTAACAGAAACTCTGGGTGAAGCCGCAAACTGACATCCACAGTGGATGACTAAATAGTTGGCTGGATTCCCTCAAAATGCATCTATGACCTGATGGTTTGCGTTGCTCTTGTGAGAATCAATAACATCAGTAGTAGTATTTGAATATATTTAAATGTGAAAGTAAATGCATCTATTTATCTTTAAAGATGCCAAGTGCAGTGTTTTCTTAATACAGGAAATTAGGTTTAGCATGTACTGTTTACTTTCATAGTATACACACATAATTTATTTTTATATAGGTTAGTTTAAAGTTCAAGAATTACTTTAAAAATCATTCCTTCCGGTTGCTGGACTAAATGTCCAATAGGATTCAGGATTCGCTTCAGAACGATGGACTTTTTGTCTAAAAAAAAAATCAAATATAACAGAGACGAGTACACTGATAACTCTGCTCTGAAGTTTAAACGTGGATTGAAAATATGTACCCATCTAGGAGAGCGTGAATGTATACATTATTTCTTCATATTTACGGGTATCTGCTAATGTCGTTTTTTCATTTAAATATTAGATTATTGTTGTGGGGTCCAGCTGCTATTGGGCATCACAAGACACGGAAAAGTTTGGGGAAATCTCTGTGGCAGCAGCCAAGTACAGACGAGGTCCTCTCTTTACTTGATCGAGAACGAATGAGTAAAACAATAGCCCACTACCCTCGGCATCGGCATCTACATCTTCAGGTGGCGTTTCAGTTATTGATGTGTAGCCCATGTCTTTGAGCATTTTGCCTTTGAACTGAATGTTTGAAGATTTTAAAAACATTTTTTCTGATACTTAATTTATGCTCAATTGTGTCCTATCATTTGAATGTTCCTGGCCTCTAATACATTTGCTGAACCCCAGTGGATTCTATGATGGGAATTCAGGTGGGGCCAGGTCTGTCAGATATAACTTATAACAAACAAGTATGATGGTAGCATGAACTCAGTTGTGTTAAGACTAGGGTTATTAAGAAAACATGGCTGCAGCCTTAAAATGCTTCACAAACCTTATTATATTGAATAACAGTTCATACTCTTCTTAGTATAAGTCGTAAGTGTGCTAGAACAATATGAGAGAATACAATACTAATGATGCTTACCTCAATCTTATCATTCGGGTTTCTGGTTCCCTAACTTTTCTTCCTAGTTGCCTTCGCTATAGATAATGGTTAGCTCCGTCACTTGGTTTTGCAGGCTTTTCTACACTGGATTATAGATTCACTATACACCTTTCTCAGCCATGTTCCGGAGGTGCTTATAGTAACATGTAAATATACAAATACTGGACCCTGGCTAGATGTCTTATACACCCCCACCCCAATTAGCTATATTCATGTGCAAGCTGCAACCAAAGCATATCGACTGTCTGTTGAGTTAGACAAGAGATAAGACTAGCTGACATATTTTGACTGATAATTTGAAACTTTTTTCTCTCAAAGGCACCATAATAGAGCTATTTGATGTATGGCTTTGTGAATATTGGATTTTTTATCCTGCTATCCTGACTGGATTGTACAAATATTGATCTATTGGAGAGGGCACCATTTTCTGAGCTACTGTAAAGGAACCACGGACATCACCACACTCCTCTCACTCACAAAAAGTAGATTATAGTTAGTTAATAAACATGAACATAAAAGAATACGTACGCAAATGAACTATTGGCATAAATCTGTAACAATGTTTTCCTCAGTACATGATCCAGTACAGCGGGGGGAGGGGTCAACTTCAGCAGAAGTTAAGGACCTGCGTTGCTCTCCACACCTTTTAGTTAGGTGTACATAACGTACTGCAAAATGTCACTGAACTCACCATCCTTCATTTCTAGGATGCTTGCTGCCTTGGCATAGTTAAACGTAGAAAATGCCACATTGTTCGCACCCGGTTTACGAGCCTAGCGTTAATATTAGCCAAAAGAAAACTTACACTGCATTGGAAAGCACCCACTGGCCCGTCCTGGAAGCATGGTACGGTGGCATACGAAAGTGGGGGTCCACGGAGGGCACTGATTTCCCCTACAAAGAAGCATAACTCATTCAAAGACATAAAACAAAAAGAAGCAGTGTTGAGCAAACACTGTCCCCTTGGTGGCACTCCTACGGAGACTGTGTCTCTATTACTAGTCTGTTTTATCCCGTTTTACTAAGAACACAACACATGTATACCCAAGTTTAGTCTTGCATCCTTTATTTTTCAAGAGTTAATAGTGTTTTGTAAATTTTCAAAGGATTACTTTCATCCATTAAACAACCAATCATTTGTAATTTATTTATTTGATGAAATGTCATATTGCGATAACTATATCCCTATACAATTCAGGCCATTTGCCCTTCATCGGGGGATCGGTGTGCAATCTGTAAATGAAATGAAAATGTTCTCAGGGGTGGGTACTCTGCCCCTAACTAGCACTCAATTAACGAAACGAAAAATGCATAATAAGAAACATGGCTGTTGCGTGACTCAAGACAGTAAACGGGTCCAATGTGCTTGAAAAACTCACAGAGTGTCAATGGTGGTCTTAAGTTACATCGAGAAGTGAACAGTTAATGTGCGCATATAACGAAAGTTGGGTGCTCAAGGAGGAAAGCATTGTGACACAGTTCGTAAAAGGCTGATTAGAAGGTACTTGCTCCAAGCAAAAAAAAGGGAGAGAAACCAATTGTGTCGTTGACAATGGCTTATAAACAAGATGCACAGCGCGTAAAGAGAACCGGGGTGCATATGCATACGAAGTGTGAGGCGTAAGTCCGGCTACATCACCCGTCAACGTGTTTTTTAACTTACCGCATTGATAGACATATCAAGTCACTGAAACGATTCCTGTGTTCTTCCGTGTATAAGTGTGCGTCAAGCTAGGGCGTCTCAAATGTGAACAGCGACGGTTGTATTGAAAGTGAGATAGGACTCACAAATAGCGGCCATATTGGAAGAAGTAAACGTGGACCGAATGTCCGTGTAAGTCAAAAGTGCGTGCAATAAAGAAAAAAAGGAAAAAAAGAACGTGCAGCCAGCAGTTTTAGTGGTGTCACGAAAACATGCTAAAGGTAGTCTGGAGTTAACATGGATGGAGTGATTATGGCAAAAAGTTGTTTAACATCTGTAGGTGATCTGCGCAAAAGTGTCCAACCAGGACATGAGTACATGGACGTGTGTATACTGGTATCTGAAAGAGACACGTTAGTGATAGATTCCTTACCTTAGAATATCCCCAGGCGTCAGACTGGATCCGGAAACTTTTGCGTAGCAATACCCCTGCGCGCCGGTAGGCGTCGTCTGCGGCTCCGCGTCCGTCGTCGGCGTCGTGAGCGCCGGGATGACGTCGTCGGAGTACTTAGACGGCGCCCATGCGCGCTGACGTCAGTTCTTCTTTTTTCCGCGCCAGCTAGCGCAGATCCGGAAGAAGCTCTACCCCCAGTCAATTTTTGACTGAACTTTTTGATCCTTTTGATCTCTCTCTTTTTGTCGAATTCTCGACTATCGGTGCCAGGGATGCCCGGGTTCAAGCCTTGCTCGAAGTGCGGTCGACTCATGTCGGTCACGGACCCCCATCGCCGGTGCCTGAAGTGCTTAGGCCTCGACCACGACGATCGACCCTGCTCCGACTGCCGGGCCCTGACGTCGAAGGCTAGGCGGGAGGGGTCCTGCAAGCGTCTCGAGCTGAGGCAGTCGGCCCCGCGCCGCTCCAGGTCCCGGTCCCACGGGAGGTCGAGGGACAGGTCGCGAGGTCGGAGTCATCGGAGCTCCGGAAGTGGACACCGATCGTCTGGTTCCAAGTCCTCAGGTAAGAGGCATGAGAGGTCGGAGCGACGTCATCGATCCTCCGACCCGCCCCGACGCTCGCACGATGCGGCCGGGGGCTCGGGCGACACCGCCCACGCGGCTCCGCGGGAGTCTCAAGCGTCACCACCTGCCCCACACCTTCGGGTCCCTGGGCACGGCGCGACGCCGGAGGAGGTCGAGAGGTACCTCATGGCCATGAGGGCCCTACCTCCTCAGTCGGTTCCCGTGGCGCCTTCGGGCCGATCGGTTCCGTCTGGAGGTCCTTCCGGGTCGGGCGCTTCGGCCCCGACGCCGTCGGGTGCTTCGGCCCCGACGCCGCTGGCGACTTCGGTCTCGGCGCCGCAGGACCTCGCTGGGTCCGGTTCCGGATCCGGGACCTCGCCGGTCGACCTTACGACCTCGCCGGCGCCGTCCCTTCAGGTGTCGTCCCCGGCAGCCGATGTGGTTGCCGCCCCCAATGTCTCCTGCGGTCCTACTCAGGCGTCGGGAGGGCGCCGCTGGGCGCCGATTCCGTCGGCCTTTGGGGATTTTTATCTCCACGAGGAGGCCCTGTCTGCTAATCCTGGTTTCCAGGACACAGGTGACGAAGAGCATTGGGAGGGGTCCGAGGACCCTCTGGCACAAGATTGCCAGTCACAGCAGGACTGGACATATGAGCTTGGGGAGGCCAGTGGTATTGACACATCGCCAGACACTGGATTTACATTGCCTCCGACTGTGGCTTTGGAGGCGGGTTCTGCTTACAGCGTAGTGTTGACGAAGGCAGCTAAGGCCTTAAACCTTCAGCTCCCCGTCGCGGCCGTGAGGACTAATCTCCTCACTGAGGTCCTCAAACCGCAGTCAGGCTCCGCGGAGCCCCTGCTGCCGTTCAATGAGGCCCTATGTGACGTTCTTCTGGGCACTTGGTCCAAGCCCGCCACAGGCCCCCCTGTGGATAGGAACGTGGCCAGACGCTACCTCCCGGCCCCGGGCGACCCATGCTTTTTGTCCACCCATCCCACCCCCGAGAGTCTGGTCATCCAGGCCTCAAACTCCCAAACCGCATTCCCGTCGGCCCCGCCCGACAGGGAATCCAAGAGATATGAACAGTTCGGGAAGAAGGTTTTCTCGTCTGTTAGCTTGGGGCTGCGGTCTGTTAACACTGCCTGTCTCTTGGGCCGCTACACCCACACTCTGTGGGACACGGTTGCGGAGGTGCTGCCTAGATGCCCGGAGGAGGTCCAGGCAAAACTCGGCCAAGCCCTTGCGGACGGCCGAGAAGCAGCACGCTTTTCTATCCGGTGTGGGCTGGATACAACGGACTCACTGGGCAGGGCGATTGCAACGACGGTGGCGGTTCGACGCCACGCCTGGTTGAGGTCCGCCAACTTCTCGGCCGATGTCCAGGCCACCCTCCTGGACATGCCGTTTGATGGCCGTCGCCTCTTCGGCGACAAGCAGACCATGCGCTGGAACGTTTCAAGGACTCCAGGGCTACGGCCAAGTCCTTGGGCCTCACGGCCCCACGCCAGCAAACGGGTGCCTTTCGCTCCTTTTGTGGCCACGGAAGGGGCGCCCCACCACGTACCGTCAGCCACGCGCCGCAAAATGTCCAGCAGCGCGGTGGTGGACGTGGGAACCGCGGTGGCGGCGGTCGGGGCCCGCGGCGAGGCCAGTCCACACCTCTCTCAGCAGCACCTGTCTCAAAACCTTCCTAGTCCGAGTTTTCAGTCCCATGTGACGCCTGTGGGGGGCAGGGTTCGCCATCACCTCTCCCACTGGCTTACAGTCACTTCGGACAGGTGGGTGCTGCAGATTGTCCGAAGGGGCTAATCCCTCCCCTTCGAGGCATCTCCTCCATCCATGCCACCACAATACCACCGTGTGTCGGGGGATCACTTGCAACTTCTGCAAGAGGAGGTCTCGGCCCTCTTGGCCAAGAGGGCCATCGAGCGCGTTCCTGGGCCAGAAGTAGGGTGTGGTTGTTACTCCCACTACTTTCTGGTGCCCAAGAAGGGCAAAGGGGGCCTACGCCCTATCTTGGACTTGCGGAACGTCAACGGCTTCCTCCGGACGGAGAAGTTCAAGATGCTCACTTTGGCTCAGGTCCTGGCTGCCCTGGACCCGGGAGACTGGATGGTAGCGTTGGACCTGCAGGACGCCTATTTCCACATCCCTGTCCTGCCGGCCCACCGGCGTTACCTGCGGTTCACGGTAGGCCAAGAGCACTTTCAGTTTACCGTGCTCCCCTTCGGCCTTACCAGCGCCCCACGGGTGTTCACGAAGGTGATGGCGGTGGTCGCAGCTCATCTGCGCAGGCAGGGGGTATCAGTCTTCCCCTACCTCGACGACTGGTTGTTGAAGGCGGGCTCGCCCCAGTCAGTCGTCCGCCACCTCCAGACGATGGCCGACCTCCTGCACCTGCTGGGGTTCTCCATCAATGTGCCGAAGTCACACCTGTGTCCCTCTCAGAAGCTCCTCTTCATCGGAGCGGTTCTCAACTCGGCGCAGTTTCGGCTTTTCCCACCCGAGCAGCGGGTTCGGGATATTCAGGCTCTGGTTTCCATCTTCCAGCCATTATCCCGAGTCTCGGTCAGGTTGACGCTGCGACTTCTGGGACTGATGGCCTCCTGCATCCTTCTGGTGCGTCACGCCAGGTGGCGGATGCGGGCTCTGCAGTGGGACCTGATGTTTCAGTGGGCCCAGCATCAGGGCAACCTGTCCGATCATGTCCTGATCTCGGAGGGCACTGCGAGACAACTGCAGTGGTGGCTCACGGACCGCGACTGGGTCAGTGGCAGATCCCTCTCCCTACCCCACCCGGAGCACGTAGTTGTGACGGACGCGTCCCTCCAGGGCTGGGGGGGCCACATGGGAGAGGCCTCTGGTCTCCGGCGGAGTCCCGGCTCCATATCAACCTGCTGGAGCTTCGGGCGATTCGTCTAGCACTGAAGGCATTCCTCCCCTCTGTCCGGGGACGTGTAGTGCAAGTGTTCACCGACAACACCACCGCCATGTGGTACTTCAACAAACAAGGCGGGGTGGGGTCGTGGACCCTTTGCCAGGAGGCTCTGCGCCTATGGCAATGGCTGGAACATCAGGGCGTGACCCTAGTGGTTCAACACCTGGCAGGCTCTCTGAATGCCAGGGCGGACGAACTCAGCCGTCGGTGCATGATGGATCACGAATGGCGTCTGAACTCTGACGTGGCGCAAGGTCTCTTTCAGCAGTGGGGAGAGCCTTGGTTAGATCTATTCGCCACAGAAGAGAACGCGCAATGTCATCAGTGAAGTAGTGTGGCTCACTGGTTAGAGGCGGCAGACCCGAGAGCAGAGGACGGCCCGGGACCAGGGTTCGATTCCCCACGCGGCAGGTTTCTGGACCAGGGTCAGCGGACTCGATAATTCTCTCGCCTCGGTGCCCACTCTGATCAGCGATCACACTCGGCAACTCTGGGCATTAGCTTGCCTCATCTTCACTAACGGCCCCACCAGACCGCCGGGGATGCCTGGTCTCACCCTGGAGATACCCATTAAGGGACCATCTCTCAGGGAAGCCAGGAAGGGTTTCGCAGCGGTCGAAGCGCCATGGGACCCTACGGGTAAGTAGTGCGCTATATAAATGCCAATACATACATCAGTTCTGCGCGTTGGAATTTCCAAGGCGGCACTCGCTCGGAGACGCTTTTCGTCGCGAGTGGAGTTGCGGTCTGTTGTACGCCTTTCCGCCTATACCACTTCTGCCCAGAGTGCTGAAGAAGATCAGGCGCGACCGAGCCCAGGTTATCCTTGTAGCTCCGGACTGGGCACGAAGATACTGGTATCCCGAGCTACTCGGCATGTCAGTCGATCCCCCGATTCGTCTGCCTCTTCGGGAGGACCTTCTGTCGCAGCAGCAGGGGACGGTCCTGCACCCGAACCTGTCCAGTCTCCACCTACAAGCTTGGAGATTGAGCGGCGGCAGTTGAGGCCATTTGACTTGCCTCCTGAAGTCTGTGATATCATTCTGGCAGCCAGGCGTCCCTCCACAAAGTCGGTATACGCCTGTCGGTGGAACAGATTTGTGGCATGGTGCACAGCAAAGGCTGTGGATCCTCTCTCTGCACCCCTTTCGGAAGTGCTGCTCTTCCTTCTTTCCCTGGCCCAGCAGGGCTCTGCTCTGGGCACTCTTAAAGGGTACCTTTCTGCTCTATCCGCCTTCTTAAGGCTACCTGATCAGCCTTCTTTATTCAAGTCCCCCATTGTAAGTAGATTTCTGAAGGGCATCACGCACATGTTCCCTCCTGTTCCCTTCGTGATGCCCCAGTGGGACTTGAATCTTGTTCTCACTTACCTGATGTGTGCCCCCTTTGAGCCACTCCATAACTGTCCTCTCCGTCTTCTCACGTTGAAAACTGCCTTCCTGGTTGCCATCACCTCTGCCAGGAGAGTGAGTGAGCTCCAGGCTCTCTCTTCTTCTCCACCTTTCCTATCTGTTCATCCTGACAAGGTGGTGTTACGTACACTACCTTCCTTTCTGCCCAAGGTTGTCAAGGCCTTCCACATCGGGCAGTCCATCACTTTGCCCACCTTCTTTCCGCCTCCGCTTCCCTCGAAAGAGGAAGAGAGGCTCCACCGTCTGGATCCAAAACGTGCGCTCTCCTACTACTTAGATCGCACACGCCAATTCCGGGTGGATGACCAACTCTTTGTTGGTTACGTGGGCGCGAAGAAGGGAAAGGCTGTACACAAGAGGACCATCTCTAGGTGGATCATCTTGTGTATTCAAGCATGTTACTCCATGGCGAGGAAGGAGCCCCCGGCTGGGCTGCGGGCTCACTCCACTCGGGCCACGGCGACAACAACTGCCATGGGCCGAGGAGTCCCCTTACAGGACATCTGCCAGGCAGCTACGTGGGCCTCTCTGCACACGTTTGCAAGACACTACTGCCTGGACAGTCAAGTCCGGAGGGATGGCTTCTTTGGCCGTTCCGTCCTCCAGGACTTTCTGGTGTGATATTGGTTCGCAGACCCACCACCGGGGTTGGTATTGCTGGGGTATCTATTCTAAGGTAAGGAATCTATCACTAACGTGTCTCTTTCAGATGCACAAGTTACTACTTGTGTAACGATATATCTGTAAGAGACATTAGTTAGTGATAGATTCCTTACCGACCCACCGATCCTCCCCGTTCTGCGAACCGATATCTAGGGTTAAGGTCATCCCCTTTCAGGGCCCTAGTTTCATGGCACCAGTGTTAGTTCTCTCATGGCTCTGCGTATCTGGCGCGGAAAAGCTGTGTGTCAGAACTGACGTCAGCGCGCATGGGCGCCGTCTAAGTACTCCGAAGTCATCCCGGCGCTCACGACGCCGACGACGGACGCGGAGCCGCAGACGACGCCTACCGGCGCGCAGGGGTATTGCTACGCAAAAGTTTCCGGATCCAGTCTGACGCCTGGGGATATTCTAAGGTAAGGAATCTATCACCAACTAATGTCTCTTACAGATATATCGTTACACAAGTAGTAACTTGTGCGTCACGCATGATGATGAACAATAAGTGTAATGTAAACACTGATACTGTAAAAAAAGGAAATTTAGCAGGGATATTGGCAGCATAATAAAAAAACATATTTAAGTAAGGTTAAAGAAGATATTACAGAAAACAGCTGTATTCAATCCTTTCATTAATGCCTTTCGGCTGGCATGCGTCCAGTCTCTTTATCCAAAACGTTTCACGTTGTAGAAGTTTCTTTCTGCTGTCCACACCCTGTCTGACAGGGACAACCTCCAAGACGAGAAACCTCAATTGACTGATATTGTGTTGATGGGAAATGAAATGGGCAGTAAGCGGTGCTTTGGTAACCTTATTCCTAATGGTACTTTTGTGTTCAGTCGGACAAACTTTTATTTTCCTCTCCGTTTTCCCTACGTAAGGGAGTCCGTTTGGGCATTTCAGAAGATACACCAGATTTTTAGAGTCACATGTGGCATCCGTGAACAATTTTATAGTTTTTCCTGAATTCAGATGATTGAAACTGAGCTGCATACCAAATGCACAGACAGGAACAATTCACTACATTTCGACAGTTGCCACCCTTTTCCTCTAAAAAAAACCCTTACCGTTCTCACAACTGCTCAGAATCAAAAGGATTTGTTCAGAATCAGAGACATTTTCAGACACCGAACGAAATATGTCGAGAAGATTCAAGGATAGGAAATATCCTGACTTAGTCCTGAAAGCAGTCAAAGAAAGGGTGGAAACCAGAAACCGCAGTGATCTGCTATCCACGAACATCAAACCACCATCAGACCAAAGATCTGTGTTAGTATCGAAATATTCAACCAGAAGTTCCGAAATTAAAAAAAAATTGAAAAATTCAAATGATACAATTTGAACCAGACTTCAATGGGATCTACAATCACGTGCCGCTGTTTGCATACCATCGGTCACGCAACATCAAGGATTTACTAGAGGCTAAACCCAGGGAGTTAGAAAAAAAATACACTGGTACAAAACCATGCTACAACTGCAGTCACTGCCACAACATTATTCAGGGAAACTATTCAACCATCCGACATCAGGAAAAACTATAAAATTGTTCACAAATGCCACATGTAACTCTAAAAATCTGGTGTATCTTCTGAAATGCCCTTGCGGACTCCCTTACGTAGGGAAAACTGAGAGGAAAATGAGTTAGTCTGACTGAACACAAAAGTACCATTAGGGGGGGCGTGGCTTAGCCAGCGGCAATGGCGGTCACAGCTTTCTAGAGCTCCCGCTTGCCCGCGCTATCATCCTTCTATTATCCTGTTCCCCGAGCCCATCTGCCTTACCCTGAGAGCGGAGACAATTGCAGCGGATGTCGGTGTCCCTCCGGTGTGCTTGGCGGAGCCCCGTACGCCTCGAGCACCCCCGGGAGACGGCGGAGGAGGAGCGGCCCGGTGGGCGGCCGGGAAGCCGCGGACTTGCGTGGGCGCACCGGCAGCGATACCGCCGGCGCGGTGCGACCTCCCTGCCAGTTGTTGGGCGCCGGGGCAGCCCTGCGGGTCACCCGCTTGATGCGCACACCACCCCTGGGCACGAAACGGTGCGCTTGAATTTCTGAGGAGCTTGCCTCCGTCCTGCTAACAGCTGCGGCCTGGTGACGCCTGGGAAGCCGGGGGCCTCGAGTTTCGCGACGCCCGCCTGGGGCTCGCGCTGGACGGCGGCTGCCTCCGGGGCCGGTCGGGCCTCGGCGCTGCATTTCTGCGACGGCCCCCTCCAGCTCCTACTCAGCAAACGGCCTGGAGTGCGGTGGGGCGGCCGTTGGTGGGCCAGGTGGCCGGAATAGAACCGTGAGTACCAGCGCTGGGCCCCCTGGACGTCTGTGGTGGTGGTCACTGGGCTATCTCTACCCGAGGGGTGCAACACGGCCCAGCGGGCTGCTGGCAGCGTGGGAGTAGATCCTGAGACGGACGGCGCTCCAGGGCTACCCAGTACCAGCGGCCCATCGAGGAGTGCCCTATCTCTCCCCACATTGCCAGCGGTGGGGGCCCGTGCCTCTGTGGGAGCCTTGGTGGAGCTGCGGCCTTCCTGACCTCTGCGGAGCCGGGGCCTCGAGTTTGGCGGCCCCCGCCCATCGTTGTCCCTTCGATCCTGGGACCCTCCGCTGTTGGCGCCTACAGCGCCCTACATCCTTGGGCGCATTCTGCTGCCGGCGGGCACGGCGCTCTTCCCTGCAGCCGACCGCGGTGCCAGGCCATCGGTGCGCGCCGCACCCTCCGCCCTCGCGGACCGAGGCGAGTCGGGCGGGGGCGGCCAGTGCCCGTGACGAGCCGGGGGTACCGGTGAGACCGGTGTGGACCGGGCGCCGGCCCGCTGTGGAGACCGCCGAGCTGTGCAGGAGCAGGTGCAGGACATTGTGCCCCTACGTACATTGGGGCTCGCTGGTCCCACTGGCATAGATTGGAGGAGACGGACACCTTGGGAGAGGCGCTCTGGGTGGCGCTTACATGCGCTGGGATCTAGCGGGGCTTCACGACCTGAGTCCCTCCCTGTGACCGACGGCTCGGCGACGGCGAGATCCTGAGTGGACTGGTGTGCATCGGCCGCCCCGGCTGGGGCCTGAGCGGGGGACCTTCGAGCGGTGCGACCCCCCTACAGGTGCGTGCTACTGATAGATCGCCCTTGCCGCCACCATGACCAGGGGCACGGCCGCCACAAAGACTGGGCCAATCGACAAATTTACCGGCCCTGGTGGAAGTGCTGGAGCGGCTGGTGGGGGCCAGAGTGCTGGACCGGACAACGCGGCGCTGCTGACGGCCATCACCCAGTCCCGTGATATGTTAGATGCGAAGATTGGAGCGGTGGGAGCCGATGTGATGCTTCTGTGCCAGGACCTCCGCAACGCAGTCGCTCGCATTACGGAAACGGAGACCAGGGTCACGACAGTGGAGGGTGATGTTGGCGTCCTTAAGCAGAAGATCGCCGACATGGAACAGACTCAACGAGGCTTGGCACTGCGGGTGGAAGATGCCGAGGGGCGGGCGCGACGGAACAACCTGCGCTTTGTTGGCTTTCCGGAGGACTGTGAGAAAGGGCCCATGGATGTCTTCCTGTCTCGGTGGCTGGAGAGCTGGCTGCCCCCGGACGCCCTGTCGAGCTGCTTTGTGGTGGAGCGCGCACATCGCACCTTGACGCAGAAACCGCCGGTTGGAGAGCGACCTCGCCCGATCATCGCAAGGCTCCTTAACTTTCACGACAGGGATGTTATTCTCCGGGAAGCGCGGCTTAAGGACACGCTGCTCTATGACAATCATAAGATTATGATATTCCCTGATTACACCAAACTGGTTCACCAGCAGAGGCATTCCTTTCTGGAGGCAAAGGCCAAGCTGCGAGGTCTCAAGATCCAGTATTCGCTGCTATACCCGGCTCGCCTCCGGGTGGTCTTCAACTCAAAGACTCTCTTCTTCGATACACCAGAGGCCGTCTTCAATTGGACTGATGAAACTGTCAGGCTTCGCCCGCACGTCCAGCCGGGGTTGCACTCCGGGTCGCCACGTGGCTCCTCGCAGGACCAGAGCGACCCGCCTGCCAAGGGGAAACGCCATCGCAAATCCCGCTCCCGACGGAGGTCCCTGTCCCGGGATCCCTTGCTGGGGGACACTCAACCTGACACGGATTAGCCTGGCGAAGACTCAGGATTGTCGCAGGCCGGGGCTACCGGCTGGTGGCCTCTCATCGATGTCCATACCCCGTGGCTGCTGAACTCTGGCCGATGGAGCAGCCGTTGACTGGTGCAGTATTGACTCCTTTCCTGGCGGGGGTGTGGACACTTGCGGTCTGACACCCCTTGGTTCGTGGTGCCTTACTACTGATGTTGCTGTTTTCTTGGAGTGGGTTCGGGGTGCACTTTATGGGCTGCCTCCTCCGGATGGGGTTGGGGGGTGGTTCTGGGAGTGTGCCTGGTTGGTTTTAAGGGGGGTCTAGTTGGGATCCATTGGTATGACTGGCTTTAGACGCTGTGTTTTGGGCCTGAAGTACCGTATACCGCGACAGATGCTTCATTGTTTATTGAGGTATTGGGGTGGGGGAGGGGGGTTCTGGGGTGTTTGGTTGCTGGTGGATTGGGTTGGGATTAGTGGGGTAGCGGGGGTTGGGAATGTGTTCTGTGGGATGCACGTGTTTCGTATGCTGTCGGCGGCTGGAGGGCTGGGAGTCTGGGTTGGGTTGCGGGGATTGTGGACACGGACCCATTGGGACAATGGCTGACGCCCCACGACTTGTGCCATCTACTGCTCTCATGCGTGTGTTGAGCTGGAATGTCCGGGGGCTCCTGGACAAGATCAAACGGGGGGCTGTGCTTCGCTGGGCAAAAAGGGACCTGGCTGACGTGCTCCTCCTCCAGGAAACGCACATGCTGGGTACTAAGGCTCTGAGCCTACAGAGGTTTGGCTTCCACCAGGTGTTTCATGCAGGGTTTGCCAGGGGCTCGAGGGGGGTGGCCATCCTGGTTCACAAACGACTGGCCTATACCCATGAGCGTCAGTGGCTCGATCCGCAGGGCCGGTTTGTGTTTGTGCAGGGGAAGATTGGTGTGGAGCCCGTAATCCTTGGTAGTGTGTATGCCCCCCCCCCCCGCTGCAGTGGGCCCTTGCGGAGCGACTGTTTACCCTGTGGGCCGAACTTCCCCGTTCTTTGGCGGTAATTGGTGGCGACTGGAACGATGTGTTGGATGTGGCTCTGGACAGGCAGAGGAGGCAGGGGGTCGCGGCTGCGGCCTCGCCTACGAAGCTGAGTGCAATGATTGATGGCCTTGGATGGGTGGATGTGTGGAGACACCTTCATGCAGAGAGACGAGAATACACCTATGTGTCTGCTGTGCATGGCTCCCTTTCACGCTTAGACTGTGTATTTGTACCGGGGGCCTTCCTTGATAGAGTGAAGGGGGCGGCGATCCGGCCTCGCGGGCTGTCCGACCACTCCCCTGTGGCGGTTCAAATTGACCTTTGCAAGGCGCGCCAACCATTCAGGTGGCGGATGTCTACGTGGCACCTGCAGCAACCGGGCTATTCTCGGCATTTGCGCAGTGCGATCGCCCACTATTGGCGGGACAATCTAACGGAGGAGGTTGATGCAGTGACAGTGTGGGAGGCCATGAAACCCGCCCTGAGGGCTGTCGATATTGCCTGGTGCGCTTCTGCTCGCCGGACCCGACAAGAAAGTATTGCCACTGCGGCGGAGAGTGTGGAAAGGCGGGAGGCACGACACAGGGAGGCGGCCGATGATGTGACGCTGCGGCTGCTTTTGCAAGCACAACAGTCCTACTCCTCGGTTTTGTTGGATGAGGCCCGTCAGGCGTGGCTGGCAACGCGTAGTAGGGTGTACCAGTGGGGCGACAAGTCCTGCACCATGCTCCACCGGTTGTGTCAGCAGACTTTTCAGCCGATCGCTTTACCGGGGCTGGTCGACGGCGCGGGGGTAGCGATGACAGACCCTTCGATCCTTGCTGCGAGCTTCGCGCGCTACTACGAGCGTCAGTATGCCCCTCGTGAGAGCCTCTCCCCCGATGGCATTGAGGCTTACCTCGCGGCGGTCCGCCCGCAAGCGGTACCTGACGAGGTCCGCGATGCCCTGGATCTCCCCCTGACAACTGAGGAGTTGGGTGACGCGCTGGGTCAACTTAATGCGGGTAAAGCACCTGGGCCTAGTGGATTCCCCAGTGAATTCTACCGGAAATTCCACCTGCAGCTTGGGCCGCATTACAGACGGGCACTGGAACTGGCTCGGGAGCGGGGTAGCCTCCCCCCGGACTGGCGTCACGCCGAGATTGTGGTGTTTCAAAAGCCGGGCAGACCCCCCGAGCGCCACGAGTCCTACCGCCCCATCTCCCTTATTAAATTTGAAGCCAAACTCCTGGCCAAGGCGCTTGCGAATCGCCTGCTTCCCCACATTTCGGCCCTTGTCCACCCGGACCAGGCGGGATTCATGCCGCACCGGGCGACGCGACACAACATTCGGCGGGCGCAGGCGGCGATTGACGCGATCGGGACGACTGGGGACCAGGCGGCACTGTTATTGGCTGACATAGATAGTGCCTTTGACTCGGTCAGCTGGACCTACCTCCTTACCCTCCTGCCACTACTGAACCTGGGTCCGGTTTTCGTCTCCTATGTAAAGCTACTCTATACCGATATCACCGCTTCTGTGCGCGTCTCTGGGGCGATTTCCGCGCGATTCCCCGTGGCCAGGGGCACTCGACAGGGGTGCCCCCTCTCCCCGTACCTCTTCGCGCTGGCCATGGAACTTATGGCCGCCCGAGTGCGCCAGGACGCGCTCTATCGGGGCTTCGTGTGGGGGTCGGGCCACTCGGACCGCATCGCCCTGTATGCGGACGACGTGCTCTTTTTCATGACTGACTTACACCGTACAGGGCCTCGTGTTCTCGACATAATGCGGGAGTTCGGTCAGGCGTCGGGGCTCTTTCTTAACCCTCGCAAGTCAACCCTGTGGATTCTGGGGGGTGCCTCGGTGAGTTGCCAGTGGGCTGCGTCTCTTCAGGTGGCGGTCGATGGCATGAAGTACCTGGGCGTTTACCTCTCGGCCTCGCCTGCCGTGGCATGGGATCGTAACATCCAGCCGGTGTGGGACAGGGTCCAGGTTGACGTTAAGACCTGGACGCGTATGCCCCTCAATATCTATGGCCGGTCGGCTATTTTCAAAATGGTGGCCCTGCCTCGGCTCCTCTACCAACTACAGAATCACCCGTATAAAATAGACCCGCAGTGGTTCCGTGGTGTCAACTCGGTGCTGGGCAGATTTCTGTGGGCCGGGGGTGCCTCTAGGGTGGCACTGCGTACCTGCTTTCTCTCTACCTACTGTGGCGGCTTGGCGTCCGCGGACCTGCTATCGTATTACCAGGCCTCCCACCTTCTAGTGCTCAACGAGTGGTGGTATGGGGATCGTAGCGATCCGGCCTATGCACTGGAACACTCCTTGATGGGCGGTGCCACACTCCACACTCTGCTGTACTCGGCCAGGCGGAGGAGGGCTTTGCCAAGGGTCACCCAGGTGGTCTTCGCGATCTGGCGGCAGGCTCTGCGCCGTATGGGGTGGTGGGGCAGACTGACGGCCGAGACGCCGCTGTGGCATAACGGTCTATTACCAGAGCTGGCCTCCTTGTCCGGGTTCGGCGGCTGGGACGCGATCGGGATTTCGTCCCTCGGTAATGTTCTCAACGGAACCACACTTAAGTCCTTCCAGGACCTTAGCTCCGAGTATAATCTGTCCAGGACCCAATTCTTTCGCTATCTTCAGTTCCGCCATGCCCTTGGCCCCAGCCTGGTGGGGTTGGAACAGCTCCCCGACTTTAGTCCTATTGAGGCTAAACTGTTTATGGGCGACCTGGGCGACAAGAAAGTCTCTCAGATATACCGCTCCCTGGTCGTCAACTGCTCCCCCTCCCTCTCGGTTTTGAAGGCATCCTGGGAGAATGATGTTGGCCCCTTGGATGATGACGATTGGCGGGAGGCCCTCGAATCCCCTCGGAGCGCAGCTATAGCCGTCCGTCTTCGGTTCATTCAATTTAAGTACCTCCATAGGGCCTATTATACTAGGGAGCGGCTGTGGCGTGCGGGCCTCATCGCTGCCCCTGAATGTCTGAGGTGTGGTGCTGAGAGGGGGACGCTTTTCCATACCGTATGGTCCTGTGAGAGGCTGACCCGATTCTGGGCGGGTGTGTGGGACTGCCTGTCGGAAGTACTGGGGTGGGACGTTCCCCGTACCCCCAGGCTGGGTCTCCTTCATATTCTGGAAAATGTTGGTGGTAACATTTACAAGCGCCATCTACTGCTGTTGGGACTAGTGGTGGCTAAGCGTGATCTGGCCCAAGCATGGAAGTGCGAACGTGCCCCCCCCCTGAGTGCGTGGAGGGCAGGATTAGACTATCTGATGGGTTTAGAATTACCAGTGTTTGAGGCCAGGGGGTGCCCCCGGAAACACTATAAGATCTGGAAGCGGTGGGCAGACTACAGGGGTCTGGACCTCGATCCCCTAGCTGATATTGATGATGTACTGGCTCTTGATGTGGACCCCGGGCCCTAGGCTATTAGCCGACTCTGACATTGCTTCCGTCTCCTGTTGCTGACTTGCGATCACGTGCACTGGGTTAGGGTGGGATAAGGGGTGGGTAGTTGGAAGGGGTGTTGGGGGATGCTGTTGGGGATGGGTGGGTTGGGGGGCTTAGGGGCGTGCCCCTTTTGTTTCCATAAAACTCTGAGTTCACTACCATGCCTTTCTCTGTCTGTGTTGTTGACAGTCTCCTCCTGACTGTGGAGGGCTGTCCTGAATCTTGATTGAACTCTTAATAAACCCGGTTTTGAAAAAAAAAAAAAGTACCATTAGGAATAAGGTTACCAAAGCACCACTTGCTGCCCATTTAATTTCTCATCAACACAATATCAGTCAATTGAGATTTCTTGTCTTGGAGGTTGTCCCTGTCAGACAGGGTGTGGACAACAGAAAGAAACTTCTACAACGTGAACTGTTTTGGATAAAGAGACTGGACGCATGCCAGCCAAAAGGCTATAATGACAGGATTGAATACAGCTGTTTTCTGTAATATCTTTTTTAACCTTAGTTAAATATGTTTTTTATTATGCTGCCAATATCCTTGCTAAATTTCCTTTTTTACAGTATCAGTGTTTACATTACACTTATTGTTCATCATCATGCGTGACACCAGTATACACACGTCCATGCACCCATGTCCTGGTTGGACACTTTTGCGCAGATCACCTACAGATGTTAAACAACTTTTTGCCATAATCACTCAACCCATGTTAACTCCAGACTAACTTTAGCACGTTTTCGTGACACCACTAAAACTGCTGGCTGCACGTTCTTTTTTTCCTTTTTTCCTTTTTTTCTTTATTGCACGCACTTTTGACTTACACGGACATTCGGTCGACGTTTACTCCTTCCAATATGGCCGCTATTTGTGAGTCCTATCTCACTTTCAATACAACCGTCGCTGTACACATTTGAGACGCCCTAGCTTGACGCACACTCATACAGGGAAGAACACAGGAATCGTTTCAGTGACTTGATATGTCTATCGATGCGGTAAGTTTAACAACACGCTGACTGGTTATGTAGACGGACTTACGCCTCACAATTCGTATGCATATGCACGCTGGTTCTTTTTATGCGCCGTGCATCTCGTTTATAAGCCATTGTCAACAACGCGATTGGTTTCTCTCTCCTTTTTTTGCTTGGAGCACGTACCTTCTAATCAGCCTTTTACGAACCGTGTCACAATGCTTTCCTCCTTGAGCACCCAACTTTCGTTATATGCGCACGTTAACTGTTCACTATTAGAAGTAACTTAAGACCACCATAGACACTCTGTGAGTTGTACAAGCACATTGGACCCGTTTACTGTCTTGAGTCACGCAACAGCCATGTTTCTTATTATGCTTGTTTCGTTTAGTTAATTGAGTGCTAGTTAGGGGCAGAGTACCCACCCCTGAGAACATTTTAATTTCATTTACAGATTGCACACCGATCCCCCGATGAAGGGCAAATGGCCCGAAATGCATAGGGATACAGTTATCGCAATATGACATTTCATCAAATGAAAAAAATTACAAATGATTGGTTGTTTCATGGATGAAAGTAATCCTTTGAAAATTTACAAACCACTATGAACTCTTGAAAAATAAAGGATGCAAGACTAAACTTCGGTATACATGTGTTGTATTCTTAGTGAAATGGGATAAAACAGACTACTAATAGAGACACAGTCTCTGTAGGAGTGCCACCAGGGGGACAGTGTTGTTTGCTCAACACTGCATCTTTTTGTTTCTTCAAACACGTACCCTCAAGGGTCAGAGGGGGTCTACCCATTGGCACCCAGGAATAGACACTTACAATTTAGGCGGATTACAATATATTCCATCTACTGTGATAAAAAGAGTGCCGCTCAAATCATATATATTCTTTAATTCAAAGACATCCCATCTGTCTTGAATAGGACATAATTCTCTCCTAATTCTTACACCCCACCTCCCCAGAAGCCCCTTCCCTGGAGGCCGCCACGCCATCTCTTCTTACCGTAGCCACTTTCTTGCCCATCTTTTACTCATCACCCGGGACCTCACAGAGATAATGCTTCTCACCCCTTACTAATTCACTGAACATCCCCTGCCCTAGCTAATCTACAATAATGACCATTGAACCATCATGGTCAACACCTTGCGGTGCCACCCTGCCCCTACCACACATAATTCACACTGCTCACTATAACTGCCTCCGATCCCAGCTAATACCCAGTTATTCGCCTAGTTAGTTCCTATTTTTGTTTGTTTTTGTTATCACATTTTCAGATTTGATTTAATGTTAAGATGGGACTCCATTTAACATTTGTATTGTATGTACCGCATGCTAAACCTGAAAACAATTCCTCTCACCCCTATTGTTATTTGTACTTATACATTTCGATTTTATACTGCATTGTTGCTCTCATTGTATAATGGAAAATCCCAATAATAGCAATTTTAAAAAAACAAAAGCATGCTGCTTGATACAAAGAAAAGATCATTTTTAGGCATTAATCCTAAAGTCTGAGGCCACTGAATATGTTTAAGCTTGTTCATGATAACCACTAATTAATTCTTGGGGATTTGTTTTTGATAGACACGTTTTTATTGATTTGACAGATAGCACCAGCCATTCATCACAATACCATAATAACACAGGAATCTGAAAGAAACACGTTAGTTAGATTCCTTTCCTCAGAATAACCCCCATGCGTCAGACTGGATCCGCAAAATTTTGCGTAGCAGTACCCTTGCGCGTCAGTAGGCATCGTCTGCGGCTCTGCGTCAGTCGTCTGCGCCATTGGTACCGGGATGACATCGTCTGAGTACTTAGACGCCGCCCTCGCGCGCTGACGTCAGTTCTTCTTTTTTCCGCGCCAGCTAGCGCAGGTCCGGAGAAAGCAGTACCTTAGTCACTTTTTGGCTCAACTTTTTGATAATATTTGATCTCTTCTCAAGTCTTCACTACTCTCGGTGCCGGTAGGGAATGCCCGGGTTCAAGCCCTGTACCGACTGCAACCGACTGATGTCGGTTACCGATCCCCACCGCCCGTGCCTGTATTGCTTTGGGGCCGAACACGACGACCGGTCGTGCCCCGACTGCCGGGCCTTGATGTCGAAGGCTATGCGGGAGCGGTCCCGTAAGCGCCTCGAGCTCCTGCAGTAGGCCCCGCGCCGCTCAAGGTCCCGGTCCAGGAGGGGGTCGAGGGTCCGGTCGCAGGGCCACAGTCATCGAAGCACGAAGGAGCGACACCATTCGTCGGGCTCCAAGTCCTCAGGTAAGAGGCACAAGAAGTCGAAGAGACGCCATCACTCTTCTGGCTCGCACGACACGGCCGGGGGTTCGGGCGACTCCACTGGAGCCGCAGGCGCCGCGGGCAGCTGCATACCCGCCGGTCCCTGGGCTGAACGCGACATCGAAGGAGATCGAGGCCTTCCTCATGGCCATGAGGTCCCTCTCTCCTCCGTCGTGTCCTGTGGTGCCTCCGGGCCCCGCGGCCCCGACTGGGAGTCCAAGCAGGCCGGGTGCTCCGGCACTGGCGCCGTCGGGTGCTCCGGCACTGGCGCCGTCGGGTGCTCCGGCACCGGCGCCGTCGGGTGCTCCGGCACCGGCGCCGTCGGGTGCTTCGGCACCGGCGCCGTCGGGTGCTTCGGCACCGGCGCCGTCGGGTGCTTCGGCACCGGCGCCGTCGGCGACTTCGGTCCCGATGACGCAGGCTCCCGCTGGATACGGCTCCGGATCTGGGTCACCGTTGGTCGACCCCCAGGATGTCGCCCCCGGCGCCGTCCCGGCACGGCGCCATCCCTGATCCCTCTCTCGCTCCAGATCCGGCGTCGGACCGGCGTCGACTGATGCGCCTTTATTCTTTGATCCGGCTCCATCCTTTGACCCGGAGTTTCAGGAGATGGAGGACGAAGGGGATTGGGAGGGGTCTGCCCTCTGACACGTGAGTGTTAGTCCTTCCAGGACTGGACAGAGGAGCTAGGGGAGGCCAGTGGTCTTGATACCTCCCCTGACACTGGCTTTGTCTCCCCTCCTACCGTGGCTACGGAGGAGGGGGCTGCTTATAGTGTGGTGCTGACGCGGGCAGCCAAGGCATTGGCGTGTACGCTCCCCGTCGCTACTGTGAGGTCTAACATCCTCACTGAGGTCCTTGAACCGCAGTCTGGCGCTCCGGTGCCTTTACTGGCGTTATATGAGGCTCTTGTGGACGTCCTGTTGGGCACCTGGTCCAGGCCCACAACAGGCCCCCCTGTAGATAGGAACGTCGCCAGGCGCCTCCGCCCAGCTCCTGGCGATCCTAGCATCCTGTCCACCCACCCCACTCCCGAGAGCCTGGTTATCCAGGCCTCTACTTCCCAATCCGCATTCCCGACTGCACCCCCAGATCGGGAATCCAAAAGGTATGACAGTTTGGTAAGAAACTGTTCTCATCCCTCAGTTGTGGGTTGCGGTCAGTCAACACCGCGTGCCTTTTGGGCCGTTCTACCCACTCTCTGTGGGATACGGTTGCGGCCGTGCTGCCAGAGTGTCCGGAGGGGGCCCGGGCAAAGCTCGCTCAAGCCCTCTCGGAGGGACAATACGCAGCTCAGTATTCTATACGATGTGGGCTGGATACCACAGACTCGCTGGGCAGGTCGATATCAACGACGGTGGCGGTTCGCCGCCACGCCTGGCTGAGGTCCGCCAACTTCTCGGCCGATGTCCAGAACACCCTCATGGACATGCTGTTTGATGGCAGCCACCTCTTTGGTGGCAAGGCAGATCATGCGCTTGAACGCTTCAAGGACTCCAGGGCTACGGCCAAGTCCTTGGGACTCTCGGGCCAGCGTCAGAAGGAGTTTGCTTTTCGCTCCTTTCATGGCCAAGGAAGGGACGCCCCTTCACGTCCTACCAGCCACGGGCCGCAGTCTAACATCCAGCGCGGCGGCGGACATGGTAACCGCCGTGGTGGTGCCAGGGGACAACGGCGTTGCCAGCTCACATCCACTCCAGCAGCATCCGCCTCAAAGCTCACCTAGTCCGAGCTTTCAGGCCCATTTAACGCCAGTGGGGGGCAGGGTCCGCCATCACCTCCTTCACTGGCGTTCCATCACTTCGGACAGGTGGGTGCTGCAAATCATCCGATGGGGCTACCCCCTTCCCTTTGAGGCGACCACTCCAGCCATGCCACCGCAGTACCACTGCGTGTTGGGGGATCACTTGCAACTTCTGCAAGAGGAAGTGTCTGCCCTCTTGGCCAAGGGTGCCATCGAGCGTGTTCCTGCGCCAGAAGTAGGGTGTGGTTGCTATTCCCACTACTTTATGGTTCCCAAGAAGGGCAAAGGGGGCCTACCCCTATCTTGGACCTACGGAACGTCAACAGCTTCCTCCGGAAGGAGAAGTTCAAGATGCTGACTCTGGCTCAGGTCTTAGCTGCCCTGGACCCCGGAGACTGGATGGTAGCATTGGACTTGCAGGAGGCGTATTTCCACATCCCTGTCCTGCCGGCCCACCGGTGTTACCTGCGGTTCATGGTAGGCCACGAGCACTTCCAGTTAACCATGCTCCCCTTTGGCCTTACCAGCGCCCCACGGGTGTTCACGAAAGTGATGGCGGTGGTCGCTGCTCATCTGTGCAGGTTAGGGGTGTCAGTCTTCCCCCTAACCCGACGACTGGTTGTTGAAGGTGGGCTCGCCCCAGACAGTAGTCAGCCACCTTCAGACTATGACCTCCTTGCTGGGGTTTTCCATCAATGTGCCGAAGTCGCACCTGTGTCCCTCTCAAAGGCTCCTCTTCATCGGAGCGGTTCTGGATTCGGCACAGTTTCGGGTTTCTCCTCCCGAACAGCGGGTTCGGGATATTCAGGCTCTGATTCCCTTCTTTCAGCCTTTATCCCGGGTCTCAATCAGGTTGACGCTGCGGCTTCTGGGGCTGATGGCCTCCTGCATCTGTCTGGTGCATCACGCCAGGTGGCGGATGCAGGCTCTGCAGTGGGACCTGAAGTTTCAGTGGGCCCAGCATCAGGGCAACCTCTCCGACCATGTCCGGAACTCGGAGGGCACTGTGAGACAGTTGCAGTGGTGGCTCACGGACCCGATTGGGTCAGCGGCAGATCACTCTCCCTTCCCCAATCAGAGCATGTAGTTGTGACGGATGCGTCACTCCTGGGTTGGGGGCCACATGGGAGAGGCGGAGATCAGAGGCCTCTGGTCTCCGGCGGAGTCCCGGCCCCACATCAACCTTCTGGAGCTGCGGGCGATCCGGCTTGCACTGAAGGCATTCCTTCCCTCTGTCCGGGGAAGTGTAGTGCAGGTGTTCACGGACAACACCACCGCCATGTGGTACGCCAACAAACAGGGCGGGGTGGGGTCGTGGACCCTATGCCAGGAGGCTCTGTGCCTTTGGCAGTGGCTGGAACATCAGGGCGTGACCTTGGTGGTTCAACACCTGGCAGGTTCCCTGAACGCCAGGGCGGACGAACTCAGCCGTCGGTGCATGATGGATCACGAATGGCGTCTGAACTCGGACATGGCACAAGGTATCTTTCAGCAGTGGGGAGAGCCTTGGTTAGATCTATTCGCCACAGAAGTGAACGCGCAATGTCATCAGTTCTGCGCGTTGGAATTTCCAAGGCGGCACTCGCTTGGAGATGCTTTACGTCGCGAGTGGAGTTCTGGTCTGTTGTATGCCTTTCCGCCTATACCACTTCTGCCCAGAGTGCTGAAGAAGATCAGGTGCGACCGGGCCCAAGTCATCCTTGTGGCTCCGGACTGGGCACGAAGATACTGGTATCCCGAGCTACTCAGCATGTCAGTCGATCCCCCGATTCGCCTGCCTCTTCAGGACGACCTTCTGTCGCAACAGCAGGGGACGGTCCTGCACCCGAACCTGTCCAGTCTCCACCTCCATGCGTGGAGATTGAGCGGCGACAGTTGAGGCCATTTGACTTGCCTCCTGAAGTCTGCGATGTAGTTCTGGCAATCAGGCGTCCCTCCACAAATTCGGTATACGCCTGCAGGTGGAACAAATTTGTGGCATGGTGCACAGCAAAGGCTGTGGATCCACTCTCTGCCCCCCTTTCTGAGGTTCTCCTCTTCCTTCTTTCTCTTGCCTAGCAGGGCTCTGCTCTGGGCACTCTTAAAGGCTACCTCTCTGCCATTTCTGCCTTCTTAAGGCTACCTGATCAGCCCTCTTTATTCAAGTCCCCCGTTGTAAATAGGTTCTTGAAGGGCATCACTCTTATGTTTCCTCCTGTTCCTTTCGTGATGCCGCAGTGGGACTTGAACCTTGTTCTAACTTATCTGATGTGTGCTCCTTTTGAGCCACTTCATAACTATCCTCTTCGTCATCTCACTCTTAAGACTGCATTCCTGGTTGCCATCACCTCTGCCAGGAGAGTGAGTGAGCTCCAGGCCCTTTCTTCACAACCTCCTTTCCTTTGTCTATCCGGACAAAGTTTTGTTGCGGACGCGACCCTCTTTCCTGCCCAAGGTAGTCACAGCCTTCCACATCTGGCAGTCCATCACCTTGCCCACCTTCTTTCTGCCTCCGCATCCCTCGAAAGAGGAAGAGGCTCCACCATCTGGACCCAAAACGTGTGCTCTCATATTATCTGAATCGCATACGTCAGTTCCGGGTGGATGACCAACTCGTTGTTGGTTACATGGGCGCTAAGAAGGGACGGGCGGTGCACAAATGAACCATTTCTCGGTGGGTCGTCTTGTGCATCAAGATTTGCTACTCTTTGGCGAGGAAGGAGCCTCCTGTTGGGCTGAGGGCCCATTCCACTCTGGTCACGCCGGCTACTACTGCCCTGGGTCGGGGAGTCCCCTTGCAGGACATCTGTCAGGCAGCTACGTGTGCCATGCTGCACACGTTCGCAAGACACTACTGCCTGGACAGCCAAGTCCGCAAAGATGGCTTCTTTGGCCGTTCCGTTCTCCTGGACTTTCTAGTGTGATCTTGCTTCGCAGACCCACCACCGGGGTTGGTATTGCTGGGGTATCTATTCTAAGGTAAGGAATCTAACTAATGTGTTACTTTCAGATGAACAAGTTACTTACCTTCGGTAATGATATATTTATAAGAAACATTAGTTAGTTAGATTCCTTACTGCCCCACCCATCCTTCCCGTTCTGCGAACCGATATCTAGGGTTTAGGTCATCCCTTTCAGGGCCCTAGTCTCATGGCACCAGTGTCGGTTTTTATTAGGTCTCGCCTGTCGATGCGCATGCGCATCGAGCAAGCGAGACTATTGGGACTTATCCACTCTTTCCCTAACTTGCAAGGAATCGTGGCGATTCCTTGCAGTGCCCGTGACTTTTAAGCTCAATGCGCATGCGCATTGAGCTTAAAAGCGCGTGCACATGGCCCCAGCCGCCTGCCTTGCCTACTCTCCCGCCCCCTCACTTCTTGATTGCACGGCCGCTAGGCCGTGCCTCCCCTACTCCTCCTCCTACTCTCCTCCCCTCCCGTCTGTTCCCGCACTCCTCCTACACCCCCGCTCCGCCCCCTCACTCTCTCTGCCCGCCCGCTCTCCACTCCATCAGGCAGCCAGCTTCAGGAGAGCAATCTGCGGGGTGCCGCCATTTTTGTATAGGGTAAAGGCTCAGGCGCCAGCATCTAAAAGTTATATTTAAACAGCCCCCTCTCGCAGCAATTGTGTCCCGCACTCCTCCCACACACCCGCTCCGCCCCCTCACTCTCTCTGCCCGCCCGCTCTCCACTCTATCAGGCAGCCAGCTTCAGGAGAGCAATCTGCAGGGTGCCGCCATTTTGTATAGGGTAAAGGCTCAGGCGCCAGCATCTAAAAGTTATATTTAAACAGCCCCCTCTCGCACCAATTGTGTACTTGCAATGTGTAGATCTGGCGCTCAAGGCAGCGCGGTCCGCCAGCCCCAGGCACCTTTGCGTGCTTTGGCTCGTTCTCTGCAGTTTCCCACAGCTGCGGCCTTCAGTCTCGCTTTCCGCCTCGGGCTCGATTTTAGCAGCGAGATAATGGTGCTCGGCTGCGGCTGGTTCAGTGTCTCCCAATCGGGTCCCACCTTCCTCCGGATCTCGCCCAGCGGGACACTTTTCGCTCCGTTGTTTTTCGTTCGTGTGGCCACAAAAGCTTACCCCACCGTGTAGAGTGAACAGCACGCCAGTTACAGCTTGTTGATTCTTACCGCTTTTCTCTGGTAGGCACGTGCGCGACAATGTGTTAATTGCCTTTTCAATTCTCCACCATCAGAACAGCACTAATGCTAGGCGTGTAGATTTTCCCTGAGATAGAAGTTGTTTTTCTTAACATTGTTCGTATCATTCCTTACTGTCTTTGTCCCATACTTTTTCCTTGTGCTTTCTTTATTTTATTTGTTAGTGAAAGTGTGGTCTTTGGGTAGGCTGGGTTTGTTTTATTCGGTGACTTATGTGAATAACCGTGTCTTTTTATTCAGATGTTTTCGTGTTTCGTAAGCGCCAGGATCCACTTAGTTGTATTGTTGTCACTGCTACTGTACATTTACAAGAAGTGTAACATCCTGTATTGGTCCTCCCCACGAGCGCGTATGTGTGGAAACGTCTCACCTCCCGATCAGAATGTCTTTGTGTTTCAGTATGCTGACATCCCGGGGACCTCCCACAAGCTTTCATTATGACTGCCACACGCTTGTGGCTTCATTTGATTTCATTTGATAACTATGTCAGATTCTTTTTCTTGATGGTAGGACTCTTGGTTTTTCCTCCGTCTCAGTTTAGCAGGCATTGTTCAGTCCATGTCCAGCTCCTTAAGTGTTTACATTTTGACAACTCCTGTGAAAAAGGTCGTTGCTCACGAAAATCTATAACCGAGGTGCAGCACTATAACCTGGTCTACCGCAGCCAAGAAAGAGACCAGCACTCTGACCACATTGCCTGCAGGCAGCCACCCATCGAACTATATGTACTTTATTAGAACCTACAAGTCTGCCCAAGCACAGCTAAAGCTGCCCGTTATCTCTGCACAGCATTTGTATCCCCACCACAAAAAATACATCGCTGCGTTTTGAATATTCTCTACCACGTAAAATCCTCAACCCATGTACTGTAACACGCCTAAATTGATTAAGCCTGGACAGCTTTTATGGAACGTTAAGGAGGCTTGAGCACGAAATGCCTCAAACACCAAAGTAATCCCAAAAGCACTTAGCGGGATGGGAGACTTTGCACCCATGGGGTTACATAACTGCGAGTCCATCGACCGCACCGGCTCACCCGGAGCTCAAAGAAGAAGGCTCACAAGTTGTTGTTGTGCGTACACACCAGCAACTATGCCCGTGTTCCTTTCGCCTGCCCCCGTACAGAAAAATGCTACAGTTCCTGGTGAAGCTGAGGAGAGTAAGAGTACAAATCATGAGTAGGGTTGCTAACGGAGGAAATGAAATTACTGAACTGAAGTTCCTTTAAACGTCACCAGCAACTTCTGAGATACAATATAACTGACTCAAAACAAGATTAATGCATTATTTAAGCATGCTGACTGTTTCCCTACTTGCGTCGAAGTGGAAAGTCCCAGACGATCTCTGTTCGATCTTTAGTCTGCTTTGCTTTCACTTTCTTTTAAGACAGTAAAGTTAGCATTTCCAGGAAAGGAAGGACACCCACGCGCAGTACATGTGAATGCCCTCACCCTCCCTCACCCACCCTCACTCACCCTCACTCACCCTCACTCACCCATCCTCACTCACCCTCAACCCCTCACCCTCACTCACCCTCACCCTCAACCCCTCACCCTCACTCACCCTCAACCCCTCACCCTCACTCACTCACCCTCACTCACCCTCACTCACCCTCACTCACCCTCAACCCCTCACCCACCCTCAACCCCTCACCCTCACTCACCCTCACTCACCCTCACTCACCCTCACTCACCCTCAACCCCTCACCCTCACTCACCCTCAACCCCTCACCCTCACTCACCCTCAACCCCTCACTCTCACTCATCCTCACTCACCCTCAACCCCTCACCCTCACTCACCCTCACCCACCCTCACCCACCCTCAACCCCTCACCCTCACCCTCAACCCTCACCCTCACTCACCCTCAACCCCTCACCCTCACTCACCCACCCTCAACCCCTCACCCTCACTCACCCTCAACCCCTCACCCTCACTCACACTCGCCCTCACTCACCCTCACTCACCCTCACCCTCACTCACCCTTTGCCATTGATTTTTTTTATATCAATACATATAAGTCACATATAAGTCCCGTTAATACAAAACATGTTGCTTTACAAATGCTAGAGGTGTCACATTTAGAAAAATTATAACTATTGGCTTTGTAAAGAAGAAAGCTATTAATTTAGCTATTTAGAAAAAACAACACATAAATAAAAAACAAAAAAATAATTAACACCTATAGCTCAAACTTTCCTACTGCGAGACCTATTGCATTTCCAATGCTTGTCATGGCTCTGCGTTTCTGGTGTGGAAAAGCTGTGTATAAGAACTGACGTCAGCGTGCGAGGGCGGCGTCTAAGTACTCTGCCAATGTCATCCCGGCGCCAACGACACCGACGACGGACGCGGAGCCGCAGATGACGCCTACCGACGTGCAAGGGTACTGCTACGCAAAATTTTCCGGATCCAGTCTGACGCCTGGGGATTATTCTAAGGTAAGGAATCTAACTAACTAATGTTTCTTACAGATATATCGTTACCGAAGGTAAGTAACTTGTTCATATAGTCAACGTTCTAGTTAACCCATTTAACAGAGAAGGATGGATTCGAAGTGATATACATTTTAACATTCCCGGTGAGATTAAACCATTCCACCTAACCACTTCCCCCAGACCTTTCGGTATTTCTTCGGACAACCACGTGCCTCATACATGTTTTTTTCTTGTGTGGCACACCAGTCAACCCCGGTTCGCCATCATCCAACACTAGGGGGGTCAGGGCTCTTCCATGAGGCCGATAGATCCCTTTTAGCCACCATTGCGTATTAAAAAATAATTTCTTGTTTCTAGACCCATCCAGCCCATCTGTGATGCCTAGAACTGTGTGTTTTGGATCATGTTGGATTTTCCACCCCAGTATTTCAGTGAGTTCTTCCTCAATGTCCCCCCAGAACTGCGTCAAGCGTGGACAGACCCATACCATATGGAAGAAGTCAGCAGGCTCGTGGCCGCACCTAGTACAGGTGGAGGTCGGGCGAAGTCCTGCTTGATGAAGGCGCGCATGGGTCAGGTAGGCTGCATGTAGCTAGTATAGCTGTATCATACGCAATTTGGCGGAGGCGGTGACTGTCCTGGGTCCATAAGGGTGTCATGCCAATCTTCCTCCTCCAGAGCGCCCACCCAGTCCTCCCATTAAACACGTAGCCAATATAGAGATGTTGGGGTGTTATTGATCAATGTTCGGTAAATGTGGGAGATACCCCCCTTCCCCAGGTCCCCCAGCATAATCTGTGCCTCAAGGCAGGCTATGGTAAGGAAGCTGTGTACCTGTCCTGAGGTGTGCTTGAAGAGCATGGCGCAGCTGTAGGTATCTGTAAAACTATGTCTGATGCAAGGAGTGTCTGGTTTGAAGGTCCTTGAAGGAGCGCATGTGATCGCCTACCCAATTGTGAAATTCCTATAAGGTTCCAGGGTCGGAAACCCTGCTGCCCATGTGTAGGAGAGTAGGGTCTGCAATCCTATGATCACCCAGATTTTTTGCTTTTGTTTCACTGGTTTACGACTTTCTCTGGCTGTGGGCCTGCTAATCAGACCCACAGCCTGGCTGTTCTCTTTCTAAATTACGATATGTACCCTAGGTGCATTTACCAATTGGTACTGGGCCACCTTAACAGACCCCGTAACGCAGGGCATAGGTGTACCCAGGGCCGCCAGGGGCTGAAGCATGTATTATGCCACCCCTGGCTGGCCTCCTAAATTTGACACAACTGGCTGCGCGACAGCTGGGGCGAAGACGTGTAACCACCCTTCGCTTTAGGTATAGTAGCCCTATATCTAACCATACAATGGACACCCGAGTTCCTATCAGTCACTCCTATGGCAGGCCTTAACGATCCTGAAGGCAGAGTGCGTGGGCTCGTGTGAGCTAGGTTCAGGCCCGAGCCGAGCCCGGTTGCAGCTTGCGGAATCAAGACCCAATAGCTGTTCCATGATAACGCGTACCATATCGGTAACTCCGGTGCCGCGTTATCAAGGCATGTCGAGTAAGGTGTCATACGAATCGGGGTGCTGCCCTCTCACCAATGCTGGCGACGAGGTTAGCATTCCACCCTTCTAGAGGGACACGACATGTACGTAACTGTGAACCCCGGTTAAAGTTAACTGAAGCCTCAGCTCCACAAAATGGATGCTGCCACCACAGACACGAGTCTGACCTCCTGCTGCTGGGAGTCCTTCCAGCGAGGAGCACTTGGACAAAGGGTTTCCTGTCGAGGGCGGTGTTCGCACCGTCCCAGACAGGGTTTGTGTATTCTGGGTAGGTAGGGCTTTGGCGAGAAGGTGACTGCGGAGTGGCACCCCGGTGCTCACTACGCATCTGCCGGTTAGAACCAGTTCCAGGGGCGACAGCCCTGGCCTGGGGAAAGTCCGGCAGGGGAGAGGGGTGTAACTACCCCCCTTCCTGGTCCCACCCTTAGGGCAGGACCTAGTCATGTACCCACCCCTTTCTTTAGAATAAAGACCGGAGCGGGGACCCTTCCAAATTAGATCATCTTTGATTCAAGAACTACTTTCTACGAAAGGACATTCAAGACTCTTCTCAAGATTTCTCCCTTGTGACTAAGGAGTAGTCACCCTGCATCAGCGGGCACCAACTAAGAACTCTGCGGTTTGCTGTAAGTCCTTCCTCAAGGAATCCGACGGCCCAGCTCGACGAGAACCGGCTTCCCTGGCACCTCTGACCTCTACCCACGTCATCAGCTCAGCTGTGATCTGTGGGTGCGACGAGACCTCGAGGGACCGGCCATCATCAGAACCTGCACGCTCTTAAAACCAGCACGACCATCGAGGTAACTCTCTGGTGAGTGCTCTGGGGTCCGAGAAGCCCCGACCCTGAGCCGCTCCAGCACCGAAGTGCAGTCTCCCAGCATCTCCACGATCTGCGTGGGGCCCTTCTGCTCGCTGCTCAGCACGTTGTCTGGTCACTAGCCGCTGGCTTGTGCCCTTCTGTGACGACATCCGAGAATCATCACTGCTGGTCTGGTTGCTCCAGACTGGCCCTTGCTTCCATCTTTGCGAGAAGCACCCCGGACCCTCCTGGTCCACTCAAGACGCCATCTTAGGCCCACCACGTGGCCCTGAGATCTGCCAAGGCTTGTTGCCCCATCCTGGGCCCAGCGACGCCGACAGCATCATCCTTCGTGGGACAGCTCGCACCTCCACCGTGGTCGCCGACAACGCCTCCTGGTCCGTGAGACTGCAGAGCCTAGCGTCGCCCACTCACCTGGTCGAGGTGACGGCCAGCCGGTGCCTTCCTGGTACCCTCTGACTACTGGCTAGTAGTACGAACTTGGTCCCCTCTGCTTTCAGGTTTCATCAATCTCCGATCCAGGCTTGGATCTCTACGAACTATTCAGCACTGGTCGCCGGCCAGCAACTCCTTTTCTTCCGGCTCCTGGCTCGTCAGCGAAGACCCCGACGCCTGTAAGACTTGTGCAGCCGCAGTCCTCGTGGCTAGGTAACTCGGCATTTCGGTGCCTGCATAGCCTCCTTACTCTAGGGTCCTGAGTCCCTCGCTTCCGACTTGCCTTATCGGGTCCGCCCGAGACCTTAATCTTTCCGTGTCCTCGGACACTTGTTTTAATTGTGCACTTGAAGTATTTGCTAAAGAGATTTGGTTTGTGCTTAGTACCCTGTCCTCATAAAGAGTACAGGGCTGTTGTGATTCTTAATAAATATACTGTTTATTTTCATAACACTTGTGTGATGTCCTTTCACTGGGTGTTCAAGGGGTACATGTGTGGTAAACAGCTGGCTTAACGCGCCCTCTCGAGTCTTTAGCCTTAGACTGCTCGTATCCACGCTACTAGGATAGCTGGTCTATAGGTTGACTTACAACCAAACACCATAAGGGTCGTTGGAACGATACATAGCGGTCGCTAGAATAGCGAACGTTGCATATCGGGCCAACTTCTCACATTGGTGAGCAGCGGTTGGGATTTGAGCTTGCTGTTGTTTTACCACACGTATCCTAAGAATATCTTGTTGAAAGATCGCACAAGTACTGTTAGTACATATAACTAAAAGCTTAGAATACTCTGAGTTCTACTGAACCAGCTGTTGTAGCTCCTCAAGGCTTAGCACACCTTGGCTACAACTCTTAGCAAGGGTACAGTAGGTAAACACGTAGTGTAGGTAGGTGCATCACTTACACCACACTAGAAACAGTATGTCGGACAAAGGAGGAAACTCTGGGTCTCCCCTTGTGTCAGTTGACCCTCCACAGGTCATCCCTTCAGGATATACTGTGCTGAGCTTCAAGGAGTTAAGACGACTGTGTCACTCCAGGAAGATTCAGCAGGGGTCTAACCCCACAACGTCCTTTCTGATTGGTCTCTTGGAGACTTATGATGCCAGAAGAGCTGAGAAACTTCGTAGCTCTTCTAATCCAGAAGGAGACATGCCTCCCCTCGAGGGAACCCGAGACGATCCTGACCTCATCCACCTCGCAACTGAGAACGAAGATGTGGAGGAGGATGAGGATGAGGATCTCTCTGGGGATGAGGCAGATAAGGGACAGGTAGAAGTCGTCAGACTAAGCAGGTCCAACTTAAGCAGACATGATAGCGGTACTGGGGGACCCCTGGGGCCACTATCAGGTCAGCTTAACATTGGGAATGGACGAGCCCGATCTCTGTCAAGAGACTCTGGCAGATCCCTTCAAACCAATGGCTCTCACAACTCTTCTCAGAGAGGGATGACGTCCCCTCAGAGGAGAGTGTACGAAGCTAAGGAAAGGGCAGCCAATCTAAGGATTGAAAGGGAAGAACTTGCCCTGGCCAAAGAAAGGCTTGCCTTTGCTAGAGAGCAACAGTTAAGTGGGGTAGTCCCCACTGGTGGCAGCAATGTACCTAGTAATAGGGAAAAGAGTTTCGATACGAAACACCTTGGTAAGATAGTGCCCCCCTTTAAACAACGGGACGACATCCACAAATGGATTACTGCTTTGGAGAGGGCCTGCACTGTGCAGGGTGTTTCCCAGAGTCAGTGGGCAGCTATCTTGTGGCTCTCCTTTGAAGGAAAAGGAAGAGACAAACTCCTCACCACAAGGGTGGAGGAGGCTAACAATTACCAAATCTTGAAAAATACACTCGTTGAAGGGTTCGGCCTAACCACTGAGCAGTACAGGGTGCTGTTCAGGGATACCCAGAAAACGCAGTCTCAAGATTGGTCTGATTTTGTCGATTGTGCCACTAAGGCTTTTGAAGGCTGGCTACTGGGTAGTAAGGTTACTGATTTTAAAGGATTGTATAATCTAATTATAAGGGAGCAAATCTTAAATAATTGTCAGAACCAGTTATTACACCAGCACCTGGTAGACTCTGATCTGACCTCTCCACAGGAATTGGGTAAGAGGGCAGACAAATGGGTCAGAACCAGGGTTAGGCCTAAAAACCAGGGTGGTGACCAGAAAAAGGAATCGACCAAGCCTCAAGAGAAGGGTGGGGATAAATCCACAGAGAAGACTTCCCAAGGGGCCCAAAACTCCAACAAGGGTGGTGGGTCCCAGAACACTCCTTCAGAACAGAAGAAACCTTATTGCCATACCTGTAAACAGGTGGGCCATTACAAAAGTGATGCCAAGTGCCCTAAAAATAGCAATAAGGAAAACATACCCCCAAGTAACACTCCCAGACCTCCTGTTACCACTAGTGGTAATCCCCCAGGTGGTGGGAGTGCCCCCAAGAATGTGGTGGGCATTACTTTGGGCAATCAGGAGGACTATGGCCTAGCCAGGTTCCCTGACCACACTCTTGTCTGTGAGACTGGCATGGGGTTTGCCAACTTCACTACTGGACCCCACATTTTGGGAAAGTATAGACAAGAAGTTTTAGTGAATGGTCAGAAAGTTGAGGCATTCAGAGACACAGGGGCCAGCCTCACCATGGTGAGTGACCATCTGGTCCCCTCTGCTCAACTGACCCCTGGTTTTACTTATCAGGTGACAGACATTCATGGAGTGAAGAGAAGGCATCCCATGGCAGTAGTCAAGCTCAGCTGGGGTAATGTCACAGGGCCCATGAGAGTGGCAGTGACAGATAACCTACCTGTAGATTGCTTACTGGGGAATGACCTGGAACTCTCAGCATGGGCTGAGGTGGAGCAAGAAACTCACTCCAGAATGATAGGCCTATCCAGACAGGTTAGTGGGGCAGTAATAGCTACAGCCCCAGTCCAAGCATCATTCCACCCTGAAAAGGTTGGACGGGCAGTGGTAGCCACTGCCCAGGCTCAGACAGACTTTTCAGAACAGGATAGGAGGGCTGTGACAGTCACAGCCCAAACACAGACTGAGTGCCCTCCTGAAAAGGTTGGCAAGGTTGAAATGGTCTCAGCCTCTACTCAAACAGATAGTGAGGTTGTGAAGCCTGAAACAATGGATCACTCCACTCAAACCGAGAGCATTGGGGAGGAAGAAGAGTCTTCCCCCTCCCAGACACTAGGTGAGAGCCAGCCTCCTCAGGGAACTGACTCTACCCCTGTTGAAGGAACTGCCCCAGAGGTAGTCAGGCCTAGCCTGGCAGAGCCCCTGATGGCAGTGGACCCTTCCCAGGTGGGACCCAGTCTGGAGCAGGTAACCTGCACCTCTCTACCCTGCCTCAGTCAGCCCAGGGCTGAAGAGATCAGGGAGGCCAGTGGTGGACCCAAAAGGGCCCCCTGTCCAAAAGAACCCCTTAATCAGAAGATTAGGATCACTGAAGCTGGTAAACCTAGCCAAGTGAAAATAGAACAGACTCCTGAGGGATCCCCCTTAAAAGTAGTTAGGGAACTCCCACAGCTGGACACTGTTGGGCACAGCCAAACATGGGGCCTAAAAACCCCAGACCTGACCTGTCCCTCCAGTAAGCCAAACAGAGGGACTCAGCCTCCAGCTTTAGGTAGCCAGAGGCTGACCCTGAGAGCTCAGTGCATCTCAGCTAAAGAAAGAAAGGCACACATGATGGATGGTGATTGGAGGAAGTTGAGCCCAAAGGTAGAGGAGCCTCACTTCAGTACTCCATCCCAGCATCAGCCTTCTTCTTTCCTAAGACACACCAGAGACAGAGATTCCCTATGGTGGAGACCCTCAGATACCCTTAGGGTGAGGGGTTGCCTAGTGGACCATGACACAGGGGGAAACCAAGCCAGAGCTGGTCCTTCCTTATATGGCCACTTAGGTAATAGAGGCTTACCTGGACAAGGATAGCCTTATCTCCTTTCGTTTGGGGGGGGGGGTTGTGTAGGAAGGTACATCCTGACTATGGTTGCCCCCAACTTTTTGCCCTGTGTTTTAGCTGGTTTTGGACATAGTCGACCTGGGACCCTGCCAATCAGGACCCCAGGCCTACTGCTCTCTCTTTAAAATGGATTCCATGTACCCTAGGTACATTTCCAATTGGTACTGGGCCACCTTATCAGACCCCGTAAACGCAGGGCATAGGTGTACCCAGGGCCGCCAGGGGCTGCAGCATGTATTATGCCACCCCTGGCTGGCCTCCTAAATTTGACACAACTGGCTGCACGACAGCTGGGGCGAAGACGTGTAACCACCCTTCGCTTTAGGTATAGTAGCTCTATATCTAACCATACAATGGACACCCGAGTTCCTATCAGTCACTCCTATGGCAGGCCTTAACGATCCTGAAGGCAGAGTGCGTGGGCTCGTGTGAGCTAGGTTCAGGCCCGAGCCGAGCCCGGTTGCAGCTTGCGGAATCAAGACCCAATAGCTGTTCCATGGTAACGCGTACCATATCGGTAACTCCGGTGTCGCGTTACCCAGGCATGTCGAGTAAGGTGTCATACGAATCGGGGTGCTGCCCTCTCACCAATGCTGGCGACGAGGTTAGCATTCCACCCTTCTAGAGGGACACGACATGTACGTAACTGTGAACCCCGGTTAAAGTTAACTGAAGCCTCAGCTCCACAAAATGGATGCTGCCACCACAGACACGAGTCTGACCTCCTGCTGCTGGGAGTCCTTCCAGCGAGGAGCCCTTGGACAAAGGGTTTCCTGTCGAGGGCGCTGTTCGCACCGTCCCAGACAGGGTTTGTGTATTCTGGGTAGGTAGGGCTTTGGCGAGAAGGTGACTGCGGAGTGGCACCCCGGTGCTCACTACGCATCTGCCGGTTAGAACCAGTTCCAGGGGCGACAGCCCTGGCCTGGGGAAAGTCCGGCAGGGGAGAGGGGTGTAACTACCCCCCTTCCTGGTCCCACCCTTAGGGCAGGACCTAGTCATGTACCCACCCCTTTCTTTAGAATAAAGACCGGAGCGGGGACCCTTCCAAATTAGATCATCTTTGATTCAAGAACTACTTTCTACGAAAGGACATTCAAGACTCTTCTCAAGATTTCTCCCTTGTGACTAAGGAGTAGTCACCCTGCATCAGCGGGCACCAACTAAGAACTCTGCGGTTTGCTGTAAGTCCTTCCTCAAGGAATCCGACGGCCCAGCTCGACGAGAAGCACCCCGGACCCTCCTGGTCCACTCAAGACGCCATCTTAGGCCCACCACGTGGCCCTGAGATCTGCCAAGGCTTGTTGCCCCATCCTGGGCCCAGCGACGCCGACAGCATCATCCTTCGTGGGACAGCTCGCACCTCCACCGTGGTCGCCGACAACGCCTCCTGGTCCGTGAGACTGCAGAGCCTAGCGTCGCCCACTCACCTGGTCGAGGTGACGGCCAACCGGTGCCTTCCTGGTACCTTCTGACTACTGGCTAGTAGTACGAACTTGGTCCCCTCTGCTTTCAGGTTTCATCAATCTCCGATCCAGGCTTGGATCTCTACGAACTATTCAGCACTGGTCGCCGGCCAGCAACTCCTTTTCTTCCGGCTCCTGGCTCGTCAGCGAAGATCCGACGCCTGTAAGACTTGTGCAGCCGCAGCCCTCGTGGCTAGGTAACTCGGCATTTCGGTGCCTGCATAGCCTCCTTACTCTAGGGTCCTGAGTCCCTCGCTTCCGACTTGCCTTATCGGGTCCGCCCGAGACCTTAATCTTTCCGTGTCCTCGGACACTTGTTTTAATTGTGCACTTGAAGTATTTGCTAAAGAGATTTGGTTTGTGCTTAGTACCCTGTCCTCATAAAGAGTACAGGGCTGTTGTGATTCTTAATAAATATATTGTTTATTTTCATAACACTTGTGTGGTGTCCTTTCACTGGGTGTTCAAGGGGTACATGTGTGGTAAACAGCTGGCTTAACGCGCCCTCTCGAGTCTTTAGCCTTAGACTGCTCGTATCCACGCTACTAGGATAGCTGGTCTATAGGTTGACTTACAACCAAACACCATAAGGGTCGTTGGAACGATACATAGCGGTCGCTAGAATAGCGAACGTTGCATATCGGGCCAACTTCTCACACTTTACTCCAAGATTAAGTTATGATCTCGACTTTATGCATTGTAGTAAGTTATCTACATATAAAACTTATATAGAGTCGTTGGAATATAAGCAATTAAGGCCATATCTGGGGCTTTGCCTTACACATGGAGCAAGAAGGTCCATAACTATGCTGCGCTTAGGCATCCTCCCTGTTTCCGCCTTTACATCCAAATGGTCACCAGGAGACTCCCCTACTTGTAACCTCTGTCTAGGTGGTGCTCAAGACATTGTGCATATTTTATTTGTTTGTCCTCACGCAAGTGTAGTTAAAGCGCGGGCAAGATATCTTGAGCCGATATATCAGAAATGCAATATTACTACAGTAAACAACTTACTAGTATTATGTAAACAACCGACTGACGAATGGGTTTGCTACAATTTCTATAAATTTTTAAAATCTTTCTTAATATTATATTGATGGTTATGCTTATTTTTTGTAAATTGTTTTTAAATTTGTGGTCCTCAGTTGAGTACCAAAGCAAATAAAAAACTTTGACTTTGACTTTGAACTGCAATGTGGCACTGACAGGGAGAAAGCACACATGCGAGAAGGCAACATGGGGTAGTAGGAAGACGTGTGTGGGGAACAAACAAACATGGAGCATAGAAAACGATAGGGAGAGAAGGGAGGTAGCTGGAAAACACATGCACTCTCAGAGTGCCTAAACGAAAAGAAAAGTAGCACCTAAAAAAGTGAGCAGTCTGAGGACATTGTAATGCATCCATCCTCCAGGTGTGTAACAAACACAAGAAGAGGAAGGAAAGCCCCTAAAGTTAACTAATAAGAATCATGCAAATGAGAGTGACAATAAAGCAAACCTGTGGTAAGCAATGGGCGGGCTCTAAGCCAGTTGAAAGATAACAACATGTCTCGCTACAGACAATACATGCTCTGTCAGAGGAGACCTAAAAAGAGAAGAGGTAGGTGTGAGTTGCAGAGAGTGAATGGGTAAAGGAGTGATGAGTCAAGGGGAGAGTGTAAGAGAATGAACAACAGGAGAGAAGGATGAGTGGGAATCAAATGAGTATGACGGGAAATGCACAAGTGGAAAAAGAGCAAGGACGGGGACAGTGAGAAGCGTATGGTCAAAAGAGGCGGGAAGGAGAGAGAAACAGTGGATCAAGAGGGAGTAAAGATGGGCTCAACCAAAACTAAGGGCGCATGAGGAAGTCTCCAGAAGTCACAATTCTGCCACGCTCCATTGCCATCTATTTCCAGGAACGGCACCACAAACCTCCCTGGAAACCTATTGAATGGAGGGAAAACTGTGCAGTAATTCAAATAGAGGCAAATAACCCACAGATTTACTAGCAAATCCACATGCGATGTGTTTTATTCATGAAAGCACTTTGAACTCTACAAAACCCTCTCGATGAAATCAAAACTTGATATCTGTGTAGTATCCCCTTTCCAAGTGTTTTTTGTAGCCACCATAGAAGTGGAGGGGCATGGCTGCCCCAGGGGCCCCTTCGAAGGGGGCCCAGCGCACAAAAAACTAGAATAACTGCTGTTGAACTCTGTAAAGGACTGCAAGGCAGCATGCACAGCACACCTGGGGCCACACCGGAAATGTCTTGAATTATATTTATGACGCCCAGTATGCCAGGAGGTTTCATGAGGCTTTGCAGCAGATGCCACAGGACAGCGATACTTCTGTTGCTTAGCAGAGCCTAACATATCTACTGAGATTATGTCACATTGCTCCCAGACATCATCAAAGCACACAGTTACATCACACCTGTGCACACCCTTGGGTCAGGTGAATGCATACCTTTGAACTTCTTTGGTAGTGCATTTAGCCGAAGCCATACCCACTTTTGACACTGGGCCAAAGATACTCATATCACACAGCAGCCTGTCAGTGGTAGTTTATGGGCTGGAAGGATACTGGATCATTCGGTGCCCAGCAGCAGGAACCTCACCCCCTCGCGTCGCACCCACGAACAATAGACAGAGTGCTACAAAGTTTTTATAAACATGCATTTCCCATCTCATCACCATTAGTCTTTGTGATGCCACCCAGCCCTCGCCATGGGATGTCAAATTAAGCAGCATGTAGCTATCAACACATTAAGTACAGCGTGTGATCATCGCTGGAAATCTTTCCTTTCTCTCCAGAAGCGCAAATATCTCCTGCCGCCTCTGCACACCGTGATTTTGGAGAAAGGACGTGCTCCTTAGTGGCTGTATAACTCGAGATAGCCCATGCACATAAAATATATATCCTTCGACAGATAATAGTCAATTGCTATAGGACTGGTGCGGAATATGTCAGCCTATTACACTGCAAAGTGGATTGTCTGGGCGAGCAATGGTCAGGATGTACCAGAGACCATAAGGGAAGGAAGACCAGGGTCTTGTTTATTTCTATAAGATCGATTTCCTGAGTCGCTAGAAGCAGAACTCACTGAAGTTCTAGGGTGGGCGGTCCCTCACAACCCCTTGAGCATACTACTGGGGGTCACAGATGGGTTGGAAGGGTCTAGAGCAGACAAACTATTCTTGGGCACTGCCCTAATGGTGGGCAAGCGAGACATCGCAGTGGCATGGAAGAATTCTGTTCCTCCAAGCATAATCAAATGGCGAAAGGGAGTGGACTGGTGTGCAGCACAGGAAAAACCACTGTACGAGGCCAGTAGATACCTGGCCAAACATCGTAAAATATGGGGCAAATGGCTGGGAATGGTTGGATAGTTGAATCTCCCAGCTCTTCTTGGTCTAAACCTGTCTATAACACCGCAGGGTAGGGTGTGGCACTGTATGTCATTACAATATTGACTCCTTCTTCTCTTTCTGTCTGTAACTTCGTTGCTGAAATGTGCTTTGCTGTTCTTTTTATTGTCTGCTCAAAAATTAATAAAATTAAATATTAAAAAAAGATCACTTTCCTGGCTGATAAAGCAGTGTATTTGGATATGATGGCCATCTGGCTGGTTGTGGATGGGGTGGGTGGGTGGGAGGGGGAGAGAGGGTACAGGTTACTGAGCGCGTGAACAACCATATATTATGAACATTGTCCAACGTTATATATAATTAAGATGTCACTTAAGCATGAAGAACAAAGAACATTAATAACAGGAAACACACAGCCATGCAGCGCTTTACAAATGCAGCAAGAAAACAGTAGCACTGGTGAGTAAAGAAGACGGACAGCAGGCAGATGGAATGCAGACCTGTTTACAAAAAATTAAAATGGAAGCTTCACCAAACACAAGCAGTAAACGAAGAAAAAAATATTGCCCCAAAACGAACGGATAAGCTCTAAAGTGGAAAGATACCAGTAGTTGGGCACTGTTCCATGGGAGGAAACAAATGACAACAAGGAGGGATAAAGAGGAGTTAACTACCGTATCTGAAAGAAACACGTTAGTGTTAGATTCCTCACCTTAGAATATCCCCAGGCGTCAGTCTGGATCCGGAAACTTTTGCGTAGCAGTACCCCTGCGCGTCGGTAGGCGTCGTCTGCAGGCGTCCCCTGCGGCTCCGCGTCCGTCGTCGGCGTCGTGCGCCGTGATGACGTCGCTGGAGTACATAGACGCCGCCTCCGCGCGCTGACGTCAGTTCTTCTTTTTTCCGCGCCAGTGGACGCAGATCTGAAGAGCAGTACTCCGGTCTTTGACCAAGTTTTTCGATTGTCTTTTTTCTCATTGTGCCTGATAGGATGCCAGGATTTAAGAATTGCGATGGCTGTGAGCGCACGATGTCGGTCACAGACCATCACCGCCTCTGCCTCCGGTGTCTGGGCCCCGACCACGACGTGGACTCCTGCGTCGACTGCCGGGCCCTTACCAACAAGGCTAGACGGGAGCGGTCCCGCAAGCTACTGGAGCTCCGGGTGTCGGCCCCACGTCGGGACCGGGAGCGGTCCCGGTCCGGCCGGAGGTCGAGAGAGCGTTCGCGGGAGCGGTCGCGGAGCCGCGCCGGGCGCTCCGGAAGCCGACGCCACTCGTCATCCTCGTCAGGTAAGAAGCACAAGAAGTCGGGGCGTCGTCATCGTACCCCCGACTCCCCCCGACGCTCGCGCGATGCGGCCGGGGGCTCGGGTGACCCCAACCCCGCGGCTCCGCGAGAGTCGCCGGCGCGGCCTGCCTCATACCCTCCGGTCCCTGGGCATGGTGCGACGCCTGAGGAGATCGAAGCGTTCCTCATGGCCATGAGGGCGCTCGCTTCTCCGACGGGGCCTACGGCGCCTTCGGGCCCAGTGCTACCGTCTGGGGGCCCTGGCGGTTCGGGTGTCCCTGCCTCGGCGCCGTCGGGTGCTCCGGCCCCGGCGCCGCCGACGGCTCCGACCCCGGCGCCGCAGGGGCCTTCGGGATCGGCGCCGGCTGGTCTTCCGGCCTCCCCGGCGCCGTTGCCATCGGGGTTACCCCCGACGCCGCCCCCGCGCGGCGCCGGTTCTCCGCTGCCGGTTCCGGCCGGCGGTGGGGTTCCGACGCCGGCTCCGGGCGGCGCCGTCCCCTTACCTTCTCCGACGCCGGACGCGGCGCCGGACGGGCGTCGATCGACGCCGGTCCCGGCGCCGATGGGGCCCATGAACCCCGAGGAGCCGGTCTTCATCATTGACTCCGAATACGGAGAGGATGAGGAGTACGGTGAAGGTTGGGAGGGGTCCGAGGACCCTCTGGCTCGCGAGTGCCAGTATGATCCGGACTGGACAGGTGACTTGGGGGATGCCAGTGGTTTGGACGACTCTCCTAACCCTGGTTTGATCTCTCCTCCAACCGTGGCATCGGTGGAGGGAGCTGCCTATTCTGTGGTGCTGATGAGGGCTGCCAAGGCCTTAAACCTTGAGCTCCCCGTCGCGGCCGTGAGGCCTAACATCCTCACCGAGGTCTTCAAACCGCAGTCATGCCCTTTGGAGCCTCTGCTGCCGTTTAATGAAGCCTTGTCTGACGTTCTGTTGGGCACGTGGTCCAGGCCCGCTTCAGGTGCGCCTGTTGATCGGAACGTGGCCAGGCGCCACCGTCCTTGTCCGGACGACCCCAAGTACCTGTCTACCCACCCCACTCCTGAGAGTCTGGTGATCCAGGCCTCGACCTCCCAGTCCGCATTCCCGTCGGCCCCGCCCGACCGGGAATCCAAGAGGTATGACCAGTTTGGCAAAAAGGTCTTCTCGTCCATTAGTTTGGGCCTGCGGTCTTGCAACACCGCCTGCCTCTTGGGCCGCTACACCCACTCTGTGTGGGATACGGTCGCGGAGCTGCTGCCAGAATGCCCCATGGAGGTGCGGGCAAAGCTCGGTCAAGCTGTAGCTGAGGGCCGAGATGCAGCGAAATATTCAATTCGGTGTGGTCTTGATACGACCGACTCGCTGGGCAGGGCTATGTCTACGACGGTGGCGATTCGTCGTCACGCCTGGCTGAGATCCGCCAATTTTTCGGCTGATGTCCAAAATACCCTGATGGACATGCCGTTTGATGGCTGTCACCTGTTCGGTGACAAAGCGGACCACGCGCTGGAACGCTTCAAGGACTCCAGGGTCACGGCCAAGTCCTTGGGTCTCTCGACCCAGCGTCAGCAACCGGGTTCGTTTCGTCCCTTTCGTGGCCAAGGAAGGGGCGCCCCCACACGTGCTGCCAGCCACGCGCCGCAACAATCCTTCCAACGCGGTGGCGGCCGTGGAAACCGCCGTGGTGGCGGTCGGGGACAACGGCGGGGTCAGACCACACCTTCCCCCGCAGCATCTACCCCAAAATCCTCCTAGTCCGTGCTTTCGGCCCCATGTGACGCCAGTGGGTGGCAGGGTTCGCCATCACCACGCTCACTGGCGCACGATCACTTCGGACAGGTGGGTGCTGCAAATTGTCCGAAGGGGCTACTCCCTCCCCTTCGAGACCTCTCCTCCAGCCATGCCACCGCAGAACCACCGTGTGTCGGGGGACCACTTGACACTTCTGCAGGAGGAAGTTACGGCCCTCTTGGCCAAGGGGGCCATCGAGCGCGTTCCTGGGCCAGAAGTAGGGCGTGGTTGTTATTCCCACTACTTTCTGGTGCCCAAGAAGGACAAGGGGGGCCTACGTCCTATCTTGGATCTAAGGAACGTCAACGGCTTCCTCCGGAAGGAGAAGTTCAAGATGTTGACGTTAGCTCAGGTCTTGGCTGCTCTAGACCCGCAAGACTGGATGGTAGCGTTGGACTTGCAGGACGCCTATTTCCACATCCCCGTCCTGCCGGCCCACCGGCGTTACCTGCGGTTCACGGTAGGCCAAGAGCACTTTCAGTTTATCGTGCTCCCCTTCGGCCTTACCAGCGCCCCACGGGTGTTCACAAAGGTGATGGCGGTGGTCGCAGCCCATCTGCGCAGGTTGGGGGTTTCAGTCTTCCCCTACCTAGACGACTGGTTGTTGAAGGCGGGCTCGCCCCAGACAGTCGTCCACCACCTTCAGATGACGGCAGACCTCTTGCACGACCTGGGGTTCTCCATCAACGTGCCGAAATCACACCTGTGTCCCTCTCAAAAGCTCCTTTTCATCGGAGCGGTTCTGGACTCGGCGCAGTTTCGGGTTTATCCTCCGGAACGGCGGGTTCGGGATATTCAGGCTTTGATTCCCATCTTTCAGCCGCTATCCCGAGTCTCGGTCAGGTTGACGCTGCGGCTGCTGGGACTGATGGCTTCCTGCATCCTTCTGGTGCATCACGCCAGGTGGCGGATGCGGGCTCTGCAGTGGGACCTGAAGTTTCAGTGGGCCCAGCATCAGGGCAACTTGTCCGACCACGTCTTGATCTCGGAGGGCACTGCGAGACAACTGCAGTGGTGGCTTACGGACCGCGATTGGGTCAGGGGCAAGTCCCTCTCCCTTCCCCAACCGGAGCACGTTGTCGTGACGGACGCGTCCCTCCAGGGCTGGGGTGGCCACTTGGGAGAGGCGGAGATCAGAGGCATCTGGTCTCCGGCGGAGTCCCGGCTCCATATCAATCTGTTGGAGCTGCGGGCGATTCGTCTGGCACTGAAGGCATTCCTCCCCTTTGTCAACGGGAGTGTGGTGCAGGTGTTCACCGACAACACCACCGCCATGTGGTACTGCAACAAACAGGGCGGAGTGGGGTCGTGGACCCTTTGCCAGGAGGCTCTGCGCCTCTGGCAATGGCTGGAACGTCAGGGCGTGACTCTGACGGTTCAACACCTGGCAGGTTCTCTGAACGCCAGGGCGGACGAACTCAGCCGTCGGTGCTCGATGGATCACGAATGGCGTCTGAACTCGGACGTGGCGCAAGGCATCTTTCTGCAATGGGGAGAGCCTTGGTTAGATCTATTCGCCACAGAAGAGAACGCGCAATGTCATCAGTTCTGCGCGTTGGAGTTTCCAAGACGGCACTCGCACGGCGACGCCTTTCGGCGCGAGTGGAGTTGCGGTCTGTTATACGCCTTTCCGCCTATACCACTTCTGCCCAGAGTGCTGAAGAAGATCAGGCGCGACCGGGCCCAAGTTATCCTTGTGGCTCCGGACTGGGCTCGAAGGTACTGGTATCCCGAGCTACTCAGCATGTCAGTCGGTCCCCCGATCCGCCTGCCCCTTCAGGAGGACCTTCTGTCGCAGCAGCAGGGGACGGTCCTCCACCCGAACCTGTCCAGTCTCCACCTCCATGCTTGGAGATTGAGCGGCGGCAGTTGAGGCCATTTGACTTGCCTCCTGAAGTCTGTGATGTTATTCTGGCAGCCAGGCGTCCCTCCACTAAGTCGGTATACGCCTGTCGGTGGAACAGATTTGTGGCATGGTGCACAGCAAAGGCTGTGGATCCCCTTTCTGCCCCTCTTTCGGAGGTTCTTCTGTTTCTTCTTTCTCTTGCCCAGCAGGGCTCTGCTCTGGGCACTATCAAGGGCTACCTTTCTGCCCTTTCAGCCTTTTTGAGGCTTCCTGATCAGCCTTCTTTGTTCAAATCCCCGATTGTAACTCGATTCTTGAAAGGCATCACTCACATGTTTCCACCTGTTCCGTTTGTGATGCCTCAATGGGATTTGAACCTGGTTCTAACTTTCCTGATGTGTGCTCCCTTTGAGCCCCTTCATTCTTGCCCTCTCCGTCTCCTGACTTTAAAGACGGCTTTCCTGGTTGCCATCACCTCTGCCAGGAGGGTGAGTCAGCTCCAGGCTCTTTCTGTCCAACCTCCTTTCCTGTCCATTCATCCTGACAAGGTGGTTCTGAGGACTAGACCTTCTTTCCTGCCCAAGGTTGTTTCGGCCTTTCACATCGGGCAGTCCATCGTCCATCAAAAGTGCAGCTTTCATCGCTGCCCGACGGGCATTGCACCGCCAGCCTGCCGAAGGAGCAGGGTACTGATGATGAGGCTGGACGACTATCGACTGGGGCTACAGCTGTGGTCCTGTCGGTAGCCTGTGTGAGGTACCTTTTCATTCTGGAATATGGGTCTACACCGCACACTTGAGACCCTCACTTCACCCCTTATCTAGATTTAGTGAGAGAGAATTACTGGTTGAGCTAAATTTCTAGAGCTCTCCCGGGGGAACTCTGTACACTTCTTATTGTTTATTGTTGTCAGGACAAGTACATTGGACCCCCTTAAAAATTGTCCAACCCCCTTTCCCCCTGTTTGATATCACAGTTAGCGTGCTTTTCGCACGGGATTTGTTGAATTAGGTTACCAGGGGCGGTCTTTTACCCGCCTTTTGGACCAAGCCATACAGTGAACCTTCAACGCACCCTTGACGAGGGTCTCTGTTTGACACTCTGCCCTGGCTCACGAGTTCAGGGCACCCCAGACGAAACCCCAACATGGAGGATGTCCCTGGCCTCAGCTTTAACGAAGACACAATAGCTGAAGCACTAAGGAACACACCTTCCTTACTTAATAATCCACCGACAGCTGCATCAGGTACATCCGGAGCGACATCTAATGAGTGGTCTGTCTTGAGCGAGATGAAAAAAGAACTGATCAGGATAACGATCCACGGACTGATGATGACTGAGTATCTTAGGAGCAATATTGCCCCACAAGGCCTTATTGTGAACATCGTCCCGAGATTGTTCCTGGAGGACAATCGCTTTAAGGTAGACTGGTGCCAGGTTTCCTGGAAGTGCACCAAGGACCTGCTATTCCTGATTAGTCAGACAGCCAAACGACTAGCTGAGGCACTCCAAGAAAAAATCTCTGCCCTAGAAACGACCATGAAAAATGCTACTTCTAAAAACAACAAAACAGCATACGCGACTAAACTCACTGAGATCAATCAGGAGATGACTGATCACTATGATTTTCTGCTCAAACAGAAAACCACCAAACTGGAGAAGGATATAGCTAAGTTCTCAAAGGAAAAGGTATACCCCTACCTCAAAGATGGTTTTAAGGGGAGAAAGAATAACTACTCCTCGGATGATAACTCGGGCACAGACACCAGGCGTGGCTCTTCGAGTAGTGACTCCAGTGGAGGCTACTCAGTAAGAAATGCAAGAGCAACCCGCCCATGGCAACAAGGATACCATCAAGGACCAATGTTCCATGGCCCACCAAGTATACCTCCACCATGGCAATACCCATTTTACCCCCAAGGCCCCCCGCAATTCTACCCCCTTAATCCGCCTCCTTTTCAGGGCAGAGGTTGGGGCAGAGGAAGAGGGCGAAAGCGAGGCGGGAACAAAGGTATTCAGTGGCAAGATCAGATGCCAGAACCGACGGGGATGGAGACCAGGAGCACGACGTCCAGGGGGAGAAGAGCTTGATTGTCAATCTCTCCAAGAGAACCCTCACCACTGTAGAGAAGACAGTCCTGGAGAAAGGACTCGGGTTTGTCCCTACTCCGACCCCCGACACCTTTCATGAAATGATAGAACTGAAGCAATTCTTCAGGAAGATACGTCTCCGAGCCTTTTTCGACAACAAACCGGATATCCCCTGTGAAGACACGGGCCTCAGGAAACCTTCCACTTTTACTCCAACCGATGGGATGGTCCCCCCTGAGGTATTAACATTCGAAAGAGCGGTTCTGAGAACCTTGAAGAACAAACCATCCACCAAACCGTTCAACAATCTATCTAATGATGAGAGACGGGCAGCTTCCTCGCTTGGCAATGACACCTCCATTGTGATAAAGCAGGCCGACAAGGGGGGAGCTACTGTTATTCTCGATTATGATGACTACGACCGGGAATGCAGACGTCAATTGTCTAATTCAAACCACTATAGATTATTGACAGAAGATCCCACTAACCGCCTCATGACCACCGTGATGTCCCTGGTCATTGAAGCAGAGACCAATGGATGGGTGAGCAAAAAAGAGGCAGAATTTCTGGTGACCACAGACCCTGTAACACCGTATTTTTACATTTTACCCAAAATACACAAGGGCATCACCCCTGTCCCAGGACGACCCATTGTGTCTGGTATTGGTTCTATTCTAGAACCCCTCTCCCAGTTCTGCGATGCCTTCCTGCAACCCTTGGTTAAACGCATTCCATCCTACCTTCAGGACACTAGAGATGTGCTTCGCCTCATTAACGATATGGATGGGAGAGAGGACATTGACCTTCTCCTGACACTCGACGTGGAAGCACTTTACACGAACATCCCCCAACAAGCAACACTGGAGTCCGTGGAAACACTCCTCCGACAAGAAGAGTGGGTGTCACCAACACCGGTTTCCCTCATTATGGAGTTGGCTCATTTGGCATTAACTGAAAACTTTTTCAAATACGAGTCGTCCTTGTACCATCAGATACGCGGGACATCTATGGGCTCGACCTTTGCGCCGAGCCTAGCCTGCATCTATATGGCATCGTTCGAGGATAGATGCATCTACCCCCCAGATCAAAATCCATTTCGTGAGAATCTCACCTGCTGGCGTCGGTACATCGACGACATCCTGGTATTCTGGAAAGGAGACCGGATGACCTGTGAGGCGTTTTGTGGTTGGATTAACCAACAGGACCCGTTCCTCAAATTCACGGGCACCATGTCAAGTGAACACATCCCTTATCTTGACCTCACCATAGTGCTGGAACCCACGAGCATAAGCACCACCCTCTACAAGAAAGAGACGGACAGGAACAGCCTGCTACCATATAGCAGCCACCATACAAGGTCCCTCAGGGATAATCTACCATTTGGTCAATTTCTCCGCCTTCGGAGAAACTGTAGTTCAACCGATGACTATAAACGACAGGCACGCTCCCTCCAAACCAAACTCTTGGACCGGGGTTACCCCACCCGCCTCCTGAAAGACTCCACCAAAAGAGCTCTCAATAATAATAGAGAGGCCCTTCTCGAGGTACACCCTAAGGTACCAGACGAGAAGATTACTTGTGTGACCTCATTCACCAGGAACTCAACGTTTATCAAAAAAACTGTCAATGCCCATTGGGGCATCCTAAACTCTGCAGGACTGGAGATGCCACGTCCACGTTTCGCCTTCAAGAGGACGGCAAACCTCAAAGATACTCTTGTCCATACTCGCCCCAAGAAGACTACTGTCCAAACAACCAAGACATTGTGGGACCTCCCGCCTGTAACTGGACACTATCGTTGTGGCACATGCGTAGTATGTCCACAGACCATCCAGGGCAAGTCCATCACCCTCAACAACCATTTCACATGGACTTACAGCAAGCATACAAACTGCAACAGCTCCAGGTGCATATATGCCCTAATCTGCCCTTGCAACTGTCTGTATATAGGGATGACCATGCGCCCTGTCAAGCAAAGGATAATGGAACATAACAGCAACATTCGATGTCATAGATCTCACACCAAACTGTATGACCATTGCAAGGATAATGAACACCCCCCTGAAAGCATTCGATGGACTGTGATTGAATCCCTACCACACCTTAATCAACAAGCACTCTTTATGCATGAACAAAGATGGATACATCGTCTGCAGTGTGATACGTTGGGTTTAAATGACGGGGTGCCCTGGACGACTCTCGCCAGATAGTCATGATTTTGGACACTTTGTCCACGTTTACTTCCATTGCTGTGCATCCCTTGTCTGCAACACACCTTACCCCATTCCAAGATGGCGCTCACACTAATCGCGCCCGGTGTGAGCAGTCCCTTTCCGACCCCTTCTCTCTTTTCACCTTTGTTCTCCGTCGCTTAGCGACTGGACGGACACACCCTCAATGTGCGCGCGCTGCCTCCCTCATTTATACCCGGAAACGTTCTGATCAACCATGCCGGCTGTCCAGACCTGTTGTTTCCTGTGGGAGGGGTAGGTGCAGAGCAGCTTGCCTGCAGCGACGTTAGAGGTAAGGTGTGGGGCGGGTATTTTACCAGCTGGTTGTACTGACGGAGTATCGTCTTCACGGTCTGTTCTCAGCAGCCCGGATCGGTTTTTAATGTCGGTCTGATTCCCCTGTGGGCGCCTGCCCTTTTTCTTCCCTCACAGGGCTCCCTCATCTCGCTGCCGGCCCCACTTGGACGGCCCGTGAGGTTTCTAGAAGGAAACATTAGGGGTGAGTGCGCCGATCGGTGCACATATCAATTATTCCCCATAGAGTGTCAAAATACGATCGTTTTCGGTTTTTACTGTGTGGCTTTCTCATCTAAGCATAAAGATTCGCACCTCTCACGGTTGGCTGACCAATGTCACACGCCACCGTATCTCCTCGAGGTGTATGATTGAACACGCGCCTGGCCACGTGATGACTGACTGCATGTTGTAGGCGGCAGTGTTTACTTTGCGACATGGTTCAATGCAAACCTGTACGCAACCACTGTTTAGTGCGAGCACCTTCCACGCACTCACCAGATTTAAATGCATTCTGACTCTCTCTCTCTCTTAGACGATAACACGTGATGCTGCCAATATCTAGCTTGAAAAACAACACACCTGCCTATGCTGAGCAGTTTTTTGGAAACAATTCTTTGATAATTGTACATGAACAATAAACATGAACAATAGCTTTTGAAATTGCAACGTTTCTTTTAATTTTTGCAGACTATTTTGCTTTTTAGTCTTTTGCTTGTTTTTTGGCATGAGAATACAAAAAAATGTGTAAGAAAATACTATACAGTTACATATACACAAGAAAAAACACACTTTGGTATGTACAAAATTCACTCAAACTGGCATTCAACACATTCTTGGCCATCCAGACATACAAAAAACATTCATACAGGTCCCATCATCATAATACAGTTTGTAATAATGCAAGAATAGTAACAGTTGTAAATTTCAAACAAAAGTGAAACTTTTTTCAGTTTTTTAGAAGGAACAATAATCCATCACTTGAATGACACAACCATAACAACAATGATGATATGGGACTGGGTCAGGTCGACGCGTTTCGAACCTTATCCTTAACAGGTTCTCATCAGGACCACAGTGTTACTAAACGGGGAAGAGGAAAGCAACAGTCACTATACTGAACCTTAGAGGTCACCATCTCAACCAATGTACCCCTGCACTCAGCCTACCTTAATACGTGGGTCAAAGCTCCTCAAATAATGTAGAAAGCCGATGTATTCCCATCAAAGGGGAGCGAAGAGGTGCTGTGAGGAAAGGATAAATGCATTCAGTCATGCCAGCTCACAACGTGCTGCCTGTGTCTACACTAGAGCGGGGCTGAGAGGGACAAAGGGAGGTAGTGTATGCTCACCTTGCAGCGTGTGTGCGCTCACCAATGATTGTTGGATGGCGCTCGGTCCGCAATTTCTGGATCCGGCGCCTCTGGGGATAAAAAAGTGACGATAAACGTTTGGAATCGGGCAGGCGGGGGAGAGCGACGGGAGCCGATTACCGATCGCGCTGAAGCGTGCCAGTGTCCGCTTACCTGAAAACCGATTTGAACTCTCAAAAACAGTGTTTCGAACGTCCTCGCTCCTCATACAGTCACTGCTTACAGGTTACTGAAGCCATGTCGTCAATTGACTAAAGGTGGAGGATGCCTCCCAAAGCATGAAGGGAGTTGTAGTTTGGATGAATGGAGTTGTAGTTCGGTATCAATAAGGAGAATTCTGGGAGATGAAGTCCTGTGGGCTAAATCATGGAACAGTTTTGTAAATTTCCGAAATTTCGTTTAGTCCACTGACTGCTGTATCATACTTCATGATCAAAAGTGCCTCTCTTTGGTTTAATCTTAATTCTAAGTTCCCCCCTCTGGGGTCTTTTTCGATTTTGGACAGGACGGTCCATTTGAGGTCCTCTTTATCATGCTTGTTCATCAACCAGTGGTGTACCAATGGCGCATTCTCCACTTCTCTACGAATTCTCGATTTATGCTGCGTTATACGTTGTCTGACCTCCTGGGATGTTTTCCCGATGTATAGTTTGGGGCAGGGGCAGACAATCGCGTAAACTACATTCCTGGTTTTGCAGTTGGTAAATGATTCATGCTTCCAGTGGATGTTGTTAAAGGAGAATACTGTTTCTTCCATGGTGTCATGACAACAAGTGCAAGTACCACATTTGTGGTGTCCTTTTGTCTGGGGGAAGCCAAAAAGGCTTGTTAGAGTTGGTGTTTGTTTACTAGGTAAGGCTGCCCTTACAATGTGGTTCGCCACGCTCTTCTCCTTCTTGAATGCAAATAATGGTGAATTTCTCATGTCCTCATGTAGGTCTTGCACTAGATGCCAGTTGAGGTTTATCAGCCTCTTAAGTTGATTGGCAGCAGGGCAAAATGTTGATACACAAACCATTCGATTTTGCTCAATCCTGGCTTTCTTAACCATTAGTGTTTCGCGGGGCGTCCACCAAGCTCGCTTCAGAGATTGCTTAAGGAGTTTTCTCGGGTAACCTCTTTGGAGAAGCCTCTCCATGAGTGAATTTGCATGGTGGAAGTATTCTTCTTTGTCTGAACAATTCCTGCGGATCCTCAGGAATTGTCCAAAGGGTAAATTCTCTCTTAAACTCCGAGGGTGATTGCTGGTAAACAGCAAGGCCTTGTTCCTATCGGTTGTTTTTCTAAATAAAGTTGTTGCCAGGTGTCCATTGGCAGGGACAACTTTCACGTCCAAAAATGTGATAGATTGGCTGGACGATATGCAATTAAATTTAATGTCGCTTGAGCGCCCATTGAGCCATTCAACAAACTCACCAAGGGTTTCTGTAGTCCCAGTCCAGATGAAAAAGATGTCATCTATATACCGCATATAATGCGAGATCTGATGACTGAAGGGATTGTCGTTGTAAATAAATTTCTTCTCATACAGGCCCATAAACATAATTGCTAGTTCCGGGGCAAAGGGACATCCCATGGCTACTCCCTTCACCTGAAGGAAGTAGTCAGAATCAAAAGTGAAAAAATTCTTTCTCAATGCGAAGGATGCCAGCTGTACAATGAAATCAGAAGGTACTTGACAGGGTCTGACACGTGTCTCCAAGAACCATGCTAGTGTCTCAAGGGCCTGATCTTGGGGAATCTGCGTGTACAAGGATACAACGTCTAGCGTCACTAAGAGCTGGGAATCTTGTTCAAAGGGAACTGTACTAATTCGTTGGAGGAAAGCCGTGGTGTCTTGAAGATGTGCTGGAATTTCTTCAATGAATGGTTTCAGAAAGAATTCGATATACTTGGCCACTGGTTCTAGTAAGGACTCACACCCAGAAACTATGGGTCGTCCTGGTGGATTTAATTCATCTTTGTGGATCTTGGGTAATAAATAAAAGACCGGAGTTCGTGGGTTTTTGTTCTGTAAAAAATTGAATTCCTTCGGTCCAATGAATCCTAGATCAAATCCTTTCTGGATGACTGAAAATAGTTCACTCTGAATTTCGAGTGTGGGATTCCTTGTGATGCGTCTGTAGCATGAATTGTCCTCCAATTGTCGAAGTGCTTCTGCTTTATATTTATTGATGTCCCATATAACTACAGCTCCCCCCTTGTCTGCCTGTTTGACTACTATATTTCTGTCATTTTTCAAGGTGGCCAAAGCTTCTTTCTCTGCTTTGGCGAGATTGAATTTAACAAAATTCCGCTTCTTTTCAAGTGCTGATATTCCTGAAAGAACTGTGCGTTCAAACGTAAGTATCTCTTTAGGAATTTTTGAGCCGGCTGGGCAAAAGGTGGATTTCTTCCTTAATCCCGTCACTTCTGTTTGATTTTCCTCGCTTATATCAGAGAAGAATGTCTTTAATCTTAACTTACGACAAAATTCCAAAGTTTCTAACTTCATCTTAGTGAAGTCTGTAAATCTCGACGGGACAAATCCAAGGCCCTTCGTCAAGATAGATGTTTCAGCTTCACTTAAAATCCTGTCAGATAAGTTAAAGATGGATGGAAGGTTTAACTCTTGTAGAACCGGGATCGCGTCCTCATTTCCCATGGCTGGACGGGACGGGACCGACCTCTCGGTTTCTGTGGGCCTTGTCCTAAAAAAGGTGTCTGGTTTTGTTGTTGACGTTGTCCCTGGTCTTGCTGGTTGCCTTGCCTATTTTGATAGGATCTATTAGCGGTATTAGAATCACTTCCAGACGAAGATGTATCCGAGAATGAAACGAAGGCACGTCGAGAACGGCCCTGGTTATCCTGAAGGAACCGTCGTGATTCAGAGTTAGAGTAGAAGTCTTTTCTCAGGTAGGGGTATACGGATTCCAACGAGAAATTTTTCTTGTCCAGCTCGAACTTATTGTTTTTTTGGGCAACCGTGAAGTCCTTAAATTCGCCGATCTCCTTTTCAACCTTCTCAAGGAGTCCTTTTGAATCAGCTATGAGTTGATTGTCTTGAATTTCTTTTTCTAGTTTTTCAATTTCAGCGAGTTCTTTAACTGAAATTCTGTGTGCGGTCTCAATGGTAAGGACCATCAGGTCCCTACTGCACTTTGTTTCAACCCCACTGAATCCTTTTTTGTATTCAGGGTCGTCAGTGAACACGACCGGGATGTTGCGAATTTGAAGTCCTGCGGGGATTGTACCTGATCTTAAATGCTGGAGTAAAAAATGACCATGAAGATCCGTCCTAATTTGTTTTTTTCGTAGGCGTATAAGTTTATCGGATTCGTTGACGGTGTTAGCCGCGACACTGAGAGTTGCAGAGGCAAAGGGAGGCGGATCTCTCATAAGGTTTTGAATATGTTCCTCTGTGTAATATCTAGGCATAGCCATTCACTGGGCACGCATGTTTTGGATAGCATGCACACAAACACAGATAAAATGTCACCAGTAAGTTAAAGCAAAAGAGCCATTATCTGTGTCTATATTGTTGTCTCTCTTTTCTTTTTCAGTTCCAGAAGGTCCCCTCTGTGGAACCATTACGATACGACACTACCTCAGGTCGTATACTGGTGTCCTGCAAAATTTATAGGACCCGAGTAATTTATGAGCACCCAGGTCCTGATGAATCGCCCTTAGGGCGTGAAACATGTTGACCATTTCTTGCACGTTAAGGGTCGAATAAGGGTTGGTTCCATTACTTACCACCCCTTAGTACCCCTTTACCTTTTATTGAAGCAGGAAGCCTGACTATTAAAACATTCACCAACAGGACTTCCCTGACTTCTTTTAACTTCACTACCACGCTCACGATTACACTCCCTTAGGCCCCTCACACGCACACACCCGCTGGCCCAGAATAAAAGATCTCCATCAAAAGTGCAGCTTTCATCGCTGCCCGACGGGCATTGCACCGCCAGCCTGCCGAAGGAGCAGGGTACCGATGATGAGGCTGGACGACTATCGACTGGGGCTACAGCTGTGGTCCTGTCGGTAGCCTGTGTGAGGTACCTTTTCATTCTGGAATATGGGTCTACACCGCACACTTGAGACCCTCACTTCACCCCTTATCTAGATTTAGTGAGAGAGAATTACTGGTTGAGCTAAATTTCTAGAGCTCTCCCGGGGGAACTCTGTACACTTCTTATTGTTTATTGTTGTCAGGACAAGTACATTGGACCCCCTTAAAAATTGTCCAACCCCCTTTCCCCCTGTTTGATATCACAGTCCATCACCCTCCCTTCCTTCTTCCCGCCTCCGCATCCTTCAAAGGATGAAGAGCGGCTCCATCGTCTGGACCCAAAACGTGCGCTTTCATTTTACATGGATCGCACACGCCAGTTCCGGGTGGATGACCAACTGTTTGTTGGCTACGTGGGTGCGAAGAAGGGACGGGCGGTTTGTAAACGAACCATCTCTCGATGGGTCGTCCTCTGCATCAAAGCGTGCTACTCTTTGGCTCGGAAGGAGCCTCCTGTTGGGCTGAGGGCCCATTCCACTCGGGCCACGGCGGCTACTACTGCCCTGGGCCGGGGAGTCCCCTTGCAGGACATTTGCCAGGCGGCTACGTGGGCCTCGCTGCACACCTTTGCGAGGCACTACTGCCTGGACAGTCAAGTCCGGAGGGATGGCTTCTTTGGCCGTTCTGTCCTCCAGGACTTTCTGGTGTAGTTTTGTATTGGTTCGCAGACCCACCACCGGGGTTGGTATTGCTGGGGTATGTATTCTAAGGTGAGGAATCTAACACTAACGTGTTTCTTTCAGATGAACAAGTTACTTACCTTCGGTAACGATATATCTGTAAGAAACATTAGTTAGTGTTAGATTCCTTACCGAACCCACCCATCCTCCCCGTTCTGCGAACTGATACCTAGGGTTAAGATCATCCCTTTCAGGGCCCTAGTTTGTACATGGCACCAGTGTTGGTTCTCTCATGGCTCTGCGTCTCCTGGCGCGGAAAAGCTGTGTGCAAAGAACTGACGTCAGCGCGCGGAGGCGGCGTCTATGTACTCCAGCGACGTCATCACGGCGCACGACGCCGACGACGGACGCGGAGCCGCAGGGGACGCCTGCAGACGACGCCTACCGACGCGCAGGGGTACTGCTACGCAAAAGTTTCCGGATCCAGACTGACGCCTGGGGATATTCTAAGGTGAGGAATCTAACACTAACTAATGTTTCTTACAGATATATCGTTACCGAAGGTAAGTAACTTGTTCGTATATAACATGTCTTAAAGAGACAGTGCAAGCGCAGACAAGGCTCGCCCTAAGAAAATACACGAAAGCAAAGAGAAACAGGAAGAAATAGGCAGTGAAAACTGACTATAGTTTCTCCCCCTTCACGACTTACAGTAGGAGTAGGAAGAGAAAGAAACAGAGAGTGAAGAAGGACAAGACCTGGGGGGCGTGGCTTGACGCCTCAGCGAAGCTCTTCAGCAATTGAGCCATCGGAGGGTATGCTGTGCACGATGCAAGTCCAGCCGCTCCTGCTCACACAGTGAAAGAAGCTTTTTTCTCTCCCACAGCGTCGCGCCATAGCGGCTGCCATTTTCTTTTTTTGTACCGCGCTCATGGAGATCCCAGATAATGAGGCACATCTCCATACCAGCGGTTATTTTTTTTTCACAACTGCTTTTATTAAAAGTTTAGGCATAGCATATATACAGTTCTCCACAATCAGGAGGACACTGTCAACAGCAAACATGTAGCAGGATGTATATATAGCTTAAACTTCTCAAATCACCCCCCTCCCACACCCCGTACCCTGTTAACTACCCCAATAGAAACCCCCCCCGCTACCCACCCCTTATCCCACCCTAACCCAGTGCACGTGTTCACATTCCGCCACTATATACAGGTGAAGCACAGTAGGCATCAAATACCCTCCAAGGCCCCGAGGTCCCCATCGGTAGGTTGTACATCATCTAAATCAACTGGGGGCTCCAAGGTCAACCCCCTGTAATCCGCCCACCGCTTCCAGATCTTGTAATGTTTCCGGGGGCATCCCCTGGCCTCAAACACAGGCAATTCTAGCCCTATGAGGAAGTCTAAGCCCGCTTTCCAGGCGCTAAGTGGGGGAGCACGGTCGCTCTTCCAGGCTCTCGCCAAATCCCGTTTGGCCACGACCAGGCCCAGCAACAGGTGTCTCGGATAAGGTAAGTAGTGCGCTATATAAATGCCAATACATTTACATTTACATTTACATTTTAACTGAGGAGTTGTCCATTGATCCTTGATGTATCCCTGACTCTGGGAAAGTTCCCCATAATGCATATTATAAATATATTGCCAAACTCCTATCTTTGCAGCTCCATTTAAATGCAACACTTTTACTAGCAGAAGCAAAGGTTGAAAACCACATGTGCTGAAGTATTTGATGTGACATCGCTTGAAATGTGTACTTGAAGTGCTCATCTTGGGTATGTAGGCTCTCAAAGCGGCAATAAACTTGATGATTAGGCTATGGATCCTGATGACCTGGATGTAAATCTAATGCCTACTGACTCTGAAAATGTCCAACAACATACTTTAGGCTACAGTGGCTGACCTGCCTTTCCACAACCTCCCTCATCACAGGTTCCTTCAGATTTCCTCGGCTCACTTAAGAAGATTATTGAAATTCTGCACTGTCTACTACACACAGCCTGCAGCTCCAAACTGTTCGCCACTTCAGCCAGTTCCACCTTGTATCCGTCTTCTGCCTTGTGCTGTGAACAAATGTGTCCCCTCCAGGAGCAATTGGAATTTGAGTGGAGGACCAATGAGGAAACATTGATTTCCAAAGCCAGACACTCCCTGATGTGGTGGGCGGATCGACACAAGATCTTTGAAGAACATGTCTTAACCTTAGAAGAGTCTTAGTTCCATCTCAACATGGATGAGTCCCTCTGTGGCTGAGCTAGTCTTCAAGGACTTTCCACCAGCGGCCCTTGTTCTGTAGAACAAACATGTCTTCACATAAACATGTTGGAGTTAAGGAAGGCGATGCAGGCTCTGAATACCTTTGTACCCCAGATGGCCAAGAACAACCTTTATTATATGAACAAGCAGGGCTGGCTCCTCCGGTCTGGCGGAGGATTGTCACTATCCCCCCCCCCCCCCCCCCTACCTACCTCCCCCCCCCACCAGCTGAAAGCCAGCTGAGGCAACCCACAAAAATAAAATGATGATAAAACATGTTAATTATCATTTTATTTTTAGCCCTGCAGGTCCCGGGGGAGGGACGTGGACTCCCACACTGACGCTGCTTCACCAGGGAGGAGGGAGGAGGGGGGAGTGGTGGGCAGTGTCAAGTGATCATGATTGTTTGGCCTGCCAAACCGTCATGCGCACTTAGCTTTTTTCCACCTAGCTGTGTTGTACATCTGGGTGGAGAAACCAACACAGGCTCCCAGTATATGTCTGAGCGCCAAGCCGAGGCATTCGGACCAATCCCAGCGCTACTCACTGGCTGGGAATACTATTGGGAATTCAGAGCTGGGTGCCCTCTTTATGAGCGAAAGTTGTGGCATCCAGGGACTGTGAAGGCAGAGGGGGAGAGTAACAAGCCAGAGAACAAAAGATTACTTGAATAACTACAGTTCTCCACATTAGGTATCTTTCATAGATTTGCATGGCACCCACTCACCTGCCCAGTAGTGTCCTACCATGCTCTGTTGGCTACTGTGAATATCTGCTCAGCCTCAGAGAGGAGTTTTAGCTTTGAGTCCTCTCACCTTATTAGCCAGAGGCTCAGCCACATAATGAGGTGAGTGTAATACATATAATTTGTCTCTTCTAAATGTTATTTAAGTGTATGAGGCACTGCTGTGTTACCCTTCACTATAGGGGATTTCCAGCCTTGTGATGGGAATTATTCAGACATGTGAATCTATGAAAGATACAAGTTGCAGGGATTCTGCTCAGGAACAGAGCTATGCTTGGGACCATAGAACATTAGTAGATAGGGACTGAGTCACCATACCAACTCAGTACCATGACCCTAGTCCGGCTAGCTAAAGTGTCTCTCTTGCCTTCCTACTCCTATACATAGAGACAAGTGAATCAACAACCCAGAAAACACCACTCCCAACCCTCTCAGAGATCGCAGTAACAGGACACCCCCTTTCGCTCACAAACTCCTACTTGTCCACAATAAGAGATGACCGAGACACAAAGGATGTTTGAAATATTTATTTAAACTATTGTGCTCTAGAATGCAGTATATGTGCCATATTCAGAAAACAACTTCCTAGCAAAAATACCATCAGCAATGTCAATAGGCCCTATATCATACAAAGCCCTGTCATATCATGACAGAATAGCCTAATCCCACTCCCATTCGACAGAAGCAAACTGATTATACAGAAATGATCTCTGGGTTTAGTAGCGGACCCCGTACCTGAGCATGCACAGATCAACGTTTGTTATCTCAGATATAGTCATGATCTTCTCTCAGAAAATATCTTTCTTTCTGTTACAATACTATGCATACCTATATAGCAAGGTTTACATGTTCATAAACAGCTGCATTTCTGTGTTATGTCTAGGTGCAAGTGCCTGACCTGAACAAAATAGCAAGGGACATTGTTATTTGACCTTGTCTGCCCTTCGGCTCAAATATCAGGAATGAACAGACCGAGAAAACAACTGCAGGTTCTGTGTGAAAATATAATGTGGCACAAAAGCAAACCTGTGCAAAACCAAAACCGCCTGTGTCATGCATTCTCTCTTAGACATAACACAGAAATGCAGCTGTCGTTTATGAACATGAAAACCTTGTTATATAGATATGAAAGGTACAAAAGTGGGAGACCAGTAGTTACAAGTAAGTAACTTTTTCTACACCTTACCCAGCTCACATAGCCTTTTTATCCAAAGCACTTTGTCACCACTCCATTACACAAATTAATTTGTTCAAAAATTATTTCCCCACATCCCTGTCATTAAGAGCAGGTTCTCAACGATTAAATCGGACCCGCGCAGTGGACACACTCCCATCTCTGTCGTTGAACAACTTTGAAAACTTGTAATCTTGTGCCTAAAACAAGGCAACCCCTTCACCTTGATCCCTTACCTCCTATATCCCTTTCAGCAATGTAGTCTTCAAGTTCACTCCACTACTAGCTCCATATCACAGACCTCTACTTATACAAGTTTTGCCATCTACTATTTGAATTGGTCTACCTCGTTGTCCATCGATAGTCCTTCACCTTACATCATAGCTGCCATAAATTCAGCACAAATACACCCTTAAATTACAAACTTATCATTGTGCCAATAATCCAAGACCTGTGTTGACCTCCTGTTTGCTCTTTTCCCACCATTGGAATGCCCTGCCCCTGAGAAATTTGATGAGTTGCATACTGTGAAATAAAAATATTCTGAAATTCCACCTCATGTGATCCTGGGGACATCTTATCCCATCATCTTTCTATGTAAGACTGCCATTGCTCTGGTTCCTTATTGGCATGGAATTGTGGAATTTCTGTTCTCGTATTGCCAAGGTACCCAAAACACGGTATCACTCTGTTTATCTTTTCACTTAGCCAAATGGTATGCACATAAGAAAATGCCTGTTTATGACTTCAGTACAGCTTTTCCTTTGATCAGTTTATTCTTACTTGCTGTTTTCTGTATATACCTTTTAGGAAGAGGACAGGATGTTATTTACAGATAAAACTGTGAATGATTGCCACAACCTATATGACCCATGTTTCCTGCTTCCACTCTTCAGTGAATTGGTCAGGCCAGGTAAGTGCTAAGTCACTGCAGTTTTATGTGTGATTCCTCGCTGCTTTCCACTTGTGGAATAATTGAACAACTTTTAGGCTTTGCTAAGAACTGTTCTGAATTAACATGGAGAACTGATGGACCAAAAGGTTAAACACTCGTAGCACAGCTGATGCTCTTATAGTACTATCAGGACACACCAGTGATGCCAGAATGCTAATGGGGTGCGATGCAATCACAGCTGAGACAAGGCTAGGTGTGGCAGTCCCGGACCTCAGTAGCAATTACAGTTCTCCTCAATAAGTGCTGGAAGCAGATTAGTAATGTCTATTTTATTGATGCAGAGATATCTCTTCATTTTTCTCCTGCATGCTCCCTCAAGAAACTACATTTTCACAACTAATGCTGTAAAATGTCCTCTGCCCTTGACTTGCAACTTTAAAGGTCAGACTAAATCTAAGAGCAGGCCTCCACCAGGAAGGTTTTTAAAGATGGTTTCACAATAAGGGGTGAAGCACATCCTGTCCCTATTTATCCTTTGACTCTATGTGGATGACCTGCGAGCCCCGCTAGGGTCACAGCCTTTGCCGTGGCAGCAGAATGGAAAGGCAGCACCTCTTCACACTAAGTTGGACAGTTGCTGACCATTCGCCTCTATTCATTTTGCCAGCACTGCTAGCACCCCCAGTCCCACCTCACCATGACCACACTGAAGCCACTGGCACCATTCAGCCACACCCTCCCATCTTAAATAGTATAATTGGCCCCCGATAACAAGAGGTCACATAGAACTCACTCATCCACAATGTTTTTCGACATTTTCCTCCCTGTTTCACATTAAAGATTCAAAGAGTTGCTTCATCTGTGGTCACTACTACTTGAGGATAAAGTCGCTGGCTTTTATCATCTTCAATGTATTGCTGTATATGGCAAGAACATAGAGTTGAGAGAGGAGAGAGATAGCCTTCATTACATGACCAAGCACTATTTCCTTGTCTTATTGGTGTGTACAGGTTATCAAAATGGTGCATTTTTCATTGTAGGCAACTCTAAACCTTTACTTAAATTCCCAAAAACCCGTTTTGATGATTAAACTAAGAGAACTGGTGGAAAATCCCATCCACTAATATAAGTTTAAAAAAAAGAACTTTCTGTGTTATGTAGAAACTACATGTCACACCTACTGAGTTGAGGACCACTGTATCACATGTTGATGTTACAGTCCAAAGTGGCTACCCACTTGCACTCTCATTTTATAGTGTCCACTAATACCCTCATACATTCTACTCCTCTAAGTCTGCATCACAAGTTGTTTTCCTCTAATTTTATCCATGTTATACCACTATAAAGTGTATCATATTCGACATGCCCGCTCGTAGCTCTGCTGGGCTTGACACAGGAAATGCAAACAGTACACAAAAATTTCCTAGCGCTGGGATTGCTGCTGGCAAAGCGACAGGTGGCATGTAGGTGGGGGAGGGGCCATGCCCCAAAATTTAAAGATTTGCTTCACATCATGTCTACATGGCAGGAATACATGCATCATTATTCAGACCTGCTCCCCACCAAATTGCGCCCGAAAGACATTTGGGGCCCACCCACCTCATATCTTCTTGCGCTGCAGACAGGTCGGGAGGAGGGGAAAGAAGCACCTGAGAATGGGCTCTGCCCTCCTACCGCTCAGGAGCAACCACATGAGACACGAGCTGGCGGACCGGGGTGCAGTGGTATTCGGCCTTGAGGTAGGAAGAGGCATGATCATATTTATAGCACTTAACATTGCTGGGTGCGAGGGGCGAGATGCTATGTGATTTTACTTGTGATGCATTATCTCTGAACACTGTTGGGACCTCCTGTATGCCACAAGGGGTTGCTGCTTATCCATATATGCTACTGGACTGTATAGCCATGGACTGGATAACTCTACATTACTTTTTGACCTGTATCTATGGGTTTGTTGGGGAGGGGTTAAGTTAGTTGGTATTCCTAATTGTACAGACAATTGCACTACATGTATCATTGATGTTTGAGCTTGGATTGTGGCCTTTTTTTGTCAACATTCCTGTACTATGCAATACATCAATAAAGGTTTTCGAAACTTAAAAAATATATATATCATATTCTACAGTGGCCATCACTGTGTCTAACTATGGGGTTCGCTTGATCTTTACCCCAATAAACAGGTCATAACTATGACAGATGCCTTATAGACATTTCGACTAGGAACTGGGCAATTCCTGCAATATATTAAAGTAGCAGATACAGCACGAAAGATGTTGCCTGGGTTCCCGAAAGCCCCCCCCCCCCCCCAGGCTCCTATACACTGGAGATACTGCTGTCAATGTCGGGAGGCCAGAAATTGATATCACACCTCTATCGGGCCCTCAGGGTGCATACTCCCATGACGGTGCTCCCGGTACAGGATAAATGGGAATCCCAACTGGAGGTGCCTCTAGACACGCACACACTTAGGAACATATACATGAAGGGGTCAAGTCCACCTCCACCAACGTCCGATTTAAACTACTCCAATACAATATAATACATCAGGTATACCTGACACCTAAGCGGCTTCATGCCGTAAACCCTGAGAAATCATCCAGCTTGCCTCAGATGCGGAGAGCAGGAAGCAGATTTCCTACACATGCATGCTCTGGAGGTGCCCAGATTTAGATGGATTCTAGGGATCTATAGTCCATCTGCTCCGCCTGGTTACAGGATGGGAGGTCCCCAGAGAGATGTCCCGTTGTCTTTTGGGCCGATTCCTTTTTTGTAAGAAAAAGTTGAGTCGGGAATTCCTCATCATCTGGTTATTACTAGCTAAACGCAGAATCGTCATACGGTGGTTTTCTCCCCGATGCCCGGAAATAGACGACTGGCTAAAAGACATGGCAGGATGGATTAATGCAGGGGGTGCCATATGAAGCTAACAAGAAAGGACGAGAGGCTAGAGGAGGACATGAGCACAGGGGCAGCGATGCTCACCGAATTGCCGACACCACCGGATGAACTACCTCCATAGGCTATAGGGTCATGCGCTCCAGCTGAGTCCGTTGTATGGTATTGGAACGGGACACATGAGGCCGGTGACTCCTGAATGGGATGGGGGCCCTCGATTGCCAGGATCAGTTGCGCTGTTATCACCATTATACTGTATTGAGTTGTGAAACTCTCTGATTAGGGGACTGAGCAGGGGGTGGGGAAGATATGGGGGTGAGAGTTAAATGATTAGCACAGTGTACGAACTAGGTGCGCTTGCACCATCAGCTACAGTTTGTTGTATAATTCATGATTTTTTTTCACTGAAATGCTAATAATAGTTATACTTAAAAAAAAAATACTATTGAGTTTGCTTAGTATGCCCCAGTATATGTCTCAGTTGCTTGTTACTCTCAACTGTCCCCATTACTGTCCAGTTCTTCAAGCTCCTTTCTCCTGATAAGCAGAGGACACCCCACTCAACAATCCTGCCCATCGGCCAGAAGTTGTGGGTGCAGACTCTCCTAAAGTAAACTAAATTCATTTACAATGTGCTTTCTACCACAGGAACTGTGGTCTTGTGTAGAAGAATGTCACGATTCTGATTCCTGGAGAGAAATGCACAGTGTTCTTCACATTCTTCCTGATCCCAAACCTTTTCAATGATAGATGTCAAGTAGGTGAGCATATTTCTAAGGTATTTATCATTTAGGATTGAGATAAGTAGGGGAATTAGTCATGTGGTGTGCCTGGGGAGTTACTGAAGTCAGTCACCTTGTAAGTTTCTTACTTACATATGCTGAGACTGAAGACACATCTGAAGTTTATCATTCATGGTAAAGACAGTTTCTACTGGATACCCACTACCACAGATGTTGTAAGAGAGCCATCTCACAAGGTGCCAGATTGGATCAAGGAGTGATGGCACCTCACTGGTGTTAAGTAGTGCTCTAAAAAGTCCTGATTGGAGTTTTTTGGTTCCACTGTAAGGGCTACATTAGAAGTTTATAAGGCTTTCAAACTACAGTAATAATAGATAGTACTCTTGGTAACGAGGTAAAAGAACAGCCCAGGGCGCTCTGCACTGTGTATAGTGGAATGTAGACCGAACACGTTACCAATGCAACCCTAATTAGCCCTTCAAAAGAGGGAACATATAGTGACTTTTATTTGAGAAAGTCTCCTACTATTAAACTAGGTGCTGTGACCTGTTGAGGGAAAAAGGGGAAGACACTACATAACATAACGCACACATAAAACAGAAAACACACACTCTATATCGTGAAGATCTGCGTAGATAGTAGTGAACTCAAAAACATGGCATTGTTGATGTCTGTTTTCTCAATACATACTGAAAAAGAAAGGAGTCAGTGCCCCATGAGCCGTCCAGGATGAGGGGTAAATGAAACTCTCATCTGTTGGTGTGGGAGAGAGGTAAGAAAAAATATGTAGAAGGAGGCTTAGTTTCTACAAGTTTAAGATCATAAGTGAAAGGCAAAGGTCAGGTCTCTCCTCAAGCGGCTATGCCATACTCACTACAAGACGATCAGTCCTCGCTTCCGCTCTCTCCCGCGGCTTCCGTGGTGTGAGCGAGAGGATTTGTCGGGGTGTATTTATGCTGGGCTTAATTGAATAAGTGCTAACACCTGGCCGCAGGTGAACGCTGTCACGAGTGCGGGAAGAAACTAGACCGGGCTGTACACCAAGGTGCGGGTAGACGCGGTGGTCACCTTGTTTCCCCGATGGATGCCTCGCGAGTACTGCCGGAAAGAGTTTTTAAGATTAGAACGCCAGGAAATTGTAAAATGTATTGGCTTACATTTTTAAAAAGTGAAATTTCTCCAATAGGGGAGGGCACGCTAAAGGCGTGTTATGTGTGCCTGGAGGGAGGCGAGCGGAGGTCTTGGTGCGCCTGCGCCGACGAGCTGCTTTGGTCCCTCATGCACTCGTATACTGGGAAACTTCTGTATCGATGGTCCGCCATTTTGAAGTGGATGTCCACGAACTTGATACTAGGGACTCCATTAGAAAAGAAGTGGTCATCCGTGCATAAAGGTTGAAGATATAGTCTATGGTATTGGAAGGTGGTAACTCAACTAGGTTGCCCGCATTCAGTGTGTATATAAATATATTAAGTGGCATGCATGAGTACATATGTAATTGGTGATAGTCATGCTGTCCAGTATGTTAAAGTTTTTGGATTCCTTTAGACGCACAGAGAAACCATACAGTGTGGCACAGAGGACAGGTAATGCACAGTTTTTTGGAGAGACCATGGGTGTAGGCAAATAGACAAAGTCTACTAATGGCTCAATTGTGCCCACGGTATTTCATCATTCAACCCTGTAATATGTGTTCCCAGACGGAACACCCAGCGTTGTTCTTTTTCTAGGAGGTTTTTTTTCATTACAGATGGATTAGATTACAGTCCATCGGAGATCTTTAATGTCATGACCTGTTGTCAAGTAGTGGCTGGCCATTTTGGTTGTGCTCTTTTTGCAGCGAATGTTGCTCTTATGTTTGCCGATACGTATATTCACTCGTCTTGACGTCATTCCAACATATTCCTTAGCACAGGGGCATGTGATTAGGTATACAACGATTCTGCTGTTGCAATTTGTGAAGGCAAGTTGTTCCCAAGTAGTGCCATTGGAAAACTCAATTGTTCTACTTTTTCTAGTTAGTTCACAGGTGCTACATTAGCCACATGGATGGTGTTCTTGTACAGATGTTATTCATGTGGTGTAAGTGTCTGCTGTGGTTTTTGGTCTGGTGTGGACCAAAATGTCTCTGAGGTGTTTACCCCTTCTGTGTGAAAACATTGGTTTGGGAAAGTCGAGGGTGCCGCAATTAAGGATTTTCCAAGGTCTGTTCACTTTCTTCGAGATTTTGTTGGAATTAGTGTTGTATGTGGTGACACATATAGGGCGGGTCTCTTGTACCTTAGGCAAGGTTGGTTCTAATAGGGCGTCCCTGTTGTTATTCCTTGCCCTTTTTAGGCCGTTCTTTACAATCTTTTCAGGGTAGTTTCTGTTGAGTAATTTTTGTTCCAAATCAGATGCCTGTCTCTTGAACTCAGAAACATCGGAACAATTTCTCCTGAGTCGAAGAAACTGTCCATAGGGGAGATTATCCCGCAGGTGTCTCGGATGGAAACTATTATATAGTAAGAGATAGTTTTTGGCTGTAGGCTTGAAATGGGTATTGGTCTTAAGTCTACTTTGTTCAGGGTAGATGTTGAGGTCTAAAAAGACCAAATTTTGATTTGATGCTGTATGGGTGAATTTCAGAAATCTGTCTTGTTGGTTGAGCCAAACCATGAATTCCTCAACAGATTGAATGTCACCACTCCATATAACAAGCACATCCTCGATGTACCGTTTCCATGTAAATAGATGGTCATGGAAGGGGTTATGTTGATGGAGTATTTGTGTGGTCTCCAAGTGGTGTACATAGAGACCAGCCAGGCTGGGAGCAAAGGTGCTCCCCATGCTGGTCCCATGTTTTTGTAGACCACACGAATACTCCATCAACAGAACCTCTTCCATGAACATCTGGTTACCTGGAAACGGTACATCGATGTGCTTCTTATATGGAGGGGTGACATTCAATCTGTTGAGGAATTCATGGTTTGGCTCAACCAACAAGACAGATTTCTGAAATTCACCCATACAGCATCAAATTAAAATTTGGTCTTTTTAGACCTCAACATCTACCCTGAACAAGGTAGACTTAATACCAATACCCATTTCAAGCCTACAGCCACCGCGTTCACCTGCGGTCGGGTGTTAGCACTTATTCAATTAAGCCCAGCATAAATACACCCCGACAAATCCTCTCGCTCACACCATGGAAGCCGCGGGAGAGAGAGGAAGCGAGGACGGGTCGTCTTGCACTGAGTCTGGCATTGTTGCTGGAGGAGAGACCTGACCTTTGCCTTTCACTTATGATCTTAAACTTGCCGGAACTAAGCCTCCTTCTACATATTTTTTTTTACCTCTCTCCCACTCCAACAGATAAGAGTTTTATTTACCCCTCATCCTGGACGGCTCATGGGGCACTGACTCCTTTCTTTTTCAGTATGTATTGAGAAAACAGACATCAACAATGCCATGTTTTTGAGTTCACTACTATCTACGCAGATCTTCACTATAGAGAGTGTGTGTTTTCTGTGTGCGTTATGTTATGTAGTGTCTTCCCCCTTTTTCCCTCAATAGGTCACAGCACCTAGTTTAACAGTAGGAGACTTTCTCAAATAAAAGTCAATATATGTCACCTTTTTCCTTCCTTAGGTGACCATTACATGCGCATTGGGAAGCGCACGGCGAGTAACTGTGCTCTCTCTTTATCTTTACAGGCTCATTTATCAGAAATTCTGACAGGGTTATAACTAGAATTACTTTCAAACCACATAGGTATTGTATTTTTTATCACCTGTATATACACCTTGCACATATTGATGGCAACTATAGTGAGTGACAGAGGGATCTAACTCCGTCCTGACGAAGAGGCATGCAAGGCCTCGAAACATGTTGACATCACCAGGAGAACTAGCACATTAAAAGCTTTGTTTTCTCCGACACACCTTTTTTAGCAATACCAGCCTATGATCAATAAAAAAAATTGAATTCATAAGGCCAGGTATTTTTTAACCTCACTTTTCAATCGCCCCTGACCCTACTTTCACTCACTCAAATGCACCTCACATAGCACTTAAGAATTTAAAGTGCTCCAGCGTAGTCGCCAGTCGTAGCACGCACCCGTCCTGGGGCGGGAAGACCCCGATGATGAAGCATGACACAAAGGGCCCTTTTGGTGTGTGAGGGGTATTTTAACAAATACTGTGTATGCCTTCTACTCTCTGGCTCACAGGAAACCTCCTAGAGGTGGATCTTTTTGTTTGCTAATGATCTCTGCAAGTGCCTTAGCATATTTGGAAAGTTCAGGAGTCTGCCTAATGCGAGCACAAAAAAGCAATGGGCTCAGCTTTGCTATATCTCTGATTGACCTCCTGCCCATGTTGACCATTAAAGGTGTTAATGGTATATTGTGGAGAAGCATCACTAGGTCCCTAAAAAATGTATGCTCAGATCTGCAGATGTCCTCGACGTTTTCAAACCCCCAAAGCTCGGCTCCTTAAAGAGCTGTGCTAACTGCCTTGGCGTCATAAACTGTGAGGGCCGGTGCAACTGGCCTACTCTGTGGCAAGCTATGTTCTTTGCCTAGTGCTCTGGCCACACGTTTATGGTCCATAAGCATCTTGGCTAGGTGAGTCGGACACCCAGATAGTCCAATGTACTAACTCTCGCTAGGGGTACACCACCCAGCGAAAGATTGCTTCTAAACGACTTATTGGGGCTAAATGCCATGAACTTAGTCACTGCGGTATTGATAACCAGTCCCCAGGAGTCACAGGAGAGTTGGGATTTGTTAAGCAATCTTTGTAAGCCTGCTGGGGTCTTAGACACCAGCAGGGTATCATCAGCTAACAGGAGAGTGGGTACCTTGTTGCCCGCCAGGGTTGGTGCGTCAGCTGAATCTTCTTGCAAGAAGCTGACCACCCCGTTCATATATAATGAAAGCAGGGTGGGTGCCATAACACAGCCCTGGCAGACTCCCCTGTTAACTGGGATCTACTCAGTTAGCTGGCTTTGTGTCCCCCCATCTCACCTGGGCATAATTGCCCCCATGGAGCCGAACCAACAGGTTAAGGGTAAAGGGTGAAACACCCATATCTCCAAGTTTATGCCATATCTTATCCCTGGGTATCAGGTCAAAGGCAGTCTTTTGATCGATGAATGCGAGAAAAAGACTGTCCTTACCAATCACCACTATCTTCCAGTAAATGAGCTGCAGACTGAAAACCTGGTTGATCGTTCTAGTGCTGGCCCTAAAGCCAGCTTGGTATTGGGAGAGGAAGGCTTTGTCTTCAGCCCATAATTGGATCCTCTGTAACAAAACTCTACCGAAGACCTTCTGCATTGCGTCTATCAAACTAATTGGTCTGTAGATCAAAGGGTCTTCTGTGGTGCCCTTTTTATAAATCTGCAACACCTCGGAGCCCTTCCAGGACCCTGGTACAAGGCTACCCTACCACTGGCAATAGTGTTAACGAGGACCAGGATGTAGTGTGCCCAGTTTGCGTTATCTGCGAGGAACAGATCTCCAGGCAGACCATCCGGTCCAGCTACTTTTTAGCAGGGACTACCTTCTTCAGAGAAGCCTTGATCTCAACCAGGGCAAAGGACTCAATGTCACTATCGGCATTAGAGAGGTTATAAGGGTCACATGGCTCCTCAGATGACATAACCTCTGGTGCTGAGTAAAGCTTACTAAAATGGTCATGCCAATTATGTCTGGGGATGTGATTGGGAATTGAGCAGGCATCTTTCTTATTGCCCGAGTGACTAGAGGTGTGAGAGAAGAAGTATCAAAGCTACTGGAGGAATTAGAAAGTATTGGGATTATAGAGGCAGTGAAGTGTGTAGAGTGGATGACACCACTTGTGGTGGCCAGGAAGGGGAACGGTAAATTGAGGTTATGTATAGATTTGAGGGACCTTAATTAAAAATATTGTAGTGGACAAGTTCCTGCTGCCCAACATAAATGAATTGCTGTCCTTGACCAAAGGTGTCAAGTGGTTCCCTACAATAGATTTAGCATTGGCTTACCACCAAGAGACCTTACTTTCGGACAGCATAGATTTAACTGCGTTTATAACGCCAGTAGGGTGTTTCAGATTAATTCTCATGCCATTCAGACTGGCCACAGCAGCTGCAGTCTTCCAAAGACTCATGCATAGACTTTTTAACGACCTACCGGTGGTAGCCTACTTCTAGGATGACATATTGAGTTTGAGGCATGTGGGCTGCTGAATTCATATCTGTGCATAGTCTTCGAAGTATCACGAGATAGGTGGCTCCTCCCCTGGACTACAGTGCGCATGGGCATCCTCTCCATCCTCAGATTGTTATTTTCCGCCATTGGGTTCGGATGTTACTATCTTAGCTCAAGTTAGGAAAACTTTCTATAAAGCCAAAAGGCTTTCGATAGCGTCGGTATCGTTTCGTTCGGTATCGGTGCCTTTGCTTAGTGGACATCGAGGACTCAACAGGTTTTTTCTTTCCACACTCTACCCGATCTTAGATCTGAAATGGAAAGAAGTCCATTCAAGCGGTGCCCTCTTTGCAATGCAAAATACCCGCACATCGATGTCCACCCGGTGTGCAACAAGTGCCTGTCCCCAGACCATAACGAAGCCAACTGTATGGCCTGTGCCCGGTTCAGGTCGAAAAAAACCCTCAGGATTCGACGCACGGCTCGACTGGAGTCGAAGAAGTCAGCGCCTGTTCCCGTGAACATCTTCGGGACGAAGACGAGGAGGTTGTTGATCTGGAGGATCAGGAACACTGCTCCGATCCAGCTTCGGGCCATGACTCCGAGTATGACGCCAAAGATGAGAAGGTACAAGACGAAGATGAGAATGTCGTCGATAAGGTAGGAGACGACGTGGAGGCCCTTGGGGCCATAGAAGATAGCTCGGGCGAAGAGCTAGGCCAACCCGGCCGCACAGAGGCCGAAGATGACGCACTCAGTAAGGCTCAGGTCGAGGGATCGCCACTAGGCCTTACCCAAGATCCACAATCTAGTTCTACAGCCCTGCATAAAGGCCCGGCTTCGAACATTTCTAAAGAGCCTGCGGTTTCGAAACCGCCATCGGTCGATACAAAGAAATCGAAACTGACAGCGTCTTTGCAGAAACCGAAACTGCTTGTGCCTCTCGTCGGCTCCAAGGCCTCAAACCCCTCGGAGCCGAAGAAAACTAAAATGGCCGTCGATGCCGGAAAACTCAAGAAGGTCGTCGAGCCAATGGTTGGGGCGCCGAAGACCAAGGTCAAGGCCGTCGAGCCATCGAAGCAGAGGCCGAAGGGTGTCGATTCGCACAAAAGGCCCGCACCGAAAGACGGGATCGATCCTCGGTCGAGGCGTACGGAGAAGTCGAAGACTAGCTCCAAGGACCCTGTCGAGTCGACAAAACCCAGTCCGTTCATAGCCAAAGAAGTGTCGGAGTCGCTCCAACGCATCAAGGAGAAGGGTACATCGGTCGGGCCGAAGAAGGCCCTGATGCCGAAGCTTGTCGGACAAGTTCAGACCACGTCGACACCTATCCAGTTTGGGTTACCACCCTCGGTGCGTCCAAAGATGTTAGAGCCGAAAAAATCTATTGGCGCCGCTACACACGTGTCGATGGAAATGGAGGCTACGGAAGAGCCTGAAGACCAAAAGCCGAGACAATTCATCGACTCGGACACTGGGAGACTGTCCATATACAAACGAAAGTTGATGCCAGAGACTCCCATGGAATCATATAAGATTCCCTTGAAGCAAAAAATACTTTCTACAACTTCTCCAGTTCTTGTGGAACCCCTCCATCACTATGAACAGGAACCTCAAAATGTTTCCCCAACACACTCAGATGTTGAGACAGGGGATAATTACAATGAGGATGACCTCTATCATGTGGCAACTGATCCTGATGATCAAGACCAACAATGGACGGACCCTGCTGACTCAAGGGATCCGCAGACACGCCCGGACACTCATGTGTACAGTGTGAAAACGTCTCCTACTGAGGACACAACTGCTTTTAACGCCCTTATTGAGAGGGCAGCCAGTAACCATGAAGTCGAGCTCCATGCTGACCCTGTGGACGAAGACTTTCTGGTCGACACTTTTTCAACTTCAGAAAGGGCAGTCAAAACCCTACCCATGCTCAAAGGGGTCCTCAAGCATGCTGCTGACATTTTTAAAGATACCACTAGGGCCAGGGTGTTAAACCCAAGGATTGAGAAAAAATATCGGCCGGCCCCTGTGGACCCTCCTTATATAAAGGGACAGTTCCCATTGGATTCATTGGTTGTTTTTAATGCACGTAAGAGAGCGAACTCCCAGACTACAGGTGATGCTCCTCCCCCGGACAAAGAGTCGAAGGTTATGGAAACCTCAGGGAAAAGAGTAGCTGCGCAGGCGGCTAACATCTGGCGCATTGCTAACACTCAGGCTCTCTTGGCCAGATATGACAGGGCACATTATGATACCCTTGAGACACTATTACAACACCTACCTGATCAGTACAAGGAGGGGCCAGAGCTACTCATACAGGAGGGGAAATTCATAACAAATTCTTCCATCAAGTGTGCTCTGGACGCAGCTGACACTGCAGCCAGGGCCATCAACACTAGTGTTATGCTAAGACGACACGCCTGGTTGAGGATTTCAGGATTCAAACCTGAAATTAAAACTTCTATCCTCAATCAGCCAGTTAACCCATACTTCTTATTCGGACCTGAGGTTGACACCACCCTTGAAAAACTTAAAAAGGGCACAGAGACTGCAAAGTCTATGGGAGCTCTGCAGTCACAGCACTTTCGGGGTGGCTCCTTTCGTCGCTCCAGTACTAGAGGCCCCTCAAGACGCCAGTCACCGCAACAAACACAATACAATAAGGGAGGTACACAATCCACCTACAATAAGAACAACTGTGGTGGATATCGGGGAAACAACATCAAGGGCAGAGGCAGAGGAAACAACAGTTCCAGATCCTCTGCCAATAACAAACAGTGATGCCCTGTCACTGCCCCCCGACCACATAACACCTGTCGGGGGGAGGCTACAACAGTTCCTGCCGGTCTGGAAATCCATCGCCACAGACAGGTGGGTGAGAGACATTGTACAGTACGGGTATTGTCTGGAATTAACCTCCACTCCACCCAACATCCCGCCAAGACACCGTCCTATGTCCGCAGAGCACTTACACTTATTGCAGCAGGAGGTCTACAGCATGCTGCAAAAAGGGGCCATAGAGCTCGTGCCTGTAAAAGAACAAGGGTCAGGGGTGTACTCCCTCTACTTTCTAATACCCAAAAAGGACTGGTCGCTCAGACCTATACTAGACCTCAGGCCTCTAAATAGTTACATTCTGTCAGAGCATTTTCATATGCTCACCTTGCAACAGGTTCTGCTGTTACTCAGTCAGGGAGACTTCCTCGCAACGCTGGATCTAAAAGATGCGTATTTCCATATACCCATACACCCGTCACACAGACAGTATCTCAGGTTCACTATTCAACATCAACATTATCAGTTCAAAGTCCTCCCTTTCGGAGTAACGACGGCACCCAGGGTGTTCACAAAGTGCCTTGCAACAGTAGCAGCACACCTCAGGAGACAGCACATACATGTCTACCCTTATCTGGACGCCTGGCTTATTCAAGCAAAGTCGGCCCAGCAGTGTGCCAGCCACATGTCCCACACCATTCATCTTCTTCACAGTCTGGGATTCTCACTGAATTACCCGAAGTCACACCTTCAGCCCGCTCACGTGCGACAGAACCTGGGTGCGACGATAGACACTCTGGCAGCCAAAGCACAGCCAAATTCAGTGAGAATAAACAGCATGCAATTGCTGATATAGAAATTCAGACCTCAACGCTCGCTTCCAGCTAAAGTGTTCATGCAGTTGATAGGCATGATGGCCTCCTGCATTTTCATAGTCCCGCACGCGAGGCTACATATGCGTCCGCTTCAGGAGTGCTTAGCACGTCAGTGGAATCAGGCTCAAGGACAGTTAAAGGACCTAGTGTTGGTAAGCGGTCGGGCATTCAACTCTCTGCATTGGTGGAACCCACGAAACCTTTGCAAGGGCCGACCGTTCCAAGAGCCTGTTCCACAAATTGTACTGACGGCGGACTCGTCTCTCATGGGATGGGGAGCTCATGTACTCCACTACACAGTGCAGGGACTATGGACAGCACAGCAAAAGAAGATGCACATCAACCTTCTGGAACTGATGGCAATCTTCATGGCGATGAAAGCTTTCAAGGAACACTTGTGCAACAAGGTCGTGTTGATCCGGACGGACACCATGACTGCCATGTACTACATACAGAAGCAGGGAGGAACGCACTCTCCACAGTTGTCTCATCTGGCTCAGAGCATGTGGAAGTGGGCCATTCAGAGGAACATCTTCCTCATGGCGGAACACCTCCTGGGCAAGGACAACCAGATAGCGGATCTGCTCAGCAGACACAGCCACCAGATGCACGAGTGGGAGATACATCCATCAGTACTCCAACCGTACTTCCAGCAATGGGGTCATCCACAGATAGACCTGTTCGCCACAAGGGAAAACGCAAAATGCCAAAGCTTCGCAAGCAGGTTTCCACACCCACAGTCGCAGGGCAATGCGATATCGATGAACTGGTCAGGCAAATTTGCGTACGTTTTTCCCCCAGCACCTTTGATACCGCTGGTGGCACGCAAACTACGGCAACACTCGATGACCCTCATCCTGGTTGCTCCAATGTGGGCACGCCAACCATGGTACACCACGTTTCTGGAACTATCCGTGGTACCGCATCAACGGCTACGCCTCACACCCAGGCTTTTGACGCAGAGCCATGGAGACATTCAGCATCCAGATCCGCAACAGCTCAACCTGGCGATCTGGCTCCTGAGGTCCTAGAATTTGGCTACCTCCACTTGCCACCGGAATGTATGAATATCATCAAGGAGGCAAGACGGCCCACAACCAGAGCATGCTATGCGGCTAAATGGAAAAGGTTTGTCATATATTGTACCAACAATCACATTAACCCACTGGATGCATCTATTCAAAACATCATCTGTTATTTCTTGCATTTATACAGATGTAATCTAGCGTACAGTTCCATTCGCATACATTTATCCGCCATAGCAGCCTATCTTCAGAACAGGCAGCACCTCTCCTTATTCAGAGTGCCTGCCATTAAAGCTTTTCTGGAGGGACTTAAAAGAGTGATCCCTCCCAGACACCCACTGTCACCAGTCTGGAACCTGAATGTGGTCCTCACCAGATTAATGGGACCACCTTTTGAACCTCTACACTCTTGTGAGATTCAATTTCTGACTTGGAAAGTTGCTTTCCTAGTGGCCATTACCTCACTGAGGAGAGTTAGTGAACTCCAGGCACTAACCATTCAAGAGCCATTCATCCAGGTCCACGCAAATAGGGTGGTATTATACACCAACCCTACATTTATGCCTAAAGTGATTTCGCAGTTCCACATGAACCAGACCATAGAACTGCCAGTTTTCTTTCCCAATCCGGAAAATGTCGCAGAGAGATCCCTACACACGTTAGATGTCAAAAGGGCTCTAATGTACTATATAGACAGAACAAAGGATTTCAGAAAAACAAAACAGCTTTTCGTTGCCTTTTCTCCACAACACAAAGGCAACCCCATTTCCAAAGCAGGGATAGCCCGGTGGATCGTTAAATGCATACAGATTTGCTATGCTAAGGCTAAACGCACACTAACCATTCCACCACGAGCACACTCCACACGTAAGTTAGGAGCGTCCATGGCTTTCCTGGGGAATAATCCTTTAGAAGAGATATGTAAGGCAGCCACTTGGTCCACCACACATACATTTACGAAACACTACTGCGTAGATGTGCATTCTAAACAGCAGGCAGCTGTAGGACAGGCTGTTCTCAAAACTCTTTTTCAGACTGCTGCAGCTGGCACGGGCAGCCGCCGCTAACAGGAGGGACTGCTATGTAATCTATGCACAGATATGAATTCAGCAGCCCACATGCCTCGAACCGAATATGCTACTTACCAGTATGCATCTGTTCTTGGCATGTAGGGCTGCTGACATTCATATCGCCCACGCTCCTCCCCGGCGCCTGTAGCAGCTGTAGCATTCAGAATTACTATCTAGCATGGACATCACTCACTGTATTACACTCCATCTCTGCCACAATGGCGAAAAACAATCTGAGGATGGAGAGGATGCCCATGCGCAGTGTAGTCCAGGTGAGGAGCCACCTATCTTGTGATACTTGGTAGACTCTATGCACAGATATGAATGTCAGCAGCCCTACATGCCAAGAACAGATGCATACTGGTAAGTAGCATATTTGTTATGGGCAGGAACACAAGCGTAGGCTTTATGGGGTCTTAGAAAAATGTAAAGCCTATGGGTTGACTTCAGAGGTAGACTAGTGTACATTTGGGAAACAATCGGTGACATACTTAGGGCAGGAGATGTGTGGTAGTGGTATCACTCCCCCCAAATAAATTGGAATCTATTAGGGACAAGGTGGCATACTACCGCGCTGCGGTTTGTAAGCGCTTAAGATTTTTATCTTTATTAGTTGACGCATTTAGCGCGTTTTTGCTTCGTTTTCATTGTTTCTGCATTTTTAAATGTGTACTGCTTGGGCTCTCCCCCCCCCTCACACCTGCATTTAATTCGGAATATTCACCACCGTTTTCGGTGGGCCCGGGTTCTGTGGGTGGTCCGGGGGCTGTTAGTTGATCGGCGACCAGCGCCATCTTGGTTTGGGACCAGGCTTTTTTTCGGCGGGCGCCATCTTGGAGCGTCCACGCGCTCCTCCCTCCATTCCGGCGCCTATTTAAGGCACTTTTAGGCATCTGCCGGCCTGACAAGGTGGCATACTACCGCGCTGCGGTTTGTAAGCGCTTAAGATTTTTATCTTTATTAGTTGACGCATTTAGCGCGTTTTTGCTTCGTTTTCATTGTTTCTGCATTTTTAAATGTGTACTGCTTGGGCTCTCCCCCCCCCCTCACACCTGCATTTAATTCGGAATATTCACCACCGTTTTCGGTGGGCCCGGGTTCTGTGGGTGGTCCGGGGGCTGTTAGTTGATCGGCGACCAGCGCCATCTTGGTTTGGGACCAGGCTTTTTTCGGCGGGCGCCATCTTGGAGCGTCCACGCGCTCCTCCCTCCATTCCGGCGCCTATTTAAGGCACTTTTAGGCATCTGCCGGCCTGACAAGGTGGCATACTACCGCGCTGCGGTTTGTAAGCGCTTAAGATTTTTATCTTTATTAGTTGACGCATTTAGCGCGTTTTTGCTTCGTTTTCATTGTTTCTGCATTTTTAAATGTGTACTGCTTGGGCTCTCCCCCCCCCTCACACCTGCATTTAATTCGGAATATTCACCACCGTTTTCGGTGGGCCCGGGTTCTGTGGGTGGTCCGGGGGCTGTTAGTTGATCGGCGACCAGCGCCATCTTGGTTTGGGACCAGGCTTTTTTCGGCGGGCGCCATCTTGGAGCGTCCACGCGCTCCTCCCTCCATTCCGGCGCCTATTTAAGGCACTTTTAGGCATCTGCCGGCCTGACATGGTGGCATACTACCGCGCTGCGGTTTGTAAGCGCTTAAGATTTTTATCTTTATTAGTTGACGCATTTAGCGCGTTTTTGCTTCGTTTTCATTGTTTCTGCATTTTTAAATGTGTACTGCTTGGGCTCTCCCCCCCCCTCACACCTGCATTTAATTCGGAATATTCACCACCGTTTTCGGTGGGCCCGGGTTCTGTGGGTGGTCCGGGGGCTGTTAGTTGATCGGCGACCAGCGCCATCTTGGTTTGGGACCAGGCTTTTTTCGGCGGGCGCCATCTTGGAGCGTCCACGCGCTCCTCCCTCCATTCCGGCGCCTATTTAAGGCACTTTTAGGCATCTGCCGGCCTGACAAGGTGGCATACTACCGCGCTGCGGTTTGTAAGCGCTTAAGATTTTTATCTTTATTAGTTGACGCATTTAGCGCGTTTTTGCTTCGTTTTCATTGTTTCTGCATTTTTAAATGTGTACTGCTTGGGCTCTCCCCCCCCCTCACACCTGCATTTAATTCGGAATATTCACCACCGTTTTCGGTGGGCCCGGGTTCTGTGGGTGGTCCGGGGGCTGTTAGTTGATCGGCGACCAGCGCCATCTTGGTTTGGGACCAGGCTTTGTTCGGCGGGCGCCATCTTGGAGCGTCCACGCGCTCCTCCCTCCATTCCGGCGCCTATTTAAGGCACTTTTAGGCATCTGCCGGCCTGACAAGGTGGCATACTACCGCGCTGCGGTTTGTAAGCGCTTAAGATTTTTATCTTTATTAGTTGACGCATTTAGCGCGTTTTTGCTTCGTTTTCATTGTTTCTGCATTTTTAAATGTGTACTGCTTGGGCTCTCCCCCCCCCTCACACCTGCATTTAATTCGGAATATTCACCACCGTTTTCGGTGGGCCCGGGTTCTGTGGGTGGTCCGGGGGCTGTTAGTTGATCGGCGACCAGCGCCATCTTGGTTTGGGACCAGGCTTTTTTCGGCGGGCGCCATCTTGGAGCGTCCACGCGCTCCTCCCTCCATTCCGGCGCCTATTTAAGGCACTTTTAGGCATCTGCCGGCCTGACAAGGTGGCATACTACCGCGCTGCGGTTTGTAAGCGCTTAAGATTTTTATCTTTATTAGTTGACGCATTTAGCGCGTTTTTGCTTCGTTTTCATTGTTTCTGCATTTTTAAATGTGTACTGCTTGGGCTCTCCCCCCCCCCCTCACACCTGCATTTAATTCGGAATATTCACCACCGTTTTCGGTGGGCCCGGGTTCTGTGGGTGGTCCGGGGGCTGTTAGTTGATCGGCGACCAGCGCCATCTTGGTTTGGGACCAGGCTTTTTTCGGCGGGCGCCATCTTGGAGCGTCCACGCACTCCTCCCTCCATTCCGGCGCCTATTTAAAGTCGCTCTCTCCCGCGCAGCGGGAACGCGCAGCTGGGACGCCGTCGCATGCCGGAGTCGTGCCAGAGTCCTGCCCGTCTGCGCCTGTCCGCGACAGGACGCGCTGGACGTGGCTGGACTCTGGCCCCCCTCCTGGTCGGTCTATTTTACATCATGCGGTGCTACACCAGAGATAGTCTGGTTGCCATTGAGAGGTCGCGGCCAACCTGCTCTACACCTAGGGTGGATCCCTTATGCGGCCCGTTATCGTGTGGCTGCGGATGCTTTACGCTGGCTGCCCCCGTAAGCAGGAGCTGCGGGGACGTCCTGCGCACGCCCCTAAGCCCGTCGCCTGGTATTAGCATTTGGAATCTTAACGCTAGGTCGCTTGTCAAGCACCATCTTGACATTAATGATCTGCTAGGCAGGGAGTTGCCTGACCTATTCTGTGTAACAGAGACCTGGCTGCAGGATGCTGACACGGCCATTGTCAATCTGGCCTTCCCGCCGGAATACTCGGTATTCACCTTGAATAGGACCTCAAGAGGCGGGGGTATTGCTCTTGCCGTCAAGTCCTGTTACTCCACTACATGGCATGGGCAAAAGATCCCGGGGTGCGAAAGCGCCCTGTTTAAGGTCGCTATTACATCCAACTTCACCCTGTCGGGACTTGTAATCTATCGGCCCCCGGGGAGTGAAGTGGCCTTTAGAGCAGCGTTACCTGAGGCTATTAGCAATCTGGCTACAGGGTGCTCCAATTTTACCATCATTGGAGATTTAAATCTGCACTTCAACAACTCTAGTAGTCCCTCAGTATCCAGTTTCTTGGCAGACCTTGAGGCGTTACAGCTGAATCAGTTGGTGACGCAGCCTACACACTCAGGGGGTCACACCCTTGACCCGTTCTTCACCAATCTGACGGAAGTCTGTGTCACCAGCTACACACCTCTGGCATGGACTGATCACTATTTGATACAGTTCCACTGCCCTATCGTGGCTAGTCCATCTAAGCCAGTGGTGTGTTCTGTTCCAAGAAGACGCTGGAACAAACTCAAGCTGGATGAGTTCTTTCATCTCTTATCAGCTGACCCGCTTGACGTCTCAGGCCCGCCTGATCAGATGTACGACAGGTTTAGCGACTGGGTCTCCAGGGCCTTGGACACCCTCATCCCCTTGGTGACCTGTAAAACTGGATCTGGCAAGGCCAGCCCCTGGTACGACGACTCTCTGCGGGCTCTGAAGGTTTCTTGCAGGCGCGCAGAGCGGGCATGGCGCAAAGCCTATTCCAGCTCTAAGAAAGTCCTATATCAGTCAACAGTGAAGGTGTACCATCGGGCGGTGTGTAGAACTCGTGCCGCTTTTTATGCGACACAATTCAGGAACAGTTCGAACCCGGCAAAGGCTATCTTTAAGGTATTGAAAGACCTCACTGCCAAAAAAGTTACAACATCACATCAGAGCTCTGTGGAGCACTGTGAAAAGTTGGCAGAGTTTTTCCTGGAAAAGGTGAATGCCATCTATCGAGCCTTTCCTGTGGTCGTTCCCTCAGCGAATCCATCTTCTAAGCCACCACCATCTGAGGGACTATGTTCTCTACCTTTGTTAAACTCTGATAGCCTAGGCACTTTGGCCCGCAGAGTGAAGTCTGGGTCCCCTGAGGATCCACTTTGCCCTGAAGTGTTCAAGGACCTGGCGGCACATGACATCTCACCGCTTTGTTCCTTGGTCAATGCGTCACTTACATCTGGCGTAGTCCCACTGAAGTGGAAGCGAGCCATGGTTCGTCCGATCCTGAAGAAACCTAGCCTGGATGGGAGCAAGCCGGAGAGCTATCGGCCTATTTCACTCTTGCCGTGGCCGGCTAAGGTGATGGAGGCACACGTAAATGCCGCTCTCTCGGAACATCTCCGTCGAGCTGATATACTCGACGCCACGCAGAATGGGTTTAGGGCAGGTCATAGCACGGAGACGGCTCTGCTTTATATGGTGGAGCACCTTCGCTCCGTGCTTGACGCGGGACAAACGGCAGCGCTGGTGCTATTAGATCTAAGCGCTGCCTTTGACACCGTCTCGCACCCTATCCTTCTGCAGCGTTTAGAGGAGGCTGGTGTTACCGGCACTGCTCTCGACTGGTTCCGGTCGTTCTTAACCAACCGGGCCTTTAGCGTGACCGTCCCACCTTATCAGTCAAAATTCCATCCGTTGAACCTGGGCGTCCCCCAAGGCTCCTCGCTGAGTCCTACGCTGTTCAATCTGTACGTAAGGCCGCTAGCTGAGGTTGTCAAACAATGGGGTATGACCATGGTGTCATATGCCGATGACACCCAGCTAGCGGTCACGATCAGCGGGGATGCTGAAGTCGACGCTCCCAGGTTTCAACAAGGACTGAGGGCGGTCGCTAGCTGGATGACGCTCAATTGCCTCCAGCTAAACGCTAGTAAGACCGAGGTGATGGTATTTGGTAGACAACCGGAACTGTGGGGAGAGAGATGGTGGCCGGAGGAGTTGGGTTCTGCTCCCATCCCAGTCGCCGAGCTTAAGAACCTCGGGGTCTGGTTGGACCCTTCCCTTACGTTTGCATGCCACACTAAACGCACGGCTGCATGTTGCTTCGGCATCTTGCGTGGGCTCCGTCCTGTGCTAAAGTTCTTCGATGCCCCTACTCGGCAACTCATGATCCAAGCTACCGTCATCTCCAGGCTGGATTATGCGAGTTCTTTGCTGGCCGGGTTGAACGTAGCTGAGATCGGGCGCCTGCAACGGATCCAGAATGCCGCAGCGAGAGCGGTGGTAGGCCTTCCAAGATTCTGTCCTACCTCCAGCACCATACGAGCGCTGCATTGGCTTCCGGTGGCGCAGCGGATTCAGTTTAAGGTCCTCTGCGTCGCCTATAAGATCTTGAAGGGGTCCCCGGCAACGATCCTCACGACCCTCATGGCCAACTACATCCCAGCACGACCCTTAAGATCGGCAGACCTCGAATTGGCCGTGGTACCGCGCTTTAAGCGAAGCAGGGCCGGTGGACGCTCATTTCGAGTGCGGGCCGCTGCTTTGTGGAACTCCTAACCCCCGGCAATTCGCGCTATGAGCGATTTGCTTTCTTTTCGTCGCGCCGTTAAAACATTTTTATTCCCTTAGTCATTTGCTTGTGCTGTTTTATTTAGTTGTGTTGTGTAGCTGCCTTGTCGGGCGCCAGGACGCTCCTTAGCTGGAGCATCTGTGCGCCAAATAAAAACCACATAACATAACATAACATAACATAACATTCCCCGCCCCTTTCAAGTAAAGATGAAGTGAAATCATTTTTGGGCTCAGCTGAATTTTACACCAAATTTGTTGAAGGATTTCCAGAGAAAACGTATCACCTGGGGCAACTCCTACATACTAGGCAAGAGCTTAAATAGAGGGAAGTGTGTCAAAGGCAATTTGAGCTAGTTAAACTTTGCATTTGTGAGGCAATGCCCTTACAAGGATTTGATCATAGAGCTAAAACTGTGATTACCACTGACTCTAGCACTAAAGGACTCGGTACAGTTCTGTCCCAGATTTCAAGTGATGGGGTAGAGAGCATCATTTCCTATGCTTCCAGATCCTTGATCTCCCCTGAAGAAAAATATTCTGTAATTAAACGGGAAACGTTAGCTTGTATATAGGCCACAGCAAGGTTCATACAGTCTATGTGGGGTAAAGAGTTCATGATACGGACAGACCACAGGCCACTGGTGAAGGTTTTCACCACAGAGGGTCAAGCATTGCCACTTCCCATATAGCTAGAATGTCCCTTTGCTTACTTTATCACATGTAAAATGTTGAGTACATCCCAGGAAAAAAGAACAGAGTAGCCGACTACCTCAGCAGATCGCCATTACAAGGAGATAGTAATGAAGTGTGTGAGTGGGATGGTTACAGTGTTGCAAGCGTGGAATGTGATCCTAGGAATATAGATGAGGCTGATTGGGAAATTGGTGACAAGAAGGACTCTACTTTGAGCAGCGTAAAAGATTATACATTGCAGGGTTGGCCAGACAAACAAATGATTGAAGAAGAATGTAAGAGTTTTGGGAAAATGGGAGGTGAAATATCTATCTTGGGTTCAGGATTCCTTTTAAGGAACAATAGAGTAATTCTACCACAGGGTCTGCGGGAAAAAAACACTGGCTATGACACAGGAGGGTCATCAAGGTATTGTTAAGTCTAGGAGTAGACTTGAGAATTTGTATTTGTGGCGCAGTATGGTCCCTGCTATGGAGAAATTTGTCAGAAAGTGTGAATATTGTATCGATGCTGATAAGTCTCTAGTTGTGCTGAGACCACCCTTGAACACTATAGCAATACCTTCAGGTCCATCGGAAGACTTAGGTATTGATATTATGGGTCCCGTGTTGGATGGTAGGGGCATGCCCAAATACATTTTGTATTGTTTGACATGTATTCTAAATGGCCTGAGTTGAGTGTCTGTGGGACTTCTTATGCCGCCAGTATTGTTTAGTTTTTAGAAACTGTATTTTTGAGAGAGGGCATCCCCAAGTCACTTTTGAGCGATAATGGACCACAATTTGTTGCTGAGGAATTTACTTGTTGTTTTAAAAGGAATGGAATCAAGGAAAAGAAAACTCCTGTGTAACATCCTGTAATGGTGCTGTCGAGGGACTTAACGAGTCATCATGGGCAGTGTTCAGGCAGCTATCAATGCTGGTAAGAATTGGAAGCTGGAACATAATAAGTTGGTATGGGCATATAGCATCACACCCACAGTAAATAGGTACAGCCCTTTCAAAACTTTGAGGGGTAGAGATGCTTTCACTAGAGGCAATTCGGCTTTATGTCTCAGGAATTGTAGTGCAAATCGTGGCCAGAGGTTGTCAGAACTAATCTTGAGAAAGCCTGCAGCACGTACAAGGAGTATTTTGACAAGAGGGGTGCCAAAATGGTACCCTTGTGTGAAGGGAGTGGGTGCGGGTCAGATCTTGCAGGATGGTTAGGAAAGTCAGTAGCCATTTTTCAGAACCATTGAGAGTGAGGAAGGTCTTTGCTTGTTCTGCTGAATTGGAAGATGGTAAGTTTTGGCATTTCAGCAAGCTGGCCAAATGCCACAAAATCTTGTCATGGAAGAGGGGCTGTGACCATTTTTCTTTGGGTGCATGGATTTGGGATTCGGATAGTTTTGGATAATATGAGCACAGGGACCAATCCCAATGGGGAGTATAGAGATGGGAGCCCGTTGATGCCAAGAGAAGAACACGCACTGATGGTACACATGGTACACATGAGGAGTGCTGTGTTTCCAGTGGTGTATGTGAGCCATCATTGCCACTGGAAACCCAGAGTATCGGATGTGGAAGGCGGAGTGAAAGGTATGCGTGTGGGTAGATAGATGAAATTGCCTGTGAAGTATAATGATTACATTGTTGGTTAATATTCTGGTGGCACGCCTTTCTATGCATTATTACAGAGTTCTCTTACTTGTAGTGTTCTGATGTGGTAGCTCATATCATTGTTATAATCCTTTATTCCATTGTATGTTTAAATTGTATTCTTCAGTATTTTTGTATGGCCTTAAGCATCTGTGTGTTACCTTCTGTTCCTTATCAATGTATAAAAAGGGAAGATGTCATGTTGGCGTTCTCCCAGTTGCGCTAGCTTGCAACTGAGCGCGTGGGGGAGAATGCCTGGATAATGGAACAGGCAGTTTAGAACGTTTGGCGACATGACAATTGTATTGCGGCTGACTCAGTCGAGCCTTTGCCACTCTCCCTTATCTGTTATAAACATGGTTTTCAACTACTTCAAACAGTTGGATTTGTACTTACTACATAAATCTCCTCCGCGCCCAATCGCTAGGGTTCTTTCTTTGATTGTGTGCTGTGTGTACCTGTTGTATGTAGCATGGGTGGGGCCTGTGTCGCCTAGATGTGATGTTGCTACAGCCACTCCTAACAAGTGTAGCCCTGTGGTCATTGGGTGTGAGGTCACTTTGGCTACATCTGATTAGCTATAATGAATGCCCAGATGTAGGGACTAATATCTTTGCAGTACTTACAGCTAAGTTGTGACTGCCAGGGAGAAGGTACTAGTGCAGGCATTCCAAGCCTGGATTGACTGTGATCTATCTCAGTTGTCCCTCTGACAATGTTGAAAATCCAAGGAGACCTTCCTTTCCTAATCTTTCTGCTACATAGGCCCTGATTGCGAGTTGCATGGTAGTAGAGGGGTGCTGACGCTCCACCCATAAACACCTCCCCAGCACTTTACGAGTGCAACTTAATGCCAGCAGAATGGGGATTAACCTTGCTGATCGGTTTTACCTAGGCAAATTACCCATGGAATTCCTAATTCATGTGGATGGTCGTCCTCATTTACCACCTGCTCTCAGCAAGTGGTAAATGGGAGCAGAGGGCTGAGAATCAAGAGCGGGTGTCAGTGGGCAGGAGAGGAGCTAAGCAGGGGGAGCCATCATGGATCATCTGTGCTATAGAAGTGGTTCAACTGTGGTCTTATCTGCACTTTTGCCCGCATCTCTAGTGTCTGTTCTAACCGATTTTACCAGATGGATTTTCCGTCCAGTAAAATCAGAACTTTTGTTCAGCACCAAGAAAATCCAGGTACAGGGTCACCAGCCAGTTTTGTTAAGGTAGTGAGGTATTCTGCTGAGAAACATAGAACCACTTCACTGGTAATCACTGGTGTTAGAAGCATTCCCTTTGATCTGATTGTCGCATACATATAAATTGACATTCAGCAGTGGGGATGGCATTCCTTTGCCAAATTAAATATTTGTCTGATTTGGTCTTACTTATTTACCCGCAGTATACTCTGTGGAGTAAATTATATTGTTTTTCAGGTCCTTGACCCTTTTTGCTTCCATTTTGTTGGTGTTGCTTTGCCTTCTTGATTACCCTATCATTTAGGTCTTTGGATTTGTGTTTCTTCATAACAATATTCCAGCAAACTTTATTTCGGTTGATGTAGACCATAAAAAGTAGATGACTAAAAAGAGTTTACACAGATATAAAATAATAATACATAGCACAGACCAGTTTACCAAAAATAGATTAGAAATTTAGCAGCATTAGAATACATCACAGTAATCACAGGGTGGTAGATTTGTGGAGTTCATGCCTTTAGCGCATCCTCAACCGACTACCTTGTCTATTTCCCTGTGTGGAGCCACTAAGGCCATAAACGGGAGCACATACAATTTTTTCCAGATAAAATCTCAATTCATCTGTAAACTTAATTATTAAAACATTGGAGGCAAATAAAAGATAAGTTAAAAGAATCAAAAGAAATGGGTGGGTAAACTATGAGCATTTTATTTGCGATGTGGAGAGTTTATCAACAACTTATGACTTCGCCACATAGAGTTTAAAAATCGGGATACAGCAAAGACGATGGGTACATAGGTGTCATACTTCGGGACTCTAAATGCCGCCACACAATGCATAACCCCTAAGTTCCTGCAGAGTGGGATGAGCCAGTGATGTCTGGCTGGTTTATAGCCAGGACAGAAAAAAAAACATGACGCTCAGACTCTTCCACACAATTGCAGGCAGGGCACCCAAGGGGTGTCACTTTTAGCCATTTGTTAGTGAAGGCACAAAGCGGCAAGGTCCTATTCTGAACTGGATATGTATATAGTTTCCTAGCCAAGGTTGGTTGAATATCATCCAGAAAGGGCTCAATCAGATACTTGTCTTTGATTCTTAAAAAATCAGCTGTCAGATGTCCTAGGGCTGCATCCCCCTGAATAACTATTAATTGGTGTGACCTATAGGCTCTTACTAATTCTGGACGTGAAAATACGGGCACGTTTCCTCAGGGTTACATAAGGTTGGTCTGCCAAGCCTAGAGCATATGTCCTTTGTGTACAGAAACCATGGTATTTTGCCCAGACCCGGGAGACTTAACTCCAACTCTGACTGGTAGACAGCTAATTCCGGGGTCACCCACAATCTGCACCAAAACTTAATGGCCTAAGTCCAATCTTGTCCGCGATTTGTCTGATTCCTAGGTCCAGGCGTAAGGGGCGTGGGGCATGCTAGGTGTAAGGCCTAGCATCTGCCTCATAAAATATTGTTCAATATTTGTGCAGCCATATTAACACTAGGGAGAGCAAAATCATTTAGATTTAATAGCGATAGTTTGCATTTAGAGGGAAATGTAAAATATCCTTCATTGTACCACTTGGGCAGTATAGCTTCCTTCTGCTGGGTATTGTTGTTGCATGGTAGTTTTATGTCTGTAGACCTTGCTTTTTTTATTTCCTCTTCCTCTGGATTGCCGTACCCGTTTCTTTTGGCGGTAGTTGTCATTCTGCTGGTCCGGCCTCCTGGTCATTCTGCTGGTCCGGGCTCCTGTCATTCTTTTAGTCCTGCTCCTGGTAATTCTGCTGGACCAGCCTCGTTGTCAATCTGCTAGTCCTGCCTCCTGGTCCAAGCACCTGGTCATTCCCCGGGCCAGCCTCCTGGTCATTTCCCTGGTCCAGCCTCCTGGTCATTTCCCTGGTCCAGCCTCCTGGTCATTTCCCTGGTCCAGCCTCCTGGTCATTTCCCTGGTCCAGCCTCCTGGTCATTTCCCTGGTCCAGCCTCCTGGTCATTTCCCTGGTCCAGCCTCCTTGTCATTTCCCTGGTAGCCTCCTGGTCATTTCCCTGGTCCAGGCGCCTAGTTATTCTGCTTTTCCAGGCTCCTGGTCATTGTGCTGGTCCAGGCTCCTGGTCCAGTCTCCTGGTCATTCCTGTGGTGCAACCTCCTGGTCATTCTCCTGGTGCAGCCTCCTGGTCCAGTCTCCTGGTCATTCTCCTGGTCATTCTCCTGGTCCAGGTTCCTGGTCATTCCCCTGGGCCAGGTTCCTGGTCATTCCCCTGGGCCAGGTTCCTGGTCGTTTCCCTGGTCCAGCCTCTTGGTCATTCTGCTGGTCCAGGCTCCTGGTCATTCTGCTGGTCCAGCCTCCTGGTCATTGTGCTGGTCCAGCCTCCTGGTCATTGTGCTGGTCCAGCCTCCTGGTCATTGTGCTGGTCCAGCCTCCTGGTCATTGTGCTGGTCCAGCCTCCTGGTCATTGTGCTGGTCCAGCCTCCTGGTCATTGTACTGGTCCAGGCTCCTGGTCATTCTCCTGATCATTCTCCTGATCATTCTCCTGTTGCAGCCTCCTGGTCATTCTCCTGTTGCAGCCTCCTGGCCATTCTCCTGTTGCAGCCTCTTGGTCATTCTCCTATTGCAGCCTCCTGGTCATTCTCCTGGTGCAGCCTCCTGGTGCAGCCTCCTGGTCATTCTGCTGGTCTAGTGTCCTGGCCATTCTCCTGGTCCAGCCTCCTCGTCGTTCTGCTGGTCCAGCCTCCTCGTCGTTCTGCTGGTCCAGTGTTCTGGTCGTTCTGCTGGTCCAGGCTCCTGGTCTGTCCTCCTGGTCATTCCTTTGGTCCAGGCTCCTGGTCCTTCCCCTGGTCCAGTCTCCTGGTCCTTATCCTGGTCCGGCCTCCTGTCATTCTGCTGGTCCGGCCTCCTGTCAGTCTGCTGGTCCAGGCTCCTGGTCAGTGTGCTGGTCCAGGCTCCTGGTCAGTGTGCTGGTCCAGGCTCCTGGTCAGTGTGCTGATCCAGGCTCCTGGTCCAGGCTCCTGGTCCAGTCTCCTGGTGCAGCCTCCTGGTCATTCTACTGGTCATTCTCCTGGTGCAGCCTCCTGGTCATTCTCCTGGTCCAGTCTCCTGATCATTTTCCTGGTCCAGTCTTCTGGTCATTTTCCTGGTCCAGTCTCCTGGTCATTCTCCTGGTCCAGTCTCCTGGTCATTCTCCTGGTCCAGGCACTTGGTCATTCCCCTGGGCCAGGTTCCTGGCCATTCCCCTGGGCCAGGTTCCTGGTAATTTCCTTGGGCCAGGTTCCTGGTCATTTCCCTGGTCCAGGTTCCTGGTCATTTCCCTGGTCCAGCCTCTTGGTCATTCTGCTGGTCCAGGCTCCTGGTCATTCTGCTGGTCCAGCCTCCTGGTCATACTGCTGGTCCAGCCTCCTGGTCATTGTGCTGGTCCAGCCTCCTGGTCATTGTGCTGGTCCAGGCTCCTGATCATTCTCCTGTTGCAGCCTCCTGGTCATTGTCCTGTTGCAGCCTCCTGGCCATTCTCCTGTTGCAGCCTCCTGGCCATTCTCCTGTTGCAGCCTCCTGGCCATTCTCCTGTTGCAGCCTCCTGGCCATTCTCCTGGTGCAGCCTCCGGGTCATTCTCCTGGTGCAGCCTCCTGGTCATTCTCCTGGTGCAACCTCCTGGTCATTCTGCTGGTCCAGTCTCCTGGTCATTCTGCTGGTCCAGTCTCCTGGTCATTTTCCTGGTCCAGTCTCCTGGTCATTTTCCTCGGCCAGTCTCCTGGTCATTCCCCTGGGCCAGTCTCCTGGTCATTCCCCTGGGCCAGGTTCCTGGTCATTCCCCTGGGCCAGGTTCCTGGTCATTCCCCTGGGCCAGGTTCCTGGTCATTCCCCTGGGCCAGGTTCCTGGTCATTCCCCTGGGCCAGGTTCCTGGTCATTCCCCTGGGCCGTGTTCCTGGTCATTCCCCTGGGCCGTGTTCCTGGTCATTCCCCTGGGCCGTGTTCCTGGTCATTCCCCTGGGCCGTGTTCCTGGTCATTCCCCTGGGCCGTGTTCCTGGTCATTCCACTGGGCCGTGTTCCTGGTCATTCCCCTGGGCCAGGTTCCTGGTCATTTCCCTGGGGCAGCCTCCTGGTCATTGTGCTGTCCAGCCTCCTGGTCATTGTGCTGTCCAGCCTCCTGGTCATTGTGCTGTCCAGCCTCCTGGTCATTCTCCTGGTGCAGCCTCCAAGTCCTTAAGCTGGTCTAGTGTCCTGGTCATTCTCCTGGTCCAGCCTCCTGGTAGTTCTGCTGGTCCAGCCTCCTGGCCAGTCTCCCGGTCCGGCCCTGGCTGATCTCGTGTTGTCTTGTGCCTCTGGTGGTACATACAGCTACTGCACGACCTTGCCGCGGTTTCCCAGACTGAAGTTAGTATTTTGGGCATGTACTTGTCCGAATGTTTTATTTAATCCATGTTGTTATTTCCACTGGCACCTTTGGATTCGGTTCAAGGTTTTACTCGCAAGAGATGTTCAACGCCCCCTCTTATCAGACGTGGGATCTGACGAGACAGCAGTGGTCCGGCTACGCTCAAGGTTCTTCAAACATCATTGCCTGGCCTTGTCCCTGTGCCCGCTGCCGTGCGTGCATTCCCCGTCGCTCATCACTTGTAAGAGTAATCCTGTTCAAGGACCGGGTAGGTCGAATGTGTGCCGGGTGGTTGACCGCGGTTTATTGCATTTAACTTTGCAAGTAGAGCCTTGGAGGTGTGCAGGCCCCGGAGCAGCGGAGGGCCAGTGATGGGCGCTGTAAGCGAACCGCCCCAGCGTTCCTACTGTGCCCTTTCTGCCCTCCCTGTGTAATTTAGAAGACGTGTTCTTGATGTGTGCATCATGTGTTGTACCAGCTTCATGGCGCTTTGGCTTCAGCTGCACTGGTCTTTAAATTCATTCATTATGGGTTCCTGCGTCTGGGACCGCCCACTTAAACAGGGGACGACTAAAGCAGGCGGTACCGGTGCTTAATTTGTGAAAAAGAAAAAAAGTGCCAGGGCTTTCGTCCGGAGGCCAGTGCAGGGTGGACCACACTTTGCCCCTGACATGGATATTAACAACACAACAACTAACGAACACACAACTACCAGTGTGACAATTCGGACTTTTTCAGGACCAAAAGCTATAATGAAGGCTTGGGCGGCAGGTAATAGCAATTTTTAAGGTATACTGAATTAATAATTGACTAATGTTGTTGTCATCTTAGACAGCGCTACCTTGTGGCAGACTGCCACAAGCACTGGTGTTCACAATTAAGTCTCGCCCACAGAAACTATCGACTCAAATTAAGCACTAGGATACTACTGGGCTGTTGACACAAAAATCTTGACCCCGCATTGTGTGCTGATACCACAGCTTAATAATCAAAAATAAGAGCACAAATTATCAGCTTTGTGTTTATCTCAAAATTCTGAAATCGCAAGTTAAGTTAAACATCCAACTGAGCTACAATTGTGAAGTTTTAGAGTATTTACCCCTATCGGTTTCTTCTTTAAGGTCACAGAGCACCTCCAGGGCGATAAAATGATGACGACCAAGTGAGGTTCAATATAATTGATATAACCTGTGCAGGGCATGCTTTGATGTTTGGAAACAGAAAAACCAAGATGCCATAAAATGTGTATCTGTACTCGGCTCATTCTCCCTCTCCTGTCACTACTCTACCCCTTAACATTTATGTGTCACCACATACAGGGCTGTCTTTCCAATTTGCAAGTGCAGATTTGTATTTTCTATTCCCAAAATTTGAATGAACGCACTTTAATCTTTTACAGACAATTTTGAATTGACCTGTTTTGGGCCCGTGTGCAGAGCCGGATCAGCTATTTCTTCCATCGGGCACTTCCTCATGGGGCTGCAGCTATTGAAGCCCATTTTTTCGTGGTCAACAACCCTTGCAGCTCTCTCCCTTTACAAGAGGGTTTCTGGTAGCAAGCTAAAAGAGAGAGGTTGGAAAGAGACAGAAAAGAAGGATAGAGGGAGCTAATAGTATCTGATTTTAACATGTAACCCGGGGACTTGTTTTAAGATTTTTGGCAAGGGCTGGTCTTGGTCCCATCGGACCCTCCGTGGGTGCTCTTGAGGTGACCATTGTTGAGCACATGGTAGCCAGTCCCCGTCGTAGAATATTGTGGTCCTCTTCAGGAAGAAATTCACTGGACCGGATTGCCTCCCCTCCCCTTTAGTAGGGAACAGCAAGGATCAAGAGGCCAGCTGCCACTGCGACGCAAAAAAGGTGGTGCTCCAGGGATGGCAGTGAGAGTAGTTACCCGAAGCCTACTGAAAACCCTGAGGAAGAGTCCTGTTACCTTCCTGACCCCATAGTGTCCAGATTTTGGGGCCAGTAATCGATGGCATTGCGACTGTGATTCCTGCGGGGAATTGATACTAGTAAAACGACTGCCGCAAACTTAAGGCCCCTCCATCCCAAGAACAAAAGAGGAATTACAAGGCATCCCTAGGTAGTGCTGTGGTGTGGCTGCCCCAGGCAAATAATTGCAGAACTGCCAGCAGGAGGGAGAGCTTTCGTTTTTTCACCAGTTGTGAGTAAATTGACGCTGAGGGCGTGGTTCCTCAAGTATGGAAGAGAGACATGCCACCCAAGGAACTGAAAGTCAAAGAGTTTCAGGACGAAATCGGATGTTTTTCGGACAACAATGCTGCTCCCGCAGACCCCAATTTGAAACAAGGAGTTTGGAAGCAGAGCCTGTAGGGTCCAGCCGACTCAAAGAGGGCTCTATTCATGGACACCTTGTAAACTTTAAACACGTTGATGACCATTGTCCACTAATGAATGTTCAAAAGGGAGTCAGGGGTTTGTTGGTTTCCAGGTGGTTGATTAGTTGGATGTTTATAGCTTTTTCTGGCACATTGGCTGGGAAGGGGTGTAGTGATATCGGCTGGTAGATTTTGAGTTCTGCTGGGTCTGCAGAGGTTTTTTTTAGGAGCGGATTGGCCTGTGTGTTCTTCCAGGTTCCTGTGAAGTTGGTGGCATTGATGGAAGTGTTGATGGTTGTGAGTTCCTTTCTTATGGCGTTGATTCCCTTATTGAACATGCCATGGTACAGGGATCTTTGGAGGATCCTGGGTGTATGAAACCCATGATGGTGGCGGTGGGCAGGGGTGTGAGTGGGTCCCATGTGGTGATGGTGGTTAGGGTGTGGTCGTTGTTGAAGGATGGCTAGGGGTGGTTGGGGTTCAAAGTGTTAATATATGGTTGCGATTTTGTCGTGGAAAAATTCTGCGGAGGAGTCGCAGAAGTTTTGGGAGGTTGGTGATGGCTTTCTCAGTTGCTGTGGGTTTGGAGAACTTGATGATGTAGAAAAGCTCCTTGCTGTGGGCGGAGCTGGCTTTCAGGTGGGTTTTGAGGGCATCCTTGGCGTTCTTCAATTGTGAGTGGTAGTTGTTTAGTGTTTTTGTTTGAATTGTTCTGTGTCAGATTGTGCTTTGCTGGTACTCCAGATCCTTTTCAGGCTTTTGGAGTTGCGTTTTGAGGCTTTGAGTTCATATGTGAACTAGTTGTTAAGATGTCTTTGGGTTTTGGGGGGTTTGAAGGGTGCAACTTTGTCAGAGCAGGGGGTCGCTAGAGGGCGCACAGCAAGATGGCCGCACTGCCTGACCAGGCAAAAATCTACCTAATATCAACTGCATCACATACCTCTGGCGACTGCTGGAACCTCGTGTCGACAGTTGACTGCCTGCTGCATGGAATGGGGCAACTTTGCGGCATTTAGAATCCTGCCTGAGGCTGAGAGCTGAGACGCCTCTCCCGCATTGCTGCTGGGCCTGGAAATGGCGGACGCCGAGTCTTGGTGGGCTGCTGGTCAGACGGGCTGTCTGTGAACTGTGAGTTTCCTTGCACGGCCCCTTCTGAGTGGTGGCGGACTGTGGGTCGGAGGCAGCTGCTGTATGAGCCTCTGGGGGCTGCTGGTGCTGAGTAGTGAGATTGGAGCCCGCCCGTCCTGAAGCAGTTTGCGGTGTCCACGTAGAGCCGCGGAGGGCGGCATTGGTGGCGGAGCCTGACAGCGGAACCTTTGAGGCCTAGCGCCGCGGCTGTGAGAAGTCTGGATTGCTGGCACCAGCGCCCGTCGCCGCTTTGTGTGGTGAGTGGGGTCAGCCCTGCCTGAGGCTCGGGCTGTGACGGTGGGGACGGGTCTTGGCTAGGGGCTGTGCCCGGCTTGCTGCGCCTGGCGCGGGGCCTGGGGGCTGCTGTGACGGTTGCGGCCTGCACGCTGCGGCTCCCAAGACTTGGAGGGAGCCCCTGATATCATCGTGCACGGCTCATCGGCGGGCGACAGGAGTGCTGCCATCGGCGACTGGGGGGTGCCCGCTGTTGTCAGGAAGGAGACCTGCGGACCTGCCGTGTTACTGGATTTTTGGATATAGCGTCAACAGGCCTGAAGTGTGCTCGCCCACCGTACATTGATAAATATAGCAGAGGGAAACAGATTTATTGGGCTGCCGTGGGGAGCTTGCAATGTGCTGCATGTGCCAGAGCTTCTGCCCTTAATTTTTTTCGCATAGGGTCCTGCTGTGCTGAACTAAGTACACGCCTCCAATGACTGGGTTGTTTGCCAGTTTAGAAATTTAGCCTTCTGGTCCCCTCCCGTTTTGGCGGTCTGCCTGAGGGGAATTCTGGCGGATGGGGGACTACTCTGTCTGTTTTTTTTTTTTTTAAGAGATCCTTGCAGGTGTGATTTCTGGGGCCACGTGTGGAGCTGCGTGCGGGACCCACTCCGGCTCTGTGAGGTGAGGCGGGGTCCTGTGAGCGGCCTGAGAACTGTCTGCATTGGCCCCTGCTGTCTCCTGTATTGGTACTGCGGCAAGGCCTATAATCATGGGGCGGACGGAGAAGAATCAGCCCGACTCACTTTTGAATCACGGAGGGCCCCCAAGACACCGCAGAAGGCTGCCTCGGGCTCGGAGGTGGACGCTGCATCAGACGGGACCCCCCCCCCCGTTGGAGTCTACTTTGGTGGCCATGCAGAGAACTTTGCAGTCTATTGAAGGGGCCATGGCTGCTGTTAATCACCGGCTTGATCATATGTCCACCCAACTTGAGAAGCAGAGCGCCCGCATGGGGGAGGTGGAACAGAGGGTCTCGGCTACAGAGGATGGCTTATGTACGGTCACAGATAAGACATTGTATATGAAGAAAGTCCTCTCCCTCATCCAGGCGAAGAACGAGGACTTAGAGGCGCGGTCCCGGCGCAACAATATCCGCATTACGGGGCTGCCGGAATCGACCAGTATGGGCAGGATGGAGACCTATATAGAGCACCTTCTAACGGATATCTTTGGCACGGAACATCTATCTAATATGTTTACCGTGGAACTGGCCCACCGGTCTTTGGCTGCTCGACCTGTCCCGGGGGCTTCCCCCCGCCGTGTAATAGCTAGGATCCTGAACTACAGGGATCGGGACGCAATTTTGCGCCTGGCGAGGGAAAAGGGAACTATTAAACATCAGGGAAATACGCTTGCCTTCTTCCCGGATTTCACGGTTGCCGTCCAGGCAGCGCGGAGGGAGTTTGGCGCGGTGAAGCCGTTTCTGCGGAATGAAGGGGTCCCATATGCCATGCTATATCCGGCCCGCCTTCGCATTGGTGCTGCAGCTGATAACAAGATCTTTTCTTCTCCAAAGATCTTTTCTTCTCCAAAGGCTGCAATGGATCATGCCAAGAAACTGAAACGTAGAAAGCAAGACTCTGCAGGGGCACAAGATGAGGAGGAGTAGGGGGGTTCTGGGTGTTCATGGCTCCACTTGAAGATGTGCTGAAGTTTTTATTTCTGGGTCCCTCTGTTTATGCTAGAATATATATGTGTTTTTCTGATGTAATGTACCTTAAATGCTCGGGAGCTCCTGAATTCTCATCCTATAGAAGGTCTACTCATCTAGGTAGCGGTCAGAGATGGGCTATGGGTTTGTTTCTATTCTGGATCAGGGTGGGAGGTTTGATTGCGCTGCTCTTCCTGTTTTCCGGCAGTGAATTTTTGTATTGTGGGGCTTCCAACTTCTTCTGTTCCGTCCCTATGCATTAGCCTCATTATACTTGGGGCCTTTGAGTTTTCACGTGTTTTTCTTATTAGCGAGCTGTTTTTATCCTTTCCGCATCCTTTTAGTCTACCAGGTTTGGATGGGATGCTTGACTGTTAATCGCTCGGTCAACTCCTCTGTGGGAGGACTGCGCATCTGTGCCCCCCTGTATGGGTGTACCCCAAAAATTGCTCTCTGATGTTGTGGGGAGGGGCCGGTTGGATGGGGGGTTGGGATGGATTTGGCATGGTTGGGATGCTAAAGTAGGTGGGGGGTTGGTGGGGTTGGGACCGGGGATGGGGGAATGTTTGTTTTTTCCCAGGTGCAAAAAGGTGGTGTACAGTATTTGCTGCTGCTTGTGGTTACTCTGCTCTGAACCCGTCAATCAATGTCTAGCTTTCTTGCAACCAGCTAATGGGTAGTTGTATCAAGTTCCAAACATGGAACGTACATGGCCTCAATACGCCGCGGAGAATCAGAATGGTGTTTGCGGGGTTAGACCGCATGGGGGTGAGTGTTGATTTACTTCTGCAGACACATTTAACTGCTGCATCAGCAAGGACCGTAGGTGCGCGGTGGGCCAGCGTGAAAGCGTCTTCCTCATATTCCTCGTATGCGAGAGGGGTGCTGACATTAGTGAATAAAGGGGTCCCTTTCACAGAACTTAGAACTGAAATGGATAATGGGCGGCTTGTGCTAATGCATGGCAGATTGGGAGGAGAAAGTGTGTTCTTGGTGAATATCTATGGGCCTAACATGGATGACCCTGCGTTTTTTCAGGACGTGTGGCGTAGGATACTGACATTTACCCCGGCGGAAATCATTTGAGGAGGGGATTTTAACTTATATCTGGATGCTTTCAAAGACAGGCATGGATCTGGTGAGGCCAGGCCAAAAAGGGCGTTGGATGTGCTGTGGGGTCTTCTGGACGCTGGACATGTGCATGATATATGGCGCTTGCGTAATCCGGATCCCTATGAGAGTACATTTGCGTCTTTGGTACATGGCTCGTAGTCCCGTATTGATTATTGGTTGATCTCGGGTGAGGTTTGTCATCTGGTCGAGAGGGTCTCTCACGAGGCTCGATCTGTCTGATCATTCCCCGTTGTTTCTGGAGATGGTGCTGCCGGAATATAGGGCGCCACAGTTCGCGTGGAGGCTCTAACCGTCGGAGCTTAAAGACCCGGTGTTCAAGCAAACTATTGCGGAGGCGATTAGGAATTATTTTAAAGAGAACGAAGGCACAGTGGACAGTCCAGGGGTCCTTTGGGAGGCCTTTAAGGTCACCATTAGGGGGGGCCTGCATAGGGGCGCAGTCCGGGGTTTTACGTGGTCTCCGGCGCCGGATACGTAAGTTGGCGGTGGACATAGCTCTCCTGGAGAGGGCCTATGCTGCTAATCCAACTGCAGATAAGCTGGCACAGATACGAGAACTAGTCACTGAACATAATGACACTGTAGATCAGGAGCTACGGCATTGCTCTCGGTGTCGGACAGCTCGGTATTTTGAGGAGGGTGGGCGGCCTGGCCGTTCTCTTGCCCAGAAACTAGCGGAGCCTCGTAGTCAGGAGCCCATTAATGAGCTCGTGGATGACACTGGCACACCATGTCATTCGACGGAAGACCTCTGCGAGGTAGTACTGACATTTTATAAGGATCTGTATGCTGCCAGGGAATCCCCTTCTTCTGGGGAAACTCATGATTATCTGGATGATATAGCGTTGGGGGTGGCTGTCCAAGGTCCACTGTGAGTACTTGGTGCAGCCTTTTGGTGAGGAGGATGTGAAGGAAGCCATAATGGCCTTGCCGACGTGTAAAGCTGCTGGGCCGGATGGTTTGCCGAGTGAATTTTATAAGGCATTCGCTTCGGTTTTGGCTCCGCAGTTGCTGGAGGTTTACACGGAGGCCTATGATAGAGGGATTCTACCACCATCTCTTCGGGAGGCCCCGCTGGTCACCTTGTTGAAGCCAGACAAACCCTCTAATCAGTGGGGATTCTATAGACCACTCTTCATCATTTACATAGATGCCAAAATCTTGGCGAAAATGATAGCCACCAGGCTCCAGCCTTTGATATCCTTATTAATATTACCAGATCAGTCCGGCTTTGTTACTGAGCGGTCCACTACGCATAACCATTGCACGTTTTTTTCCATGCTGCATTATTTCAAACCAGATTTTCAGGCCGTTGCTATGCTGCTTGATGCAGCAAAGGCATTTGATTCTGTGCATTGGTCGTACATGTTCACGGTTCTGAGTAGGATGGGGTTTCCCCCCTTCTTTGTGCAGTGGATTCGGGTTCTCTATTATGAGCCGGTCGCCAGAGTGCGAGTCAATGGCAAAGTTTTGTCTTTATTCTCTATAGAAAGGGGCACGAGGCAGGGTTGCCCCCTGTCGCCCATGCTTTTCTACCTGGTACTAGAGCCACTGGCCTGTAAATTTTCCACCGCCGCATTACGGTTCAGACAGCGACCGCTGATTGTTTCGCTTTACGCGGATGATATGTTGCTCTATGTCTGTATATCCATCACCGCTCCTAAGGGAATACGTCCAATTCAAAAGGTTCTCTGGCCTGGGCATTAATTGGTCCGAATCTGTGGTCTTTCCATTAACAGTACACACAAAAGAAATTGAACTTGACTTCCCGTTGGCCTGGACCTCTGAGCCCGTGAAGTATTTGGGGGTGTGGATCCATAGAGATCCAGCTGTGGTGATCACAGAGAACTATGGGTGCTCCATTACGCGCATTACAGAGCAGGCAGAGCGATGGTCACATCTTCCTTTATCGTTAGCAGATAGAATTGCTGTGGTAAAAATGGTCTTTCGGCCTAAGATGCTGTACTTCTTCAATAATATCCCTATTAAACTGAATATAGCTCTGTACTGAACGCTGCAGTCAGCACTGCTGACCTTTTTCTGGGGGGAATACAACCCCGATGGGATCTGCTGGTACAGCCTTTTGATCAGGGGGGCTTTGAGGCTCCGGATCTTCGTCTTTATTACCTCTGGGCACAAGCACACTTTGCCCATTATTGGCATTTCCCACAGCGCTTTTAACCGCATGTGGATATCGAATCGGATGCAGTCCTTCCCATTCCGGTGCAAGCTATGGTTCTATCGGGTGGTTCGGGTGGACCCCGGGAGGAAGTAAACCCCCCTCTGTGCACGTCCTGGGCGTGGCGGGCCCTGGTTGCTAGAGTGCAGCTCCCGTATTTATATGCACACCTTCTGCCCATTGCGTCTCACCCAGAGGTGTCGGCTGCACGGGAGCCCGCCGAACTGAGGGAGCTCGCGACGGCGGCATTGTCAGGATGGGGGATCCCCAATGGAGTAGATCGCAATTTCATGTTCAACTTCACGTTCGTCCGAATCCGCCAGGCCGTTCGGGATGCATATCCGGACTTCCCTGTGGAGCCCACAACTCTTCATGTGCTGCAGGTGATGCTCACGGGGGAGAGTCGCAAGGGGCTTATTACTAGGCTTTGTAACGCCTCCCAGCGGGAACGTGAGCTGGAGGCCCACCCGTCATGCCAACGCTGGCAAACCACGATAGGCAGTTCGATCTCGATGGAGGTGTGGACGGCATGCTGTCAGCTCACGGGCTGCCTTACTGCAAACTGCAACCTCAGGATTATCCATTTTAAATTCCTACACCAAGTATATCACTCGCCCTTGCAACTTCATAAGTATGGCCTGAGAGAAACTGCAAATTGTGTGCGGTGTGGTGCTGCGGATGCCGATTTTTATCATGCTGCATGGATATGTGGGTCGGTGTATGCTTTTTGGACTGAAGTGACTCGTATCTTGTCGGAAATGGTGTTGGAGTCCGTAACTTGTACGCCTGAGTTGTGTCTCCTGGGTTATGTGAATCACCTGAAGTCAGCTAATGGACGATTAGCTGACGATTGTGGCGATCTCCACTTTGTTTGCAAAGCGGGCGGTGGCGCAGCGATGGGGATCGCGGGCTACCCCTACTATAAAACAGTGGCTTAAGGACCTGGTTTATTGTAGAGATCAGTTGCAAGCATATGAGGAAGAGTTACCGGAATCCTCCCGCCCTAAAGACTTTTGGAGCCCCATTACAGCCTGTCTGATGGCTCATCCTGATTTATTTTAAATGACATTGTTTCATGTGCTGTAATGAATTATTGAACTCTACTACATTACCAATGGGCAAGAAATATATCACTACTGGGATTGAGTGTTAGGCTGCTCCACCTCTGTAGGGGGGCTTCCTGAATGACACTGACCACTGTGCAGTAAACGCTCTTGTTGCACCACCTGGGGGCGATGCACTTAATTATATCTTACCGCCTGGGTGGGGTTTGGGGTGGGGGCGGGAGGAGGGGGGGTGTTTTCATGATATATGTATTTGCTTAAGCATGGATGGGTCTGCATTCTTATATCTGAATTTCTTGTGAAAATGTTGTTTATGACAAAATTGATGAATAAAATAAAAAATTAAAAAATGGTCAGAGCAGTTGGTGATCCAGGTGTTGAAGTTTTGGTGGATTCCTCTGAATTGGAGGAGGGTAGAGGCAGCGAGGAGTAGATGGTGAGTGTCCAGAGGTTACCTGTTACTTTCCTCATGCTCCTGTGGGGGGTGGGGGCGGCGGGGCTGGGCTGGGGATGGAGGAGATATAGACGTGGAGTGAGTGGTCGGTCAAGGTCACTTTGGTGGCGTGGCTTTACCTGATCCTGTTGCTAGGTGAGAATATGTGGTCCAGTGTGTGTCTGGCGATGTGGGTGGGGTCAGTGACTCATTAGGAGAGCCCATTATCTCTAGGAGGTTAGCAGTGTTGGTATCAGAGGCATCTCCCAGTTGAGATCCCCTAGGAAGAGGAAGTCTTTAAAGTTAATGGCTAGAGGGGTGATGTCCCCGATGGCCTCGCAGAAGGCGGGGCGGGCTGTAGGCGAGGGTGCCTCTGAAGGTGGTTTTGCAGTTGGTTTTGATCTGGAAAATAAAATGCTCCATGATGGGGGTTGCAGTGTCTATGGTGGTAGTGCAGTTGATGCTCACTTTATGAATGATGGCTATTCCTCCACCTTGCTTGTTGGTGCGGTCGATTTTGTATCCGTGTAGTATGGCAATGGTGATGTCTGGTGCGGATGCCTGGCTGAGCCACGTCTCAGTGAGGACGACTATGTCTGGTGTGAGGGAGGCGATATCCTAGATTTCGCTGGCGTGCTTGTGGAGAGAGTGACTGGTGATTAGTAGGCAGTGTAACTGATCTGTGAGGGTGGTGGGCAGCGGATGTTCGGGGGCTGTGGGTTTGATGTAGCAGTGGAGAAGGCTGTGGCGGTAGGAAAAGGGTCCTGCTGCTGTTCTCCGGGATGCGAGGTAGCAGTTGCTGTTACTCTGTCCGGGGTTGATGGCTAGGAGTTCGGTGCGAGTGTAGGTTTGCATAGGTGGGAGCAGGGGTCTGGGCATGGTCCTTGCACGGACAGGTGCAGACAGTCTTGCCTTAGACAACCCAGTGGCGTGCCCGCTGCGGCTTCCCTTAAACAGGTCACCCATCAAGGGGGGGTGCGGGTCGCTGGGTGGGGTTAAAGGGAGGCAGAAGGAGGGAAGGGCTGAGCCAGAAAAGAGCGGTTTAGGCTGTGGGATGGAGGACCAGGGAGTGAGGGAAAGCAGGAATGGGTAAGAAGAGTCTACTAGGGAATCTGTGGAAAAAGAGCAAAGCTAAGAGAGAATCTGTTGAAGGAAGAGTAGAGTTAAGAGGGTATCTGTGCACAACGAGCAAAGTTAGCAGAGGAATCTATGGAAGGAAGAGCAGAGTTTAGAGGGAATCTATGGAAAAACGAGTAAAGTTAAGAAAGGAATCTGTGGATAAACAAGCAAAAGCTAGAAGAGGAATCTGTGGAAGAAGAGCAAAGTTAAGAGGGAATCTCGAAAAACAAGTAGAGTTAAGAGGGCATGCGGTGAAAAAAGACCGTGGTCTAGAGGCAATCTGTGGAAAAGAACGAAGTTATGAGGTTAACCTGCTGGGTGGTGTGAGTGGCAGGGGAGAGCTGGCCCGGGGAACAATGACATATTCTCTAGCATGGCTGTTCCTGATGTCTATATTAATTATAGCAAGTAGCCTTGCCTGGGTTGTGAAAGGGACATCCTTGAACAGGGTACGAGAGACACCAGACATACAACATGTTTGCCAGTCTGTATTGTAACATTGGAACAAGTAGTGCACAAAGTAGTGTTCTCTTACAGTATCGGAATAATGCTGCTTTTATACAGAGCCAGACTTATTTTGACAGCAGAATAAGGATTCTCAAACATTTTGCTGATAAACTGCACTTGTTTGGAGAGGCAGGACACAGCTAGTCTGTGCGTAAACACGGGAAGCACTAGTGTACCTCCGCTAGATAGATACTATTCCGGAGAAGAAAGACACAAGCCACATGTTAAAGAAAATTCTACATCTGTCCTTACAGTGCACTTTGGGAATCTGATCACAGAAGCATTTGCTTTAGGCAACCATCAGTATTGCTGAGACCACATGGCAAACACAAGCAGATGATCTGTGACTGGGGTGAGTGTCTGAAAAGTTTCCGCTCTCCGTCCATCATCTCCTTGTGTTTGCTTTGTTTGCCCTAAGTTGTCAGGGTATGCCCAGACGTGGGTCCCTTGCTCACTTTACCACTGGATTCAACCTAGCCTGGCTGATGAGTGCTGTTAGCCTGAAACCGGTCTCAGGATACTTGTTTCCGGTTCAGGGAAAACCTGGCTTGGCAGTTCGGACTGGACTGTTCTGTGAAGCACAGGGTCAAGACTGATTTGCATATGGCTGGATCTGAACTGAGGTGGCAAAGTGAGCTAAAGAACGATGATGGATTCAGCCCAGATCTGTGACTCGGGATGAGTGTCTGAAAAGTTTCAGGGCTCCGACCATTATCTCCTTGTGTTTGCTGACAACACGAAATCCAGCCAATACTCTGAGGCCGGGCTCGTAGAAGCTTGATCTGAAGACCAGGGTTGCTGGGCCCACCGTGATAACACAGACATGCTATGAATTGAAAAAGGAATTTGGGCACCAATAGCAACACGAAAATGTCAGTGACAGGCAGAGCAAGCCAATTTATGCACACCACGCTGTGGGGTGGTTCCAGGGGTCCTATAATGTGTGACTAATGCATTGTAGTACAGCGATGCGAACACCAGCACTAAAATGCATTAGTCTAACTCCTTATGCGTAGTTCTAGACAGGGCTGATCTTTACTCTAGTGGAACCGCTGTTGATGAACAAATGTGATCTGGCAGCTAATCTTCCAAGGGGTTGCTAAGTCACAATGATGATCGTACCACCTTATATAGGGTGGGGCTACCATCACTGATTTTCTCTGCCCAAGGCTTGGTGGATATAAAGAGGGAATATGAAGAATGTCCTCTATATGCAGAGAGAAACTCCCTGTGTGTCGGAAAAAAATTACTTGGTATGTTCCCAGAAGAAACCTCCGCTCATCAAGCACAAATTTGGTGATTACTACGCGATTTAAGAAGACTAGGATGGGTGGCAGAGCTTTTGGCGTAGCAGCCTCACGATTGGAATGATCTCCCTTAAATATTAGACAAATTCAGACTTTGCTCCCATTCAGGATGAGTTTGATAACTTGGCTATTCCCGAGGGAGGTGTAATACGAGTTATGTATTACTTGTCGGCAGGTAGTCTATATGTACACTGACAACAGGGTATGTCTCAGTGCCAGGATACCCGTGCGTTGACCGTATGTGCTATATAAGTTTAATTTACATTACATTACATTACCTGTGTTTTGTATGGAGAAAACAAACTCCTGCATTGAGAGTTCATTTTCTCAATACAAATAAGTTTGCAGAGTTGGTGCTTTAAAATTGGTGCCCGCTCAGCAAGCTTACAGGGTCTATAGGGACGCCCCTGATGCTGCTGTGTCCACAGCAATGACATCCTGGCCAGGCTGGTGGGGATCTCTAAATAAAGTATGCACACTATGAGGTACCAGAGGCACAAAAAAACAAAGCCTCCTTTATCTGTAAATGCTTTTGAATTACCTCAGTAGGTGTAGTATGCCGGCTCTATTTGGAACGATGTTCCCAATTATGCAGAAGTTTACAATATCAGTGTCCCTATTTTTTGTTTTAAAACAACCATGCAAGACAAGATGATGCTAACCTTCAGGTGCTTCTCGCTGTTTTGTGAAACCAAGCCAAAGGTATCCAGAGAAAGAGAAAACCAGCCTTCTTGGCATGGAACCTCCCACCTTAAAGAAATGTAAATGTGTGCATTTGGTTAAGCAGCAAAACTGGCTTTAATTGATAGAGCCATTTGATGCTTCTTGGTGACAAAGATTTATTCTTGTTTGGGAAGTAATGCAAGGGTGTTTCATATCAGTTCTGGAGTCTGCCCTTCTAATGGAAGCTTATAAAGAAAGCAATTGCACTAGGTATAGTCTGATTGTATATTACTAAAAAAGATATTTTTAACACACTTATTTTAATACTAAAGAAAGATTTAATAACTTTTACAAATTTTTGCACAGCAGACAATGTTGCTGCACAGGTTTGGGGGAAAGAAACAGCAGAACAGCGTCTGCACTGTTTTCCTCTCTCCCTGCGCTGACACACTTTAGGCTGCCTTGCCCTATGCTCAACCCTTAGTCCCCCATAGTGCAAGTGTTTATACTGTGAGGTCAAGCATAGGTTTTTAACTTGGAGACCCCTCCATTACAAACATTGCGCTTTAATACTTTTCCCACTTTGTATGCGTGCCATGCAGAGCAGCACACATGCAAAGTTGGGAAAATGTGGCAACCTTTTAAAGTCACTCCACTGTTCTGCCTGGCTCAAAGAGGTGTACGTTTCTGGTGCAAATACCCATCTGCCAATGTTAGTAGATAGAGATTTGTAACAAAATCCATGGGTGGTTGCATGAGAATGCCAATGTACCACCCATACTAGCTGCCTTGATGCAAAATAGTGCATAGCGCTATTTTGTATTACATTTTAGGCAACTTTACAAGAAAAATCCTTATTTGCGTTGGAAAGTAAATAACACTTGGCGCTGGATTTGCGTCAATATAATTTTGTGATGCAAATCTGATAAGTGTTAGTAAATCTAAGTCTTGGTTTCTTTGTACATTGTGCAGCAGCCTATCTTATACTGTGAGTAATACCATTCCTAATAATGACTTGCATATTCACAGTTCTTTCAATCGCCGGATGGGATCTCAGCCATAGAAATACACATTTACCCAGTGCACCAGCCAGAATTCAGTTCTGTGACTGGTTCCACCCACAGACATTTGCAATGATCACGTTAACCAACTGAGCTGTTATTGCAAAAACAAATGTCTTTTCCGCTGATTACTTTGAAACAGTTCCCATACTTTTTAATCTGTGGATGAACTGCAGTGTAGCTACCACAAGGCTGACACTGAGGCCTCATTTCCAGCACACAGCAGCAGAAGAATGTTATGTTCCTGAAAGTTGCATCAGCCTGGGCTTAGAGGGACGAGTGTTTTGTTTGGTGTCCATTGGAGGCTGGGTTTGCTTATTGTTCACCAAGTGCTCCAGCAGGACAGACAGGATGTTGTCCGTTTTCATGTGCTTCGGTTAAGTCTGTTGATTGCTGTGGACAGTTGCTATGTTGCTTACGCAGTAAAACAGATTTAAACCTGATCTCTTTTCGTCAATGCTCTTATTATCCCAGTTTGGTGTAACATTATATGAGATAGGTAACATTATATGAGATAGGTAAATGTTCTTTCTAGTGCATTAACTGTGTGTGTTGTAGGTTAGATTGCCTTTGACTGTGGTCACACCCACAACCTTGTACAAACTAACTTGCGTTTTTTGCACCATTTTCACTTTGGAAATGGTATGAGATCTATTCCTATGCTAGTTGTCCTGCAGGATCCAAATTGCACCTCCCTGACAAGGTGTAACCAGGCTGAAAGTAGCCTGTGGTTGCTTGTTACTATTCAGAGGGGGGGCGAGGCCTGGCATTTCCTATTGGACCAAGACTCATGTGCATGCGATTGCTCCCTGTCGGGAGCGGCACAAGAAGGCCTGGAATGGAGCCTAAATAACTTTCAGCTGATGAAACTTTAGAAGGCTTTTTGCCCACCAACCTTGGTTGTTTTAATGCATAGTGGAGGTCACAAATATTCTTAGGCTTTGTCTCAAACAAGTGTCACTGTTTTCTCTTAAAGAGGTTCCAAAGAATGTATAAGTATGAAAGAATGTAGGGCTCATTATCCTTTGTGGTAGAGATATCCGCTTTTGCCTGTCAAATGCACCTCGGCCGCAAAGCTTCATGTATTCCCAAAGAGAGCTCAAGGGTTACTTTCAGTCTTCTCTTCACCCTCCGAGGCCACTGACCTAGAGCAGGACTGCACTCAAGTGAGGTTTGCTATGTCTTGAGAAGATTCTAGTTCTTCTTACCCCACTCTTCTTTCGAAAGACAGTTGATTGTGATATATGTATTTGCCAATATAAGGGGAAAATACTTTTGGAATCCATAAGAATGAAGTCTTTTTCACAATCAGACCCTCCTGCAAGCAAATCAAAGCAGCATGCTTAGGTTACTGCATTTGGGATTGTGGAATGTGGTGTGTGCAAGGTTTTGAAGTCAAAAAGCCAGGTAGTGATGGTGAATGTTCTAGTGGTAAATAAGTGTTCTGTTTTCAATTTAATTTTGTGCGTGTATCAATATATTTTGTTCTGTTCCTCTGCTCTAAAACATTGTTGAAATTACTTATTCTTTTCTCTTCAATGTTACAGAGTATCTGATGGATTGCCGAAAGTTTGTGGAAGTCAATGCATTGGGCTTAACTGTGGCTGCCCTGAGCAGTTATGACTTCAATATACGAGCAGCCGCTTATTACGTGCTGGGATCTTTTCACTCTCATTTGGACGGTCCTCGTTTTCGCGACAGGAGGCAGGTATGCAGATAGTGCCTGATGTGGCCCTAAACTAAAACATTTATTTACAGAGTGAATGTATTGAAAACAATCTGTCACATCTTCTCAACATAAACCTAGTTATACAGTGCATGTTTCTTAATCTCTTTTTCTATAAATAATCTTACTTTTATTTGCTTATTTTATATTTTTCAATGGCTTTGCTCTACCAGGTTAGGGCCAATGCACTTAACCTTTAAAAAAACTAAGACATATTACAATTACCAAGCATTTAGCACATACATATATCAAACAATGTCTTAAAACTATCAGTGGCAAATAAGAGAACTGTCGATAACCATGTGGGTGGGAAAGAATTTTGAGTTAACAAGCTAAGTGTAAAGTAGTTAAGATGGTGTGTAGTTACAGAGGTAAGCAGGGAAGATGAAAGGAAAAGTTGTAGCAGGAATTGGCAGAGAAGTTACCTGCTGTAGTTATGTTCTCCAGAGATTATGAAAAGAATGTGCTAGTAATAATTGACTTCAGGGGCCGCACATTTCTCTTTATATAATTTATTCTTGATTTATTTCAATAGTAAGACAGAACCTTTTCTGAAAATGATAAATAAAATAATTGTTATTATTGAGCTGCCAAAATGATGAATACTACCACATAACAGTGATGTGTTCATGATATTCAATAGAAGCTTATCAATTATTTGTCTATATGTTTCAGAATGACTGTGGATCGTAGTTCCTTCCCTCTCCACTTGGACCTAAGGTCTCATCCGAACATCCCCCTCAAGAGTATCTCTCACTTTGGCAATCTCTCACTCCCAATCTTTCTTGTTAGATTTCCTGGGTCGCACTCGGTTTGTTCCACTGGTCCCCCTTTCAATGTATTCCCATCTCCTAGTTTACATATGTCAGTTTATCATATCCCATTCATCCACAAACCACGGTATATAAAACTTTAGCCATGCACTGAGCATCAGTTCCTAAAGCACTTCACGCCAGAATGTCTTAACACAGGACACTCTCTCACAGAATGTATTATATTTACTTCACAGCCCACATCTGTGTCCTTCATCAGACCTATTATAAAAACTGTAAAGCATTTGTGATTGCTTCTATAAAGTGATTTAAAGGTACCAGTCCTAGTTTAGTGATGATGAGCACATATCTTGTGAATATCAGGGCTTCCCTGCGAAGCCATCTGCAGTGTTATAGGGTGTTTTCACATACATTTATTAGAGACAACTAGATCGTCTAACAAGAGGAATTCAAAATCTCATGAATTTTAGATTTTGACTTTGTCGTCCGTTTCTATCATACTTCTGCTTCTCTAGTTGAGAGTTCTATAGAACTCTTTCGTTATTTTCCTGAATTACCCTCCTTAACTGATTAACTACAGATGCTTGTAAAGCTGTACAACTGAGAACATCAAATTGTTTCTGGATCCCTGCAAAATATTTCACTCCCATCTTAATCTCCATGTCTCAGTCTCTTTTTCTCCATCACTTTTAGTAACTCTTCAACTTTTAGTTCCCCCTATAGTGAGGACCGCAGGGATAGCGGGAGATTCTTTACCATGGAATGATCCCCAGACATCCTACTGCATCCAGAAACATTTTGAGCAGTACCTGTGTGCTCTGGTTGGTGGTTTTGTTGGCCTCCACCTAGACGGTGGCTAAGTCGTACCCGCCAAAATTGACGTGCGCAGTGCCTGTATAGGAGTCAGCTTTGCGTGCTGACATCAGTTCTTATCTTTCTGCGCCAGTCAGCGCAGATCTGTATGGAGCTACTTTGTCACTTTTTGATTAACTTTTTCTAGACATTTTGTCAAACCCTTTCTGAGATATCTCCTGGTGTTCTAGGTATGTTCCCTCAAAAACCAGTAGGTTTCAAACCATGTGGTGTCTGTCAAAGGCAGATGTCTGTAACAGACTGTAACAGGTGTTTGGAGCAGGACCATGATGTCAAGGCCTGCAAGAACTGCAGTGCAATGCACCTGAAGGCGTTGCAGCCATGCTCCCTGAAGGTCCTCGATGCCTGATGTCAGACAACCCAATGACAATCAAGATGATCGTCTTATGGAAGGTTCCGGAACCACTGACTCGTCATGGTTGGAGTAAGTCCCACAAAAAGAAGCAGAACAAGAAGATTCCTTACCAATCTTACCCACTCTGCGAACGGATTTCTCAATGTAGGGCATTCTCATGAGGTCCTTAGTGCTTTGCACCAATACATAAGCAACCTTCGTGGCTCTGCGGTTCTGGCATACAAAGGTCACAAAAAGTTACTGAGGTAAGCATTCTGGGGTGGCGCGTATATAGGCACTGTGCACAGCGCTTCTGTTGTGGCTAACGCAGAGCCAAACCACGCTACCTACTGGTGCATAGAGGTACTGCTTGAAATGTTTTCAGGTCCTGTCTGACGTCTGGGAATATTCTACGGTAAGGAATATGCAGTTAGAGAGAGTTTCTAGCAGAGAAGGCATTACAGAAGGTAAGTAACTTGTTCTTCCAACCATACATTAAACTTGCCTGCTCTTTGCCAAAATCACTTTAATCCAACCCACTAGTAGGTCATAGTGTTGATTTTAGGAGTTTGCCTACGAATAGCAGATCTCCACATTGCTTACCACTGCTGCCTGTTTCTCTGTTCTTAACAGTGGGTCCTGCTTCCCCAAATGTATCCATTGATTGACTACTGCCAGTAGTGATGCCAATACCGTTTTTCTATGTCTGTCACGCCTTGACCTCCCTGTTACCGAGATAAAGAGATAAACATTTTGATTTGGAATCTTAATCCTGTCATTTTCTCATCTGAACAGACTTGTACTTTTTGAAGGGAGGTTCTCTGAGTTAAGTAAAATTACCTAGTATTGTTGCTTCACTCCCGTGTGAAGAACATATCTAGTGACTTAGTTCATTCATTCATTCAATAAACTTTATTTCGGTTCGTTTTAACCATCAAAGCACATAAAAAATACATTTTCATTGTTCTACAGTTCATTGATAATTATAAGTGTTAAAATGCATCATATGAAATCAGAAGGGAGAAGACAATTTGTTAAGACTATAAAAATTTTAATAATTTTAAAAGTTTAAAAAATGAAGATAACAATTGTTGATCCAATTAATTCTCAAGTCTCTGCAAATAAATACATAGGTGACCTTGTTAGATAAGTAATTTACTTCGGGTAAACCACATAGAAAACAAAAACGTAGTTATAGCGGACACTATCAGTGGATTAGTGTCAGACTTCAAAATCCTAAAGAAGGCTAGATAGTCCCTAATGCCCAAATTGTTGCATAGTTGTATTATCCACTTTCTTCGTATGAGTGAATAGGCTGGACAGAAAAGAGTAACATGCAAGATGGTTTCATTTTCAATTCTACAGCCAGGGCATAGATGTACAGAACCCCCCGTCCACCTGTCAGTCATAGAATAAAGGGGCAGTGTTCCAAATCTAAACTGTAAGTGCAGCTTCTTCGCTAAAGTAGGTTGGATTACGTCTATTTCTTGTTCAAAGCTGTATTTGGACTTATGGCTCAGGAAGGCACCAGTCAGGCTCGTTGATGGAACTGAACGAAGGGTCCTCCTGAGGTTAAAGTCCTTCACAGCACTGGACAATGTTTTCTTAGAAATAGTTGAGGATGTTGCCTCAGGGTTTGTCCATAAGCTTTCGTATCCAATTTGAGCAAGAGACTGTCTAACAAAACGTAGCCATTTAATTCTACCTGCTCCTGGGGAGGCTAGCACCACCTTTAATTCCTTTTTGTAACTTTCCAGTTCGGGGTTGCTCCACAGCCTCCTCCAATAGAGAAGGGGACGTGAGGCGATAACATCGGCAATGGGCCTAATATTCAGGTCTAGCCTAAGTGGGACTAATGGAGTACTTCTAGGCAAGGTTAGAATTTGCCTAATAAAGTTATTTTCTGTAGAGGTTAAATCAGTAGAAGGAACGTGTCCCCAAAGTTCCGCCCCGTAAAGGGAAGATGATCTTGCTTGAACTTTGAAGATTGGAGCACTAATAATTTTATAGGCACAGTTTTTTTGGACTTTTAAGATTCCCCCAGTTGTCTGTGTAAGTTTTAGATTGGCCTTAGCCATTCGTGACTTAGTATGAACCATCACTCTCTTATATCATGATAACTGGAGTTACTATAAATAACACCACTTTTGGGATTTTACTTTTCATTTAAATGTTTCTTGCCTCTCACTATTGGTTCATCAGAGGATGAACTCAATTCTTACTCTGAGTTGTGCCAGGGGGCCCCTGCTAGATTACCAAACCATTTCTGCTGGTACATACCTGGCTCCTGAGGTTTCAGGGCATACATTTGCCAGTAAAAGTATGCATAGCTATGCATTTCACAACTGTGCTCCCTAGTTTAGTTGTGCAGGTAGATCACTTTGATAACGGTGTGGTGGTGTGAATAAGGTGCATATAGTGTGTAATTGCAAACAATTTAAGGCTGTCTGACAATTCAGAAGGGTGGGGTTTGTTTCACCAAATATGTGTCAGGTTTTCAAGGAACCAACAACTACATTTTTATGATTTTTCTTCATTTTCATGAGGGTCCAAATTTTTGTTCACTGTTCTGGTTAGTGATCGGTTTGAGTTCATTTGTTCATTTCCTGTTTGCTGATTGGGACAGGTTAAGTTTCGAATGACTAGCTAGCTGCAACTACTGGTGGTATATCTTCCCATTACACACACAGCTAAAACTTCGATTCGGGGCATGTGAGCTGTAGATCACATGCTTGTGCATATATCGCCATCTAGTGTTGGGCCTGGATGTTTGCACTTTGTTTTTCTTCGAAGAAGTCTTTGCAGTCAAGACATAGGTGACTCCTACTTTCGGTGGTAGTGCGCATGGTCATCGACTCCATCTTCAGATTGTTTTTTCCGCCATCGGGTTCCGATGTTACTCGCTGCGCTTTGCTTCGACACCCATCCTGGGGTTTCCCTCGGTGTGTAGACGACTCAACTTCGACGATATTGTTTCTTATTGCTTACTCTATTCGTCGCGTATCATGTTTATTTAGAAAAAGCCCTCTTTCGATCGGAAAGCTTGTGGTAGGCCGTTGGGCCTTTCTGCCTCCATCTGACTTGCAGTTGATGGAACAAACCCCCTTTAACTGCCCTCGGTGCCACGCGAAATACCCGCGCACCGACTCACACGAAGTGTGTAACCTGTGTTTGTCACCAGAACACAAAGAACAGGACTGCGACGCGGGTAAGGCTTTCTGTTCCAAGAAAACACTTCACGCCCGTCGGGCTTCAACGACGCAACATGCAGAGCCAACGCACAGACAAAAGATGTGTCAACTGAATCATTAAATTTTCTTATATTTCCATCGACCCAATTTTTTTTTTTAAACTTCTTTGGTCAAGCTTGATAGTATTTGGCCATTAGTTTTTGAAATTGTTGGATAAGGGAATGCGCTGCATCTGTTATTGTATGACGCGACCGCTGTATCGTAATCATTAATTTCGGAAAAATTCAGTCCTATTGCAAATTATTTTAAAAGGCACTATACATGTTCTGTTGTTTTTTAGAGTTCACCTGGTGATTTTCACTGTTTTATAGAGCAAAGAAAGCATCGATAGATGGGATGTATTGTTTTTTTCCCCCTTCGATGGTATCTACATTTTCTGCGGGCAGCTGTAGTATCGTTAAATGTTAGCAGGCTCCGCGTTTATCCAAGACTGAAAACGCCATCATTTTGACACATCTTTTTATTTATTGCAGAAAATAGAATTGATTCACGTACCAACACATGTGCCGTGCCGTAGGACCCTATATGTACAGATAGTCCAAACGCTTGATCTATTCGAGAGAAATTATGCTCAAAGACGGTTTCCTGATGAAGGCAGCAGTGCCGAAACGCGCGTAGTCTCTATTCTGCCGCTAGCCATCATCATAAGTATCCGTTCTTGTTTTGTTTGTTTTTAGAATTATGAATGTAAAAGTGAAATGTAAATAATAAGTAAATGCATTTTAAGAGTTGAAATATTGCAACCATAATAGAAAAGAAACAAAAAATACTGAAAAGAGAATGAAATAGAATAAAAATAAAAATAAATATATATTTTTCCATATATCAATATGTGGGCTATCCATTACTGCACCTTAAAAGTTTAATGTGTTAAATGTATGTTTGCTATTGCTTTTTTCCCAAATTGTGTTTTTTCCCTACGTGTAGCAAACCTATTTGTTTAGTAGGGGTCCCCATTTTTTCCTATAAACCATCTGATCCAGTCTACATAAGAGGACAATTGCCCCTAGACTCATTAGTTTCTAAGGCATGCAAGAGGGCAAACTCCCAGACTACTGGAGACGCACCACCCACAGATAAAGAGTCAAAGCTCCTGGACGCTTCAGGGAAGAGACTAGCCTCCCAGGCTGCTAACTTCTAGCGCATATCTACCACACAAGCGCTACTATCCAGACATGACTGTGTGCATTGGGACGAAATGGAACAACTTATCCAATCTTTACCCCAAAAACATGAATCTAAAGCGCAAGACTTGGTATGTGAGGGGCAACTAATCTCCAACAATGAAATTAGGTGCTCCCTAGATGCAGCTGATACATCGGCCAGAGCGGTGAACACTAGTGTCCTTTTAAGAAGGCACGCCTGGTTACGTATATCAGGATTCAAACCGGAGGTTCATACCTCAATATTAAACACGCCATTCGATAAAGAACACCTATTTGGGCCTGTGGTAAATTCTTCACTTGAGAAGCTGAAGAAAGATACAGAAGTGGCTAAATCAATGGGAGCCCTTCAGTCTCAACAAGGCAGTTGTTTCTTTCGACGCTCATTTTATCGAGCAGGGTCCAAAACCATGTCCTTGGACTTCATCCACATATAAGGGCAATAACCAACCCTCTGGTTCTAAGACTTACTTCAGGGGTGGTTATAGAGGAAACAACTGCAAGGGCAGAGGTAGAGGTTCCAGCGCACGCATCTCCCCCTCTAATACTAACAGTGACTTGCCCACAGTTCCCTGACCACTTAACACCCTTGGGGGAAAGACTGTCACAATTTCTACCAAAGTGGCAGTCAATAACAACAGACAAGTGGGTTCTCCAAATTATCCATTCTGGTTACTACCTGGAGCCATCAACACTCTCCAAACAGGGCGACTGACGCTGGATGCTGGGGATCACGGTTCGATCCCCGGCTCCGGCAGCAGGGGTCTGCCCAGCACCATACGACTCTGGGCAATAGCTCGCTTAATCTTCCCAACGGCCCCCAGCGCTGACATACCCCTTCGGGGGTGATACGTGTGCTATACAAGTACTGGATTTACACAAACTTTCACTGGATCACCTACACCTCCTCAAACGAGGTACAATCCCTTATAGGAAAAGGAGCCATAGAGCCTGTACCACCAAAACATCAAGGGTCGGGCGTGTATTCCTTTTACTTCCTAATTCTAAAAAAGGGACGGCTCTCTCAGACCAATATTAGATCTCAAAGAACGACATTTTTGCATACAATCAGACCATTTCCACATGGTAACACTTCAAGGGGTACTACCTCTTTTGCAAAAAGAGAACTTTCTGTCTACTCCGAACTTAAAGGACCCATACTCACCACAAATTACTCAGGTTTGTGGTAGCAGGTCAACATTACCAACTCAAGGTACCGCCATTTGGACTCATCACTGCCCCCAGAGTCTTCACAAAGTGTCTGGCAGTAGTAGCTGCTCATATAAGAAGACAAAGCATTCATGTCTTCCCATTCCTGGACAATTGGCTCATCAAAGACGGCACATATGTACAGTGCCGCAAGCACACTTCTGTAACCATTCATTTACTTCACTAACTGGGGTTAGTGTGTTAAAATCATATCTTCAGCCAGTCAAAACTCAGAACTACCTAGGAGCCAACTTAGATACACAAAGGGCTCTGGCGTTTCCCAACGCAGACAGAATTTGAAACATGCAGGCGTTGATTCTCCAGTTTCAAGCCAATCAGTCACTTCCAGCAAGTTTTTATGCAGCTGTTGGGAATGATGGCGTCTTGCATCATGATCGTTCCCCATACCAGGTTGCACATGTGTCTACTTCAAGAATGCTTAGCCAGTCAGTGGAACCAGTCACGAGGTCTATTAACCGATCTAGTGTTGGTAAGCTGCCGTGCTCCTCGCTCTCTGCAGTTGTTGAACACACAAAATTTGTCAAAAGGATGGCTGTTCATAGACCCGGTTCCACAGATAATATTAACAGCGGACGCGTCACTAACTGGCTTTGGAGCTCATCTCCAACAACACACAGTGCAAGGTCTGTGGACCCAACAGCAAAGGTTGCTCCACAACAATCATTTGGAGCTAATGGCAATCCTTCTAGCTCTCAAAGCCTTTCAAGATCACCTGTCTGGCAAAACTGTCTGCTTTCGAACTGACCACATGACAGCTACGTATTACATACAGAAACAGGGGGACACACACACTCTCCAACTGTCCCGTTTAGCCCAACACATCTGGAAGTGGGTTATTCACCACAATATGTATCTCCTAGCGGAACTCCTCCCAGGAGTCAACAATCAGATTGCGGACCTCCTCAGCAGGCCGAGGTGTCAAATACACAAATGGGAACTTCACCCTCAAGTTCTCCACCCTTACTTTCAAGCTTGGGGAGTCCCTCACATAGACCTGTTTGCAGAACGCAAAATGCCAAAAATTCGTCTCCAGGTATCCACACCCGTTATCCAAAGGCAACGCTCTATGGATTTACTGGTCAGGGATATTTGCTTACGCTTTTCCACCTCTCCCACTCATTCCATTAGTGGTTCAGAAACGTAGGCAGACCTCTCTCACACTAATCCTAGTAGCTCCAAAATGGGCACATCAACCCTGGTTCACAACCCTGTTGGAACTCTCAATGGTACCACATCAGAAATTACATTTAACTCATAGTCTCTTAACACAGAGCCATGGAAAAATCAAACAACCAGATCCCGAACAATGAACCTCCTGATCTGGCTCCTGAAGTCATAGAGTTTGGTTATCTGAGCCTTCCACCCGACTGTATGAACATTATTAAAGAGGCCAGAAGGCCTACCACAAGAGCCTGTTACGCAGCTAAATGGAAACGATTTGTGATCTATTGCAATACCAATAAGATCAACCTTCTTGATGCTTCCATACAACACATTATCTTCTACCTCTTACATTTGTCGCAGTCATCATTGGCATATTCATCCATCAGACTGCATTTCGCTGCAATTGCAGCCTATCTTCAAAATAGACAACATGTATCCTTCTTTAGGGTGTCTTTAAATAACACATTTATGGAAGGACTAAAAAGTTATACCATCAAGTATTCCACCTGCCCCAGTCTGGGATCTTAATATAGCCCTCACAAGGTTAATGGGCCCACCATTTGAACCCATGCACAAATGTGAACTACAATTCCTTACTTGGAAAACAGCTTTCCTCATTGCAATCACTCCATTAAGGAGAGTGGGTGAACTTCAGACACTAAGCATAGAACAACCTTTTTTCCAGCTACACAAAGATAAAGTGGTTCTTGGTTCCAAACCCAAATTCCTACCTAAGGTAGTATCTGCATTTCACATAATTTTTTCCCCCCTCAACCAGACTCGGTTGCAGAACGAGCTCTACACACATTGGATGCTAGTAGAGCACTTTTGTATTACGCTGAAAGAACTAAATCTTTTTGTAAGACCAAACATCTCTTTGTTGCTTTTGCACCACCTCACAAGGGCAATCGTATATCCAAATCAGGTATTGCTAGGTGGATTGTTAAATGCATTCAAATTTGCTATGCACGAGTCAAAAGGACTCGAACGATACCCCTCTTGAGCACATTCCACTTGTAAGCTAGGGGCTACTATGGCTTTCTTAAGGAACATCCCTATTACTGACATCTGCAAAGCTGCAACATGGTCCACACCACACACTTTCACCAAGCATTATTGTGTAGATGTGTTAGCCAGACAACAAGCTAATATGGTCCAAGCAGTATTTAGAATGCTGTTTCAGTCCACTCCATGAGCTACACGATAGCCACTGCTTGGGAGCGACGGCTGTACAGTCTATGCACAAGCATGTGATCTACAGCTCACATGCCTCGAAGGGAAAATGCTACTTACCCAGTATGCATCTGTTGTTGGCATGTAGAGCTGTAAAATTTCATGCGCCCACCCATCTCGCCGGGTACCTGTAGCTGCTGTAGTTCTTTTGTTACTATTCATACATACACATGGTCATCTCTATTCTTTACTACTACTTCATTCTCTCACCCTCTGCGGAAAAACAATCAGAAGATGGAGGTGATGACCATGTGCACTATCACCGAAAGGAGGAGTCACCTACCTCGTGACTACAAACACTTCTTTGAAGAAAAACAAAGTGCAAACATCCGGGCCCAACACTAGATGGCGATATATCCACAAGCATGAGCTTCTACAGCTCTACATGCCAAGAACAGATGCATACTGGGTAAGTAGCATTTTCCTTTATTGCAAAAGGTAGAGTGAGCTTTCTGCTTTTTTGAGTTCACCATTCTCCTAGCTCTATATCATACTCCTCTTCGCACAAATCAAGGCAGATGACAAATTGTACTTTCTGAAAACATAAATCCACATAGTTACAAACGCGTAGATAGGTCTTATAAGGGTCACGCAGTGAGTACATTATTTCCTATTACCTTATTCTTTATCTAGCAGCCCGTCCTGACGTTGTCCGGGTATGAAATAGAATGTTTGCAATGTGTGTAATAGGCAAGGGAAATTTATTTTAAAATCTCGCGGTAGACAACATTTTTAGCATGAAGTTTCACAATAGTTAGGCATGTGTGTGCAGATACTGTGTGTACCTCGGAGTAAGAAGTGTTAGCAGATGTCTCTAGTGTGTATGTACTCCACTTCCGTAGGTAAGCTTGTGTGAAAGTGCATTCAGTTGTAAATTTCGTGTCCCTGCAGGCACGCTGAATTGCGTCATCCCCCGCCTGAGGCCCGGCTCCAGTTTTGTTTGATTTTGTTTTTGTGGTGTAAAGTCGTTGATGCAGAGAGTTGAGTGGGTGACAGCGCGCGCTGGAGACGCTGCGCGTGTGGGAAAGTGCAGTCAGTTCAAAGGTTGGTGTCCCAGCAGACGCGCTTAGTCGCCTCATCCGCTGCCTGAGCCCGGCTCCAGCCCTGGTTGATGTTGTGCGCCTGGTGTCAATTCGTTTATGCAGAGAGTTGAGTGTGTGACAGCGCGCAGGATACTGTGCAGTTATTGTCCCCGCAGGCACGATCAGTCGCGTCTGCCCCCGCCTAAGCCCCGGCAATTGCTGCGCCCATTGGCCACGACCCTTGCTTCCGCGCAATTGCCGCACCCATTGGCCTTGGCCACGCTCCCGGCCCAACGCACACGTTTGTTTTCCACACGCCCTCAAGGCATGTTTCTTTTTTTAGGGATGTGCCGCGCGAATGTTGCCGTTTGTCGCACCCATTGGCCACACCCCTTTGTGCCGCGCAATTGCAATTGCCGCACCCATTGGCCTTGTTCATGCCCCAAGCACAAGCCCCCAGCACAATGCACACGTTTAAGGAACAAGAGACTACTTTGCCGGTAAGGTTCTTTTACGTTTCTTATGTATATGGTTGGCAGCTGTATAGCCTATGTCCATCTGCTGCAACTGTCCTTTCCAATACTGTATTGGGTGTTGTGATTGGTGCTGTGGTTCCTGAGATTACCCGCCTCAAAGGTTTGAGCTCTCTCTTTATTTTATTAGTATAGATAGCCTAGGCCTCCCAGAACATCTCTTCTTTTTGGGGTTTTTGGTTTTAAAGTCTACAGGCTGGGAACATGAGTATTGAATTCTGATGTGCAAGTAAAACAGTGTGCTTGATTGTTCTTCGATGGTGAACTCATTAGGTCGTGCCTAGGCAGCACGCATGCGCTGTCTTTTAGACATGCGATATTCACTCTGTGGACTTTGACCAAGCCCATTGATTTTTATTCGTTCTTTCGCATGCTGTTCTGAAATGCTGGCTTTTCTCTGGTGCATTTGTTGTATTTGTCTCTTCTTCTGGTACTTGGTTCACTCCCATTGTTCTGCCCCTGTTACATGTACTTGTTCCATCCGTCTAGTTAGCCTGCTTTCGGTGCACTATTTTACTTATTCTTCGGCCCACAGCGCTGCTCCCAGTTCACTTATTTATTTATTTATTTATTTATTTAGTTATTTGAGGTTTTATATAGCTCTAGCTAAACCCGGGGGTATCAGAGTGCTTTCCATGTTCTGTATTAGGGCAATAGCGTTGGAGACTTAATCTCCCCTTGCCGTTCCCCCAATACCACCTCCCGCAGCTTGTAATGTGCAGTGTCCTTGTTCTGTAATCGTGCCACCTCAAGCCTGTCGCTACTTGTACAATGGTTCTCCTAGCGTCTTTTAATTTGGGTATGCACACTCTATATTTGTGTGGGCGATGGCCCCCTCCAGCCCATTCATGCCTGTGTTGTTGCTCATATCCAGGATATCCCTCCCACCCTCCATTGTCTGGGTGCTTGTTCTTCCTGTCTCCGTCAGAGTAGGAGTTCCCCCGTTCAGGCTGATGCCATCGCCCAGGCCACCTACCTCCTGCCACCAACCCCCTGTTTTCCATCTGGTGGGTTCCATCAACTCTTGTTTAGACGCAGACACTGATAATCATAGTCCATGCGGACACCATTTTCTAGCACGTTTCATCTGGGGGGTTGGGAGTTGCAACATACGGTATATTTCAAAATGAATTGGGTGATAGGATTTAAGAAGACTTTGAAACAAAAGCGTATACATTTTAGTAATCTACTTTGCCGCATATAAGACACTGAGTGCCAGAGGGGTACTTGCGCCGTTGATATTGCTTCGATGTCTGCCCATAACCTGCCCCAATTCCAAGAAACATGTGTGGGAAGTCAAGCATTTTACATATAGCGTTGAGCCGCTGCTTTCCCCTCCGTAGGTTAGTAAAATTTTGCATATTTTCAAACAGTTGTTTTACTGTAAATTTTTTATACTAGCATGAGAGTGGTGAGATAGGGACATACTCCAGAGCCCCCTTGTCTCCCAGCGTACCTGTTTCTTCTTTTAATCTCTTCCACACGCATAGCTGCCAAGCTTATTTATATACACCGGATGTCTAAGTTTGTTTTCTATTTAAAATGTCCACAGTAGTCACTGACCATTAAACTTCCCAAGTAGGACACCCCCAAGTGTCTTTGCACAGAAGGATGAGTATGCTACTTTCAAATTGGCCCATCTGTACCAGTGGGTTCAATGTGTACACCTCAGTTGTTTTGTGTGCAGAGTTGTGCTGTTGCACGCTGTGAGCATGCAGGATGGCAGCCTTGGGATCCGAAAGTGAAGTTTATATTGACGGTGAGTGGAGAGGTGTCTCATAACTACATGCTTGTCTGATTAACAGACTAATCATGGGGACACAGCAGAATGGCTGTTCTCTCAAGAAGATCCTGCAGCAACCAAGAAGTCTGGGACAACCGCTGTAGTTATTACTCCATATCACATGCTTTTATTGTGGAGTGGCCTGCTGAAAGTGTCCTCCTATGTCTTTCTTAGGGAGAACATCCTCTTATTGCATCCTTCAACAGACTCTAAAAGATGCTGGATGAGTTATAGATCACCATGCTTGCAGTGAAATCTGGTGTTGCAGTTGTTGAGGTGGCCATAGAGACACTAGAATCCAGAGTTGGGATTCTCGACTCTCCATTTTCAATTCAGAAGGAGATTAATAGTTCAGCAACTGACTGTGATATGTCTTTTATTGTGGCAGTTGAGGGAAGACTGGCAAACCTCCCAGTCTAAGCACAGCAAATATTGAATTGTGGGGCTCGTGGGCAGAGGGATGATTAAAAATTAGGAGATCTGTTAAATCTTTCCTGAGGATTGCTTAGGGACTCATTGACACCCACTGCCTATGAGCTTAAAATTGGCGACCAGGTTATCTTGGGGAGAAATTGAGCTGCTGTTGATTTTTCGGGATGTTTCTCACACAACAGAGTCCTACATTGGGCTACAAAACAAGAGAGTGACTCTTATGTTTTTCCCATGTGTGCTCTGCTAAGCTGCTAGACTGAGGAACAAGCAATACATCAGGAGGGGAGTTCGTTGACTGTGAGGACCAAGCAATTGTATTCAATCTTGTTTCTTGGGCAACAGAACATCAATGTTAAAAAGGTTGAGGAAGCCACCTTTACATGAACTTGGTTACAAAGAGTTTTTTCCTGCTGTTTGACGTTGTTAAACTATTTAGCTGTGCATTGATTGTTTTATTGCTTTGATGGCATGTCCATCAGTTCCCACCTTCTAACACAATCAAGCGCTAGTCCCTGGTGTCTTTTTGATACCTCTGTGTTTCTGTTTAAGCAAGGTAACTGTGCTTTTAAATTGTTATTATGTCCCTAAGAAAACCACTGGAAAGTCTGTTTCCCTTTCACAGAGTCTGAACCATGGTAAGATGTTGTTCTTGTGAATCTTGGCCTCTGCATAATTATGTGTAGGTGTTTGTTCGTGGCGCATGAGTCTTCAATATGGTCTTGTAGTATTAAATATTCTTACAAACAATGCCAATAAAACAAAGGTTTTAAAATGTTTTTACTTTAAACTAATTTTGTTTTAAATACCCTTTAAGCTCATCCAAAGATGTATTTACTACAGTTAAACATGCCTGTTATCTTGGCAAAACATTTTCTCCTGCCTTGTATCCTAAAGCAGTTTTTTTTACATTAGAAGAAAACCAGAGATCCCTGTGTGTAATTCTTAATTATGATAATGGCTCAGGATTTTCTTTTTCTGCTTTATTTCATAGCTGCTTTATCTCATGGATGTGTTCAAAAATGGCATCAGACGGCAGAATCTTAGACTGGCTTTCCCGTTAACACTCTATGTTGCAAAGGTGGCCCAGCAGTGCTTGAACCCAGGTTAAGTATCAGATTTTACTTGTTTATATTCTGTTTTGTAGCTTAACTGGATTTAATGGCTACTCATTTCTGATGAATACTTCTAACCACAAATTCCTCACCTTCAGAATACCACCATTCTCCAGACTGGATTCGAAAGGTTCAAATAGAATAGCTCCTGCACGGTGGTAGATGGTCATTGCGATGCCACATTGATTTTGTACGGGTCCAGGGTCACACGGGGTGCAGAATACAAAACCACGGGATCTATTAGTGTTTAGGTATTTTATTGAGGCTTTAGCAGTAAGCCAAAAGAAAGAAAAAGAAAAGAAACAACAAGATCTTTGGGGATTGGTAGGCTGGTCTCTAGTCTTCCTCGTCGTGCAGTATGGGTCAAGCGGTCTGTGGTCCTGCTTGGTCTTAGGTTTTGGGTTCCCGGGTCTCTGGGCCTCAGAAGGGAAAAACAAGAGGGTGCAAGGGTCGGGATCAGTAAACGTCTTATGGCTTCAGTAAGTGCTACCTTCACCAGTCAATGTGGGGGGGGGGGGTGTTTGTGAAGAATATAAAAAAAATACGACAGGCCGCTCAAGTGCCCTACCTCCCGCCTCCCCACACATCCCACCAAAACGCCCCTTGCCTGTAGCCATGGCCCATTCCTTGGACCGCGGCGTATGGACCCCGGGACGTCTCCTCCTGTCGGCCCACCGGGTTTGTGAGTGGTGTACAGAACGTTCTCCTGGCTCCGGTGTTCTCTTGCCGCGTCCGCTGCTTGGCTCCTCTCTCTCTCTTCCGCCGGTCCTGCTCGGCTCCCCTCTCTCTCCTCCGCCGGTCCTGCTCGGCTCCCTGCTCTCTCCTCCGCTGGTCCTGCTCGGCTCCCCGCTCTCTCCTCTTCTGGTCCTGCTCGGCTCCCCGCTCTCTCCTCCGCCGGTCCTTCGCCGTCAGCTACTCCTTCTCCACGCGTTACTCGTCCTTCTTCTCTCCGTCGGTTCTCCTCTCCGCCCTCCAGGTGCTCGGCTCTCCTGCCTCCAACGCTGCACACCGTCCGTTCCTCCTTCAGTCCTCATATCCCCCCTATTTCCGCAGTCAGGCGTGTCTCCGCCCCCTCCAGTGGTCCGGAGACTACAGCGCTGGCGTGTTCCGGGTCTTCCTGTGGTGGCAAGGCAGAAGTACACCTCCGAGCCACACCACGGGTCCCGTCCTGCTCCTCCTCACATATCTCCCCCCGTAAGAACGGACGGGGTGGCCAATCGGGACAAGGATGCCAGGACAGATAGTCCGCACAGATCTGCCTGGAACCAGGGATATGCAGTGTCTGAAAAGAGAAAGGTTGTAGGGACATAAACCACCGGAGGATACGTTGGTTAGTGTCCTTGCTCCATGCCAGCCAGGTCAAAGGGGCATGATCTGTTAACAGAAAAAAGGAACGACCCAAGAGATAGTATTGCAAGGCTTCTATCGCCCACTTGATCGCCAGGCATTGCTTTTCGATGGCGGAGTAGTGGACCTCCCTAGGGAGCAGTTTCCTGCTTATGTACAGGATGGGTACCAACTCTCCGTCCACGTTAGGCTGTTGTAAAACTGCTCCCAGGCCTAATCCAGACGCGTCAGTCTGCAGGACGAAGGTCTTTAGGAAGTTAGGGCATTGTAAGATGGGTGCCCTACATATGGCGGCTTTGAGTGCCTGAAAGCTGTTTTCTTGTTGTATCCCCCATGTACTGATCTGTGTTGGTCGAGCATTGGCTAGGAGGTCTGTAAGAGGGCTGGCTCGGGTGGAAAAGTGCGGGATAAAGCGTCTGTAGTAGCCTGTGAACCCTAGAAAGTATCTAACGTCTTTTATCTTCTTGGGGGAAGGGATCGCCTTGACTGCCTCTATCTTGCTTATTTGTGGTTTGATGTGTCCTCCCTGTAACAGTGTATCCTAGATAGTGTACAGAGTCTGTGGCTAACAGTGATTTTTTTGGGTTGATCTGAGCCATGCTTCTTGGATCGCTTTAAACACTAGAAACAGATGTTTTAGATAGGCTTCCCAAGTAGGACTAAACACCACGATGTCATCTATGTATGCAGCTGCGTAGTCCCTATGGGGCTGTAGGAGTCGATCCATGAGCCTTTGAAAGGTTGCGGGGGCTCCGTGCAACTCAAAGGGAAGCACGCAAAAGTGATAGAGCCCCGAGGGAGTGGAAAAGGCCGTCTTTTCTTTTGCTTGCGTTGAAAGGGGGATCTGCCAATACCCTTTCGTAAGGTCAATGGTCGTCATATAGGTGGCATTTCCCAGTCTTTCTAGCATCTCATCGACCCGTTGCATTGGGTGAGAGTCGAACTTTGTAACATTGTTCACTTGTCGGAAATCAATACAAAAGCGTAGGCTTCCGTCCGGTTTTGGCACCAGTACTATGGGTGAGCACCAGTTGCTTGTAGAGGGCTCTATGATGTGAGCCTGCAGCATAGCGGACACCTCTATTTCCACAGCATCTCTCCTGGCCTCAGGAATGCGGTACGGTTTCTGTTTGACGATGGTATTGTTCAAGACCACAATATCGTGTTGTACCAACGTAGTCAAACCGGGGTCAGAAGAAAAAAGACCAGGAAAGTGGGCGAGGGTGACTTTTACCTGGGCTCACTGTGTGGATGTGATGATGTTGCCTATTGCAGCTTCCTCTGTTTGTGGTGGTGTGGTGGTGTAGTGGGGATGTTTAATGGTCTCTGGGTGTTTACCAGAAGGGCGGATTGTCCCTCTCCCATAGTCTCAGGGGGTTCCACCCACTTCTTTAAGTGGTTGATGTGATAGATTTGTTCCCCCCCTGGATGTAGGGGTTGGAGTACACTATAAGTGACAGGGGATACCTTTTTTTCTACGACGTAGGGTCCTTGCCATTTGGACAACAACTTGTTGTCGGTGGTGGGAAGGAGTAGAAGTACCTTGTCTCCGGGTTGGAACGTTCTCACCTGACAACCACGATCATCATAGCGTTTTTGAGAGGCTTGATCGGTCTCCAAATGTTCATTGACCAAACCCCATATGTGGATGATGGCGGCCTTTAAATCTGCTGTGTATTGTTGGAGGGGTTTTCCCTCCTCTTCTTCCTCTTCTCACTGCTTTGCAGCCATATCTAGTAGAGTCCGGCGTTTTCTACCGAAGAGGACCTCGAACGGGGGGAGTAGCCTGTGGACTTTTGCTCATGTGTTCTTATGGCAAACATTATGAGAGGCAGTTGTTGGTCCCAGTCCCTTCCTGTGTCAGAGATGACCTTGCGGAGCATATTCTTGATGATTTTATTGTAACGCTCCACAGGCCATCTGTCTGGGGGTGGTACACGGAGGTCCGTATCCGTTGGATACCCAGGATCCCGCACACCTGGGCCATCTGGCGAGACATGAATGGGGTCCCCTGGTCCGTGAGAATCTCTTCGGGAAACCCCACCCGGGTGAATAAGGTGACCATGGCTCTGGCTATCACTGGGGTTGTCATTGATTTCATGGGAAAAGCTTCTGGATACCGACTAGCATAATCCACAACCACTAACAGATATTTATGGCCTTTGGATGAGGGAGTGAGTGGTCCCACTAAGTCCATTCCTACGCGCTTGAAGGGTATATCTATTATGGGTAGAGGATACAACAGGCCCTTTTTATCCCCGTGGGATTAGAGATTTGACACCGCACACATGCAGCACAATATCTTGCCACGTCCTTATAAACACCAGGCCAGTAGAACGTACCTAACAAATATGTGAGAGTCTGTTCTTTCCCATAATGCCCCCTTTCCCCCCCCCCCCGGTTTGGTTGTGGGCCAGCTGTAACACATGGTCACGGAAGGACAGGGGAACAAGGAGCTGGGTTGTGACGGCGTCTTCCCTTTTTGTGGCTCTGTACAATAAACCCCGTTTCTCATAAAAGTAAGGTCCTACCTTGTCGGGCTCCTGTTCTTGCACTTGTTCCCAGGCATGTCGAAGGGTGTTGTCGTCCCTCTGGGCTACCCGAAAGCTGTTTGGGGAGGTTTCCACCATGTCTGTAAGGCTCACAGGAAAAACATGAGATTGTCGTGCTGCTTGGGTGTACAGGGTTCTGGCTTTTCGCTCTTACTTTTCCGATCTTTCCCCACTACCCCCTCCACCTCGCTTTTTATTAAAAGGGGCGTCTCACCACCAGGTCGCTGAATTATTTTTTGTTTCATCGATATATTGGTCAAACCAGGAATGATCTGTCCCGATAATGACGGCTTCCGGTAAAGAGAGTATCACACCTACTTTGCGCAACTGGGGATCGTTGGAGACGACCAGTAGTGCTTCCGCTACAGGGTACCCTACGGTGTCACCATGGACACAGGTAACATGCACTATCTCGTTGTCTCGTAATTGTTGAGGATTAACCAAAGATTTATCTATGACGGACACATGACAACCTGTGTCCAGTAGTGCTTGTTTTTTTTCCGTTCAGTAATACCTCCCTTTTATACTGGTGATGACCCTTGCCTGTCAGATATATACGTCCCTTGGAATATCCTATGTCCATTGGCTCGGCTGGTGGGGTTCTATGAGGGCACTGTCGGGCTATGTGGCCCCATTCCTAACAGTGATAGCACTGGGGCCCTTGTAGGCTGGGACCAGGGACGGGGGACATAGGCCTAAAGGGGATGCGTGAGAGAAAGGGGGCTCGGGTCTGCTTGGATGTCTGGGGTTGGCCTGTCTTGGGAAGGAGGTAGATGTTCGGGTAATCCCTGCTCGGAACTCGGGGGCCCTATGATATGCACAAGCTAGGTCTACTGCTGTAGTGGGTGTGAGGTGGGGATGCTGTTTGACCCATGAGCGGGTAGTGGGTGGTAAGGCGTCCAGAAATTGTTCTCGGTACACTTTGACAGTCAGTTCATCAAGGGTGGACTCGTGAGGGGTCAGCCAACATGTACCTAGATCCTGAATCCGGTAATACAGGGCTCGGGGGTAGTCCCGGGGGTTCAATTTTTCCTTTCGGAACTTGGCCCTGTAGTATTCCTGATCGCATCCGAGTCTTTCAAGTATGGCTTTCTTTATTTCATCATATTGCGTTCTGCCTGCGGGATTTGCGGTCTGGTAGGCAGCCTGTAGTTCACCGGATAACAGGGGAGCAATATACTGACTCCATCTTTCTCTGGGCCATACTGCCTAAGTGGCGACTCGCTCAAAGTTAGTGAAAAAATAGTCCGGATCATCTTCTTCTTGGAACTTTTGTAATTCAGAGCTAGGTACATTAGGGTGAATACGGGTATTATCCGTGAGACGCAGAATGGCGGTATCTTGTATTTGCTGATTTGAGGTAAGGAGAGTGGCCTGTTCTTTCAGGGCACCCTGCAAAGCCTCCCTCTCTGTTTTCGCAGTTTGCATCTGTTGTTCGAATATTATCTGGAGATGCCTTTGGCCTTCTGCCAATTGGGAGATGACATTCTCCACCGGGATAGGCACGGGCTGTGACATGTCGCCACAGATTTGATCCCACTTCTGACACCAAAATGTACGGGTCCAGGGTCACACGGGGTGCAGAATACAAAACCACGGGATCTATTCGTGTTTAGGTATTTTATTGAGGCTTTAGCAGTAAGCCGAAAGAAAGAAAAAGAAAAGAAACAACAAGATCTTTGGGGATTGGTAGGCTGGTCTCTAGTCTTCTTCGTCGTGCAGTATGGGTCAAGCGGTCTGTGGTCCTGCTTGGTCTTAGGTTTTGGGTTCCTGGGTCTCTGGGCCTCAGAAGGGAAAAACAAGAGGGTGCAAGGGTCGGGATCAGTAAACGTCTTATGGCTTCAGTAAGTGCTACCTTCACCAGTCAATGTGGTGGGGGAGTTTGTGAAGAATATTAAAAACATACGACACGACGCTCAAGTGCCCTACCTCCCGCCTCCCCACACACCCCACGAAAATGCCCCTTGCAAAGGCACTTGCTTGTAGCCACGGCACGTTCCTTGGACCGCGGTGTATGGACCTGGGGCGTCTCCTCCTCCTGTCGGCCCACCGGGTTTGTGAGTGGTGTACAGAACGCTCTCCTGGCTCCGGTGTTGTCTCACCGCATCCGCTGCTCGGCTCCCCTCTCTCTCTCCTCCGCCGATGCTGCTCGGCTCCCCTCTCTCTCCTCCGCCGGTCCTGTTCGGTTCCCCGCTCTCTCCTCCGCTGGTCCTGCTCGGCTTCCCGCTCTCTCCTCCGCTGGTCCTGCTCGGCTCCCCGCTCTCTCCTCCACTGGTCCTTCGCCGTCCGCTACTCCTTCTCCACGCGTTACTCGTCCTTCTTCTCTCCCTCGGTTCTCCTCTCCGCCCTCCAGGTGCTCAGCTCTCCTGCCTCCAACGCTGCACACCGTCCGTTTTTCCTTCAGTCCTCTTATCCCCCTTATTTCCGCAGTCAGGCGTGTCTCCGCCCCCTCCAGTCGTCCAGAGACTAAAGCGCTGGCGTGTTCCGGGTCTTCCTGTGGGGGCAAGGCGGAAGTACACCTCTGGTCCACACCACGGGTCCCGTCCTGATCCTCCTCACAGACTTCTTTCTGCCCAGGAAGTTACAATGCTGCTGTATATAAGCACTACCGCAGAATGTTGATTAACATTGTTTTAATACCTGTGGACACAGATCCGAAGCTCGCTTGCTCCCACTTTTTCCTTGTCAGTTGATGGCTTTTTTCTTCGAAAGATGTTCTTTTTTCCTAAAACTACAGGGTTCAAACTTTATGGAAACTGTTGCAAACAGCTGTCTGTGACAGACCACTATGAGGTATGGCTCTGGTGTTTGGGTTTAGGGCACAACTCCAATTCCAGCGAGGAGTGTGCTTTTATGCATATGCAGGTAATCAGGGAAAGCAAAGCTGTATGTCGTCCAACTTCAAAAGAAGTCATAGACGTTCCGCTCAAAGTCAAGGGCATGGACCAATTCCCGCTCTCTGAGACATTCCAGCATCGTCTAAGTTACAGTTCAAGTCTTCCGGTAAGTGCCTCTCGGCCTCGCATCCAGTCCTCCGCTGAGGAACAAATTCTGCAGCTGATCCTGATGCTGTCAGTTCAATTGGCGACATGGAAACAGATTGAGGACTATAACGTGGCCATGTTGTGAATCCTTGATACTATTCCGGCTCCCTTCTGTACACCTTCGGGCCCCAAGGAGGCCTCCAGTCAGAGTACTGCAGCCAGTTCCACCCTTAGCAACCTTCTGAGCCTCCTACTCTCGTCTCAGGTTCTGCTCCGACGCGGGAGCAGACTTCCAGTCTAGCACCAAAGTCCACACTGGTCCCTTTGATGCCAGTGTGGAGGAAGATCTTGTCCCAATGGTTCTTTCCTTCTACAAGTGAAACTCGCCTCGACCCGACTAAGGTCTCATCCCAAAGCTGCACCGATGTACCTGGTCCCAGTTCAGTCAGAATCCGACAGAAGCATGCCCTTACCTAGGAGCCTCCCCCGAGCACTCTTACAACCTTGCGGTTCCAATTCTGATCAGAATCCAACTGCTGTAAAATATGACAATGCTGTTGATAGGTATTATTTCGCTCCAAATTATAATGAAAACAATCTCTGATGCAGCACCCTATTCCAGAACGCCTGGTAGTTCAAGCAAGGTGTACCCCAGTTCATTCCCAACACCCACCCTTTCAGAAAGTGGGTCAAAGAGAATGGAAGTATTTGGGAAACTGATGTTTTTATCAGCCAGCCTAGTCCTCCGTCCAGTAAACGCCAGCTGGTTGCCCAGGAGATATTGCCTTGTGGTTCCAACTCTGTTCAGAGTCAAACTGCTGTAAGATATGGCAAAAGAGATGATAGGTATTATTTCACTCCAAACTATGATGAAGACAATCTCTATAAGGATTTGCAGGAGACCAATGGGTTGGACACTCCTTGGAAACATGGGTTTTGTTCTCCATCTGGACCATTTGCGTAATAGTGTGCTTCTATTGCTCTGGTGGTAAGACGTGCAGCAGTGGTCATAGTGTTACAGCTTCCACACATAGAAGTTAAGACCAGTGTGTTAACATAAGTTTTGCAACCTGGACAGACTTCCTCTGACCCTTTACTGCCATTCAGTGACGTTCTGAGTGATATATTAATGGGCACATGGGCTATGTGTTGTTCCTGTCCACTAGTGACCAGGCCCAAGCAAGGTGAGCTCCTGTTAATTCCCAATACCCACCTCCCTCGGACAGGATCAAGGAGAATGGAAGCTTTCGGGAAACTGATGTTTTTATCAGCCAGCCTAGTCCTCTGGCCAGTCAACGCCAGCTTGTTGCTCAGGAGATATTCCCACACTTGTAGGACATAGTTAGCGAGCTCTTACCAGAATTCCCTGAGGTATTTCTGGTCAAGCCATCCAGAATGTTGAGGACATTATCCATTCTGGACTAGACATTATCGACGGCTGAGACCGAGCAGTTGACACTGGTGTGGTGTTTCGGTGTCAGGTATGGTTGAGATCCACAGGCTTCCGCGGGGACGTGCTATCCTCACTGATGGATATGCCATTTGATGGATCACTTCTATTTGAAGAGAAGGAAGATCCCGCATTGGAACGTTTGAAATAAAACTGGACCACAGTGCATTCCTTAGGCTTTTTTACCCTGCAAGGCAGTACTCTTTGTGATGCTACAGAGGGATCTCAGTTGAGTCCTCGCTGTCCTCTTGTGCCCAGCTGACCTCTAAAAACGGTATTCCTAGATGTAAGGACTTCATCTTGTCCCATGAGTGAACTGCAGGCTCTCTTGGTGAAGCCTCCTTTTCCCCAGGTTAAGTAGTGTTGAGGACCGGGCTGCCTTTTTTTGACAAAGGTCGTGATTCCTTTTCATGTTGGGCAATCCATCACTCTCCCAATGTTCTTTTCTCCGCCCACCCTTCGAGAGAGGAGAAGACTCCATTGGCTGTACTCCATGAGAGCCTTGAACTTGATATCGATTGGGTGGAGGATCAGCTTTTTGTGGTGTCTGTGCGGCAAAAAAGGGCAAAAAAGGTCTCTGTAAAGGTGGATATTCCCTTGCACTAAGATCTGGTATGCATTGACCATGAGGGTCTATTCCACCAGGGCTAAGGCAGCTTCCACTGCGTGGACATCAGTGTAAATGTTCATGAAACACTACTGCATTGACAGCCAGGACTAACGGAAAGGGCATTTTGCCAGTTTGGTCCAATAGGACTTTTAAATTTGTGCCATTCCACACCCCCCACCACCTTGGGAGACACTGCTTTGGTATCTATTTTTAAGCTGAGGAATATGCGTTTAGAAATGTTCATCAGAAAACAAGTTACTTACCTTTGGTAATACTCTTTCTGTTGGATACTCACTTTACCGCAAATTCCGCTCTGCCCTCCCGCCTCCCCGTTCTGTGCATTAGTCACTTTTTCACTTCTAAAAAAGTACCAAACTGGAGATCAGCACACGGGTACCTCTGCATCCGAGGGTGGGGACAGAGGCAAGAAAAAAGCTGATGTTGATGACTGGTGCTTATATGCCACTCCACCGCCCCTTCCGGGGCGGAACACAGTCAGCTTGGAACCACACAGTGGTATGCAGGAGCATGCTGTTAACATTTTCCAGATTTAATCTGGTGCCTGGGAATTTTCCAGAGGTGAGGAATCTGCAGTTGGACAGAATGTCCACCAGAAAGTGTTACTGAAGGTAAGCAACGTGTTCAGTATGTAGAACGACCTGAACTGAATGTTCGGTTTTTCCACCAACAAGATCTGAGATCTATCTTTGCTAAAATAAAATTGATAATTATTTGATTGAAGATGCTCATAAAACCTTTCAAACAAGTATGTTTTCTCAAAGACCTGGCTTAACAGGTTTCACTTTCCACTCATCCTCTGAACTAGCAGACTTTGGGCCATAAAATCAAGGTGCAGTGATCATCCAATGCTTGTTGCTGGCCTTATGTAATGGGTTCTTACTCTTTCTAGTTGACGTCTTCAGAGTGAGACTATTTGTAAAGCACCCCTGATTTAGAAAAGACAATTAAACACAATTCTTCAGAAAGATTTCTTTTAACAAAAGGTGTTCCTTTATTGTCTGCTCTGGTATTTGTTGGCCGCTGTAATACTCCTACGTTTGTTAAGGCGGAGTTATTTCTTGTGGACACATTCCTAGTTTTCAGTACTTTATCCTTTTTTCCACTCTTCCTTCATCTATCCACCTTCCACATGTTCATTTGCTGAATACTGCTGTGATAATTCAGTCAGTTTGTCCACTGCTATGTGTATTTTCCAGATAATGCTTTTTCGTTGTCTTCCTCTTACTTTTGTCCATTGCATAGGAGAGAGATATTACAGTACAAAGATACACAATCAATACTATGTATATTTTTGTTTGGGATGCCATTTCGAATTGTTGGAGAATTGTTTCCTGACCTTTAAACTCTAGTTCAAAGCATTGCATCTTAATACCCACCCCTGTTTTCATATTAATGTCAGTGTTAAAGGAATGTTGGTTAATTAACGTTATCTATCAACTAATAGTGCTTTTGCAACTTTTCCTCATCTCTTCACAGAGGATCACATGTACATCAAAATAAACAAATTCCTTCTCATGCACCAGTATTTGGACCTTCAGAAAGTACCTGATTTCCACAAGCTCTTTTTTAGCTGTGACATGGAGGTAAATATTCAGTATTTTAAATTTCTCTTCCTACTTTTCTAAGTTGGGAACAATAAGTGTTCTCCTTAGGTTCGAACTGTTCGCTCCCAGTCTAGGCAACATTTTCTTGGACTGTCTTCAAGTAAAATGCTGAAAATGGACCATGCATATAACTTTGGAGCCAATTCAAGCAACCTCATCCAATGTCAGTATGATATAAAGCTACCGCTAAAATACCTTAATTAACATACAGAACAAACACTCTTGTTTGAGCTAGACAGCAGTCAAATGGGACACTAAGTGATAGTGACAGAACACGTGGGTTCCTAGCACATTCTGAGTGCAATTTACTTTCTATTTATCAAAATAGATAAATAGCTTTTTTTTAAAACAGGATTACTGTACAACATGTAACATGCTATGCTGGCTTTCTGTATACTACTGTGCATTGGGTATGTATTGATTCAAATATTTACATTTGTTTTGGATTTTAAAATTTTAGTGCCTTGTAAGTGGTTTAGATAGGTTAGTAGGTGGAGAAATGAATAGCCTGTGTACCTGACACCAATCTAGATTGCACTTTAGAAAGCTGATAGTTTCAGGTCATAGAACAGGTGCAAGAGGAGGTTGACAAGTGATAGTCAGTCGACCTACCAACAGTGGTAGGGAAAATGATGAAATCCTATATAGAGGTACTAGTATTATATTATTTTGACATTAGTGTCATCTAATATAACTTGGTTTTACTAGATAAACTCACACCTGACCCATCTAATTATATACTTAGCAGGCCTTTTGTCTGTGTTCTCAGGGTAACCAATCAGGGAATAGTGGTTGTTATGAATGTTAGCCAGAAGACATTTGATAGAATGGTATTATATTCAGCAAAACTAAGAGCCTCCTTGATAACTCCAAAATTCGAGCTATCGTGCAATGTGAAACCTATTTTTTTTTCTTGCTGCCATGTGGAAATATATTTGGGAAATAATGTGTATCTAACGCATAAAAAATATAATTTAAACCCAGTTGAACTCAGTCTTTGTGTAGTGTTCTGTCAGGCACATGGTTCACTGTGTTAGCTATGTAGTTTTATAATCTTTTGTACCTTCTGTGTATTTTCACAGAAGGTTGTTAGTTTACTTTTATATGAGAATATCTACACAAATGCTAATGATACATCAAATTTATTTAATTCGGTCAAAGCAGCCCTCTTCAACACATCCTAAAGAATATAACTGTTCAGCAGTATTTTGAGCCTGATTAATTCTGAGCGTAGTGCAAAATCATCACTCACAGCCATATGATTGCTATGGAAAATCCACTTTGTTCCGACATTGAAAAGACACTGCTTCACATTTAAATTGTCTATCTGAATTATAGGGAATTATTTATTTTTTAAGCTCTGGCATCACGAAGAGGTACACATAACTTATCTTTGTACACATGAAACAGACTGAATTCATTCTCATGTACACAAGTGTGTTGTTTGTCAGCAAAACCATAAGCAACGCTAATCTCCAAATGCCTGAACATAAGAGTATTATATGAAGACTGCCTGATTATTACATTGAGTGACCTAAAATAGCAAGATCTCACATCTAATATTGCTGAGGAGCAATATAATTATGGTAAAAGAGAAAGACTGTCAAGTTGTCTTGCCACAAGCAATTTTGGATAAAAGTGAGACTTTGCACTTGGAAGTTGCGATGGAACTAAGGGACAGGTATGCTTATAGCTTTGGTGCTTCCTCACATGTAGCTTTTCATCCTCATACTTGAGAAAAACCTTGATACTTTTGTGACAATCCCCAAAACAAAGCATGCTTTTTTTGTTACACAAATACACTCCTTTAAGGCTTGTGCTGATCACATTGTTACTGAAATATTTGTTTGTTAAACAGTGTCCACATGTAATGTAATGTAATGATGTCTTGTAAAGCGCATGAATCACCCCACATGGGGTATCTCCGCGCTGTAGACCGCTGGGGAACCCGTCCTGGCTTTCCCTGTGAGACGGTCCCTACTTGGTATCTCCAAGGTGAAACCAGGCATCCCCGGCGTATGTGGGGGGCCATTGTGGAGATGAGGCAAGCTAATGCCCAGAGTTGCCGAGTGTGATCCCTGGTTAGAGTAGGCACCGAGGCGAGAATTATCGAGTCTGCTGACCCTGGTCCACAACCCTGCCGCGTCGGGAATTGAACCCTGGTCCCGGGCCGTCCTCTGCTTCCGGGTCTGCCGCCTCTAACCAGTGAGCCACACCACACCACATAAATATTTACCTTCCATGGTACAGACTGGTCACTTAGTAGAAGTAACTTTGTCTTTGATACTTCAAGTTGCACTTAAATCCTGAAAAATTATTTCTCCCGAAGCCTCATAATGCTTAATGCTCTTCAAAACTCCTGCTAAACACTCTGTACCAGTTCTCTCAATAAACTATCAAAATAAAGTAAAACTCCGGAGGAAAACATGCTTTTCCTTTAGAATTCACATTTATATTTGTCTTTCTTCTTTCATTTGTCACCTGCGCTGTGTACTGTTGCTTTAAGCCACACAAACATTATGTAAGCAAGCTGGCTTAGTCATTTTTAGTCATCTCTTTTAACTCCACCAAAATATTTTTTATGGTGTTTCTTTAACGTTTTGTTAGGAAGCATACCAGTATTTGTAGACGAAAATATCTTTGTTACATCTATCAGTCCCAAAGTGATGACATTTTTGTGAGGTTAATTGTATGTGTACAGATGTTTTTACAGCATTGTGTCTAGGCTATGGTTTTCCAGTAAAATTGTCTCTGCACCCTCATTCATAATCCTGTGTCCTTGCGAGAGTATCTGAGGAAGAAAGAAAGAAAGAAGGTAGTCCAGATGGCTAATCTTTTGATATAAAAGAAATCCTGCACATACTGGAGTGAATTTTCTTGTTTTGAAGCTGAATATGTTCCTTTATTAGAAATATGTGTATTTCCAGTTTGCGGATACAACTAAAGTATAAAAACTTTGCAGGTACAGTTAATGCCTAGAAGCCCTGTGGCGCCCTTGAAGGATGTGTACAACATTTAGAACTTTCATAATCAATTGAGGATAACATTCTGTGAGAAGAAAGGAAAATCAACAAACATGACTAGAAAGAATTTTCTATGAAATGTATATGGTTGCTGTGGCCATAATCAGCACTGGACGGGTTGGTGAAGGGTCATCACCCCTGAGATCAAACCTTAGATCATGTCATCACCTATGCTTTCCCTCCCTGCATTCGTCTTTTCCTTCAACTAAAGATCTTTTGGTGGGAAATGTACGTTTTTAATTAGGCACAGGTCTTTCATTTTTTGATAAATGCAAAAGCATCTTAAATGCTTTATTGAAATGTGCTGTATCAACAGTAAAATGTGTCTGGATGTGCAAACTCAGTTGCTTTATTACTGTTTTCTCTCCTGACGTATTTTATGTGGAAAACCATAAAGGGAAAAGAGAAATTATACTTGTAGCATGTTTAAAGAAAAGCCTTTAGTGGGATGATTAATCTGCTAGCCAGCCAGTGGCAACAATAGTTGTTTTGAAATGTTGGTGAATCTTGTGTGGGGGTGTCTGGCAGTAGCTATTGCAAATGTTGGATAATATGGAGTTTGTGGTCATGTTACAGGTTTGTTGTCAAACCTTTTTTCACAGTTATAGTAGCAGAGCACAGCCCAATGTTTTTAAGACTGAGCTCTGCAGCTACCAAAATTGCAGGTGCAGAACATATACACTTTATTGAAATTAATTTCCATTTAAAGTTATAAAAGTAAGCTCATGTCATTAAAAAGCCAGTTTAGTTATAAATATACTTTCAGTAAAGGTTTATATAGCTATCTTGCTTTGTACAAAGTTCTCTACAGATTTTATACAATAACATCATAACAGACTTGGCTGACGACCTGGGGCGCAAGTTATTGCATGGATGTTTGTGGTCTTCAAGCTGAAGAGTACAGGGAACTAGCACTCCTGTTGACATTTTCCTGTGACAGTCTGATCTATAGAGATTATCCATTGTGTCACTATTCGCATAAAAAAAATGTTTTCGCTGTTATTTGCTGGTTCACTGTATTGGTGTAACACTGGCTGAAACCTCGTTGTTGATGTGCATTTAAGAAATCATAACCTGTGTTAGATAGCTAATACTCTATCTAGATTATGCTTCATAAACGAGAAAGTCTATGTTACTAATGTAATTGCGAAGAAGAGAATGCTTCAAACGTGGCAGAAACGGATGTCTGAATTTTGATCTGTTAGAAGGATATGCATGGAGTTTGGTTTTGGGAAATGATTTTACTGGGCTTTTGAAAAATGCATTTTTGTATGGATACATTTTATTGATGATAAAAGTTGTCTGTCTGTCGACTATTGTAATATTTAATGAGGTTATAATGGGGGCAGAGTTGGAATTTGTGCTTGAGTACCAGTGTTTGCTTTACTATTTTACTAAATGTATTTCTGACCCTAGATGGGCCCAGATCAGGGTAGCAGAGTGAATCAGTGCCCTTCTCTCAGTCAAGCAACTCGGCATATATATTGGCAAACTTTGCGTCAGAGACACAAACTCCAGTTGATGCAGTTATTCCCCAGTCTTAAGAATAGAAACTTGGAATACCCCTGTAATGGCGTATCATTGGTACTATTGTATCTGGAGTTCTTCGGAACAGTCCATTAGTCTTTCAGAACAATAACTGCCAGGGACATTAGAGTGTGTGTTGCACTAATCCTTATCTAACAGCAAACAGCACTCAACATAAAGCAAATTAGGAAATAATTGAGGACTAGTATATACCAGTACACTGTTGAAAATAAGATGTTCTGATGATCGCTCATTATTAATTGTCTCAAGTTAAGAAATCTTGAGCCACATGTATGTAGTTTTGTTTATGTTGCAAACAGCCTTATTAACAAAATCGGGCCATTTGCATCCGGGAAAACCATTTTTCTATGTACAAGGACCATTTTGCGATTCAGTAACCTATCGCCAAATAGAAAAATAGGTTAACGATTTGGGATTAGGAAGGGGCATATTATGGGTGTCACTTCCTAATAGCTACTCGCAGTGCTATGTAAGAATGTTTTGAGACAGAAATGCAGTCGCAAAACATTACATTTTGGTAACCCATTCATAAACGGGAAGGGTTTCCCAGGGTACCTCTTACTCTTTATGAATGTAAGCAAAAAACTTTTTTAAGAGCAGGCAGTGCTTCCACGGACCAATGCCTACTCTTAAACAAGCATTGGCATAGCCAATAGGTATCCCTTTGGGACCTTATAAGTGTCTAGTTATCCAGCACAATATCCTTGGTGCAACAACATCAACTGTTGCATGGCTAAACATTTATAAGGTCCCAAAGACCGGTCATTCACTGTCAGAATGACCCGGCTGTGGAACTCCTTGCCCGAACACATTAGGAAGGCTAACTCTGAACCTGTCTTCCGCAGACTTCTAAAAACCTGTTTTTTTGGCCCACAATAGCTTATGTAGCTTGCGGCTTCCTGTTGTCACCTCCTGTATCCGTTAGCGCCAGGGCACCTCCATTGGAGGTAGCCGTGCGCTCTACAAGCTCCAAATTAAATTAAGGCGAGACCTATTGGCTATGCCAATGCTTCTTTTATCATTGATGTCCCATGGCCTAAGATACTATTTAATTCCAATCGAATAAGCAAGTTATCCCCCTTTACACGTGACTCTCTCATGGTGCCAGTAGCGAGTGGTCAAAGCTCTGCTTACTTTTAAATTGAACTAGTCAAATTTCTTATTGTTTACCGCCCAGGTTAAGGGTGCTCTGTTAACTTTTTAATATTTGGTTGTAGTCTGATTTCGGTTATTCCTTATCGAGCAAGACTTAATTTACGCTATTTATAATAGGCACATGTGCATTTTATTATTTTGCTTCTAAATATGCTGATGTAAATTGACTGATGTTTTAATTAAGTATTGAATAAAAATGTTTAATTTGATTGATTGGCATCATTGGGTTTGGGCATTCCGTCACTTTGGTGCTTTTTTTTTTTTTTTTTTTTTTGTATGTTCTTATATAGCGCTCGACTACCCGGAGGCATCTCGGCGCTTGCCTTGGGAACCCGTCCTGGCTTTTCCCTGTGAGAGAGCCCCTAACGGGCATCCCCAAGGTGAAAGCCAGGCATCCCGCCGCGGGGGGGCCGTTGTGGAGATTAAGCAAGCTTAATGCCCAGAGTTGCAGAGTATGAACCCATGATTAGGTCAGGCACCGAAGCGAGAATTATCGAGTCCGTGGACATTTGAGCTCAAGACCCTGCCGCGTCGGGAATTGAACCCTGGTCCCGGGTCTGACCTCTGCTTCAGGGTCTGCCTGCTCTAACCAGTGAGCCACACTTCTCCTTCTCCACCTCCGCTTTTGAAATGTTAAATGCCCAATATAGTCTGGAAGTGACTCGCCAAGATGGTTTAACTCCCTAACAACTCTACCGGAGATCACACAACTTTTTTTAACTATTAAAGACCCACATTCTTTAGATGTTTCCTCTTCCGAATTGATGGAAACTACCCTCCAAGCCAGTGCAGGAGGAGTTATCCGATACCGTTTCACCAGTAGGTGCCTTGCTGTGCCACCATCCGCCCTCTACCCCCCCCTGCACCCTCGTCCCTTTCGCAAACTCGGACTGTACATCAAGTAACTCCAATGGGGTCTGACCCAACTCACTATCTTCCCATTCCTCACGGAGGAAAGTACACATAACATTGAAGACGTACCTCTGCTTCGGTGCTTTCCATTGATGGAAGACATCCATAACCGACTATAGATTATATCTCAAAGAATTAGAAACCCCATCTACGAGCCAAAAGATCTAACACTGCCCGTTCTTCGGGACCAGGAAACTGGCTACGTAATTGTTTACGTACAGAAACAGGGGTCACACTCAATGACCCAAAGAAAGGAGACAAAAGACCAGTAACAGTATCAGTCATTCTCTGTCGAACAGAAGGAGAAGTTGTCATAAGGACAGGAGACAAAGCAGGCTGAGATGAAACAAACGTAGGAGTAGGAGGAGAAGAAGTTGCAAGTACAGGAGAAAAAGTCGTAGGAGTTTGAGGCGGAACTGATAGCAAAGTCGGCGGCCCTAGAGAAGGCTGCGCCAGAGGAGGAGGAACCAGCTGAAGAGGAGCTGGCAGCTGAGCAACAACGGGAAGCACAACAACTGGAGGTTGCGCAACTAAAGGTAACTGAGGTGCCGTAGCACTCTGCACATAAGGGGGTGGTGAACTCAACAAATGTGACATCAAAGGATCGTTTTCAGTGTCCTTCGTTGCACCTTGTAGAAGAGGTGGCAAAGCTGGATAACATTTATCGATGGCCATTTTATGTTGCCTATGCAACTCCTCAATCGCTTGATCTTCTTCATTTTCTTTAAACTGCCTAGCAGCTTGCATTATCGATATACCCTTTTCTCTTTTATCTCTTTTAGCTTGTTTAATTGCTCTCTGTTTGGCTTCCTTACGCCAAAGGTGGAAAGAGTCAAACATCGCCGGCCGGGCTTTCTTCTTAAATAGTTTAACTTCCAAATTATCTAAAATCTCTGATTCGAAACTACCATGCTGTGGCCATTTTAACCCCTTCCATGCTGATGACGAACCCCAGCCGTCATGCACTACAGTGCTCGTGTGCTGATGACGGCTGGGGTTCGTCATGGCCCGCCCCTGTTCATTTGTTTACAGCACAGGGGCGGAAACGGGCCAGCAGTGAAGGGGTTAAGACACCGTCTTTCCTAGTATAACGGACCCATACTTCATTAAACGTAAAGGGGTCCATGCCATGTTTAGAATAGAGCTCATAAGTCGGAGTTCCAACCGGAGGTATCGGACAAGAGTCCTCCAATCGGGAATCCCTGTTACAACTACAACAAAACAAATTCCTAATTTTGCTAAGACCAGGCATCTTCGCTCACTAATCTAGCTTCAAACTTCAAGGGATTACCAAAAACGATAGTCTCGCAAATATACGAGTCCCTCGGCTTTGGTGCTTGCAAGTACCAAATCAAAGATCCAAGGGAAACCCAAAACAAAGGACTGGGAGCGACCCACTTATACTTAACTAAGGTATCAGTCACGTCACCAGAAGACCCGTCTATCGTCTCGCCATACAAATAGTCACAAAGGGTCCAAGACAGGGCGACAGTCAGGGCAGCAGTCCTTCGTAGCCGTCGGAAAGTGGGAAGCCTCGCAGCAAAAACCTTCAGTCCACGTTCAACATGCCGGGGTCGATGAAGTGGGGGCCCTCTTCGTGAGGAAATTCTGGAAGCTCCTCACGATCTTCAGGCTTGGACCAGTATCGCTGAAGTAGCCCCACTTGGGCGCCAACTGAAGAACCGGGTTTTAGAACCCAGCGGCGCCAGGTGCACGCCCAAAGTCTTCGGGTTCACCTGTCTTAGAATACAGAGACAACGGATACTTCTAGGTGGCGTCAAAGATCAAGTTTATTGGCTGCAGCCAGAAACAGAAGTCCACGAAGTACAACACAGGTAGATTCGTAGGAGACTGCTCAAATTCGTAAGTCCAGTCATCCCTCTTTTATGCCAAAAATCACATTCTGGACAAACACCCACTATTTACAATTTGTCCAATCACAGGCAACATTGCAAAAGGTATCGCATGACGACAAACCCACTTTTCAGTTGTCCAGCCCACCATTAATTACACAGGAAATCCCAACATTCTTTCTTGCACAAGCCGGACAAACCCATAATAAAAGACGACAACCCATATCATAAACAGACCATAAAAGAAGGAACAGAAACAGATAAGAAGCAGGATAAGGGGAGTGTGTGTGTGTGCAATAAACTCAACATTGTCCTGTGCTTTGATCCTCAATCTCGATCAGCTACCGGGCAAGGAACTGGCATAGCAAGGTCAGCTATAGGCAACGGGTTCAGTTCACTCAGGTCATTCAGAAGTCAACTAACGTGTACTAAAGACTCGTTCGGCCGTAGTCCTCGGCCTATGTGAGGGCAACCATAAAATGGCTGCCATACACAAAATGGAACCCAAAGTTCAGAATGAAATCCCTAAATACACAGTGATTCCATTGGTCTAACATAGGGAAATCACTCGTATTTGCCGCACTCACTAGTTATGGTTCGCCACTATCCAATTCGTAACGAAACCATGACATTTATGAAACGGGTTCAGAATTTACGGAACCTCACCTCCAATGGGTACCATGTTGTGTATTTTTTTTAAACACAAGCCTGGCTGAGTCCTGGAAAATCCAAGAAGCAGGGGAAGCAAAATAAAAGTACTAGACTAGCTGCCTGTCACCTGAGGCTGGTACCACAAACTCTATTGTACATAAGGAAATGGCCCTGGACATCGTAAGGGGCAGCATTGCGCCTCACTCGCCTCTAGGTGCCTGTGCCACTGCACCAGCCATGTCATATCAGCAGGCTGGGGCCCATGTGGGAAGGTGAAGCGAAAGGTGTGATGGTTTGGTCAGACTTTTTCAGATCTATCCGTAAGCAAATTATTAATGGAATTTGCAGGGTCACGACAATGTCACCCTTACTATATGAAATGGGTTCATACTGATAAAAGCATGTTCACCCTGTAACCTTACGTCCACTTACTTATTAATAGTGGTGTAGTGAGATAAGCAAATTAAACCCTCGAGGTGTCCTCTAATGCCATGAAGTGGCTCAGGGCTTAACACAAGACAACTCAAGACAACCGACACTTTGGGCAAAGAAGCATTTCCCATGCCATGTGGTGCACTTTAGAAACGTGTCTGACAGAGTACTGCAGAGTCTTGCCCTGCTGATCTTGAATTATTTCAAATTGCGTTTTCCTTTAATTTATTTTTAATGTGGAATTTTAGTCCAATATTGCAGAAACTTAGCAGAAAAATGCTGAGTTTGTTTCACACAACAGCCACAAACAGATTCTTTAAGTTCAGAATACTACCTCACATTGGAGAAATGGGAGGGAGGTACAGATTATTTGGAGTAATATTTGTGAGCGGCTGCTGTGTTACAATATTGAAAACACACGTCACTATCCCTGAATATTACATGTAACAACTTTAGAGGAATGTGCATGTGCACTCTCAGTGACCTGGCGAACGACGGCATGAAAGAAAGAGCAGAAGTCGGAACATAAATTCAAAGCTGTTCCAAAAAGAGGCCCCAAATATGTTCGACCCCGGCACCCAAAATCCTTAAATTGTTCCTTCGTGCATAAAAGAACGTGTCCACCACTTAGCAGACTTTTGTTCCGATGAGTATGCGATATTTTATTGAATAACGTGCCACGCTTGTCATAGGCCGCACACACTCGGTGTGCCCACACACATTCCCTGTGCCATCCTTCCATTCTTCACACATCAGTCTGCGCCTCTGAGGATCGACCCCCTGGCACGCCACTGATGGCATGTTGTGCTTCGTGTCCAGGCTGGAGGGGGCATCATGGGATGTGGGAGGTGAGAGCAGCACAGATGAGTGTTTCATGTGCCCACAGTGATCCCCTGCTGCCACTTCAATGCCACCCGTGCACACCAACTCTAGCCATCACCAGACTACAAGCACTCTGTCTTATGGGCGCGCTGCCACCACACAGAAACACACAGCACCCGTGCCCCTCTCCGCGTCATTCATATATATATATATATATATATATATATATATATATATATATATATATACACTCACTCACACACTCCCTCCAAGGGTGGCTCAGTAAGTGCTGCAGCCCTTAGAGACCATTTACAAGGGACTGACCTGTGGCCAAAGAGTGCCAATTGGGTTTGTCTTAATGTAGTTTTAGGTAAAGAACATAGGCCATGGGTACCTGTTTGGCAGGAACCCAGGGCACACTCAGTCAAAGTACATCAGCAGTTTGGTAAAAGTGGGGGCAACCATGCAAAAAGAGGGCACTTTCTTACAGTCCGGCAGTACCTATCTACGCAGTAGTGGCATCAGTCATCCCATCCCTATTTTGGCTAATATGTTATTGCCAATGTTATTTATTAGTGACAGTGGGAGGTATGAATCACACCTCTTCTGTAGCTTGTCTGACTTTGAGTATTCACAACTGCTTCATGCATCGTTGGTGGTAATCACACTTATGCCATCACCTCTTCGAAACAGCCAGTAGGGCTGGGGCAAGCTCTTTCATATATTCCTTATCAAATTCACCTGTGACCGAAGGGCAGGCGCTAGGGGGCGCACAGCGGAATGGCTGTGTAATCCGCAGCTCCGCCGGACGACCGACTGCGACACGGTCTGTCCCTGCCCTGGGCCCTGCCATTCCGCCAACTAATCAAATATTGGGGTGTAGGATGACACCGAGCATGTGCGGGCCGAAGGTGGAATGAAAAGACGCGGGCAAAGTGGTACAAAACAGTGAGGATCTGAGTGCGGGACCGCATAGCGGACAAGATGGCGGAGGCCAAGACTGCCGACCCGATCGTGTATGATGCGGCTCTGTGAGTACGGAGGACGTCTCGAACATGGTGCAAGCTGGTGGGGGCGATATGTGACTGCACATACATGAGACTAGCAAACCCGCATATTGGAACGCTGGTAAGGCACTGCTTTGCTTTCATTGAGCCCGGTTTGAGAGGAAATAAAATGGCGGCGCCGATACGGCCGGAGATCGGCAGATGCAATTGGCCGTAACGAGTGATAAAGGAGGCTTGGAGACACGGTTGTGACAGCGCCTGGCATGCCTGGTTTGGTAATATGCGAAGATTATGCTGCTGGGGAATATTTGGGTGGAACATCGTCGCTCGAGCACTGCTGCCTATAGCATGTAAAACGTAAAAACGGCGCGAAACTGCAGGCTGCGACCACATTAACGACCGAGATCCCCAAGACCCGTCAGTATGCTGCGAATGTGAGGGAGGTTCAGGACATGGTCTGCCTAGGTTCCGTGGAAGGCTCCATCGCTGGAGATGACACGAGCCCCTTTCTAAACACTCAGGCTGCATAGTGGAACCGGCTACGTCTCCATAAAGGAGCTGAAAAACATGGGAGTAACGGGTCACCCTATCCACCGGAAAGCCTTGATGTTATGCAGCGCATGCACGTGGTATGCACGTGGTAATGGGGGCACCCCTGATCCATAGTGGAAGAAGCGCCTGATTTGCGATCACACACGGAGACCCCAGTCACGTCCTTCACGCTCCGGGGCAAAACGGCGACGGCGGCAAGAACCACCAGGGCATCAGTCCACACGGCGAAGACGACTACCCCACGGGCAGTGGCGATGGGGAAACCGGATAAACAACAGCAGAAAATATCCTTTGAAAACAAAAAAGCACCCCAACCCTTGGAAACTATGTCGGACAACGATGGGGCATCGGATCAGGCACCAAGCAGCAACATGGAAAAAATTCTATTGGCTATTCAAGCGAATTTACAAGACCTAAACAGTAAGCTGGATAACTTGACATGCAGGATGGACGGCATGGCAGCGAAACAAGAAAAACACGGTGAACGGCTGGATGAGGCCGAAACACGCATCTCAGCTGTAGAAGATGAAACGCGCACAACGGCCACCAAATGTCCTGGCATGGAACGCGTCCTAGAGGTGATTAAAGCGAAGGAAGAGGAGTTGGAAGCGCGCTCGAGGCGCAATAATGTGCGCATCACAGGCCTGCCGGAGACAACAAACAGCTGGCGAATGGAATTGTACGTGGAGAAACTATGCAAGGACCTCTTCCGAGCAGAAGCGCTGTCGCCAATCTTCATTGTGGAACGCGCACACAGATCCCTTGCGCCTCGTCCACCACCTGGAGCGACACCGAGACCAATAGTAGCGAGGATATTAAATTATCGCGACAGAGACACCATCCTGCGCCTTGCACGTGAGAAAGGAAAAATTACCCACGAGGGTAATTCACTAGAATTCTACCCGGACCACACCGTCGCAGTGCAGCAAGCTAGGAAGGAATTCACATCTGTCAAGGCCAAACTCAGGGACCTTAACATTAGTTATTCAATGCTATACCCGGCCAGACTACGCGTGACTTGGGACGACAAGGCGGTGCTGTTATCCTCACCTAAAGCGGAGCAGGAATTCATTAAAAAAGTGCTTCAAGAACGAAGGACTAAAGATCATGAGGAACAACGTCAAGACTCAGAATAACTGTACTGGTAAGGCCACAAGAGATTTGCGGTAAGACTCTTCGTGATTGTAGGAGGGCAGGGCGGGATCCTTGTGACTACCGTTGGCAAGAAGCAATGGGTTGTTGAGTGGATAAGTGTGATGGGCAAAGTGCTGCAACGAACATTATGTGGCCCATGCAGCTACTTACGTGACCTCCTGTGATTGTGACTGGGTAAACATGGACCAGCTTTGGGTATCTGTTCGGGGCAAAACGGCGACGGCTCAGGGGTTAGAGGCGGCAGACCCGGAATCTGAGATCGGCCCTGGACCAAGGGTTCAATGCCCGCCTCGGGTGATCTTGGGCTCAAAAATTCCACGGACTCGATAATTCTCGCTCCGGTGCTTTCTCGACTCACGGGTTCACACTCTGCGACTCTGGGCAATAGCTTGCTTAATCTCCACAACGGCCCCTCGCGGCGGGATGCCTGGCTTTCACCTTGTGGATACCCTGCCGGGGTTATCTCACAGGGGAATACCAGGACGGGTTCCCTAAGCAAGCGCCGGGAAACCTACTGTGGGTAGCTGTGCGCTATACAAGCTCAAATACATTTACATTTACATTCGGGAGGCCAAATCACACATTAACTGTAAACCCAAATTGCTTTGGATAGTCATTGATACTGTAAGGCACTGTTCTTGGACTTATCGTAAAATATTTTGCTGGGTTGCGAGGTCCTGTAAGAATGGATCGGCATACATTGCTCTTTCTGGTCACGGGCACACATTGGTCGATCCTTGAATATGTGATGCTGATGGCGCAGTAATTCGATTGATTGGGGCTACAGAAGTATGCTGAACAATCCTACGATTAAACCACTGCATTTGTGTATGTCCGTCATCTATATCTGACAAATAACTGTTTGCAAGATCAGCTCACGAACCGCAATGTGTTAGCTAGAACTGTTGTTGGGGGAACGTACCAGTCCTGTTCTAACTGCTAAAATATGAACGACATATATTGTGTGGGTTTGAAAACAATCCGCGTTACAGCTAATGTTGGCGGGGTGGGGGGTACGGGCAAACAGACATACCAAACATGTATGAATAATCTGATATACGTGTCGTCCACACCCAATACATTGGGTGTCTAGTTATGCCCCAAGCGGACCTCCACAAGGGTAACCCCATAAATAAGTTCTATTGTGAGGGTGTAAATGTGTTGAATTGTTCTAGTTTGAAGGGGATGTCTCATAAGGGAATATGGCTTCGGCAGGTTTGGGTTGCTGGAGTGGGAGGGAGCAGGGGTTCTGTTTGTTTTGAGAGACCAAGAAAGTTGAGAAATGTCGTGATACTGTGTCCTCTGTGGCATGGGACTGGTAGATCAGATGTATGCAATTGCATTGCGATGGGTTCTGATTTCAACTCTGGTTATTACTTAATCCTATATAGCCCGTTCTGGCCTTATCAATGACTCGGGACACTAGACGTACAGGTAGAACACACCTAAACTTCCTCACGTGGAATATAAGGGGCTTCACTCAACCAAAGAAAATAAGGCAGGTGTTTGCCTATCCAAACAGATGGGAAATAGATGTGGCTATATTGCAGGAGAACATTTGCACCTAACACACATCAACATATAGGTAAACGGTGGGCGGAATCGTCTTATACGGCTTCCTATTCCTCCTATTCGAGGGGGGTAATCATGCTGATCCGTAAGGGGGTGAACTTCAAATCACATCGAGTGGTACAGGACCCCAATGGTAGATATGTGATAGTCTCCGACACATTACGCGGGCAACACATAACACTCCTTAATGTATACGGTCCAAATATAGATGCGCCTGAGTTTTTTCAAGAGATATGGGGACACTTACAGACATTCACAAACACGCATATCATATGTGGGGGAGACTGGAACGTAACTATGGTGGATGGACTGGATCGGTCCCCCAATCAGAACAATCCAGTTGCTCCACGACTTGGGATACACAATACACCTACCCATGTCACACCTTCAGCCGTCTCACCTCCTTCAGTATTTAGGTGCCACAATAGATACATCAAAAGACCTTGCATACCCCAACCAGTCAGGATAGCCAGCATGCAAGCTCTCATATCAAGGTTCTAACCTCAACACTCCCTTCCAGTTCGAATGTTTATGCAGCTAATAGGGATGATGACCTCTTGCATCCTCATCATTCCTTATGCAAGACTTCAGATGTGTACACGAATGTTTAGCACATCCCTGGAACCAAGCTCAAGGACAGTTAACAGATCTGGTGTTGGTGGACAGCCGCACACATCGCTGTCTGCAGTGGTGGAATACACAAAACCTATCCAAAGGGCGACCGTTCCTCAACCTCAGACGCATCGCTCACGGGCTGGGGAGCTCATCTCCAAAACCAAACCGCTCAGGCGATAAGAACCCATCAACAAAAACAACTCCACATAAACCATCTGGAGTTACTAGCGATCTTTCTAGCACTAAAGTCTTTCCAACTCTTGCTGAAAGGCAAGCTGTCTTAATCCGTACAGACAACATGACAGGAATGTACAAGTTACAAAGGCAGGGAGGGACACACTCTTTTCAGCTTTCACAACTAGTGCAAAGCATATGGAGATGGTCCATTCCCCAAAACATTTATCTCCCCGCAGAACATCTACCAGGAGTGCACAATCAGATTGCGGATCTACTCAGTCGTCAAACACAGCAGATCCACGAATGGGAACTTCATCCTCAAGTTCTTCTTCCATTCTTTTAAATGTGGGGTCATCCAGACATAGATCTGTTTGCCACACAGCAAAACACAAAATGCCCAAGCTTCACCTCCATATATCCACAATCATTGTCCAAAGGCAATGCGCTATGGATGAACTAGTCAGGCAGATTTGCATACGCTTTTCCGCCTCTTCCGCTCATTCTGTTACTGGTTCGGAAGCTCAAACAACGCTCCCGCACAATGATCCTAGTTGCTCTAACATGGGCACGCCAACCATGATTCCCAACCCTGTTGGAACTTTCAGTAGTGCCTTATCAAAAGCTACACCTCTCCCCCAAATTCTTCACTCAGACCATGGAGAGAAAAGACACCCACACCCCAATCAACTCAATCTGGCTCCTGAAGTCCTAGAGTTTGGCTATCTCAATCTCCCATCCAGACGGCATGAACGTCATTAAAGAGGCTTGACGTCCTACTACTATAGCATTCTATGCAGCAAAGTGGAAGCGATTTGTCATTTATTGTACAGATAACAAAATCGATCCACTAGATGCTTCAATCCAAAACATTATCTGTTAACCTTTGCATCTACAACAATGTAACCTAGCATATACATCTATACAGCTACATCTAACTGCAATTGCTGGCTACCTCCAAAACGGACAACATTCATCATTGTTTAGAGTGCCTGCTATTAAAGCTTTCATGGAAGGACTTAAAAGAATAATTCCACCTAGAATTCCACCTTCTCCTGTATGGAACCTCAATATAGTCCTCACCAGACTCATGGGTCCCCCATTTAAACCTCTACACATATGTGAGTTGCAGTTCCTTACGTGGAAAGTAGCCTTCCTTGTAGCTATCACATCACTTAGGAGAGTGAGTGAACTCCAGGCATTAACCATACAAGAACCATTTTTACAAATACACCATAGTACAGTGGTTCTAAGGCCTAATCCAAAATTTCTACCTAAAGTGGTATCTGCCTTTCACCCTAATCAGACGTTTGAACTTCCAGTATTTTTCTCTCAACCAGACTTAGTAGCCGAACTCGCTCTCCACACTCTAGTCGTTAAAAGCGATACTCTACTACATCGAAAGAACTAAAAGTTTTAAAAAAACAAAACAACTTTTTGTAGCTTTCTCCCCACCTCACAAAGGCAATACCATTTCAAAAACCGGTATTGCAAGGTGGATTGTTGAATGCATACAAATATGCTGTCTCAAAGCTAAACGCACATTAACTATCTCCCCAAGAGCTCCTTCCACACGCAAACGAGGGGCTTCTATGGCATTCTTAGGGAAAATTCCCCTATATGGAATTTGCAAAGCTACACCTTGGTCTACACCGCATACTTTCACTAAACACTATTGTGTAGATATGCAAGCAAAGCAACAAGCTACTGTGGGCCAGGCTGTATTAAGAACACTTTTTCAAACTACTGCAACAGATACAGGTTGCCACTGCTAAAGGGGAAACAACTGCTTTACAGTCTATGCTAAAGTATACAATCTACAGCTCATATGCCTCAAACGGAAAATGCTACTTACCAGTATGCATCTGTTCTTGGCATGTAGAGCTGTAGAGTTGTATAGGCCCACCCACCTGCCAGGTACCTTTATCTCTTGCAGTATTATCTTATTTGGATACATCTCATGGACATCCTCTTCTATTCTCTTACTAACTCCATCATCACCCTTCATGGCGAAAAACAATCTGAAGATGGAGTCTATGCCCATGCTCAATATCACACTAAGGAGGAGTCCCCTATCCTGTGACTTCTTCGACAAAAACCAAGTGCAAACATCCGAGCCCAACACCAGATGGTGATCTATGCTAAAGTATACAACTCTACAGCTCTACATGCCAAGAACAGATGCATACTGGTAAGTATCATTTTCCTTCTCTTCCGCCAGTGTATCATTGCGTCAGTGAACACTGCATGCCTTTTGGGCTGTTATTCCCATTCGATATTGGACGAAGTTGCGCAGGTGCTGCCCCAGAGTCTGAGGAGGACCAGATTCTACTCACCCAAGCAATTTCAGACGGGCGCGATTAGGCAAAGTTCACCATCCAACATGACTTGGACACGACAGACTCGCTTGGCAGAGCGATTTCCACACCGATGGCCGTACGTGGCAACACCTGGCTGAGGACATCTAGCTTGGACATCCCCTGGAAAAACAATCTTCTGGACATGCCCTTTGATTGCTCCCGTCTCTTCGGAGATGAAGCAGATGCCGCACTTGAGCATTTCTAGGACTTGCGGGCAATGGCCAAGTCCTTGAGCCTCACCACAACATCCTGGCCTGTGTATGCCTTTCGCTCCTTTCGTGGTCCGGGAGGCGCTACCAACTGAGCAATCCCTATACAGGCCAGCGGGCCTGTAGGTTCAGCAACCTCTACAGGTCCGTGGACATGGTTCATCCTGACTCCGAGGGTTGGGAGGCCAGCAGTTCAGCCAATCCATGATCCCTTCCTCCACTGCACAACCCTCCTAGTCCGATCCCCCAGGATAATTCGCTACCAGTTCATGGCAGAATACGCCATAATCTCCACCCCTGTTGAGACATCGCCTCGGACAATTATTGGGTGTTGCAAATAGTGTGAAGGGGCTACTCCCTCTCCTTCAAGACTACCCCTCCATCCATGCCTCCAGTGTGTGATGGGCTGACGGAGGATCACCTTGCCTGACTCCGCGAGGAAGTCAAAACTCTCTTGGCCAAGGGAGCTATACTATTCCAGTAATAGGTCGTGGTTGTTGTTCCCGCTATTTTCTGGTCCCTAAGGGCGGAGGCCCTTGTCCGATCCTCGATCTCCGAGCCCTCAACTACTTCCTCAAAAAGGAGAAGTTTAAGATGCTCACCCTAGGTCAGGTCTTGTCTGCCCTGGAGACTGTATGGTAGCGCTGGACTTGCAGAATGCCTATTTTCTTAACCCCGTCCTGCCTGCCCTTCGTTGCTACCTGCTGTTTGCGGTCAGCCACAAGCACTTTTAGTTTGCAGTGCTCCCCTCCTGTCTCACCAGTGCCCGTCGGGTGTTTACAAAGGTTGGCGGTGGATGTAGCCCTTCTGTGGAGATCAGGGATTCATTCAACCAATCAGTGTATTTGTAGAGCAAACTGCTCACCCGGGGGGGCGGGGGGAGTGCTGATTCCAGTCTTCCCCTATCTTGACAACTGATTGTTCAAGGCTGGCTGGTTCCAAACAGTCGTCTCCCACCTCAAGACTACAGCAAACCTCCTGCATTCACTGGGGTTCACTATCAATGTGCCAAAGTCACACCTGACTCCCTCTCAGACACTCCTTTTTATTGGGGCAGTTCTGGTCACGGACAGTTTCAGGCCTATCCACCCGAACGGCGAGTCCAGGATATTCAGGCTATGATACCGATGTTTCAGCCTCTATCCTGAATTTCAGTGAGATTGACTCTGAGGCTGTTGGGCCTCAGGTCCTCCTGTATCCTGCATGGTGGATCATGCAGGCTCCGCAGTGGGACCTGAATTTCCAATGGGCACAGAATTGAGAAAATCTCATCGACTTGTTTCAGATATCAGAGGGCCCTTTGAAAGAATTGCAGTGGTGGCTGGCAAACCACGACTGGGTCGGAGGCAGACACCTCTCCCTTCCCCACCCAGATCTCACAGTAATGACTGATGCTTCTCTTCTGGGATGGAGCAGCTATCTAGGGAGGTGGAGATCAGGGGACTCTGGTCTCTGGTGGAAGCCAATCTCCATATCAACCTATTTGAGCTTTGTGCGATCCGACTGGCACTGAAAGCCATTTTTCCATCCATCAAGGAAAGGCTGGTTTATGTATTCATGGACAACACAACCGCCATGTGATACTGCAACAAACAGGGTGGAGTAGGGTCGGAGACTCTCTGTCAAGAGGCCCTTCTCCTATTGACTTGGCTGGAACAACAGGGCATTACCCTGGCCGGTTCTCTGAAAAACAGCGCAGACGAACGCTGCTGAAGGTGACTTGTGGTTCACGAGTGGCGTCCCCTTCCAGAGGTGGCATAAGGTCTCTTTCAGCGATGGAGAGAGCCTTGGTTAGATCTGTTAGTCTACCGAAGAGAACGCACAATGTCAACATTTTTGCACGTTGGAGTTTCCAAGACAACTCTCACTTGGTGATGCTTTTTGTCGCAAGTGGAGCTCAGGTGACCTGAATGCCTTTCCGTCCATACCACTCCTGCCTAGAGTGCTCAAGAAGATCAGGAGCGACCGGGCACAAGTCATTCTTGTGGCTCCGGATTGGGCATGGAGAGAGTTTGGTATCCCGAGCTTCTTGATATGAGCATCGATCTTTTGATCAGGCTTCCCCTTTAGAAGGATCTTCTGTCGCAACAGTGATGGAGGGTCAAGAAACCCGAAGCTGTCCACTCTCCGCCTCCATGCGTTGAGATTGAGCGGTGATAGTTGACAGTTTTGACCTTCTTCCCGAAGTCTGCGAAGCTATTCTGGCAGCCAGACTCCTTCCACAAAATCAGTATATGAGAACGCCCCTTATCTGCTTCTCTGGCAGATATTCTCCTGTTTATTCTTTCCTTGGCCCAACAGGGCTCTGTTTTGGGCATTTTGAAGGGCTCCCTTTCAACCCTCTCAGCTTTTCTCCGGCTGCTAAATCAGCCTTCACGTTTTAAGTCCCATCTGGTGGAGGTTTTTGAAGGGGTTAACCCACTTGTTTCCCCCTTCTCTTTTTCTTATGCCACAATGTGACCTTAATTTGGTCCTTACTTTCTTGATGTGCATACCGTTTGAGCTGTTTCCCAACTGTCCTGTGGTTGCTCACTATCAAAACAGCCTTTTTGGGGGCAATTACCTCAGCCAGCAGGGTGACATACTGCAGGCACTGTCATCACTGCCCCCTTAGCTGGCAGTCTTCATGGACAAAGTGGTGCTAAGAACTAGGGCATCTTTTTTGCCACGGTTGTAACTCCCTTCCATCTGGGAAAGCCTGTTACTTTGCCCACTTTCTATGCATCTCTGCATCCTTCCAAAGAAGAGAAGTGTCTCCACCTTCTGGACCCAAAAAGAGTGTTATCATTCTACCTTGATCGTACCAACGAGTTCCAGGTGGATGACCAACTCTTTATTTTCTATTTCTATTTAGGGGGTTTTGTAAAGCGCATGGTGACGGAACAACGGCGTGTCCCCGCGCTGAGGAGCTACTTTGTTACTGGACCATACAGAAGCGGCACACCTACTAAGCGAATAGAGCGGTTTTGAGCTTAGCTCTCAAAATAGACTCAGATGGCTCTTGTCGTAAGGCCATGGGCAGCTTGTTCCATCTAGCGGCTGCAAGGCATCTAAAAGATCTTCCCCCCCATCCGTGCTCTGGATACCTTAGGGACAACCAGGAGTCCAGAGCCGGAAGATCTCAGAGAACGGGGAGGCTCATAAGGTGTTAAGAGTCCTTGTAGAGGGAGAGGGGATCTCCCATTAATGATCCGATGGCACGTGCAGAGTGCTTTAAATTCTACCCTGCTTCTGACCGGGAGCCAGTGCAAGGACCGGAGAGCCGCTGCAGAAGCCGCTCTTCTGGGTAATCTAAGCACCAATCGTGCAGCGGCGTTCTGTAGGACCTGTAAGCGGCTGAGATTCTTCTCCAGGGTGCCTAAATAGAGAAGGTTGTGGGAACGTACGTGGGAGCAAAGAAGGGGCGTGCTGTCCAAAAGAAGATCATATCATGCTGGGTTATCCTCTGTATCAAAATATGTTACGCCTTAGCAAAGAAACAGCCTCCTGAAAGCCTTATGGCAATTCCATCAGGGAGATGGCAGCCACCTCAGCACTCCAGCTTGGTGTTCCAACTGCTGATATCTGCCAAGCGGCCACGTGGGCATCTCTGCCCAAGTTCGCCAGACACTATTGCCTGGATGCTTAGGTTCACAGGGAGGACTTGTTTGGCCTCTGTCTTGCAGGATATCCTCGTTTTAAAGCTTTTCCGCAGTCCCACCTCCGGAGAAGGTATTGCTTGGGTATCAGTCAAAGGTAAGGATTCTGCAGCTAGATGTCTTTGTTAGATGGACAAGTTACTTACCTTTGGTAACGCCTTATGTGGTAGAGACATGATCTCGCTGCAATTCCTTACTTACCCACCCATCCTTCCTGCACTGGGGAATTGATTTTAGTGTCAGGGCTGTTTTTCAACACACCATGGTCAGTCACTTCAGACCATGAGCACCATCCACTCAGCTGCCCCATCCGACCCTCTCCCCACCACATCGTCAACAAAGCCGACCGCTCCATCGCACCTCACCTGTGTAACATTATCAACCTCTCCTTCGAGACGGCGACCTTCCCTGAGTGCTGGAAGCACGCCGAGATCAACGCCCTACTGAAAACACCCAAGGCGGACCCGAGCGACCTCAAGAACTTCCGGCCCATCTCCCTGCTTCGGTTCCCAGCTAAGGTCATCGAGAAGATCGTCAACACCCAACTCACCCGCTACCTAGAAGACAACCGCATCCTCGACCCCTCCCAGTCAGGCTTCCGCAAGAACCACAGCACCGAGACCACTCTCATCGCTGCCACAGACGACATCAGAATCCTGCTCAACAATTGCGAGACAGCAGCCCTCATCCTCCTAGACCTCTCCGCCGCCTTCGACACCGTCTGGCATCACACACTACGCACACTCCTCCACGACGCAGGAATAAGTGACAAGGCCCTGGACTGGGTTACCTCCTTCCTCTCCGACAGAACACAAAGAGTCCGCCTTCCCCCGTTCTACTCCGGAATCACCAATATCATCTGCCGCGTCCCGCAAGGCTCGTCCCTCAGCCCGACGCTATTCAACGTCTACATGGCACCTCTCGCACGCGTCGCCAGACTACATGACCTCAATATAATCTCCTACGCCGATGACACCCAGCTGATCCTCACCATGGATCCTCTCATCTCTCGTCTGCCCTTCTCCACCCAGTTCATAATTAAATCATTTCTCCCTTAGAGAAGCACAGTTAGTCACATAATTGAAGGCCTTAAGCAAGGCTCTCTTCCACAGTGATCATGGGTTTATAGAACTCAGTAGTTTTTAACGACTTCACTCAGAGCATGTTGTGTACATGATTCTGGGAGCCGTTCTATGCTGGCCCCATCTTTAGACGTGTTTGTTTAAGAATTCTGCTGCTGCCTGCGCTTCTGTGAAAATGTGCACTAAACCTGGTCAAGTAAATCTCAATTTTGCGGACAAGAGCGTGGAGTATTGGATGTCTAGGTCTATAAGCTTCTTAATGTTTAGAAACTTGTGGCATGACTCATGTACCACCATTGTGAAGTCTGGATAGAATGAGATCTTGTTATCATTGTGATCTTGGTAGGGCACCAATGTCAGGAGCTCCAGGTATCGATCCCAGTGCTAGGGACATGTCCAGTCTTTACATTAAATACATCCTGGACAGCTTCCCTCGGCCAAACAATGAACCCTATATATCCTTAACTTACACTTCATTTTGCCCGGTCTCTGGAATTCTAAAGATGTGTACGTTGTTCCTGTGGAATCAAGCTTCTAGGTCTTCATTGAGCAGTGTAAGTCTCTCTACATCGCTTGACATGTCCTTCTGGGCCTTGGAGATCTTAGCAGTATCATCCTCAACATTTGAGATTCTCTGCTCAGTCATATCAATTCCTGCTGAATGTTTATCCAACTGCTCTTTCATTCCATTCCAAAACGATACTTTAGAGCGTCCACTTTGCCATCAATGGATCCCAGGCTATTACGTACTTCCAGCATGGATTGTGTGTCCAGCTTAATCAAATCGTTCTCCTCAGTCTCCTGGCCAATTGGGGCTCCCCCTTTTGGCCCCTTGTCCTCAGGCATTCTTCCTGCGGGGGTCACCATGTCAATCATCCTCAATGGGTGCTTGATTTGGACCCTAGTGTTTTCTCCAACCTTTCTGCAACACAGTCTATTCAGGCCACATTATTCTGCCATTGTCTGATTTAATAAATGGCTGCAGGAGCTCAGCTAAGCTGCAGACATCTTGCTGCAGGCTCTCTAGCAGTACCCCTCCCTTTTTGACAGTTTTAGTCATATTTTTTTCAGTACATCAGACTGTAAACTTGCTTCATAAAACACATTAATAATTGAGTAATGTGTCTAGATGTCATTAATCTTCCATGAATAGAAATTTACAAATAATTTCTGTAAAGTGGTGCTGTTCTACTCCCTTGTCTTTATCTGCACACAGGGGATACTAGAAATGGTTTTAATGATGCATTTTAATACTTTTAGTTTGTTCTTTTATGATTTATTTTGCCATTTGTTAAGTGAATTCACTTGTGGATCTTTTTTCCTAGCATAAAGTCGAACAGGAGTGGACTCTCCGACTTTTGGCAGAAGGTTTGCAAGACGTTTATTGCTATGAGCTGTACAACAATCAGAGGATTTTTCAAATCATCATGTGTTTCTACAACAGCCCACTGATTAGTGGGTCCACCCAGGTAACATTATTCCATGCCCTACAAGTTTATACTTTAAAACGTTATACTAAGCAATATGTAGGACATATCACACTGTATCAAAAACAAGCAAAAGCATAAAACCCCAACTATACATTTGTAGCATATTGCATTGGTCTGCAGTGACCCAAATTTTTGACTCTCATCAAATTCCTAGCTGGTAAATGAAGGGAAGTGGGGTAGTCTTAAGAGGGAAGAGAGCTAGGACCAAACACCAATGTACATTAAAACTCAAAATCAGAAATTGTATATTATCTCTATAGTATTGGTAACAAGGTCCTGTGCACCATAACTAAAAACATAAAGGGAGGAAGGACCATGGCAGCAGCGTAAACATGTGTGCTCCACTTCCTGCTTTACTGGGAGTCTAACGGCATCAAGGCCGGTAATGTATTAATCCAGCTCAAGAAAACAACAATTCTAAAGGGACCCCAAGACCCCCATCTAGTTTGCACTTCTTCAACCCACATAAATGCAATGCGGGGACTGCACAATTGAGTCAGGTCTCCTACCCTACTCCAAGATCGTGAACTTGGACAGAGACACTTGAAGTTAAGGGCTGCAGCAGTATTGATAAAGCTGCCACCCTCCATGGTAAATCCTAGTACCAAGGGTGGATACAAAGAAATCAGTGAGTGAACAAGTGAGGAGGGATGGTGGTCCTCTGGCGCTTATGACTAGGATTTGCCCATGTGGTCCTGAGAAGCGGCAGGTCCGATTAAACTTAAAACAATGCCTGGAGAGAAATATGAAGGGAGCAGTTGTAGAAATGTGAAAAGCAACATACCAGTGATCCAACGTAGGCAAAAAAGGCATCCTTGGGACAATTTAAAAAAACCATAATCTTCCTGCCTCTTATACCCTTCCCCGTTACATGGGTTCAAAGTGAAACACACCAAACAGATTCTGTCGAGCCTTAAAACATAGCAGCCTCATTAGAGAATTAGCATGGTAAATCAGGGCAAGTAAATCCTCAAATATGTCCTGGCAGACTGCAAGTGTACAAAGATCACTGGGGAAATTAAAGCACATGTCCTCCAAACAAAAAAAAAGCAATCAAAGGGATCTGCTATGTTCCCTGGCTACAGAGGGTGAATGACTGAGAGTAGAGGCAGCTCAAGAATTTTGGAAGAAAGCCTTAATCCAGTAATCCTACTCAAAATGCCGACATGACCATACACAAAAATGATTTGATGTTGCTGAGAGAAAATTTCAAGTGACAATGAGAAAACAATTCAAGATCTTTAATCTAACCTGGGGGCCTAGACAGGGAAAATCCCGGTAGTAGAGGTTGTAAATAGGGTGGATGCTCAAGAAAGATATACAAAGGACACTTCGCAATAATTACAGAAAATGGAGAGTAGCCTAGAAGCAGCTTGGTCAAAAGCAGAGGAATTGGAAAATAGGTCTAGCAGAAGAAAAACCTGCAACCTAGAGAATTGAGAAATGGCACAGATTGGTCAGACTTAAAGGTATCCGTAGCCAAACTGTTCTTGTCCCATCTGTGAGATGATCAAGACGTCCATTTAGATAGAGTTCACAGAGTTGGCCCACGACATACCCAGAGATTGTGCGAGGTACTAAGACATGGTGTCCTTCCAGAATTGGTTCTCTATGGTGTTCCAGGACAAAACCACATTACAGAAGAGAAATGGCTTCAAGACCCATCACAGAAAAACTTTGCAAAGACAAAATCCAATACAGTTGTACACTTCCATTTTTGTATTACATTTGAACTATAAGTCAAAACTCATTATTTTATGGAAAGGTGTGACACAGCAAAAATCTTGGATATCAGTGTTTTGGGCAACGCAGACAAAGCAGATATGAAAGTCCAAAGTAACACAGAGCATACCCGATTGGCTACTTCACCTACGCTAGGTCCAAACATAACCAGTATTTCTAATTTAATGTGGAAAGATCTCCCACTTGCGGTATCATATAGCAAAAAGGATAGAAATGGGATGATATTTGGGGCTGGTTGGTTTGTAATAAGGTCCGCTTGTGATGATTGACATAACACATTCACCTAATGCAACGGAAGACACATTTTGAGAAGCTTTATGGAGACATCATTGCCATTTGCAAAGGGATATATAACCACAAAGAACTTTAATTCTATTCAGGATGCCAAGAGAGATAAGCTTTCCAAGGGACCAGTATTTATGGGTGCCTTCTCCAAGAAACTTAAAAGTACTGTGAAAGAAATGGGAATCCGCATTGTGTGGACAGAGCTAAACATGCAGGATGCAGAAGTGGTCCATTATCTGAATGACCTTGAATTGGTGGTGGGATATAAAATCAATTTAGACAAGTCAGAAATGTTGAATCTGTCATTCCCACGGACAGTGGCTGAGAATCTGGAAGATACCCTTTCTTTCAGATGGACAAAAGGATGTATTAAGTACTCCAGGTAAAAATCACCATAAAGGTAATAGAGCTTTTCGAAACAAATGTTCCTCCTCTGCTGTTGACTGTCCGGAAGGATTTTGCCACTTGGTTGTGTCTTTAAATTTCATGATCTTCTAGTCTGCTTGACTGTCACCCTACCTCATCTTTGTTTTTTCTAGGTATAAAGTTTATTGCGTGCAACAGTATTCAATAGCAAAGATTCGTAACTGGATAACTAAAGGAGATAATTAATTAACAGTAATAATTAATTAAAAATGTTATTAAAAAATCTTAGCAGTACTACATGATGCTACAAGTCACTACTGAATAGTACTTCAATTGGAATTTTAAAACGTTGTGACAGCCTCATCTAAAAAAGACACCAGAGACAAATTTAACAGTTGAAGATTAAAAATTGAAAAGTTAGAAACAAAAATCATTGTGACATTAAAAGCCCTACGCTTGAAGCAGTCCTTAAAGCACTATTTTTTTCTGGGAAACCAATGTAACAGGAATAGTTTTTACATTGTTAGTTCCATTTTGTTGCTTCACGTATTGCTTTTCAAAATCACTCTTTTATTACTTCTTCTTTATAAGCTCCAAATCATTTTAATGCAACTTTTTCTTTACTGCATACAGTAATAAAGCTTTCATGGTCCCCTTTAGTACTTTCCATTGGTGATATTTAAATGCTTCAAATTCAGCAGGTTTGTAATTTATTGTCTATCCTCCCCTGTATATCTTTGCTAGTTGGCACACTACTGAACTATGCGCTTGGGAATAAATGTTTTATTCAAGATCATCTCTGTGTGGGCTCTGTTAGTAGGCATTTGCCTCTTTTGTTGATGAGTCGTTGTGCAATGTTAGTATGTTTATTTTTTTATGGTTTTTGTGTTTAGAAGCTCTGAAAAGGTATCTTCTCAAGGTACAGATTTAATTGACTTTGAATTTTAGGATGTTTGCAATGTGCCTTAATTTTTTCAATAGGTTATCTCTTTTACTTACATGTTTGATCAGAGTTGTTGTCATAAGTGGACACGTATCTTTTACTGCCCATAGATTCTAGTAGTTAAAAACTTTGGGGGAAAAGCTTGGCACCCTCCCTTTCAACCATGACCTCGTAACCATCTTCAGGCAACATCACCCTGAATATCAAGCCTAGCTAATAAGAGTGCATCAATCACAGCCAGAAGAGCTAATATGCCTATTGTTTCATCCAACATAATAGGGACAATTGGGTGAACAGTGAACATCTGTGTATTCTAAGCATACTCAAATTCAATCACTTTCAACTCACTGTATCATTATTAATTGACAGTTTCATTTCTTGTTTGTGATTTCATTTTTGTTGTGATAGATTCCCCTGATTTCCCACCAGAAGGAAGAATCCAATTGACTTTTCTGAAGCAGGGAAGAAATATTTCACTGTTTTAAAATCACTTTTATAATCAAATAGTTGTATTTCCTATTGCCCAACATCTTACAATGTGGAATATGTCCTTTTTTACCAGCCTTGCTTGTCGTTTTTTTAGGACCTGATCTTCGAAATCCTGCAGAATGCTGCTGTGATAAGAAATGCTGCATATGAGCTCATTCGAGATCACAGCATTTTAACCTGGATTTTACATCTTTTGGATAAGAAGTAAGTAACTAAAGACGTCCCAGAGGACCCCCAGAGAGAGGTTGATAGAAATATTCCTTGGAATAGCAAGGAGAAGATACACCACCAAATGTACAAGTGTTAACAATGTACTTACATTGTTCTCAGTTTCAGCCAATTTAAAAAAATATATAGTTTGCTTCAAGTTTTTTTATATGGAATACATTTAATTCTTCGATAATTTGTGGCGCTTTAAGCCCTTAAAAAAAAGGAAATGTGCAGCAACCTTTGAAAAAATAAAGTTGATTTATGTTGTTTAGTTCACTTGATGGAAATCAACACTATTGCTCTATGATCGTACCTGAATACCTAAAACAATTCTGTATTTAAACAAAGGCTTTATGGAATGACCTTAATGCAGACCTTTGTTTTGTATGTTTTGTATTCCTGTTCTCAAAACCCAAAATAATTACGATTGACTTATTCGAAAGCAGTGGCTTTCGCATAATGCACAGACACATGCACAGACACACAACACTAGAGGAAGAAGTGTACATACATATGCCGTCATGTATGCCCATATAGGCAACCTAAAGGAACATGTAGCCGCAGATTCCTTAACGTAGAATTATTCCCAAGCGTAAGACTGGATCCGGAAAAAATTTCTTTGCCACAGCAAAGGGGGGGGGGGGGGGTCGACTGCGACATCGCCCTTCGCCACGGCTCCAAGGGCGTCGCTCGCAGACTGGTAGGTCCTGCAGCTTGTCATCGAGGCCCTGTCCTCGTTCGTCAGAGGGCGCGGGTTCCCCTCGGGACGTGCACCCTCACCTGTCGCCACCCTGCCCACCGTTTCCTGGCGTCGGGCGATTAGGGCCCAAATGACAGCCTATGCTGCAGCTCTGCAGGCTTCATTGGCCCCTCCTCCACCTCCTGAGACATCAGCGGATCCCTTGCCTCGCGTGGAGCCTTCCACCGAGTCGCCGGCGGCTTTAGCCTCGGCGCCAAATGGTTCGGCTTCAGGTTGTCGCCGCAAATCCCTACGAAGCTCCCTGTGGCGGCGCAGGAAGTCGCTGGGACTCCAGGCTTATCCCCGAGTTCCCCTCGGTCCTCTGAGCGGGTGGCTGCTTTACCGGAGGCTGAGTGGCTTTCCTCCCCAGCCCTGGCAGTGTCACGGGTGGAGGCCAGGGCCTGGGGGTGCTTTCCCGAGTCCATCTCGGTCCCCTACGTGGGCGGCTGCCCCGTGTGGGGTCGAGCCAGCTCCTTTTCAGCGCTGTTCCTTAGCCGTACCGGCTCAGGGCCCCGCCCCATTCTCCTAGGGTGCACGTGGTGGTGGAGGTCGACTCGGCGCCACCAATGTCACCTCTGGCGCCGATCGACGTTGAGCCATCGCCTGTGGCGTACTCCACGACGCTGTGCCGGCGCCAGGTCCTTGATTAGTCTCCAGAGGTTCCTTCCTCTACGGAGGTTTGTCATCTCCTGGTCCCTTTTCTTCTCCGGAGACAGGACGCCGCATCGTGGCTTTTTCACTGGCGTCTTCCAGGGAGGGCTCCTCGCTGTCCCCTCAGCCTCAATCCTCGGACCCTCTTTTCCGCAGCTCGCAGTTGGTTCCTCCACAGCTTCTCCGCCTTCCCTGAGGGTCCCTCAGGTTCCTCACTCGTCCGTGAATCCCCCACCTTTCAGGGGGTGGCCACTTCCCCCTCTAGCGGGACTTGGGGACGAACTGCTCAGTTTGCAGCCGTTGCCCACGGAGGAATTGCTCCCCCCCCACGGCGCCCTACGGAGGCCTTTGTTGCCTTTGTTCGAGCTATTTCCACGGCTTCTGGCATTTTGCGAATGGGTGACCCAGTCACCCCATTCCCTACAGATAATCTCTTGGAAGAACTCCACCAGGGCTCTGGTGGACGGGAGCTGTTCCTTCCTTTCGAAGCGTCACTCTACAACTCTCTTCTGGGGGCTTGGGGGCATCCTGCCACGGGTGATCCGGTGCCTCAGCCGCTCCAGCATCTCCACCGTCCTGCTCTGCAAGACCCAAACGGCCTTTCCTACCACCCTTCTACTCAGGGTTCGATATTGCGGACTGCTTTTCTGTCCTTGCCTGTGGTGGTGTTTCCTCCGTCTCTGGAGGCCCAGTGGTTGGATTCATGGGGGCGTAACATCTTTGGTTCATCCAGTGCTGCTTTGAAGGTGCTCAACACTCTTTGTGTGTTGGCCAGAGCTACCTCCGGCCTGTGGGATTCTGTGGAGTCCCTTCTTTCTCATGTCTCCCATGAGAGTGCCTGTGCTGATCTAGTTGAACCTTCAAGGGTTTTAATTGTCTTAATGTTTCGAATATTATTTTAAATATCTACAATTGTACGACCTGATATATCTGATGCCGTTAATGCACAACAACTGTGACAAATGTCTTTTTAAGTTAATTTCTGTTTGTCACTGAACAGTGATCTTTTTGAGACAAAAGAGAGCAAGAGAGAGGGTGTATATGAAAGAGTATTCGGATTTAATATTTGTTACAAGGGTACATGATAGATAAACAACGTTGTAAGAGAACATACAAATAAATTGATCTATAAAAATTCTCTATACAACAATTGCAAAAGCTTTTCTACCTATTTACAATCTAATTTATTATCCGGTAGAAAAAGCAATCGTCGACGTTTCGGTCTCTATTCTTGCGTTTCCGAGACCATCCTCAGGACATAAAAAATCATATCTTGGGAGACCCTCAATCACGAAAATTCTGAATATGGTGGTAATGTGCGACACAGCATAAATCAAAATGATTGTATGTCTCTTAGTAGAATAACCTGTTTGAAGTCCTTATTCGCCTGACTTCATAGATGTATAGAAAAGAAATTGGGCAGATAAGATATCTAAAAAAATTGGTGAAAATCTCCTATCGTATTATTCTGGCGTTTGTAGTTACAACGTTGAGTCTATCGCAGTCAGCTCTCAACAACTGAAATTAATTTGCTGCAGCCCGTCACTTCCAAGTCAGTTCAGGAGCAAGATCACTGTTCAGTGACAAACAGAAATTAACTTAAAAAGACATTTGTCACAGTTGTTGTGCATTAACGGCATCAAATATATCAGGTCGTACAATTGTAGATATTTAAAATAATATTCGAAACATTAAGACAATTAAAACCCTTGAAGGTTCAATTACCATAACATATCTATTGCCCAAACCCTCAAGGGTATATTGGGTTGCTCACATTTGTGTACCCTGTGCTGATCTAGGGCACCATGTGTTGGATGGTTGAGAGTTGGCTGCGTTTATTCTCATTGCGGCCTTGAATATTGCTGATGCTCTCGGCCGTGCTATGGCCAGTTCTGTGGCTCGCCATCACCATGCTTTGCTGCAGGATGCTGTTTTTCCTGAGAATATTAGGGAGCATCCGGTTGACATGCCCTTTGATGGGGTCCTTTTGTTTAACACTAATGCGGACTCCGCCACTCAGCGTCTCCTTGCGGGGCTCCGTCCTCCTCTCCCTCCGTAGGCTGGTTTGTTGATCCTCCGGGGCTTGATGGGAGGCGTTATCCCACCTGCTTCCTGGAATATGGTGTTTTGAGTGGCCCGCTTGTCTGTTCTGTGTGGTTTGACGTGCCTTCTGGGCCCTTGGTTGGCCCCTCTCTTCTGTGGCTGCAGGTTCAGCCCTTTTGGCAAATTTACTTTATTTTAAGACTTGTATTGCGCAACGAATAATCCAGACGGGGATCTCTCTGCGCATTTGGTACACACAGTGTTGAAGACTAGGACAGGGCTTATGGCAGTTGAAAGAGCCAAGTCTTTAGGAGCTTCTTAAATTGTTCCAAACTATGGCAGGCCCGTTGCTCATCCGGTAAACGATTCCAATGGAGAGGGGCAAGATGTGACAATGCGCGTCCTCCCACTTTGGCTTTCTTGATTTTACAAGGGAGAAGCAAATTCCGGTTGCTTGATCTTAGTGCACGGACCGGGCTGTAAGCTGTTACTTTCCTCCTTAGATAGAGCGGACCGATACCTTGTCGCACTCTAAACACCATCACCAGTAGTTAAAACACAGCTCTCTTTATCACAGGTAGCCAGTGCAATTGTTGTAACCGAGGGCGGGAGGCGGTGTTTTATTCAGGACTGTTGACTGCTGTATTTTGCACTACCTGTAGTCTTGCTGCGAGGTAATCCCTAATTCCTACTAAAAGCGCATTGCCATAATCTAGTAGAGCCTGTACTAAGGTCTTTCTGTCCTACATAGGGAACCAAGGAAATATTTTCCACAACAGTCCTATCATGCCGAAGCAGGTTCCCAATACTGATTTCACCTGCTCCTCCAGCGAGAGCTTGTTGTCTATCAGAATACCCAGGTTACGTGCCTGCACCATAGGGCCTCCCCTAATTCCAGTGGCCACCAGTCTGCAGACCAAATCTCCGTAGCCTTTCCAAACAGAAGGATCTCTGTTTTGTTTGAATTTAACTGCTGAAAGTTCTTGCTCATCCAGGTGGCGATTTGTAGCATACAGGATCTAAATTTCAGTCTAGACTTTTCTGGGTCCTTCTCGATGGGGACTATCACCTGCGTGTCCTCCGCATACGAGATTGTCTCAAAGCCACAGGATCTTATGATGCCTGCAATTTTGGCCATATAGATGTTGAATAAGGTGGGGCTTAGGATTCAGCCCTGTGGCACCCCCTTGTCCACTGCCTTGGTTTGGGAGACAAATGTGTCTAATTGGACACATTGAGTTCTGTTGTTAAGGAAACTCTGCATCCAAGCCCAGGCTCGTCCTCCGACACCAATCTCCTGCAACCTGTCAAATACGACATGGTGGAAGATGGTGTCGAAGGCAGCAGACAGATCTAGAAGCACCAGCATAGTAGAAGACCCTCTATCCTGTAGCATCCTAATAGTGTTAACCACTTCTACCAGTGCCGCTTCCGTGCTATGGGCTGCTCAGAATCCTGACTCCGATTGGTTTAGTAAATTATGCCGTTCTAGGTATCCCATCAATTGTTTATTAACCAATGTCTCCATGACCTTTGAGCTGCTAGTAAGGAGGGAGATTGGTCTATCATTTTGCAACTCTGTGGGATCTGTCTGCACTTTTTTAAGGCGAGGTTTTAAATGTGCCCTTTTCCAGCTTCTGGGAAATGTGGCTGTAGCCAAGGAAGTGTTGCACACCTCGGTTAATGATGGGGCAAGGATTGGGACAAGATCAGCCATTATAAATGACAGCACCGGATCCGAGGGAGCACCGGATTTTGTGTGCTCCAACAGGCTTTGCACTTGCTCTGTGATGATGGTGGTAAAAGAGTCAAGTCTGGGAAGTGAGGGGTTCCTCTCAACCGGGGTTATCTCCTCAGCTGTTTTTCCTACTGCTAGGGATCTGTAAATTTTGTCAATCTTGTCCTTGAAATTGTTTGCCAAATCATTGCATAGCGTTTGTGTAGAAGTGATAGAGGGAGTGTTTACTTTCGGGTTTGTAAACTCCTTCAGAATTTTAAAAAGCTCCCTGGAGGAGTTCTTTGCCTCCTGGATTCGCAGACCTAAATGGTCTCTTCTGGCTTGGTTACGGTTTTTTAAGTATACTTTATGTAGTGCTAAAAAGGCCTCCTTGTCATCTGACCTCTTCATTTTCTCCATTTTCTTTCTCGACATCTACACTGAGTCTTTTCTTTTTTTAGAGTCTCCGAGTACCAGGGGGCTGAGCTAGTTCTTTCCTGCGTGCATGTGACTCTAAGTGGCGCAATAAAATTTAAAGTGTCTTCAATGGACGCCTCCCATATTTCTACGGCCTTATCACTTACCTCTGCTATGTCAAAAGAGGGAGGTTTGAAAACTTGGCTAAACGACCCCAGAGTAACTTTCCTCCATGCTCTCCGAGGGGTCAGTCTACAATGGGGCTTTCTACCTCTACCAATCACCTTAGTAGTAAATTTGAGAGCAAAATGATCCGTCCAGGGCAGTGCCCGTGGGGGGTCTACTGAGAGGCCCATGTTGGCAAAAATGTTGTCCAGTGTGTGCCCTGCTATATGGGTGGATTCATGGATCATTTGTGTGAGCCCCAATGCCTCCATAGCCGATACCAAGCATTTTGTATCTATGTTTGTAGGGTCATCTAAATGATGGTTAAAACCTCCCACGAGAAAGAAGAGTTCCGATTATGGAATATATGGAGCGAGAGACTCCAGTAGTGAGGTACAGAAGACTTTGTTACTTTCTCCTGGGTGTCGTTTTGGCTGATTGCTAAGCCGTCTTTAGTTCCTTCCGCTGCTCTTATGTTCTTGGTCTCTGATGCGGGCTTTTTTCCCTAAGAGTGGTTCCTATGTTTTTTTTGGGACGTGTCATACCCTAAGTGGGGTACATGTAGCTATTGTTTAGCTTTGTCCTATGCTGGACTCCCTTTTGTGGGTTTCTCGACTTTCCTGGTGTCGCTGTATACCCCTGGTGCAGTTTCTTTGATCTTTGTCTAGGCGTAGCTTGCGCTGCTCCAGGTTCTGTCATTTCATTATCCGCTGCATCGCTGGACCAGCTTTGGCATGCCGTCTGCGGCGTTGTGCTGTGGTGTTTCCGCCCTTTTTTGTCCGGTGTTTTGGCCTGGTCCTCTGCCTTATGTTCCAGGGGAGATAGGATTCCTGGTATTTTCCTGTGTTCTGGTTGACGGCGTTCGTCCATCCCACGTATTTCTCCTCTTCTGGCTGGTCCCACTTCTTTTCGTGGGTCGGTTTATGTCCGGAACGGTCTCCCTTTAGTGATTGTTCAAGATTTCCCTGGCCTTTGCCTTCTTCTTGCGCTTGGCTTGGTCTGGGCGCTCGGCTTCATGGTACTTGCCAGCTGCCGGCTGTGCACGCCTGTTCTTTCTGGTCCACGGCTGGGGGCATTGGCGTGGACCCTTGTGCTCCTGTCTCTTGTTCTGCTGGAGCTTTGCGAGACTACGTCTTTCTTCGTCCGCCTGCCTTTCTTGACTGTGGTACCGTTCCTGCCTTGTCCGCTGATTTGAGGCTGTGGCCAGTTCAGCTGTCCCCTTCACTGTGTGTGTTTTCCTATGGAGGGCTTTGCTTCCATTTCTACCTCTTCTCCTTGGAGTTTTAGGCGCTTCTTTTCTTCCTTGGTACTCCTTTGCCATTTTCTGTCCCTCCGGGGCTTTCTGGCGGATGTCCCTGGTACCTTTGGCTGGGCTTGGTGGTCCGGGCCTCCTTTCGCCTTGTCCTTGTTTCCTTCTGCATGGTGGGTGCTGGGCCGCCCTTCTTGTCCCCATTACACATCCCCTGCTAGGGCCCTGTGTTCTTCCTCCTGGGAGGTTCTCTCGCAGGCCCTCCTCCCTTCTGGGTATGGCTAGGGTATCTATTCTACATTAAGGAATCTGCGGCTAGTAGTCTCTATCAGATGTACGAGTTACTTACCTTTGGTAACGATGTATATGGTAGAGACGATTGTAGCGCAGATTCCTTCACGACCTGCCCTTCCTCCCCGTTCTGCGAGGACCTTCAGCTTGGTCTTCTGCACTCACCTGCCTCCGGGTGGTTTTGTCTTCTGCAAGTGCCCTCTTTCTCTTCCTGACTACTGGGATGCTTCGTTCTGTTTGTTTGATCCACTCCTTCCTTTCTGGTGATTGGTTGGTGGGCCCATGGATACTTCTGAATCCCTGCACCCAGGTATTCCAGTGTGGGGCCTACTCATGCTCACCCCCCTTTTTCTTTGCTTGACCTTTCTGACTCCTCTGCAGTCCTCTAAGTTGGGGTCTCTTGGCTGGGCCTCGGCCCTTGGTTCTTTAATGGGGATGCGCCTATAGTTGCTGGTGTTGTCTTGGGGTAATTTGTTCTTACTCTTTTGTTCCGGCCTTGTTGTTCTTCTCTGTTTATAGGCTGCGGTTGCAGGCCTCTTCGTCTGATGTGACATTTTTCACATTCTTTTTTTTCCCTAGGGGGGGTGTTTTATTTTCTTGCAGGGTTGCTTCGCAGTGGCTGTGCTTTGCTCTTACCTTCTATGGCTTTCGGTGCCACTGTGCCTGGCACTCTCGAATGGTGCTGTTCCTCACCATTCGCTTCTTCCCTTTCTGTTTATCTGATTTTTTTGCACACTGTTCACATATTCTCAGTTTTTGTTTGTGATTGCTCCGCGTTGTGGCACGGAAAAGTTATCTGAAGAAAACTGACGGTGGCACGCCAGGGTGGGGCTTATGTGACCTTGCTGACCTCACGCCTGCGGGCGACTTCAGGGTGGAGTCACATGGTACCGGAGCGCAGAGATGCTGTGGCAAAGAAAAGTTTTCCGGACCAAGTCTTACGCCTGGGAATAATTGTATGTGAAGGAATCTGTGGCTAGATTCGTCTCTACCAGATAACATTGTTACCGAAGGTAAGTAACTTGTACGTTAGTACTTAACCTCCCACTAAGCTTTTCCAACAGGGTCTTTTTTCTTGGGATATTTGGGGTAGTTTGTGCTTAAACCTTCATAATGTATTGCCATAAAAGGTATCCACTCCATTTTTTTGTACATCCTGGGGAGTTTAAAGATGCAGAGAGTTTGTCTATTCACCTAGAAGGAACAAAATAATTGCCAACATATAACTAAAGTTTTGGTTTTTTTTGGGGGGGTGGGGGGTGGGGTGGGGGGGGGGGGTAGGGAGATTATGGAAAAGTGTATGTTATCTCTCCCTAAAAATATCATGGCAATAGTTTGCAGAGCTAGGATCACCACCTTCCCAGCTTTCAGGAACAAAAACAAAAAAACACAGTTCTTGCACTTTTTTAATAAATACTCCACTTTTCCTAATTTCAGTGGTTTTAACCTATTTGCCATTTATGGTGGGATAATGTGTAGAACGCTTGGGTGATTCTGGAAATCAATACTTTTTGAAAAGCAGACAAAATTCTGAATCCAATAAGGACTCAATTGTGTAAATCACTCACAGTTTTTGACAGGCCGCATGGAGACTTGTGACAAGAGACACACATTTGGCACAATTAAGGCACATAGATTTCCAGCATTTCACACGTGATCTTCATGCTCAAATCTAAAAAGCACTGAATGCCCACAATAAAGTAAAAAAATCCATTGTTATCTCTTGTCCATAACCGGACTATTTTCTTCCTTTAAGCCTTGAAAAAGCCGCAGGCTTGAGTTTCAGGAGTGGTGAAACAAGTGTTGGCTGTTCAAAGTCTGTAAAGATGTGGCTCTTCGAATAAAAGATGATAATCACTATTTTAGACTGTTAAAGCTCTCCAAAAGTACACCTTTATGAATGTTCGCGTTTGTGACAACTTTTCAGCTGTAATTTTTCCTGTCGTTTTGGACGATTTACAAAAGCAGTATACTGCTAAGTCCGATACACCCTTTTTGTCACAGGAATTATACGTGGTTTGTAGGTTCTCAAAAAACTTGTGATATTCAGAGCCAACAATTGAGCTGCACTGTGCAATGATTTTTCATTGTGTACAAACTACTCAGTAAATCATTTCGTAAAATGTAACCAATGGAAAAAGATTATGAAGGAAATTTTGGTTCATAGCACGTGTCTGTAGATGCACATGCTCTGTAAACTCCAGCCTTTTAGTGTGACGCATAGGCTTGGTCTGTTGCAACTTGTTTTTCTTTGAAGAAAGGTTTTAAGTCAGGATTTCTTGTGACTCCTCCTCTAATATGGAACACGCATGGGCACCCACTTCATTGTTAGATTGTTTTTCCCCCGCTTTCGGGTTTGGACTTGTATTGAAATTGCTCCCGGTATAAATGCGTATGACGCTGATCGTCAGTGTCCCAGGGCCCATCGTTCTCCTTCACCTCACTGAGAAGAGTTCTCTACTCCAGTGCTTGTTGCATCTTTTCTACTCTTTGTCCACCACTGTGGACATAGTCATTGTAAAACGAACCAGTCTGTCCTCAGGGTGCCCCTGCCATTCAAGGCCCCACATCTCACTTATCGATGCCAGAGAATAAAAGACGTGCAGACGGTGATGAAACCTGTAACCTGTGCTTCTCTTCAGAACACACCATCTGCTGTGATTCGTGTTTGCCCTTGAGAAACAAAGAGGCCCTTTGGCAGTGGAGAGAAAGGTGGTGGGCACAGAAAAAGATGTTTCAATCCTCATCGGAGACTGTGGTCATCTTCAGCTAAGCAAATGAATCGGCACTGAAAAGTAGGACAGTGAGTCTCTGATGTGCCGGCCTTTTAACAGAACAGAAAGATCATCAAATTCAAGCCTGAAGAGGAGGATGCCCAAGAGCCTAATTGGCCGATGCCTCAGTCGAGGCTGAAAGAGCGTTCGGCTCTAAAACCAACATCAGCGCCGAGACCATTGACAATGGTTGTTAGTTCCATAAAATAAATAAGCAAACACCATATCTTCATAGTATAGTATAATGAAATTGCTTCGATGCCGAAATAATGAGACTGTGAAAGAACAACAACGAGTATCTTTGAAGTTACTTCAAAGCCAGTAAAGGGTGGCACTGCTGTAAAGTTGAGATGTCTTTTTTCCACCCCGCGCGTGAGGGTAAAAATGGACAGCCCCATAGGGACCCGGCTCGGCACCTGCTTTTTAGAACTGCAGTTTTTGAGCACCGGCAAGACCCGGCCCACTTAAAGCCCAGGGGATGGGGTGGAGCACCAACCCTTATCCAACATGACCAGTTCCTCTATAGAAGCAAATCCATAGCTTCTAGTGGAAGTTCGGGCGATCACGTCCCACTTGAATCTCTTGGCGCTTTGGAGGGTAAGCAAGATATAGCTGGAAAACGTATTCCTCAGCTTTCCAGCCGTGCCTCTCTTTTCGCACCCGCCTCCACGCTCGCAGGGAAACCAGGAAGCCGTTTCCTAGTTGCCATTCCTATAAATGATGTAACGATGTCACTGACTTGATCGTATCATTTGCAGGGGCGTCACACCTGTGGTGTTTTGGGTCCTAGGTCCACATGCTGGACAAATAACCACACAGACACCGTAGTACAATACTGGGAACTGTCACAGGGCACGTGCGCCCGGCCCCTTTTATTAGCAGGATCACCTGACTGGTGACGCCTGTGATGGGTGGGTGCACAGTGTGGGTGGAACACTAGTACGTGTCCAGCACTACAACACCCAGTGGGCCAGGGCGGGAGAGTCTGCCACTCCGACACAGTGGAGTGTATCCGGGATGGTCTGATTTACCAGAGAAGCACACAACAGCTGCTGCTATGGTTCCATGTACTTGTACATGACCTCTGTGTTCATAGCGCCCAGTTCAGAGCACTCTGATGTGGAAGTCCCATCAGTAGCGCCTTAAGAAGTAAGAACCAAAAATCTGTTTTCATTTTATCATGGGTAAAGAACTGGCTTGTAATTCAATCTTAAAATAAAGTAAGATGTGGCCCTTTTTTTCTTCGAAGAAGGCTCATCTGTTACGAAAGATCATCTTGCCAATATTTCTCGCTCTCCTCCACTAAAAGGTGAAGGAGCTATTTCATCAATGGGAGCACAACGGGATTTTAATTTCATTGTCCCCAGAGCAAAAGCGTCCATAAAGGACATAATAGCTGTTCTTAAGTTTTTCTGTAACATGGACAGGTAGATCAGTCTTCCAACAGAAATTTTTATTTACTTTAACATTGTAAGATGCCTAAAGTGAAGAAGGCCACTTCAAAAAACTGGGAACGATTCCAACAAAATTATACCTGGAATTTGTCCTTCCAGATGGGGGTTCCTTTCTTGCACATATGCAAGGCAGCATCCTGGTCCTCTATTTAAATATATTTAACCAGGCATTACAGTTTGAAAACATCTGCTGGTGAAGAGACTTGTTGGGATCAAGCAGTTGTACAGATGTTTCTAGCTTTAAGTAGCACTGACTTTGCTGTGTGGTCTTCTGTCTACCACCAATTTTCTCGTCATTTTAATGCTATTGCGGATTTAGCCTTGGCACACGATTGGCTGTCTAAGAAAGACACCGAGTTTCTAGTCCAAAAATCACCTAGGACTCCGTATTTTTATACCATCCCGAAAATGCACAAAGACCTGGCACATCCACCCGGTAGACTAATAGTATCGGGCATTGTCTCCATTCTGGAACATTTGTCCAGGTCTGCGGACGCTTTTCTACGCCCCCTGGTCCAGGCCACAGACACCTACCTGAAAGATACCAAAGCCATACTACAGCTTCTGCAAAACCTATCATTCAATCCCACAACACAACTACTACTGAGCCTGGATGTAGAAAGTATGTAAATGTATACCAGCTTGCCCCATGATGAGACACTTAACATCATTGAAGAGATTTTTTTCTCGACCCAATGGGAATACCAGACCCCTAAGAACCTGGTGATGGAATGTATCACTCTGGCACTCACTAAAAACGTTTTCCAATATGAGACAACTCTGTACTTATAGAGACATGGGACCAGCATGGGGGGAGCACTTTTGCTCCTAGTCTGGCCGGGCTCTATGTTCACCATCTGGAGGATCACAAAATCCTACATCAAGATAACCCCTTTCGACGGAACATAAAAACCTGGAAGCGTTATATAGACGATGTTTTGGTCATCTGGGAAGGAGATCTTCAATCGTATCGTATCGTATCGTAGGGGGAACTTATAAAGCGCGCTGACACCATGGGTTTCCTGGCGCTGGTAAAGAGTACAGAAAGCAGAGAGACTAGACAGATTGGGGAAAGAGCCAGGTTTTTAAAGACTTGCGAAAGAGGGTTAGGGAGTTGGAAATTTTGAGGGGGAGAGGGAAAGAGTTCCAAAGCTTGGGGGCCAGGTGAGCAAATCTCCGGCCTCCAGATCTACAGAGCTTGAAGGAAGGAACAGTCAGAAGGTGAAGGTGAGAAGATCTCAAGGTACGGGATGGGCAGTAGGGACTGATGAGGGATTTGACAAAAGCAGGGCAGGGGCCGAGTAGTGACTTAAAGACGAGGCAGCCGGTCTTGAAGGCAGCCCTGGAGACGACAGGGAGCCAGTGGAGTTTGACAAGGAGGGGCCTGGCAGGTTGCCACTTCGGAATCCCTAGAGCTAGTCTCGCCGCCTGATTTTGGACCACTTGTAGTCTAGCCATCGATGTTTTGGGCAGGCCGTGGTAGATCGAATTAGAAAAATCTAGGCGGGAGAGGACGAGGGCCATGATGACGTGCAGGAGGGCATCAGGTGTGAAGAGGTATGCCACTTTCCTGATCCTGCGCAGTTGGTAAATGCAGGACGAGACCACGGTCCCTACCTGCGGCCCTAGGGATAAGGCGGAGTCAATGGTGACCCCCAAACTCTTCACCGAAGCTGCAGGGGTGGGAGGGGGGCCCATGTCCACCGGCCAGAATTGAGGCCCCCAAAAGGAGGCACTCTTGCCGGGGAGGAGAAGCTCCGTCTTTCCGGGATTCAGTTTTAACTGATTGTGGCCAATCCACTGGAGAATGTGGGACATGACTGCTTGAAAGTTGGGGATAGCAGAGGGAGAGTTAAGAGGAAAGATGAGTTGCAGGTCGTCCGCGTAGTTAAACACGGTGACGTCCCACTGCCTCAGAGAAAAAAGAAGGGGACGAAGATAAAGATTGAAAAGAAGAGGGGACAGAGAAGAGCCCTGGGGAACCCCGCAGAGCGAATGCTCTCTGGGAGCTCTGAAGGAGCCCAGGCTGAGGGTCTGGGACCTGCCTGTCAGAAAGGATCTGACCCAGGCCAGCGCCAGGCCCTGGATGCCGGCCTGTTCGACACGGTGGAGAAGGATGTTATGGTCCACCGTGTCGAAGGCGGCTGACAGATCTAATAGTACCAGGGCCTGGGGAGCCGCATTGTCCACACCGTCTCTCAGGGCATCCAGCACGGCCAGGATCACTGTCTCCGTAGAGTGGCCGGGTCTGAAGCCTGCCTGGTTGGTCTCGAGGAAGTTGGATTTCTCGATGAACAGGGAGAGACAGGAGGTGACGTGGGCTTCCAGGAGCTTTGAAAAGAAAGGTAGGAGGGAAATAGGGCGGTAGTTGGCCGGGACAGCGGGGTCAGCCCCCGGTTTCTTCAGGAGGGGCACCAGCACGGCCTCCTTGAATGAACCCGGCACCATACCAGAAGAAAGAGAGGAGTTTAGCAGAGGGAGGACGCAGTCGGGTAGAGAATGGCAGATGTCCCGGAGTATTGAGGGAGGGCAGCAGTCGTCTGGAGATCCCGACTTAACGCGGGTGGCGAGAGTCGCCAGAGATGTAGAATCTAAGAGGGGATATTGAGTAAAAGAGGAGGAGTTGTGAGGAGGGGAGACAGATCCAGCGCCAGGAATCATGATGGGTATGGTGTTCTTGATTGATACGATTTTATCGATAAAGAAGGTGCTAAGAGTGTTGCATGCTTCCTGTGTGGGGGCCTGAGTGGGGAGCGTTCTGGGGTCGGAAGTGAATTCGGTAAGCACCTTAAAGATTTCCTTGGACTGACAGGGGGCAGACAGGATTTTTCCAGAAGCATAGGTTTTTTTAGCATCCAGGATGGCAAATTTATACCTATTGCGTGCAGATACATAGGCGTCTCTGCTTATGGCGCAGTAGTCCCTCCTCCACTTGCGTTCAGCCTGGCGGAGTTCTAAGTGAAGGGTTTTTAGGAGAGGAGTGAACCATTTGTGAGAATGGCAGTGGCGGGATTGGGGGAACTTAGTGAGGGGGGCAAAAATGTCACTGGCTGTGGTAAGCCAGTCAGTCACGAGCCTACACAGCTCGTCGGTACCCGTGTCATCGGGTAGCAGGGGGGACGTTTGGGAGAGATGATCCAACAGTTTAGGGGAGTCGACAGCCTTCCACTTGCGAGCCCTGCCACCCTCCCGTAGGGGTGCTCTAATCTGGCCAACCGCCGAGAATGTGAATTTGAATTCAATCCATCGAACAGTTCATGGAATGGCTAAATACACAGAACCCCTTCCTAAAATTCACCAGTTCCGTATCACGAGACAAAATGGTGTTCCTGAATCTCAACATTTACCCAGACAGGGGTATTTTGAAAACAACCACTCATTTTAAGCCCACATTAAAAAAATTGTCTACTAAGATACGACCGCTTTCACACTAGTCACCTACGTGACAATCTACTGTACAGCCAGTTCCTCCGCCTGGGACAGAACTGCTCTAACTTAAACGACTACAAAACCCAGGCAGAAAATACCAGTCATAAACAGAGCTATGAAAAGGGTACACAATAACAACAGAAATGCACTCCTGGAGGACAGGGTACAAAAAGAACCCAAAAAAGATCTATCTGTGTCACCACCTATAATACTCACTCTAACGCGATTTCAAAAATCGTGAATAAACACTGGAGAACCCTTGTGTGTGGCGATCTTAAGCTTGAAAAAACGCTTTTCGCATACAATGTGGGAAGGAACCTGAAGGACATCCTGGTTCACACACGACCACGGACCAATCAACCTGAGCAATCCACTGTGCTCTGGGTCCAGGGGCACCACCCCTGTGGCAACTGCAGCAGCTGCAACCTGACAAAGAAATTCCAAAATGGCAGGGAATGGGAACAAAGGAAATTGTGTCTATCATCAGGTGATAGACACAATCACACATAGATATTGTTGATATCATCAACTCTCATTTTGTTTTTTTAGTCATACCCCAGGACCCCAATAATAAAATAACAGGGGGTAGCCTGTAGGTATTTTTATGGTTAATTCACACACTTAGTCACACATCACATCACCTTCAAGAACCAGCTCCACTGTAATCAGCAGCACAGCCAGGTGGCATTCGGCCATCTGGCTGGGACCCGATGATGAAGCATGACCTCACACACCAACCAGGTTGGTGTGTGAGGGTTTTATTAACAACCTTGAGAGGTGCCGGTACTCATCAACGTCAGATAAACCTATTTTCTGGCCGTTCTATTTTGTTTTTGAATGTACTACTTGGGACAGGGACGGCTGTCTGACAGTCCTTACTCTCTATTTTGTTTATCAACAAAGGAAATTCACCAACTGCAATAGCCGGAATGTAGTGTATATGATCACGTTCCCGTGCGGCCTGGAATACATTGGCATGACGTCTAGAGCCGCTCAGGTAAGAATTTGAGAACACAAAAGCAACATCAGGTGTAAAAAAAGCACCTCGAAAATAGCATCCCATTTTCTAACTGAAACACACAGTGAATGATCTGATGTGGACGATAATTGAACAACTACCATCAGAACGGGGACTTTTTGAGAAAGAGCAACGCTGGGTGTTTCGTCTGGGGACCAATGTGGTGGGCCTAAATGATGACTAGATTCGAAATCTACACATGAAATTCCACGTCTTCCTGATCGATTTTTCCTGGAGTACTAGGTTTAATTCCACACCTACTCCTTTGGCTTTCCCTGGGGGACTAATACTCCTTTCCACACATGCGTTTGCATGATTTGTCTGTTTATTTAATTTTTGCCGCAGATCACATGAACCCAAGAATGATGGTTTTGCCTTATTTGTCTTTTTTAAGCACCACCTGACAGTCCACCCACTAGCTACTCGGGGGTCTTGCAAGACGACCATGTAAAATGTAAACTAAGTATTTCAAACGAGCTAGGGAGACCTTTATATGGAAAAACAAAAACTTTTTCTTTTTCCTTCCTTTTTTAAGAAATATGCCCTCACCATGGAGGCTTCTGTTTACATTAAGCAGAGCGTCGGGGCTCTTTTTGATAGAAACGTTTCCCCATTAACCAGAAATAGCCGATCAAGAAGAACAGTATCGCGCATGTGCGAATGATTAACCAGAAATAGCCGATCAAGAAGAACAGTATCGCACATGTGCGAATAATCCCTGTTCCATTCTAAACACTAAGGACCCGTGAAGCGCTGTCTCATACCAAGCACAGACGCATAAGGCTGGGCGACCCGGAAACACCATATTAGGTCAGGCCGGTCGGCAGGATTTTTCAATTGAGGCCAGAATTTTATTTTGCAAACTTACCTACGTACTAATATGTCGGTTCAAGTAATAACAGGTAGATACAAACAACCTGCATGATTAATATTCATTAGGCAGGTCATCATTACCTACTGTAATTGGAAACAGTTTAAGGAGCCCAGATTCCTTAAAGCAGCAAAGGAGACTGTTTTCCACCCCTTCCCTTCTACAAATGAGTTATCACCCGAACTTGAGCTCAGTCATTGCAGCCAGAATTACAATTGCAAACCATAGCTACATAGGTTACCAAATAGCAATTTGGAAGGTTGGTCCTTCAAGGTTATGATTTGGTAATGATTTCTAAACTCCTTTTCTAATTTGGAAAAGCATTCATCAATCGCAAAATGGGGTTAGTACATTTGTCAAAAATGTTTTGCCATTGCAAGCCTTTATCAAATCAGAGACTTTGCGACTACAGAAACCCTTTGTACACATAGCCCATGGTTTCTTAAATTATTCCTCACAAATTGAACATATGTCCTAACAGGTAGAATATTGTCACTGTACTAGCAGTTTAGGATAAGGAACTTAAAGCTATCTTTATTCATGTGGTCAGCATTGTCATGACTGTATCTTTTATCAAAATATTATTGTGCGTATTGTCGTGCTTTGTAGTTTTAATTACAGTTCTGGTTGACTGTGTTGGTGTTCAGAACTGCAAGGAAAACACATATGCCAAGAATGATAATGCACATCTTTCTTCCTCATTAGGTTGAAAGCTGATCTCAATGTTATTATAATTATCTCACCTCATCACAGGATTGCTCAAACACTAGTGCCATTGTGTTAACGCTCACATGACTCTTTCAAAGGCTAACCTCACACTAGAAGACATTTGCTAAATATTTGTCAGCAACTTCTACCCACAACCTTGTGGAGAATTGGCCTCTGCCCTGGGAATCCAGTGGCTTCAAGAAGGGTGGATGCTCCATTTGCGACAATAGAATATTTGACCCAGACATGGCACAAATAACACAAAAGTGCAGGGATCACACACTTTTTCACAGTCACGACTGCTTTATCCCAATAGTACACTGGCCGCAACTGTGTTTTTCTTATCCTGAATGTATGTGAACTGTAGAAAATAAATACAGAGGTGCACAAATGTCTATTACTGGATTACAGATAATAATGAAATCATAGATAGCAATTTCTACTTGCCTACAATTGTGGAAAAGTATTGTGAGAGAGAGATGGATGGCCCCATTTATTTTATAATTGGCGATATGTAAATGCATTGGGCTTAATGAGAAAAAGGAACCTCTATGCATTGCAAACTCTATGTCTTCTGTAACAGAATTATCCATTCTAAGAGTTTGGATTAACACATTATCTCTTACTGTGCATTTGTGGGCATTCGTTTGATGTTTGTATGTTATGGCCATAGGTTTTTGTTATTGTGTGCCCCAATCAAAGTAAATTGTACTGCTGAATTAACAAGCCCTCAAACCAAGAGTGTTGTCCCTGTTTCCAACCCGTAGAGCAAGCAGTCAATATACATAACATAACATGTATTTGTAAAGCGCACATTCACCCAGACTGGTATCTTGATGCTGAATGTTTGTTAACATAAATAACAATACAAGACAGCAACAGACAGAAAATTAAACTGAGTTTGTGTATGTGTATTGAACAAGAAAATGCATCTATATCCAAATTTAACGGGGCCACAGTGAAGAATTGCCCAAAGTGCGGTCTGCAGAGGGCTGACGATTTACATATGTTTTGGCGTTGTCCCAGCTTGGATGCCTTTTGGAATGAAGTGGGTACTACTTTAGAAGGGGTATTTGGAAGACAACTCTCTGTAAGTATGGACTTAGTTATTTTTTGGATCTCAAGAACAATTGTGGGAAGGCCTCTTACTAAAGACCAAGAGAATTTACTTTTCATTCTGATTCTCTTGGCAAGGAGGGAGATCTGTGTAAAATGGATAACTCCGGTCCCTCCTACTCACAATGAATGGTTGGCCTCAATTTTGAAAGTGTTTAATTTAGATAAAAATAAGAGGTACGCCTCAAAAAAATATAGATTTTGGGACCTGTGGGAAGAATACCATAAGCAATGAATTAAAGAGTGTGGTGAATATATTGTATATTTTGAAACTTGAAGGCATTACTCTTGGCTCTCCAAATCAGCTCCTTTGTATGCGGTCCAATGATTACGCTATCGCAACAATGATGAGAAAGGCTTGTAAGAGTAGCAAAAATGGCTAGCTCAACCCACTATAAACAAATATGCCTTCTCCCTATAAGTATGTGGACGTAAGGGGTTTCCTCTCTCACGGGTGTCACGAATATCGAGAAGGATCCCTGAAAACTCCAGACTTTTAAATGTTGCGCAATGAGGGAAAAAAAAAAAAAGAAAAGAAAATGCATCTATGGCAGGCATGTGTAAGGCAAATAGCAATAGCATTAAAGAACAGAGCATATCAGGGATACTACAGGTGCCGAGATCTAGATAAGCACAGATAAACCTCTGTTCTGGAAGAAAAGGTGATATCACTAGATGTTATTGGGCTGATGACAGGTTAAAGGAATCAGCACATTGACCTTCTGGAATGTGTGCAGTTCCTTTGGACCACAAACAAATTTTCAACTCCATAGGGGACAGACTTTGAAAACGCTCTTCTGATATCCAGCTTGTTTAAGGTATTCGCACGTTACTGAGCTCAGCAGCCAGAAGGGTGTTCTCTCTGGGATTGAGTCAGCCCTCCTCATGGGTGCTCCACTGATGTTTAGCCTTTAAAAATAATACTTACAGAGCTGAGAGACCTGGTTCCCTAATTTATTTATGTTTGATACGTACCGGGAGATTGACGGTTGTGAGGAGGAAAATTTGGTGTTTAGACAAGGCCTATCTGATTTTCAAAAAGTTATAGAATTCGATGTCCGCTAGTTTGTCTTACCTTGAGGGCGGTGAATGTAATGTGGTAAGCTTGGTTTTCTAATTGATAAGGATAGTAGATCGCTTTCTCGATCCATGATTCGAAGGCTAAGCTTTTCCCTTTTTAAAGAATCTTGCTATTGGCCCAGAGTGATTCCATTTTAGAACCTCTGATGCGGTTTTCTAGCTTCATATCTACCTTTAGTGGGGCTATTTTTGTGTTTTTATAGATCAGCTTTGATGTTTGGGGGTATCTATTTGCTGTTAGTAGAGCGAGAGGGCTTGGGTTGTTTAGAATGGCTCTCTCAACTTGTAACCATGCCGGCATGTAGCCGGCCGGAGGTGCAATCACTTAATGTCAAGACAGTTGCCTATTGGAATAGTCAAACTAAAACCAAATATAACGATAAAGAATGGTCTACTCTATGGTCCTCTACCTCACGCAATAAGATTTCCCCAGTGCTCTCACAAACAAAATTTTGGCTGCTCCACAAGGCTTTCCGGATCCCTGCACGGTTATACTCATTAGGCCTCAGGGATGCAGTATGCTGGAACTGTAACAAAGAAAAATGGGATCTAGCACACCTTATACTTTATTGCCCATCACTCAAATCATTCTGGGAGAAAATATTTGCTCTTATAAATAAACTGTTTAATTGTAAGCTGACAAAATAATTCTCCACCCTCACCATGGCATTCATGAGCACAGAACTGAGATCAGAACACAAAAAGACCTACTAGACCTGCTACTGACAGCAGCAGTAAAAATGGTCCTCACCAATTGGAAAGACACAAGTAAGACATCGTTCAAAGGCTAGTTCAACTGAATCACGCATCTTAGAGAAGCGAACAACATTGTACATCTGATAGAGACTACTAGCCGTGGATTCCTTAACGTAGAATTATCCCGAGGCGTGAGACTGGATCCGGAAAACCTTTTGCCACAGCATCCCTGCGCGCCGGGTGGACGGCACCACATGACTCCACCCTGACGTCGTCCTCGTTCGTGACTTCAGCGAGGATACATAAGTCCCACCCCGGCGCGCCTGCGTCAGTTTTTTCTCTTTTCCGTGTGCAACGCGGATCCGGATTGTGTCCCTGCATGTTTTCAGTCCTTGTATTCTTTTCACGCTTTGGCGTTGTGTGGAACAGTGTGCAACTGCCTTCGGGCTTCAAGACGTGTACCTCCTGTGCACGTCCCATGTCGGTGACGGGCCCTCACCCGATTTGCATGTGGCGCCTGGGTGATCACCACCACTCGGAGAACTGCGACGCCTGCCAGCACCTTAAGCCGAAATTGCTGCGCGAGCGCCGTATGAAGTTGTTCTCTGCACGCTTGTCCAGGTCGGTGTCATCCCAGCGTCCGTCTCCTACCTCGGAAGCAAGGAGCCACCGGTTTCATCTGCGACATCGTCTCTCTCCGCGGCGCATCGGGCATGGCTCACTGGCTGGTAGGTCCTTTAGTTTGTCTCCGAGGCCTTGTCCTCCCTCTGCGGTGGGTGCTGTCTCCCCAGGGACATGCGCCACCGCCTTCCTACCCGCCGTTTCCTGGCGTAGAGGTGACTAGGGCCCAAATGACCGCCTACGCTGCAGCTCTGCAGGTTCTTTGGCCCTTCCTCCACCTCCTGAGATGGGCCGCGAATCCCTTGTCTAGCGCGGGGACTTCCGCTGAGTCACCGGCGGCTCTGGCCCTGGCGCTGAAGGTCTCCGCTTCAGGTCGTATGAGGGTGGTGTCGTCGAGGTGTGGTCCTTCGGGGCTCCCGACTTTGGCGCCTAGCGTCCCTGCTTAGCCGCAAATCCCTACGGGGCTCCCTGTGGCGTCGCAGGTGATCACCAGGACTCCGGGCTTGCCCCCGAGTCCCCCTCGGTCCTCTGAGCAGGCGTCTGCCTCACCAGAGGTTGAGCCTTCCGCGCCAGGAGCCTTCCTCCCCTGCTCCATTGGAGTTGCGGGTGGAGGCCAGGACCTGGGGCACATTCCTGAGTCTCTCTCGGTCCTCAACGCGGGCGGCTGCCCCGTCTGAGGCCGAGCTGGTCCCTTTTCGGCGCCGCTCCTTCGCCGTTCCGGGGTCGACCCTGCCCCATTCTCCTGGAGAGCACGTGGTGGCAGAAGTCTAACCGGCGCCACGAATGCCCACTCCGGGGCCAGTTGACGTTGATCAGGCGCCGATGGTGGAGTAAACGTAGACGCGCCGGCGTCTGGTTCTTGATTAGTCTCCTGAGGTCCCTTCTTCTTCAGAGGTCTGTCATCCTTTGGTGTGTTCCTCCCCGGAGACAGGGCGCCATGTTGTTTCTTTTTTACCTGCATCTTCCAGGGAAGGCTCCTCGTCGTCCCCACGGCCTAAATCCTCAAACCCTTATTTCCGTGGCTCGCGGCTAGCTTTTCCACTGGCCTCTCCTTCTTCTCCTGAGGCAGCTCAGGTTCCCCATTCATCTGTGGATCCTCCTCTATTCAGGAGCTGGCTGCTCCCCCCTAGACTTAGGGATGAACAGCTCAGTCTGCAACCATCACCCACTGAGGAATTACTTTCTCCTCCGCTGCGCCCTACTGAGGCCAGTGTTGCCTTTGTTTGGTTTATGCCCACGGCTGCTGGTATTCTGAGGATGGGTGAACCTGTCACTCCATTTCCTGCAGACAACCTCTTGGAAGTTCTCCACTATGGCTCTAGTGGACGGGAGTTGTTCCTTCCTTTTGAAGCGGCACTCCAAAATTCTCGTATGAGGGCTTGGGGGCGCCCTGCCACCGGCGATCCTGTGCCTCAGGCGCTGCTAGATCACCACTGTCCTGCTCCACACAAACCGGTCTATCTTTCTTTCTACCCTTCTACTCAAAGCGCTCTTCTGTGAAATACTTTTCTGTGCTTGCCCGTGATGTTGTTTCCTCTGTCTCGGGAAGCCCGGTGGTTAGATTCGTTGGGGCGTAATGTCTTCGTTTCTTCCAGTGCTGCCTTTCTGTGTGTTGACCAGGGCTACTTCGAGCATTTCTACCTGGCTAACACTGTGGAAGAGGGGGCATTTCCGGACATACCTGCCGTGAGGGGAACGGCAATCTGCTGCCAGTGCCTTGCACCGGGTCACAACCCGACCACCAGCATCTCCGCCGCCGTCGGCAGGGCAGGGACTCCAATCCCCAGGTGCCCCGGCGGCCGCAGCTCACCTGTGACGACACCAGAGCGCCCAGAGGCGCAATAAAACACGGGAGCGCCGAGCACTCAGTGGGGGCATTTCTACCTGGCTAACACTGTGGAAGAGGGGGCATTTCCGGACATACCTGCCGTGAGGGGAACGGCTATCTGCTGCCAGTGCCTTGCACCGGGTCACAACCCGACCACCAGCATCTCTGCCGCCGTCGGCAGGGCCGGGACTCCAATCCCCAGGTGCTCCGGCGGCCGCAGCTCACCTGTGACGACACCAGAGCGCCCGGAGGCGCGATAAAACACGGGAGCGCCGAGCACTCAGTGGGGGCATTTCTACCTGGCTAACACTGTGGAAGAGGGAGCATTTCCGGACATACCTGCCGTGAGGGGAACGGCTATCTGCTGCCGGTGCCTTGCACCGGGTCACAACCCGACCACCAGCATCTCCGCCGCCGTCGTCAGGGCAGGGACTCCAATCCCCAGGTGCCCCGGCGGCCGCAGCTCACCTGTGACGACACCAGAGCGCCCGGAGGCGCAATAAAACACGGGAGCGCCGAGCACTCAGTGGGGGCATTTCTACCTGGCTAACACTGTGGAAGAGGGGGCATTTCCGGACATGCCTGCCGTGAGGGGAACGGCTATCTGCTGCCAGTGCCTTGCACCGGGTCACAACCAGACCACCAGCATCTCCGCCGCCGTCGGCAGGGCAGGGATACCAATCCCCAGGTGCCTCGGCGGCCGCAGCTCACCTGTGACGACACCAGAGCGCCCGGAGGCTCGATAAAACACGGGAACGCCCCTCGCCCCGCGACTCGCCCGCGGGAGCGCCCGGGAGAAGCCCGGGACAAGGGCGGGACAGTCTGCGACAGTCCGCGACTGGTAGAGGTTGGGCTGGGCCACGGCCTTTTGAACCTGCAGATCAGGATACCCTGCTGAACTGTGAGTGCTTAACTCTTCAGTCTGACCATGACTAAACTGCATTCATCCAAATTGCCAACCCCCGCTGGTACTATAGAAAACTATATGGTTAAAGTTGTATCCAAAATAAACTCAGATCGCCGTATGTCGCTGGGTCGCGCCAGTCCACCTGCCTCACCAATAAGTTGCGTCGCTCCACCAGAGCAAACCTACCCAGTCCCAGGGGGGTCTTCAGGTGCTCAATTGGGAGGGGACCTAGTCATATTTGCCCTAACACAACCCACTTCTGAGGAACCTAACAGCTCCCTGCCCCCCACACTGCTAGATACAACCCATACACAACCAACTACATCTCCGGTTTCTTCGCCAGCACCCTCTCAAGTGTCCTCCCTTGCTCGTAGAATAGTCAGGGCTTGTAGAAGGACACAGAATAAACGTGTAGTGTACCACAGAGCAAAAAAATTGGTTACCACTGCTGACAAACCAAAGCCCACTGCTGACACTCATAAAGAGCATGACACGGCAACTCTGACTATAGATCAATTTGATTCCCTGGTAAACATGTTCACGCTTAAACTGGAAGATATGATCAGGCCACTGGCAGAAAAAGTGGAATCGGTCTCCCTAGAAGTTTCTAGATTAAGCACACTCCTGACTCCCCACATAGTAGCACCGCAATACTTGGGTGCGATTAGGAACACTCATAATGGTCCTGTGGCCCCAAGTAAAGGGGAAGGGGCTAAACTAGACCAGGTTGCCAAGGAAGTGTCCAAACTGGGGGTCCTCCTATCCACTCATCTATCTTCCACAAAAACAGTAAGGTCCACCAGTACAGATGAGATGGTGAAGGAGGTGAGAGCTAGCACAGGTTGTGGGGTGAGTAATACCTCCGTTCCAGCTGCAATTAGTGACCAGCCTCCCATTAAGACACCTGTTACTCACCCAACATTGCGAGTCAATACACAGGTTAACACCACAGGAGAACCTACTGGGCGGAGGGATGGAAAGCAAAAACCTATAGTCAATCTCCCACCCGATTGTGCACCTTACATAGTTGTGCTAACTAACGTCCCTGGAATAGATTCACACCTACATGATGCCAGAGGTGAAACGCGTGACTCTTTAAATCATAAAGTAATAGCCTGGTTAAGTAAATATTGTGGCTTTCCTGTTGGCTATTGTAATGACATCATATCGACACGAAGAGTGGGCTAGATAGGCAACTCAAAAAAGCTTAGCAGGGGAGACTGTGTTATTGTAAACTTCAGGCACCCTCAGCACGCCGCAACCGTTTTGCTAAGGGCTGCCTCTTTGCCTTCGACAGACAATTCTGTATGTGCCCGCCCTCTGGGGTTTTTCTATAACCATCTAAATGAAACCATGAAACCACAAGTTGCTCATCATTACCCACTAACATCTCCCTTTGTGCAAAACACAGCGCCACATGCCTACTCTGGTCATCACAACCCAATAACTCAAGAGTCTTACTGTTATAATCTATGCAGACCAAATTTTCCACCTGAACAAATTTTGCCACTGTTCAACCGGTTTGCTCCTTTAACATCTTTGGAGGAAAATGATTGACTGGCAAACAACTCAGTTAGTTCCATGCACAACCATGTAGAATAATGACTTGGAACATTGCTGGATTAAGGGGCAAAATGGGGAATGAAATCTGGATTGACTACTTAAAAACTTTTGACATTGTGGCCTTACAGGAAACATGGGCCCAATCGAACTGTTTTTCGCTTGACAGATATTTTTCCTTTTTTTTATCCCTGCCATAGGTAGTCGGGCGGGAAGATCTAAAGGTGGTCTACTAAGTCTGTTTAAAATAGAGTTAAAAGGAAAATTGACTCAGCTTGACTCAGGATGTAGCAATTGTTTAATTGTGGAAATGAATACCCCAGATTCTACTAGTATTTTATTTATAAACTTTTATAATGCCACTGCAAATGATAGCACCAGACTTAATCTGGACCAGCTGGATACATTTTTGTCAGTCTTTACAACTACGGTAATTTGCTTTGAGATAATTCTCTTAGGTGACTTCAGTATTCACCCGTGTAATTACCCATGTGCCAATTCAGTAGAAAAGGGTCCTCCATGTTCTGCAGTAGCGCATTTTGAACACACAAAAAGGGGGGAGGCTCTTGAAGAATTCTTGGCAGCGTGGAACCTGTACGAATCAAGCTGCAGGGGGTGTGATTTGATTGTCCCTACTTTTAAAGGTATAGGTGATGGTACAGTTATTGATTTTATTTTTATGTCCTGTTATATTTTAGGAAAGGTATTAAGGTACAGAACAGAAATCTCAGTCTTTAGCGATCATAATCCAGTCCTACTGGAGGTTCTGTCTAGGGGTTTTTTACCATTTAAAACAGCGTCACACAAGGGTGGTCAGGAAGTGATCCCGACAGATCAGGGTCGCAGATTAAAATGGGCAAACATAAATCAAGAGACCGTTATACGGGACGTATTGAATAAGGTGGATGATGATGTAGCGGTGTGTTTAGACTCTCAGGCTGCTACTGAGCAAGTGATTAGTTCATTTGACAGTATTTGTAAACAGATCAACCAGAGCTTAATGGTGGTTAAGGGCCGTCCACAAAACCGGGCCAAGAGATGGTTTGATCGCTCTTGCTCAAAGGTACATGCTGACCAGTTAAAGGCCCTAAAGTCTGATCCAAAAGATCGCGCATTAGTAGCCAAGCTAAGAGCAACCTATAAAAAGGCTATACAAAGCAGAAAAAATGCGCTAAAAGATAATGCTTGGTCACAGTTACTAGACCCAGAGGTTTTAAAAAATAGTTCTCAATTCTGGAAAGTAGTAAATCAACCCCTATTCGCTCCGGTAGAGAATTGTGCCCTTGAATCTAACGTTGCTGACGAGGCTTGGATTATGCACTTTAGTAACATATACTCTAGTACCACTCCTCAAGAGTCATTATATATGACTAAAGAGAGAGTTGAGGGTTATTATGTTACTTTCAAAGTCACAGAAGTAGAAAGGGCAATAGACGAAACGCAGAAAAATAAGGCACCTGTTCCCGATGGGGTTCCCGCAGATATTTTTAAGTGCGACTCAAAATTATGGTCAAAAATCTTGAGCAAGGTCTTCAATGCATTAAATTACAGGAATATTCCATCATCCTGGAAAGAGTCTATCATCGTCCCAGTATTTAAGAAGGGGGATCGGTCAGACCCAGCGTGTTACCGCCCAATCTCTCTAATAGATTAATCTGTCAAAATCCTGGGGCGGGTCATCCTGCGCAAATTGCAGAATTTGCTCGATGAGAAAGGGATTTTATCTAATGTCCTATATGGATTCCGATCCAAAATAAGTACTTTGGATCAGTGTCTCAACCTACAACTGTTAGTGGACAAATACACCGTTGCCAGGGAGGGGTCCTTATATTTAGGTTTTATAGACCTTTCTTCGACCTTTGACCTTGTGAATCGCTCGAAACTCTGGCAGATCCTAATTGACCTAGGCCTTGATCCAACTTTGGTAAACTTCCTGGCGGATTTACACTCTGGCCTGCGGGCCTCCGTTAGGATGAACACAGAGGGGCGTTGTTCTAGCCATTTTCATTCAGAAAGGGGGGTCAGGCAGGGGTGTATCATGGCCCCTCTCTTGTTCACGATCTATATAAACGCCCTTGAACCGGTACTTAAGGAGGTGATGGCAGACATACCACATGCAGGAGATCTGGGTATACCGGTTCTCTTGTATGCGGACGACGCTGTCCTTCTATCGCGAACTGGGGTGGGGCTTCAACGCTTGTTGGATGCATTCGGAGTTTTTATGAACTCATTAGACCTTAAAATTAATGTAAGAAAATCCCAAATCATGATAACAGGGAAAGGTTCTCTAAAGAAAAACGTGAAAACCTTCTTCTGTGGTAGAGAGGAACTAAGCAGAGTACCCACATTCCCGTACCTAGGTATTATCTTTGAGGAGAGGTGGAATTGGGGCACACAGATTAAAGCAAGAAACACTGCCTTTGCAAGATCCTCTATGGCCATTATGGCCTTTAGCAAAAAGCTCGGGGGAAGGCCCATAGAAGCCCTGTTAAATATTTATAAAGCAAAGTGTTTGGCGGTAGCGACATATCGTTGCTCACTATGGGGATACAGTGCTACGGACTGCTTGCAAATCACTGAAAATAAATTCATGAGAACAATTTTATCAGTACCGCAGTCAACCCCCTCTTTTTCGGTGCATTCAGAGCTGGGCGTCGGTTTTATTACGGATTTACTAAAGGTAGCGCCGTTAATAACCTGGCTGAAGACCTGGCTGAATGCGGAACTCTCCCTGAATCACTCCATACTCAAGGACTGTCTCCACTTAGACAACGCAAACAAAATTAAGTGGTTATCTTACGTTAAACAAGGTTTTCAGAATATCGGAAGACCAGAGCTCTTCCTTGTGCCAGAAAACATAACCGTAAAGGATGTAGCTTTAACAAAGGTGGCAATGCTACAGAGGTTGAGGTACAACCGTTAGATCCAATTTTATGGTTTCAAATCCCCCAGGTCCTGAGCCCTACCTGGTTTTAGTCAACAGACCTTATCATAGATTTCTTTTAACGTGTTTCCAAGATCATCTTTTAACGTGTTACAAGATCATCCGAAAGGACCGCACCAACCAAACAGGAGGAGGCATCGCCATCGTCCACAAGAACTCCATCCGCGTCACGACCAGTTCAGACGATAACCTCACTATCGCCGAACACCTTCACTTCCAGATCCACACCGACCCCAAGACCACACTCAGAGGCACCCTCCTCTACAGGCCACCAGGACCCCGCACACAATTCAGCGAAGACATCACTGACTTCATCACCCCACACTCCCTCCCCTCCGAGGACTACATTCTACTGGGAGACCTCAATTTCCACCTTGTAAAGAGCAACGGCTGCAACACCACCACCCTTCTGGACAATCTCGCCGATCTCGGACTCAAACCACTTGTAAACACCCCCACCCACTATGCAGGGCACACGCTCGACCCTATCTTCACCTCCAGCAAGCACATCTCCTTCAATCACACCACAGCTCTCCATTGGACGGACCACAGCTGCGTTCACTTCAACTACAAAAAGACCACGATCCACAACCACCCTCAACCAACTCTGCGAAGAAACTGGAACAAAATCACCACCGACCAGATCTTCACATCTCTTCTCCAAAACCCTCCTGCCAATTCATCGGACCCAAACCAAGCAGCCATCAACCTCACACAATGGATCACCCACACTGCCGACGAATTAGCACCCTTGAAAAACCATCAAATCAAGCAAGGCAGCAAAAACGCCCCCTGGTTCAACGATGACCTTAAGAAATCCAAGAAGCTTTGTCGTACCCTTGAGAAAGCCTGGAAAAAAGACCCAAACACTATCACCCGAGCCGCCTTCAAAAACGCCACCCGCAACCACCACCAACTAATCCGGACAACCAAGAAATCAGCATTCAAAGACCGACTAGACAACAACGCCCACAACAGCAAGGAACTATTCAACATCGTCAAAGAATTTACCAACCCCACCGCCAGCACCAACGACATCACTCCCTCCCAAGTCCTCTGCGACTCCCTAGCTTCATTCTTCCACGACAAAATAGTCGACATTCACAACAGCTTTGACAACCAACACGAAAACCAGCCCACCCCACCCACCTCCGAACCAAAACCCCCCTCGAACAACCTCTACGACTGGGCCCCAATCACCACTGAAGACACCATTCGCCTGATGAACTCCATCCACTCAGGATCCCCAACAGACCCATGTCCCCACCACATCTTCAACAAAGCAGACTCCATTATCGCACACCATCTCCGAAGCGTCATCAACTGCTCCCTCAACTCCGCCACCTTCCCGGAAAGCTGGAAACACGCCGAACTCAGCGCCCTTCTGAAAAAACTCACAGCAGACCCCACCAAACTCAAAAACTACCGCCCCATTTCGCTCCTCCCATTCCCTGCCAAAGTCATTGAGAAAGCCGTCAACAGCCAGCTCGCCGCCTTCCTCGAAACCAACAAATCCCTCGACTCCTCACAGTCCGGCTTCCGAGCCAAACACAGCACCGAGACCGCCCTCATCGCAGCAACAGACGACATTCGAACACTACTGGACAACGGAGACACAGTCGCCCTCATCCTACTTGACCTCTCCGCAGATTTCGACACAGTCTGTCATAGCACCCTTATACAACGACTTAGCAACATCGGAATTCAAGGAAAAGCATTGGACTGGATCATCTCGTTCCTCGCCGGAAGAACGCAGAGAGTCCGCCTTCCCCCTTTTAGATCAGAGGCCACCGAAGTCATCTGCGGCGTACCACAAGGATCTTCACTCAGCCCTACCCTCTTCAACGTATACATGAGCCCCCTCGCAACCATCGCGCGACAACACAACCTCATCTCCTACGCAGATGACACACAGCTGATCCTATCCCTCACCAAAGACCCAAACACCGCCAAAACCAACCTACACGAAGGGATGAAAGAAGTAGCCGAATGGATGAAGAACAGCCGTCTAAAACTGAACTCGGACAAAACGGAAGTCCTTATCTTAGGTACATCCCCCTCCGCCTGGGACAACTCTTGGTGGCCACCGGCCCTGGGACACGCACCCATACCGACGGACCACGCACGAAACCTGGGCTTCATCCTGGACTCCTCACTCTCGATGGCCAAACAAGTCAACGCCGTATCTTCATCATGCTTCAACATCCTTCGCATGCTCCAAAAAACATTCCGTTGGATCCCCACCGAAACAAGAAAGACGGTCACCCACGCACTGGTCACAAGCCGGCTGGACTACGGAAATACCCTGTACGCCGGAACCACCGCCAAACTTCAGAAAAAACTCCAACGCATCCAAAACGCCTCAGCTATACTCATATTAGACATTCCCCGCAAAGATCACATTTCCGGTCACCTGAAAGACCTTCACTGGCTCCCCATCAACAAGAGGATAACGTTCCGTCTCCTCACCCACGCACACAAAGCCCTCTACGAACTTGGACCCGAATGCCTCAACACGCGCCTATCCTTTTACACCCCCACCCGCCAACTGCGATCGTCCAATCAAGCCCTCGCCGCTGTTCCGCGCATCCACAAAGCCACCATGAGGGGAATATCCTTCTCCTACTTAGCGGCCAAAATCTGGAATTCCCTCCCCATCCACCTCCGCCTTACACAAAACCACCTATCCTTCAGAAAACAACTAAAAACTTGGATATTCGATAAGTAAAATTCCCCCCTTCCTCAAGCGCCTTGAGACCCTCTGGTTATGTAGTGCGCTATATAAGTGTTGACTTGACTTAACTTGACTTACCTAAATTTAGGTCAACTAACAATATGGTGTACCCCCGATCAAGCGCCTCAGTGTTCCTGTGATAATTTTTCTAAGCAGGATACAATGCATTTCTTAATGTTCTGTGGCCATTATATGGCTGCAAGGAGGAAGTTTCTTGTCCCCATCCTCAAGGAAGCAGGGTTTATTCAGGTGAGGACTGCTCTCCTATATTTGCAACTATTAAGCAGTCCCAGTGTGGTAAATATTTGATTTACCGTCCTAATTTCTATGCAGGTAAGTACTTAAACAAAAATAACTCAATCGGAAAGAAAGACGCAGAGTCCGTGGTGTTAGAGTTCTTAGGGGTTTTATTCCTTAAAAAGGAATGGTTCTGGTACCGGATATTGGGTTCCTGACACCACTGGGGTGCAGGAAGGGATAGAGCATACTTTATTGACAAGACATAACTTTTATACTTAAACCATATAATGAATACCAATACAGTAGGCGTAACAGCTGAGAGAGACAAGATAAGAACACACGTGTTAGCAATACGTAATCAAAAAGGCGTGAACTAGGCGTGAACATAGAGGTGTGTGCTAGAAACGTCACATGTAAGTGTCACAAGTAGGTGGGTACATAGCAGAATCTTGTAATGTCAGCAGAAATCTGAGGTCTGGATGCGCGCGCAGCTGCATGACGTGTGATTGACGTGGAGCTGGAGGGTGCAGGGGACTTGACATTTACACTAGCGGAAAGAGACAGAAGTCTGGCATGTCAGATCAACTCGTACCTATATCATATCTAATATCTGATGTTTGGGAACCATATTATCTAGAGGGAAAGGTCTCTTGGGCAGAGGCTATTCTATACTGACTGTGAGTGCGTGTCTAAGCGTCTACGTGTCTGCATGAGATGCGAGGGGGCATGGGCCTATCATGGTAACAGAAGCTATGAATTACTTGCACGGAGACAGTGAGGCCGGGTCCTTTGCTCTGCAGCTGGAAAGATGTTTACTTGAACTAGTAGGCAGGAATGTATGTTTGAGGAGCGGAGCAGATAATTCGAAGGTTGAACACAGTCTTGGCAGGCAGCAGGCTGAGCTAAGCGCCGTTAGCCGCGCAGGGAGTAAGGCAGAGGTCACGGGTACAGAGGCAGCCCAGGCTGAGGCGTTCAGAGTCAGAAGGCAGGAAAAGGCTCGATGGCAGAATTCAGGGCCTACTTCGCCAGAGCTGAAAAACGTGTAAAGTACACCACAAAAAGACGTTGGCATGGCATACTTAGGAACGGAATATTCAACCCGTTCAGGGTGGATCTGAAAGTGGACATGTTAACATTGGACGCAAATGTATTTGCGTCTTCATATCTGGCACAGGAGGGAAGTTTACATGCACTTTAAGCTCGTACATGGAGACGGTGGGGTACACGTTAGGGAACATTTCTTGACCATAAAATTTATATTTCCTCACCAGGGTCATCTCTCATGTTGCTAGTTTTTTGGTGGGGGCTGCCAGGGAGAGAAAAAAGATAATGAAACTCCACACTTGAACGTATTTTTATAATTCATGCACTTTATGTACACCGTGTGTTTTTAAATATGGATGGTATAGTACCTACTTTGTATATGTATTGACCTGTTTTCTAATATTTTTAATATTTATGAAACTTGTGAACTTTTTAATAATGTAACTGTATTTATATATTGTGCATCACTGTCTTTTTATGATATTGAATTATCGAATAAAGTAATTTGACTGACTGACTACTTCGAGCCTGTGGGACTTTGTGGAGTCCCTTCTTTCTCATGTCTCTCATGAGGGTGCCCGTGCTGATCTGCGGGGCCATGTGTTGGATGTTGGTTGGCCGCGTTTATTTTTCGTGCAGCTTTGGATGTTTCCAATGCTCTCAACTGTGCTATGGCCACTTATGTGGCTCTCCGTCGCCATGCTTGGCTACGTGATGTTTTTCCCAAAAATATTAGGGAGTGTCTGGTTGACCTACCCTTTGACGAGGTTCTCTTGTTTAACATTCATGCGGACTCCACCATTCAGCGTCTTCTTGTGGGACTCCGTCCTCCTCCTCCTCCTCAGTAGGCGGGTTTGTTGATCCTCCGGGTCTAGGTGGGAGTTGTTATCCCACTTTCTCCTTGTTTTGATGTTTGGAGTGGCTGTTACACTTTCTGTGTGGTTTGCTGTGCCCTCTGGGTTCCTTGGTCGGCCCCTCTCTTCAGTTGGCTGCTGGTTCGGCCTCACCTTTTTGAAAAGGTTGTACCTTTGGCTAATTTCTAAGCCTTCTGTGGTTTCTGCCGCAGGTTTGTAATTTTGTTCTCTGATGCAGGATTGTCTTCCCTAAGAGTGGTTTCCTTACTTCTTGGGACATGTCCTAACCTACGTGGGGTACTTGTAGCTATTGTGTAGCCTTGTCTTGCACTGCGGAGGTGTGGACTCCTCCTTGCGAGTTTCTCACCCTTCCTGGTTTCTCACCCTTCCTGGTGTTGCGGTATACTGCTGGTGCGGTTTCTTGGCCATCTACAGTGTTGTGTTGCAGTGTTTTTGCTCTTTGTCTGCCGTTCGGCCTGGTTCTCTGTCTGGTGCTCCAGAAGGGTTATTTTCCAGTGTTGACAGCTTGGTTTGTCCTACTTGTTTCTCCTCTTATCTTCCAGCTGGTCGCTCTTCTTCGAGGATCAGTTCTCTCCGGAGCGATCTCCTTCTGGGGTCGTTCGAGCGCCTTTGTTGAAGGCCGTTGTAGTCTGGGCGTCCAGTTTTGTGGCACTTGTCAGCGTCCAGCTGCGCCCGCCTGCTCTTCTGGTCTACGGCCAGGCGCCTTGTCATGGGGCCTGGCACCCCTGCTACTTGTTTTGCAGGAGCCTTGTGAGACTAGTTTTTCTTCTTCCGCCTGCCTTATTGCTAAGGCGCTGCCCTGTTGACTTCCAGCTGTGATGGAGTAGGCTGCCCTCTTCACTGGGTGTTTCCGGTGGAGGGCTCTTGTCTTCGTTTTTACCCTTTCTTCTTGAAGTCTCTAGGGTGCTCTTCTTCTCGGTACACCTCTGCGTTGTCTGTACCTCTGGGGCTTCCGGTGGAGGTCCCTGGTACATTGACTGGGCTTGGAGTGTACAGGCCTCCTTTCGTTTTGTCCTTGCTTTCTCCTGCTTGGTAAGAGCTGTGCTGCCTCTTTTGTCGTTATAACACATCCCCTTGGGGCTGGTGTTTTTCCACGATGCTGAGGTTCTCTTCTGCTTGGGGGGGGACTGGCCTCTTTACCCTGTCCTTGTGACTCATCCCCTGTTCGGGAGGACTGGGCTCTTTTCCCTGTCCCTGTGATAGTCCCCTGTTGGGGTCTTGTGTTCGCCTGAGCTGGAGAGGTCTTCTCATAGACCCTCCTTCCACTTGGGTATGGCTAGGGTATCTATTCTACGTTAAGGAATCTGCGGCTAGTAGTGTCTGTCAGATGTACGAGTTACTTATCTTCGGTAACGATGTATCTGGTAGAGACGATTCTAGCCGCCGATTCCTTCACGACCCGCCCTTCCTCCCTGTTCTGCGAGGACCATTCTTTGGTCTTCTGCACTCACCTACCTCCGGGTGGTTGTCTTCTGCGAGTCCCTTTTCTTGCTCCCTCCCTAGGGGGATGCTGGTCTTGTTGTTGTTCCATGTCTTCCTTTCTGGTGCTTGGTTGGTGATTTTATGGGTGCTTCTGCGCCCCTGTACCCTGGTCTCCTGTGGGGGGTCGGCTCGTGCTCTTCTTTTCGTGGATTGCACTTACGTCTCCTCTGCAGTCCTTGGGGTTGAGGTCTCTTGGTTGGATCTCGACCCTTAGCTCTTCCAGGAGCTGTCTCTCCCTACTGGTGTTTTCTGGGGGTGAATTGTTGTTCCTCTTACGTTCTGGTCTTGATGCCCTTCTCTGTTCTGGGCTGTGGTTGCAGACTTCTTTGTCTACTGTGCAATTTTTCACATGCTCTCTGCCCCCAGGGAGGCTGTTGTGTTTATTTGCAGGCTTGCTTGCAATAGCTGTGCTCTGTTCTTTCTCTCCATGACTTTTGGTGCCGTAGTGCCTGGCACTATTCTGAATGGTGCTGTTCCTCACCATTCGTTTCTTCCCTTTCTGTTTAGCTGATTTTTTCGCACACTGTTCCAGTATTGTCACAGTTTTTGTTTGTGATAGCTCCGCGTTGTGGCGCGGAAAAGTACTCCAAAGAAAACTGACGTAGGCGCGCAGGGGTGGGAGTTATGTATCTTCGCTGACGATACGAACGCGGACGACGTCAGGGCCGAGTCACGTGGTGCCGTCCCCCCGGCGCGCAGGGATGCTGTGGCAAAAAGTTTTCCGGATCCAGTCTCACGCCTGGGGATAATTCTAGGTTAAGGATTCTGCGGCTAGAATAATCTCTACCAGATAAATAGTTACCGAAGGTAAGTAACTCGTGCTACAGAACTCGCCCTGGAAACCGGCCTCCAGAAGGATGTGGAAGTCCCTCAACACATTCTTTGAATCTTTTGAGCCCCCATGAAAACTAGCTCAGGCCGGTGAGACACTGCATGACACCCCCATGTAAGCTCCACCCTATCAAAGGAACTTAACTGGGCCCTAAGGTTCGCAACCAATGTGGCCCTCTCGGGCCTGTATGTATGACATCATGTGTAAGAATGTTCCCTACTGTATGTTAGAAGTAATTAATAAGCAATGCAACTCTCAGATGTCTGTCTACGATCTCTTCTTTCACCCCTTACTTTCCTTCCCTATTCTGTCTTCTTTCTTCTTCACTGATAACGACATGTAGGGCTAGCTGAGAATCATAATGTCAAAATGTGTTTGGAATAACCAATGCTAACCCTGTAACAGAATTGCTAATGTGTTCTTGTATAAAAATTAATAAAACATGTTGAAATAAAAACAAAAATACTACTTGCTAACATGATGTCCGGGGCTTTGGTGCACCTGCTCGGTTTTCTAATGGGGCAGGAAATTGTGTTGATTACACTGCATCAGTCCTTCATCGACGGTGTGGCGCAAGCAGAAGATGTCATTTGATTATCAACCGTCTTTTTACTTTAGGAATCAGAGGCAGTGCTTTCAGCTCCTGAAATCCTTCCTCTCAGATAGAGAGTGGTTTGTTTCCCTGGACAAGTTCAACTCCTACTCTTTCTCTCTACCGTGTGGGATCCAGCAGGCCTCATCCTTAAGTCCTACTCTCTTTAATCTTTATGTGACTCCCCTCATGGCCACATTGATCAAACACAGATTTTGGTGTCAGTGGCCAGAAATCCTGAAGACAATGCTTCCAGATTCCATGACTACATGCTCCAGATAGGGACATGGTTGTCCCACAATTGTCTCAAACTAAACTTGGTAAGACCAAAGTGCACTCTTTTGCCGAAATATTTCATTTGGATCTCCCAGATGGTGGTCATAGGATCATGGAACGCGCCCTTCCCCTGTATCCAAAGTTAAGACCTTAAGGGCTCTCTTCTATAGCAATCTTTCATTTGATGGTCTTATCAATTATATCACTTCTTCTTCCTTTTTCATGCTAAAACTCTCAAGAAAATCCTTGCCTTTATCCCATCCGATTTACAGAAAAATGTAGCTTCTACCCTTATTATTTCTAAAATTAAATTGATTATTGTAATGCCTTATTTACTAACATCCAGAAAAGATGCTTACTAAACTTACGCATTTGCCAAAATGTGGCTGCCCGCTTACCCCTGGGAATTCCCATGTTTCAATATGTTTCCCAGGACTTTCCCAGCTTCCCATTAAAAAGCGTATAGACTTCAAGCCTTTAACGTGCTGCAGGATGTGGGATCCAAGTATCTTAAACAACGGTTCCAATGGTACACCCCCAGTAGACCACTCATATCTTCATTAGCTCATAATCTTGTAGTACCCAGATTTAAAAGGTCTAACTGAAGTGGCAGGAGATTTATTACCATTACTGCTAAGCTTCGGAACTTCAATACCCGCATATCTTAAGAGAAAAATGGATCTGCTCTCTTTCCTCAAAGCTCTTGGCTTTTCAATACTTAGACCTCCTGTTTTCTGCTTACATTTGTGACCTGTGTATCAAGAGCTTTAGCTCCTGGACACCGTTTGGTTGTAGAGTGCTCTAAAAGTTTACATTTCGTGAAGGTTTTTGGCTCTGAAGCAGAGTGATGGAAATGTGTTCCTAGAGACAAAAAGCTGTCCTCTGTTAGAAACTCTGAGAAGCATTCCAAGCTTGTCTCACTTGATATACCATTGTCCTCTAATAATGTAAATAGTCTATTCACCCTCTGTCCCTTAAATTACAATAGACCTAACAGTTCTTTACAATGGACTTCACCATGACGAGTATAATGTGTGGTTAGGAGTGGATCCACAAGACCATGTGGTGATAGACAAATATGCTTCTGCATTTACCTGAGTTAAGGAATATCTGATGATGTAAGTAGGAGTGGTGCTGATAATGATGCAAGTCAGGTGGTGGAAACAGAGAGGGGAGTGGTAAGAGTGGGTGAGATTGAGAGAGCTCTAGGAGGGCCTGACTGGATAGGGTCTTCATCTGACTCTTAAGGCACGGTTAGAAGCTGAAAATGATGATGGGTTTAGGGCTCTAGTGGCAGGGCAAAGAGGAAGTAAAAGTGGAGAATAGAAGGGGATAAGCTGAGATTGACAGTTCAAAAACCAGCTGTTGAAGGGGGCTTGCCACAGCCAGTAGTGGACCACCTCCTTACAATGATAAATCTCCTTACTTTGCTGGGGTTGATGATCAATGTGCAGAAGGCACCCCTGATCCTTTCACAGAGGCTCACATTCAGTGGAGCCATGCAGATTAGATGCAATTCTGGGTTTTCCCTCTGTATCATTATGTCCACGACGTTCGGGCTGAGTCCAATGTTTAAACTTCGATTTTGGGCCATAGTGAGGATGGCTCTGAGACTTATTGGCCCACGGGCATCCTGCTAAGTGGCACTTGCAGGCTTTACAGTGGAATCTGAAGCCTCAGTGGGACCAGCACCAGAGTAATATGTCATATTCCGCCCAGATTTCGGAGGGGGCTGCAAAAGATCTGCAGTGGTGCCTGCTCACTCATAATTAGACCAGTATCAGACACTTCTCCCTACCCTCCCAAATCTGATAGTGATGACGGATCCATCATTGCTGGGTGGGGAGTCCGCACGATAGAGGTCTGGCCTCTGGCAGAGACCAGCCTCCGCATCACATTGCTGGTGTTGACGGCCATTTGCCTGGCATTGAAAGCCCTTCTGCCATCCGTCAAGAAGAGCCTGATTTTGGCATCATGATTCTAACCACTTCCTTGTGGTTTTGCAGCAAGCAGGGTGGGATGGGGACAGGGCTCTGTGCCAGGATGCCCTGTGTGCCTTTGAACCCGATTGAATCGTTAGGGAATCTCCCTGAATGTGCACTACCTGGCAGGATCTTTAAACTACAGGGAAGAGAAACTCAGCCAGAGATGCCTATCATATCACGACTGGCAGCTACACTGAGAGGTGGCACCAGGTGTCTTTCAGCAATGAGGAGAACCTTTGCTCGTTCTCATCGCCACCTCCGAGAACACACTGTCAACACTTTTGTTCGTTGGTGTTCCTAAGAATGCTCTGTTTCTCACCTTCTCAGACGTATTCGGCCTAGAGTTGAACATGGGAAACATGTATGCCTTCCCGCCACTATATTCCCTGAGTTCTGAAGATCAGGAGCAACTGGGCACCAGTTTTCCTAGTGGTCTCATTATTGGGCCAGGAGCAGTGCTTCAAATGGGCGGGTACTCACCGGTACTGAGTGTAGGAGAGTAGGGTCTGCAATCCTATGATCACCCAGATTTTTTTGCTTTTGTTTCACTGGTTTACGACTTTCTCTGGCTGTGGGCCTGCCAATCAGACCCACAGCCTGGCTGTTCTCTTTCTAAATTACCTCATGTACCCTAGGTGCATCTACCAATTGGTACTGGGCCACCTTATCAGACCCTGTAACTCAGGGCATAGGTGTACCCAGGGCTGCCAGGGGCTGCAGCACGTATTGTGCCACCCCTGGCTGGCCTCCTAAATTTGACACAACTGGCTGCATGACAGCTGGGGCAAAGTCGTGTAATCACCCTTTGCTGTAGGTGTAGTATACCTATACCTAACCCTAAAATGGACACACAGATTCCTATCAGTCACTCCTATGGCAGGCCTTGACAATCCTGAAGGCAGAGTGCTTGGAATCGTGTGAGATGGTGCTCTGGCAGGAGCTGAGCCTGTCTGCAGCTTGCGGAATCAAGTCCTAATAGCTGTTCCATGATATCGCATACCATATACTCTTAAGTGCATTATAATCCTCGCGGTTAAATGCTATCTTTGGTATTGCTTTATCAAAACATGTCGAGTAAGGTGTCATACGAATTGGAATACTAACCCCTCGCCAATTCTGGCGACGGGGTTAGCATTCCACCCTTCTAGAGGGACACGACATGTATGTAACTGTGAACCCCGGTTAAAGTTAACTGAAGCCTCAGCTCCACAAAATGGATGCTGCCACCACAGACACGAGTCTGACCCCCTGCAGCTGGGAGTCCTTCCAGCGAGGGGAGCCTGGACAAAGGGTTTCCTGTCAGGGGCGGTGCTAGCACCGTCCCAGACATGGTTTTGTGTATCCTGGGTAGGCAGGGCTTTACAGGAAGGTGACTGCTGAGTGGCACCCCGGTGCTCACTACGCATAGGCCGGTCTGAACCAGTTCCAGGGGCACACCAGCCCCTGGCCTGGGGAAGTCCGGCATGGCTGAGGGGTGTAACCACCCCCCACCTAGTCCCACCCATAGGCAGGACCTAGTCACCGGGTCAGCCCCCTTTTTTAGTATAAAGATGGGAGCGGGCCCCCTGTTAAAATTAGATCATCTTTGGAATCAAGATACCACTTTCTTCGAAAGGACTTCACGATTTCTTCTTCAAGATTCTCCCTTGTGGCTAAGGAGTAGTCACCCTGCATCCGCAGGCACCATCCTAAAGAACACTGCGGTCTGCTGCAAGTCCTTCATCACGAATCCGACGACCCAGCTCGACGAGACCCGGCTTCCCTGGCACCTCTGACCTCTACTCACCTCTACAGCCCAGCTGAGAACCGTGAGTGCGACGAGACCTCAAGGGACCGACGATCGCCAAGACTGCACGACATCTTTACTGCAAGCCCACCGTGTCCTCCACTGGTGAGTGCTTTGGGGTCCGAGAAGCCCCGACCCTGCGCAGCTCCAGCACCCAAGATCAGCCCCCCTGCATCTCCACGATCTGCGTGGGGCCCTTCTGCTGTTTGCTGTGCACCGCGTTGTTTGGCTACTAGCCGGCTGGCTTGTGGCCCTCTGAACGACGCCCAACGACTTCACGACTGCTGGTCTGGTTGCTCCAGGCTGGCCTTTGCTTCCTTCTTCAAGAGAGGCACCCCGGACCCTCCTGGTCCACTCCAGACGCCATTTTAGGTCCACCGCGTGGGCTTGAATTTGCCAAGGCTTTGTTGCCCAATCCTGGGTCCAGCGACGCCGACAGCTTCTATCTTCGTGGGACAGCTCGATCCTCCATCCTGGTCGCCGACAACGCCTCCTGGTCCGTGAGATCTTCGAGTCAAGCGTCACCCACTCACCTAGTCGAGGTGGCTACCATCCGGTGCCCTCCTGGTGCCCACTGACTACTGGCTAGTAGTCTCGAACTTGGTCCCCTCTGCTTTCAGGTGTCATCTATCTTCAAGATCCAGGCTTGGATCCGACTGAACTTTCTTCACTGGTCACCGGCCAGCATCTTTTCTTCCGGCTCCTGGTCCGTCTACGAGGATTCCCGACGTCTTTTCAGACCTATGCAGCTGCAGCCCCTGGGCTAGGTAACTTCGGCATTTCGGTGCCCCAGCATAGCCTCACTATCCAAGGGTCAGAATCTACTTTCGTTTTCTCCCTACCAGGTCGGGTTCGCCCGAGAACACTAACTTTCTAATTCCTAGCTACCATAGACTTTTGTCCCGCATCTCGCGTGAGAGTGCACACACTGCACCCGAGTCCCCTAGGCCTCCTAGACATAATCTAACGATTCCCTAGTCAAGTCCTAGCGATTCCAAAAGCTATTAGTACTGTACTTACCTGCTAGGAATTTCGCATTCCACTTTCAGAGTATATGGTTTTCCGTGCCCCTCGGGCATTTGTATATACTGTGCTAACTTAAGTATTTTTGTAAGAGTTTTGGTTTGTGCTTAGTACCCTGTCCTCATAAAGAGTACAGGGCTGTTGTGATCTTTAAATAAATAACTGTTTATTTTCATAACACTTGTGTGGTGTCCTTTCACTTGGTATTCAAGGGGTATATGTGTGGTAAACAGCTGGCTTAACGCGCCCTCTCGAGTCTTTAGCCTTAGACTGCTCGTATCCACGCTACTAGGATAGCTGGTCTATAAGGTTGACTTACAACCAATCATCAATAAGGGTTGCTGGACTGATACATAGTGTTCACTAGAATAGTGAGCACTGCATATCAGGCCACCTTCTCACATTGGTGAGCAGCGGTTGGGATTTGAGCTTGCTGTTGTTTTACCACACGTATCCTAAGAATATCTTGTTGAAAGATCACATAAGTACTGTTAGGTACACATAACTAAAGCTTAGAATACTCTGAGTTCTACTGAACCAGCTGTTGTAGCTCCTCAAGGCTTAGCACACCTTGGCTGCAACTCTTAGCAAGGGATCAGTAGGTAAACACATAGTGTAGGTAGGTGCATCACTTACACCACACTAGAAACAGTATGTCGGACAAAGGAGGAAACACTGAGGTTCCCCTTGTGTCAGTTGACCCTCCACAGGTCATCCCTTCAAGATATACTGCGCTTAGCTTCCATGAGTTACGACAAGTGTGTACCTCTAGGAAGATTAAGCAGGGGTCTAACCCCACAACTGCCTTTCTGATTGGTCTCTTAGAGACTCATGATGCAAGGAGGGCTGGTAACCCAGACCCTTCTAATTCAGATGGCAACATGCCCTCCTTACAGGGTCCCTTTGATGCCCAGGACCATCCTCTTCAGGAAGCAGATGATGCTGATGATGAGGATGATGATTTGGTATCAGGGGATGAGGCAGAAAAGGAACAGGTAGAAGTCAGCAGACTAACCAGGTCCAACTTAAGCAGACATGAGATGGGCACTAGGGGACCCTTGGGGCCACTCTCAGGTCAGCTTAACATTGGGAATGGACGAGATAGATCTCTATCAAGAGGCTCTATCAGATCCCTTCATACCAATGGCTCTCAACGTTCCTCTCAAAGGGGAATGACATCTCCCCAGAGGAGAATGTATGAAGCTAAGGAAAAGGCAGCCAATCTGAGGATTGAAAGGGAAGAACTTGCCCTGGCCAAAGAGAGGCTTGCCTTTGCTAGAGAGCAACAATTGAGTGGGACAGTCCCCACTGGTGGCAGCATTGTACCTAGCAATAGGGAAAGGAGGTTTGATACAAAACACCTTGGTAAGATAGTGCCCCCCTTTAAACAAGGGGATGACATCCACAAATGGATTACTGCTTTGGAGAGGGCCTGCACTGTGCAAGGTGTTCCCCCAAGTCAGTGGGCAGCTATCTTGTGGCTCTCCTTTGAGGGTAAAGGAAGAGACAAGCTCCTCACCACAAGGGTGGAGGATGCTAATGATTACCAAGTCTTGAAAAATGCACTGGTTGATGGGTTTGGCCTAACCACTGAGCAGTACAGGGTGCTGTTCAGGGATACCCAGAAAACTCAGTCTCAAGATTGGGCTGACTTTGTAGATTGTGCCACTAAGGCTTTTGAGGGCTGGTTGCTGGGCAGTAAGGTTACTGATTATAAAGGATTGTACAATTTGATGATGAGAGAGCAAATTTTAAACAATTGTCAGAACCAGTTGTTGCATCAGCATCTTGTTGACTCAGATCTGACCTCTCCCCAAGAATTGGGAAAGAAGGCAGACAGATGGGTTAGAACAAGAGTTAAACAGAACCAGGGCCAGAATCAAGGTGGTCAGAAGAAAGCAGACCAGAAGGGTAAGGATTCGAAAGGGGAACAAAATGACCAGAAGTCTTCGACAGGTCCCCAACAACCCAAAGAGGGTGGGGGTCAGGCTCCCCAAAAGAAGAAAGAAGGCCAATCTAAAAGGTGGTGCCAATACTGCAAAAGTAAAACTCACTGGTTTAGTGAGTGCACCAAGAAAGGAGGAGGGCAGACTCCTGCCACTGCAGCCCCTAAGGCACCTGTGCCCCCTAGTACAGCCAGCAGTGGTAGTGCACCTCCCAAGGGTTTAGTAGGGTTAACCCTGGGTTCTGAGGGGAGTGACAACTTAGTTGGCACCCTCACTCAGGCTGTCCTTGTCAGTACAGGGGATATGGATATGTCCCCTGACATAAGTCCCAATACTTTGGGCAAATACAGACAGACACCTTTTATTAATGGAAAAATGGCTCAGGCCTATAGGGACACTTGTGCCAGTGTCACAATGGTGACACCTAGCTTTGTGGACCCTGGACAGATCATGCCAGGTACAGAATTCCTGGTGACCAATGCAAGCAATGTCACTACCAATCATAGTATGGCCATTGTAGCTTTCTCCTGGGGAGGGGTAACTGGCCAAAAGAAGGTTGTAGTTAGTTCAGACCTCCCAGTGGATTGTTTGTTGGGCAATGATTTGGAGTCATCACAATGGTCAGAAGTGGAGCAGAGGACTCATCTGGAAATGTTAGGTTTGCCAGCACATGTGTTTGCTGTGACTAGGTCACAGGCCAGAAGATGCCCCACTGAACAGGTGCTGGATCCTGGAACAATGGACCAGACACCTTCCAAGAAAAAGAGCAGTAGGGTTAAGGCTGTGCCTTCCCCCTTGCCCCAGGTTGTGGATCAAGTCTCAGAGGAGGCTGACCTGCAGGAATTGAGGGAAACTGAGCCTAGAGAGTTTGAACTTGATCAAGTTGAATTCTTGGGTTCAGGGGGACCCTCAAGGGAAGACCTGGGGAAGGACCAGTTAGGCTGCCCTTCTCTTGAACCCCTCAGACAGCAGGCTGCTGCTGAGGCTGCTGGGAACGCCACAGGTACCCACAAGGTATACTGGGAAGATGGACTCCTGTACACTGAGTCAAGAGACCCCAAGCCTGGCATGACCAGGAGGCTGGTTGTACCCTTGTCTCAGAGAGGTTTCCTACTTACCTTGGCCCATGAGATTCCCTTAGCAGGACACTTAGGCCAGACAAAGACTTGGGACAGGCTTGTCTCACACTTTCACTGGCCTCACATGAATGAGGATACCAAGGAGTTTTGTCGCTCCTGTGTCACTTGCCAAGCCAGTGGTAAGTCAGGTGGCACAACAAAGGCCCCCCTTATACCAATGCCTGTGGTGGGGGTGCCCTTTGAAAGAGTGGGGATTGACATTGTTGGTCCAATGGAACCCCAGACAGCATCAGGGCACAAGTTTATACTGGTGGTAGTGGATCATGCCACCAGGTATCCTGAAGCTATTCCACTTAGGACCACCACAGCCCCTGTGGTGGCAAGGGCCCTAGTTGGAGTGTTCTCCAGAGTGGGCTTCCCTAAGGAGGTTGTCTCTGACAGAGGTGCAAACTTCATGTCAAGCTATTTAACTGCTATGTGGAAGGAGTGTGGTGTCAATTACAAATTCACTACACCCTATCACCCACAATGCAATGGGCTTGTTGAAAGGTTCAACAGGACCCTAAAAGGGATGATTCATGGACTACCTGAAACACTCAGGCGTAGATGGGATGTCCTGATGCCCTGCCTTCTGTTTGCTTACAGAGAGGTCCCACAAAAGGGGGTTGGCTACAGCCCTTTTGAACTTTTGTATGGGCATCCTGTGAGAGGCCCCTTGTGTTTGGTGAAGGAAGGATGGGAGAGACCTCTCAAAAAGCCTGCAACCAACATAATGGACTATGTACTTGGTCTCCGCTCCAGGATGGCTGAGTATATGGAGAAGGCATCAGAAAACCTTAAGGCCAGTCAAGAACTTCAAAAAGCTTGGCATGACCAAAAGGCTGTCCTGACTGTTTATCAGCCTGGACAGAAGGTGTGGGTGCTGGAGCCAGTGGCCCCAGCAGCACTCAAAGACAAATGGTCTGGGCCCCACACAATCCTTGAGCAAAAGGGAGAGGTCACCTACCTGGTGGACCTTGGAACTCCCAGGAGTCCCCATAGGGTACTCCATGTCAACAGGCTCAAAGCATATGTCGACAGGAAGGACATGAGCTTGCTCATGGCCATAGATGAGGGACAGGAGGAAGAGAGTGACCCTCTCCCAGACCTGCTCACTCAGAATCCTGATGATGGGTCAGTAGATGGTGTTGTCTTTTGTGGCAGCCTCTCTGAACATCAGCAGAAAGACTGTAAACAGGTTCTTCAGTCTTTCAGACGTATGTTCTCTCTGACACCCAGTCAGACCAATTGGTGCACCCATGAGGTTGACACTGGTGACAGCCTGCCAGTCAAGAGTAAAATCTACAGGCAGCCTGATCATGTTAGAGACTGCATAAAAACTGAAGTGCAGAAAATGTTGGAATTGGGAGTCATTGAACCCTCAGATAGCCCTTGGGCTAGTCCAGTAGTTCTAGTGCCAAAGCCTCACACCCAAGATGGTAAGAGAGAGATGAGGTTTTGCGTAGACTACAGGGGTCTCAATGCAGTCACTAAGACTGATGCCCATCCAATACCAAGGGCAGATGAACTTATAGATAGATTGGCTTCTGCCAACTACTTAAGTACATTTGACTTAACAGCTGGGTATTGGCAAATCAGGTTAGCTGAGGATGCCAAGCCCAAAACAGCATTTTCAACCCCTGGTGGGCATTATCAATTTGTGGTAATGCCCTTTGGTCTGAAAAATGCACCTGCCACCTTCCAAAGGTTGGTGAATCAAGTCCTTACTGGGCTGGATGACTTCTGTGCAGCATATCTAGATGATATTGCTGTCTTTAGCTCCACCTGGGAGGATCACCTGGTCCACCTGAGGAAAGTGTTAGAGGCTCTGCAAGCAGCAGGCCTCACTATCAAGGCCACCAAGTGCCAGATAGGGCAGACACAGGTTGTATACCTGGGCCACCTTGTAGGTGGAGGCCAGGTTCAGCCACTGGAGAGCAAAATACAGTCAATCAGGGACTGGGCTCCTCCAACCACCCAGACTCAGGTTCGAGCTTTCTTGGGCCTGACTGGATACTACAGAAAATTTGTCAGGAACTATGGTTCCATTGTGACACCATTAAATGAACTGACAAGTAAAAAAATGCCAAAAAAGGTTCAGTGGACAGCAGGCTGTCAAAAAGCATTCGATGACCTAAAGCAGGCCATGTGCACAGCACCTATCCTTAAGAGTCCAGACTACTCCAAACCATTCATTGTCCAAACAGATGCTTCTGAGTTGGGTGTGGGAGCTGTTCTTTCTCAACTGAATTTTGATGGTCAGGATCAGCCCATTGCTTTTATAAGCAGAAGGCTGACCCCCAGAGAGAAGAATTGGTCAGCTATTGAGAGGGAGGCCTTTGCTGTGGTTTGGGCCCTGAAGAAGCTGAGGCCATACTTGTTTGGCACTCACTTCAAGATTCAGACCGACCATAAGCCCCTCTTGTGGCTAAATCAGATGAAGGGTGAAAACCCCAAACTGCTTAGGTGGTCCATTTCCCTACAGGGGATGGACTTTACAGTGGAACATAGACCTGGTACTGATCATGGCAATGCCGATGGGCTCTCCAGATATTTCCACTTAGAACAAGAAGACTCACCTGGTCAAGGTTAGCTTATTGTCCCAAAGTTTGGGGGGGGGTCATGTAGGAGAGTAGGGTCTGCAATCCTATGATCACCCAGATTTTTTTGCTTTTGTTTCACTGGTTTACGACTTTCTCTGGCTGTGGGCCTGCCAATCAGACCCACAGCCTGGCTGTTCTCTTTCTAAATTACCTCATGTACCCTAGGTGCATCTACCAATTGGTACTGGGCCACCTTATCAGACCCTGTAACTCAGGGCATAGGTGTACCCAGGGCTGCCAGGGGCTGCAGCACGTATTGTGCCACCCCTGGCTGGCCTCCTAAATTTGACACAACTGGCTGCATGACAGCTGGGGCAAAGTCGTGTAATCACCCTTTGCTGTAGGTGTAGTATACCTATACCTAACCCTAAAATGGACACACAGATTCCTATCAGTCACTCCTATGGCAGGCCTTGACAATCCTGAAGGCAGAGTGCTTGGAATCGTGTGAGATGGTGCTCTGGCAGGAGCTGAGCCTGTCTGCAGCTTGCGGAATCAAGTCCTAATAGCTGTTCCATGATATCGCATACCATATACTCTTAAGTGCATTATAATCCTCGCGGTTAAATGCTATCTTTGGTATTGCTTTATCAAAACATGTCGAGTAAGGTGTCATACGAATTGGAATACTAACCCCTCGCCAATTCTGGCGACGGGGTTAGCATTCCACCCTTCTAGAGGGACACGACATGTATGTAACTGTGAACCCCGGTTAAAGTTAACTGAAGCCTCAGCTCCACAAAATGGATGCTGCCACCACAGACACGAGTCTGACCCCCTGCAGCTGGGAGTCCTTCCAGCGAGGGGAGCCTGGACAAAGGGTTTCCTGTCAGGGGCGGTGCTAGCACCGTCCCAGACATGGTTTTGTGTATCCTGGGTAGGCAGGGCTTTACAGGAAGGTGACTGCTGAGTGGCACCCCGGTGCTCACTACGCATAGGCCGGTCTGAACCAGTTCCAGGGGCACACCAGCCCCTGGCCTGGGGAAGTCCGGCATGGCTGAGGGGTGTAACCACCCCCCACCTAGTCCCACCCATAGGCAGGACCTAGTCACCGGGTCAGCCCCCTTTTTTAGTATAAAGATGGGAGCGGGCCCCCTGTTAAAATTAGATCATCTTTGGAATCAAGATACCACTTTCTTCGAAAGGACTTCACGATTTCTTCTTCAAGATTCTCCCTTGTGGCTAAGGAGTAGTCACCCTGCATCCGCAGGCACCATCCTAAAGAACACTGCGGTCTGCTGCAAGTCCTTCATCACGAATCCGACGACCCAGCTCGACGAGACCCGGCTTCCCTGGCACCTCTGACCTCTACTCACCTCTACAGCCCAGCTGAGAACCGTGAGTGCGACGAGACCTCAAGGGACCGACGATCGCCAAGACTGCACGACATCTTTACTGCAAGCCCACCGTGTCCTCCACTGGTGAGTGCTTTGGGGTCCGAGAAGCCCCGACCCTGCGCAGCTCCAGCACCCAAGATCAGCCCCCCTGCATCTCCACGATCTGCGTGGGGCCCTTCTGCTGTTTGCTGTGCACCGCGTTGTTTGGCTACTAGCCGGCTGGCTTGTGGCCCTCTGAACGACGCCCAACGACTTCACGACTGCTGGTCTGGTTGCTCCAGGCTGGCCTTTGCTTCCTTCTTCAAGAGAGGCACCCCGGACCCTCCTGGTCCACTCCAGACGCCATTTTAGGTCCACCGCGTGGGCTTGAATTTGCCAAGGCTTTGTTGCCCAATCCTGGGTCCAGCGACGCCGACAGCTTCTATCTTCGTGGGACAGCTCGATCCTCCATCCTGGTCGCCGACAACGCCTCCTGGTCCGTGAGATCTTCGAGTCAAGCGTCACCCACTCACCTAGTCGAGGTGGCTACCATCCGGTGCCCTCCTGGTGCCCACTGACTACTGGCTAGTAGTCTCGAACTTGGTCCCCTCTGCTTTCAGGTGTCATCTATCTTCAAGATCCAGGCTTGGATCCGACTGAACTTTCTTCACTGGTCACCGGCCAGCATCTTTTCTTCCGGCTCCTGGTCCGTCTACGAGGATTCCCGACGTCTTTTCAGACCTATGCAGCTGCAGCCCCTGGGCTAGGTAACTTCGGCATTTCGGTGCCCCAGCATAGCCTCACTATCCAAGGGTCAGAATCTACTTTCGTTTTCTCCCTACCAGGTCGGGTTCGCCCGAGAACACTAACTTTCTAATTCCTAGCTACCATAGACTTTTGTCCCGCATCTCGCGTGAGAGTGCACACACTGCACCCGAGTCCCCTAGGCCTCCTAGACATAATCTAACGATTCCCTAGTCAAGTCCTAGCGATTCCAAAAGCTATTAGTACTGTACTTACCTGCTAGGAATTTCGCATTCCACTTTCAGAGTATATGGTTTTCCGTGCCCCTCGGGCATTTGTATATACTGTGCTAACTTAAGTATTTTTGTAAGAGTTTTGGTTTGTGCTTAGTACCCTGTCCTCATAAAGAGTACAGGGCTGTTGTGATCTTTAAATAAATAACTGTTTATTTTCATAACACTTGTGTGGTGTCCTTTCACTTGGTATTCAAGGGGTATATGTGTGGTAAACAGCTGGCTTAACGCGCCCTCTCGAGTCTTTAGCCTTAGACTGCTCGTATCCACGCTACTAGGATAGCTGGTCTATAAGGTTGACTTACAACCAATCATCAATAAGGGTTGCTGGACTGATACATAGTGTTCACTAGAATAGTGAGCACTGCATATCAGGCCACCTTCTCACACTGAGTACCGGCACTTCTTAGAATTATCGCTCTGAGTATCGGCACTTCTCTACTGCCCTTCAGAGTACCGGTACTCATGAAAAATGGTAGGCTCACTGGCTGTGCTGGGGAGCAGGAGTGGAATGTCCCTCTGGCAACCAAGGCACCTCTTCTGTCTCACCGATCTGAGCCCCAGCTGAGCTATTAGCAGGGCTACTTTGAATATTGTCCGGGTGCTCGCCATCACGCTGTGATGTGCTTGATGGAGCACGGTCCGTTCAGGCGAGCAGAGAGATGAGAGAGGGTGGACAGCGAAAGAGCGCGAAGCAGGTAAAGAATCTGATGTGTAAATGAAAATGAAAGATGTGGAAGAAACAGAAGGGCTCCAGGCATACGTAAAACAGGAGGGGAGGGGTGCCAGTGAAAGCCAGAAAGAGAAGCAGCTGGGAGGGATTGGTGTCAGTACAACGCGGATTTTTACATCTCATTCCGTTACAACGGAATTTTTACAACGCAGGATCCATTACATCGGATGCCATTACAACGCATGGCATTACATAGCAGATGGTATTACAACGCATGGCATTACATCGTAAGTATAGGTAAGTATACCTTTTTTTTTAAATGTTATTAAGTTAATTTAATTAATTTAATTTAATTAATTTAAATAAAATACATTTTAAAATAGCCATTAATTTAATTTAATAACATAATATCTATTTAATAAATGTAATTTTAATAAAAAATGGGAATAATTTAATTTAATTAAAATAATAAAATTAACTTAATGTACATATTTTTATAATTGATATTAAATTAAATTAATTGAAATAATTTATTTAATTTAATTAATTTAATTAAAAAATGTAATTAATGAAAAAAAAATTAATTTATTAAATATATTTTAATTAATTTAAAAATGGTAAATATAATTTAATTAACCCAAAACACAAACCCCTGTACCCCAAAACCCAAACCCTGCCCTAAAACCTAAAAACACCCCTGTACCCCAAAACCCAAACCCTGCCCTAAAACCTAAAAACACCCCTGTACGCCAAAACCCAAACCCTGCCCTAAAACCTAAAAACACCCCTGTACCCCAAAACCCAAACCCTGCCCTAAAACCGAAAAACACCCCTGTACCCCAAAACCCAAACCCTGCCCTAAAACCTAAAAACACCCCTGTACCCCAAAACCCAAACCCTGCCCTAAAACCACCCCTGTACCCCAAAACCCAAACCTTGCCCTAAAACCTAAAAACACCCCTGTACCCCAAAACCCAAACCTTGCCCTAAAACCTAAAAACATCCCTGTACCCCAAAACCCAAACCCTGCCCTAAAACCTAAAAACACCCCTGTACCCCAAAACCCAAACCCTGCCCTAAAACCTAAAAACACCCCTGTACCCCAAAACCCAAACCCTGCCCTAAAACCTAAAAACACCCCTGTAACCCAAAACCCAAACCCTGCCCTAAAACCTAAAAACACCCCTGTACCCCAAAACCCAAACCCTGCCCTAAAACCTAAAAACACCCCTGTACCCCAAAACCCAAACCCTGCCCTAAAACCTAAAAATACCCAAACACCCCAAAACATATACCTCAGTACCCCAAAACATATACTCCTATGCTCATACTTATTTAAAAAATTACTTAAATTAATAAATTTAATTTATAATATTTAAAAACATAAATAAATATTTTTATTGAATTTTATTTATAATTAATAATAATTAAATCAATTGTATAATATTAAATAAAATAAAAAAAAATTATATACTTACCAATACTTACGATGTAATGGTATGCGTTGTAATACCATCTGCTATGTAATGCCATGCGTTTTTAATGGCATCCGTTGTAATGGATCCTGCGTTGTAATAGCTGCGTTGTAACAGCATTACGACGTAAAAGTTGCGTTGTAAGTGATACACACCGCTGGGAGGGACGCAAGGGTGACAACATCCGCTACAGAGGCTACCGAGAGATACAGAGTGGACATGAGAAAGAGAGGATTGAAGAGAGAGCACATTTGGGTGTGAGATAGAGAGAGGGGCATGCGAGCGAGAGAGGTGTGAAGGGAGGGTGAAAGGATGAATGGATAGATCGATGGAAGAGACAAGGCATATCTTCTGGGGAGGGTCATGATGAGTTGCTTCATTTGCTTGGTGTCGTAAAAGGTTTGGTGCGACGTGGTAGTATTTTCAGTTTCTTTTACTCAAAAATATAAAGTATTGTGCCAAACAACAGCAATTGACAGTATGACATTAAGAAGGTGCAACTATTGCAAAAAAAGGACATGTTAACCCCTTCGATGCTCATGACGGAACGGTTCCGTCATGAGCGTCGGTTGGCCTGTGCTCATGACGGAACCGTTCCGTCATGAGCCCATTGGCTCATTAGAACCTTCAGCACAGCGCGAGAATTCGGCCGCGCTGAAGGAGTTAACATATTATCTAATTTCTTTTTCATTTTTTGTAATGTTAACCTGCTTTGTTTATATCAACACATTTCGCATGTGTTTTATTGTGTGCTGCAACTAATATAGCAGTTGTTAAGTTTCATTATGTCTTGTCCTTAGCCTGCCCCTAGCCCCGCCCCCTCATTACACCTCTCGCTCATTTTAATGAGTACCTGCACTTATTTTTTTCCATTTAAAGCACTGGCCAGGAGAGTTTGGCATCCGAAATTTCTGGACATGACCCTCTTTCCTCCAAGCAGGATGATACTTTGGAAGGAACTTCTGTCACAGCCTCAGGGCAGGGTTGTGCACCCGGACCTATGCAGCTTGCTCCTCCTTGCATGGAGATTCAATGCAGCAGTTGATCTCCTTTCCGAAGACCCTGATAATGGTCTTTCTCAATGTGATAATTTCAGCTTGTTGTGTGAGTGAGCTTCAAGCTTTGTTAGTCCAGCCACCTACGCCACCTACACCACCTCCTTTTAGGAGAAACTGGTTTGGACCCAGCCATATGCAAATCGGTCTTGACCCTGCTCCTCCTGGGAATAGTCCAGCCCGAACTGACGAGCGAAACAAGGCTGCTTGCAATAAGTTCAAACTGTGGTGGCTGGTGTGCAAAAGAACAATGGGTTTGATTGCTACCCCGAGCTATTGCCAGTGGTCAGACTTATTGCAAGCAGCCTCCCATCCCCTTTTTGTATATTTCATGTACCGCTCTGGGTGGCATGGGTATGCCCAGACGTGGGTCCCATGCTCACTGTGTCACTGAAACCTGTTCCCATTGGAGCAGGGCCAAACATATTTGCATATCGCTGGGTCCAAACTGAGGAGGCATGATGAGCAAAATAACGATGGGTTGGAGTGCTACCCTGAGCTATTGTCAGTGGTTAAACTTATTGAAAGCAGCCTCCATCACCATTTCTGTGTCTCTAATACAATTATTGCAATTATGCTTCCTGCAGCTGCAATCATTCGAAGCATGATTAAGGATGAGACTAGAGCAGTCTTCTTACTGCTAGATGGGTGCATCGAGAAGAATCTTACTGCTAAATTATGCTCGATCCAGGGACTGTTGATCTAATGACGAAGGTGCCTACCACCCAGGCTGTCCAGGAGTGGAATGAATGGAATGCTCTGCTTGCACTGCTGTCTGGAAATGTGGGAACTGTTCTGTCTGCATTATCGTAGGGAAATGCAAAACTGCTCTAGATACATTGCCCTCAGACCAGGTAAAACTCATCCTAGCCCTGCTTCTCTACCACAGGCCTATTCATTTGGGGCCTGTGGAGATGTGCATCACATTTAAGATGCTCTGCATTGTTGTTGGTGATACCCACCATCTTGCATTCGCTCAATCCCTTCTTTCTGTTCGTGACCCCCCTCCACCCAGTCCTGGTGGGCCCTGCTGTAAACCAGCATTTACAATGCAATGGTCTCGTGCTTGTTAAAGTTAGAGCTATTGGCATTGCTCATGACATTATTTTTGTTTTTAAAACATATAAATAAATGGCATTGTCATTTACAATGCCAATAGTTTAATCTCTCGCAAATGCTAGACATATTGCATTTTCACAAACACACACACAGAGCCACACACAGCCACACACAAGCCGGGAACAGAGGCACAAAAACCGGATCACAAGCAGGGAACAGAGGCACAAAAACCGGATCACAAGCAGGGAACAGAGGCACAAAAACCGGATCACAAGCAGAGAACAGAGGCACAAAAACCGGATCACAAGCAGGGAACAGAGGCACAAAAACCGGATCACAAGCGGGGAACAGAGGCACAAGCAGGGAACAGAGGCACAAAAACCGGATCACAAGCAGGGAACAGAGGCACAAAAACCGGATCACAAGCAGGGAACAGAGGAGAGAAAGATGGAGAGAGAGACATAATAGGCTAGGGAGGAGAAGTGTTGAGAAATTACGACAGTAGTATGGTACAGGAGGAGAGGGAAGAGCGGATGCAGAGTAGAGGAGAGGGCGACATGGAGGGGATGTGGAAAGATCGGAGAAAGAGGAAGAGAGATGCAGTGAGGAAAAGACGTGGAAAGAGGCGGGTGGTAGGAAAGTGGTACTGGGTTTGAAATATGGAAGGGGGAGAGATGGAGGTGAGGGAGTGACAAGAGACGATGACAAACAGGAGAAAAGGAGGACAAGGGAGTAGGGGTAGGGCAGAAGAGAGAGGGGGGGAAAAGAGGAGTGAGAGAGAAGAGAAGGAGAGCGAGAAGAGAGCAGAGGAGAAGAGAAGAGAGCAGAAGAGAAGAGAGCAGAAAAGAAGAGAACAAACTTGTGTTTGACAAGACGGGGAATGAGACCACCCTGAGGGGAGAGTGCTGGGAGGGATCTTGTGAAAAGAGTAAGCGACGAGCAGTGGATTCCGGGTTTTCTATCATAATTAGGGGTAACTGTGTGAGCTGAGTGCTGAAGCAAGACTTAGTTTACATTGGTGCAGCGGGTGCAGTGGCACTGGGGCCCAGGACTCTAGGGCGGGCCAGCTGAACCCTGATGTTTCACCTAATTTAGAATTCAAACAGCAGCTGCAGTGTGTGTGTGAGGGGAGGGGGTTTTAATTTCCTTCCATACACCAGGGCCCATGAGACTGCCCATCCTACTGACGCAACGTCTGACCCTCGGCAACGTCTGACGAACAATGGCTACTCGCGGGCATCCTTGCATTACAGGCACTCGAACAATCAATTGCTACGTTTGATTTTTTAAGGAGTTTATCACTTCAGGTTTCCCGCCCCTGGCCACCATCGTTGTCCTGCCCACCCAGTCACCAGCTGTAAAGTGCTTAAGCCACTGCTGGGTATCTAGGCGGTACTTCTGGCCCTGAGACACTTTATGTAAAAAAAAGAAAACAAAAACTCTTAATAAGGATGTAAAATTGCAAAAAATTAAATGATGTCTTTTTTTAATTTTATGTAACGAAAAATACAACTGAAAAGGCTGCACTTCAGGGTTAGGGGGCGTTGTGAGAATTTCATATTTTTGCCATTCGTCACAATTGGACGTCATCTTTGTCAATGCAGTGTGAAGTGTGTGCTGCGTCACTACGTGTTTATCATTATGGCTGATGAAACGATGCATTTCTTTCTAAATAAATAGTTAAATTATAGCGCTTTGTAGCCCTGAGGAGGGCCCGGAAGTGCTCTGATTGTGTTCCAGTTGTATGAACGAGTGTTGTAGTGAGTTTAACTTGTGGTAAAAGGAGGAAAGGTGCTCAGTGGGTTGAGCACCAGCTGCGAATGAAAATCTGCGACCCGTCTCCGCTTCAAAGCCGAGCTCAACAGAAGGAGCTCAAAGCCGTGGTGTCACCTGCGGTTAGAGCGCTTGAAAGGTGTGTGCATTAAGTAAGAGGCGCTGTGTGAATGCGGTTTAGCTGAATTTCAAATGCAAAGGACAGGCGTCTTTTTTTTTTTATGCTGATTTTTATAGCGCGAATTCGACCCCAGCTAATGTAGCGCTTTACATGAGCACCAGTTACGTTACACAAGGGCACATTCATTTTTGTTAGGCACAGGGAGATCAAGTAATTTGCCCAGTATCACATGATGCTGAGCCTTTTGCTGAGACTCGAACCCGGAGCCCCAGCTCCTGCCAGCTCCCTGATTTGGCAGGTGCGCCTAGAAACATACGTTCACCTATGGACTGTCCTGCCAGAAAGAAGATGTCTCATGTTATCACGTCTGTCATTAGTATTCACGCACAGACACCCTTGACCAGGGGAGGGGAGTCTCTCATTATATCACACATACTACAAACCCTCTTTTAGGTTGCACGAATGTCTCTAATTACCATACTCACTCCACTGACCCCTTGCCGGGGGGTGGGTCACTCGTTATCATACTGAACATACTTGCCCAGAGGTGAGTCTCTCTCATTACTGTCCCTGCTCCACAGACCCAAGTGCACAGAAGCGGGTCTCTCATATTCATACCTACTCTACAGTTGACCTTGCCTGGGCTGTGTCTCACATTCTCATACTCACTCCACAGCCCCCCCCCCCCCCCCCCCCCCCCCCCAGGCTCTCTCTGACGGTGGAAGTGTCCTTCATGTTGTAGGCTGCGAGTCACAGGGTGTCTCCGTCCAGTTGTAGGTTGTCCGTCTCTCGTAGTGGGCGTCTAGACTCGGTACAGCTGTGAGTGGTGCGTCTCTGGCGGTAAGTGTCTGTACAGCTGCAAGTCGCCCGTCTCTAGCAATGCGCGTCCCCGTACAGTTGTCTGTCTCCTTTCCCTGGTGATCAGTCTATAGCGCGCTAAGAGTCTCGCCATAGCTGCATGTTTATTTTTCGGTGGAGTTGTGCTGTCTCTGCCAGTCTGCTCTCTCCGTACATTCCTGCTGGCAGTCCATGCGCCTCTCTTCATTACCTACCGCCCCTCCCCCAGGCCCCTGCGGGCTGTAACCTAACCCCTGGGAGGCGCTGCTGCTGAGCAACATTTTGGCGGCCACCCCGAGCCTTGTATCCCAGCTTATTTCTAGTAGCAAAACCGAGTAAAATGCAATCTCTAGAGAATGTGCAAGAAGAGGCTGGTGCAGAAACTTGGCTGGATTCTCGGCGCCGGCTAAGCATCGTGTGATTCTGGGCAAATAACTTCATCTCCCCGTGCCTAAAACCCCTGTTTAATGTATCTGGTGCTCTCGCTCCAATACCAACGGGACCATTTTGCTCTAAATAAAACTACAAAACAAACTAAAAACGGGAGCAATACCTTCGTACTGCCCATGTTTTAGCACTCGCCAGTGAAACCGAGTGAAATGCAATCTCCAGAGAATGTGCAAGAAGAGGCTGGTTCAGAAACTTGGCTGGATTCTCGGCGTCGGCTAAGCACTCACCTGAGGACGACTTCCGGCGGCGGTCGGCCTGAAATGGCTGCCACAAAGCTCCGACATTTTCGCGATTCGGGGCCTGTTTTAGCAGTTGAGTGATGGATGACGTCACGGCTTAAAAACTGCAAAAAACACGCCCCCGAATCGCAAAAATACGGGGCTTGAACAGAGTGACGCCCCTCTACTCCAATGGCTGGCCTCCATTTAGGAAGCCAGCCAATGGAGAAGAGGGGCGGGTTCAAGCCCCACTGTAGCCAAAACATTAAATCTCGGGCTACGCCCACACTGCTTACGCAGTGTGACGCTAGGCCCGAGACCTAAAAAAACAAGTGTTCTACTGAGAGGGGCTAGGATGCCAGACCCTCCACTGTCCTAGCAGCCCAAATGTTCAAAACAGTGCAACCCTCAGATTAGATTAATTGACGGTCTCATTGTGTTCGCGAGCCAATCAAATTATAACCCCTCCAATAGTTTTCAAATTTGCTGCTAAAACCTATTTTTTAGAGGAAGCTTGATGACCTTTTCAGACATTTATATATTTTACAATACAGCTTTCCATCCCACAGTTACACAGGAGGTACTGAATCACCAGCTGCAAGCACTAACTCATTCCCAGGGGCAATATCCTCTATTGTGCAATAGTGAGTAGACAGACTACAGTTCCAAGTGCAGCCATTGATTCCCATCTATCCCCAGCCTTGACTCAACCTTGCCCCCCCTCCTTTTGTAGGCATTAGTTCTGCTCCACAATGTATTATAACACAGGGAACTTGACTCCCCCTTCAGGACATGAGTTTTGTTACACATTTCTTTTAACAGGGGTGGAATATTACAGAACACATGATCAGTCTGTTGTTTTTAAGGTTGATATATAGAAAAGATCCCCATATATTCTTACCAAGAAAACCTATAGTATATGCCCTCGAAAAATCATATTGTCTAGTCTCTTCAGTCATTGATTTTGACATGTTGAATCGTATGTAACACTGCCTTGTTATATCCTTGTATAGCTCCCCAATACACTTTAACATTTTGATTCTATCAAAACTGCTTCCAGATCAACTTTTCGGGATGAATGTTTCACATTTCTGTGGCTTGAATAGCAAAATGTTGCTTAAGTTCACGAGGTTAAGAGATGAGACGTATGTTAACTACCGATCTTAAGGGGCGTGAAAGCAAGGTCAAATCAACCTGGAAGATTTCTGTTTCATTCATGGAGATACTGGTTTTCCAAGCGACCAGTACATAAATGGAATATGTATGCTTCTGTGCCATTGGTATTTATTTACTGAATCCTCTGCTGTTTTGTAAGCCATGTTGTTTGTTTTTTAGGTTTCAGGACAACAGAATGTTAGCAAGTATTCTAACTTTATTGAGTAACTTGTGGAAAACCATCTTAGGGGATCGAGATAGTGAGAAGAAAGCATCAGATATGCAGCCCAAGCTGATTCCTCTGCAAATAATCAACGAGTTCCTCCATGTTTTCCTTAAACTCATTGAGTGTATTCGGTAAGCCATTTTTTTTGTACTTTTGTCAGTTCAGTAAGTTTTATTTTTCTTAAATGATCAGAGCAGAAACTTTCTAAAGGGGTGATACAGAGAGTAAGACTGTTTAACTTTACAGGTTTAAATTGTGGAAAGCACGTTGCACATAAAAGGATGTGGGACCTACTTCTACGATTAGGTTTTTAATAAAGTTCTTTCAATTTCAAACCTAAATGCAGCACACAGCAAGAATAATGAGCATAGATGGGTTTCCTAAAATAGAGCGTCAAGAAGAAATATGAACAAAGTGGAAAGCTAATGAAGCCAGTGCTAGCTCCTGCACACTGGCGCTCATTCTGTCCAAATTCACCATCCAGTTATTAATGACTGTCAAAGTCCTAACTCTCAGTAGACCCTTCTGTCTTCAACCCCCCTTACCCCTTGGGAAAAATAGCTCAGGATTTCACAGAATATACAAAAGTATATGTTTTTCAACAAAACGAAAATATATAAATCAAAAGATTTCTAAAGCTCCTATTCAAGTATTTCTTGTTCACCTCTCATTCTTTTCTTGGACTTTAATTGTAGCTGGTGATAAGAAGCCAATACTATCAAAACATCCTGGCAATCGAGGAATACTGTTGTAACTTAATTACCTCAAATGCATTCTCTCCTTAGCTACTCAGCCAGGATGAATGTGGTGTCTGCGTGAAATGTTGGAATGCCTGATGAGAGAGAGTGGAATGTTGGTGTGCCTGCTTGTGTGGAGAATGACAGTTGGAGTGAGTGGGCTGAGTAGCAAAGATGCTGCTCCTGGTGGGATTCCCTTTGGACCTTCATGAGACCTTCTTGTAACCTGTAACTTCTTATCAATAAATCCTCTATTTGAAAATATACCTCCTGGCTACCTCTGGTCATCTGTACAAGTTTACCTACAACAAATACTATTCCCTCTTTCTTTATTCATGAAGAACTAAACTCTTGTCTAAGCCCTGAAATGAAGATGGAAGGTCAGGTTTGAACTATTTACGAATCCGTGCTCACTGAAGCAGGCTTAGCCTTCACTATTTATGTGAACCTGTAGGCAAGTCAGTACTAGGTTTGTGAACAACCCTCCCATTGCTGAGCCTGAGAAATGAGAGATTCCCCCTAATTTCTGAGAGGTTACTCACCCATTCCTGTAACTTAGGCCACTCTTCATATTTAACTTCTCCTTAGACAGTGCTTTATTCCACGAATGACCATACTTTGTGCAAATCATATTTGTATGTACTGAACCCCTAGCTCTTCACCAAATTTCCCTGTGCACTTTATGTACTCCACACAACATTATCAGTGTTTATTAACCATGTGATTGAAACCATAAGCAATAAACCTGACTTAACTAATAACTAGAACTCCAGCATTCCATTGGGAGTAGACACAGTAACAAGCTTGAGGTTTATGAAGTATATAGTGATGCTGTTCATTAATGATCTTGCTGTGCAAGACCGTGACATTCTGTCAAGAAGCAATAAACAACAAAATGATGGACTGAATGTTTAAATTAATCTCAGTCACTGGCAATCGCTCAGACCACATTCCAGTCCATTGTCCAAATAATGTACCAATATGCGCCTCCAGCCATCACCAGTGACTGGAATTTATTCAAGCATTCCTTCCATCACTTTGGTATTTGTTGCAGTAGATGGTATGTTCAAATGTCAGTCCCAAGCTCACTTTGCGATAGAGCTCAATCTATACCTTGATGACGAGGCCTAAGTATGCCACAACGGGCCGGGGGTTGCTTCTGTTCCTATATAAGGGGATGGGAGTGGGACCAAGACCAATTTGCATATGGTTAGTCGCTGCTTTGAATGGCATAGTGAGTGAAAAAACAATGCATTGGAATGTGGCCTTGAGCGGTTGCCAGTGCCTGAAAGTAATACGAGCATTCCTTTCATCACTTTGTTTTTTGTTTTATTCTGTGAAATGTACTAGCTTTGTGAAATAAAGAAGACCTTGGTAACGGGCAAAAGTTTGATTTTGCGACACTGCAATTCTGGTGAAATCCAAGGTAGAAGACTGCGTAGAGGAAATTCAGAATTTAGCTACAATAGAAAAAGTGATATTCTGGGTACAAACAAGACATGAGAACGGTCAGGAGATCTCATAGAGATATGCTGCGCTTTATGATTAGTGACAGTGGCATTCTCTCATTTGGGAAAGCCTTGGTTGTGGTTTAAGTAGAGGCAACATGTTAAAATAGGATACATTTTTTGCACTGATTTGTGCTTTATTGCTGTGATATATTATACATAGAGATTTTGTGCATTTCTGAGTGTAAAAACAGCCTAAAAATGTGATACATGGTATTTTTTGAAAAAGCAGGCTAAGGACAGGACATCTACCATTATTGTGAATTATATTTAAAAATGTACATAAATGAGGGTGCCCTTCAGTAAATGAAGTACAACTGTGCTATTATTTATTTTGATTACAAACATGAGCCAGGCTTAATAAACGTACATCAAGACTCTTTTTAACAAAAGGGGAAAATGTAAAGTAGTTGTTCAGTATTTTAAAAAAACGAGAAGATGTGTATAAAATAGTATGTTCTTATAGAGGCCATCTAGTAAAATGCACGCAAGGCTAAATCGTCATCAATAAGGATTCCTGATTGCACCTCCATTTGATAATGTTTGATTGTGTTTCTATACATATTGTAACCTTATTCACTGGATTGCTTCCATGATTATAATCATTGACTGAGGTGGTGTAAGGTAGGGAGGAACAATTAAAATGGCATGAAATGGTGCACAAGGGAGTAAAGAAAAGAGCTATAAAGGATGGCCGAGGCTTGTGCTCTTGACATCAAAGAGTTTCAGGGCCCTATATAAAACAAAAGCTTTCTATGGTGAGAAAGGAACTCCTTCAATATTTAGACCATATAGTCTACAGATTGTAAAGTTATTCCTAATTAGTATACAAGGTTGCCAACAGCCAGCTTTAATGTGTGTTGACTTGTTACAGGACCAATTTAGAGTTAGTCCATCTAACTCAGTTCTTCAGTTCGTTGAGTTCAATACTGCGGTATCGTGCTACTGTCTTGACTGCTTTCAAGCAAATGGACAGATTTACCCTGAACGAGTCAGTCTTTTCAACAAATGCCATCCTGATGCTCTTGCACAAGTGGAGCGTGATTGAAAAGGACAAGGAACTCCAAGGTGATCTGCAGACTCTGGCTCAGAAATGCAAGGTCAAAGAACTGCTTAGTAAGTATTGCGATTTTTCCTCTTGGCGTTTGTGTTCAAGTCGCTGCTTCTCTGTAGCCATGTCACATGTTTGCATTTTTAAAACCAGCAGAGCTATATTAACTGGTTACCTTCAATTTACATTATTTTCTTTTATATACCATTGTTGGGGAATTACTGCACATCTGCCATGTGGGTGTGCCATTGTTTATTTTTAATGACCATCGTTTTCTGCAGTGGCAGGTAGGAGCTGCATATTGTTGTATGAACCACTTCGGGAAGTGTGATCAGCAAGTAACCATTGTGGCAACATTGCTGGAGAAGCACAGGAAGAAAGTTAATCTGGCAATAACGCCAAAGGATATTCACACTTTTTCTTTTTTACAACAAATAAGTTCTTTACTATAAATCTGTTTACTTCAGTTTGGATTCTAATCAAACTGTTGTATTTAATTTTTCTAGCTAACATTTTCTTTTTACATAATCAATCTTGTTTTTGGTAAATTTCCTTCACTTTATTGTAGGACATGTGGAGTAGAACTATTACAGCAGCAAAGGTGCTAAGTAAATGAAAATGCAGCATTTTACTGTCCACTTGGTGGCTGCAATTGAAAGCCCCCAATTCCTGTATCTCTCAGTATTTAATTACCAATTGAAAGCCTGAATGAGAAACATGTTTATCAAAAATTGCCTGCAAAATGTTTAAAAAGAAAATACAAGGAAAGAGTTTTGATTTAATTGGAAAATGCACACGTTTAGAACATCCCTGATAAGGAACAATATTTTATTTTTGAAAAAAGTTTCTGTTCCTAGTGCAATATTTGGAAGGTCATCTGACCACCAGCAGAAATAAGTTGCGGATGAAGGCATAACCCTAGAGTTTTGTGCAGATAAACTTAATGTAAGTAACTGTCGACCAAAGGCCTAGATGGAAAGTTGACCCTGTCATAACTTATGAAACAGTTTGTAGTTCAACAGGGGGTTCAATCGGTACGATGCATCAAAATAATAGACCATAGAAAATAAAGACAGCAGTGAGGGTATTAAAAACTTTCAACTGTCTCTTGCGTAAGCTGTTTCTACCTAAATATATCCTCTTTTTTCATTGTGTTACCAGACTGTGTATGTCTTTGAAGCTGTTTGGGTACATGTGCTTAGTTTATAAGACAGTGAACTCAAGGGTTTCCACTATTTTGTATGCTGTAGATTGCTGGGCTTAATCCTACTAAACAGTTTTGGGACTTTGACACAAAAGTTGTTACATGTGTGTTGATTGAATTAATTTAAACTTTCCTGGTCCTGATTCTTCCAATCACTCATGAAAGTCTATCTTACCCAAGTCTATCTTACCTTAGTCTATCTTACCTTAGCCTTGTGACATACCTTTACATCTGAGGAATTAGTAAATGGTTCGAACACAGTTTACAAACTCTGCATTCTAATAGACTTCTAACTATAGATTACTCACCTTGAAAATTTCCCCCCAGGTGCATGACTGGCTAGGAGAATTTTGATAGCAAACCCTAGGCATGTCAGTATGGGGTGTTGTGTGGCTCCACATCGGATCCATCTGTCCGCGGATATGATTGTGGGTCTACTGTACCTGAGACACCTCTGCGTGCTGATGTCAGTTCCTTTTTTTTTCCTCGCTTTCTGATGTGGACCTAGAACTCCTTTGAATCCTGTCAGTCTGACCGTTTTTCTTTCCCTCAAACTTTTGGCAGTGTGTGTATGGGACATGTCTCCTCCAAAAACTACAGGAGTCAAACTTGGCAAAGACTGCAGCCAACAGATGTCAGTGACAGACACCCACACTGTCTATCTCTGGTGCCTCGGCTCAAGACATGAACTGCGTCGTGGAAATGCTGTATGAAGATGAATAAGAAGGCCATCCGCAGCACCAAATTTGCACCATAGAACTTTGGAGGAAGTCGAAAAGATGCCCAGTCTCAATCTAGTCGAGGATCCACTCTCACAAACATTCATCATTAAAGTCCAGGAGTTCAGCTAAGTGAAAGAAATCAAAAAAGTGCAAGAAGTCAAAGCACAGGTCCACTCTGTCCTACCACGTCCTCCATTCGGAGACATGCAACACCTGAGTACCTACAGTACACCAGTTGTTCCCCCATTCAGAGTTGATCTCAATATGACGCTAATTCCCAAAGCCATCGGCAACACCAACAGCTCTACAAGTTTAAATTGGCCTTGGACAGAATATGTGGTCCTCTTTCTGATCCCTCTGGAGCGCCTTTGAACCCTAAGGTTACTGATGCAGAACGCAGAGCTGATAGTTTTCAGACTCCAAAACTTATTTACTACCACCCGAAGTCACAAACTAGATATATTTATGCCTACTCTGACCCAGAAGCCACCCAACCTCATGTTGATGACAGTGATGATGCCCCTTCAGATGACAAAAAACGATTTCTGTACCGTAGGATGCCAGTGGGCTACACACTTCCTCTCCTAGTCCAACTATGGCAACAAAGGAGTCCCGCCTCCTTCACAACAGTAAATAAGAGTGCAGCAGAATTTTTGGATCTCACCCTGCCCACTACAGAAGTGAAAGCAAATATTTTAACTGAAATGCTCAACTAAGGCCAAACAAACCAAGAACCCTCACTTCCCTTCAATGAGTCCATTATGAATGTGCTGGTGGGCACCAGGATGAAGCCAGGGTCTTGCCCCCCACTTAATAGGCAAGGTGGCACAGACCTGTACCCAGTGAACCAAGGTTTCTCCTACAGCACCCTACTCCTACAGCTTAGTAGTACAGGCATTCACTAGCCACCTAATCCAAATCAGTTTCCTATTACTTCTGATAAAGTGAAAACGCATGTATATTATTCTCTATCAGCCTTGCTCTCAGGTCTGACATGCATGCAAGTATGGCCCTCTGGGGACATGCTTGCATGCAATGTGGAATAGAGTGTCAGAAATCTTTCGACCAGCTGTCCCAGGTGATATACGGCCAACTCTGCAATGCCTCATCACGGATGGTCAGGACACAGCAAAGTACTCTGTTCATTCTGGCTTGAACATGACCAGGGTTGCGCAGTTGGGACCAGCCTGGTGCTTCGTAAAAATGCCTGGATTCACTCCACTGGCTTCTCGTCAGACATCCAATAATCCTTGATGGATATGCTCTTTGACAGTTTTAGACTGTTTGGAGCAAATGTGGACTCTGCCTTGGAAAGATTTAGGGAGAGTAAAGCCACCGCTAGCTCTCTAGGCCTTGATCTGCCTGTTTGGCAGTTCCCCCCAGCAAACGCACCCCTTTCGAGGCATCAGCAGGGAATACCAGCAGAAGCAACAGCAGTACATTCCTCAGCAACAACAGGTCTTGCATTCCTTTAAAGATAGAAGCTAGAGATCAAGCAGACAGAGTCCAGGCCCTAAGGAGCAACATACTACCCAAACACCAGTCCCCAATCATTACAGCTGCCACAAAACTACTTTTAAGTCACCCTGGGCAGCACACAATCACCTGGTGGGAGGCTATGTGCAGGAGCATCACATCTGACCAATTGGTGCTCCAGATTGTGAAACAGGGTTACCCCTTAAACTTCCTGTCACACTCCCCAATATAACACCCAAATCGCAACAATTCCCCAAGAAACACTTATCCATACTCAGAGGAGATGTTCTCTTGGCCAATGGAGACATTGAAAGGGTACCAGAGATCGACTGGTTGTTATTCCAGAAGGCCAAGAAAAAATTCAAAATGCTCACCATGGCCCAAGTTCTCTCTTCTCTGGATCCAAGAGAGTGGCTATCTTTGGATTTTCATGACGCCTAATATCACATACCCATCTTGCAGCCCACAGAGGTTTCCCATGTTTTCAAGAGCCCAAAAGCCCTTTCAGTTCAGTTCTCTCTGCTTCCCTTAGGGCTTATCAGTGCACTTCAGGTGTTCACAAAGGTGATAGTGGTAGTTGCAGTGGTGGTTGCAGCCCGTCTGCGGGAATGCCAGCCTTTCCATACCTCAATGACAGGCTATTGAAGGCAGGCTCACCTCAAGTAGTCTTGAAACCCCTCCTGTCAACTGCCGATCTGTTGACCTCATTGGGATTTTCCATCATTGTTCGGAAGTCACATTTGTCTCCTTTACACAGCTTCCCTCTGCCTCAACTAGTGCGGGTCCTTTGGACCATGATCCTAATGTTTCAACTCTTGACCTATATCTGAGAGAGAGCGGATCTGAGGCTTTTTTGCCTCCTGCATCCTGCTTGTGGACCACACCAGGTGGGACATGTTGGCTCTGCAGTGGTATATTAAGTCTCTGTAGGTTTAGCACCAAGGGGATCTGTTGGAGAGTATCCAGGTGTTGAAGGAGATTGTGGAAGTCCTGCAATGATTGCTACTTAACCGCACTTGGACCGGCTACAGAGCTCTCTCCATACCCCATCCAGAACGGACTGTGATGACGGATGCATAGCTGCTGGATTTTGGAGATCTTCTGGAAGAATTGGAGATCAGTGGATTCTGATCTCTTGCAAAGTCTCACCTACACATCAACCTGCTTGAGTTGCAAGCAATTAACTTCACACTGAAGGTATTTCTCCCGAGGGGGAATGTGCCTAGGTCTCACGGACAAAACAACTGCCATGTCATATTGCAATAAACAGGGCTGAGTGGGGTCATAGGTCCTGTGCCAGAAAGGTCTATGTGTTTGGAAGTGGCTGAACACTCTGTGTTTCCCTGATTAGCCAGCTGCTGACAGGATCTTTAAACACTAGGACAGACAAACTCAGCCACCATTCCCAAGCAGATCACAAATGGCAAATACACTTGGAAGGCCTCTTCCAATGATATGCAGAACCCTGGCTTGATCTATTTGCCACAGCAGAGTTTGCACAGTGTTGAAGCTTGGAGTTCCCAAGGCAGTTCTCTTTTGGAGACACCTTTTGTCTTAGCTGGGTCACAGGACTCTTATATGCCTTTCTGCCCATATATAAGGACCCAAGGCGTCCTAGTGACTCCTCGCTAGGCGAGGATAGTGTGGTACCCAGAACTTCTGTTTATGAGCATTTGTCCTCCGATATGTCTGCCCCTTCAGGAAGACCTCCTGTGGCCACAGCAGGGGGTGGGGTCCTGCATCCGAGCTTGCAAAACCTGCAACTCTGTGTGGAGATTGAATGGCAACAGTGGATGGCTTTTGATCTACCTCTCAAAGTAGTTGGTATCATCTTGGCATTGAGACGTCTCTCCACCAAAACAATATCTGCAGGACACTGAGAACGGTTTGTTGCCTGCAGTCACCCCTGTAAATTCATTCCATGGATGCTTATTTGTTATCTTGTTGTTTTGCCTGACTTTAGCCCAGCTATATCTTGCTGTGGCAACAGTTATAGGCTATTTCTACAGTATTAGGGGTGTCTTTCATAGATTCACATGCTTGAATATTCCCCGTCGTCGAAGTGGGAGTCCCACGGTACATAAAATAGCAATAAATGCTAAAATATATATAAATGTGAGAACATAACATAAGAAAAACTAGAAGTAAATACACAACTGAACCTCTAAAACAATTACTCCATAGGAATGCATGGTAGAGAAAGAAAACACTAGTAACATATCACTGTCATTATGTTAGTCCAAACTACAGCCAATCAGGCGCCAGCACCCTCTAGAACCTTCTCTTCAGAAGCTCAAGCCCTCAGATTTTCTATCGCACGTCGTGTGAAGGGAGTCTCCCTGAGCTCTGCTCAGTTTTTTCCTCTACTGCTTCTTGTTTCCAGAACTTTCAACATGTCAAGTAAGAAGTCTTTATTCCGACCTTGCTCTTCTTGTGGGTAATTGCGTCTTTTTAAAAAAGACCCCCACAAGAAATGTATTTATTGTCTCTTCCTGAGCATGAAGTTGGCAGCTGCAAGTTTTGTAGAACCTTTTCTAACAAGACTCTGAAGGACAGAGAGGGTTGTCTCCTCCTTTGGCTCCAACAATTCTGTTCTGTCTGATGCGGAGAGTTTTCAATCTAGACCCTCATCTTCAGCCTCTAAGCGTGGTAGTGTGCAGGATATGCCTTCTCCTTTTCTTAAAAAGAAGAAACTGGCCCTACCTTTGGCCTCTGTGGTGTCCACACCAGCACCTACTACAGCTGCGCCCACGAGACCTGGCTCTCAGGCGTCGTCTGCTGCCTCACAGCATGTTTCCACACCTAAACATGCTTCGTCGTCGACGGGAGCATCTACGAGCGTTCCGACGACGAGATCTGCAGTCTATACATCGTCAACGACGACGACACTGCCGATGACGTCAGCTTTTAGCTCGTCGACTACGAGCTCGTCGACTGCCTCTACATCGACAAGAGTTTCTTTGGCTTTTCAGACTGTCTCGTTGACGACTCCTATCACCTCGTCGACGAAGAAACCATCATCGTCGACGAAATCCATCAAGAAGTCTTCGTCGTCGACGAAGACACCCTCGACGAAGACTCCATCGACTAAACCATTGTCGACGAGACCTCCGTCTACAGGAGTGATTACTGCGTCGACGACTTCGTCAGCGGTTATGTCAACTAAAAAAGTTCAGTCGACGGTGCGAAGGCACCGTCCACGACGGCTTCGTCTACGAGCCTACCGTTGATGCTGGATTCATCAAAGTCATCTTCGACAATGGCCATTTCAGCACCGTCAACGATAACGTCGACGACACCGTCGACGGTGGCACCATCTTCTTTTGCCTCGTTGCCCCTTGTGCCTCTATTTACTTCCGTTTCTGCATCCGTTGGCTGTGAGAAGGTGGCCTGATATGCAGTGCTCACTATTCTAGTGAACACTATGTATCAGTCCAACAACCCTTATTGATGATTGGTTGTAAGTCAACCTTATAGACCAGCTATCCTAGTAGCATGGATACGAGCAGTCTAAGGCTAAAGACTCGAGAGGGCGTGTTAAGCCAGCTGTTTACCACACATATACCCCTTGAATACCCAGTGAAAGGACACCACACAAGTGTTATGAAAATAAACAGTTATTTATTAAGAATCACAACAGCCCTGTACTCTTTATGAGGACAGGGTACTAAGCACAAACCAAAACTCTTACAAAAATACTTAAGTTAGCACAGTATATACAAATGCCCGAGGGGCACGGAAAACCATATACTCAGAAAGTGGAATGCGAAATTACTAGCAGGTAAGTACAGTACTAATAGCTTTTGGAATCGCTAGGACTTGACTATAGAATCGTTAGATTACTTCTAGGAGACCCAGGGGACTCGGGTGCAGTGTGTGCACTCTCACGCGAGATGCGGGACAAAGTCTATGGTAGCTAGGAATTGCAAAGTTAGTGTTCTCGGGCGAACCCGACCTGGTAGGAGGAAAACGAAAGTGGATTCTGACCCTTGGATAGTGAGGCTATGCTGGGGCACCGAAATGCCGAAGTTACCTAGCCCAGGGGCTGCAGCTGCATAGGACTCAAAAGACGTCGGGAATCCTCGTTGACGGACCAGGAGTCTGGAAGAAAGAAGTTGCTGGCAGGCGACCAGTGAAGAAAGTTCGGTGGATCCAAGCCTGGATCGATGGAAGATGACACCTGAAAGCAGAGGGGACCAAGTTCGAGACTACTAGCCAGTAGTCAGTGGGCACCAGGAGGGCACCGGATGGTAGCCACCTCGACTAGGTGAGTGGGTGACGCTGTGGTCGCAGATCTCACGGACCAGGAGGCGTTGTCGGCGACCAGGATGGAGGAGCGATCTGTCCCACGATGGATGAAGCTGTCGGCGTCGCTGGACCCAGGATTGGGCAACAAAGCCTTGGCAAATTCAAGCCCACGCGGTGGACCTAAAGATGGCGTCTGGAGTGGACCAGGAGGGTCCGGGGTGCCTCTTGAAGAAGGAAGCAAGGGCCAGTCTGGAGCAACCAGACCAGCAGCAGTGATGTCGTCGGGCGTCGTGAAGAAGGCCACAAGCCAGCCGGCTAGTAGCCACACAGCGCGGTGAGCACGCAAAAGCAAAAGGGCCCCACGCAGATCGTGGAGATGCTGGAGGGCTGATCTTCGGTGCTGGAGCTGCTCAGGGTTGGGGCTTCTCGGACCCCAAAGCACTCACCAGTGGAAGACTCGGTGGGCTTGTTACAAAGAAGTCGTGCAGTCTTGGCGATCGTCGGTCCCTCGAGGTCTCGTCGCACTCACGGTTCTCAGCTTTGCTGTAGAGGTGAGTAGAGGTCAGAGGTGCCAGGGAAGCCGGGTCTCGTCGAGCTGGGTCGTCGGATTCGTGATGAAGGACTTGCAGCAGACCGCAGTGTTCTTAGGATGGTGCCCGCTTGATGCAGGGTGACTACTCCTTAGCCACAAGGGAGAATCTTGAAGAAGAAATCTTGATGTCCTTTCGAAGAAAGTCGTGTCTTGATTCCAAAGATGATCTAATTTGAACAGGGGGCCCGCTCCCATCTTTATACTAAAAAAGGGGGCTGACCCGGTGACTAGGTCCTGCCTATGGGTGGGACTAGGAGGGGGGTGGTTACACCCCTCTGCCATGCCGGACTTCCCCCGGGCCAGGGGCTGGTGTGCCCCTGGAACTGGTTCTGACCGGCCTATGCGTAGTGAGCACCGGGGTGCCACTCAGCAGTCACCTTCCTGAAAAGCCCTGCCTACCCAGGATACACAAAACCATGTCTGGGACGGTGCTAGCACCGCCCCGGACAGGAAACCCTTTGTCCAAGCCTCCCTCGCTGGAAGGACTCCCAGCAGCGGGAGGTCAGACTCGTGTCTGTGGTGGCAGCATCCATTTTGTGGAGCTGAGGCTTCAATTAACTTTAACCGGGGTTCACGGTTACATACATGTTGTGTCCCTCTAGAAGGGTGGAATGCTAACCCCGTCGCCAGAATTGGCGAGGGGTTAGTATTCCAATTCGTATGACACCTTACTCGACATGTTTTGATAAAGCAATACCAAAGTTAGCATTTAACCGCGAGGATTATAATGCACTTAAGAGTATATGGTATGCGATATCATGGAACAGCTATTAGGACTTGGTTCCGCAAGCTCCAGACAGGCTCAGCTCATGCCAGAGCACCATCTCACACGATTCCAAGCACACTGCCTTCAGGATTGTCAAGGCCTGCCATAGGAGTGACTGATAGGAATCTGTGTCCATTTTAGGGTTAGGTATAGGTATACTACACCTACAGCAAAGGGTGATTACACGACTTTGCCCCAGCTGTCATGCAGCCAGTTGTGTCAAATTTAGGAGGCCAGCCAGGGGTGGCATAATACATGCTGCAGCCCCTGGCAGCCCTGGGTACACCCATGCCCTGAGTTACAGGGTCTGATAGGGTGGCCCAGTACCAATTGGAAATGCACCTAGGGTACATGGAATCCATTTTAAAGAGAGAGCAGTAGGCCTGGGGTCCTGATTGGCAGGGTCCCAGGTCGACTATGTCAAAAACTAGCTAAAACACAGGGCAAAAAGTTGGGGGCAACCATAGTCAGGAGGTACCTTCCTACATTGGCACTGATTCGTCACATCATTGCCATCCACTGTCGTGCCACCAGTTGTCTGCTCCAGATCTGCAGCCTCCATCACCTATGTTCGCCACTACCTCTGAGCCTGACTCTGACTCTGGTAATGATGTGGATGACACTTTCGGGGCGGCTCACAGTCCGTCTGATCTCATCATCAAATGTCAAGATTCCGGCAGTGATAACGAAGGCGGCGACCAGGAGTCTCACGCTGAAGACCAGTTTGTTCAAGTTCCAATAGCTACTTTGCCTTTGTCTTTGATTTTGAATCTCCAGCATATGCTGGACGACTACAACCGGCGTTTTCCACCAACGCCTCAAGGTACTCCTAGACTTTTACCTGCTGTGACTGCTACAGCTCCGCCAACTGCTCCGTCGCCTTTGCCTCCGACGCCTTCTCCTCAGTTTCAAACGTCGGTCAAGATTCACACTACTGTGTATCCTCAGGATGCGGATGATGAGGCAGTTCCAGAACGGTAGGACGGAGAGGTCCACGATGACACAGATAATGATGATGCCTCAACCGGCATGACAGAGTGGGACAACTACCAAATGCAGACGCCCTCTCCTCAACCAGGAGAATCTGAAGATTCCCCTCCAGTCGATATTGCCAGTTTTCATCTTTTGATGGATCGAGGGGCTCAGCACTTTAAATTGCTGAGGACACAGAGAGAGGAGGACTGTTTCCTCTACGACTTCAAAAATCAGCCTTTCAAACAGGTCCACACGATTCCAATAATCGATTTCATATGGAAAGAGGGAGTTTAGCTCATGCAGGCTCCGAACTCGTTACCTGCCCAAATATCGCGTCTTGAAAAGAAATATAAGGCCCCAACTGGTTCACCAGCATGCCTGGTCTCTCATCCTAAGCCGGATTCGGTTGTGACTCAAGCGGCACAGCGCCGGGCCCGTAATCCAGCGTCTCCAATCACCGCGCCTCCAGATAGAGAGGGTCGGCGCCTAGACCCCATTGGACGGAAATTCTCAACCATGGCTTCCACTACAGTACGGGCGGCGAATGACTTCGCCATCTTGGGCCACGACGACCGGCAGATGTGGTCGGACATATCTGCCGTGGTCAACCTCATTCCGGACGCTTCCAAGGCTGACGCTCTGCAGCTCATCCAGGATGGACAGAGCGCATCTGAAGAGATGATTGACTGCGCAGTCGATATTGCGGGCACTGGTTTCCGCCAGCTTGCTAGTTCGGCTGCCTTACGACGCCAGGGTTGGTTGAAGTCCACCTCTTTCCGGCAGGAAGTCCAGTCCAAGATCCTGGATATGCCTTATGATGGTGAATCGCTCTTTGGTTCCCACATTGACGACGCTTTGGAGTCCATTAAAAAAGACACTGATATGGCTAAATCACTGGGCACTTTACAGTTTCGAAAACAGTCCTTTTGAGGTGCATGCGGACGCGGCACTTCTTCAACTTTTCGAGGAGGACAATCTCAGTATTGCTCCTACAATCAGAGCAACCAACGTTACTCTTCCAATCAACAGCAATCCAATCGACAGCAGTCCTCAAAGCCTTATAGGGAAAAGTCATCCCCCAAACGCCAATGACTTTTGCCATCCCCAAAGTGTTGGAGGTCGAATCTCTCTGTTTTATTCTCAGTGGTCCTCCATCACCACAGACCGCTGGGTTCTGGACATTGTGATGAAAGGATTAAACAAAACCATTTAAAATAGGGTCCAAGGGATATATATTTTAAAGACCCACACCTGATTTTATCCCCAGCACCAACTGAATGTATAACACACGAAACACAGGGGGTCTAACAGCCAAATTGAGAGGCTACACTGTCGATACAGAGTCAACAAGATCTCTTTCGATGTAGAATCACTGTATACTTCTATCCCTCAGGATGAGACTTTGGAAGTCGTAACATCCATCCTGAGGGATAGTATATGTGAAACTATCACCCCTGTACCATTTATAATGGCTTTGGCAACTATAGCCATGAAAATGAATTTCTTCAAGTATGAGAACAAGCTGTTTCTCCAGATCTCGGGCACGAGTATGGGCAGCGTTTCCGCGCCGAGCCTGGCGAATTTATACGTGCACCAGTTCGAACAACAACACGTACTGACACCCACCAACCCCTTCCACACCTCTATTAGGTGGTGGAAGCGTTATATTGATGACGTGTTGGTGGTGTGGAGAGGCACGGTGGATTCCGTCAATGAATTCCACCAATGGCTAAACAGTAGAAACCAGTTTCTTAAATTCACCATGGAAACAAATAAGGAAAGAATTGCATTCCTAGATTTGTCGATCTATGTCACTACTGCAGGATTGCAGAGTGAACTGTATAAGAAACCTATGGCGCGGAACTCACTCCTCCTTTACGAGAGCTACCACCCGAAGTCCCTGCGCCAGAATCTACCATATGGCCAATTCCTACGGGTTCGCAGGAACTGCTCCAATAGAGAGGACTTTGAGGTGCATGCTAGGAATCTCTGTGGACAATTACGGGACAGACACTATCCAAATTCACTCATAAAAAGATCAAAAAAGAGAGCGGTTAACAACAATAGGGAGGCCCTCCTGGAAGCTCCAATCCCTAAACCACCTCTGACTAGACTCACTTTCGTGAGCACCTTCAATACTAGAAGCAATGCCATCCAGAAGATTGTCAAACGACACTGGCGCCTTCTGAACCATGGGAGAGAGAAAATCGCGCAACCCTTGTTTGCGTTCAAAAGGGCAAGCAGCATTTGGGATCGACTTGTTCACACACGCCCAAAAGAGCTCCCTAGGAAACTTGGTGGAACACTGTGGAACCTTCCACCAGCTGACGGGCATCACCCTTGCGGCACTTGCTCAGTCTGCCCTCAGACCAAACACACGAAGGAGATAGATATAGGCACCACGAGACCTTGGTTGCAGAGTAACTATAGTTATTGCAATAGTACCAATCTGATTTATATGCTGACATGTCCTTGCTCCACACGATATGTGGGTATGACGACCCGCAAAGTCCGCACCAGGATGTTGGAACACAAGAGTTCTTTTCGTTGTAAGAAAAACAACACTAAACTTACAAGACATTTCCTGGAGCATGCACATCTAGAAATGGACTTCCAATGGACTGTCCTGGAGAAGCCATATATACCCAGTCACATAAGTGATGTGTCGGGTTACCTTTTTAGAAAAGAGCAAAAATGGATTTATAAACTTCGGACAGATACAGGAGGATTAAATGATGATATTCCTTGGACCTCCCTGTAGCCTTGGCACTAATGAGTAATAACTGGGATATACTGACTGTAATAGGGTGTGTCTATATAAACATGTTGTATATATTGACTCATGCCTGAATTACTTTGCTCACACTCTTCTCATAATATCACAAATGGGTTTGATTATGGGAGTTTTCTGACATACACTGGAGGGTGACATATAGCTATGCACAATCATTAGGATGGTTCCCACATTGTAAGTTTTTGGAGCATCTGCATAGTTATGCCCATTGAATACACTCTGAGGCCATTCATAGAGCACTTGCGTTCCCAAAAACAACATTGGAATATCACGGACCAATAGGTTGCAGTCATCGCACTACAAAGATGTCCGAAATGACATCATTGGGCAGCTGTCATTGCCCAATGACTGGTACTTTTTTCAAAAACAACACATGGTCAATAGTGATTCTATGATATACAGGTCGGAGTCTTCAGAACTACAAAGATGGCCGATATGTTGTCATCGGGTAGTTCTGAGCGCATCTTCCCGCGTGATTTCGAGCGCTAAGTAGTGCGCTCTTGTTTCTAAGAAAACAAGCTCAACTCGGCTTACTTTGTAGAAAAATAGGCAGTGACTCACAACACTGGGGGCATTCTAACATCATATGCACGTGAGGAATAATCATGGTCTAATGATTACCAGATTATAGTGTTAGGAACTACAAAGATGGCCGATATGACATCATATGGTAGTTCTGAGCACTTCCTCTCGCGAGATCTCGCGAGATTTCGAGCGTAAAGTAGTGCCCTTAGTTTTCTTATGAAAATAAAGACCAATAAGGCTTACTTCACAATGAATGTCTGATAATAGTGTCCTTGGTGGAGGGATACTTCACTAACAAACCCTCACTAGACTACTTATACTAGCATCTCCTACAGATCGGTGCCTCCCCCAAGTCTCAGATGGGAGCTTGAGGTACCGACGGAAAGGTGAGCAGCTACCACAGAATATTTTTAGAATATTTTTAGCTATACTATGTTGTAAACTTTAGGAAATCACACGTTTTGAAGATCAGTATGTTGTAAAATTCCTGAATAAGTATACAAAGGAGTTTTAATCTTCCTTAAAGTTTGGTGTCTTAGTCGAGTTTCTGGGTCATTTTGAGGCTTAGTACACTGAGTTAGGGGTGTTTATCTACCTCATATGTTTTGCCTCTAGATACAGGGCATTTGGTTATAGGAATGATCATAGGCAGGGTATAAAGAGAAAAAAATTCTTTACAGTACTTTGCCACATTCTTTTGTTTTCCCTATATCTTTGTAGTGCGGGGCCTCTTAGTACATGAGCAGTGTCCAGGTGAGGTGAGGTCTATTGCCCTACCACAAAGGGTAAGCATAAAAATTAATTTTCTGACACACATTATTGGTTGGCTTGGTGACACACTATGCACATGAGACTGATGCATCGAATACAGTACTAATGATATAACGTTTTCCTTCACAGAATTCACAGTAACCATTGTGAATCGGAGGGTTAATGTCCATGGTTGTTACAGGTTGTACCGTTTCTAACCAGTTTTACTACAATTTGTTTTGGTGATGGTGGTGAATTCTATATTTCACTATTAGGAGTGCAACTATTATACGAGCAGAGGCCCTGACGAATGCCAAGGGATTAAATACCCGTTAGGCAGAAACATGTTGGCCCTTATGTAGACAGATTATTGTCACTGTCTTCTCTTGCACTGTTCTATTTTTTAATTAGGAGGCGTGTCCAGTCCGCAGAATAAAGTATTTAGAAGGAGGACATTCCATCCTATTTTAAATCACTTTCTTGTTTGTTGCACTATTTCTTCTTACTTTACCATCAAAAGATCAGTCATCATGGACGGTTTGTGTATTTGGTGGACCAAATCCTGATACAACAATAAGGTGCGGAGCTGAGTGTCCCACTGATCAGGGGACCAGCCTCATTTGCACATGGGTTTGGCCAAATGATAGGACTGATCATTGAGTCTAATTTGATGGAAACCCTTTACAATCTGTTGTGGATTAATCAGCCATTTTGCGAATAATCGATGATGTACCAGTCTCCTCTATGCATGTAGTGTTAGCCTTTTTTCCTTCTCTATCCTTAATAATACGCCATGTGTGTGCAATAAAGATATTTTGAGATCTTGTTGACTCAGTATCGACAGTGTAGCCTCTCAATTTGGCTGTTAGACCCCCTGTGTTTCGTGTGTTATACATTGTGATGAAAGGTCATACTTAGAGTTCGTCAAGATTCCTCCTCATACCCCACCGTCTGGCCCGGCTTCGACCCATCTCGAGGAGCTTTACCATCAAGTCCGTCTTCTTGTTCAGAAGGGTGCAGAAGTGGTTCCAGTGTCTCAGAGCGGGGAGGGTTTTTACTCTTGATTCTTCCTCATACTCAAGAAGACAGGAGATTGGCGTCCAATTCTGGATTTGAGAGCTCTAAACAGATATCCAAAGAGTCAATCTTTCCGCATGCTGACAGTACTGGAGATTCTGCATCTTCTGGCCAGCGGGGATTTTATGACCACCATAGATCTTCAAGACGCATATTTTCTTGTCCCAATTCTCGAACAGCATCGCAGGTACCTGCGCTTCAAGGTGGGGCAGACACATTATCAGTTCAAGGTGTTGCCTATAGGACTCCGCTCCGCCCCTCGTGTGTTCACGAAGGTGTTGGCTCCTGTGGTGGCTCACCTACGCCTCCAAGGAGTCCAAATTTTTCCATACTTGGACGATTGCCTCCTAAAGTTTCAATCACGCCATCACCTAAGCCAAGACACTCATCTTTGTCAGGAAGTGTTTCAATCCCTCGGCTTGACCATCAATGTCGACAAGTCACAGTTTGCACCAGCGCAAACCAGGATTTTCTTGGGAGCGATCTTGGACACTATGCTTTCAAAGGCGTTTGTTTCCCATGAACGACAACAGAAAATCCTCCGCCTAGTGTCTCTCATTCAATCAAAGCAGTCCGTTTCTGTCCGGACGGTAAAGTCATTTCTGGGGATGGCATCATCTTGTATTGCACTGATCCCACATTTCAGACTGCGGACCCGTCCCACTCCAGAGGAGCTGAACGTACAGTGGCGTCAGGTCTCCGGATCTTTCAACGACCTGGTGGCTGTTACAGCTCGCATGAGAAAGGGCCTGTACTGGTGGGCACAGTTCGACCAACCTGGCGACTGGAACATCCTTTCTCGTCAACGTGCCAGATCTCACGCTCCCAACGGACGCCTCTTTGGACGGCTGGGGTGCTCATCTTCACGGTCTTTCCATCAAGGGCAAATGGTCTTCACCCCAACGCTCTTGGCATATCAACAGGCTAGAGCTGATGGCGATCTTTCTAGGACTCAAGTTGTTCCTTCCTGTAATTCAAAGGGAGTCAGTGCTTATTCAAACGGACAATACAACCAGCATCCACTATGTGAGCAAGCAGGAAGGGACCAAGTCTCAACGCTTGTCTCGGCTGGCTCAGTCGATTTGGAATTGGGCTCTACATATCAGATCACCTTGATGGCAGTGCACCTGCAGGGCGTTTCAAACATCCTGGCAGACTCCCTCAGCAGGTCCACATCGTCGACACACGAATGGGAGCTGCATCAGCCGACTCTGGATCTTGTGTTTCATCGTTGGGGTCGCCCACCGCTAGACCTCTTTGCGACACCAGAGAATCGGAAATGTCTGTCTTACGCAAGTTTGCATCCCCACCCCGGATCGTGCGGGAATGCCCTTTTGATCGACTGGTGCGATCTATTCGCTTACCCCTTTCCGCTGATCCCGTTAGTACCACGGGTGCTCTGGAAGATGCGGAGGCAGCCCTGCCACATTCTATTGATCGCCCCTCGATGGCCCAGACAGGCGTGGTTCTCGGAGTTGCTCCTTCTGTCCCAGTGCGATCCCATCCCTCTTCGTCCTCGTCCAGACCTCCTGACGATGGACAAGGGCCAGGTTTGCTATCCGGATCCCTCCACTCTACAATTGTCGGCATGGAACCTGAGCACCTTGAGTTCGCAAACTTAAATATCTCGCAAGACTGCAGAGAGATCCTTGCTCATGCTAGGGCTCCGTCTACCATCAAAACTTACAAACTCAAGTGGAAAAGGTTTTGTCATTGGGGCCTGACAGCAAATATCCATCCGATCCACTCTACTCCGGAGCAGCTTCTTCCATTCTTTTTGAGTCTCGCTCAATCGGGACTCTCGCATGCTACTTTGAGGGTTTTCCTAGCTGCAATCTCTCGCTTCCGGCAGGATGGCTCTTCCTCCCTCTGCTCGTCCAGGATTATCCGCCAGTTTTTCAAAGGGCTTTTCCGGAAGTTCCCGCCTATTCGACGTCCTCCTCCATCGTGGCATCTCAATGTTGTTCTGTCGCAACTTATGAACTCACCATTTGAGCCCATCCATAGGGTGGACATTAAGTTCCTTACCTGGAATGTTGCTCTTCTTCTTGCTCTGACTTCATCTCGGCGTGTGAGTGACCTCCACGCCTTTACTATCAAACCGCCTTATCTTCAATTCAAACCTGACGGCGTGGTGCTTCGCACCAACCCATCCTTCCTACCCAAGGTGCCTACGGATTTTCATTTAAAAACTAACCTGTATTCTTGAAAACTTTCTTCGCTGAGCAGAAGTCTCCGGCTGAGCAGCGATTACATTCCTTGGACATCAAACGATGCCTTAAATTTTACATTAGCAGAACTGCCTCCTTCCGCAGATCCGACCAACTATTCATTGCTTATGGACTACTGCGTCAGGGGCACCCAGTCACCAAACCATCGATTGCCCATTGGATCTCTTTGGCCATTGCTTTCTGCCATCAACAGGCTGGCAAGCCTTTGCAGTCTTCGGTGAGGGCTCATTCTACGAGGGCTATGTCTTCATCCACCGCCCTGTTTGCTGGCGTGCCACTCCATCAGATCTGCCGTGCAGCGACATGGTCCAGCAGGCACACCTTCACCAAGCATTACTGCTTGGATGCCATCAAGGAGGCGGATACTGCAGTGGGACAGGCAGTACTTTGTCATCTTTTCAAATAAGGTGAGCCTCTGTTCCCTCCTCCTTTATATACATATATATATCTATGGTTACTGTTCTTTATTCTATTCAAGCATGTGAATCTATGAAAGACACCCCTAATACTGGAGAAGAACAATTGTTACTTACCTGTAAACAGGTGGTTCTCCAGTATTGGTGTCTTTCATAGATTCACATGCGACCCACCCTCCTCCCCTCAGAGGCTCTCCTCTCTTCTTGCACTCTGGGTCTCTTTGGTGCTACGAAAATCTGAGGGCTTGAGCTTCTGAGGAGAAGGTTCTAGAGGGTGCTGGCGCCTGATTGGCTGTAGTTTGGACTAACATAATGACAGTGATATGTTACTAGTGTTTTCTTTCTCTACCATGCATTCCTATGGAGGAATTGTTTTAGAGGTTCAGTTGTGTATTTACTTCTAGTTATTCTTATGTTATGTTCTCACATTTATATATATTTTAGCATTTATTGCTATTTTATGTACAGTGGGACTCCCACTTCGACAACGGGGAACCGGGGAACATTCAAGCATGTGAATCTATGAAAGACACCAATACTGGAGAACCACCTGTTTACAGGTAAGTAACAATTGTTCATTTTTGCCATGTCGGCCTTTTTATGTTTGCCAGATCAGCCATCACTTTTCCAAACACCTGTTGTCATGCGTTTCTTGAAAGGGATGATCCACATGTTCCTGCGATCACTTTTTTGTGCTACAGCAGTGGGACCTTAATTTGATTCTCACTTAACTTATGTTCACCACCCTTGAACCGATGCACAGCTGTCGCTTTTCTCTGTAGAACAACAGAAAGGTGTTCTTCATCGTCATTACATCTGCAAGGCGAGTGAGTGAACTATACACATCATTCTTCCCAGAAAAATGTGTCTGCTGGACAAAGGGGCATTCCTGCAAAAAGTACGCCCTCCCACATCGGATAATCATTCACTTTGCTGCCTTTCTATTTCAGGTAGGAAGAAGGGTTCCACTGTCTTGATCTTGGAGGGCCCTTGGTTTTTACATGGACCAGACCAGAGACTATCCTTAAGACAATCAACTGTTTATGGGCTTCTCCAGTGCGAAAAGAGGGAAGTGCAGACATAGATGTCCTGTCTGGGGCGGGACTGATCTAATGCTGAGCTGCACAATGCCACCTATCGATCCGCGAGGGAATTGCTTTCCAAATGCTCCATGTCCAGTCTGGGGCCTAAGGGAAATTTACATGGTGGGGGATCTACCCTACCAGGAAAGGTATTACCGAAGGTAGGTAGCTTGTTCATATCTGTCAAATGTCTCACTTCTACAATATACTTGAGTTATTATACAGCATCTTGTGAAATTCTGCAAGGGGTGATTCCAACATTAGACACATGGAGCCACATGGAAGCAGTTTTTTTATGTTCATTATCTATTGTACATGACACAGAAAAGGTATGCGAAGAAGCTGAAGTCTTCTGTGACTGTAAATTTAAAGGGCAATTATTTGCTTAATTACAGCCCATAATTTGTCTGCAGACAAATTGCTCTGGACATATACCATGTGAATTACTATGGGCACACCTTAACCTGGGATACTACTATCTCCTAGGTACCATCCTGTGAAGGGTTAACGCGGAGTCTGTGCCAGCAGGGTCATTTGCGTAGCCCATTTATGCTTTTCTGGAGGGATCACAACATGGAAAGGTCGCGTGGTTCAGATTCCAGAACTGCTACGCAAGCAGCGAGTTGAAAGCGCGCCTGCACTATGTCACTGCCTCACATGGGGACAAACGAGCTCTCAGCGGGACTGGCCCGGAGTCATTGTAATTCTGGGAGCTCACCTCATCTGTCTTCTGTAGTTTCCCACACGCTGGCGTCCTAGAGTACTTGAGGACACCGGCATGTGGGGAGTTACTGACAAGATTACGAAGGAACTAGACGTTTGCTACACGAATTTTGGATTAAAAGCGGCAACATTGAGTACCCCTATTGAGACCTCACCCACGCCGGAGGACCGTGTGGGTCGGAAATATCACTGCACGATAATAAGTACTGATAGAAGCAGATTGAGCCTTGGAAAAGTCGCATGTACAATATACAGAGGCGACGAAACACGTGTTGGCATTTGGACTTTCGACCAGTCACAGTAACTGATATTAAAGAAGGATCAAGACAAGAATTAAAGACTGAAGAATCAATTTTTTTTTGCGTGGATAGTGTATATTTGAAAAGACTTACAGTAATACTGTTGTGTTATAAACGTGTTGTGTGCTAGGGAATCTTTGTAATATTGGTGCTGCAGCTTAGGCCGCAGAAATTAGTAGAGGTGGGTGGTTCTCTCCCCCCTTTAGCACCGTAAAAATATCCGCATCAAAGAAATTAATTAATATTTTCAGGAGTGCCTTCCCTATAGTCAATACCACTACCCTTGTATGTATGTGTCACAGAAAGTGCCGGAACCAGACTTTGTTTTGTTTTTCCTGTTTTCACAGACTTGAGCGGTGTGCAGCATTTTGTCATTATGAGATGTTGTCTATCAGTGCTTCATTTGTGCAAATTAAATTTGACGACTTGCAGTTTTTTAAAAACTGCGGCGGAGGCAAACGGGGATTGGGTGCCTAAAAATATTGGTTAGGTTTGGGTCACGAGACCAATATTGAATATAAATGAGGGTGCATTGCAGTTGCATTGCAGTTGGAAGGCAGTGTAGAGGCGTATCCGCTTGCATTATGCATGCAGTTTTCAATTTTAAGATTGGACTATACCACTAATTTCATTACCAACTCTGCTTCTGCAGTTCTGCACACCCCCCCCCCCCCTCCTTTCCCCGCTCATACACCGCTCTCACTGCTGTCTTGTCTGGCACTTCTGGCCTTGTAGTGCCCCCATGTGCTTCCAGCAGCCCCTGAACACTCGCTACCTTCCATAAATCCATAATTATTCAAAAACGTGTTAGAGTTGGAGAATTCTAGTAACCCTTCAGCTCACTTACTTCCCTACTCTGTTCTATTACCTCTCTGAAATCTCATTGCTGGGTCTGTTCCGGACCCCTTCAGTTTGCACACTCTCCACTTTTCTCCGTGTCCCCTCTGAACAGTCACTGCACTTTATGCTGAGCATGGCACACGGTGTCCAGCCTGTCCCAAAGGCGAGACCTATTGGCTATGCCAATGCTGGTTTAATATTCTTCTAAGGCACAACAAAAAAATATCTTGGATTACTACAGTTACAGACATGTTTGGTCGTTTTGTGATGAGCCCATTCAGATACATGTGTGAATCACTACACAAAGGCAGTACAGAGACAAAGCCAGAAATACATAAATGTTGCATTGCTTGGATGGAAAACTTCAACCTTGAAGTAAGTGTCTCTGTCTTTCCTTGAGATGTATCCTACAACAGAAATAGTAAAAGTGGTTGTTCCATAGAATAGTTGAAAGACTGCCATGACCATGCTTTCCTCTGTCACTTTTTTTGTTTTAGTTGAAGTATTGTTTGTATGTTTTAAATACATAATTTAATTTAATTTTCAATTAGTCTCTCACATTTGAAGAATTTACATCTTTAATGAACTTGGTGAATCCTCTTTTTTACGTTCCACTGGGATTCAGTACCTCAGCGTTGTCTTGTAATGTGGTGTCATAATTGTGTGAATATTTTGTTGTGCTGTATTCCTGCTTTACTCAACCTCCCCATATGTTAAGAATCCAAGTTTCAAATGGCTCTGCCTGTTGAAGCCCCGAGAATATGGGCAGATCATTCTGTTGGTGGGGCTTTACTTTATGCTTAAATATGACTCTGGTATGTCCTGCGACATTAAAATGCTTCTCCTGCATCTGCCTGGGTCCACTGTCAATTTCTATGTTACATTAACTTGGATCTGCTAAGCAACCACCATCCCACTTCCAAAGTCCCTTTGGTGAATATGGTAATCAGGAGGATCAGTGTTTAAATAGCTGGCGAGCTGTCTACAAGGGTAGGAGGAGGTGAGGTAATGGTCCCATTTCCAAATATTTTGTCTTAATAATGCAGAGTAACCTAGGATGCAAACAACTAATCCCTCTTGATTAACCAAAAGCAGTTTTTCAAGTGAAAGTTGATTGCTTGTCTTTGATCACTATAGAACATTCAAGGGCTTGTTTAAACTTTTGGCACTATATCCCAGCAACAGTGTCTAGTACCACAAGACATCTGACATAGTGGTTTGCATAGGATTTTCCCAAATACCTACACATATTATAAACTAAATGACTACTCTGCATTTGTTTAATGGTGTTTGAGTGCCAGTTTAACCATCTAACTAGGAATTCTACACGAACAGCTGCAAGAAATGTATTCGGAGGGTGCATTCTTGAGTGGAGTAATCTCTAACCACACAAAAAGATGCTCTTAATGCCCCCCTTTGTGAAGGTCCCTGGAATCCCAGGTGCCCCAGGCAGTCCGCTCCCAAGGACCTTCATTTTGAAGTATTTTGCTATAAAGAAGCAGAATAAGCTTATATGCGCCTAATAATTAGTGTTTTATCTAGTTTATGCAAACCATGTCTTATTGCCTTGATAAATGTTGAGAACAGTTACGTATTTAATGTTTCCATGAACATGAAGTTTCAAAACTTGTATATTCAAATCACGTCTTCTATCATCAACAAAGCCAAGAGTTAGTGGACAAGGGTGCTCTCTAAAAACTATGGAATATGTAGCTGGATAAACTATACATTTTGAGGTCTGGATATTTAGGCTGCTCTTCTATTTTGGTGCTTTGAAGCGCCTTTGGGGCATTTGATGTCGGAGCCCAACCAGCAACTTGTCCCAGCACAAACCAAGTTTCTGGAGCTGTTGACAACACCGAGGCAGATTAATTAGTTCTGCAAGGCCATTCTCCAACTATTCAAAACCCTTCTGACTCCCTCTGGCATGCCTTCAGGCCCCTAGTAGGATCTGGAGCACCACTGGTGAGTTTGCCCTTGACAGTAATTGGACCCTCCGAATCCACCACAGGGCCTCCACCGGTTCCTGCACTGACTCTGCTTTCAGCTGCATGTTCCATTGCCGATGCTAACACTATCGCCACCGTAGTCCAAGGTGACCATTGTGCTTTCTGACTGCCAGCACCATTGCGAATTCGACATAGGCCATGCCTGGTTTCCATTCAACCGCAATCCCCCCTACTTAATGTTCCATCTCTACAAGGAAGGCCCCATACTTTGCATTCCTTGTTAGGTACAGATTCCAACTGCGTTTACAACTAAGGCTATTAAAAATCGTTCAATCCTTTCACAGTGAAATTTGGTATGATGACTTTCAAGGGGCCAGAGCCCTTGAGCTCCTGAGTCTGGACTCCTGTCACCCCAGGCCCTGTCACTGAGGAGAATGCTTCTTTTGCGTTGGGTAGCTGAAGTTCTCGATCTCTAACTTCCCACCTTAAAGGTCAAAACCAATGTCCTGATTGAAGTGCTCCAGCCGGGGCAAACCTGTACTGAGCCCCTTCAACCTTTTAACAAGGCACTCACTGATACTCTCCTTGGGCCTGTGCCAAACCTTTGCAATGACTGGGAAGCACACCAACAGTCTTAGACTATCTACGCTCTTTAGGCACAGGAATATCTTTACCTTTAAGCAATTTGTTTTTGACGGCCAAAAATGTTCCACTTAAAAACGTATTGCCCCACGTTCAGGGGAACATCAATCATTCAGGATTTATAAAGCGCGGCTAATCACACAATAGGGTGTCCAGGCACTTGCAGCCCCGGAGGCTTATTCGAACAGTCAGGTCTTGAGAGCCATTTGGAATTCCGGAGGAGAGGTGATGGTCTGGAGGTGCATAGGGAGGCTGTTTCACGTCATTGCTGCAATATGGGAGACAAAGCGTCCTCCACTTCTGCTTCAGTAAATGCGGGGAGTATAGGCAAATGAAAGGGAAGCGAAGCATAGTCTTCTCAATGGTTTGTGGAAGTGCAGGTGGTGGCTAATGTAGGCAGACCCTTGGTTGTGTAGAGCCTTGTGTGTGGGTCAGCAGCTTAAATTGGCTTCTCCTCTGTACGGGGAACCAGTGGAGTTTTCTAAGGTGTGGTAGGGTGTGATGTGTGTTCTTCGGGGAAGGCCGAAATTGAGTCTGGTTGTGTCAATCTGTATGGTCTGAAGTCTCTATAGAAGGTGGGTTGCAATTCCTACGTAGAGGGCATTGGAAATTATGTTGAGATCATGGGAACTGACGATGTTGGCCAGCAAAATCAGATATGCGTTGAAGAGCATGGTGCTGAGGGATGAGCCATGGGGGACACTGCAGGTGATCTCTTTGGGTCCAGAGGTGGAAGGTGGATCCTCTGGGTTTTTCCGGTGAGGAAGGAGGTAATCCATCAGAGCGCGTCCCCTTGGATGCAGATGTGGTAGAGTCTTCCAGTGTGTGGTGGGATATGGTGTCAAAGGCTGCCGAGACATAGAGGAGGATCAAAACTGCTGTTTCTCCTCATTCGAGGAGGGTTTGGATGTTGTCAGTAGCTGCGATCAGGGCGGTTTCAGTGCTGTGATTGCTGCAGAGTATTCCTAGGTTATCAAGTAACCACTTAATATGGAATCTTATTTCCACCTCCATTATTGGTATTTGAGCTCCATAAACCAGCCTTGACTTTTTCACGTAAGTGATGTGAAACTCTTGAGAACGGTGATGCAGTAATAGTGAAGAAATGTTTTTTTCCAGAATTCGTTATGCTCCCATGCTCCTTTTTGAAGCAAATGTACCTCATTGTCTGTCCTGTGGCAGCACACACCAAATTCATACCCTACGGATGATGCTTCCTCGGTGGAGGTAGTACATCCACCACCTGTCGAATAGATTTAGGATATTCCACAGAGGGAATTGCAATGTCATCAAGGAAGAGTCCCTTATAAATATAAATAACATAATTAAAATATAATTTGCCCTGCTCCTCTCCCTTCTTGGGATGCCAGGGGAGGTCCATCGTCTAATCCCACTGTGTGTTGAACTCACATAGGTACCACTCAGTGGTGGGGGCGCGTGGGGTCTATTGTTTTGTACAGTCTTACACTGTATTGTACTGTATTATGCTGCATCAAATGGTGTAGGCCCCTGTACTTGATTCATAGGATCAGTGTGGTCTTCCCCTGGAAATACCGCTTACATGTATGGGTACATCATTGGTTCCTTACCTTACCATATCCCTCTTCCTTCCTGATGCACCCCGTAGCTAGCTCTGTATTCGTCATCACCTTGGGCAGATAAATTGCATAATGGATCTTGGATGTTGTATTTAACACTGCCTTGTCTATTGCTGATTAGCTATCCAGACATCTGTTACATTTGTTATGCAATGTCTCTCCATTGTTCAGAACCCCTGTTCTATCCCAGTACTACATTATTCTGATAAATAAATGTTTCAAAAAAGAAAATATAATTTGTGAATGCGTGAAAGACTGAAGATCACCACATAACACTGAAACACTGAACAGACAGATTTGTAATCATCCAAGCCAGTTTTAAACAATGTTTTCCATTCATCTCCATCTTGGATACTTCTCAAGATGTTGGTTCTTTTTTTAAGCTTATTTTCATGGTCTAGACGTTCTCATATAATTTACCTCTTGATAGCGAATTTAACATTGTAATTTTGTACTACCTTTCTTGAAAAAGTGCAAACAGCCAATTCCGCTATGGCTGTCAAACTTTAATAAATCCTTCTGTACATTTTTCTCCAAATATGTCTTTCGAGTTTAATTTGTCCTTCAGACAGGTCGTACACTTTTCTGTGGGGAATGACTATATCAAGTTGGAGGTAAAAGCAGCAGTCATAAAATCTATGCATGGTACTGTATTTTAATCCATAAAAGAAAAGGCAATCACAAATAAGTAATAAGTTCAAGTACTCAAGTCATACCTGAGGCTGTGTTGCTAGAGTAATTCTTCATGGAGGCAACAGTGTACAAATGTTTGGGTGGAATCTAAAGACTCAGAATTAAGAAGTCTCTCAACAATTATGAGAACAAATCTGTCTTAACCTTCCCAATAATGACATATCGGCCAAGAAATGTCCAATACCTCTGTTTAGGGAAAGGATAGAGGAAACCACATTGTCAACAGAAATGGGCGTGTGATCCTAACCATCACAGATTCATACAGCTATCAACAATTAATAGTAAAACATTGGTGTAGGCTGGTGATGGTTATAGCAATTTAATTCATGGGTTTGGATTTGTGCCAGTTTGCTTATTGGTAGTGCCAAAGTTCAGTGAAATTATGCTGCAACCCGTCCAGTCAAAGGAAGTTAGAATCCGGTTTGAGATGTGTATGTACTAAGTAAGATGTGGCCTTTCTTGCTGTTTTAAATTGTACCATTTGATGCAGGCAAACCTTGCATCACAAAGGATGATGGTGGTGTTGCTTCTTGTGTCAATCTATTGGTCGACATCCCAATGTGTCAGTATGTTTTTTTAGCATGTGCAGTGTTTCTAGTATAAAATGTTGACAGTATTAAAGGCTAATTAATATAGTTTTACCATTTTGCAGAAACCATAAAAGAGAAAAATAAGCCTCATGTTCTAGGATGGTCATTGTCTCGCCAAAGTCGGAAAACAATTAACATGGACTTAGAGGACAAAGTAGATGAACAGAAGGATGATACTCATCTGGAAACATGCAAAGAACATCTGGAAACAATATTTCTTTACTGGGAGCCTACTTTCCCGTCTATATCTGCAAATCCTCCTGTTGAGCAGGATGGAATAGAAGAGTCACAGGAGGATACAATGGGCCTTGTGTGTACAACTGCGTATCTTGTTGTCAAGTGGGTGTTAAAATGTATGGCCACACATACCGTCAGTTGGCAAAATGTTTTTGAGATGCTACAGTGGCTTAAAACAAAGATAATGCCTCATGGGGCTGTGACGGACGAGATCCTGAGAGACTGCGTAATAAAAAGTATTCTCCTTAAACTTTATAACCAAGTCAGTAATGCAACTTCTATGAAGACCCTCAACTATGATGCCCTCCATTTATTTAACATTGTGATGATCCAGCTACTGGAAGCTCAAGGAATACAACACCGTTTTCATGAAGCATTGAAAGAATTATGCCAGCGTGCTGGAAATGAAGAGGACGACGAAAAGAAAGGTGACTTAATTTTAATTCTCTTTAAATTAACATCCTTTCAAATATCAATAGTTTAGTTAAAGATTTGGGAAACTAAAACATTTGAGCGTGCTTTATAAAATGTTTTCTGGTGGAGATTTATTTTCTATGCAGTTTGATAATCTGAGTGTATTTTTGCCCAGGCAGCTAGTCTAGCCAAAATACGAACTTCGCTTGGATAGGCCCCAGAATGTATTTGCCCTACACATAGTCATTTATGGCAAAAAAATGTTTTGCCTTTTTATTCTCTTATAGCAGTGTAGCTTCGGCAGGGGCTTTCCGGAAAATAGTTTAAAAAACTTTTGTTGCTATGGAAAATACATTTATGGTGACAATAATTTCTTTGATTGATCCTTTTTAGAAATGTTGCTCCGATTTATGCAGGATCTGGATCATTCAGGTTCCCACTGAGTTTGAAAAGATCAGGGGTTGAGTAATAGACCAGAGCTTCTCATCTTAATAATGACACTGTATTTATTACCTTACGGTTTTATATCCCATGAAATTAATGCCATGCTGTGCTTCAGCTCAGTGGCGCAGATGATCAATCTCCTAAAAGCAAGTAGGCGGAGTTTAGATTAGCAAACAAAGTAACATATAACTCTGCCTGCCGGCAAGCTTCTGCCTCATTCGCATTTTTAATTTACATGATACAGTAAGGTTTAATCTGCAGTCTGTGCTTTTTATTTCCCTAAGTATGTTTATTTATGGGAGCTTTTCCCTTAACTTTGCTTCACATGTTTGTTCAAAGATTTACAGGGTTTGCTGTGGTCAATTCATTTATATTAAATACGTTCTGCCTCCACTACTCATATTACATGCATCTACAAAATATCTCAATAACCATTAAACATGGATAAGAAGGCTGGTACCCTATGAACTTACCTGGTTGTTAATAAGGTGCAATTACTAACCAAGATTAGAGCGGTCCTGGTAAGAGTGTAAAAGTGCTACATGCAGGCTGCCTGATCAGCAACGTTTATCTCTACAGGCGTACTGTGTATATGGAAATTGAAAGTGATTGCAGCAAACTATCCCTTAAGCATGGCTGCATGAACTCATTATGAATTACCTGAGCATACTATGTAAAAGGTGAGGATGTTAAGCCAATAATATGGCCTATTACATGCTGCTATTTTTCAAGTGAGAGGAGGCTTACCCTGCAGTCTCACTCCAGATTACTGTTAGTTTGTAATTTAGAAAGTACTGCTGCTGAGATTCTGAAAAGGCAAAACTTACCTTCTACCTAATTTAATTTTTTTAAAGGGTGGTTCATGGTTTGTGTTTTATATGAAAATTACGACAGGATACTCTTCATGGACTTTAGTTTTTCTACACCTGATTATCTCTTTTTAGGCCGGACTTAACAGCGCTTATATTATCAACAGAACAGTTGTGGTTCCGCAGGAGTCCCACAGGACTAAAAAAAGAATGTGCAATGAGTGTCTCAAGACGGTTGGACACTCACAGAGGATTGTCTCACCTCAAGGGATTGTCTGTTCATGGGAGGTTGCTGCAGAACCTGGCCTGCAGCCAATGCCCCGTCAGCCATGCGATGTGCCATGTGATTGGCCGCAGACTTAGAGTTATAAGAGATTACTTTACGTTAAAAAACATAGAAATTCACTAAAGAGAAAACAAAGGTTGAAGTGGTGTAGATGTTATAAAAAAAAATCTTAGAAATTCACTGATAAAGCACCACCGTTCTAAAACCAAAAAAGCACTGAAACTTACCATTTATACTTACATAAGTAGAACTCGAACTGACGTAAATTTCAAACATTGTCAGTGATGTAATATGTGCACTCATAAGCAGTGCATCGTAGCAGTTCAAGTTACACTTATGTCAGTTGCATATAACTGGTGAATTTCAGTGCTATTTCTTTTTTTTAATCAGTAGTGCGTTTTTAGTGAATTTTTAAGAGTTTTTAGTTGTTTTTTTACCATTAGTTACTATCTTATTAACTTTCTCACTTATAACTACTTTGCCTTTTGTTTTTTGTTTTTATGAAAATCTATATTTATTTCAGTGAAAATCTTTAATTTTTTCAGTGAAAAAAACAAAGGTTAAAGTGATAGTAATAGGGAAGTGAAAATGTCAGTTAAAACTTAACATTTAAGCTAAAAAAAACTTTAACTAGTGAATATCGTTGTTTTCTTTTATTTAAAATGTCACACTTTAACTAAATTTTCATCTAACTATAACATCACTTTAGTCTTTGTTTTTTTCACTGAATTTCTGAGTTTTTTTAATGTACTATCTGGTTGATTGAATAAACATAGAAGAAAAGTTCAGTATTGAACATCATATTTGATACTATCTAGCAAGACCTTAGCTAAACCTGATCCATAACAACTGAATAGCACATTTATTCTTTATATCTGGAACCATCGAGTGATGAATGTGGGAGAAAATTAATGTGTACGAAAGTAATGGGTTGTATGTGCCTTAATGTTTTTAACTACTTTGGCATTTTCCAAAGATCTATGTTTAGCCATGTAAATGTAAATGTAAATGTATTTGAGCTTATATAGCCATGCACACGATGGAAAGGATTATTTCAGTGTAAACAATAAATCGATGTACTACTAGAAGTGATTAAATAAACACATGTTTAAGTCAACCAAAATTGTTCTGAGCCTCTAGCACATTCATGTTAAATTGAAGATGCATGACAATCACTGAGCAAGGTTAGACGGGGGTCCATCCTTGTATATTATAGCTTGTGTTCCCTGCCCTGTTGACTAATTCAAGGCAGGGGGTCCTTAGTTTTTGCAATGCTTAGGAAGTGCATTACACACCAATAATTCAAGATTACTTTCATTTATTAGACAGACCTGTTTGGCATTGCCAATGCTTGTGTTGTTTCACCAATTTATTTTTTTACCAGCTTGCTAATTGCAACCTGGCTTACACTTCTTTCAGCGAGAAGTTGCGGGCCTCGGATCGATGGTTGGGGCTCTCCATCAGTTGATAGTTGACAAATCAGAATGTGAGACTTCATTCTGTGAATTCAGGAGGAACAAAGGCACTCACCTCACACGATGACTCCATGGCACTAATGACTGAGTTTTTGGCTTTGGAAATTGAGTTTTCTGAGAATTTTAGAGAAGAACTTGTCTTAGACTTCCTTTCTCCGAGTTTATTTCTTGGAGTGCTATTACTTGGTTGACTGTCACCTGAAAGTCATGAAAGAGATATTCTCAGGGTCTTTAGTTCATTTGCACCAGTGACTCCTTTTTAATAGCTTCATTATTTGTCCTGAAAATCGCACTTCTCAATTCAGCATCCTTCAGGAAGGTACTGCTTGTTAGCAGTCTTGTTGCTGGTTGTCAGCTGACAGATGAGTCATGAGACCACAACATTCATCAGCATATGCTACACAACCGACAAGGGTAAGCCCGCCTTTGACCATTTGGGCCAGGACACTGTCAGGGAACCTGGGTATAATGCCAATTGATAATGCATCAAAGCCTGTTACTCTTTGGCTAATCATCTTTGTTTAATTTTTCCAATCTGGAACCTTTGTTGATTTACTAAAGGTGTTTTTTTATCTTCACAGCTGCTCTTGTATTTTTGGTTTCAATCTATATTGGAGACATGTGGCTACTGGAACAGGACACAGATAAGTTTGTGATCCATGTGAGAGCAGTCTGCGAGGCAACAAACGAAAAATCAACAGGCAAAAAAGGGAAGACACCAAAAGGAAAGAGGCAAAAACAATCAGAAGAGGCAATAGTCACTGTCTGCAAAGAAATCTCTGCTGCCACATTGATGCAATAAAATATTGGAGTGAAAACTTGAATAGTAAATGCATCATCAATGGTTAAATGCCTAGTAAATGTGTCTGTCAAACAGACGATATAAAGTTCCTAAACAATTCTTTTTTTTGGTTGGAATTGTTGAAGTTTGGTACTTATAATTGTGATTTGGTTATCTGTAATCTACTTGATTTGCTCAGAATAATGTTATTATTTTAATTGACAAACATCTGGATCCATCTTTAGCAAAGCCTTTGCGTAAAGAGTGTAGATGCTCTCAAACAGCACTTAATGGCTTGTAGTCAATATTGCCTATTTTATCAAATATGGGTAGTCAATAAGTCTTCATAATGTTGTTAATTAAATGGCATTTGATCGACCCTTTAGATACCTGAAAACAGAACAGGGATCTGTCAATTATAGTGCTATTATGGAAATGTTATTTTTGATTTTAGTTTTGTTGTCCACCTTTGTTGTGGACCTTCAGCTAACTGGCTACTGGAGACCCCCACCCATTGTGGGATATTCCACAATGTCTCCTATTTGGATCGACTTGAGGAGCGTATGAATTATTTTCTTGTGTTTTGTGCTCAAAACATAAATTTCCTTAAAGATCATCATATGAATTGTTTAACAAGGCAGTACTAATAAGGTTTGAATTCTGTCAGTGCTGCTTTTTTGTTCTGCAACAGAATTTACCACTACATTACAGTACGTACTGTAATGTTTGCCAAATTGTAAAATATGTTTATAATGCAAACAAATTTGTTAAATGTTTTATATTAAGAACAATGTTACTGAATATATTTTGTATAATTATGTTTATGGAAACTGCATTTTTCTATTCTGTGTTAGTTTTTTATCTGCTTGCCTGTAAATTCAAAATGTATGGAAAATGCATTTGCCAATCAATAAAATAAAGCTATTAACTTGCAGATTACGAACATTTCTAAAATATCTGCTGTCATGAAATATATTGAAGTCTACTATCTCCCTATACAAACATAGATGCTATGAGAGTGTTTACAGCAGTGTTTATTCTTCTTTGTCCTTTACAGAAATATCATATGCATTTACCATTGTATTTCAAATCCATTCAACTTTGTTGATTTGAACTTGTAAAATGTATTGAATGACTATTTGGACACAATCGATTGCCGAATACATTGATGTCAAGACAGAAAATGTGGCATTAAGTATATTGGGACTATCTGGTATGCTATCAAGGCTAAACATTCTTTTCCAAGCAATCTCGGCACTATCAATGACCAGACCGGTCAGTAATATTCTTCACTAATGGACCTGAGACCCAGGCAAGGGAGTAAGAGCCAATAGCCAGCATTATCCAATGTCTTTATTGCTGTTATAGTATTATAATAGTTGTTATCTCATCGATCAGCGTGAAGTGCATTACTAGTTGACCTATACATCCTACGATATTCAGAAATGCCATGCATACCCTGATTTACACTGATCTTGCTACATGCCAGAGGCAGGTAACCAAACCCCCTCTTCTTGCTTGTTTGGAAAATCAATAAAAATTATGTATAAAAAAAATAGCTGTTATCTCATGGATGGCCCAACACTGTCAGTCACTTAGTTCCTCTCTTCAAATTTAACTGAAACGTTCCTTGCTAGATATTTGAGTTCACAGTGTTTTCAGAGAAAGCACACACAGCAGTCTGGGATCTCATTGCAGTCCAATTTACATCACTTTAGTTTTCCTGCTAATACATTTAGTTACTTGAACATTGACATATGTGCCCCAGATCTGACCTTGTTTTGCATGTTTTTCACGCATATTCAATGTTGGTGAGGCTGCAGCTCACAAGAAGTTTGTGGTGAATTATTTTTAGCCCTAATGTGCAGCCTCGCCACTGATTTGATCAACCGGCTGCAGCCGCCTGCCAAAACTACCACTCGGCCAAATGATAATCTTGATCAACCCTTTGTAAAGGGAAGACACTGCTGAGGGTGCAGCAGCATCATACTATTTCTGACTCAAATACTGAAGAAAGGGCCCCAAAACGAAATCACAGGTACAGGAAGCAGCCAGTTATGAGATGGCAGATCTAATCGACTGACTCAACACTTTAAATTCAACGGCCTGGCAATGAGCAAAAAGTAGAGCATTTACTTGCGTGCATCTGTCGATCCTGTCCCCCTTCTTTTGGACCATGCCCATACATACCAGCTCCAGGCTTACCTTAACTGTTACCTCTAAGCCTTTTTGTTCTCAAATACTTGATACATAAGACAAGACATATGCAAGCATATCAGGGAAATCAGCTGAGAGCATTATGCGTCATAGATTCACCAACACTATTCCGAAACACAGTCTCTCAACTCCATAGACCAATTTGCTGCTGTTGCTTGATATATTTGCACATCTCCTTCACTAGCGTTTTGTACCAGAAGGGAGCTCTTTTGCCTCTTTAGCTGTTGCTCCAATAAGACCTAATAGCTCATGATGTCTAATTGAGAGAATCCTTCCAGTAGTGTGTATCTTGTAGTCGCTTGAGCTGCAAGGTAGAATCCAGGGACAGTGTCCCCCACGTTGAGCTGCATAGTTTTTCAATCTTGTCCGGTCGATCCCCACCAATAAGTCATCTAGCTGTGTAAACCCTTCCTCCTTAATTGGCCTACAGATCAGATAATGCAGCAATTCATAAAACTTCGTAGAACGCAACATGGGAAGGAGATAGTGATAAGAATTGTGCAGCCTTATGTCCATCTTAGCATCTCGTCGGGAAATGGCTGCACATACCTTGTTATCAACACTTCTGTCTCATTTGCTTAAACCTTGTTTCAAGTACTTCTCCTAATTGTTACACTTCATTGCTTTTTCAATTTGCTCTGCACATTGTTGGTCCTTTTCATTTTTTTAATTCAAAGCAATTAAGTTTTGCTCTCTGCTTCAGTGCTGTTTCATTAAAAGTTTCTAGTTTGACATTTGCTCCTGCTTTGGTCCTCTTGGTTTTTTGTAGCGTTCCCTTAATTGCCATTTTAGAAGAAGACTTGGAACCGGAGCACATGCTTCTTAATTGATCTTCAATCTCGAGTTGTTCCACGCTTGAAGGAAGGTATGTGAGCCTCTTCTCTTTCTGGTACTTCTTTGACATTATGGTAAACGCCCCTTCTCTTGAAAGATGGATTGCTCCTGTTTCCCTTGTAACTTGTAGTGTGTAGCTTCCCCCCCCCAATCCCCCTCCCCCCACCCACCCTTGAGACCCTCCCTGGTGAGTAGCGCGCTCTACAAATGATTGATTGATTGTGAAGTTATGTAAATTACAACTGTTGACTATTTCATCATTTTCTAATTATTCACAGTTGCATTCTGCTTTCTTTCACCGGTACTTCATATTTCCGTGGCCTCTTATCAGTGCAAAGCATTTATTTGTTTATTTATTTGATCATTTATATACCACACCTGGGCGGTCCGTATTAGGTCACTTTGGATTACAACAATTTGGGATTTCATCGAGTTTGGGAGAGGAAAACATATGAGCAATATATATTTAGTCAGAGTTCTTGGTTTCTGTATGACTTCTTTGAGCCAGTATGGTATTTAGGGTAGGAATTCTGCAAGATTGATAGAGGGGTAAAAGTAATGAGCTTGAAAGTCCATGAGTTCCAAGCTGCCATGGCCTCCCCGGAGAAAAATAGTTAATGTGCTGTAGTTCTGAATTCAGGCAGTTCTAGAAGAAAGGTAACTAGAGAAAGGTAACTAGAGAATGAACTCCTGTATCAGATGTTTGATGGGGATGAGATTTCATAGTTTTTTCGTCGCTGTATGCAGATGGAAGTTGGCAGATTTGGCCACGTTGATGTGAGGGACTAATGAGAGATTTGAGCTAAAATAATAGGTATTTGGCTGATGTATTAGAGTGGGTAAAAGACTCCAATTTATGGGAGCCCAAGAGTCGAACTTTCTCTTTAGGAAGTGGAGTAGATGAATTAAGTTCTCTAAGAGGTACAGTAGGAGTAAGTTATCTCTCATTCATGTGTGTAGGTGAGAACGGTAGTGGCTTAAGGTTCAGATGTCTTCAACCACTGAGATTTGTACCTATAGTTGGGTGTCCTCTCCTATTGATACACTGTTACACCAGAGCTTTTTTGGGAATAGGCGCAGAGGCTCCATGTATAGAGTGAATAAAAACAAAGTTAGACTAGAGCTCTGCGGAACTCCGCATCACGTTTTGGAGGTGGTGGGGTTTGCTCGCTGATCTTCCATGTGAGGAAGACTTCCACGATCAACTGTGCCAAAGGCTGCTGACACATCTAGCAGCAGTAGCAGGCATGAATCACCTTTGTCCAAAGTGTGAAATATGTCGTCCAGTACTTTTAGCGTTGCAGTTCCAGTGCTGTAGCCTGGTGTAAACCTAGCTTTATAGTTGGTGAGAAGGTGTTCTTTGGATAATACATTAATTACTTGGATAGCCACCGATTTTTTTTTAAGTCTTTCCATAGCCATTGCAGGTTTGGTATCTGATGATCATTTTAAGCTTGAAACGGGTTAGGTTTAGGCTTTTTGAGTGTAGGAGTGATAGGGCCGGTCTTCAGTGAGGTTGGCAAGACACTGTAGAGTATGGCATGAATAAGATTGCACCATGTGTCTAGGAAGATGTTGCAGTTAGCCATGTTTATTTTGGCTACAATGTCATCTCAAAAATAGTTTGCCAACTTCTCATGGATGCTTCTAATGGCAGATTCCTCACCTTTAGAATATTCCCAGGTGCCAGAATGGATCTGGAAGATTTAAACAGCATTGCTCCTGTGCAGGGGAGGTGGCACCGTGCAGCTTGGCGGTGACTTCGTTCCACCCCAGAACTGGCAATGCATATAAGCGCCACACCCGTATCCATTGCTTTCTTTCTGCACCTTTGTGCTAGGATCCTGAACTCACCTCCACTTTTTTGTTGACAAGTTTGTTCTCAAAAGTCTGCTTTTTCTATCTGCAACAGAACTAGATCTCCTCCTAAAACTACTGGGTTTAAACCTTGTAGGGGCTTTTGCAAATAAATGCCTGACAGACCTCATTCATGGTGTACCTCTGGTGTTTGGATCAAGACACAAAGTCCTGCGAGGAGTCTGCCCTTATCAATCTTAAGCCAATCCGGGAACGTGAATCAAAGCTGTACGTCACTGAGAGAAGTCACAAAAGTCCTGCTCAAAGTCGAGGAAATGGACCAGCTTCTGCTTGCGGGTAACGTACCCGCGACCAGTCTCCCTCGTGGTGAAAGTCTTCTAGTATGTCGAACTGCAAGCACAAGAAGGCCAAGTTTTCTTGTAAGTCGAACTGCAAGCATGTGACGGCCAAGCAGGATTCACCCCAGTTCTGCCACTCAGCTAGAGAAGTCACAAGGATGCCAGGATGTCTCCCGGTATTGCTCCAGGTCGAGGAGCCGATTTCCACAACGGAATCTGATGCACCCCTAGTTTCCTGAGCCATTGGTGACATCACAACAGATTGAGACTTTTTAAAAGGCCATGTTGCAAATCTTTGGCACTCTTCTAGCTCCTGGCATGCCAAAAGGATCTGCTGTGGCCTGCAGTTGGGTTACCAACGGCCGGTCCGCCTTCATCGCTGTCTATGCCTCCTGAGCCGGTCTCTGGTTCAACTGTGGTGTTGGTGCCAACTTTTAATCCAGCATCTAAATCCAAGGTAGTCCATTTGATGTAAACACTGGCCACAACACTGCAGACGCACAAACCTTTCTCAATGGTCCTATCTGACTCTGAGCAGAATTTGTCACACCCAGTGTCACAGCCAGTGTGTCAGAACATCTTGAAGCTGTTCTGACACACTGGTTCCCTCTTCATTCCACCTCAGATAGAAGCCTTCCTTTACCTCGGAGCCGCACCCCAGTGTTCAACAACATTTTTTGGTTCCAACTCTGAAATGAGTCAACCAGCTTTTGGAGATGACCATGTAGTTGATGGGGATTATTTTCCCCCACCCAATGATGATGAAAATCTGTGCATGGACTTGCAGGAGGCCAATGGGTTCTACCCTTCTCTGGACACTGGGTTGCTTTGTCACTATGAGCCATAAACTAAAGAAAGTGCCTATTTAACTGTGGCGATGAGACGGGCAGCTGTGTGTTGGATCTTTCGCCGACTCAACCCACAACCACGGAAGCGAGGATGGCCCCACTCTTCTGCCCCCTCCCGGATCGCCACACGCAATTTTGCACAGCGTGACCGCGAACCGGAAAAAGGGAGAAGGTAGGAAAATGTAAAACAAAGAAAAAGTAAAGCCAATGCTCTCTCTTTGTTACAGCACAGCAGACCCTCTTCTGTTGCATGGGAAAGGGGATCCTAACCTGCAGCCACAAGAGAAAAGAAACACAGAAAAGAAAGAGTTTGTTAACATATAGCCCAGTGCTCCTTCCTTTGCTTCCCTATTCCCACACAATAAACACATCCAACACACCCCAATCCCCTCCTTACTTGTGTAACATATCAGGAGTTATCCGAGAAGAGCAAACAATCCATTAGCAGTTCAAGGACATGCTTAGTAGAATATTCTTATAAGTGAGGGGGAAAAAAGTCATACGTCTGACATAAAAAACCCCAGTAAGAAAAACGTGAAGTGCTCACTAGGCACTAACCAATCCAACAAAAATCCCGCTTTCTGTGGCCACAGACTAAACACGTCACCAATGGTAACGCTAGAAAAACACACTAAACCTCGGGCAACCAGAACCCGGCAAGGCTTCCGAGGTTCTCTCTGCGAGGAAACCCTTTAGCAAAGTCCCGCTTTAGCACAAAAACAGCAGCTGAAAGTTCACGCGCCTTCCAAAGCGGACGCTTCTTTACTTTACCGCCGATTCTCTCTCGCTCTGGGAAACGACCGGAGCGGCACCCATCCGGGCGGCTGACACGAAGCCTCGTGCAGCAGAACGCCTCCGCTTGAAGAGAAGCGATCGGAACAAAGAAAGTCTCACAGGTTCCCACGATAAATCCAGGAATACACGAATCCCGACTCTCGAAAAACGCCAACAAGGTCAGAAACCAAGCACAGAGCCCTAGTGCTGGCGACCTAAATCCACGGAGGGAAGGGGGGCGGGGTTACCGAAAACAAGGAAACAGAGGAAGGACACCATAGGAAAAGCGAAAGAAGGAAAAAGACTAGACCAAGGAGCTAAATCCTCACTAATTCCTAACAGTACCTCCCCTCAAAGGCCTCCCCACCGGGCGAGGTTTAGTCGGGTGACGAAGATGGAATAGCCTAACCAATCTGGGAGCATGCACTCCAGTAGCAGGTTCCCAGGAACGGTCTTCTGGTGGATACCCTTTCCAATCAATCAAGTACATCAACCTCCCTCGTCTCCTCCGGGCATCTAGAATAGCATTAACCTCGAACTCCACCTCCCCTTCAACCATCACAGGAGGGGGAGGGGGCAAGGTTTGATCAGTGTCTGCATATGACTTCAACAGTGAGGTGTGAAACACCGGATGGATGCGATATTCATCCGGTAACTCCAGCCTCATTGCAACCGGGTTGATCACCTGAGCTATGGGGAAAGGACCCACAAACCTAGGCTGCAATTTCCTAGGGCCATCCAGGTGCAGATTCCTAGTAGACAACCACACCCGATCCCCAACGGCATAGGACGGAGCAGGAATCCTATGTCTATCTGCCTGTCGCTTCATGTCATCTTTGGCCTTTACCAGATGTTCCCTTGCCAAATCCCATATCCGGCTCAAGGCTATCCCTAAGGCATCAACAGCAGGCACATGACCAGTGGGTTGAATGGGGATCGCCCTGGGATGAAACCCCATAGAACAGTAAAAGGGAGACATTCCCAACGCGGAATGAAAGCTGTTGTTGTACGCGAATTCCGCAAGAGGGAGGGCCACCATCTCAGAGAAATGGGAGATAAACCTTCTATAGAAGTTAGCGAATCCTAACAACACCTGAACGTCTTTCACATTCTTTGGCGCTGGCCACGAGGTAATTGCCTCGATCTTCCGAGGATCCATCCTAATGCCCTCCACCGAGACAACAAAGCCAAGAAACTCAACCCTGTCGGTATGAAAAGTACATTTCTCGGGTCTGACAAACAACTGATGATCTCTCAAGGTCTGTAAAACTTGCCGAACGTGTTTGACATGTTCCGCATCCGTGTTTGAGAAGATCAGTATGTCATCTATGTAGACTATCACGCTCACATCCAAAAATTCCCTCAATATTTCATTGATAAAAAACTGAAATGCAGCCGGGGCATTACACAACCCGAAGGGCATAACACAGTACTCATACAGACCGAACTTAGTCCGGAAGGCAGTCTTCCACTCGTCGCCTTCACGGACTCGTATGAGATGATATGCCCCTCGGAGGTCTAATTTGGTAAACACCGTCGCGTGCCTCAGCTGATCGAGCAATACCGGGATCAAGGGGAGAGGGTACTTGTTCTTAATAGTCCCTTTATTGAGCGCCCTATAGTCCACACAGGCGCGTAAACCACCTTCCCGTTTAGGAATAAAAAAGATAGCCGAAGAGGCAGGAGAAGAGGAAGGTCGAATAAACCCCTTAGCCAACATCTCGTCTAAGTACTCCTTTAAATGGTGTTCCTCCGGCCCAGATAAGGCGTAGATACGACAACAAGGTAAAGTCGCCCCAGGTATCAGGTCTATGCGGCAATCAAAAGAACGATGGGGAGGCAAGTCCCTCGCTCGCCCTTTGTCAAACACCTCCGCAAACTCCACATAAGCTTCCGGGATTGTCTGCACGTCACACCGCAATCCATCTCCAACCGCACAGGATAGAGGAGTAACCCAATCAGTAGCGACCTTATAACAACTTTGCAAACAAAAAACAGAATCAAGAGTCACTGTTCTCCTAAACCAATCGATGCGGGGATTGTGGGATTGCAACCAAGGAACCCCCAACACAACACCAAACGAAGGGGCATCAATCAAATCAAACCCAAGATATTCCGAATGGCCGTTATCACATATCATGCATAAGGGTTCGGTCTGTCTAGTGATAGTGCCTGAGGACAACTCTGTTCCATCTATGGCCCTCACAGGTTCGGGTTGCTCCTTTAGAATCCAGGGCACTTTCAATTGTTCCGCTAACTTGATATCCATAAAATTGCCAGTGGCCCCTGAATCCAATAAGGCAGACACCGGAGTCCTGTGGCTGTTGGAAATTACTAAGCAGACAGTGATCATGAAATGTTTGGGGACTCGTTTGACTATACCAGATATCTGGTAGGAAGGATTAAGCCGATCTCTCATTTCCAATTCGGCAGAAGGTTGCACACAAGCCACCACCTTCCTGGAGGAAAAGGAAGAAGGTTTAACTGTGCAATCCCTGGCATAGTGTCCTCCTTGCCCACAATACAAACACAAATTCTGAGTTCGTCTTCTGCTTTTCTCCTCGGCTGTTAAGGGGCCCCGCACACCTCCTATCTCCATAGGTTCAGGGAGGGTTCTACTCTCCCCGGGACTCTTTACCTCTACCTTTGATGGAACCACACGAGAGACCTGAAAGCGGTTTTTCTCACCTCTCCGTTCAGTTAGCCTATGGTTCAACTTCACCACAAGATCTATGAATTCCACACAGTCTTCAGGTGGATTCACCACCTGTGAGACGATGTCTTTTAGGTCCTCAGACAAACCTTGATAAAATAATGAAGTCCTTTTATCGGCAGGCCAATGGGTTTCGGAAACCAACCGATTAAAGGTGGACACATAAGTCATTAGGTCTTGTTTTCCCTGTCTCAGTTTCAATAATTCTGCGTCGCTCGCTTGCATAAACGCATGCTTGGCAAAGAGACAACGCATCTGTTCCTTGAAAGCCACATAATTATACAGAACAGGGTCATCACTCTCAACCAGGGGCACGGCCCAAGACGCCGCAGTGCCGGCTAAATAGGATATAACGAAGGCCACCTTGGTAGAGTCATTAGGGAACGACGCAGGTCGACACATGAAATGCAAATGGCACTGGTTCATGAAAATGCTATATTTACTGGAGTCACCAGTAAATCTTTCAGGGACTGCCAATGGTACAGGGGAGGGTGTAGTCACGTTAACTGTTAAGGGGGGATTGCTAGTACTTGCGCCCCTATCAAATTGAAAAGTAGCAGGTTGTACTATAGAAGATTTACCCATTCCCCAAACCGGAGCCTTCGCCTTCCCTGCACTCATTTCCTGACGTAACCCTTGGTTCTCCTGCTGTAATTCTTGCACCTTAATCTGAAGTGCATTAACAGCCCCCATCAGTTCCTGTACTGTAGGGGCCCTTTCTTCCAACTCATTCCCGTCCTCATCCATGCTCGCTCAGGTGGTTGTAAATTCGTGGGCTTGGTTTTCTGTTGGATCTTTCGCCGACTCAACCCACAACCACGGAAGCGAGGATGGCCCCACTCTTCTGCCCCCTCCCGGATCGCCACACGCAATTTTGCACAGCGGGACCGCGAACCGGAAAAAGGGAGAAGGTAGGAAAATGTAAAACAAAGAAAAAGTAAAGCCAATGCTCTCTCTTTGTTACAGCACAGCAGACCCTCTTCTGTTGCATGGGAAAGGGGATCCTAACCTGCAGCCACAAGAGAAAAGAAACACAGAAAAGAAAGAGTTTGTTAACATATAGCCCAGTGCTCCTTCCTTTGCTTCCCTATTCCCACACAATAAACACATCCAACACACCCCAATCCCCTCCTTACTTGTGTAACATATCAGGAGTTATCCGAGAAGAGCAAACAATCCATTAGCAGTTCAAGGACATGCTTAGTAGAATATTCTTATAAGTGAGGGGGAAAAAAGTCATACGTCTGACATAAAAAACCCCAGTAAGAAAAACGTGAAGTGCTCACTAGGCACTAACCAATCCAACAAAAATCCCGCTTTCTGTGGCCACAGACTAAACACGTCACCAATGGTAACGCTAGAAAAACACACTAAACCTCGGGCAACCAGAACCCGGCAAGGCTTCCGAGGTTCTCTCTGCGAGGAAACCCTTTAGCAAAGTCCCGCTTTAGCACAAAAACAGCAGCTGAAAGTTCACGCGCCTTCCAAAGCGGACGCTTCTTTACTTTACCGCCGATTCTCTCTCGCTCTGGGAAACGACCGGAGCGGCACCCATCCGGGCGGCTGACACGAAGCCTCGTGCAGCAGAACGCCTCCGCTTGAAGAGAAGCGATCGGAACAAAGAAAGTCTCACAGGTTCCCACGATAAATCCAGGAATACACGAATCCCGACTCTCGAAAAACGCCAACAAGGTCAGAAACCAAGCACAGAGCCCTAGTGCTGGCGACCTAAATCCACGGAGGGAAGGGGGGCGGGGTTACCGAAAACAAGGAAACAGAGGAAGGACACCATAGGAAAAGCGAAAGAAGGAAAAAGACTAGACCAAGGAGCTAAATCCTCACTAATTCCTAACACTGTGGTATTAGACTTCTAGCTGCCGACTATAGATGTTAAAACTAATGTATTGGCAGACGTTTTGCAACTTGGATAGACTTCCTCTGAGCCTTTCCTACCACTCAATGTAGCCCGACTGACACCTTAGTGGGCGCCTGGTCTAAGTCTTTTTCCTGTCCACCAGTGAACTAGGCAGGTTGCCAGGAGCCAGTGGCAGGTAACCCTGACTTCTTGACACAGCACCCTATGCCAGAAAGTCTGATTGTTTAGGGGTCCACCGGCAGGGTAAACCTCAATTAATTTCCAATGACTCCCCTGAGTGTTAAAGAAAATAGAAGCATTTGGGAAATGAATGTTGTCCGTGGCCAGCCTAGTCCACCATTCACTCAGTGCCACCTGTTTGCTGGGGAAATATTCCAACGCTTTATTGGGTATGGTTGGTGAGATCTTGCCGGCAGTCCCTGAGGATTCAGGGCCAGCCTGGTTAAAACCATTGGGGATGATCAGGATACAGCTAAATATTTATCTGTTGTAGATTCAACACTGCGGAGTGCTTGGGCAGAGCAGTCTGCACTAGCATGATGCTTCAGTGTCCTATACGGTTGAGATCCAAAGGATTCTCTGGAGACACTGATATGTCTTTTGATGGGTCTCGCCTGTTTGATTTGAAGGCTGAATTTGCCCTGGAACTCTTCAAACAAAGATGGGCCAAAGCACATTCCTTGGGCCATTCTACTTCTCCTAGGCAATTCACTCAGCAGTTATATGTCCCTTTTATCGCCTAACGCCTCCACCACAGGAATCCCGGTCCTTTCAGGGCATTGGTAGGGGATCAAGCAGACAAAATCCAGGCCTCCAGGAGCAACAAACTTTCAAGTCCCCTGTCTATACAGCAACAGCCACCAAACCACTTAGTGGCACAGGATAACCCTGTGGGAGGCAGGATCACACATTTCTCCCAACTGTAGCATAACATACCATCTGACAGGAAGGTCCCTCATATTTTCAACAGGGCTATGTCTTTCCATTCCTTTCTGTCCCACTGCATCATCTGCCCACATCCAAGCAACTTTCAGATGAGTTTTTTTTTTTGTCCTAGATGGAAAAGCACCGCTACAAAGGTGAGTCTCCACCGATCATAGGAGATTAATAAGTCTTTGAAATGTCCTCTTATAAAGACGCTGAGTCGTGATGTACAAAATTCAATGTTCTTTTAATGATCCACTTATAGACAAGACGCCAGCCAACGCGTTTCGTTCTATCACTAGAACTTCTTCAGGGCTGTGAGTTTAGAAAAAAGGCATACAAAAATAATGCTATAAGTGCCACGAAAGACAACATATACACATACATAGATAAATATATATAAAAGTTGCAACATTACAGTGCCCACATAAAAATACAATTAATGCAGCATTAAGTAATTCAAAACGTCACATAAGACATTCAATTTTGTTTGTGTACAAAGTGCCTACATTCCCCATATCATTTATTGTTAAAAAAATCTTTTGGTGTGACGTTTCATTGCAATAGATTTGCTATTCAGCAATGTAATGCATTTTTAAATCATTTCATATGTTTTTAAATCATTTCATCAGTAAATATCGTAATCGCACTTGTCAGCGCCACTTTCTATGTCAACCTTAGTCGGTACAAACTGTGGGAAGCGTCCCGCCCGTAATATATCAACATAGCATGAATTAACCAAATGGTTCCCGAATATTTGTGTAAACCAAGTAATCTCAAAGCATTGGTGTCGCTTCTAGCACTAAATATTTGTGATATATAAAATGCTTAATCACAAAGAACCCCTCTAACCACTTTAGGAGTTACATCATCGCCTACTGGCCTAAATAGACAGTGATCATGACATTGTCCACGTAACTCAATGCCCAGTTACCTGCCCACTAAGATGTCAAGTATTCCTCAATCATATCGACATTAAACAAGTGTACCATTATTGTCACATATTTCCATAAACGCATGCCCAGACCATTGCTAAGAACAAGAGAACCAATAACCCCATTGTGTATTCAGCCAAAGAGCAGACCCAAAGGTATATGTACCAGAAATTGTCGTAATAGCTATTGAATACAGGCAAAAAGAAAAAAATCACAGAAAACTGTAAAGCTCATTCGAACGACCCTTGGAGCATTGGCAATTATTTATCCTTTCTATTCGTAAATATAAAGCACATTCCCTCCACAGTGCGTGCATTGCAAATGTTTTAACGACATGTTATCTCCACTGTATATTTTTCAAGCATGTTTTGATGCACCGCACACGTAAATAGAGAGAATAAATATATGTAAAGAATATTTCCTACCGCAATCGATATTTCATAGGCGTGCCTTTCAAAAGAGTTCCTTTTTCAGTATTTTCCCATATAGTTATAAGTTTTCTGTATTAGGTTATCCTACTGCGGTAAGCCCAAAGGTCTTGGTACTTCATATGATTCCCCGAATTAGGTCTAAATTTCTTGTCGATATATTATGAACAAGGCTTTAACCTATACTTGTGAGAGAAAGAAAATGAAAACGTTGGGATTGTTTTAGTCCCAAGTCCTATGCATAGTTACTTATAAACATACTAATTGTCCATAAGGATCAAAAAAGTATCCCCAACTAAGGGCATACTTCTATTTCCAATAGACATCCTTTTCTATGGCGCCTACCTTATGTATTTGAAATTCATTCAACGAAGTCGGAAAATTCCACCTCCTATTCTTTTCGGAAAACCATGTTGATATCTCCTTTCGTCAGTTGCCTATAAATGTATATATTACAATCATCAGAAATCCGATAATTATCCCTCATCTTATACACAGGAGAGTTTGTCATAATCTAAGTATCTACACTGTAGTGATTGAACTATACTAAAGTCATGGCAAACATTCCTGTCATGTATGCGTATATTATGAGGTATATATGGCGAGCCATATGTTACTGCCCTCATTCAAGACTGAAGGAGATCAAAAGATACAAAAATATAAAACTGTGATACATAAGGGAACTTTTTACGGAGCGTGCAGGAAAGCGAAATATATACGGAAGACCCATGTTGTATCAGGTCGCATGACATGCTAACCAAACCAATGCTCAAACAATCCCGGCTCCACCCGAACGTGTTAAACATAGCGTCTTGTCAAGTCCGCATAGCAAAAACTAGTAAACCTTCACAACATTTACCTGTTCAGTCGATCCCGGTATTACCAATTCGGCGTCTCAATATCCTGATGCGATATCGTCTCCATTACTGAAAACGCGGCCCACCAGCAATAAGGTTTAAATGGGTGGCCACATGAGTCACGTGTATCGGACATTATGCCGTGTTGTTAGTTACCGCTACTTGCAGGGCAAATGGCGCCGCCATCTTAACATGGTCCTTTCGTATTGCAAAGCAAATACTTATATGCATAGATACTTACTCTAGCCTGATTTTAAAACATATTCCTACATTATGTTACACAATATGCAACCATTAACACCATGCGCGCTAGCGGAATTCCGCTCGCACGCTGGGTTTTGCGGAAACGCACTTTACGTGACGAGCTGGGCTCGTCATCAGCGTGCGAGGAGGCTACGCCATGACGAGCCCAGCTCGTCATCAGTGTCGAAGGGGTTAAGTTAATTTTAAAGTAATGTCGTAGAGTCTTCTATCCTATTCTTGTAATATTTAATTTTTTTATTTTTAATATTTATTTTGTATAATTTCTTATGTAGCTATTATAGTGTATTTACCTAAGAAAGGCAGGCGAGAGCAAGCTCTTTGAATGGACTAAAAGACCCACAAAGGAGGTCTTCGGTAGAAGACTACTATTGCAGATTGAATAGGGCAGATTATAAAATATGGGAAATATTGTGAACAAATGTTCTTTTTTTTTAAAGATTATGATTAGTGTAATAGCGAAGATGCAAAAGTGACATAGTATTAAAATAATACTGTACCAGTCCGTTATGGCACCTAACAACAAATTCAGGCAACCATAGTGGTTATATGGTCAGAAAGTAAATCTCCCAGACTACATACGGAGGTAAAATATGAATTGGTACGGTAACGTGATGTATAATCAAAAACTGTTAATGCTGTTTTTATGTCATGGTACAGATCAAACACCCCCAGTTGGCTACAGTCAACAACAGAATTTGAATGTTACTAGAGAAAAGTAGTGACATAAATTCAAATGTAATAATGGGCAGTAGTCACTCCATAATTAAGTACCAAATATGAGATATTTAAGAAAAAGGCACAAGCACAGATAGAACTAGACATATGATCACAGGAGGAATGCCACTATATGTAAGATTAACAATATTTCATAAAGGCGTTGGAAAATGGTCTATTGCAGATAATAGTGCATCTCATCCTCAGTATTATATCCCTTTTCCAAGCACCTCAAGCGACATATCCAAGCTGCCTCCCTCTTGCGTAGGGTGAGTTCTCGGTCTCCCCCCCCAAGGGTGTGGAGGTACATGGTCGATACCCTGAACCCATATTGTGTTATCTTTATGGTGTTCACGCATGTGGTATGTCATGGGATATCTCAAATCGTAATTCTTCATAGCACGTACGTGTTCCTGAATTCTCCGTTTTAATGGTCATACAGTGCTACCAACATAGATTTTTTCACGTTCACAACCAATTATATAAATTACATAGCTTGTATTGCAATTGATGTACTGCCTTATCTCATATTCACAGTCGGTGTTGTACTGGAATTTCTTGGATTTATTCTTACCCAGGGGGCAGATGTTACAACCCCCACAGGTAAAGAAACCTTTTGGCTTGGTTGGTATCCATGTTGTAGTTTTCGTAGTTACTGGGTAGCTTGGGCATAGTACATTACGTAAGGTTTTACCTCTCCTGAAAGTGATTTTAGGGGTATCACTAATGTCATTTTTCAAATTGGGTACCTCAGTGAGTAGACTCCAATGTCTTCTCAGGACCTGACATCAGCACTATTTTGTGTGTACTGTGTGATGAAGGCCGTATTTGATTTTTTAATCCTTTTATTATCCGTTCCTTTCTTAATCAAAGTGTCTTTTCGGGTAACAGTTTGTATTCTTTTTTCTGCTTTCTCCAAGACGTTTGCATTGTACCCCCTGTTGGTAAATCTGATTTTAGTCTCCTTTAGATGTTCTTTGAAGTTTTTATCAGTACTACAATTCCGTCTAATGTGCACCATCTCTCCAAAAGGTATGTTGTTAATAGTGGAGCTAGGGTGCGCACTCGACGCATGCAGTATGCTGTTGCAAGATGTACTTTTATGGTACAGACTGCTCTGTATAGTGTTGTTCTCCACATAAAAAAGTACATCTAAAAACTCAATCTGGGTGTTGCTTGATTTTATAGTCAGTTGCACGTTGTAAGGGTTGTCATTCAAATAGGCAAAGTAATCCGCCAACTGAACTTCATTTCCCTTCTAGAGCATTATGATATCATCAATATACCTCCCCCAGAAAACGATCATATCCATACAGGGGGAGGCATATCTGCCCCAAGCATGTTCTCTTTCCCACCACCCCATAAAGAGTCCCGCATACGAGGGAGCAAATTTGCTCCCCATCGCAGTACCCCTAATTTGATGGTACCAGGTGTCACCATGTAGGAAAAAGTTTCTCGAGAGTATTAGCTCGGTCATTTCAATTAACATTTCATTGTGTTCAACGTGATCAGCTGTTCTCAATGACAAAAAAGAGGAGAGTGCACTTATACCAAAGTGTTGGGGTATACAGGTGTATAAGCCTGTCACATCCAAAGTGACAAACATAAGATCAGAGGACCATTGGAGGCCATCGAATTTATTCAGTATATCTCCTGAATCTTGAATGTATGCAGGGAGGTTCCCCACCAATGGTTGTAGGAACCCATCGACGTACTGTGAAAGCCGTTCAGTGGGGGAGTTAATCCCCGATATAATGGGGCGTCCTGGAGGAAATGAGCCCCCCTTGTGTATTTTTGGGAGCAAGTAAATACACGGCGCCATTGGATTCACTACTTTGAGGTACCGGCACTCCTCTTCAGAGAGGAGACCAATTTCCCCCAATCGTGTATTCTTGTATTAATATGGGCGACAAGGGAGGGAATGGGGCTGTCATTTAAGGTCTTGTAGCATGTTGTATCAGCTAGTTGTCTTCTAATCTCATTGTCATAATCAACAGTATTCATGACAACCACATTCCCTCCCTTGTCAGCTTCTTTGATGGTAATGCTGTTGTCCTTTGCCAATCCATCTAGTGCCAGTCTTTCCTTTTTTGTCATATTTTGATGTTTGGTAGTATATTTGTTAGGGGAGTCAATCATTTTATAGAGGTCCTTTGACACTCGTTCCCTAAACAAATCAATATTTTTGTGTGTATTAGCCGGAATGTATTTGGAACGAGGTTTGAGACCACTAGTAATTGTTGTGTCTTCTTCAATATTGAGGTCAGATCTTATTTCCTGCAAAGAAGGGTTATCACCACTTTCAATAGACAATAATAATTGCGCATTCTGTAAGTCAGAAATGGTGGTAGTACATGAGGATACAATAGCGAAATGATCATTTCGAACAGTCGGATTGTTTTGGAAGTGATCTTTTAATTTTAGGAGTCGTACAAATTTAAACAAATCTATCATCAATAAAGTTGGATCCCCAACTTGTGATGGGCAAAAACTTAAACCTTTTTGTAAGATATTGATTTCTATATCAGTAAGCATGCGGTCTGATAAGTTTACAATTGTCAGGGCGTTAACAACAATACCAGGGTCTGTATTTGTATTTGTAATTTCTGAAGGTACAGTGCATTCTAAGTTTTCTTGGATCTGGTATCCATTTGGTGTACTGTTCCTCCTCTTGTTGGTACTGTTTTTCCACCCCTTACCCCCCCTCCTGGTTTGGGGTCTGGGTTGGTATTTGTTATCTTTTTCCCTTGTCGGATTCGTTCCATCTCCAATAAAAAATTCCGTTTTGGAGAGATGGCCTGATATGCCCCACCATCCTTGGAGGATGAACTATCCTGAGAGGAAATTGAGCTGCTGCTAGCACTGACAGATTCTTCCCTGGCTCGTTTGCCTTCTGGCCCTGGTTTTATGTTGTCAAACTTGTGGGCAAATGTGTAAATACGCCCTGTTTTGTAATCATTATCGTCGCGCTTGATCTTTCTAAGTTTTTTATCACGTAAATAAATGTGGTATCGTCCTATCACTTCATCAAAGATTTCATAATTCTTTTTTATACTGTCCTTAAGACTTGATTCATCTATTTCTCGTTCCAAGTCAACGATTTCCTGTTTCAAAGTCGCCACCTTTTTCTCAGAGTGGCGGATCATATGGCCGGGATGCCCGCCACCCCTTCCCAACACCAATTCCCCAAGGGGAGGAGACAGACACTGGTTTGAGCTTTTGGAAGGCGGGGGGGGAGTTACCCCCCCGGCCGTATTTATTAAAATATGAAACAAAATTTAAAACATTAAATTAAAACGTTTCATGAATTATGTACAATTTTACTTTCGTTACATTTTGATGAAGACATATTCTTTGGCTAACCTTAACAGTTCTCTAATACAAAGGTTTCCTAGCCGAGTCTAGCATCCTGTAAATGTATACCTTCTAAATTAAAATTGTACATCCTAGCATTAAGGGCCAACGGCAAGGCCTTAACCGGTGTCAGATCCCTACTACCAAACTCCCGCCCTCACGGTGTGAGTGGCGCATGCGCAGAGGACTTTACCCTCGTTGCCAACTGTAACTTCCCTTGTCGTGGGGCCCCCTCTCACTCGACGCCATCTTAACGGTCGTCCGAGTCCCCGTGTGAGGTATCTGTAAGGACGACAGCGTGGACTCCCTCCCCCCCCCCCCCCCTTCCCCACACTCTCTTCCGCCGTCGCAGATATCCGGCCCCCGGGAAATTCGTAGTAGGGGCATCTAGCCGTCTCCCCCCTGGGAGGGGCCTATGGCCGTCTCCCCCTAGGCGACCCATCCGTAGTGGATGCCGCCTACCCGTGGGAGGGGCCAATGGCCACCTCCCCCCGGGCGCTCCCATCCATTCTGGGTGGCGCCCCCCCTAGGGACCTTGAAATTACTGCTCACCGATCATGACCTTACCGCCCGACCAAAAAATAAATACGACAGTTGTTTTACCTACTAAGGGGAGAAAAAATTCACCTAACCTGAAACAGCTTGATGATTCATCAACTTTTCATTTCTACAAAGGGAAAAGGGTCCTAAAGCACACGACAATTACATTACTCGATACATTCCTTTACCTTTCTACAAAGGAAAAAAGGCCTATGCACATTTATTCAATGCTGAACCACTTGACTGCATCTCTTTAATACAATCTGATTTCATCAACAAATCACTTTATTCAAAAAAAACATTGCAATAGGGGCTGGTGGGTGGGTCAAAATTGCTGCATGTTCCGTCGAGGGCTCACGAGCAACGAGATGGTGAAGCCTTCAGAGCACTGGAACAAGAGGACGCTTTTTTGGATTCCCGCTCTTTTATCCATCTGCGGGAGGGCAGGGACCCTCCTCAGGTACGCCCACGGGGCGCGGTCTTCCGGGTGGGTGTCTAGGACAACCCCTCCTGGGCGGGAAGGGCGTGCTCCGGCTATGCCGCTTTGGGCATACCAGCCGAACCACGCCCCCGCCCAAAATGGTTTCCCGGGGGGATCGGGGCACCCATCCATACGTTCGGGGGGACCGAGTGGTCTTCCCTTTCCATATGGCCGGGATGCCCGCCACCCCCTCCCAACACCAATTCCCCAAGGGGAGGAGACAGACACTGGTTTGAGCTTTTGGAAGGCGGGGAGGAGTTACCCCCGGCCGTATTTCTTAAAATATGAAACAAAATTTAAAACATTAAATTAAAACGTTTCATGAATTATGTACAATTTTACTTTCGTTACATTTTGATGAAGACATATTCTTTGGCTAACCTTAACAGTTCTCTAATACAAAGGTTTCCTAGCCGAGTCTAGCATCCTGAAAATGTATACCGTCTAAATTAAAATTGTACAGCCTAGCATTAAGGGCCAACGGCAAGGTCTTAACCGGTGTCAGATCCCTACTACCAAACTCCCGACCTCACGGTGTGAGTGGCGCATGCGCAGAGGACTTTACCCTCGTTGCCAACTGTAACTTCCCTTGTCGTGGGGGCCCCCTCTCACTCGACGCCATCTTAACGGGCGTCCGAGTCCCCGTGTGAGGTATCTGTAAGAAGGACAGCGTGGACGCCCCCCCCCCCCCTTCCCCACACTCTCTTCCGCCGTCGCGGATATCCGCCCCCCGGGAAATTCGTAGGAGGGGCATCTAGCCGTCTCCCCCCTGGGAGGGGCCTATGGCCGTCTCCCCCTAGGCGACCCATCCGTAGTGGGTGCCGCCTACCCGTGGGAGGGGCCAATGGCCGCCTCCCCTCGGGCGCTCCCATCCATTCTGGGTGGCGCCCCCCCCTAGGGACCTTGAAATTACTGCTCACCGATCATGACCTTACCGCCACAGGCCGGATAGTTGACCGACTATCCGGCCCCCCACACCTCCTAAAGGTCATGCCTGCTCAAACCCCTTAGCCATGCTATGAAGTCTCCTATTAGTAAATCATTTCCCGCCCCGGACAGGTGAACCCCATCATCCAGATAATAGTGATCACCCCGAATACACCCATGGGGAATGCTATGCAGATGCGCGGAGCGAAAGTTTCCCAATTTTATTGTTGACCCTCTTAACCGAGTGGTTCAACGCTGACACAGAGAAACCCCCCCCGCCAAACTTTCCTGGGAATCATGTGGGAACAGGCAATTGTACACCCCGGGAGCCTCTTAGCCAACCAGCTGACTGCCGACAAAATGTGTCCCACTAACACTCGTCTTCCCAGTCTTACCAAGTCATTGCCCCCCAAGTGTACTATGATTATAGATGGCGGTGACCTTTTCCGCCCTAAAAGACCCTCTATAAACGATTGAAATTGGTCAAAACAGAGGCCTCCCTTCCCATGAAAGGTCACTCTGAACCCGTATTCCCCAGATGCGTGAGTCGCGTCACCTGCCATGAATACGTCTCCAGCGCGCCTCACGTATGAGTGGCCCACAACCCATACCACTTGCTCTCCAGTCGGTGATCCTCGACCGCTGGTCCTCTGGTGATGGGTTTATCCCAGATTCCGCCCCGCGTCACAGGCTCGCGAAACTGTAATTCAAGCAAAAGACAACAAGCGTGAGTGCATTTCATCAGTCTTTTACAACATGTGCAGCCGCACATACCTTTTGAAACAGCTCGATGACCAACGGCCTAGCTGTTTCACTTCTTCTGCACCCAGACCCCGAGCCGTAGCCTCAGTAGCGGCCCCTATTCTGAATGAGTGGGTCCCAAAATCGCACGGGTCCATGCCCGCCTCGGCGATTGTCAGTGCTAGCACCCTCTGAAACTGAAATCTCGTCAGAGGGGTGCCATCCTTGTGCCTAAGCAGGCTCCCTCCCCATGTCGCCGGCCTCTGTGCCAAGTATTCCTCTAAACACTTTATCGGACAAGTGGGACACCCTCGAGCGCGCTGCACAACCACACTATCCCCCACAGCATCCTGGTCTGTCTTGGACCTAGCTATTGAGATTAGCATCGAATCACCCCGTATTTGCACGTGATCCCTGCAAAGGCCTCCCTCCATATCTTTCTTGTTCCTCGCCACAAGTTCGCTTACCCGCATGGCCCCATGAAATGCCAAGGCGAAAGCTGCCCGGAACAGAACTGTTTCAGAAGGGGAGGAGCATGTCTTATCCAGCTTTGCTAAAAGCCGAGACAATCTCTCTAAACCAATCGGGTGCCTCGTTTTGCGACCCTCCAGGCGTTGCCAGCCGCGAATCGCCTTTCTGACTAAAAAGGAACCCGTTGGATCCCTTATACCGTGGAGCTGTGCCATGAATGATATGGCCGCCTTATGTCTGTTGGCAGTTGCGGCTGATCGGCCTTCTCTGTGCAGTGCTACTAGAAACCCCAGGAAGGATTCCTCCTGCCCCCAGCTATGTCTCCCTGCCGGGCCTAAAAAGGCTCAGTAAGGACGAAACGCTCCCTCATAAGCCTTCCTCGTCCTGGGCGCTAAGCTGGCTGCCACGAGGTCTTGTAATCCGGGGCACCGATCAGCCACAGTGCTTCGGGGAACGGTGCCGCCACTAGGTCCGCTGTGGGTAGATAGCCCCTGAAAGCCTGCATGTGTGAACGAGAGAGTGCATCAGCTGCATTATTCAGTACACCCGGCACATGTTTTGCCCTGAACTGTACATTCAATCTCATGCAATGTAACACAATCTCCTTCAACAGTCTTAAGATCCACTTGCAGCGGGCCGCTTGCTGATTTATGCACTCAACCACAGTCATGTTGTCCGACCAAAACACTACTGATAGGTCCCTAAAATCGTCTGGCCATGCCAACAGAGCCACCCAAATGGGGAACAGCTCCAAGAACCCAATGTTACCTGTTAGGCAACTGGAGTGCCACCACGTCGGCCATACTTGTGCCGACCATCGGTTACCAAAGATGGCGCCAAATCCCACGCTCCCGGACGAATCGGTCCACAAACCCAGTTGATCCGATGAAGCTGGGGGTTTGTTCCACACTACTCGACCGTTAAAGTCCGCCAGAAATGCCAACCAAATGCGCATATCCTGGCGAACCTCTGCCGCCAGTCTCGTGCGGTGGTGTCCCTCCTTGAGGCCGACCATAGCTTGTGCAATGGAACGGGAGAATGGGCGAGCCATCGGTATTACTCTCAAGGCAAAGTTAAGCTGACCCACTGTTTGTTGTAACTGGTGCAGGGTCACTTTCTCTTTGCCCAGGCATTGCGTTAAGGATCCCCTGAACTTGGCCACCTTCTCCATTGGCAGACGGAAGCATCCCTCCACCGAATCGAGCTCCATTCCCAGAAACTCGAGTGAAGTAGATGGCCCCACCGTCTTACCTGGTGCCAATGGGACGCCAAACTCCTGCATGAGAATGCAGAAATCCTGCAGCGCCTGTGCACAGTTTGCATTGCCTGCCGGCCCCAAGAACAGGAAGTCATCTAAATAGTGCATCACTTCTCTATGTCCTGTAGCCTCAGTGAAAGCCCATTCTAAAAAACAGCTGAACATTTCAAAATAAGCACAAGAAATTGAGCAACCCATGGGCATGCATTTATCCATGTAATATTTCCCTTGGAACGTAAATCCTAGCAAGCGCTGGTCCCGTGGGTGTACCAGGAGCAACCTAAATGCCGATTTGATGTCCGATTTCGCCATCAGAGCCCCAGGGCCCAGGCGATTCAGCAGGGTCACAGCATTGTCAAACGATGCGTACCGGACTGAACAGATATCCGGATCAATGGCTTCATTCACCGAAGCGCCCTTCGGGGCCGACAGGTTGTGAATGAGTCTATACTCCCCTGGTCTTTCTTTGGGACCACTCCCAGAGGTGAACACACGAAATCCGCCACTGGCGGGCATGGGAAGGGACCTGCTACCCGCCCCAGGCTGATTTCTTTGGTAATTTTTCTGGCTGCCACTGCAGGGTTGTGTTGGACGGATAGCTGATTTTTACAAAAGGGGGTCCCCTGAAAATTCCCCGCCGGGATGTTGAAGCCATATGAGAAACCATTCCTCAACACCCCGGCGGATATATGATCAGAAAATTCGTTCAACCAGGGAGTCAAAGCCATAATGTCTACGGGTTAAGGGGATTGTTCACCCAGCATCACCTCACTCTTGCTTGGACCCCTCCTTTCCTCCCGAACCACTGTTCTTCGATCTACAGCTATTCTCCGGGTGTGAGGAGTTCCCACAGCCCGCACAAGCATGGCGGAACCTACACGTTCCCTGAGGTCTGTTACAGTTCCCTCTGTTGAAGCCCCAACAGACCCCGCGCTTGCCTCCGTTCCCACCGTTCTTGGGCTGTGACTCCCCACCGGCGCTTGCTCGAAAGGGCTGCGCTGGCCTTTGCTGAACTGCCCCCGGCCCGCTCCCTCCCGGCGAGGACGTACCTGCCGGTCCCGGCAAGAGCTGCCTGTGCCATGATACCGTGTCGAGGCAGTCCCATGTCAAAGTTACATCAAACTCTTTAGACTTTCTGAATTGAATGTCGTATCCTTTCCACTCATTCCCCCCGTACATGTTATAAAAATCCATGATCCTATTCTGGTAACAGGATAGCTCGGTCAACACTTCAGGCTTACGCTCCCCCATTACTGACGTAAATATCGAGAAGGCCTTCACCCAGTTCGACACGGTCTCGTCGACCCTAAATTCTGCCATCTTGGCCCGCCATACGCTGGGGTGCCATAGATCTTTCTGTGTCTTTGCGTATTCCATCTCGCGATGGTCGGTCAATAAAGAAAACATGTTCACATACTTGTCCCCCCCATATCATTTCCTTAGTGGCCGCTGGGATGTGCTGGGCCACCCTCTCACGCCGCGAAGGCACTGAACTTTCCCCCACCATTGGCAATGGATTCTTACCAGGTTCCACCGCCGTGTCTGTTGTCTTTTCCCGGCCAACCGTGGTTGCTCCTCGCGCTACCTGTGGGGAAATAGAAGGAACATTCGCCGTCCTGGCTTCTCTCGATTGCCGCAACTGCTCGATTATCAATCTTGCCTCCTCGGCCGGATCCCCCGCCGCCACTGCCCCCCCTGCTTTCTTTTTGAGCCAGGGCAATACTGCCGCTAACTGAAGAGCCAGTTCTGGGGGCATCTGATCATCATTAACAGGGGTAATTACAACCGGGATTGGTAAACCCATATCTGGACTTGGTACCGGGCTGTCCGCCGGTGTGATGGGGGCACCTCAGAAACCGGATCCTCCCCGGAGACCGCCCTTCTCTTAATAAGCTTCCCCCTACCCTCGGGGATGACTCCCGGCAAGGCCGGGCCTATTACCTTCTTAGGGCGGCCCGAGGGGTTGTTCTGGGCCGCTAACTGCTTTTTAACTTCGGCCAAACCTCGACCGATCGAATCAACTTTACCGAGTTTTCGGTCCATGATTGCCATTCGGTTCGAAAAGGTGCGTAGTACCTTCTCCAGCTCGGAGCTCTTTCCCGCTTTTTTGCCGGCCATAGCTTCGTTTACTTCGCTCAAGTCGATCACGAGGTCCTAGATCCTTCGAACTCTCGATAACTGAAAGAGAAAAACAAGATTACAAGTTCTCAAAATTGCCGCTTGTTCCGTCGAGGGCTCACGAGCAACGAGATGGTGCAGCCTTCAGAGCACTGGAACAAGAGAACGCTTCTTTGGATTCCCGCTCTTTTATCCGTCTGCGGGAGGGCGGGGACCCTCCTCAGGTATGCCCACGGGGCGCGGTCTTCCGGGTGGGTGTCTAGGACAACCCCTCCTGGGCGGGAAGGGCGTGCTCCGGCTACGCCGCTTTGGGCATACCAGCCGAACCATGCCCCCCGCCCAAAATGGTTTCCCGGGGGGATCGGGGCACCCATCCATACGTTCGGGGGGACCGAGTGGTCTTCCCTTTCCAATATCCTCATCATAGTGTGGGATGCCTACTTTAGATTATCTTCCCAATCCCTGAGTGCATCGTCATCTAGATCCTCAAAGGTTGGGAAGATTAAAATCCGCAGACCACGCGGAATCTTTTGGTTGTCTAGATATTTCTGCAAAGTTATTCCGTTCCACCATCTGGACATCTCCAATTTTTTAAGTCTTTCTAACTTCAGAAATTTGGCTCGAAGGCCCTCTGTACTTGGCTCCTTCGATGTACCGGCGCCAGCAGTCTGGCTTTTGCCAAATAGGCTTGAAGCCATCTCCTCCCTGGTATCCTTGAATTTAGACATGTTATTGCAGAATCAAATCAAAACTCTGTTGAGTAGTACGTGCAAAAAGATCCCACAGCAAGGAGAAAAGAATTAGGAGGTGGAATTTTCCGACTACGTTGAATGAATTTCAAATACATAAGGTATGCGCCATAGAAAAGGATGTCTATTGGAAATAGAAGTATGCCCTTAGTTAGGGATACTTTTTTGATCCTTATGGACAATTAGTATGTTTATAAGTAACTATGCATAGGACTTGGGACTAAAACCCTCCCGACGTTTTCATATTCTTTCTCTCACGAGTATAGGTTAAAGCCTTGTTCATAATATATCGACAAGAAATTTAGACCTAATTCGGGGAATCATATGAAGTACCAAGACCTTTGGGCTTACCGCAGTAGGATAACCTAATACGGAAAACGTATAACTATATGGGAAAATACTGAAAAACGAACTCTTTTGAAAGACTACGTGCCTATGAAATATCGATTGCAGTAGGAAATATTCTTTACATATATTTATTCTATTTATTTACGTGTGCGGTGCATCAAAACATGCTTGAAAAATATACAGTGGAGATAACATGTCGTTAAAGCATTTGCAATGCACGCACTGTGGAGGGAATGTGCTTTATATTTACGAATAGAAAGGATAAATAATTGCCAATGCTCCAAGGGTCGTTCGAATGAGCTTTACAGTTTTCTGTGATTTTTTTCTTTTTGTCTGTATTCAATAGCTATTACGACAATTTCTGGTACATATACCTTTGGGTCTGCTCTTTGGCTGAATACACAATGGGGTTATTGGTTCTCTTGTTCTTAGCAATGGTCTGGGCATGCGTTTATGGAAATATGTGACAATAATGGTACACTTGTTTAATGTCGATATGATTGAGGAATACTTGACATCTTAGTGGGCAGGTAACTGGGCATTGAGTTACGTGGACAATGTCATGATCACTGTGTCTATTTAGGCCAGTAGGCGATGATGTAACTCCTAAAGTGGTTAGAGTGGTTCTTTGTGATTAAGCATTTTATATATCACAAATATTTAGTACTAGAAGCGACACCAATGCTTTGAGATTACTTGGTTTACACAAATATTCGGGAATCATTTGGTTAATTCATGCTATGTTGATATATTATGTGCGGGACGCTTCCCACAGTTTGTACCGACTAAGGTTGACAGAGAAAGTGGCGCTGACAAGTGCGATTACGATATTTACTGATGAAATGATTTAAAAACATATGAAATGATTTAAAAATGCATTACATTGCTGAATAGCAAATCTATTGCAATGAAACGTCACACCAAAAGGTTTTTTTAACAATAAATGATATGGGGAATGTAGGCACTTTGTACACAAACAAAATTGAATGTCTTATGTGACGTTTTGAATTACTTAATGCTGCATTAATTGTATTTTTATGTGGGCACTGTAATGTTGCAACTTTTATATATATTTATCTATGTATGTGTATATGTTGTCTTTCGTGGCACTTATAGCATTATTTTTGTATGTCTTTTTTCTAAACTCACAGCCCTGAAGAAGTTCTGGTGACAGAACGAAACGCGTTGGCTGGCGTCTTGTCTATAAGTGGATCATTAAAAGAACATTGAATTTTGTACATCACGACTCAGCGTCTTTATAAGAGGACATTTCAAATACTTATTAATCTCCTATGATTGGTGGAGACTCACCTTTGTAGCGGTGCTTTTCCATCTAGGACAAAAATAGACTTTTTCCCAGGTTTTGGGTAATGCTCTTGGGACAGGGAGCATGTGGAAAGTGCACGCTTGTTTATTGAAAAACTGAATAATTTGGTGTTAGTTGGATTGGTGCTTTGCTTTGTGCTGGAGCGGTCCACTGTTCGAACTGTGTGGTAACAAAACTTTCAGAGGAGTACCTGCCCATCTTACATCAAAAGGTTTAGGCTCTCTTAGCCAAAGGAGCCATAGAGAAGGTTCTGGCCCCAGAACTATTGACTGGCTTTTACTCCTGCTATTTTCTTATGCTGAAGAAGGTTTGAGGACTTGGTCCTATTTTAGCTCGCTATTCTCTAATCTCCTTTTTGCAGAAGGGCAAATTCAACATGCTCATGTTGCCACGTGCAGTCTGCTCTGGACCTAGGCAACTAGATGGTGGCTCTGGACCTGCAGGACACCTACTTTAGTGAATCCATCCTGCAGTTCCACAGACGTTTCTTATGGTTCAAAGTGAGCCAGGAACATTTTCAATTTGCCATGTTCTCAATCAGCCTCAACAGTGCACCTCTGCTGTTCAGGAAAGTGATGGTGGTGGTCACAGCACGCCTTTGGAGGTTGGGGATTACAGTTTTTCCCTTACCTTGACAACTGGTTTTTGAACGCAGACTTGCCGCAGTCCGTCATAGACCATCTCCAGATGACCTTGAACCTTCCGACATGGTTAGAGTTCACTGTCAACATGCCAAAGTCACATCTTACTCCTTCGCAGTGGCTCCCTTTCATTGGGGATTGAGCGTGGCAGTTGACTCTTCGAGCTTCCTCCCCAAATTGTAGATGTCAACCTTGCTACCAAATCTCCCTCTACAAAGTTGGTCTACTCAAGTTTGTGGCCTGGTGTGGCACTTGCAATATGAACCTGTTACAGGCCAAACTGTCGGATGGCTTTTTTTTTTTTTTTTAACCCTGGTCCAGCAGCGACTTGCAGTGGGCCCCATAAATTGTTTTTTTGTCGGATCTTCCGTCCATTTTGCATTTACCAGAACAACAATCCTTGTTCAAGTCACCTGCTGTGATGAGGTTTACAAAAGGTCTGACACATTTCTGCACCCAAACCTTTTGTGTAATGCTATAGTAGAATTTCAAGTTGGTCCTCACGTTCCTCATGCACTTCCTTTAAACCAGTGCACAGCTGTTCACTACGTCTTCTGACTTAAGACAGTATTCCTGGTCATGGTAACTTCTGTGCGACACAAGTAAACTTTAAGTGCTTTAAGCGCAGCTACCATACACCACCTTTGTCCAGATAAGGACAAGGCGGCCTTTTGGCTAGAGGTGAAAACTCCTTTTCATGTTGGACAATCTAATTTTGAGGTTTTTTTTGCTTTACCTGGTGGATATTTGGTAGCTCCCCATGCATGTATTTGATGTCTTCTCCGAGGTAAATCATATCCATAGGTCTACAAAGTATGAAGTGAAGCTCTGGTTAAGAGTTAATCCAGTTGAGCCCAGCATACTCTGTTTGCTCATTTTGGGCATCTCGACCACCAAACCTTTCCAGGCATCTAGATGTTGTAAGTGGCCTGTTTCAAAAAGTATTAATACACTTTTTTAATTTATCTCCATTCAGTTCAGGGATGTATAACTCAGAATTGGCTTCACCAATTTTTTGCCCACTCCTTCCTACACAAATTCAATGATGAGCATAGATCTATGACCATAATTGAGTGCATTAACAAGTAGGACATCGTTAATTGTAGAGGCCTTAAATATGTTTCATTCGAATGTATAAAGGTCTACAGACTAAGGTGTCCCCTGTTGTACTTTATGGATGACAGATTGTGACTTCTTATAGCATTAGTGTCTCTGGAAGTAAGGAGCAGCAAAGATAATTTATCAAATAAGTTAGGTCATGTAAGTAAATTCTCCCTTATTGTAATAACACATGACACACCCATCCCTACAAACTTACTGCACAACAGATAATGTTTTATCCACTTTAAATTTCAACATGCGCAGGAGGCCATGGTCACCCTACTCCATTCTTTTTGTGCCTTTGAACTCCAGTTGCACATCACAAATGAGACCCAATACCCAAATCAGTCTGGGGTTGTTTGAGGTCCCCTCTGTAGGGAACCAAGCCTGGCAGTTAGGGCAGGACTATTCCCTCCAGAACAGGAAAAATTCTGATTTGCATGTGGCGCGCCTGTGAATAGAGTGGCACAGTGATCAAAAAGACGATTGACTGGAATGTGGCCCAAGTAATTATCAGTGGCTGAGATTAATTGAAGCTTTACGCCAATTATTTTTTTTTCTCTACGATGGAGAAAAGTGAGTTGGGTTTGTGCACAGTGGCTCATCAATGCTCCCCAAGCTAGTGATTATAATATGTATCTAATAGCATGAACAATCTTTAATCATGCAAGGAAAGGGGAATGTTTTACTAGAATGCACATAAAAAGTTCATCATAACCGTATGAAACATGGTAGCCTTTCTCACCCTAGTGTAAAACATTCCATGTTGGCTCCACATAAACTTTCAGCAAGACCGATAGAAGTTCTGCCAATGCAAACTCACGCTATAAGACTTTTGCTATAATCTTTATTTAACACACAGTCTTTATTCTCAGCTCAAACTGTGGCAAGTAGCAGAGTTGCCATGTGTTGTACCAGATCTTAAAATGTTCTTCTTCTCGTCAAGATCAGGGTTCAGGTACACCAGCATCACAGAAGGAAATTCACAGCTTCCTGGAAGGCAAAATACATGTTTGTTTTTAAGAAGACCTACAACAGTGCGACCATTACAATATTTTCATATAGTTAAGTAGTCACTTTGGACACTCAGGCACATTAGTACCAGGACACTTGTATATGATGAATCGTGTTTACGCTGCCTGTTTCGAAATTAAATAATGTATGCATAAATAGCACCACAGTAACATTGTTAATTTATATTCCATATATCTTCCCATACATAATAGGCACCTCTGCTTGTTACATTCCCAACTGCACTATTTTATTTATTTATTTTATTTTTAGAGTTTTATATAGCGCGAACTTGAACCGATTAGGTTATCAGAGCGCTTTACATAGCATCAGTTCCGTTACATGTTATCAAAGCATTTTCCATAGAATCAGTTACGTTACATAAGGAACACATTTCTTTTTGTTCTAGTGAATAGGGTTATCTCTTCACACGGGGGAAGGGATACACCTGGCTATACTCGAACAGTTACATAGGCGACTAGTCGTTAAAGCTATATCTCTAAACACAGGGAGGGGATACACATGGATACAATCTAAAAATCACATAGGATACTAGTCATTAGAGTTATCTTCTATCTACACAGGAGGGACATGACTGGAAATACTCTAAGAGTCACATAGGGGTGGTAGAGAGTACAAAGGTCCACTGCAAACACTAGTGATAAGAGACAACTACATACCCATAATAAGGGATATGACTGGTTAAACTCTAAGACGTATAGGGGTGGTATTTTAGACGCCACAACTAAAAAGATACACTGGAGGATTCCGAAGATGAAAAATTAAAGATGTAAATCAGAGCATTTGCCTCTTTCACAAATGCGCATTGGTAAATCCAACACATCTGGCACTAAACGTTTGCCAGTAAGTGTTAGGCTAGCCTCAAAACAAATACTTTAGTGGCCGAAGCCAGTCAGGGAATAAAATAGCAAGTCCCTTGAACAGTTCTCACAATATAAATCCGTTTCTGGCATTGTTGGGCTTCGTTGGTTTTTCGATTACCATCGTGTGTTTATGTCCTTGCTGCCGAGAGAGAAAATCCCGTTTGATTTGTCCCTGGAAGCGTGTGGTCCGCTGCTCACCTCTGTCCCGATGGGGCTGTACACCCCCGGTAGTCTCCAGATATTTAGGATCGGCTCCGTCGGCCGTTTTCAACACTGGACGCCATTTTGGAGTCAGGCGACTGTTGCCGATCGGGGGCTATTTCGTTCTTCAGTGAGGTGAGGTGTTGGGGGCAGCAATCGACTCTCCAGCTCCCAGATCGCCGCCGATGGATGGGTGGCGTCACGACCATGCTCGGTGTGATCGCGGGGCTGTGGATCGACGAGGCAGAGACCAAGACAGCCAAAATGGCGGGCCGTCACCGATCGCCGCCACCAGCCTCTGCGTATGCCCTCCAGAACTCGTCCGGGAATGGCACTACCGGAGTGCCGCCACTCCACCGCTGCGGCCGCAAACAAGTGCCCCCATGCTGCTCCTGGTGCATAGCTCGAGGCACCGGTCCGGACTCCCAGAGCCCCGGCGGGCGCCATCTTGTTATGTCTTTCTATTCTCAAATATCTCCCATATCATACAGTCTTCATTAAGCTTCCAGTTCTTCTTTGTTATCTGCGTCTTGCATACTGGGGTTCACGTCTCACTGCTGGCTTGCTTTTTTATACTGAAAACTGACCGACTTTTAACTGCTTTCTTTAACTGTCTTATTTCCAAATATGCCTGTTTCTATGGTGATAGTGTCCTGGCCTCTAGAACAGAAAACAGTCCTAAGCACCTTTTCACACCATGGAGTTTTTGTTTCACTTTTCTGATGAATACATCTTCCCAGAGATTCCTCTCCACATGAATATCCTCCAAGCACTAAACTGCTCTATGGAAGAAATTGACCTTTTTGCATAGTCACCCCCATTTATTTAGTGAATTGTATTGCTGGGTTTTGACTGCACATTTGGGCGCTGCTGTCCAGAGCCCCAGTGTATGTGCCCTAAACCTTAAAACGTAGCAACTGGCTAATTTCGGATTGGCTTATTTACCTTTTCCATAAGGCCATAGTATTTGGCACAGACATACACCTATGGCATGAAACGTTAAATGTCGCCTGTGGACTGCAGCACTTGTTGCGCTATTGACTAGTATGGCCAAGAAAAACATGGCTTCAGGCCTACAGTTGTAGCCTCACTTCTGCAGTTTAAAAACCTGCAGCCTAACCTGTTAAAATAAACTCTTTTGACAAAAGGAAAAGTTCCTTCTAAATATTAATGTGAATCCTATGCAAGCCGTGCAGCCCACAAGGATGGCACATGGTATTTAAAAGTAGGGCATGCAGATATTCAAAGTTAACATGTCCTTACAGCGACTAGCATCCAAAAGTTATTTTCACTATAAGAAGGGTCTGGCTTGCGCACAGAGAACAATGAGGGAAGCAGGATTCATTATGAATTTTACCATCTCTGGATTGGGACCAGCTAGAAATATGATTAAGAACTCCTTTTAATATTTTTTAATAGCCAAACTCAGTGATGAAGTCCGAATTTTAATAAATATTAATAAAAAGTAAATTTTAGAAAGTAACCTTTCTTAGCCTTTGAGTTTTTAGGACTAATTTGTATTAGCTATCCTGCTGAAGCCCAGAGAATGATTAGCGCTCATGAGGTGTGAAAAGTACTCCAAGAGCAGAGACAATGGTTTAGTGTGGAGATGTGTTGTCTCTTGCTGGACCAGTTAAGGTGTACCCCAAGAATGTGATGTATTTCAAAGGAGACTGCCCTGTCACAAGCAAATGTTATGTGACACCTAGAAAGGCTCTAGCCTTTATCCTACTTGTCAGGCAGGTACCAAACCCAGCAATAGACAGCTGCCTACAGAAATCATGTGAAGTGTTCACAGAGAAGGATGTATGCTCAATATCCTGGTCACATCTCTGGGTAGGCCCCCAGGCTCTGAACAAGGGGAAAAGGAGTTATCCATCTTGGATTTTAAGAGTGATGGACACTGTTTGCAGGAATGCAAACAAGAACTGCTGTAAAAGTGGGTAGAGTTACCCCTGAAAACCTTTACCCCATTGGTTATGGAGGGGACAGGAGTCATCCCAACCTACTAGCTGCAACCAGGTATAAATGTGTCATACTGAAGCCCCCTCTTCAGAATACCTTATGGACCTGCAGAAGACTGGACCTGTTGGCTCTGAGATGAAAGGAGCCCTGAAGGACTGGACTCACCTAGGTGAAAGAAGTGGACTCCAAGGGTCAGCAGGCTGACCGCCTGTGTGGCAACAAAAAGCTTCAAGATGCCTTTTTCCTGAAGTGCCCAACTGATCTGTAACAGGGCCTGACCTTGACCCTACTGGTGGCCTCTGCTGGAGTGAGTCTTAACCGCCTCCCCCCTCAGTGCTTTACTGATGTCCTGGGACCCTTGGTTGTGTCAAACTGGACTTCTCCTACCACCTCTAAAAACATGGGCCTTGAAGAGTATTTTTGGACTTCCAGACCAGCATGACACGCCACCCCAACCTATCTGCCCAAGGCACCACCTCGCTGGACTAGGAAAATAGGTTCCTCATTCTCTTGAGTTTCTCCACAGCAGCAAATCAGATTCATCGGGCCCTTGAACGTATCCGGCCTGAAAAAACTCAACATCAGATACAGCTACAGCCTCGCCCAACTGAAGGAGTCTGAGCTCCAAAAAAGAGACTAAATCCAAAGGTAAAAATGGATGGCCCAAAAGTTTCCAACCAGCAAGAGGACGTCTTTGGGCATGAAATTTGAATTGCTCCTGATCTGAGCTTATCCAACCAATTAAGTGTGACCACATCCAACACCTATGCAACTTTGTGTTAACTTCCTCAGATACAGCGTGCTCCCTTGCCCGCTGAAGGATTTTGACTTACAGAGAAAAGGGTAAGTCCAAAGGTAAAACCTCCGACAGATTCACACCTAGAAAGCTTATCCTACCTCTGCTCCATTGCTGCCGGCCTGAAATCATGCCTAGGTCCCAGTCTTCGGTGACCACTGACAACCATTGGTGCTTTTATGCTTTTTGGTGGTATTTTCCCTGAAACCTTTGAAAATTCATATCACTGGTTCCCCTTATTGGAATTTTGCCATTTTTGTCCTTTTAATAAAATTTGAGTGGGAATTGTATTGTATTGTGTTGTGTTCATGACTTTTTACCTGTTTTGGTACTTCTAAATGCTTTACACATTTTCTCTTAGTAAAGCCTGTCCGCTCCGTGCCATAGCCAACGGTTTGAGCTCAGGTTGAAATTACTGAAAGCTTTGATGGGACATAACAAGTTAGTAACTTTATTACTTGTGGTGGACTACCATTCATCCCGACGAATAGTTCATTTTCTCACAGTTCAGAAGAATTTTCCCCTGTAACAGCTCTTCTGTTTTACAAGATAGCTCTATGCTGCTTCAGCCCTGACTCGGCTGCCAGCTGTGACAACCTCAGTGTTTATTAGGCACCAATCACGCACCGCCATCACACATTTTTTCTTTTTAGCACCCCTTCGAAGGTGTTCAGACCTCTGTGTTTTACAGAATACATCTGCTTTTGTGAGTCACTAGGTCAGATGCTTCCTAACATTTAACCCCTTCCATGCTGATGACGGCCCCCATCCGTCATGCATTACAGTGCTCGTGTGCTGATGACGGCTGGGGGCCGTCATGAAGCCATTGATTCTTTAAAAGCTCAGCACACGAGAAAAATCGGCCCAGCATGGAAGGGGTTAATGGTTTACATCCTATTGTAGGTGCCAAAGGAATAGATCTGTGTCCGACTTACATAACATCTGGATGTGATGTTCAATCGTGACCCCTTGGCCTGCCAAGCTTCTTACATAATGCATCTGAAGACCATTGGGGAGCAGGTGACAAGCTATTTGTGACCAAAGCCTGCAGGGATACACTAAAGGGCCCCCACTCTTCTTCGTGTAAGTCTCCTGACATGGAAAGAGCTCCCAGAAGATTATCCCATTTAAAAACAAAAAGTGACATCATAAAGAGAAATTACCACACCCTTATGAGGCTTCTCTGGCCAAGGAAACCTGTTGGCATACATCTAGGGCATCAAATGCCCTTTCACACTGGATGGGTGTGTGCACATCATCCTGATGACCCAGCACATAACTGGAGATGGAATTAGCCTGCAGGTACGCCACTGAGCAAGGCAATCTGCTCCAAGGTGTGAGTGCTTGGTTTGGCTGGGCCCAACACAGCAATACCAGGCCACGTCCCGAAGCTCTGTATGGGTCCCTTGTTGGTGCCAAATATCAGATGGGGCCCCTTGGTCCCACAGGGCAAGAGTTAACATTAGCAGCTTTGTCCGTATGACCAGCATATGAAAGTTGTGCAACTCACAGAATTACTGGGGCACACTTGTGGGCAAGAAATGCTCTGGAGTATGTTGATCTCTGGCCCTCCCCACTATGAGACCCGACTCATTCGTTGACTTGGGGCTTGGTGGGGGACTGTCCCTTGTTGTAGGGCAGGTAGGTTTGCCTTTGAGAGGCCCCTGGGTGCCCTTGCAGTGCTTGCCTCCACGTGCCATAGTATGGAATGAGGTTTGATTCTGCCTACCTTCACAATGGTGCGTAGATGTGAGGAGTGGCAGGGTCCCTTTTTAACTAACTTCCGCTCTTTACTGTCTGCAAAATACATCTGGGGGTCCCATCAGTGTGAAGCATTGCCCTTTGGGTAGCATTTTGTGGTCAAGAGATTCTTGAGATCAAGCTGCAAATCTGAAACATCACCCTGCACAAAACATTTCTGGGCCAGTATGATGACCCTGGCAGCTGAGGCGTGGTAAGTGCCCCAAACTACCTGCTGAGGTTGTTGGACGATTATCTAGTAATACTGGTCATTAGATCGCCTCTAAGGGCATTGCCTGGGGTCAAGACCTTTACTGTGTACTACTATTGCAGTCATACGCATGACTTGGTGCAGGGGTCCACCATTCAAACAAGATGACAAGCAGCCCAAGCAAATATTTGATGTAAAGTGTTAATGTTATGAGATGTTTACAAATCATCCAAATGCTGCAGCCCATCTTCTTATGTCGATACCGAGGCATCATTCCATTTCTAATCATATTTGAGACTTGCAGTGACTACAATCCCATTTGTTGTCAGGAAGAGACTTCAGGTTTATATCCAAAACATCATCACTGACATTGAAGGTATTGAACAGACCGATTTAACGGGCAACTACAGCACCATAGTTGACACATTGCCTCAATATGGATTGCCCTGGTATCTTTCAAAGGGTATGTGTTAGGGAAATAAATACTATTTGCACCCTCTCAGGACCAAAAGAAAGCAACTCACCAGGTTCAGCAGTTTGCTCAGAAACAGAAATGTATTTTAATGGTTCCCATGCATGCTTGCTCTCCAGCTGGGAGGAAGTCAGGTCTCCAACTGGTGCCCTCAACCTGTTTCTTCTCTGAGTGACTGGTTTATGGGTCCTATATGCCCAGCAATCCTGTGCTGGGCATCAAGCAAAGTTCCTCGTCTACTACCAAATGATTTCTGTCCTACACCGACTGATACTCCTCTAAGATCTTTAGAGACGGTGCGCTATTTATTTGTGATGTTCGACGATAAACAGCCTAGAAACCCAGATCAACAAAACTGCTGTATGCTGTTTTGCTCTTATCAGGGTGCTCCGAAAGATCCTACCGATGCTACCCTCACAGGCCAGAGCACTGGTAGTTAGAAGCGTTATCTTGATTAGACTAGACTACTATAACGCACTGCTGCTAGAGTTTCCAAAGTATCTAATTGAGAGACTGCAGAGGGTCCAGACAATGGCGGCCAATATGGCTCTAGCAAAACAAGGTATTCATCCACATCACAAACGCTGGCAGAGCTACATTGGCTCCCAATGTCAGAAAGGATAAAGTTTAAATCCCTCTGCCTTGCGTTCAAAGCTCTGCACGATGTTGGACCCAAACCCATGCAGTACAAATTTGCATGTTATGTCCCCACCCGGAGTTTACGCTCATCTTCGGCCAATTTGGTTAAGGTACCTAAATTGAGAAAGATAACATCAGGTGGGAGAGCTTTCAGCATTGCGGCAGCAAAGCTTTGGAATAAACTCCCCACCAATATTAGACAGTCAGGAGATCTGATGCAGTTTAGGAAAAGAGTCAAAACCTGGCTCTTTTCCAGGGAATCAACTTTCCCATAATTTAGCCTGCCTCGATCAATCTGCTCATGGTCGCTTATCCATCCACGACTGACTTGAGCACATGTTCGACAGCGCCAGGATACCCTTTGGGTGACAGTGCTCTTTACAAGTGTTTAATACAATGTGCATTTAGTAATGCCACCCTATCAGAACTAACAGTGACATTGTGCTAAATGTGGTCAACAGAGAAATGCAACATTGGCACCATGCCAATTATGCTATAGACCTACAAGATGCTAAATATGGGCAGAAGAGAAGTGCAAGATCAACGCCGCGCCAAGTATATACTGTGCCAATTATACTACACATACTGTGTAGGTAAAATTAACCACCAAATAAGCAAACTAACATGGAGTCAAGACTAGCTGTTGCAGGGATTCTGCACATACACAGAACTATGCGCAGGAATACGGGACCTCAGTGTATAGGGGCTAAGCCTTCCTTCCGCCTCAGTTCCCACAATCCCAGGACCAACTTGCTATAGGGTCTCACTCACTCTCCTAAACAATCACAAAGATGCAAATGATTAGACACCACAGAACACAACACTCCCGACTCTCTCAGGAATCGCAGTAAAAATACGTTCCCTTTCGCTCACTCACTCGTACTTGTCCACAATAAGAATTGACAGAGACACTGTTTTAGTTTAAAAGATTTATTTTAACTATCATGCTCTATGATGCACGATCCGAGCCACAACCAGCAGCAAAACGCATAAACCTAACACAGCATTGTAGCAAGTCCATATATTATCAATGGAGATGTCCTCTTATAAAGTGGATAAAGGACTATAAGGCCTAACCACCCTCCCCTTGGTGAGAAGAAGCATTATTATATAATAGAAGATCTCTGGGCTTTGTCGGCAGACCCCATACCACCTTACTACCTAGATGATATATCTACATTATAGGAACTGCATGGCTCTTCTCCCTGGAAAGGTCCCTCTCCTAGTGTGTGTTAAACCACCATGCATCCCCATAATATCAAAGCACAAGTTTTCCAGCATCTGCAGCTGTGTTAGCATATTATGTCTAGTTGCCAGGGACTGACCAGAACAGAATAACAAAGGGCATTGTTTATCAACCTTGCGCACCGTGTTCAGACTAAACTCCAGGAACAGACCGAAAACGCCTGAAGCAGACGGTTCTCAAGTGAAAGGCATAAACAGAGTCTTGCAAAATAAATTAATGTAGTAACGTGTGAAAAAGCAGCACCGTGGCAGCAGAGCTCATGCTAACTTAGCTATGTCGACAATAACCCTATCGGCCATATGACAAAGCAAAGTGATCTCTAAGGTAGTTCTGAACAGCTGTTGAAGCTTATTCAGGCAAGGTCAGATTTGGAAGCCTTTCCAACTCTGGGCAGCTTGTTACAGTGTGATCTATCTAAGCATGATATCTTTGTAGTGCATACATATGAATATGGACATAAATATTTACCCCCCCCCCCCCCCCCCCTCTCAAACACACTACGGCACAGTTAATTAACTTGGTGGGCGGTGGTTTTAATGATTCTCGATCTGGAAATGCACAAGCATGCAGACTGCCATATTGTGTCCCTGTACTATAGACGTGTGCAGTGCTGCCCACGGCATGCTCTTTCAAGCCACATCGCCCCTTAACATTCTGACAGCATTACTGCGGGTCTCTTTCCCTAGGTTCCTAGGGGCAGATTTATGAGGCCCGTGCGCCTCCTTGCGCCGCAATTGCGTCACTTAATGTGACGCAACGGCGGCGCAAACAATGCGCCCTATTTACAACGTGACGCATCTAGGAGATGCGTCACATTGGAAAGCCCTGCGCCACGAGCGCCAAGAAACCGTTTCGGTGAACGTGCGCGGTATAAGAATTTTTAACATTTAACATAACATGAGGAGGCGTGCCTGCGCAGGGGGGGCGTTCCTGCGCAGGAACGCCTCCTAAAAGTGGCTGAGTGAAATCTGTGAGATTTCACTCAGTCACTTTCTACGTCAATTCCTTACGCCTGCTTGAAGCAGGTGTAAGGGTGACGCACCATGCATTGAAGAGGTGGCTCCTGCGCATTGCAGGAGTCATGTCGCACTTGCAACATGACTACTGCAATGCGCCGCCCGTACGCCGAGAGATGCGTCACGCATCTTCACTAACTTGCACCATGGTGCGCCGCATTATAAATGCGGCGCACCATGGGTGGCGGAGCAGTGGCGCACTGTGGCGCATGTTAACTGGTCTGTTAAAGGTCTGTTTCTTGGTTTTCTGCGTACTGGCAAGGCCTGTGTCACATGTGCAGTGTTATTGACAGTGCAGGACCTGTAAGCGAGACGCTGAGCCTGCCACTGGTCAAGAGCACTGATTGACTCCTCTCCATATAGAGCTTTTACACATAGTTTATAGGTCTTAAACACAATCCCCAGCACACGCAAAATTACAATCCACATATAATTAAATGTCAGTGTCGACAATCATATTTTCTTCTTTTATTGTTTTTTTTTCTTTCGTTGTTCTAATTCATTGGCCAACACGTGTATCGTCGCCAGTTGGGCACACTGTCCTGCGACTTCTTCAAGGCTCAATCTTCAGTATATAGAACTTCTCTTTCTGTGATAATTCCGTCTTGACTTGAGAGCGTATTCACAGCGAGAAATAGACAGACTGTTCTCGAGTCCCTGGACAGGATTACTAATAGATATATCCCCCCATTTGGGGCAGGCATGGGCTCCAGTATATTGTTTGAGAGGCCCTTGTCATAGTCATGGCATAGTCGCAAGACAGCCGTACTGGGACATGTTTATGTTATGAACAATCCTCGTACACAGGGTTCACAACTCTTCACTGATGACTGCCTAACACGGCTGTGACGATTCCACCATTAATACACGGAGAGGTGTAGGAACTTACATATCTTTTGGGATGAAATTATCACCGAAAGCGAAGTTTTATGTACGGAAGATTGAGCCTTGAAGAAATCGCTGAACAGCGTGTCCAACCATCAAAAGAAAGATTGAGAAGAAAGTTTGGGAGTTCATATTAGTCAGAAGGTTTGGGATAAGTCGGAGGGAGTAGAGAAAGGAAAGGACAGAATGGGTTTTAAGTTTATTCCTTAATCTTAGGGTTAGTCCATTCCCCAGAAAGCCTTACTCTACACTGGTGTGCATAGTTCCCTGAGTAAAATGGAAACCCTGCATCCTCTGCAGGATCACTTTATGCCCAGTCCTGGAGCAGCTGGCCCTATGCAGTAGTCAATCAAATTCAAAATTAGCCCCTAACATCTTCATGGTAACTAGTATTAGATTAAGTTGTCATTCTAAGTTTGTGTACCGCTTTCCAGAAAACTTCTCTACAACACCAGAAGGTGCATATGCTGCGGTGGATCAGTTAACCCCTATCTAAGGTAAAAGATCGTGGCGAAGTGTGGCTCAATGATTAGAGCGGTACAAAAGGGGGTGGTGATGGACGGAGCGGCATACCCTGATGCAGAGGTCTAGCCTGGGACCAGGGTTCAATTCCCCACCTCGGCGGGTCTTGGGCTCAAAATTCCACGGACCTGATAATTCTCGCCTCGGTGCCTATTCCAATCATGGAGTCCCACTCTGCAACTCTGGGCAATAGCTTGCTTAATCTCCACAACGGCCCCCACAACGCTAAGGATGCCTGGCCTCCACCTTGGGGGTGCCCAGGAGTGGACGCCTCACAGGGAAAGCCAGGATGGGTTCCACAGCGGTATTCCTACAAGCGCCTTGAGATCCTTGCGGGTGAGTAGTGCGCTATACAAGTATCATTTTACATTTTTTCATCCCAGCCTTGCCTTTTGGCTGTTTCCTTTGTGTAGCTCTTGCCCTATGTCTTGCTGGAACTGGTTTAGCCCAGCCTCAGCTGTATAACGAAGACAACTTCCAAAGGTGACTAGAAGAACAAGGGGGCATATTAGCAAGGGCATTATCGCCGCTTTAGCAGACGTTTCCCCACTAAAGCGGCGATAATTGTATCGCCCTATTAGCAAGCTGTGAATAAAAACAGTTTCAGGCGATTGCGACCGGTTTGGGGCCCGCTTTGTATGTCAGCGATATTTATCGCTAATGACATGCAAAGTGGGCGTACTCAAACTGTTAGCGACTGAAAGCGGTCACTAACATTGCTATCGCCTATTATCAACGCAGGCGAAGCGCTAAAAAAAATTGCGCTAAGCGCGAATTATCGCCAAAACCTAACGCCTGCTCAGACCACTTCTTAGCCTGTATATCAAATGGGTGGTGGATATTCAGGTTAAGACCCTATTGGCAATGATGTCTGAATATCGCTGGATTTCCAGCGATATTCACGCATTGAACCGGTATCGCCGGATATTTTATCGCATTTGAGATAAACGCATGTTATCTCTGCGATAAAATCCGGCGATGCGTGGCGATAAAAAAATAATCGCTAAGCTCATTTAGCGATAATTATCGCTATTTGTTGCTAATATGCCCCAAGGTTTATTCTGTAGGAAGCGGGCTTTTTCTGGTAGTGCCAATGTAAGGGCACACCAGGCAAAAAGTACAGATGACCCTTATTGGTTTACAGGGCTTAAATTAATAAAAAAGTGCTCTATTTGCCGTACTGTGGTCGAGCAGCTGAGGCTTATCAGAGGGTATTGTTAAGCATTTGTTATACACACATGGTCAATAAATGAGACGCACACTCCAAAAGCAACTTGAGACCAATTAAAAAAATATATATATATTTATATATAATTTTAGACACCAAGATTATCGGAATCCGGTAAGTACTTTAGACATAGATTTTTACTGGCAAAGACAGTAGAAAATCACAGTTGTCAGATTTGAGGCATGAGCCTCGAACGAGGTAATCTTATCCTATGGGAGAAAAAGTCATGCACTGCATAGGTATACTTGCAAAAGACTGTAGAAGGTATCCTTAGGGCCCAGGGTCCAAGAAACCACCATCAGTTCGGGTTGCACTGCCCTAGGATGCCTGGGTGCAGAGGTGCTTGTATTGTAGCCACAAGCACTACGCGGTAAAATTTTAAAGGGTCCAGTCACTAAACAGAGTCTGAAAGCAAGGACTTGAGGACAAGTCTGGCAGAACCCAAAGGGGGGTAAGGAGGGCTCGGCTCTTGAGGGTCCCTTAAGCACAGGGGCGCGGTTGGTTTCTGTGAATCTGGGCTGACAGAGGTGTTTTGGCCAGTGGGTCGCTGCGGTTAGAGCTCTCACTTGGCTTTGATAACCTCGAGACGGCGAGAAAACAGGACAGCAGGTGCACTCTCAATGTTGGCCGTAGTGATCCTGAAGTCCCTTGCGGCAGGTTGACTCTGGCATGTGGGGTGTTTGGACTAGAAACGTAACAGTCCTTGGTTGTGGCAAATGCTCCGGTACCCAGGGTATTGGTGCTGGGTGACTCCTGGAGGGCCTGTTGTCTCCAAACTTGGCAGAGACTTGGAGGCTGGAATAGGTCAGTCAGCCAGCACACTAGAAGCTTGGTAGGTTTAAGGGGTACCACTAAGTTGCCCTCTGGGTGCATAGTATAATAAATTCGAAACTGGCATCAGTTTTTATTTATTAAGAAGAGGTTTTTGATACCAAACACCATCATTTTCATGAAACCATGTAGCTGGGTAACTCATACTAGTGCCCAGTACATATGCTTATGATGGCTTCCTGATCACTTGCAATGTCATGGCAAAGGAACTAGACATCACAGGGGCATATCTGCTTATGCAGAAATGTCCTCACATATAATATAATGCACCCTGCCACAAGGCTCTAAGGCCTGCTGAAGGGGTGACTTACATATAGTATATTCAGCATGCATGGGCATGGCACACAGGGAGTGTGCCATGTCGTGTTTTCAACCATGGTTTGCAGTATTCATGCATCCTGCAATGGCAGGCTGCATGCAGTTTTTGAGTGGGTCCCTTTGGGTAGCACAATATGTGCTGCAGCCGATAGGGACCCTCTTTAGTACCAATGTCCTGGGTACCAGAGGTACAATTTACTAGGGACTTACAGGGGTGCTAAAGTCCTTGCTAATTGGGTTACAATTAGACATTTGACCTGTTTAAGGGAAAGAGCACTGACACTGGGGGCCTGGGTTAGCCGGGACCCAGTGCCAGTAACGACCGGCATTTCTCACGGGTGAGGGGGGCGGCGCAAGGGGTCTGGGGAGGGGATTCGTGGGGGTGTCGCAGGGAGATAAAAAACTACATTAAATTAAACTCACCTTTCCGATGCTCTGGGTCCTGTGTCTTCTCAGCTCCTGCTCTCCTGCCTCCAACAGGAGCCGGCAGCCAGGCTCCCTCCCCTAAGACAATCACAATGCTGCAAGCAGCATTGTGATTGGTCGGAACGAAGCCCAGCCAGGGGCTTATGGGGGTGGCCATGTTTCCATGCAGGCTTCATTTGCCCAATACTCTCGCAATCACCCCTGCCCTCCCACCTGCACCCAACAATCAGTGAAGCACATGTATTACAAATAAGTACTCATGCCCTGACTGCGATCTTATCGACCACCCCCTTGTACAGTCTTTAAACGAGTTGAACCCTACTAAGTGACACTATCTAAGCCCTCATGGTCAGCCACAATCTTAATCTTTGCCATTTCCCCAACAACAAACTTGAGATGCTTTGGAAAACCCCTTCTCTTTTATTAACATTCTCCTTCAAGCTGTGTTGATACCTCTCCACACGTTCCCAGGCCTTGGCAACATCCACTGCTTCCTCCTTACCATTCCTCTAAGCCTCCATGGAACCAGGCTTCCTTCTCCCTAGCATTCCAAAAAGGGATAAACCAGTAACTGCATTAGGTGTAGTCCTATGCAATAGAAGGGTAGCCTGCAAAGCAACCACACACTGTTTTCTCACCCCCTACAACTTCAAAAAAGATCTTGCACCGTTTCATTCTTGTATTCGGAAAAAGCATGCTGCTGACCCACTCCACACACAACCTTTGCAGAGGTGTAAGTTTAAGGGGGCCGCTGCAATGTACACGGGAGCCCCCGCTCCGGATTTTATCCGGAGCACTCCGACATGAGTACTGTGTTGAGGGGGCCAATGCAGCTGGGGGGCCCCCATGCCGCAGGGGATGCTGGGACCTGTGTTATGCCCCTGAACCTTTGCACTGTTTTACAATAATTGTCTAGAGGGTTCAACTCTGGTGGCACAGCTCTTTCCAAACTTTGTGTAAAACTCGGTCAACCAAAGAAAAGATAAAACATGATCCTTCGACTGAGGAGCTTCTGCTTCCAGAATCACTTGAAGGTAGTTCTGTTTGGGCCAAATAACATCCTTGTATATTTCATACCCCAGAAAATCTGCATTGTCACATAGAAACTTACAGTTGGGTTATCTCAGTGTCATTCCTTTTCGTCTCTAATACACTCAAAACAGCATACAAATTATTTTCATGATGCTTTCCAAAATCCAGTATGTCATCTTAGAAAAGCCCCCAAACCAGTCACCACTTTGAGCATCTCCTTCATTTTACACTGAAAAACTGACACTGCACTCACTAAGCCAAACTGCATTGTAAGAGATTTAACATGCGCGCAGGTGTAACAAATACAGTAAGCCATTTTGATTCTTCATTTAACTCCCCTTGATGGTATGCACTTTTGAGTGGAAAATAATGTTGCTCGCGCATGTGTCAACACAATCTCATGGCTGTTAGGAAATGGGTGCCTATCTATCAGATCTCCTCATTCAAACTGTGTAAATCTATGCATAAACACAACACCCAATATCACTTAGCGCTATATTTTGATCACTACCAGGGAAACCCAGGGTGACGATTATAAGCTCAACGATTCTCTTTGCTACCGAGTCATGTAACATTTAACTCAGTTGTTCCCTATATGCTAGGGGAGCACTCTAGACCCTATGCTTGAAAGGAATTACATTGTCCTTCAAAATAATGTTATATCTAAGCTCAACAACCTTTCCTGAACCTTCCTGAAAACCTTGCAAATTTCCATAACACTGAAACAAACCATTCGCCATAAACAACCAACTATGGAGAATACAGGTGGAGAGGAGTTTGGGTCCCAAAAATACCCATATCTGTTTGTTTGGCCAATTCAGGATAGTGTCACCTTTAACCACCACATGCCATTTTACACAAATCTTCCTGCTCACAAACTCCCAGATCAGCCCAAAAATAACCATGCAAATCTATTTTGTGCAAGGTATACCCACAGGGCTGAACGTCAGGAGGTGTCGACTTTATTCGCAAAGTTAGTAGCATCAAAGACTTTCGAATAATGCTGATTTTGAAATTCCCACCAAATGATATAAACTGCCCCATTTGAAACAAGTCATTGGGGTTTCCTTCTGTATTCCCTTTGGCTCACTGTACTTCTTATAACAATTGTACAAGATGTTCTTCATAGCGCTGATGTCCACGCTAGCCTCGGTTTTCCTAGTACATTGACCTCTTATTTCCTGCAAAAAAATTCTCGTAATCATCAGTTCCCTTAGTATTATTTATAGTGTCACTCGGACATCTCAGTGCCGACCCATAACCTCTGTTGAACTTTCTTGCTCTTTGTCTTCATCATCACCTGATCTCCCAACACCTCAGAGTTTTGAATTCACATGACAGCGCTAGAGTTCTCAATGCTGAACTGTAGTCTTCAATGGATTCATTCTCCCTGTATACCCATGAATACAACTTAAAACTCTCCTAAACAAGGTTGTCTCAAATTACATTGGCATATTAAAAACACATGAAGATTTCCCACATTTTTTAGAGGTGGTAACATTTGTGGTACTTTGGACCAACCCCACTTTATCGGGAGCTGTTGGCTCTGAGAAGAACATTCATCCCCTTCCAGAACCTCCACATCTCCCATCATTCTAATTCCATTGGAAAGTCCTGAGGTACTTGGAGTATGAAGGGAGGAGTCACTATACTGGCCATTCAGAATTTTATAAAAATCCAAAGGCTTTCAATGAGAAAAATTGGATCAGTACAGAAATGTAACTCAAAGCAAAACAAGAAAGAAGAAAAGAGCACATACGTACTGAAAAAGACAAAGTGTAAAACAACATTCTAGTAAGGTGAAAATGTCAGTTAAAATATACCATTTTAAATAAAAAAAAACACTGAAACTCACCAGTTATAGTTCTCTCGAATAACTATAACTCATGCCCAAAAGGAACTCTGAACTGGGGTGGTGTGGAGTGCAAAAAAAACGATGGATTTAGGCCCAGATCTCTGTACTGGGGTGAATGTATGACATTGTTCTGCATTCTGTCCATCAACTGTGGTTTATGATTAGTTAAAGGGCACTGTGCCTTGACCAACACATCACCTCTTCCAAATTGCCGTAATAAGCAAAGCAGGACACAAAACACTGCCCCAGACCCTGAACCAGGTGATGGGAACCACCAGGGTCGCACTGGCAGACACATCTCCCTACAGATAGCAGATCCACTGTATACTAGAGGACTGCGCCTGTGCTCCCCATTTCATCGCCAAACGTGTGAAAGAAATCTGCTTCCAACATTGAGTAGAAGAACCAGACTCTACAGTAGCTACTCACAAGTGCCAACCACTCCTAACTGTTCCAACATTAGCACCACCATTCTAGAAACCAAACACCCCAACATTCTATACAAAGAAACGGAAAGAAAACTTGAAGATACAGAAAATATCAGTGAAGAGCAAACAATCTTGAATTCGCCTTACACCAAGATGATTATTCAATCAGATATGTAGCCCCTCCTTTTTAAAGATTTTTACAGGTAGCTCAGAAAGATGGGAACAATGCAGTTGATGACATGCAGGGTGGCGGGAGACAGCAACCGCTGACTACAACTGAATGTCCACAAGTTAATATTTGTGCCCATATGTTGATGCTATTCGAACTTGTAAATATGTCTCATTAATGTAAAGCCTTTATTATTATTAATGTGTGTCGGGTTGAGACATGTTTTTGTAAAACTTTATTGTTGTGGGAGCTGCTGGAATCTCACCATTATAACAAACATTGGCAAAAACCAAAAATATGTTTTTGGTCTCAAAAAGCACACATTGCCACAATAGTTCCTGGCACTGAGCAACACTTGTTTGTGTGCTGATATGCTCCTTAAGAAAAAGCAGAATGCTGTCACTCACTGTGAAGCCAGCCGAAAGAGAATTTTAATAAAAAACATAAGGTCTTGTTCAAAATAAGACCTAATTAGGGGCCCAATTCTTAAAGAAAGTCACAAAGGTGCACCCATGGAATATGTCCTCACATTTATGCAGATTTATGGCTTTCATGAATTCACAAGAATTTACAGAAGTAGACCAGGAAATCTTACTCCTAGAAAATATTTGTGAACTGCAAATTAATACGAGCAAATATGCATGTGTAGATTTGCCCATGCAAAAATATGTTGAGCGTTTACAAATTCACTTCCCCTCCAACCACTTTTTCCCCAACCCTGGAAGAAAATGTACTCCTGCCCTTATCAGGAGTAAATTTCCAACATTTGTCAGTATGGGACTAAATTTGAGAAGAGCTGGTGAAAACCCTTAAATCATGTAAGATGGGTTTGCACAGTTTCAAAAGAGCATTCCAACCCTGGAACTATTGCTTTCCTCTACCTCCAGCGTCCGTTTGTAGATCTGTGGTAAGGTGGCAAAATAAGGGAAGTGCTAGTATTCAAACCCTACTATAGTAGGAGCCTAGCATAATCAGAGAGGCTATTATCAGAGCTCTTATATAATGAGATTGTTGCCATCATTTGTTGCAGCACTAATATGGCACCAAAGGGACAAGTGGATTTTCTTAAAGGAGAAGTAGATTTATGTTGCATCCTGTCCCATGGACAAGTAGATATTTTAATAAATTCCACACCACTGCGTACCCTCCACTCTGTGGTGTTTCATACACCTCGGGGACCCCAGCGTGAGTAACACATCTTACATGTACTGAAGCACTCTCAATCATAATTGGATGGAATAGGTTTTTCAGTTATGGCACAAATGTACGAAGGAAAGTCAATAGGCAGTCTCCTCATGGTGGTCATGAAAAAAGGTCTGCACCCCACTAGGGTTCATGTAGAAGACCTGCACACCACTAATATAATCAGAAGGCACAGACCATTATTGGTGTCATGGCCTAGTTACAGGGGCATTGACTGCCACATTAAAAGGAGTACCGCACTGCCGGAAACTTTCGAACTTACAGGTTCCATCAGTATTCAAGTCTTTGTTGGGGAACTGGTTTATAATGTGTACAGAAAACCATACAAGAGGCTCAGTGTCATCAGCTAGCATTATTTTTCAGTGTTCTTACAAACCTATAGCAAACTTTGGTGACAGTGAGTTTTGTGGCAGAAGGATTTATTTCTTTTTAGTGGCTTACTGTACTAAAATTTACCTTTAAAGAGGCGCATCAAATCCATGGTAAGACTTATGTTCGTGGGCTGGAGCCAGACCTAGACATGTAGAGTAAAATGATGAACAGGAACAACACAAAAGCAAGCAGGCCAACCCAGAAGGAAATCACGATGGAATCTGTTGAAGGAACGTAATAATGTATTACATGAGTACAATCAAATACTACGAACCAAATTTAGAAAATGTGCACAATACTTTTTTTAAACCAATGTTTAGGAAGAGCCAATTAATTTTAAGAATAAATCATCATGTCCGCTAAATGAATTTAAAATTAGTTCATCTTTCCTAACATCAAAGGACAATATTTGAATGGTTTTGCCTTTTTTTAAATAAAACTTTTATGGTGTATTTTAACAAACATACATTGTTGAGTACATATATATACACATATATATATATATTCACTAAACAAAACACAGGTTTCAGCTACGTTATGGTTAGTAGGACACTTCACTCGTACAAAACCAGAGAAATTCGGCCGTTCTAGTTAGTTGAGCTAACTATAACTTGCGCCCCCGCAATGCACTGCTTATGACGTCACATAACACATCACTATGACATGGTCAGTGACCTCACTGATGACATCTCAAATTGCATCACTGATGACATCATCCAGTGACTGTGTTTCTGAAAAGTTTCAGTATGTTTTATATATACGAGTCCAACAAAATGTCCCTTGCAAAATGTCCCTTGCAGTTAGCTGGTGCCGGCGGCAGGCTCGGGACCAAACCCGCACTTAATTATTGAGCAAACCTTTTGAAATTTTTTTCGCCGCACTCTCTCTGGAGGTTGGGCTGGGAGGAAAGATGGCACCTGCCACACCTGCACAGACGATGGAGAATCCCGGAGCAAGGGGGGGCCTTTGCCAATACTGCATGTTTGCCTCTAAAGAGGTGCTGTGCCCAACCCCTACAACCCACTGGGCACAGAAATCTGCCCTAGGCAGCAGAGGTTGAGTGCTTAGCTTGGTCTTTGGCCAGGCAATGTGTCCATCTAGACGTAGCCCACTGGCTGCAGGAGGCCTTCGGCTTTGCACAGGAGCAGTGGCTAACTGGGTCTGTCCTACGGGCCAGGATCTGCACTGAGCCACTATGTGAACACTACCTGTACATCAAGCCTTCGGCCATGTGCATCTCTCCCATATGTTCCCATTAATCTCCAAAATTGCAAGTCCACAAAACCATTACCTTGGGCCGCACACAGTGGTAACAGAGTGTAGAATTTGGTTTTTGGTCTCATCCTGTTCCTTACCAACTTTGGTCAATGCTTTTGTCATCTGTATATCAACAGTGATGTCATGTGTGAGATGATGATGAGCAGTGCATGGAAGGGATATGAGCCGCAATGAGCTATAGTTTGCGCAGCTTACTGTAACTTGGAATTTTCATTTTTTTAGGTCTTGCATTGTATCTATAATGCCACTTTAAATTCAGTTTTTTTTTACTGGAATTTCTAAGGTTTTTATGTTCATTTTGTATGAACAGAGGAAATCATAACTTATCTTTAACGAAATAATTGTTTTCTTTAACAACACACTCATAATAGCCTCATTCCATTCACAGCATCTTTGCCAGCCCTTCAGCCATGCACACCAACCTCAAGGTGCAGGGCTTAGTCTATGGCCTATGGCCATGCAAGTCACAAGCCATACACAGTGGCCTGTAGGCTCAGGTTTTGGAAACAGGGCCTGTACGCAATCCCCTTCTTACCCAAGTCAGCTGCACACAGCCTTTAACCTACACATAAGCTTAGTGACCATGGCCCCCCACAGAACAGCTGCATATGGACCTTGGCCAAGTACATTTCTGACCCAGTGCCTTCAACTGTCATATCCAACCAACCTATATGTGGCATTTTGATGCCCACCGGGCTTTGGGTGTGAGTCCTAGTCACTTCTGTCAGTGCCCCGACAGCACCCAATGCAGATGTGCACAGCCTTCAACTGTGCATAGCACGTTCTGGGCATAGGACCTGCACCTTGGCCTCATACCACCCAACAAGATGTTCATATCCACAGTCCAACACAAACAGCTGGGCCCTGCGTCCAACTCCTATCCAAAATGGATTTTCCTACTCTTGCTTTTATGATTAGTGCTAAGGCTAACTTTCAACAGTTTATTTTTCCTCCCTCATTTTGTGTATTCCAATAGTTTGTGGTGAGGACCCTGACCCGATAGAATAGCATGCAGCAAGTAGGTATTTGTCAGGGTTACCATGGTATGCTCAGAGAAGAGAGAACCTCAGTTATCCCAACCTAATAGCCTCAAGGGACTAGCCCTCCTTAAGGATCTCTATACAAGCCTATTAATAGTGTTTGGAGAACGCTGTCACACTTGGTGGAACTGCCTACTAACTTTCTCATGTACATGAAGTTCAGAGGATTTCCTATTTGCAAACATTTAAAAAAAAAAATAACAATTATTATGTGTATCACTTATAATAATGACCATCACTGGAACATATGTGCATGGCATATGCTTTAAGAACTATTGTTACAACTGATATGGATGCTGCCCACAGAGGACAACCTTATCCCTCCACTTCTTTTTCCTTCCTTGTTCCCCTGCCCACAGAAGGGTGTTCCATGGCTGTTGAATATAGGCAGAGGACCCTGTTCTGCCTTCTTGGCGTAAGAAGTTCTTCCTTCACAAATTATTTTCTGAAGAGGCAAATGTTGCCCTAGTTGCTTAAAGTTTAAGCATTTGTTAATGTACTGACTGAATAGCTGTGCGATACTACCTGCCAGAACCCTTTCTAGAGTTACAGAACATACAAGGACTAAGTCACAACCAGCACTTTTGAGGAAGTTTACTACTTTCCGGTATTCACAACCCCCACTTGGTAAGTCCAGCACTACACATGGTCAACGACTAATACTGCTGCACCCTCTCCTAAATTATAATGGAGATTAGGAACTTAAAATAAAACCCCAGTAGAAAACAATGTTAAATTAAATTATTTAAAAATAGTTTTAAAATATAAATAAATACTCATTAATGTTATAAAAATACTACATATTTATTTTTTAATTACTTCACTGAGAGAACCCCACAACATGAGAACAAAGAGGAGGAAAGCTTTCAAAACTGACACTTATTAGCTTTTTAGGAGCAGCACCTCTGAGAAGCAAAAAGGGCAGGCCCTGTCCAAAGACAAACCTCATACTTAAGATGAGACTGCTGCCTCCAAACTCTCCCCACTCTCCATCTAATGTGAGCTCCACGAAGGAACACGTTGTAGTAATATCCCAGGACTTACCTTGTGACCTAGGAAACTGATTAATACATCAACTTTACAATAAATATCGCATATATTATATTGATCTACTGAAAGAACACAAACGACTAACATGCTAATTCAATCAGTGCATCTGACACAAATTTTAGAAGGAAATAAGTGATGGGTACCCATTTTAGTAAAAAGCCTTGTATTGTGGCCACATCATTTCCATTACAAGGCAAGTGAAATAGCATTTCAAAAACAGTGCAATTGGGGCAGTGTTTTCTGACAGATGAAACAAATATAAATAACGTAAATAAATAACGAGCTGGCATAAATCTCAGCAATACAGATAATGAAATGCTCTTATTTAATTCATTCACTATTCAGTCTCAGTGTGCAATTGTCGAGGTTTCAACCCTGGTACAACAAATCAGTGGGTTGCATCAGGACATAAACTGCCACCTGGCTCTGTCCTAAATGGAAAAAAGAGGTAATAGAGTCCCCAATAATATATTATCTAACCCTTAACAGGTGTTTGGTAAGTGTGGGACTTGGCCCTTTTCCCAGAAATTTTTCGCTTTTTTGCCCCCCTAATTTAGGATGTCCCCCCCATTGTAATAAAAGGGTATAGGTCTTGTGTAGTGGAGATGCCCTGTGTAATGTTAAACCAATGTTAAGGTGCAGGTGCCCTCTTCCCCTAACATGGCTGCCGCTGACCCCTGCTACTGCAGCGCGGTCTTTGTGGAGGCACTCTAGTGGCCAGGAGCTGGCTGAAACCCTCAAACAATGTATCTATACCAGCCTGCCATAGTTAGAATGGTGGAACCTCCTGGAACCTTCTGGAACAGGTGAGGTGACACCAACTGCCACTGCCAACTGTCAACTGGCGCTATTTAAGGAAAGGGAAGGAAACTTTCCTGGCAGATTGAGGGAACACAGACCTGGGGGAGAACCTACGCAGGAGTTTTAGACAGTGGGGCCTAGTCAGGGACCTATTATACTGGGAGTGATAGGGCTTAGGTGTTGCCTTCGAAGTGTTGAGGAATCCTGAACTTACCCCCTGATCTGGCCCGGCGGGAGGGGAACCCAGAGTCCACCTGAGGTGACCGGTTGAGAAGATTTGATATCAGCCGTCAACTCAAACCCCCCTTCAAGGAACCAAGAAACTGGTATTTACAAGGGGGCACGAAACCTGAAGCGCCAAGAAGAAACTTTTCTTCTCACAGGACTATTAAGGGATCAACCAGGTATTGGTGCTGAGTCACCTCCCCTGCGCTCCCTGATGCCATCTGGGACACCTGTGCTGGTCTGCCACTGTTGTGTGGCCTGTCCTGTCTAATCTGCTGACCTGCTTCGAACTAAAATAAGCTGCCTGCTGGCTAAGCGCCCAATTCCCTAGCGCTAGCACCCTGGACTACCTGTCCTGCCAGTGCTGCCTGAACTGCCTTACTCATGGGAAGGGCCCCTGCGAAGCGCTGTACCTGAGAAGCGCTATTGCTTTAACTATCCCTGATTGCCCAGCGCTGTCATCTGAGGATCTGTGATTATCAGGAGCGCTATTGAGAAGCCTGGGAGCCTGCTGTTATTGCCCCTGAATAACGCTGTTATTTGCTGACCTGCTGCGACTCCAGAGCCCCTTGGTCGTGCTTCTAAGCGCTGGGTGTCCCTGAACGCTAATCCAGCCCAGCGCTCCTCTGCCCAACTAGGCGCTGCGAAGACCAAGTGCTGTGGGTGACCTGGAAGCCGCTATTGCATATGTGAAGCACCGCCCGACCTACCGCTACAGCGCAGGAGCCCTCGGGACTCTCCTCACTGTCATTTGCCCCTTAGGTGGCCCTCGGTGCCTGGAGAGGGCCGCCGCCGTGTTGCTGTGTGCCGTGATCACCGCCGCATTCCAGCCCAAGAAGAAAGAGTCTCCTCGTCGGCCCCGGTGCCCTTGGAGGGCCTCCACATTGAAGAGAAAGCCCGCATGAGGCCTTGAAGCCTCGTTCCCGCCTCACGTGACAGGTGCGCTCGGCCACGATCTTTACAGGCTGCACCCCCGCCTATTTCCGCGACGCTATTGGCCTGGGCTGAAGCGGCCTTACTGCATGCCCCGCCATTTGGGTCCGGAAACAGCCGATGAACGTCGCCGGAGGGCCCCGGAAGAAGCCCGGGCTCTCCCTACACCAGAACCGGCGCAAGGGTTCCTCGAGGAGCCGAAGAAGAGAGGTAAACCCCTAGGGAGGAGGGCGGGAGGCCGGTGAAGGCCGCAAGTTCGCCCCTCCCCAGGTGAAAAGTTGTAGTTGGGCCCCGTTGGCCCTCATTGACCCTTTCAGGCACTGAGATGGGGCCAGGGCCCTATTTACACACAAAAGGCCCCGGAGTTGGGCCAGGATAAGTGAAAGCCCATTAGGGACAGTTGGGCGCTGAGTTAACCCCTGGCTAGGGGTCCGTTAATGAAATGTCTTAAATGTTCACTTTGGCCTGGTTTAGTCGGCCCTAGAAGTGAAGTGGTCGCTCTTACCTACCAAAATAAGTATTTATAACCGATGAAAGGGTTATTCCTAAGTAAGGAACTGCTTTATTTGCATAAGCCAAGTTTCATTCCGGCCTAATGAGATATTGCCGGGTCTTTAATGGAATGAGTATCTATGATGAAATGTTTAGACATGCTGAATGAAATGTTTATGTTAAATGCACTCTAAAAAAATTAGAATCGCATGGAGTCATTTAGGAAATGTTTTGCAGTATTCCTAAATGAAATGTTTATATTTACATAATGGGAGGGTGCCTGATTTTCCCCAAAAAATGGTTTACTCCTGCATAGGAAAGTGTTAAATGTTCCAGCCTAATGCAGCGTTCCCGAAGTACTTTTAGCTACTCCAGGGGATGTTAATGCGGAGTAATGGAATGTTTCACTTCTGCTAACTGAAGGTTTAAGCCTTAATGAAATGTATAAGCTCCTACTTAGTGCTGAGGAGTAAAAAGGGGAATTGGCTGGTCAAACCTGCTTTAGGCAGGTCCTAAAAGAGTACTGTTGCTGGGCTAAAGTGTTCTATGCCCAAGAAAAGGTTATTCTACACGAATGAAATGTTCTACCATTGATGAAATATTTTACTCTTATTTAAGGCACTATTTATTCCTCCAGCTAGGAAATGTTACTGCTGTGTAAGGAAACGTTATTTCTTTCCAGACAGGAGTATTGAAATGTACTGATGGAAAGCTTTTAAGGAGATATTTATGCCTTTGTTGCGAAAGTTACCCTGAATGGGATGCAATGTTATCTGAATGTCTTTTTAAAGAATCTCTTGCAGGTGCTGACAAGGAGCACGGCTGAGGTCAGGCCTGAGGTTATCTAATATTTAATATTATCTAATATTTAATCATCTAAGTATTTATTGCCAAGTGTTGAAACACATGAATTTTGAAGAAAAGCTAATAAGCTATTAATACTGTGAATTCTTGATTACCCTGACTCTGCTCTATATAAAAGTTATCTAATGTTTACACATATTTACTGGAGGGGCGTCAGTCATTGCGTGCCCATGTTACTATCTCAGTAGATGTGTGTGCTGTATGGTCACTTTACAGGTAAGCTTTCGGATGCCTACCCGCTCGTGCCATGCTACCCCCGGGGAACCGGTGACCCCAGTTCCAACATATTGGTGCCCAGCAGTGGGATTCAGGACCTGTGACCATGCAGCACCCTCCAGTGGGACAGGGTGCACAGAAATTAGGCTACACACCTATTGTGTGTGCAAGCCTAATTAATTGACCCCTCCACTGTCTAGCCTGTAGAGTGTATCAAGACCTGTTTGACCTAATCCTGTCACCCACGACCTGGTGTCTTTTCCCAGATTTATCTGAGTCCCCATCTGGTATAATGGAGTTTTGTCAGGGGATGGGGGTGCCTGTTGGGCGGAGAACCGGGGAGAAGGAACTCCGTACCGCTTTGAGGGCATGAGTAGGAGCCCACCCAGAGGGGAAAGAGGATGGGGGACCGGAGGGCCGGGTCCCACCCAGGGAGGCGGGCACACCAGAAGACCAAGGCCTACTCAACATTGTTGTGTCTGACAATGTGCTACCGGGAAGATTTTCCGGGGCAGGGGTAGAGTATCTGGGGGTGTGCGTCGTCGAAGATGCTAGAGCACGAGAGGGAGAGGGAGAGTCTTGCAATGGAAGAAAGGAAGCTGGTGCACAAGCTTCAGATAAAGGAGTTAGAGCTGGAAGCCTTGGAATCATGTGTGCCAGGTACTCCTAATGGTGGCAGCGTACCTGAGGTTCGGGGTTCAGGCCAGTCACAGGGTGTAGAACCTGTACACGGGGTTTCAGGTTCAGGAGTTGCCTGACCTGGAGGGTGGGGTACCGGTAACTAAGGACCCTACCGGTGTGACTCCCAGGGGTACCTCTCTGGGTGGGAGGGTACGGAACTCTGGGAGGGGGTGCGGAGGGAGGAAGGACTCTCCTCTGGCATCGGTCCAGCCACAGGGTGTAGATCCCGGGTTGGGTGGCCGGGTTCAGGGGTTGACTGACCTGGCGGGAGGGACCTCTGTACTCAGAGTTTCCCCAGTGGTGACTCTCAGGGGTACTACTGCAGTTGGGAGGGTGCAGAACTCTGAGAGGGGGTGCAGGGAGAGGGAGGACTCGCCCCTATCACCAGTTCAACCTAAGGGTTTAGACTCTAGGTTGAGAAGGAGAGTGGTCCAAAGGTACCATGGGCCTGGGGCTACTGCCCCCCACTCTGAGAGAAAGCAAGGGCCAGAGGCTTCTGGATTGTCGAGAGGACAGTCCTGGCCGCATCCCACTAGGGAACAACAGTGGGGTGGTTTGATTAGTGAAGAGCTGGCGGATGCCATTGAAGTAGTGGGCCTGCGTCTACCTTTTTCCGCCCCAAGCAGGGAAGCCCATCAAGGTGATGATCGGTCTACCGTGGCTTTTGGCTGGGGGGGGAGACGTGTGGGACTTGACCCTTTTCCCAGAAATGTTTTGCTTTTTTGCTCCTCTAATTTAGGATGTCCCCCATTGTAATAAAAGGGTATAGGCCTTGTGTGGTGGAGATGCCCTGTGTAATGTTAAACTAATGTTAAGGTGCAGGTGCCCTCTTCCCCTAACATGGCTGCCGCTGACCCCTGCTACTGCAGCACAGTCTTTGTGGACGCACTCTAGTGGCCAGGAGCTGGCTGAAACCCTCAAACAATGTATCTATACCAGCCTGCCATAGTTAGAATGGTGGAACCTCCTGGAACCTTCTGGAACAGGTGAGGTGACACCAACTGCCACTGCCAACTGTCAACTGGCGCTATTTAAGGAAAGGGAGGGAAACTTTCCTGGCAGATTGAGGGAACACAGACCTGGGGAGAACCTATGCAGGAGTTTTAGACAGTGGGGCCTAGTCAGGGACCTATTATACTGGGAGTGACAGGACTTAGGTGTTGCCTTCCAAGTGTTGAGGAATCCTGAACTTACCCCCTGATCTGGCCCGGCGGGAGGGGAACCCAGAGCCTACCTGAGGTGACCGGCTGAGGAGATTTGATATCAGCCATCAACTCAAACCCCCCTTCAAGGAACCAAGAAGCTGGTATTTACAAGGGCACACGAAACCTGAAGCGCCAAGAAGAAACTTTTCTTCTCACAGGACTATTAAAGGATCAACCAGGTATTGGTGCTGAGTCACCTCCCCTGCGCTCCCTGACGCCATCTGGGACACCTGTGCTGGTCTGCCACTGTCGTGTGGCCTGTCCTGTCTAATCTGCTGACCTGCTTCCAACTAAAATAAGCTGCCAGCTGGCTAAGCGCCCTATTCCCTGCAGCTAGCACCCTGGACTACCTGTCCTGCCGGTGCTGCCTGAACTGCCTTATTCATGGGAAGGGCACCTGCGAAGCGCTGTACCTGAGAAGCGCTATTGCTTTAACTATCCCTGATCGCCCAGCGCTGTCATCTGAGGATCTGTGATTGCCAGGAGCGCTATTGAGAAGCCTGGGAGCCTGCTGTTATTGCCCCTGAATAACGCTGCTATTTGCTGACCTGCTGCGACTCCAGAGCCCCTTGGTCGTGCTTCTAAGCACTGGGTGTCCCTGAACGCTAATCCAGCCCAGTGCTCCTCTGCCAAACTAGGCGCTGCGAAGACCAAGTGCTGTGGGTGAACTGGAAGCCGCTATTGCATATGTGAAGCACCGCCCGACCTACCGCTACAGCGCGGGAGCCCTCGGGACCCTCCTCATTTGCCCCTTAGGCGGCCCTCAGTGCCTGGAGAGGGCCGCCGCCGCGTTGCTGTGTGCCGTGATCACCGCCGCAGCCCAGCCCAAGAAGAAAGAGTCTCCTCAGCGCCCCCCGGTGCCCTTAGAGGGCCGCCGCATTGAAGAGAAAGGCTTCATTAGGCCTTGAAGCCTCGTTCCCGCATCATGTGACGGGGGGGCTCGGCCGCGATCTTCACAGGCCGCACCCCGCCTATTGCCGCAACGCTATTGGCCTGGGCTGAAGCTGCCTTACTGCATGCCCCGCCATTTGGGTCCAGAAACAGCCGATGAACGTCGCCGGAGGGCCCCGGAAGAAGCCCGGGCCCTCCCTACACCAGAACCGGCGCAAGGGTTCCTAGAGGAGCCGAAGAAGAGAGGTAAACCCAGGGGAGGCCGGAGAAGGCCGCGAGTTCGCCCCTCCCCGGGGGAAAAGTTGTAGTTGGGCCCCGTTGGCCCTCATTGGCCCTTTCAGGCACTGAGATGGGGCCAGGGCCCTATTTACACACAAAAGGCCCCGGAGTTGGGCCAGGACAAGTGAAAGCCCATTAGGGACAGTTGGGCACTAAGTTAACCCCTGGCTAGGGGTCCGTTAATGAAATGTCTTAAATGTTCACTTTGGCCTGGTTTAGTAGGGCCTAGAAGTGAAGTGGTCGCTCTTACCTACCAAAATAAGTATTTATAACCGATGAAAGGGTTATTCCTAAGTAAGGAACTGCTTTATTTGCATAAGCCAAGTTTAATTCCGACCTAATGAGATATTGCCGGGTCTTCAATGGAATGAGTATCTATGATGAAATGTTTAGACATGCTGAATGAAATGTTTATTCAGGATTAGTGAAATGTTTATGTTAAATGCACACTAAGAAAATAGAATCGCATGGAGTCATTTAGGAAATATTTTGTTGTATTGCTAAATGAAATGTTTATATTTACATAATGGGAGGTTGCCTGATTTTACCCCAAAAATGCTTTACTCCTGCATACGAAAGTGTTAGATGTTCCTGCCTAATGCAGCGTTCCCGAAGTACTTTTAGCTACTCCAGGGGATGTTTAATGCGGAGTAATGGAATGTTTCACTTCTGCTATCTGAAGGTTTTAGCCTTAATGAAATGTATAGGCTCCTCCTATTTAGTGCCGAGGAGTGAAAAGCTGAATTGGCTGGTCAAACCTGCTTTAGGCAGGTCCTAAAAGAGTACTGTTGCTGGGCTAAAGTGTTCTATGCCCAAAAAAAGGTTATTCTACACGAATGAAATGTTCTACCATTGATGAAATATTTTACTCTTATTTAAGGCACTATTTATTCCTCCAGCTAGGAAATGTTACTGCTGTGTAAGGAAACGTTATTTCTTTCCAGACAGGAGTATTGAAATGTACTGATGGAAAGCTTTTAAGGAGATATTTATGCCTTTGTTGCCAAAGTTACCCTGAATGGGATGCAATGTTATCTGAATGTCTTTTTAAAGAATCTCTTGCAGGTGCTGACAAGGAGCAAGGCTAAGGTCAGGCCTGAGGTTATCTAATATTTAATATTATCTAATATTTAATATTTAATCATCTAAGTATTTATTGCCAAGTGCTGAAACACATGAATTTTGAAGAAAAGCTAATAAGCTAATAATACTGTGAATTCTTGATTACCCTGACTCTGCTCTATATAAAAGTTATCTAATTTTTACACATACTCACTGGAGTGGCGTCAGTCATTGCGTGCCCATGTTACTGTCTCAGTGGATGTATGTGCTGTATGGTCACTTTACACGTAAGCTTTCGGATGCCTACCCGCTCGTGCCTTGCTACCCCCGGGGAACCGGTGACCCCAGTTCCAACAGTAAGGATACCGAAATACCCACGTATTTCTTTCCAGGGTGGACAGAGGTCAATGAAAAGGCAGTAACACACAAGACCTCACAGGGGCTCAAAGAGTGTGCAGATCATAAGCAATAAACCAGCATCACAGCAACAATTACTTATACACTAATTGCACGCAAATCTCAAGTGACATCACAACCCTGGATTGACCATAGTACATTATAACAAGTAAAAGTACACAGTGTTGAACTTGTCATGGGGGAGTAAAAGGATACCACGTCCTCCTGCCCAAATACTAATGTATATGGTTGACACAATGGCTCAGAAAAGGGTCAAGCATTAGTGGCCCTAGAAAAAGGGCAAAACTTCTGTTGAGTCAAACCGGCTCAAATATGTATCTATTAAGAAAACGTGTATGCATGAGGGCTTTCCCAAATTTGAAAATGAATTTATAATTGTTCACAACCAATTAATATTGCTGCAAGTTGTGAACTTAGAAGTTAGGGGCTTGGACTGGAATGGTGGGCCAACGTAGTGGACACATGTTAATAGTGTTTCGGTACACCCCTAATATCCATCAGCATCCTCTTGCTGCTCAGCCATGGGGACGCATAATTCTCTGTGGATGTGAAAAGGGTGACGACCGTACCTCAAGGATTCCCCTTCCGTCTGCTCCTAATATAGTGGCTGTGCAATACGACAGAGCTCTTTGAAATCCAGGATGTTGGGTTCTGTTTCCTCCTACCTGGCAAATCCGCAGCTCGACAGACTAGTGGGGTGGGCAGATGGGAGAGTGGGGGTGTAAGGGTTGCCTGTATATTCACTGCCCTTCTGTCTTCACCATTCAGACAGATGAAGAAGCCACAGTCAGGCACTCTATTAATACCTTCGCTGCTAGGCCTTTACTCCTGTTGCTTAGCCTTTTTTGGGCTATTTAGGGTAGTTCGGGCTAAGGCCCCAATAACTTTTTGTCCACCTAAGGTATCCACGCCAAATTTGCGTCCTTGTCTTCCAACAGCCTAAGAATTCTAAAGGTACCCGGGATTTGTGGATTCCCTAGAGGGGACCGAGTTAGTGGTGGAAATGGGTGTGAAAGCAATAATGGATCCAGGAAAACTATACATTTCTGAAAAGTAAACAACACTTTGAATTCAGCAAAGGGTCATTTGTGTAGATCCTTCAAGGATTTCCTATAGAAACTAACAGTTGAAATGAAAAAAGATTGAAATTGAGTTTGAAAAAAAAATGTCATTTGTGTCAACATTTTCACCTGAAACTTCTTCTAAGCATGGCAATATACTGTTGTGTCCGCTGGACCCTTCTGGTTGCAGGGATATATAGGACTTGTAGGTTCACCAAGAACCCAAGGTACCCAGAGCCAGTATCTGAGCTAGGTCTTGCAATATTTTTTCATTGTGTACCGGGTATATAGCAATTCTTTTGGTAAAATATAAAGTGTGAAAAATAGGTATCAAGGAAACCTATATATTTCCAAAATGGGAACAAAATATAGAGTTTAGAAATGAAATTAAATGAAAAGAGAGTTTATAAAGCGCGATAGCTGCCCTCAGGCGTCCTAGCGCTAAATGAGTGATGCTTTCAGGTAAGACTGCTAAAAAGAGATTTTATTCGGGTTTCTTAAAAAGGAAGGTTTTTAGATGTTTGCGGAACAAGAGTAGGTTGGGCTCGGATCTCAGATGGGGAGGGAGGGAGTTCCAGAGTTTGGCTGCGTTATATGAAAATGACCGGCCCCCGCATCTGGATCTCCTAATCCTAGGGACTGTGGCGAGGAAGGAGAGTGCTGATCGGATCTGTTTGGTTGGGTGGTAGGGGATAATTAGGGAGTGATTGATGGCAGCCCCCATTTTCCAGAATACTCGGTGGGAGATACAGAGGGTCTTGAAGTCGATTATCTCCCTGACTGGAAGCCAATGAAGGCTTTTTAGACCGGGCTTGACTGGAAGGCGACGGGGGATCTGAAGCAATGTTCAAGCAGCACAGTTTTGTATAATCTGAAGCTTCCTTAGGGTGGTTTGGGGGGCTCCTAGGTAAAGGGTGTTACCAAAATCAAGACGGGACAGAATTAAACCTTGGACTATGATCTGGCTTGCCCGAAAGGGCAGGAGGGGAAGGATCTTCCGAAGTAGCCTGAGAAGCCCGAAGCAAATGGCTGATAGTTTAGCTTCCTGGCAATTGAAGCTGAGTGAGTTGTCCAGCCAAATGCCAAGGCTCTTTATAGTATCTTAGGGTGTGGGGGGGGAGCCAAGGCAGGCAGGCCAGAGTGAGTTGATCGTAGAAGCAGGGGGGTTGCCTAGGAGCATTAGCTCCGTTTTGTCTCCATTTAAATTAAGACATGAGGAGGTCATCCAATTGCTGACTTCTTCTAGACAACCCCTAAGGTTGTCCTGTGCTTTGTGTGTATCTGACTGATTGAGGGCCACCACTAGCTGAGTGTCGTCGGCATATGTGATGATTTTGATCCCGAACGAACGGATTATCTCAGTTAGTGGACTCATGTATATATTGAATAGTGTAGTGCTCAAAGAAGAGCCCTGCGGCACCCCACATCCAAGGGGCTTGCTGGGGGAGGAGATGTCACCCTCAAAAACCTGGAATGAACGAACATCCAGAAAGGATTCAAGCCAGGCAATTACTGTCCCTGAGACTCCTAAGCTGATGAGTAGGAGCAGGAGAATTTTGTGGTTCACAGTGTCGAAGGCAGCACTTGGATCGAGGAGGAGGATTGCCACCGATCCTCCCCGATCCAAGATCCTCCTGGCTTCCTCCGTTACTGCAACCAGAACGGTTTTGGTCCCGTGCATGGGACAGAAACCCATCTGGGAGGGATCGAGTAGGTGGTTGATCTCGAGGATCTCTGTCAGGACCTTATTGACATGTTTCTCCAAGATTTTGCTCACCCAGGGTAGCAGGGAGATCGGGCGATAATTGCTGGGATTATCTGGGGCAGTGGTTATTTGCAGATCTCGGAAATTGTGGGTCCCCTCGCAGGCATATGAATTAGAGGACATTTTTCAAAATGACTTCTTTTTTACACATTGTATATACATTTGGATGGCAGAAATGCAAAGAAAGTCCATTGGTAATAACACTTGTTCTACTATTATGTGTTGCCTAATTTATGTTTTAATATAGGTGATGTGTGAGATTATATACCTTTTGCAGAGAAATGTTGTGTTTATGTTTAATGCAACATCCATAAAAAGTTACTTTTAGATTAAAACAGGACCTCACATGTGACAAATTGGAGGGGTGCACAGATATTATTTTCAGTAATATTAGTAAGCTGCTGCTGTGTTACAATATTGAAAATGCACGTCACTATCCCTGAACATTAAACATAAGCACATTTAGAATTTGGACCAGTGTGCTTGTGCACTGTCAGTGACCTAGCCTAAAAGGACATAAAAGAGCTGAAATTGGATCATAAATCCAAAGCTGTTCCAAACAGGGGCCCCCAAATTACATTTGGCCCAAGGCCCCCAAGATCCTTAAGATGTCTCTGCCCTAACTCTGCCGGCATGGAAGGAAACCTAGCAAACCTATAAAAAAATGTAAACTAGACATCCAGGGGGATCCAGGCTGGAGTGACTTATGTGGCTCTCACCATGTTCTGATACCCAGAATCCCTTGCAAACCTCAAACTTTTTTTTAGAAAAACAACATTTTCCTCACATTTCTGGGATGGAGAGTTCTGGAATTTGCGTGGAGTCACACACTTCCACTCCCCAGCATTCCCACAAGTCTCCCAATAAAAACTGTACCTCACTTGTGTGGGTAGGCCTAGTGCCTGCTACAGGAAACAGCCCAAAACGCAACATGGACACATAACTTTTTCAGTGAAAATGGACCCTTGTTTCGCAATGTGTCTAGCTGTGGATTTTGGACTCTAGCTCTGCTGGCACCAAAGGAAAACTAGCAAACATTTTTAGACTAGGCACCCAGGGGAATCTAGAATGGGGTGACTTGAGTAACTCTCACCAGGTTCTTTTTTCCATAATCCCTTGTAAACCTCAAACTTTGTTTAAAAAACAAATTTTCCTCACATTTCTGTAAAAGCTAACGTCCCCATCTGCCTCCTGGGGGACAAAAAGACTGTGGCTAATTTGTTTAGGGGGTGGTGAGGGCATTGGCATGCCTATTCTGGGCAGCCTAGAAAGCCTGTAAAAAATTTGTAAACTAGGCACCTAGCGGAATCCAGAATAGGGTGACATGAGTGACTCTCACCAGGTTCTGTTTTCCAGAATCCCTTGCAAACCTCAACTTTGTTTAAAAAACAAATTTTCCTCACATTTCTGTAACGTCTATTGCCCTTATCTACCTCCAGGGCAATTTTTTTTAAGGGGGTGAGGGCATTTGCATGCCTATTCTGAGCAGCCCCCCCCCCCCCCCTATATATAAAAAAACACAATCCTTGGTGCCTAGTGATCTTTCTGCCCCCCCCCCCCCTCCCTCCCCGGGAGGCAGATCAGGTGGCAGGAAGACTGTGGCAATATTCTTCGGGGTGAGGGCATAAAGGAAATCCCTGTGGTGTGGGCACCAGAGGGATTTCCTGTGCCATGTGCTCGGAAACGTGGGAGCTGTCCGATGCACATGAGCACTGTTGCGTCCGACGGCTCCCGAGCATCCAACGCACAGAATGGATTAAAAAGATTGAGATCTTTGCGTGGCATGGCATGTGAGCATAGCCTGGCAGAGCTGAGACATCAATCCCCACTATTACTCCTTGACTGATCTTTCCGATGCCTGCAGGACTGGTGAGGGTGGCACTTCCTTTAGTAGGTGCCCCAGGGAATGCCGCCGGACTTGCTGCCTTTGCACTGTCGGCCCCCAACAAACTGGACAGAGCTATTGATCACCATCGGGAGCCCCTCAGTGATGATGTGAGGTCTGTGGGTGGTGTGGACATCTGGGGAGGCTGTTGACAGCCGAGGCTGCCCCTGAAGGAGCTGTGCCCTCTCACCATTCTTTCTCCCCATGGGCCTAAACCAAAGATCCACTGACCTGGCAGAGGCCATGTGATCCAGTGCAGCTCTTTCCAAACGCATAGTGGTGCTCTGCCCGGCTGCTCGTGTCTGCAGCCCAGCCACTGACTCGGTGGGAGAGGACAGTCACCCCAGATGACCTAACAGAACTGGACACTGGGGAATAATACTCCTGACACCAAACTCCTCCAGAGTGGTCCCCGGTGCCTGATTCCTATCTGTATAGACTCTCAAAAGCATCTGGACCAGCTGGTGCAGCCTGGTTCTTTCACTCCCAACCCTGAAACACAGTGTTGAGCTCTGTTTTTTGCATTTCCGGGTAAAGACTCTGCTCAATAGTTATGGCAAATCTATCTACTTTACGAATAGAGTGAGTAAGGTGTCCCACATTGATTCAATCCTGTCTGCACATCAAAGCTTTTACTCCCTGTGAAACTAACTTTGACAGTTCAAAGCTCCACCGCTAGTCTTATAGGTTCTACTTCAGTGTGAGAGCTCTTTTGACCTTCATGAAACTACATTTGCCGTATCTATAAACTGCTCCTGCCCTTTTTAAGATGCCAACTGACTGAGGGAACATGCACCCTCAAGCTTTGGGGGGATTTGGAGGGGCGGGGCAGGCCATTGACTAAGTCAATGGGATAACTGGACTAACGTCTAGTAGCCTCACAACATGGGAATAGACTGTGCCGCCCCTTCAATTGTACAAACCAAAATGGACAATGCTGTGGTTTGTCATTCTTTTATTGTGGTGGTATATGTCACCACAGAACACTGTGGTCATGGGAGAATACAGGGGAACAAGAATGGTTGTGACTATGTCAGTTCCTGGAAGATCTCTACCTGACCTATATCTTGGTGTTATTCCTATCATTAAATAAAGACCTGTGTAATTTTACTATCTGGGTTGAAGTCTTCATGACAGGACTTAACAGATAAGTACACTACTCCTGCTATGGGGGCCCCGCAGCCCACCACAAGAAGCATTTTCTGGACTGTCGACTCTAGATACATCCTTCACCTACACCATATTGCCGACAGCCCAGGAGTTATGCACAGTTCTCAAAACTAAGATATGCGAGGTGGGGATATATGTCACACACTACTCCAACAGGCTCTGTCCAACGCACTGGACATGGTCTCTAAAGTGGAGAGACGCATCGGCAAACTAGAAGATACACCCTCTGAACTCAAGACTGTAGTGTAGCACCTCACCCTGGACTCAAAGATGCTAAAAAATGCACAGGAGAAGATGAAGCCAGAGAAAGGGGGCACAACCTCGGATTTGTGAGTTTCCCTTAGGACACCGAAGGGGCCACCCATATAACATTTCTCGAAACCTGGATTACTTTGTGGATGCCACCTGTCAATCTCACTACTAGCTTTATCCTGGGAAGGGCAGATAGGGCCATGGTTCAATAGCCTCCAACCGATGCCCTTTTTACCCCCTCATCATCAGAGACCTAAACTTCAGAGAAGCAATCCTTGGAAGGGTCAAAGGTCTTCGAAAGCCTGTTATATCAGCCCTCCCTGAACCTAGTTTTCTCCAACTACAGCTGTGTGGTTCAAAACCAAAGGAAATCCTTCAATGCTGTCAAGCACAAAATGCAAGAAATGAATATTAGATATATGCTCATCTTCCCAGCTAGACTCAAGTCATTCACAACTCATGCTCTATCTTCTTTGACTCACCAAGGCCAGCCTGGGACTGGGTGGCAGAAAAGAAGGATCTGAAGCAGCGAGCTGGCTTCCCTGACTGGGTGAGATTGTCATCCCTTCCTTTTTATAAATCACACAATAAAACTACTTACACATTACCTACTTTACTCTCAAGAAATTGTGGCATATCAGCAGGATCCCTTCATTCTCCATGTGTTTGCTTTGATGTTACTGATACTCTTTCTAGAATAATAGGCAGACCAGTGCCCTGCATTGCCTTCCTAGACATTTTAGAAGATTTGGGCGGCACCTGGGAGGAATGTGCCCTGGTGGGTATTGGTAATGTGAGTGCAAATAGGCAAACGGGTGATTTTATTTATTTATGATTTATTGGATGGTGGATGCAGATAGATGTGCAAGGGATGGGGGGGACATATTTGGGACAGTTTCAGGGCAATATTATTTTGTCGTGGGCCAAGGGTGACAAGTGTTGGTGAATTAAGAGTTAATTTTAAAATGCATGGAGGGGATTTTCTGCATAATGGAATGAGAGAAGTATAGTATGTGTTGCATGTCTAATGTAGTAAAATAACAAATGGTGATTTTTCCTTTTGTAGTTACCCCTAACGAAGGGCTGTTGAACCCGAAATGCATTGGGTCTATGAGAACAAGACTGTCAAGGATGAGCGAAGCATTCCTATGTGCTATAGAAAAAGGCCTGGATGGGCAGATCTTTAGTACTTAAAAGATATGGGAAAGCATGAGGCCTTGCATGTGGATGGAGAAAGTTAAGAATAAATATGTGACAAAATATGGAGTAAAATGGATTAAAATGGATTATCAAATCAAGAATGGAGTCTTGAGTCCCCACATGTCATTGCGTTCACCAACTACACCCTACTGGGAGACCTCAACTTCCACCTCGACAACCAACTGGACCCCAGCACCACATCCCTCCTGGACAACCACCACAACATTGGACTTTGCTAGATCGTGACCGAACCCACGCACTCAGCAGGACACACCCTCGATCCCCTCTTCACAACAGGAAACTCCATCACCTTCAGCCACACCACCGAACGCCCATGGACTGACCATTGATGCGTCCACTTCACCTTCAGAACACCCACCATCCACAGACACCAGCACCTGCTCCCATGAAGAAACTGGACCAGAATCACCGATGACCAGCTAGCCCCATCACTCAGCAACTCCACCCAACCATCGCTGAAAACGACAACCCCAAAACTGCAGCCCGAACCCTGCACAGATGGATCTCCGCCAGCGCCAACACCATAGCCCCCCTCAAGAAAAACTACAACAGCCAGGCCAAAAAAGCTAGATGGTTTACCACCGAACTTCGAGAATCCAGACACACTTGTCGCCACCTCGAAACGGCCTGGAGGAACACCAAATCCACAGAAGCCCACAACAACTTCAGAGCCGCCACAAACACCCACCACCAACTCATCAGAGAAATGAGAAAAAGAGCGATTGAAGACAGAATCTCCACTCATGCACACAACAGCAAAGAACTTTTCAACATCATCAAGGAGCTCGCCCAACCCACCAGTAAGTCCGCCGACATCCTTCCCTCACAAGACCTCTGCGACAAACTCAGCACCTTTTTGCACCACAAAATCAAGAGCATCTACGACAACTTCGACAAAAACAACCAACACACTGAACCCTCACCAAACACCCTGACACCCTAAAGCCAACGATTGACAACTGGACAGCCCTCACCACCGAAAACACTCAGAAGACGATGAAGTCAATCCACTCCGGGGTCCCCACCACATTTTCAACAGAGCCGCTGACACCATCGCACCCATGCCACACCATCAACGACTCCCTGGCAACCACCGCGTTCCCCGACGACTGGAAACACGCCGAGATCAACCCCCTCCTGAAGAAACCCTTAGCGGACCCCACCGACCTCAAAAACTACAGACCCATCTCCCTGCTCCCGTTCCCAGCGAAAGTCATCAAGAAAGCCATAAACAGCCAACTCACCACATTCATCGAAGAGCACAACATCCTCGACTCCTCCCAATCCGGCTTCAGACAAAAACACAGTATGGAAACTGCCCTCCTCACCACAACAGATGACATCCGCACCCTACTAGACAAACGAGAAACAGCAGCCCTCATCCTCCTAGACCTCTCTGCGGCATTCAACACAGTCTCTCACCGCACCCTAATACGCAGACTCCATGACGCAGGGATCCAAGACAAGGCCCTCAACTGGATCTGCTCCTTCCTCTCTGGCAGAACGCAGCGGGTCAGACTCCTCCCTTTCCTTTCGGACCCTACAACAACCACCTGTGGAATCCCCCAGGGGTCCTCCCTCAACCCTACGCTTTTAAACGTCTGCATGGCTCCGCTCGCCCATATTGTCAGAAACTACGGACTCAACGTTGTGTCCTACGCAGACGACACCCAACTCATCCTCTCCCTATCCAACGAACCCAACACCGCCAGACACAACTTTCGAGAAGGCATGGAAGCCATCACCAAATGGATGAAAAACAGCTGCCTACAACTTAACACCAACAAAACGGAAGTACTCATCATGGGCCCAAACCCCGACATCTGGAATGACACCTGGTGGCCCCCTGCCCTCGGATGCCCACCCACCCCCACATACCACGCAAGCAACCTGGGAATCATACTGGAATCAGAGCTCAAAATGGACCGCCAGATCAACTCTGTCCCGTCCTCCTGCTTCCATACCTACTGCCTCCTACGTAAGACCTTCAAATGAATCCCCCTTGAGCACAGAAAGACCGTCACTCACGCCCTGGTCACCAGCAGACTCGACTACGGCAACACACTCTACGCTGGAATAAACAAAAACCTCACCGCAAGCTACAGAACATCCAAAACGCCACCACAAGACTGGTCCTCAACCTGCCAAGACACTGCCACATCTCCCAGCACCTGCGCACACTCCACTGGCTCCCCGTCGAAACTAAGTCACCTTCAAGATGCTAACCCACGCTCACATGGCCCTCCACAACACCGTAACAGCATACCTGAACAGCCGACTCAAATTCCATGCACCCCAAAGGACCCTATGATCAGCCCAGTTCTCCTACGCCATGGTCCCCTGCACCAGAAAGACCAGATAGGGAGCCCGCTCCTTCTCCTACCTCGCGGCCAGAGCCTGGAACGACCTTCCGCTCCACCTCAGACAGACAACATCGCTCTCCATCTTCGCAAGAAACCCCTAAACCTGGCTCTTCGACATACCCCCTCCTTGATGGACTGGAACCTGCACCCCCACCCCCTCCATCCCCCAGCGCCTTGAGACCCTTACGGGTGAGTAGTTGTGCTTAACAAACACCTGATTGAGTACTGAAAGATGTTGCTGTGCGACTGGTAAAGGCTCGTAACTGCACTCCATACTTCTTGGATTCATATATTTGTGCTAGTGGGGCAGGGCACGGACAAAGTCTACACACAGGAGGACATTACTCATGCCTAGAGCAATTTAGATGGTGTGCAGTATATCACTTACCTAGACATTTAATGTAAAAGACCTTACCATAAGCCGTAATGTACTTCAACGTGCAGCGAAGGAAAAATCAGCCCCTGTCCATAATTCTGTCACCCAGAGTGCAAGGGAATAGCCCATCAATAAGGATGCATGTACTGGTAAAATGGCCAACATGCAGTATGACTTGAATGCCAACTCAAAAAGTATAGACACGGCCTTGGAAGTCATTTTAAACTATCTGGGTTTCGGGTGTCAAAAAAATTTAAAGAAAATGACGGCGGATGCTAATCCATCTGTAAGCATATGACACTCGAAACACAAGGGTTGTGTTAGTTACTACAGTCAAAAAACTTATATCCGCAGTTCGCACATTTCGCTACAAGATTTATTTAATGACAGTGTGTGTAACTTGCTGTCTAAATAATCTCCTTCACTTGATATCTAGGGTGTATCAAACTAATACAAGCAACCAGCTCCATTAAAAAACTGTCTATCTGGATTATGCATTTATAAACAGTAAATCCTTCACCAGGAAAGTCACAAAATTAATATTCATAGATATGCCTTATTGTTAGAACTCCTATCAATGCATCATTTCATGCCTACACTGTGAATGATGAAAATGTGGGGGTCAGCTGTTGCGAGCTGGGTGTTCTTCGAAAAATAAGCTTCATCATAGACCATTTGCTCAGGAGTGTATAGCTACACGTTTTAGCCCACAGATGTCATTAATTGCAACCACTGTAGTTTGTAGCATGTTCATACGTCTGAAGTCTGTCAGTAAACAGTTGTTTCTAGTTGCCTTCTCTGGAATCTTGTTTTATCATTTCAGTAGCCTGCCATTGCAGGACATATTCTGGTTGTTCATGAGTTCTATAATGTTCCTTCTGGGGAGCTGTGTGTGGCCCACATCTGATATTTATCTTGTGCTGGCAGATCCTTAGTTTAATGATCTGTGTTGTGCCCCATATACAGCTTGGAACAAGGACACTTATTAGCATAAATTACGTTAATCGTGTTCCAATTTAAAAAAAAGTGTGTGTGTGTCAGTATTCCCCAAACTCAGACACTTTACTATATGGTGTGACCTTTCAGGCTTGGCATTTACCAGCCCGACAGGGACAGAGTTCAGGCCTTACTGGCTACAGATGGAATCGTTTGGGTTACGTTCTGAGTAAGCCCTAACCACATAATCTTTTATCTTTTATTGTGTTTAAAGCAAATGAAAGAAAGCTCAGTGCTTGCGTTCGAAAGAATATGCCAGTTATATTTTATTATTTTCTGTATCTTATTGCTTACAGGATTGATTCTAGAGACACATATCAGTGATCATTAGAACTTGTCTAATCTCTTGGTTCCTGTAAAGTGTCACAAGGGCAATACCATGTCTGTTTCACTGGCTTTCTCACTAAACATTTGGATAGCCTCTATCTGTATATTTTCTAGTAAGATCATTAGCCTCATTGAAGAAGCCTGTTCTATTCTTACAATTATGCCTGATCCTAAAAACAGAGATTATCCTATAGAGCCTGATGATGCTGTCTTTCAAATAGTTCTAAGGAATTTCCCAATGCAGATTTGAGGAACAGGATGGTATAAATTATATGATCTGTGTCATATCATCAAGTACAAATAATTAACCTTCATGTGGCTACAATGGTAAGTGAAGGTAAATGTGGAATCCGTTCATTCAGCCAGACCATGAAACTTCTTAGAGTTTCAGTTATGACATGCCGGACGACAAAAATGTCATTTATGCATGAACATCACATCGGGTTGATCTGATGGTAAGTAGTACTGTGTTACAGAAGAAATCTATTCTCAAAATCAGCTAAAAATAGATGTGCAATCTCTCTGGCAAAATAAGATTCTACTGTTGTTAATTCAATAATTAAGCCTACCAATTCACCTCCAAAAGAGGTACATAATCTAGTGCATGTCTAATGAATGGCTTGTGAGTCTGGTTGTTGGGAGATATTTCTAAAGGGACACTCCATTTCCAATGTCACCAAGATGTCTCTGCGAGGCCTTTGTTTTGTTTGTTAGAACATTCTGCCCTCTAGTCAGGGCCTGACTGGGAACTAAAACCGGCCCTGGCAAAGTGCTCGGACAACCCCCCTCCCCTGAGGGGGTGTTGGGGGTGCCGCCGAGCTCTTTGCCAGGGCTGGTTTTCTGCCGATTTTGTTACAGGGACGATTTTGCAGCTATGCTGCAAAAACGGCCCACAGGGGCCCAAAACCGGCCCCCACCAGTGCGGCGCACCGCGGGATTGCCCGGTGCCCGCTACGGCCAGTCCGGGCCTGCCTTTAGTGGTGGAATGTTCCATTAGGCTTACGCCCGCCATAGCTGGGCTATAGGAGCCATTAAAAGCCTGCTGCTTGTTAAAGGCGCTGCCTTCGGCTCAGGACTTTAACAGCTGTGGCGGGCCTTTTTAATGGCCAGTACAGTCCGCTACAGCAGGCTAGAAGGCTATAATATAATAGTTCCTATGGGTTCATCAACTCAAGACTCAAGTCTCATGCATATAACAAAGATATACTCAGAGCTTTAAGTGGGCTGGGTCCTGTCAGTGCTCAGTACCGGCAGTTTTGAAAACAAGGCTGAGACGGGTCCCTATCGGGCTCTCCATTTTTGCCTTCACCCTCAGAGGGGAAAAAAAAATCTTAACTCGGCAGCTGCACCGCCATTCGTTGGCCTTTGGTGTAACGTAAAGGAGACTCTTTATAGTTATTTCACAGTCTTATCACTCCATAATTCTACCTCACCAAGAGTAATTGATGAGGGAAAAAACAGAAACCCAAATTGATATTCGATGCACTGTTTAAATCCGTATGTTAGCAATCGGTTTTTATCCAGGGCTGTAAGTGGAATTAAAAAAAAACTCGGGGTCTCTCAAAGGGCATGGTTTAAAGATGCAAGCTAAAAATATGTGTTTAGCATAGTTTGCTACCCGACTGGTATTTTGCTGCGTCTTTTTGTCAGTGTCCAGGTACAATATAACAACTGTCATTACACCTAAAACAAGCCAGGACTATTGGCTTTGTCAATGGTTGTGACATACGATAAAGTAACAACAATAACTTTGTTGTATATAATATTGAAAATGCTTTAATTAGCATCCAATGTTTAACACTACTGCCAATAAGTACCAACGAAGCCAAAAGGTATGAATCTTTGAATGATGTGAAGCTACATATTCACTGATTGACCATTCATATGTGCATATGGGTCAATGTGTTGAGTCAGTTGTTGGATGGATGGATGAGTGAATGAATGGCTGAGTTAGTAAATGGATGAGTGCAAACATAAATGGACGGATGTGTGAATGAGTACATGATTGGATGAATGGCTGAGTGTATAGAAGGATGAAGTGAACGAGTGGATGGCTGGGATAAGATGAATGAATAAATGAGTGAAAGTATGGATAGATGAATAGATATAACCTTCCCAAATAGATCATGCGTGGGCACTGACAAGTCTGACTGAACACCAGCAATGGGCCAAGAACAACAGTCCAGGTGGTGAGTATATAAATATTGGCTTTGGGTGTGCCTCTCCCACCTGCACAAGACAGGGAAAAACAGACAAAATATCCATATGCCAGTGGACTGGTGAAACTTCACCTTTCATGAATGGAGGTAGCAATCAACCAATGGCTAATGAGCGTGAACTATCAATTTGTGAATGACCCTGATCTCTGGGGCAATCGTGTGGGTTGAAGTCAGAGTTTTACTTCTGATCCTAGAAGCGACAGGCAGTCAATGCAGATTCCAACATGCCGTAGAAACATGGGCTGTCTTGCTCCTAGAGCAGAGGTTGTAGGCCCTGTAGGTTGTTCAAGTTATCTTTCATAGCCTGCCTTGTCAACTGAACAGCACTTGAGTTCCATCACCGTAGTTCTGACTGCCTTTTGTGCCAGGATATTTTCCGCCAGGAAGCGACCCAGAGGTAATCGATTTTACAGTGTTTGCTACAAATGTCTATTTATCCACATTTTGAACTGTCATTCAAAATCTCTTTTTCGAGTAAGAAAAGTTAATAAAAACTTCTATTGAAGAGCAATTGAAAATAAACATGAACTAGGCTGTCCTGACATTCGTTTTAGGCAGAAGTGAGTTTTTAAAAAGATTTGTTATGCTAAAAAATTCCTTTTTCGGCGATTTTCATTGAGGAGTTGTGGGTTATAAATATAAATAAAATCCTTGTGTTATCCATCAATCAGCTATTTGCTACCTCTTAGTGCCTTGTAACACAGGAGGACATCATGAGGCAGATTTATCGATGAGTTGTGCCGCCCTTGCGCCACGCAAGGGGACACAAGGGCGAAACAACTACGAATTCAGATTTATCAAGCCGCACAAGGCCACTTTGCGAGGCACTTTGTGGCCAGATAAATCTAGAGTAACGCAATACAACAGCGTGAATCTCTGTGTTGCGTTACTGTGCCCAAGGGAGGCGTTTCTATGGGTGGAGCATGGGTGTTCCCACACATTCACCCACTGATTTTGGTGCATTGCCAGATGTACCATTACTGGGAGACCTGGGCATGCATCAAAATGCTTCGTCTGCCCAGGTGAGGCGTAACAAGGAGAAATAACTTTCTTCTTCCTCCTTTTTTCCTCTTTCTATGTGTGCTGCATTTTAAAGCACACATTAAAAGAGGAAAATGACTCAGAAGATTGTTTTTGTGCTGGAAGGAGCCCCTTTCTGCACAAAAACTATTCTGTATGTAACGCAGCTACCCTTACACCACGACGCAAGGTTGCCTGCTTTGGTGCTAAGTAGCACAATGTGTGCCAGCCCAAGGAAAGGACAGGAGTGCGCCATATGATGTAAAATACTGCGCATTCCTGCCCTTTCACACAGTACAACGCAGCAAGGTGTTTTGCTGCGCGGTGTGAAATATTGATAAATCTGCCACTATGTTTCTTGTTGTTTCATACTAGGAAACTGTCGAAAACAATATTGTTTTATGTTACATTGGTGTAATATATATATATATATATATATATATATATATATATATATATATATATATATATATATATATATATAGTACATCAATGTAACATAAAACAATATATATATATATATAGTACTTAAGTAATAAAGTCACGTCATTGCCATGCCTTTTTTAATTGCCAGTGTAACTTAACTCTACAGTACTAGGCAAATTCATAGTACTACTTGTGGATATCTGTAGAGCTTAGACTTTTAAACAAATAATCTTAACTAAAAATAGTTTATTAAAGGAACACTAATGTTAAATATGAGTATTCAAAACTGCGACCCGTGGTATAAATTTTAGTCCTGGATATAACTCTGTATACAGATCCTGCTATAATTTATTGGACATAATAACTCACGAAAGACTAAACATCCTGAGTACAGAAAATAACTATAACAGGAAATATGTATGCGTGATGTTATATCACCCAGAAGAGAACAACAAGCCGCTTTGGAAATACATACGTTTATTTGCCGCCAGCTTCTTTCCATCCACCGATGCCGGCTCCACGTAATCCCAGTAGTATTCAAAAGTCCAGTAGTAATCAGACGAGTTTGTCCTGTTCGCCATTGTGCATCTTCAGAAGCGCCCGCCACCAGCCTTTGAAGAACCTCCCATCGCCAATGGGCCCGCGCGCAGCTGTGCTCACAAAATGGCAGCCCCGGGAAACTCCCCGCGCGCCGCGGCTGAGGGCGCGTGCCACTGCCGGTCTGTCCTGGTTTGTACAGACACGAACCTCACACTACAGTGGATGCCCCTAAGGTTGGTAAACTGCTGTTGTAACTGAGGGCAGTATTAGCCGCTATAGAGCAACAACATACTGATAGTCCAGTCCACGTTATTTTAAATAAATGTAGTACCAAAAGGTCAAGGGTGAAATTATGCTGTTGATAACATTGTTTATACAGCTCAGCGTGAAGGAACATTCCTCGGTAAAAGAGCAGTGACGAAAAAAATAGTTATTTTGCTGAGGGCAGATTTATGTGCTCTGGCAAGAAAGATACTGCGGATTCAAGGTTGACTTGGAGGGGGGAGGGGTGGGGGAGTGACGTCTTCCCTTATCGACTCTGACATCTATCCCCCAGTGTAGGACGGATGGCGGAGTTGACACTGGCCCGGTTTCAACTGATTCGTGTGCAATGTCATGGTTGCTGGGCTCAAAATATTAGGACTGATAGCAAGGCCTTTACAATCCCTCCAGCACAATAAACATACATTTCCTTAAAGAGTGCTCCTGAAAAACTCATCACTGAAAGGAACTCGTAGTAATATCTGTAACATTCTTGTATAGTGAAGCCTGAGCTACAACATGATGGTAGGTGTTCATTCCAGCTCTATAATGCAAGTAACATTTTACCGTCTTGTTTAGCATATGAGATATAGAAGCAGAAAGCAGATGCACACAGTGCTGAACATCCAATTAAAGGTCGATCACCAATAATTGGCTCCTCTTTACTTCTAGTGCAGCATAAACCCTATGAGCACCATTTGCTTATGTGAGGGTTTCTCACAAAAGTGACTCGTCCAGCCACTGTCACATCACCCATGACTCTTCCCACCCCCTCTACTCATCCCAAACCTGCTGCTGTAATCTCCAAATACTTTCTAGACCATTCCCTTCACTAACCTTTTCAATGCAACTAAAAAACTCACATCTCCACCGCTCAAATTAATTTCATATCTCCCTATACTAATTCACTACTAAACCTTTTTGGGTTCTGGAGTAACGTGCTACTCCTCTAAAAGCACTTTGATACCTCATCAGGTATTTTGTATGAAGGCGTTTCTACTTAGCCTGGTGCAGTTTCTAAGCCCTGCGGGTGTGCATCTTCAAAGGCTGGTTGGGCTTAGAAATGGCCCGTTGTCCTATGCGGAAGGGAGGGCTACACACAGCACATAACCATCTACTATACAATGAGAGGCTATATTTTGCCATGACTGAGTGCCCTTTCTTTTCTGGTACTTTGCAGCTTTGTGCCATTTCTGGTGTTTTAAGATCTTCTTAGATTTTCTTGCCGCTCAAATGGATGTCATTTCTGATGTTTGTATGTTTCGATCATCTTTATTTTGCTCGCAAGAAAGTGTCACTCATAGTCGCTGAAATGTCACTCATAATTACACTGAAATTATAAAAATGTCACACATGGCAATCTGAAACCTTGGCAGCTATGCTTGTAGTGGCTGTAGCATACACAGGGGCTTGCAGCCGCCCATTGCTTACCACTGGTTGGCTTTATTGTCCCTCTCATGTATCTGCTCTTATTTGTGTCCCAACTCCCAGCTTGTCAATCTTGTATTTGTACCAACGATGGACCATAGCTGCTTTACCATCTCTTTCATTGGCTGGCGTCTAAGCTTAAGCTGCTTGCTTTTAGAGAAGTCTTTTTGTTTAAGCACTCTTTGATGATGAATGTGTTTTCCTGTTATCTCCTCTGTGTGCTTTTCTCACTCCTCCATGTTACTGTCAATCGCCATATACTTTTCTCCCCACCCACAATCTGCCTATTTGTGTGCTTCACCCCCACCCGTTCCATGTTACGCTTTGTCGCTTGCGTTGCTTCTTTCACTGCCCGCCATGTTACTTTTCCACCACCCTATCCAGGGCCAGACTTGCCATCAGGGTGGGGGCTGGTTTTGGACCCCTGGGGGGCTGTTTTTGTTACCGGTGGCCGTTTTTGCAGCAAAGATGCAATATCAGCCCCCAGTAACAACAAGCATTTACAATGCAATAGGTCTCGCAATTACATTATTTTGAGCTATTGACATTGTAAATTACAATGATTTTTGTTTTTGTTTTTATTTTTAAAATATAAATATAATGTAAGTTCTGCAAAGCCTGAATGTAAACTTGATTTTGCACTGTTGTATGTTTCTATTCTCCGTTTGGGCAGCAGACATGTTACCTATTTTCTGCACAGCGCTCAGGCGTTCTTGGGCCTACCATACACTGTAAATAATCACAACTATTATCAGTTCAGTGCCCATGTCCAGTGCCTGAACCATTACTGTGCTAGGGCAAAGCCCTCTTACTTAACACATTACCTGGAGCAGCCTAAAGGTGCAATTCCATTGCTGTGCGCGAGCACCGGAAGTTGTGATATCAGAGGTGGGCTTAACACTATAGAGCTGAACGAGCCTCTCAACATTGCTCAGAATTCTACTTAAAAAAGTTCTAGCTTTTACTACTTTGGTATTAACAACCTCCTGACCCATCACCCATGTTGCAGTTTGACGACATGAATGGCATTTCTGGTGTAAATTTCTGGTGTAAATGAACCATGGGTGTTCTTTGAAACGATATCTGCAATGTCGTTGCATAACTTGGAGAAATGTACATGTCGGAAAGGGTGTGTGCGTGTGTGTGTGGGGAGGGGAAGGCGGGGGAAGGTAGAGAACTGGTGAATGGTTTGTGATTGCTGCCCATGGCTGGTGCAAAGTTAGGGTAGTTGTAGGCAGCTGCCTTATAGCGCTATGTAATGCGACACTTCCCCCACCATGGTGCGTAGTTTCAGCTGTTGCGTGGCAAACATCTGTAGGCTATTCAGGGAAAAGTGGGCAACATGTCAACATCGAGGGCTCCACCTGCGCCTTTTAATCAAATCCAATACTGTCAGGGGATGTGTGTGTGCGTGTTTTTTACACAAGTGCTAATCTGCTGCTTGCGCACTGCACTACATTGAAGCCCTCGCCTCTCTGCCTTCCTTTAACATGGTGAGAATAAAGGTTAATGTTTACCATTGTTCGGCATTAGCCAGAACATTACTAACCAAAATGGGGTAAAAGGCCGCTTTATTGGAAAGGTAGGCAATACACAATATAAATGCATAACAGATCATATTTTAAACATTTCCCAAACTAACACCCCCATGCCCTAAGCCATATCCCCATGTCAACTATTTCCCCACTTTGTTCGGCCTAAACCTCCTCCCCAAACGCCTATCTCCATCTCCTGCCTACCTCTTGACTCCAACTTCTCTCCCCTGCTTCCCTCTGTCCGAAGCTATTCCTAATGCCCCCAACCCCTCCTGCCGGTCTTGATTTCCTCCAAATCTGCCACCAGGAAAAACCTTATCACAAGAGTTTTTCCTATCCCCCCCCGTCCACCTCCTTGTTAGCTGTTATGATAGAAAAATGTTGTGTCAAACCGCTGTCGCCAAACAGGATACATCTTTATTCAAATATGAACAATTTTTGAAACAGAGAAAACTACCACCCCAAAAACTAATTAATTTTAACAAGAAAGGTGGACTAATAGAAACAGTTTGCAATAAATTTGATGGGGGGGGGGGGGAAGGAAAGAAAAAAGGGGGGAAGGGAGGGTGGGGAGGGAAGTGGAGTGACAGAGAGGGTGAACTGTTTGACAAAAAATTAACAGTTGCTGAAAACCATGTATGTATATGTATGCTGTCGCTTAAACTTGCAAAAACAACAAGTGATGGACTGAATGTGGATCAATGTCATACACTCCCCCAGTCAAAAGATCTGGGCCCAAATCCATCGTTTTTTTGCACTCCACACCACCCTGGGTTAGACACTGGCGATATGCAAATCAGCTCTGACCCTGTTGCCCCATGGGAACAGTCCAGTCCGAACTACAAAAGCAATGTCCTTCCCAGAACGGAATCAAGCATCCGAGGACCGGACCGGTTTTGAGGTAACACCTCTCATCAGCCCGGCTAGCTTGACTCCAAGTGGTGTGGAGTGCCGGGGACCCACGTCTGGGCATCCCCAGCGCACTTAGGGCGGCAATTGCAAAAACAACAAGTGATGGACTGAATGTGGATCAATGTCACACACTCCCCCAGTCAAAAGATCTGGGCCCAAATCCATCGTTTTTTTGCACTCCACACCACCCTGGGTTAGACAATGGCGATATGCAAATCAGCTCTGACCCTGTTGCCCCATGGGAACAGTCCAGTCCGAACTACAAAAGCCATGTCCTTCCCAGAACGGAATCAAGCATCCGAGAACCGGACCGGTTTCGAGGTAGCACCTCTCATCAGCCCGGCTAGCTTGACTCCAAGTGGTGTGGAGTGCCTGGGACCCACATCTGGGCATCCCCAGCGCACTTAGGGCGGCAATTGCAAAAACAACAAGTGATGGACTGAATGTGGATCAATGTCACACACTCCCCCAGTCAAAAGATCTAGGCCCAAATCCATCGTTTTTTTGCACTCCACACCACCCTGGGTTAGACAATGGCGATATGCAAATCAGCTCTGACCCTGTTGCCCCATGGGAACAGTCCAGTCCGAACTACAAAAGCCATGTCCTTCCCAGAACGGAATCAAGCATTCGAGGACCGGACCTGTTTCGAGGTAACACCTCTCATCAGCCCGGCTAGCTTGACTCCAAGTGGTGTGGAGTGCCTGGGACCCACGTCTGGGCATCCCCAGCGCACTTAGGGTGGCAATTGCAAAAACAACAAGTGATGGACTGAATGTGGATCAATGTCACACACTCCCCCAGTCAAAAGATCTGGGCCCAAATCCATCGTTTTTTTGCACTCCACACCACCCTGGGTTAGACAATGGCGATATGCAAATCAGCTCTGACCCTGTTGCCCCATGGGAACAGCATATTCTCAACACCATGTATTTAAATTTAAAATCCCAGCAATCATTTCCCTTATGTTCAAAATATAAATTTTGTTTCCAATAAAAAACACAAGTGAACTCCGTCATGTCTAAAAAACTGAAAATCCTCCTTATTAACCTCATCATGAACCAACCAATGTATACCATTGATAAAGCAAAAACGTTGTAAATCACGATTAACTTTCCTTCTTGCTCGTTCTACAGCGGTGAAACTGTCCGCCACTCAGCATATTCTACGGGGCATGAGAGCTGTCAGGATGAGTTGAGTTCTGGGCCATGTCTTTGAGAAGAGTTCAAGATCAGTTTTAATGTCTATCAACAACCCCAAACCTGACAATTGAACCAGGTCATTTTCCCCAGGATGTATCAAAACCGGCATTATTTTAGATGATGACTCACTTATTAGCGGCAAAAACTGGCCCCATTTCATACCGCTCTTTCCCCACCAAGATAGAACAACTTCATCAGAAAAAAAACCCCAGATTCTTGCCAAAGTGCAGTTTTTCAGCATGTGTGGCTGCCCATTTGATGAAAGAAAGGTCAATTAGACATACTTGCTGGTGCGAGTGTTCCACACCTAGAAAGAAAAGACAATTAATATCCCTACCCTTAAATGTCATGTTCCAGTTTTCTGATGTAGCGCAAAAACCAATCAGAAGATCATCGGCCTAATTTATTAACGTCACAAACAGAAAAACCCCATCTGGCCGCTTCTGAGGCTGCCCCAGTGCGAAAAGAGTGTGTCCCAAATTTTTTGGGGTTCTCACCAATACTCTTCAGAGACTTTCTTAGTATGGCTAACAATTGTGATGCTTTGAGTTGTGAGCCAACGAAATATAAAAGTTGAAACTGCACCTCCTATGGTTAGAAAGTCAGACCATGCTTGTATGGGACAGAGCAAACCTCCTAAAGTCTGCAAGATTACTGTTGAACCTCTACCCGTCTGGTCAGTTTTTAAGTGCTCTAGGAAAATATCAATGTGTGAATGAAGCAGAGATACCTGTGTTGTCTTTAAGTCATCGTTAATGGCAGTACCCAATAGTTCTGACACCCTGAAAGCTCCAAAAAAGAGCCAAACCATGCACAATTTATTCAAATGGAACTCAAATTCAGAAAAACAAATCCTGGGCAAAATTGTGATTATCTTGTATAACAGGTTTAGCGATATAGGATCTCTCTGGTATGAACCCCTCCTTTTTGACTTGGACCAACCTTGTAGCATTCTCTTACCCATTTCGCCTGCTGAGGGCTCATATCCCCAGAATGATTTCCCATAAAATGAGATACCTGCTAACTTGCCGGCTATAGTGGTGGAGGAAACGTTCTTTTTGATATTAAGCATAATAAAGTGTACTGCATCCTCCCTGCGCTGTTGTAAAGCCACTCTATTGCAAATTCTAAACATAGCACCTGAATCTAAAAATTCCAGCCAAGCTCTTCTGTAAGCCAATTTGGTGCTGTTTGCTAGGGAGTTCTCGACGAGCTGATAAGCATTCATATCCCCAAATTCCATATCTCGCTGGGAATGGGAGTCCTCTGTAAATCCGCTCCGGGTGCCAAACCACTCTCCCGCTGAAAACAAGACAGGGCATCCGCGATATTATTTGCTATGCCTGCAATGTGTTTAACCTTGAAGACAATGTTAAACTTTAAACATCCTAGCATAAATATCTGTAGTAACTTTAACATCTGTTTGTCTTTCGCCTTCTGCCCATTTACTAAATTCATCACTGTCTTGTTGTCAACATTAAATAGTACTATTCTGTTGGCTAGTTTGTGACCCCATACTGCAAGAGCTACTATAAGAGGTAAAAATTCCAAGAAGGCAATACTCTTCTTTTCGGCAACCCAATTTTTTGGCCAGTTCTCCGCACACCACTTATCATCCCAAAACAGGCCAAAACCGTGGGCACCAGAAGCGTCAGAAAAAAGTTACAGTTGCCAGACAAAATATTCGTCCAAAGACCAAAGTGTTATGCCATTGAAGTCTGATAAAAATTGAGACCAAACCTCGAAGTCCGCTCGCATGTGTGCTGTGACCCTTATTCTGTGGTGTGGGAGCTTCATTCCTGACAAAGAGAAACCAAAACGCCTGCAAAAAGACCTGCCAGCACTTATGACCTTACAGGCAAAGTTTAGATGTCCTAGTAAACATTGTGCTTCCACCAACATCAATTTTTGTACGGTGCGTGCATGGTCTAAGAGCCTTGTTATTTCTAATATCTTCTTTTGGGGATGTCTGGCTTGCGTTTTGATGGTGTCTATCACAATACCAAGATATGTAAGGCAACAACAAGGACCTTCAGTTTTATCCTCTGCTAATGGTACTCCCAGTTTATCTGCAAAAAGTTTAAAATCATGTAAAGCTGCTTCACATTGATGTGAATTGGCTGCGCCCATAAATAGAAAATCATCTAGATAGTGTGTAATGCCCTTATGAAAGAAAAGAACCTCTGAAGAAAAGAACTGAATGCCTCAAATAGTTTGCATGAGATGGCACAGCCCATAGGGAGTCTTGTCAACAAAATATTGCCCTTCAAAAAATATGCCTAAAAATGAAAAATCAGATGAGTGTACCGGCAGTAACCTGAAAGCGGATTTTATGTCACACTTGGCTAACTCTGACCTCTCCCCCGTGTTGCTGATCATAACTAAAGCCGAATCCACTGATTCAAAATGTACCATGGAGCCTTCTTTGGCAATTAAATCATTGACAGAACAACCTTGTGGCCATGATAGAAATTGAATCATCCTGAACTCGCCCTCAGCTTTCTTTGGAACTACGCCCAGCGGAGACACAATTAAATTTTCCAGAGGGCAATGATTAAATGGACCTGTCATCCGGCCTTCTTGAACCTCCATCATTAATTTGCTCCTGACTATGTGTGGAAACGTATTGTCAGATTTAAAATTTTGTGCAAATCTGGGGCTTCGGTGGCCTTGGTATCCTAGTTTGAAACCTTCTTGAAAACCCCATTGTAATAGAGCAGCATCCTGTGTGTCTGGGTAGAACTGTAACCAGTTACATAAAATGTCCACCTTGATTGGCGTAAAAGCCCTTGTTACCAAACTGCGTTGTAATCCCTCTTCCTCTACCCGGAAAACCGTTCCCCCAAGTTGTCTGTTCCCCGAAACATTGTGTGACTGCATGTTTACCCCCGTACCTGTAACATTCATGTTTATATTTGCAGGGATTTTTAACGCAGTATCCTTTATTAAAATTCCAGCATGCGCCCGAGACCATTGTTTGAGGTCTGTTCCATGCACCCACCCCCCCCCAGGTGGGCCTAAACTGTAAGGGAACGCCAGACCACTGGCTGTGTGCATAGATGGGGGTGGCCTTTGTGGGTACATCCATTGTATCCAAAGCTCATAGTCAACCTCCCCCCATGGTTTGTCCGGCATTAATGCCAACCGGGCCCTAAATTCTCCATCATAATGAAGCCATGCGTACCCCCCAAATTCAGTCGCCGCCTTCCTAATGATATCGAGATACTTAAAAAGAGATACTGATCCCTCTGAAAACTTCTCACAATATACGCTAGCGAATATGAGAAAGGCGGAAGTCCACAAGTCTATATTTGTTGGTACCCTCGGCCATTTTGAAAGTTCCCAAGCTTCTTCTTTGGAGCGCTCTTTCGCTTGTATCTCCCTGTGAAGAAGCTTGAAAACGTCAATGAATTCCCCTTTCCATATCTTATCCTTCGTGACCTTGCTTAAGTGAGCACCAAAAGGCATGGAAAAACCCATATAAGGTAAAATGTAAACATGCCTGATGTTGTACTTTCAGACTCTGCTTTTTTTGTATTATCAACCACTGCTAATGTTTTAACTGTGTCAGCCACTGTACCCCCTTCTTTGCTGTCATAAGCATGATTATGTAGAGAAGCTAATACATTCTGTGCCTCATCAGTACCCACACCCTTATCCACTCTTACATGTTTTGAAGTCTGTATTTAAGCCTCACCTGACTTATTATGAGTGTGGTCGTCAGCCGATAAACCGTGCTTCGCCCCCTTGGTCTGTTTCTTCGTACTGCCTCCGTAGGTAGCAGCTTCAATTCCTTTACTCTGTAAAAAATACAGTCTGGAAATATCGTTAGTATACCCCCCGATCTCCCCGAAAGTTTAGGCAAACCGCCTGCTATGTCCTCATAATCTGATAACTCATCCTCTTCGAATGAATCATTATCATCCTTCAGTTGAATACTACTTATCACCCCTTTCTTAACTACGCTACCACCTCTGCAGCTGCCACTGGGCTGTTCCCCGTCCCCAATACCACCATCAAACTCCCTCCAATTAATGACTTTTTTTAAATGGGCAGCTCTCTTGTCGTCCAGTGGTGTGGGAAATTTCACTGAAAATCCCCCTCCTTCTCATTTCTAACGGTGCAGGACGCTTGATGCCTGACTGGTACATTCCTACTGCCCCTTAGTGTGCCTAGCAGTATTTCACCCTCGTTGGACTGTAAAACGCCAGATTTCACAGTCGGAACCATACTTTTCTCTTGTAAATTTAGTAATCTGCGTTTATCAGTAATTTCTTGTGGTAGCCACACCCATTGACCGTGTCCCTCAAGGCCCTTGGAACTGGCAAACTTATCAGCGCCCATCTAATTTGAAACATCCGACAAAGCAGGAACCACTTTTAACTTTCTTGCACCTGCATCAACCTTATCAGTCACATAACAACTGTTTATGGGTAAAGACTGTCTGGGAATAAAGCGTTTTTATACAAAGTAGAATCTCCCTTTTCATTAGTTACAATAGGGGATAAACCCCTGTCAGTCTTCAATTTTTGTGAAATGTCAGTATTTCCACCCTTATTCATGCCGAAGATACAAATGTCCTTGCTAGATGTAATTAATTTAGCAGGCAGGCTGGGCCTATTCGCCTTCTGGCCACTAGATGGTGTACTTGCATCAATAGAGGCTTTCTGAGAGGAAACCTGCTTCTGTATCGCTCATTTCTTAAAGTTTGTTTTCCGGTTTATTGAAAAGGAGGGCACTGCGTGTGTGCGCTTCTTGCCCCTCCTCCCTCGTAACGAAATGGATAATCTGCGAGCAGGCGGGGACCCTGGAGCCAGCATCGATGTAGAAGGTGAGTGCCTGCCACACAAATCTTTCAACTACAAGGGGTCGCCTCTTGTGGACGGTGTTGGCGAGCCCTCGCTGGAAATACAAGTGACTATGGTTGCAGAAACACCGCTGCTTGGCGCCCCCCCCTTTCCATTCCGACCCACGCTTGAGAGAGCGTGCCCGGCACCAATAAGTCCTCCAGCCCTGCCTCCGCCAGCATCTGCAACGCTTCTCTGACGGAAGCGGCGTGCTCCATAACTCAGAAAAGTGCGCTATGTTTTAAAACAAATATGAGCCACAGAGCGCCAAATTTCGCAGCCCTACCTCGCCTGGCCGTCGAAAAGTGTGCAACTTAGAACGTTGGAACCCAACTGCCCTGCCAACAAAGCGGGAAAGGGGCATACCATTGACCGAAATCACCCGGGGCGAACACTCTGCGAGTGTCACCCCCAGGAGCCCCATTCTACACTTGCACGCCGTTTAATATTAAAGGGCAATTCTTCCTAACACGATCCGGCGGAGTCATGCTCTGAATGGGACTGTGTCGGTTCATCCGATCAGAGCTTTAAATAGGACAGTACCAGTTCTTGTCAGAAGGGCTACCGTGCTCGGAATAGGACAGTATCTGTTCTTCGCAGCAGGGCTCTGAATAGGACAGTAACGGTTCTTCTAAGCAGGGGCTTCTGTGCTCTGAAAAGGACAGTATGGGTTCTTCTCTACAGGACTCCTATGCTATGAATTAACCTGCATCAGTACTGCTGTGCTTTGCCCGGGACACGCCTGCCCCATTACTTCTCTGTGCTACTGTGCTTTGAACTGGGCAGTGCCAGTTCTCCGGGCTCTGCAGCTGCAACTGGGGTTTGGACCAGGTGCTGCTTTGTGGACCATGCAGCGGCACGCATGGAGGATTGCGCGCCCTCCCTGTGTTTTTTTTGGGTGGTGGGTCTGCTCTGTGTAAGGCTGAGTTACGCTGCTGCCTCGATCCTGTCCTCCCCGTGACCCTGTGCACCTCCGCGCTCCGTGCCTGCTTCAGGGCTGTACTGAAGAATTTTCTTATCTGCTTGTTAAAATAAACAAGCAGATAAGAAAAGTCCTCACGACAGCTGCAAACCAGGCCATTGTGTCCGGAGGAGCTGTCCGAAAAACGGACAGGGTGGCACCCAAAAACACTCCTTTCCATTGGGAAGCCAGCATTTACCATTAACGTTGACGCTACTTAATGGAAAGGAGGGGCGGGGCTTAGAGTCCCTTTTAGAAATCTTGCATTTACAAGATCTCTCACAGAGGCGGAGCAGAGCTCTGCCCTGCCATACCCACAAGACCTAAAAACGACATCGGTGAGACAGGAGTGTTTTTACCATCATTGTTTTTTTTTTGGTTTTTTTTGGGTAAACCTTTATTGGCATTAATCAGTTACATTCAGAGTATACCAACCGTCACGGTTGAACATAGGTATAGAGGTAGGATAAGCAAACAATGTAGAACAGGAGCAATGCAAAGGTACACCTCACAAAATCTATGCTGTAACTCAGGAGGGCTTAGTACCAATATGGCCACAGGATTAGGGAAGGTTTGTTTTTTATATTAAAGAAGAGCAGGATCTGATGCCGCACAATTAGACCTTACCAAAGCCAGGGTTACACATGAAATAGGATATTAACAGCAGGACCACCGTAGGCAAGATATTCGTGTCAGGACGTAGAAACAGGATATTCAATAAACATTACATGTCCCCACCCAAACAGTGTCCGCCCGCCGTGTCATAAAGCATTAAAAAACATACACCCTTTATCTGAACCAGTAAAACGCACGGAGAATCACCTCTAGTCAGTCCCGCAAAGAAGAAGAAAAAAGAAAAGGAAGGAAAGAAAGCAGAAGTTTAACAAGAAAAATAGGGCCATAGAACAGAAAGGGAAATGAAAAAACAAAAATACCCCACCCCCATCCCCCCACCCTGCACCCCTGCATACGGCTACGGCCTACCCCCCTAGCAGCGTGCCTGTCGCCCCGTGTCTAAACCCGAAATATAGAGAAGAGAGATAAAGAGGAAAGAAAGAGACAATATTCCACACAAAGGTAAGAGAAGGAGGGAAAAAAGAAAAGGGGAAACAAACTAAAACCCCACGATAGGGGAAGATGAAAACATGGAGGGTCCCCAGTACAGGCCCCCGGCCCCCCCCCGCCGCCTCGTGTCATTACAATGATACCAAAGTAGATAATAAAGCGTCAAAGAGCAACAAGTTCAGAATCACAATTGCAGCCCAGCCCCTCAAGCTACCCGAGCAAGATGGAAGTCTCCCCATGTTGATGCAAAGGAACAGAGTGTCATTGATGCACATGACTCATATAGTCCTAATCGGAAATATGCCGCAAATATTATGAAGCGGGATATGGCAAGTAGAATATCGCATTAAATGGGCAGGCCAGGTCGGAAAAGAATAGGAAGCCTTGCAATGTTCCAGGTAACTGCGCCGTCAAAGTTCATCCGCCGCCATTTTATCCGTCCACGATCCGGAGAACAATGTGCAGCACAACAAGGACAGCCATTTTGTAGTTTCCGGCTCCCACAGCAAGAATTGTCACCAGGATATGTGCGCGAGAGGGAGAATAATAAAACATAGCCGGTGGTCGCTCCAATTAGACGATGTACCCCTGGAATTAGACGACCATGAAGCAGTCAATTAATAACAAACAAGGAGTCTACTATGAGCGAACCTCCCCTCGCGCCGCCGATGGAGTCAAAGCAAGGTCTCACCACAGTGCCTGCCCAACATGGCCGAACAGGGGCCACATAAACAATGTCTCGCAACAAGGATACCGGCGGCAGGTTGTTTTCCCCATTCCAGTGATACCGGGCTCACCCCTGTATCAATCCACATCCAATTCCGCCCTTCCAGCGCACGGGAGGCACATGATCTCTCTCTCCTCGATCTATTGTGCGCGCTGCCAGCGCCATTTGCAGACACTCCACATTACAACACTACTCACAGGAGGGACCCCCAACATGAACGCCTCATCGACAAATGTCAGGGCCGCCCACCCTAGGTTTGAAGAAAGGGGAATGATGTCATCAGTTCCCCAACGTTGGTACACAATAGAGGCATCGTCCCCACTCCGTGGCGTGTGAGCACATACGAGCCCCCGCAGTCAGGAAGGTGCAACAGTGGTGGAGCTCCGCAACCAGCTCCAATTAACTGAGATGCGGAGTGTAGGCAGCGCTTTGCGGGCCAAGCAAAGTTCCAGCAGAGTAGCAAAAAGCAGTTGATAAACAACCGATTCCATCTGGGGGGGGAGGGGCACCAAACCAGCGCTGAAGGGCAGCATGTGTCTTGCCCTCACGTTCCACGGGGCAGCGCTGGAGCCAAGTTCTCGGGGGCGGGCTGACCTGCATAACGGTTGACCGGTACCTTCTGGGTCCGTGTGGCCGCTGCTGTTGCGCTCTCAGGCGGCTGAGGAATCACGCGGTGTCCCGGCTTCAAGGCTCTTGCAGGCCAAAATCACGGAGGTCCGTAGCTTCGCTTTCGGGGCACGAAAATCCCTCGGAGTCGGATGCATCTGCTTAGCGCCCCTTCCGACACACGGGAGCACCGGAGCTGTGCGGGGTGGGCGATGGAATCAGGCGGCGGGAGAGGAGAGCCGGCGGAGCCGGAAGCCCGGGCGACCATCTTGGCCGCCGGTCTGGCTCCGCCCCTTTACCATCATTGTTGTTTGCCCCGTCCCTCCCACCACCCTCCCGCGTTGCTGCTTGACCCATCGTCGTTGCTTACTCCACCCCTCCTACCTCTTAACGTGTCTATCTGGCCTCCTGCATTATTGCTTGCTATCTCCCTCACACCCAGAGCTGGCCTTTGCCAGGATAGCACCCTTAGCATGAGCAGAGAGAAATATGTCGCTCTTGCAGATGGTAGTAAATTAAATGAGGTAGTAGGGGGTCTCTTTTGAGTTTACTGATCAGTACCTGGATGTACAGGGACTCACCCCGGCACACAAACAACCACGGACCTCCCCCAGCTCACCTAAATCACCAATAGCTTACCTGCCTCACGCTGATTATGGTATTGTTGGTGTGTGTCAGCAGGGGTCAGAGGGTGCTAATAGAGTGTTAAAAACATCACCCACAGTGTGATAATGAAAGATTAAAACTGCTTTAAACTTGCTAATCAGTACGCTGAAAACTCAATAACATTTGTTATCAAAAAACAAACTTGCAAATCAGACAGAAATGAGCATGTAGCAACACGGAAACATCTGGAACAAGAGGTGAAGGGTACTGCTGTTGAAATAAACTTAATGCACACAACTCCATGCACCCCTCAGAATATTGGCTTCCTGGGCCTGGACCCAGCTCGCCCATGCTAAAGACTGGCTCTGCTCGCACCTCACCCTCCCACATTGTTGCTCCCCCACCCCAACTGTGTTGTTGCTTGCCCGTCCCTCAATTCATCTTCCTGCGTTGTTGCTTGCCACATGGTGTAATTTGCCCGAACCCAACCAAGCCCTCCTGCGCTGTTGCATGCCCAGTCTTTTTTACGTACCCTGTCCCTACAAAATGATACATGGTGGCGTCATCAAATGTTTTTCTTCCTCAGGTCCAGTAGTGCCCTGAAGTGGATTCCTAGAAGTACCACATTTATGTCTGCCACTAGCTAGTAGGAGGGAATGACTCCTGCACACACCCTAAATAATGGGGTAAAAGTCCTTAGGAGAAACCATAACTACCATTTCAATAGTTCCTGCTTGTCTAACATCAAACACATCCAAAATGCCATGTGCCAGGTCATTTTCAAGAGGATGAAAATCTTTTGCCACACTAAACTTGGGCACTGAGGATTGTGGGTGTGTAGCGGAGGAATGTATGACACAACAACGCATACTTTCACAACGCATACCATTACAACGAATGATATTACAACGCATACCATTACAACGCAAGATAATAAAACAATATAGAAGTGCAATTGCCACGCATGACAATACTCCGCATACCTTTACAATGCATAAATATATATTAAAATATATATATTATTAAATTTGTAACCTACAACCTCGCACGGGATACAGGGAAAATAGGGGTTTTGGGTGGGGAAGTGTATTAAAACGGTAAACCCAACTGAGCATATATTTTTAATGAAACGAGCATTTAAAACAAAATGAATACTCAGGTATTAAAATTAATACTCGGGTATAAAAATTAATACTCACGTTTAAAAAAATAAAATAAAATAGAAAACAACACATTTGTAAATCATAAACCAAGTAAATAAACTTTCAATAAAATACAGTATATAAAAGAACGGCATGTAATAATCCATCATTCATAGTAAACAAACGAAAATTAAACGAGCCACCATTTTCTAAGCTAGCAAACGCCGCAGTCCTACTACAGTTTTAATGACACTAAAACGAACCCACAGCAAACAAAATGGAGGATTAATGTCAAACGAAAACAGAATAAACACACTTTTCAAATCAATAAATTAAAATATACCTTCTCACATCAAATAAAACACCTAGGGCATTTACACTTCGGGGCATTTACACTTCGGTCTCGGACCGGTCTGAGGCCGACTCCTGTGATCTCTTGGCTGATATTGATCTCCCGTGCCTGTCGGCGGCAGAACGTGACGACCTAGACAGGGACATTACTGCGGACGAGATTGCCCTCGCCATTCGCTCCCTCCGGTCTGGTAAAGCGCCCGGCCCCAATGGTATTCCAGTGGAACTTTATAAAATCAAGCCGGATGTCGTTTCTCCGCCCTTACGAAACATGTTCCTGGAGGCGCGAGAGACGGGCATGCTTCCCCACGACCAGAGGCTGGCCACCATTGTGGTTATCCATAAGGAAGGGAAACCAAGAGATTTGTGCCGATCGTATCGCCCCATCTCTCTGTTTTACGTAGAGCCTAAGATTCTGGCCAAATTGCTTGTCAACCGATTGATTGGCGCAATCGGCAACTTAGTGCACCCGGACCAGTCGGGCTTTATTCCACACCGCAACACTGCCCTTAACCTTCGGAGACTCCACGGAGCCCTGGCTAGGGCCCACACACTCGAGGAGCCAGCTGTTCTGGCGTCGTTGGATGCCACAATGGCTTTGGACTCCCTGGAATGGAACTACCTGTGGGCAGTGTTGGCGAAGCTCGGCTTCGGTCCGGAATTCGTAGGGTGGGTCAAACTTCTGTATGCTAGCCCGCTGGCCAATGTGGCGGTCAATGGTCGAGTTTCGGCGTCCTTTGCTCTTCAGAGGGGCACCAGGCAGGGCTGTCCTCTGTCGCCCCTTTTGTTCGCACTTGCACTTGAACCATTGGCGGCATGGATACGTACCCACCCGGACATCCATGGCATTCGCTGGTCCCCTGAATTCGAGGACCGAGTGTCCTTATATGCAGATGACATCCTTCTGTACCTCACTTCCCCTTGCAAGTCTCTCATCGTGGCCTGTGATGTGCTTCGACTCTTTGGTCAGTACTCCGGCCTGGTTATTAATTGGTCAAAGTCGCATTTATACGTCCTGAGAGGGGGAACGCCTCGTCTCCCGAGGGACTGTGGCATACAGGTTGCGAGACAGGGTTTCAAATACCTGGGGATTTACATCTCCACTGACCCCAAAGCACGCTATCAGAACAATTTGCTTCCCCCTCTTCTTCGTCTCCGACGTGATGTAGAGGGGTGGCGTAAACTCCCTCTTTTCCTGCTTGGGCGCGCGGCACTATTTAAAATGATGTCCCTGCCCAGATTCCTGTATGCCCTGCAAAATACTCAGGACCCGGTCCCGGCCAGATACTTTGGCGAAATCGAGAGCTTGCAACGTGCCCTGCTCTGGGCCGGCCGGCCACGCATTGCTATCACGAAGCTCACGCTCCCGTGGTACGATGGGGGAATAGAATTACCCGATTTGCGAAGATACTATTGGGCCTCCCAGCTGGCGGCCATTAATCATGGCCTATATGGACCGGTGGATAGTCCAGGGTATGCCATGGATCGATGGCTTCTGGATGGCGGGAAATATCATAGGGCGCTGTATACGAGATCTCTTGATAGGCGGATGTCTGGGCCAACGAAAACTGCTGTACACATCTGGAGAACGATCACAAAGGCACAGGGATGGAAGGACAGGCTTACCATGGCAACTCTGGTGAAGTAGTGTGGCTCACTGGTTAGAGGCGGCAGACCCGAGAGCAGAGGACGGCCCGGGACCAGGGTTCGATTCCCGGCGCGGCAGGTTTCTGGACCAGGGTCAGCGGACTCGATAATTCTCTCGCCTCGGTGCCCACTCTGATCAGCGATCACACTCGGCAACTCTGGGCATTAGCTTGCCTCATCTTCACTAACGGCCCCACCAGACCGCCGGGGATGCCTGGTCTCACCCTGGAGATACCCATTAAGGGACCATCTCTCAGGGAAGCCAGGAAGGGTTTCGCAGCGGTCGAAGCGCCTTGGGACCCTCCGGGTAAGTAGTGCGCTATATAAATGCCTATACATTTACATTTACTCCACTTTATGACTCTGAGATTCTGGGTAAACTGTGGCACACTAGAGGCTTTGATAAGTGGGACATGATCGGGATCTCCAGGGTGGAGGACATGATGTTGCGAGGGGAGGTGAAGTCTTTTGCCCAATTACAGATGGAGTTCCAGCTGGGTGGAACGGAATACTTTCGGTACGCTCAGCTGCGACACGCACTCGTGTCGCAGCCAGGACGGAGGATGAGGCGATTCCCGAAAGTTCTCCCTTAGAAGACCGAGTACTGGACGGCCACATGCCGGACAGCGCTATCTCTTTGACATATAAAAAACTGATCAGTGTCCGCACGGATCTTCTTCTGGGGGTGAGAGATCAATGGGTACGGGACGGGATAGAGATCGACGACGAGGACTGGCAATGTGCTGTGTCCTCCCCCAAGGAGGTCGCTGTCCCCGCCCGTCTTCGATTGGTGCAACTAAAGATCCTGCACAGAGTCTATGTCACAGGCCCCAGATTGATACATATGGGATATTCGGTTGACGGCCTCTGTCGGCGTGGCTGCGGTGCTCTCGCCACCTTCATGCACATCATTTGGGAGTGCAACGTGATAGCTTCCTACTGGAGGCGGGTGCACATGGTCATGAGTGAGGTGACCGGGGTGGAGGTACACGCGGAGGCCCGGAGATGCCTCCTAAATATCTGGGGCCCAACGGACTACAACACTGCTCAGACCCAGTGGGTGACCCTTGGGAATATGGTCGCAAAGTGGGACATCGCACAGATGTGGGGAGCAACAACAGCCCCGAAGGTGGTACAGTGGAAGGCCAATATGGATTGGTGTATGTTCCGAGAAAAGACTGTGTATGTGGCCAGGGGTAAACCCAAAAAATGGCAGAAGTTATGGGGGGCTTGGAATGAGTATAGGGGTGACATCTGCATACCACCGGAATCCGCTCCACTGGAAGAACACCTGACCCCATAGCCCATGACTCCAACTAACGGTTGTATATCCCTTTTATCCTGTGTCTCCTTCCCCCATCGATTCTTAGTATCTATATTGTTCTGAATATAATTGTTGTCATTGTGCTTGGCTGACTCCTCGACTAGGCCTCACTACATATTGGGTTAATTGCCTTCTTTCTTAGCGCTCGTTTCGGCGCCTCTTTTTGTACCAGTTCTTTCTTATAAAATATAGAAAATGAAAAACCGTAACCTTCACTCGTTCTGATACTTTGCTTCTTGCACTCTGATTTGCTGCTTTTTAAATTGCTGCCTAGCCTCCGGGATGTAAGGCTGAATAGCTGTGTGCACTATTTGAAAATAAAGGTTTTAAAAAATGTAAAAAAAAAAAAAACTAAAAAATCCAAAGAAAACGAGTATTTTTGAGAAATTAATGATTAAACACCAGAAAAACTATAAATACAGCTGATCCACCATTTTGAACTCAGTGGTCGGATGACTACGAGCGAGAGCAGACGCATTTTACGCCACTGCTAACGTGACTGAAAGAGAGCATTTCACATTCAACTTTAATTTAAAACCAAGTAAGTAATATATTCAATAATTATACTATTATTTACAAAAACCAAGCTAACAAAAATATTAATATACAGGTATTATTTTTGCAGTGTCTGACAAATTTGTGAAAGAAATAATTTGAAAAAACCCGAACAAAGTACAGTCAAAGAAAACAAGTAAGGTGAATATATTTTTTAAACGTTTTAAATGTAATGAACCGATAATTACCAGAAAGAGTAACAGCTGAAAATTCAAATTGAACGACATTTTTGAATTTTTAAAAAGAAACAAAACTTTTTGCAGTAAAAATTCAGTGAATTTAAAAACTGTCCCCAAAGGCCCAACTACGTTCCCATCCCCACACACCCCAATCGCTGGCAACCCGCATTTCCCTCCAGCCACCCGGACTCGAGCATTTGAGAGCTGGACGCACGGAGATTGCAGGGTCATAGGGGACCTCTTCATCGGAGGCTCGCCCAAAACGTGGAAGGACTGCAGGGAGGAATTCGGAATACCTTCGACCGCCGGCCTACAATACGCCCAGCTACGCCACTGGACTATGGGTGACGACATGTACCAGGTGGCCACCAGGGCCTACACACCCTTTGAGAAACTAGCACGTTCCCTAGGGGGACTGAAGAGGCTTATTTCTCAAATATATCACATATTGCAGCACCCTACCTCGACGCCTACGCATCCCTATCAGAGACAATGGCAGTTGGCAGCAGGCGTAGCCATTGAGCCCTCCCAATGGAACAGGCTGTGGAGTGATATCCCCAAAATCTACCGCAGCATCCCCCGAGGGAAAACGCTTACAAGTTGCTCACCCAATGGTACTATACCCCGCTGTGACTTAGCAAGATGTTCCCTAACACCTCGCCCCTGTGCTGGAGGTGTGGATCTGCGACTGGTGACTTTGTGCATATATGGTGGACGTGCCCGAACCTAGCTGTCTTCTGGAAGGAGGTACTTAGCCACATTAAAAGGGTGCTGGGCTTTCCCCTACCTGAGGAGGTGAGCACGTTATTGCTTGGCGTCCGACCCCCCGCGCTTAGGGCCCTCACGCGCAGCGACTGGATCCTCACGCTCCAAATGCTAGGCGCAGCTAAGCAACTCATCGCTTTGTACTGGAAGCGGGCCGAAGCACCGCCAATAGCTTCCTGGTTTGTGCGTCTCTGGCAGGTCCTGGCAATGGAAATGCTTACGGCGCGGATACAAGCGAGGGACACACGCTTCAAAGCAGTGTGGGAGCCCCTAGTGCGCCACCTATGCTCTGTCAGTTACGCGCGACACATGCCTCCCAGACTCCGTGCTCCGCACCTCTTTGAAGACGCCCTTATCCCTACGGACCCCGCCAGACTTTGCCCCTGATTGCCGCTTTCCCCGCAGGCGCTGCTGCAACCACGCAAGTCCTCCCACACTCTGCCCCCTGACCAGCCACACGAAACTGCCGCACCTTCTCCCTGCCCCTCCCTCCTCTCTGACTAGCTACCCTCTGATTCTTTCTCTTTTCCTACTTGCCATCCTGGCTCTCGCCTCACTACGGGGCAGTTGTGCCCTGTTGGGCCTTAAATTTCTGTGACATTACAGTCAGCTATTCACTATGCGCCTCCCTCGCGTAGCAACACAGCATCCGCGTGAGACCAACCTCTGCGTATTTCACCCTTAAGCCACGCGGCCGGCCCCCCTCGAGGGGTTGTAGGCAAGGCGCTGTGTTAAAGCTTCTTCCCCGCCCCAGTTGGTATAAGCCCACGAGTTCTCATATGCGCGGCCGGCCTCTGCATGAGGTTGTAGGCTTATCGCTGTATTCACAATAAAAACAGATTTGAACAAAAAAAAAACTGTCAAGCATTATATTCAAGAAGCGTATATTTTATATACTTTTAATAAATAGGGATTAAATATTTTGAAAAACAAGTCTTTTATTATATCTTAACTACAGCAATCAGCCTAAACCATCAAAACAACACCTGAAAAACAGCTTCAAACTAAATACAACCAGCACAGACATGTCGAAAAAGCAAAATCAAAGGTAAATATATTTAAAAAAAATAAATGTAAATAATGGAACTGTTTTCACCAGATAGAATTCATACTTTCATGGTTCTTCTAAATCTCTTTTTCAATATCAAAATATTATTTGATGTTCTAGTCAAAAAATGTTTTATTAAAAAACAGTCATGCATACTAACCATAAAAACATGTTTTTTTAAATCAAGATTAATAGGATATTTATAATGTATAAATCAACATCCTATATATTTTATATTTTATATTTTAAAAACAGAAATCATCCTTAATCTTCAAAAACAACACCTGAAGAACAGCATCTTATTTATTACCAAGCAAAAAGACATCTAAATAGCAAAAGAAAAGGTAAGTGAGCAGATAGAAATAATCCTTTATTAGATCTTCGAAATACCTTTTTTAAATAAAAAATAATAATTTTGTGTTGTGCTTAAAAAATGTATCATTATCAAAACAGTCATGCATACTAACCAATAAATTATGCACTTTTTAAATTCCAAAACAATAGGGTATTTTTAATGTATAATTCAACATCCTATATATTTTATATTCTTCTACAGAAAATTTCAAATCAATCCGGAAAAAAAACAGTTCAAGACAAGATCCTACAGAACCAACAGACAACAATCAATCCAAAAACAACCACCATCTGAAAGACAACTGAAAAGAACCGACCAAGGTAAATATCTTGTAGGCATACAAATTATATGCCTTTAAATGTACAGAGAATAAAATCAAACAAAAAAAGAAAATGCACACCAATGATTAAAAACAAATTTCAAATATTTACAACAACTTTTTCCTTTTCTAATTATCATTTCAGAAAATGTCAAGTGATAAAGCAGCAAAATACCAAGAAAACTGTCTCCTACAGTATGCAAGGTATATTTTAGTGCAAGGAGAGAATTACTGAACCAAGGAGACATTGGAGGTGTGTGCAATATTACTCATCCCATTGCAAAGGCAGAGCGGTTACTCTGGGTGACACAGTTGTCAAAACATCTGATCATAACCACTCTGCCTCTGCAATGGAGATTGAAGTTAGAGAAACCGTTAACGAAACAAAGAATATTGCAAGCACATCCAATGACTTCTCTGGTTCTATTTTGAGGGAGGTAGCTCAACATGTCCCTGAACACATTGCTAGCAGTATGCCTATTATACCTAATCTGAGACGAATTATTCAACATAAAAAACAGGCAAGTAACCCACAAAGAGATACACCACAGACATTCTCTGACATTGTAATTCCCCGTGAACTCTCTCTTTCTACTTCTAATGAACCTTTTATCCAGCATGACAACCAAAACCCTCAGAAACGAATAATTATCTATAGCACACCCCATAACCTTGCCAAGTTAGTGAATAGTGATATTTGGATGATGGATGGGACATTTAAAAGTACCCCCATCCTTTCGCCCAAATATACACTATTCATGCTCAAATTAACCATACAGTAGTACCCCTAGTATACAGTTTGCTACCTGATAAACAATCCACAACGTACACTGAACTTTAAACAGTGGTTAAATCTAAAACATTAAACAAAAGTCCTAGGAAAATAATTATTGATTAGGAATTCGCAATGATAAATGTTATAACCAAAACGTACACGGATACCCAAATTCAGGGATGTTTTTTCCATTTTTCCCAGGCATTTTGGGGTAAAATACAAAAAACATCCCTAGTTGCGGATTACATATCAGACACCAAACTGCAATTCGAACTAAAAAAACTAACTGCACTTTGCTTTGTACCTCCTGAAAATGTAGACGAGTACTACACTGCAATTACTGAATCTGACTTTTTTACTAAAAATGAAGACAAATTAGCACCCCAGCTAAATTATTTCGAAGACACATGGATTGGACATCTAAGCAGGTCAGGTCGCAGGAGGAAGCCACGTTTCCATGTGGAGTGGTGGAACTGCTACACGACCTGCTCAGAAGGAGAGGCAAAGACAAACAATGCCATAGAGGGATGGCACAACTCCTTCAACCACACAATTGGAAAACCACATCCTAATTTCTATCATTTCTTGGACACTTTGAGGAAAGAGCAAAGTTCAAGAAATGAGAATGTCACAAGCATTAACAGGTAGTCTGAACCCATGCATCTCTAAAAGATTAAAAGAAATGTCAGAACGACTATTGGCTGCTTTACAACAGTTTTCGTTGTGTGTGGCATGGGAAACATCCTTTACAACAAAACTTTTACAACGCAGTGCTATTACAACGCAGGTTTTACAACGAAAACCATTACAACGCATTGCACTGGGGGGCGCTCTAGGATAGGGAATAGATTTAATTTACTATCCAACACCTTCCCTAGTGTCCACGGGGACTGGAGTTGGAATAGTAAATTAAATTATTCACTATCCAGCACCCCAAAGCGCTATGCGTTGTAATGGTATGCGTAGTAAAACCTGCGTTGTAACAGCATGCGTTGTTAAAGCATGCGTTGTAACGTCATACATCCGTGTGGAATCAGACTACCTAGATAATGTTGCACACATACTCCACTGCTAATTCACCCTACAGTATTACTTTCCTGTTTTGCCCTAAATTACATATCCTAAAAATGACAATTGGCATTTTTAAAAACTTTTTTTTTGTAAATTTAAAGTCCGGTCACCTTACCTTAGCAGTCTTCTTTTTTCTTTCATTTTCTTCTTTAATCCAAACCAAAACCATGCTTGTTTTGTATTCCATTAGATAAAATCCATTCCCATAAAAATGCATTTCCAAAAAAAGGTATTCCTTTTTGAAGATCGATTTACAACAAAAAATACAATATAAAAGATTTCTTCTCCAAATCGAAACAATGTCCAACTCCTAAAAATTCAAAATAGGATCCTTCTTCTTCCTGCACTCGAAATCAGAACTCACAAAAAATCGAAGATACGATCTATCCTCTTGCTGTTCTCGAAATCAGCACTCCTTCAAAAAGCATTTCCAAAGACGAAAATCCATCGAAAAGAAACCCAAAAAGCAATCCAAAGATGTGTTTCACGATTCCAAAAATACTCCATGAAAAACAATCTATTTCCTCCTCTCGAATACCAATGTTCGTAAATCGATCTTCTTCTGTGTCTGATGTATTCCATAGCAAACAATGTCACGATAATACATCCTAAAAGCATTGTTTTACTATTATTTTGCTCAATAAATTCAAACATTGCTATAAAGTTAAACAAACACGTGACCCGACGTGGACATACACTACCACTGTGAACGTGGACATGCTGAATCTAAAATGAAACCTTTTATTTAACTATTCTAAAACTCCCTTTTCTCTCCTTGCAATAAATATCCCTCTAAACATTGTTTTAAATAAAATAACAAGTTTAAAAACGCCCCTACCTGAGCGCACTACTTCTGCTCTATCCAGCGACGCTCCTCAATATGGCTGCCTAAGCGTTTGACGTTCACACGTATACGTCATCACAAGCTGCAAAAAAAGAAAAAGGACTATAATTTATTTTACTTTATTTATTAATACTGTATATTAAAAACATTTTATTTTAATTTAAAACAGTATATAAAAAATGTTTTGAAATGTCCAATAATTATTAAAAATATTTTCTTTTATTAAATAAATATTTTTGTCATTAAACTTTCATAAACTGTGTCGTATTCGATTTTTTACCATATGTAATATAAATGTGCAATGATTAACTTTATTTCTAATAATGTATAAATTTATAAAATATTATTCTTACCTTCAGCATACTCCCTTTTGGTTGTTTTCCAAGCCCCGTTACTCTCAAACAAGCTTCATATTTCAAAGATGCGACATTCACATAGTGAGCTATGGAAATAAATGAAGGACATAACTTTACATTGAAATCAATGTAAAACCGTGTGAACTTTTTTAAAACTAACTTTAACGTTTTTTTCACACACTATTTGAATTAAAAATAAGTTAGAAATTAAATTAAGTTATTCTAAAAATATAATAATATTAAAATTAAAAAAAGTGTAAGTGTTAAATAGTGGTCAAGTATAAATTACTAATCTAACTCCAGGAGGAGTGTAATACTAAGAAAAGTATGGGATATTAGAGGAGTATAAATTACTATTCTAACTCCAGGGGGATGTAATACTAGTGTATGTGAGGGATAGTGTAGGGGTATAAATTACTATTATAACTCCAGGGGGTTATAATACTAGGGTATATGTGGGATAGTGTAGGAGTATATAATTACTATTCTAACTCCAGGGGTGTATAATACTAGGGTATATGTGGGATAGTGGAGGAGTATATAATTACTATTCAAACTCCAGGGGAGTGTAATACTAGGGTATGTGTGGGATAGTGGAGGAGTATATAATTACTATTCTAACTCCTTGTGGGTGTAATACTAGGGTATGTGTGGGATAGTGGAGGGGTATAAATTACTATTTTAACTCCAGGGGGGAGTAATACTAGAGTATGTGTGGGATAGTGGAGGGATATAAATTACTATTCTAACTCCAGGGGGGTGTAATACTAGAGTATGTGTGGGATAGTGGAGAGGTATAAATGACTATTCTAACTCCAGGGGGTGTAATACTAGGGTATGTGTGGGATAGTGGAGGGGTATAAATTACTATTCTAACTCCAGGGGGGTGTAATACTGGGATATGTGTGGGATAGTGGAGTGGTATACATTTCTATTCTAACTCCAGGGGGGTGTAATACTAGGGTATGTGTGGGATAGTGGAGGGGTATAAATTACTATTCTAACTCCAGGGGGGTGTAATTCTAGAGTATGTGTGGGATAGTGAAGGGGTATAAATTACTATTCTAACTCCAGGGGGGGTGTAATACTAGAGTATGTGTGGGATAGTGGAGGGGTATAAATTACTATTCTAACTCCAGGGGGGTGTAATACTAGGGTATGTGTGGGATAGTGGAGGAGTATATAATTACTATTCTAACTCCATGGGGGTGTAATACTAGGGTATGTGTGGGATAGTGGAGGAGTATATAATTACTATTCAAATTCCAGGGGGGTGTAATACTAGGGTATGTGTGGGATAGTGGAGGAGTATATAATTACTATTCTAACTCCAGGGGGGGTGTAATACTAGGGTATGTGTGGGATAGTGGAGGAGTATATAATTACTATTCTAACTCCATGGGGGTGTAATACTAGGGTATGTGTGGGATAGTGGAAGGGTATAAATTACTATTCTAACTCCAGGGGGTGTAATACTAGGGTATGTGTGGGATAGTGGAGTGGTATAAATTACTATTCTAACTCCAGGGGGCTGTAATACTAGGGCATGTGTGGGATAGTGGAGGGGTATATAATTACTATTCAAACTCCAGGGGTGTATAATACTAGGGTATATGTGGGATAGTGGAGGAGTATATAATTACTATTCTAACTCCAGGGGTGTATAATACTAGGGTATATGTGGGATAGTGGAGGAGTATATAATTACTATTCAAACTCCTGGGGGGTGTAATACTAGGGTATGTGTGGGATAGTGGAGGAGTATACATTTCTATTCTAACTCCAGGGGGGTGTAATACTAGGGTATGTGTGGGATAGTGGAGGGGTATAAATTACTATTCTAACTCCAGGGGGGTGTAATTCTAGAGTATGTGTGGGATAGTGAAGGGGTATAAATTACTATTCTAACTCCAGGGGGGGTGTAATACTAGAGTATGTGTGGGATAGTGGAGGGGTATAAATTACTATTCTAACTCCAGGGGGCTGTAATACTAGGGCATGTGTGGGATAGTGGAGGGGTATATAATTACTATTCTACTCCATGGGGTGTATAATACTAGGGTATATGTGGGATAGTGGAGGAGTATATAATTACTATTCTAACTCCAGGGGTGTATAATACTAGGGTATATGTGGGATAGTGGAGGAGTATATAATTACTATTCAAACTCCAGGGGGGTGTAATACTAGGGTATGTGTGGGATAGTGGAGGAGTATACATTTCTATTCTAACTCCAGGGGGGTGTAATACTAGGGTATGTGTGGGATAGTGGAGGGGTATAAATTACTATTCTAACTCCAGGGGGGTGTAATTCTAGAGTATGTGTGGGATAGTGAAGGGGTATAAATTACTATTCTAACTCCAGGGGGGTGTAATACTAGAGTATGTGTGGGATAGTGGAGGGGTATAAATTACTATTCTAACTCCAGGGGGGTGTAATACTAGGGTATGTGTGGGATAGTGGAGGAGTATATAATTACTATTCTACTCCATGGGGGTGTAATACTAGGGTATGTGTGGGATAGTGGAAGGGTATAAATTACTATTCTAACTCCAGGGGGTGTAATACTAGGGTATGTGTGGGATAGTGGAGGGGTATATAATTACTATTCAAACTCCAGGGGTGTATAATACTAGGGTATATGTGGGATAGTGGAGGAGTATATAATTACTATTCTAACTCCAGGGGTGTATAATACTAGGGTATATGTGGGATAGTGGAGGAGTATATAATTACTATTCAAACTCCAGGGGGGTGTAATACTAGGGTATGTGTGGGATAGTGGAGGAGTATATATTTACTATTCTAACTCCATGTGGGTGTAATACTAGGGTATGTGTGGGATAGTGGAGGGGTATAAATTACTATTTTAACTCCAGGGGGGAGTAATACTAGAGTATGTGTGGGATAGTGGAGGGATATAAATTACTATTCTAACTCCAGGGGGGTGTAATACTAGAGTATGTGTGGGATAGTGGAGAGGTATAAATTACTATTCTAACTCCAGGGGGTGTAATACTAGGGTATGTGTGGGATAGTGGAGGGGTATAAATTACTATTCTAACTCCAGGGGGGTGTAATACTGGGATATGTGTGGGATAGTGGAGTGGTATAAATTTCTATTCTAACTCCAGGGGGGTGTAATACTAGGGTATGTGTGGGATAGTGGAGGGGTATAAATTATTATTCTAACTCCAGGGGGGTGTAATTCTAGAGTATGTGTGGGATAGTGAAGGGGTATAAATTACTATTCTAACTCCAGGGGGGGTGTAATACTAGAGTATGTGTGGGATAGTGGAGGGGTATACATTACTATTCTAACTCCAGGGGGGTGAAATACTTGGGTATATCTGGGATAGTGGAGTGGTATAAATTACTATTCTAACTCCAGGGGGTTGTAATACTAGGGTATGTGTGGGATAGTGGATGAATATATAATTACTATTCTAACTCCAGGGGGGTGTAATACTAGAGTATGTGTGGGATAGTGGAGGGGTATAAATTACTATTCTAACTTCAGGGGTGTGTTATACTAGGGTATATGTGGGATAGTGGAGTGGTATAAATTACTATTTTAACTCCAGGGGGGTGTAATACTAGGGTATGTGTGGGATAGTGGAGGAGTATATAATTACTATTCTAACTCCATAGGGGTGTAATACTAGGGTATGTGTGGGATAGTGGAGGGGTATAAATTACTATTCTAACTCCAGGGGGGTGTAATACTAGTGTATGTGTGGGATAGCGGAGTGGTATAAATTACTATTCTAACTCCAGGGGGGTGTAATACTAGGGTATGTGTGGAATAGTGGAGTGGAATAAATTACTATTCTAACTCCAGGGGGTATAATAATAGGGTATGTGTGGGATAGTGGAGGCGTATAAATTACTATTCTAACTCCAGGGGGGGTATAATACTAGGGTATGTGTGGGATAGTGAAGGGGTATAAATTACTATTCTATCTCCAGGGGGGTGTAATACTAGGGTATGTGTAGGATAGTGGAGTGGTATAAATTACAATTCTAACTCCAGATGGGGTGTAATACTAGGGTATGTGTGGGATAGTGGAGGGGTATAAATTACTGTTTTAACTCCAGGGTGGTATAATACTAGAGTATGTATGGGATAGTGGAGGGGTATAAATTACTATTCTAACTCCAGGGGGTGTAATACTAGGGTATATGTGGGATAGTGGAGGGGTATAAATTACAATTCTAACTCCAGGGGGGTGTAATACTGGGATATGTGTGGGATAGTGAAGTGGTATACATTTCTATTCTAACTCCAGGGGGGTGTAATACTAGGGTATGTGTGGGATAGTGGAGGGGTATACATTACTATTCTAACTACAGGGGGGTGTAATACTAGAGTATGTGTGGGATAGTGGAGGGGTATAAATTACTATTCTAACTCGGGGGTGTAATACTAGAGTATGTGTGGGATAGTGGAGGAGTATATAATTACTATTCTAACTCCATGGGGGTGTAATACTAGGGTATGTGTGGGATAGTGGAGGGGTATAAATTGCTATTCTAACTCCAGGGGGGTGTTATACTAGGGTATGTGCGGGATAGTGGAGTGGTATAAATTACTATTCTAACTCCAGGGGGCTGTAATACTAGAGTATGTATGGGATAGTGGAGGGGTATAAATTACTATTCTAACTCCAGGGGGGGTGTAATACTAGAGTATGTGTGGGATAGTGGAGGGGTATAAATTACTATTCTAACTCCAGGGGAGTGTAATACTAGGATATGTGTGGGATAGTGGAGGGGTATAAATTACTATTTTAACTCCAGGGGGTGTAATACTAGAGTATGTGTGGGATAGTGGAGGGATATAAATTACTATTCTAACTTCAGGGGGGTGTAATACTAGAGTATGTGTGGGATAGTGGAGGGGTATAAATTACTATTCTAACTCCAGGGGGGTGTAATACTGGGATATGTGTGGGATAGTGGAGTGGTATAAATTTCTATTCTAACTCCTATTCCTATTCTATTCTAAGTAAGATTGCAAATTACTTTGAACAAAAAATTGTTAACCTTACGAAAAACTTTCCAGCTATTCCCTTAAACGATGAAAACACCGTACAAGGTAATAATCCCGGGTCAACCAGATGGAACACCTTTGCCATGATCGATCTGGTAGACACTTTACAAACCATGTCAAAAATTAAATCTGGTTCCCGACTCGACCCTTGTCCCCCCTCACTGGTCCATGCAATTAAAGATGAGGTAAACCCCATAATTAATGCTATTATCAATGCATCACTCCAATCTGGAGAAGTTCCCATCACCTGAAAGACTGCAATAGTAAAACCACTGCAAAAAAAGACCCTACATGATCCCTCTGTTCTAACTAATCTGCGACCCATTTCTCAACTCCCTGCTCTATGTAAATGTGCTGAAACCCTGGTTAATAAACAGCTTTCAACATTTCTGGAGGTAAACAACATACTACATCCAAATCAGGCAGGTTTCAGAGCAAGCCACTTTACAGAGTCAGCACTGTTATCAACAACAGAAACCATAAGAGCTGCACTAGATCAAGGGAGGAAGGCAGTCTTAATCCTCCTTCATCTATCTGCAGCATTCGACACGGTGTCTCATGCCATTCTATTACATCGCTTGGTTGAAGCTGGCATAGGGGGCACCGTGTTGAATTGGTTCAAAAATGTTCTGTTACATAGAAAACAGATAACCATGTTAGGACAGTTTCACTCGGAGGAGAAGGGGATTGGCTCAGGGGTGCCTCAGGGCTCAAGTTTGAGCCCTACCCTGTTCAATCTTTATATGGCACCCCTGATCAATCTAATTGCTTCCTACGATGTGAGTACTATTACATACGCAGACGACACTCAACTGGTCCTGGTTCTGGATGAAGATACAGATAAGGCCAAACAGGTTCTGAAAGAGTGCCTGACTGCGAACTTCAATTGGATGCATGATAACCATCTTAAATGCAACTCTGCTAAAACAGAGATCCTACCATTTGGGAAAAACAATCTCTTCTCTCCACACACTTGCTGGCCATCTGATGCGGAAACCCCCCAAACACCATCAGCGCAACTTGAAACTTGGGCATAAAATTCGATGACATGCTTTCCTTTAAGCAACAATCTAAAGAAGTAGCTGCCGTCTGCTTCAATATCATAAAAGGTTTACGCAAATTCTTTGATTACCTGCCCTTGTCTGCCCGCCGCACAGTAGCTATTGCTTTAGTTACATCAAGAATTGACTACTGTGATAGTCTGTATGCAGGGGTGGCAAAATCTATCCTGCATAAATTACAGATGGTTCAGAACTCGGCGGCTCGGTTGGTCCTGAGGTGGCCCAGAAAATCATCAGCATCAGCTGCCTTAGACATGCTGCATTGGCTTCCCATTCAGAAACGTATACTATTCAAAATCCTTGTGATTACATTTAGATGTTTTCACAAGCGCGGTTCAAAATATCTATCCAACAAATTTCACAGATACCACCCCACTAGAGAACTCAGATCAGCCACGGCTAATTTGATGACTCTTCCCAAGTTCAGACTTGCCACCAAGGGTGGAAAATCACTGGCAGTTCTAGGAGCCAAAGCCTGGAACACACTCCCTGCTCATCTTCGCTTAATTGCATCAGAACAAATCTTCAAAAAATCCCTAAAAACATGGATTTATGGATTAGCCGAATCAACTTGCAAATCTCTTGTCTAAATCACATATAACATCTATAATTCAGCTAAAACATCTGCCAATCTACCAGCAATGAAGTTGCAGCGCCAGGATGCTCCGTGGATTGACAGTGCGCTTTATAAATACCCCCAAACATCAAACATCAAACTCCAGGGGGGTGTAATACTAGGGTATGTGTGGGATAGTGGAGGAGTATACATTTCTATTCTAACTCCAGGGGGGTGTAATACTAGGGTATGTGTGGGATAGTGGAGGGGTATAAATTACTAATCTAACTCCAGGGGGGTGTAATTCTAGAGTATGTGTGGGATAGTGAAGGGGTATAAATTACTATTCTAACTCCAGGGGGGGTGTAATACTAGAGTATGTGTGGGATAGTGGAGGGGTATAAATTACTATTCTAACTCCAGGGGGGTGTAATACTAGGGTATGTGTGGGATAGTGGAGGAGTATATAATTACTATTCTACTCCATGGGGGTGTAATACTAGGGTATGTGTGGGATAGTGGAGGAGTATATAATTACTATTCCAACTCCAGGGGGGTGTAATACTAGGGTATGTGTGGGATAGTGGAGGAGTATATAATTACTATTCTAACTCCATGGGGGTGTAATACTAGGGTATGTGTGGGATAGTGGAAGGGTATAAATTACTATTCTAACTCCAGGGGGTGTAATACTAGGGTATGTGTGGGATAGTGGAGTGGTATAAATTACTATTCTAACTCCAGGGGGCTGTAATACTAGGGTATGTGTGGGATAGTGGAGGGGTATATAATTACTATTCAAACTCCAGGGGTGTATAATACTAGGGTATATGTGGGATAGTGGAGGAGTATATAATTACTATTCTAACTCCAGGGGTGTATAATACTAGGGTATATGTGGGATAGTGGAGGAGTATATAATTACTATTCAAACTCCAGGGGGGTGTAATACTAGGGTATGTGTGGGATAGTGGAGGAGTATATATTTACTATTCTAACTCCATGTGGGTGTAATACTAGGGTATGTGTGGGATAGTGGAGGGGTATAAATTACTATTTTAACTCCAGGGGGGAGTAATACTAGAGTATGTGTGGGATAGTGGAGGGATATAAATTACTATTCTAACTCCAGGGGGGTGTAATACTAGAGTATGTGTGGGATAGTGGAGAGGTATAAATTACTATTCTAACTCCAGGGGGTGTAATACTAGGGTATGTGTGGGATAGTGGAGGGGTATAAATTACTATTCTAACTCCAGGGGGGTGTAATACTGGGATATGTGTGGGATAGTGGAGTGGTATAAATTTCTATTCTAACTCCAGGGGGGTGTAATACTAGGGTATGTGTGGGATAGTGGAGGGGTATAAATTATTATTCTAACTCCAGGGGGGTGTAATTCTAGAGTATGTGTGGGATAGTGAAGGGGTATAAATTACTATTCTAACTCCAGGGGGGGTGTAATACTAGAGTATGTGTGGGATAGTGGAGGGGTATACATTACTATTCTAACTCCAGGGGGGTGAAATACTTGGGTATATCTGGGATAGTGGAGTGGTATAAATTACTATTCTAACTCCAGGGGGTTGTAATACTAGGGTATGTGTGGGATAGTGGATGAATATATAATTACTATTCTAACTCCAGGGGGGTGTAATACTAGAGTATGTGTGGGATAGTGGAGGGGTATAAATTACTATTCTAACTTCAGGGGTGTGTTATACTAGGGTATATGTGGGATAGTTGAGTGGTATAAATTACTATTTTAACTCCAGGGGGGGTGTAATACTAGGGTATGTGTGGGATAGTGGAGGAGTATATAATTACTATTCTAACTCCATAGGGGTGTAATACTAGGGTATGTGTGGGATAGTGGAGGGGTATAAATTACTATTCTAACTCCAGGGGGGTGTAATACTAGTGTATGTGTGGGATAGCGGAGTGGTATAAATTACTATTCTAACTCCAGGGGGGTGTAATACTAGGGTATGTGTGGAATAGTGGAGTGGAATAAATTACTATTCTAACTCCAGGGGGTATAATAATAGGGTATGTGTGGGATAGTGGAGGCGTATAAATTACTATTCTAACTCCGGGGGGGTATAATACTAGGGTATGTGTGGGATAGTGAAGGGGTATAAATTACTATTCTATCTCCAGGGGGGTGTAATACTAGGGTATGTGTAGGATAGTGGAGTGGTATAAATTACTATTCTAACTCCAGATGGGGTGTAATACTAGGGTATGTGTGGGATAGTGGAGGGGTATAAATTACTATTTTAACTCCAGGGTGGTATAATACTAGAGTATGTCTGGGATAGTGGAGGGGTATAAATTACTATTCTAACTCCAGGGGGGTGTAATACTAGGGTATATGTGGGATAGTGGAGGGGTATAAATTACAATTCTAACTCCAGGGGGGTGTAATACTGGGATATGTGTGGGATAGTGAAGTGGTATACATTTCTATTCTAACTCCAGGGGGGTGTAATACTAGGGTATGTGTGGGATAGTGGAGGGGTATACATTACTATTCTAACTACAGGGGGGTGTAATACTAGAGTATGTGTGGGATAGTGGAGGGGTATAAATTACTATTCTAACTCGGGGGTGTAATACTAGAGTATGTGTGGGATAGTGGAGGAGTATATAATTACTATTCTAACTCCATAGGGGTGTAATACTAGGGTATGTGTGGGATAGTGGAGGGGTATAAATTGCTATTCTAACTCCAGGGGGGTGTTATACTAGGGTATGTGCGGGATAGTGGAGTGGTATAAATTACTATTCTAACTCCAGGGGGCTGTAATACTAGAGTATGTATGGGATAGTGGAGGGGTATAAATTACTATTCTAACTCCAGGGGGGGTGTAATACTAGAGTATGTGTGGGATAGTGGAGGGGTATAAATTACTATTCTAACTCCAGGGGAGTGTAATACTAGGATATGTGTGGGATAGTGGAGGGGTATAAATTACTATTTTAACTCCAGGGGGTGTAATACTAGAGTATGTGTGGGATAGTGGAGGGATATAAATTACTATTCTAACTTCAGGGGGGTGTAATACTAGAGTATGTGTGGGATAGTGGAGGGGTATAGTAACTAACTCCAGGGGGGTGTAATACTGGGATATGTGTGGGATAGTGGAGTGGTATAAATTTCTATTCTAACTCCTATTCCTATTCTATTCTAAGTAAGATTGCAAATTACTTTGAACAAAAAATTGTTAACCTTACGAAAAACTTTCCAGCTATTCCCTTAAACGATGAAAACACCGTACAAGGTAATAATCCCGGGTCAACCAGATGGAACACCTTTGCCATGATCGATCTGGTAGACACTTTACAAACCATGTCAAAAATTAAATCTGGTTCCCGACTCGACCCTTGTCCCCCCTCACTGGTCCATGCAATTAAAGATGAGGTAAACCCCATAATTAATGCTATTATCAATGCATCACTCCAATCTGGAGAAGTTCCCATCACCTGAAAGACTGCAATAGTAAAACCACTGCAAAAAAAGACCCTACATGATCCCTCTGTTCTAACTAATCTGCGACCCATTTCTCAACTCCCTGCTCTATGTAAATGTGCTGAAACCCTGGTTAATAAACAGCTTTCAACATTTCTGGAGGTAAACAACATACTACATCCAAATCAGGCAGGTTTCAGAGCAAGCCACTTTACAGAGTCAGCACTGTTATCAACAACAGAAACCATAAGAGCTGCACTAGATCAAGGGAGGAAGGCAGTCTTAATCCTCCTTCATCTATCTGCATCATTCGACACGGTGTCTCATGCCATTCTATTACATCGCTTGGTTGAAGCTGGCATAGGGGGCACCGTGTTGAATTGGTTCAAAAATGTTCTGTTACATAGAAAACAGATAACCATGTTAGGACAGTTTCACTCGGAGGAGAAGGGGATTGGCTCAGGGGTGCCTCAGGGCTCAAGTTTGAGCCCTACCCTGTTCAATCTTTATATGGCACCCCTGATCAATCTAATTGCTTCCTACGATGTGAGTACTATTACATACGCAGACGACACTCAACTGGTCCTGGTTCTGGATGAAGATACAGATAAGGCCAAACAGGTTCTGAAAGAGTGCCTGACTGCGAACTTCAATTGGATGCATGATAACCATCTTAAATGCAACTCTGCTAAAACAGAGATCCTACCATTTGGGAAAAACAATCTCTTCTCTCCACACACTTGCTGGCCATCTGATGCGGAAACCCCCCAAACACTATCAGCGCAACTTGAAACTTGGGCATAAAATTCGATGACATGCTTTCCTTTAAGCAACAATCTAAAGAAGTAGCTGCCGTCTGCTTCAATATCATAAAAGGTTTACGCAAATTCTTTGATTACCTGCCCTTGTCTGCCCGCCGCACAGTAGCTATTGCTTTAGTTACATCAAGAATTGACTACTGTGATAGTCTGTATGCAGGGGTGGCAAAATCTATCCTGCATAAATTACAGATGGTTCAGAACTCGGCGGCTCGGTTGGTCCTGAGGTGGCCCAGAAAATCATCAGCATCAGCTGCCTTAGACATGCTGCATTGGCTTCCCATTCAGAAACGTATACTATTCAAAATCCTTGTGATTACATTTAGATGTTTTCACAAGCGCGGTTCAAAATATCTATCCAACAAATTTCACAGATACCACCCCACTAGAGAACTCAGATCAGCCACGGCTAATTTGATGACTGTTCCCAAGTTCAGACTTGCCACCAAGGGTGGAAAATCACTGGCAGTTCTAGGAGCCAAAGCCTGGAACACACTCCCTGCTCATCTTCGCTTAATTGCATCAGAACAAATCTTCAAAAAATCCCTAAAAACATGGATTTATGGATTAGCCGAATCAACTTGCAAATCTCTTGTCTAAATCACATATAACATCTATAATTCAGCTAAAACATCTGCCAATCTACCAGCAATGAAGTTGCAGCGCCAGGATGCTCCGTGGATTGACAGTGCGCTTTATAAATACCCCCAAACATCAAACATCAAACTCCAGGGGGGTGTAATACTAGGGTATGTGTGGGATAGTGGAGGGGTATAAATTACTATTCTAAATCCAGGGGGGTGTAATACTAGGGTATGTGTGGGATAGTGGAGTGGTATAAATTACTATTCTAACTCCAGGGGGCTGTAATATTAGGGTATGTGTAGGATAGTGGAGGGGTATAAATTACTATTCTAACTCCAGGGGGGTGTAATACTAGAGTATGTGTGGGATAGTGGAGGGGTATACATTACTATTCTAACTCCAGGGGGGGTGTAATACTAGAGTATGTGTGGGATAGTGGAGGGGTGTAAATTACTATTCTAACTCCAGGGGGGTGTAGTACTAGGGTATGTGTGGGATAGTGGAGTGGTATAAATGACTATTCTAACTCCAGGTGTGGTGTAATACTACAGTATGTGTGAGATAGTGGAGGGGTGTAAATTACTATTCTAACTCCAGGGGGTGTATTACTAGGGTAGGTGTGGGGTAGTGAAGGGGTATAAATTACTAATCTAACTCCAGGGGGGTGTGATACTAGGGTATGTGTGGGATAGTGAAGGGGTATATATTACTATTCTAACTCCAGGGGGGGTGTAATACTAGAGTATGTGTGGGATAGTGGAGGGGTGTAAATTACTATTCTAACTCCAGGGGGGTGTAGTACTAGGGTATGTGTGGGACAGTGGATGAATATATCATTACTATTCTCACTCCTGGGGGTGTAATACTAGGGTATATGTGGGATAGTGGAGGTCTCTAAATCACTATTCGAACTCCAGGGGGGTGTAGTACTAGGGTATGTGTGGGATAGTGGAGTGGTATAAATGAGTATTCTAACTCCAGGTGTGGTGTAATACTACAGTATGTGTGAGATAGTGGAGGGGTGTAAATTACTATTCTAACTCCAGTGGGTGTAATACTAGGGTAGGTGTGGGATAGTGAAGGGGTATAAATTACCATTCTAACTCCAGGGGGGTGTGATACTAGGGTATGTGTGGGATAGTGAAGGGGTATACATTACTATTCTAACTCCAGGGGGTGTAATACTAGGGCATGTGTGGGATAGTAGAGGAGTAGATAATTACTATTCTAACTCCAGGGGGTGTATTACTAGGGTATGTTTGGGATAGTGGAGGGGTATAAATTACTAATATAACTCCAGGGGGGTGTAATACTAGGGTATGTGTGGGATAGTGGAGGAGTATATAATTACTATTCTAACTCCATGGGGGTGTAATACTAGGGTATGTGTGGGATAGTGGAGGGGTATAATTTACTATTCTAACTCCAGGGGGGTGTAATACTAGGGTATGTGTGGAATAGTGGAGTGGAATAAATTACTATTCTAACTCCAGGGGGGTGTAATACTAGGGTATGTGTGGGATAGTGGAGGGGTATAAATTACTATTCTAACTCCAGGGGGGTGTAATACTACGGTATGTGTGGGATAGTGAAGGGGTATACATTACTATTCTAACTCCAGGGGGGTGTAATACTACGGTATGTGTAGGATAGTGGTGTGGTATAAATTACTATTCTAACTCCAGGGGGTGTAATACTGGGATATGTGTGGGATAGTGGAGTGGTATAAATTTCTATTCTAACTCCAGGGGGGTGTAATACTAGGGTATGTATGGGATAGAGGAGGGGTATAAATTACTATTCTAACTTCTCATGGGGTGTAATACTAGAGTATGTGTGGGATAGTGGAGGGGTATAAATTACTTCCAGGGGGGGGGGGTAATACTAGGATATGTGTGGGATAGTGGAGGAGTATATAATTACTATTCTAACTCCATGGGGGTGTAATACTAGGGTATGTGTGGGATAGTGGAGGGGGATAAATTACTATTCTAACTCCAGGGGGGTGTAATACTAGGGTATGTGCAGGATGGTGGAGTGGTATAAATTACTATTCTAACTCCAGGGGGCTGTAATACTAGGGTATGTGTGGGATAGTGGAGGGGTATAAATTACTATTCTAACTCCAGGGGGTGTAATACTAGAGTATGTGTGGGATAGTGGAGGGGTATAAATTACTATTCTAACTCCCGGGGGGGGGTGTAATACTAGAGTATGTGTGGGATAGTGGAGGGGTATAAATTACTATTTTAACTCCAGGGGGGTGTAATACTAGAGTATGTGTGGGATAGTGGAGGGGTATAAATTACTATTCTAACTCCAGGGGGTGTAATACTAGAGTATGTGTGGGATAGTGGAGGGGTATAAATTACTATTCTAACTCCAGGTGGGGTGTAATACTATAGTATATGTGGGATAGTGGAGGGGTATAAATTACTATTTTAACTCCAGGGGGGTGTAATACTAGAGTATGTGTGGGATAGTGGAGGGGTATAAATTACTATTCTATCTCCAGGGGGGGTGTAATACTAGAGTATGTGTGGGATAGTGGAGGGGTATAAATTACTATTTTAACTCCAGGGGGGTGTAATACTAGAGCATGTGTTGGATAGTGGAGGGATATAAATTACTATTCTAACTCCAGCGGGGTGTAATACTAGAGTATGTGTGGGATAGTGGAGGGGTATAAATTACTATTCTAACTCCAGGGGGGGGTGTAATACTAGAGTATGTGTGGGATAGTGGAGGGGTATAAATTACTATTTTAACTCCAGGGTGTGAGAAGTTGGCCCGATATGCAGTGTTCACTATTCTAGTGACCACTATGCATCGGTCCAAACGACCCTTATGGTGATTGGTTGTAAGTCAACCTTAGACCAGCTATCCTAGTAGCGTGGATACGAGCAGTCTTCGGGCTTAACTCTAGAGGGCGTGTTAAGCCAGCTGTTATACCATCACATACCCCTTGAACACCAAGTGAAAGGACACCACACAAGTGTTATGAAAATAAACAGTATATTTATTAGGATCACAACAGCCCTGTACTCTTTATGAGGACAGGGTACTAAGCACAGAAACAAACTCTTAGGAAAATACTTCAAGTGCACAATCAATACAAGTGCCCGAGGGCACGGAAAGGTTAGTGGTCTCGGGCGGACCCGATAAGGCAAGTCGGAAGCGAGGGACACAGGACCCTTAAGTAAGGAGGCTATGCGGGCACCGAAATGCCGGAGTTACCTAGCCACAAGGGCTGCGGCTGCACAAGTCTTACAGGCGTCGGGGGTCTTCGCTGACGAGCCAGGAGCCGGAAGGAAGGAGTTGCTGGCCGGCGACCAGTGAAGAATAGTTCGTAGAGATCCAAGCCTGGATCAGAGATCGATGATACCTGAAAGCAGAGGGGACCAAGTTCGTACTACTAGCCAGTAGTCAGAGGGTACCAGGAAGGCACCGGATGGCCGTCACCTCGACTAGGTGAGTGGGCGACGCTAGGCTCTGCAGTCTCACGGACCAGGAGGCGTTGTCGGCGACCAGGATGGAGGTGCGAGCTGTCCCACGAAGGTTGATGCTGTCGGCGTCGCTGGGCCCAGGATTGGGGCAACAAGCCTTGGCAGATTTCAGGGCCACGTGGTGGGCCTAAAATGGCGTCTTAAGTGGACCACGAGGGTCCGGGGTGCTCCTCTCGGAAAAGGGAGCAAAGGCCGGTCTGGAGCAACCAGACCAGCAGCGTTGGTTGTCGGATGTCGTCAAGGAGATCACAAGCCAGCGGCTAGCGATCGGACAACGTGCTGAGCGGCGAGCAGAAGGGCCCCACGCAGATCGTGGAGATGCTGGGAGGCTGCACTTCGGTGCTGGAGCTGCTCAGGATCGGGGCTTCTCGGACCCCAGAGCACTCACCAGAGGATTCCTTCGGTGGTCGTGCTGGATTAAGAAAGCGTGCAGGTTTTGATGATGGCTGGTCCCTCGAGGTCTCGTCGCACCCACAGATCTCAGCTGAGCTGATGATGTGGGTAGAGGTCAGAGGTGCCAGGGAAGCCGGTTCTCGTTGAGCTGGGTCGTCGGATTTCTGAGGAAGGACTTGCAGCAAACCGCAGAGTTCTTAGATGGTGCCTGCGGATGCAGGGTGACTACTCCTTAGCCACAAGGGAGAAATCTTGAGAAGAGTCTCGAATGTCCTTTCGTAGAAAGTAGTTCTTGATTCAAAGATGATCTAATTTGGAAGGGTCCCCGCTCCGGCCTTTATCCTAAAGAAAGGGGTGGGTACATGACTAGGTCCTGCCCTAGGGGTGGGACCAGTAAGGGGGGTAGTTACACCCCTCTCCCCCTGCTGGACTTTCCCCAGGTCAGGGGCTGCGCGCCCCTGGAACTGGTTCTAGCCGGCAGATGCGTAGTGAGCACCGGGGTGCCACTCCGCAGTCACCTTCTCGCAAAGCCCTACCTACCCAGAATACACAAACCCTGTCTGGGATGGTGCGAACACCGCCCCTGACAGGAAACCCTTTGTCCAAGCTCTCCTCGCTGGAAGGACTCCCAGCAGCAGGAGGTCAGACTCGTGTCTGTGGTGGCAGCGTCCATTTTGTGGAGCTGAGGCTTCAGTTAACTAGGGATTGCTCCTACATTCAGGAAAGGAAGGATTGCTGTTGTTTGTCAGTGGGAGCCCTTTAAGGCTGTTACCGCCACGCCTCGCCGGACCCGCTCCGCGGGTCCCGCTTCGAGGTTAGCAGCGCCAGGACTCACTGTGCAAGGGGTGACCTCGTTCTTGGCTTCAGGGTCGACCGGCAGGGCTGCGAGCGAGTGGCGTGGGGACTCCAAGGTCCAGGAGCCCACACGCGCCCGCCTCCATCTGGGCTGCTCTCCCTGCCGGCCCCACCCCCACCTGAGCACTCTAAAGCTCCACCGCGTCTGAAACTCACCGGATTGCTCCTACATTCAGGCTTGTGAAACGGGAAAGGAAGGATTGCTGTTGTTTGTCAGTGGGAGCCCTTTAAGCCAGCTGTTACCGCCACGCCTCGCCGGACCCGCTCCGCGGGTCCCGCTTCGAGGTTAGCAGCGCCAGGACTCACTGTGCAAGGGGTGACCTCGTTCTTGGCTTCAGGGTCGACCGGCAGGGCTGCGAGCGAGTGGCGTGGGGACTCCAAGGTCCAGGAGCCCACGCGCGCCCACCTCCATCTGGGCTGCTCTCCCTGCCGGCCCCACCCCCACCTGAGCACTCTAAAGCTCCACCGCGTCTGAAACTCACCGGATTGCTCCTACATTCAGGCTTGTGAAACGGGAAAGGAAGGATTGCTGTTGTTTGTCAGTGGGAGCCCTTTAAGCCAGCTGTTACCGCCACGCCTCGCCGGACCCGCTCCGCTGGTCCCGCTTCGAGGTTAGCAGCGCCAGGACTCACTGTGCAAGGGGTGACCTCGTTCTTGGCTTCACGGTCGACCGGCAGGGCTGCGAGCGAGTGGCGTGGGGACTCCAAGGTCCAGGAGCCCACGCGCGCCCGCCTCCATCTGGGCTGCTCTCCCTGCCGGCCCCACCCCCTCGGCCTCCTCCTCCAATCTAAATAACTATATAAGTCGGACAGCCTCCCCGCTGCGCGGGAGCGCGCGGGAGGTTGCCGGGAGAAGCCCGGGACAAGGGCGGGACCGTTTGAGGCCGTTCGAGGCCTAAGAGGACTGGACTGGCCTACCCCTCTTGGCTTAATATTATTTGGTTGTTTTGGTAGATAATCCACTAACTGAGGGGAAACAGATCTATCCTCGCCACAGTGCCCTAGTATTATGGATCCAAGGGTAACTCGTAGTAAATCTTCCAAACGTGGGTCACTAGTCAGCGGCCCCATGGATGACTTTATTACCCGCACCAATATAGCTATAGACGAAGAAATATCTAAGCTCCAGACCCGGGTCTCGTTAGAACTAGACGCCGCAAGAAGAGTGTCTCAAGTAATCGCACTCTCTAAAAAATCCTCCCTTGGTCATATAGCCACCTCTGTTACCCCCGAGCGCCCAGCCCGCCCTAATTGTATAGTCGCCCAGGTAGACATCCACCATTCACCGACCCCGGCTATTCCCACACTTGCCACAGGAAGTGGGGTTGAGGATACTACATTAACATCTCTTAGTACGCTCATCCCTGCTCCCATCGTATCTCTCCAGAATCTGACTCATAATATCTCCAGTGGGAAACAACCAAAGAGGAAACGCAATTCTCGCTCAGCTTATTTCCGTAAGAAAGCGAAAATTGCTGTTCCAAAAGACCTGCCCACGAATAACATCACAGCTCTTAATGCGGGTGCTGAGTTCACCACTAATACTCAGTCATGTAGTGAGGGACAGGGAAATAATCCATCTAATTCCCCTCTGAATACCATAACAGATGAGGTCCCTGAAGTTGATGGGCTAACCAAGAGTAATAAAGAATTTATAGAGGTGGTTTGGGATACTCTTAAAAAACTCTTATCTCCTTTGGACCTAAGATTATCAAGGATTGAAAATAATCTGTTAGAAATGGAGAAGAGTATTATTGCGCTAGCCACTCTTGGGTTGAAAAGTCTGGAAAACCAGGGCGTTATTGCAGCTGACTTAATCCCACAATCTACCGCACCACAAACTAATCCAGCTTCCTCTTCAGTACCACTCACAATAAAACCTGTTCCTAAACCAAGGACAGTTACGGTGGAGCAATCTCGTGTCAAACTAAAGCCCTCTCCACGAGGCTCCACCCGCAACTCGCAACATCCCAAAAATGAAATAGTAACTAGACCGGTTCCTAGTGAAACCCAGGTCCTCCCAGTCAAAGACGACTTTAGAGGTGGCTACATTGACCTTCCCCCAGAGGCAAACGACTATGTCGTTGTCTTGACGGGTGTCCCTACGTTAGGCAATGGTCAATTCGAAAATCACTGGTCGCTTAAAAATAAAATAATGCATTGGTTAAATGTCAACAGACCAATCCCCAATGGCAGAAGAAGTAGGGTATTGATGGTTCGCAGAACTCCCTGGGTAGGGCCAACGTTAAAATCCAGTCCAGGCGACTGCATAGTAGTGACTTTCGAAGATCCCCTCACGGCGCATCACATTTGTAGTTGGCCCAGTAATGATGACTCTCTAGTTAAACCCAAGCCACTATCCTTTTTCTATCCTCCCCGACCCAGTTGTAACCAGGGGGACAATTGGACATTGGTTCAGTACCATCAACGGCCGAATAACCTCAGGGGCCATAGGGAGACCCTGCTACATTGGAATGGCCTCTCCACTTATAATAGATTCGGCGGTCTAGAGGAGGTGGATTGACTCACTATGCAAGCAGTCAAGCAAATACGAAGGGTATCCCTAACTCCACAAAGGCAGCATCTCACCGATTGTCCTGCTCCTGAACCTGCATCAAGCCAAACAATTCAAACAGGACGATTTAACAACGTAAGGGCTGTTGGGGTGGAAACGTCATTGGACTCAACAGCAAATTGTAAAAGGGAAGAGTGCCCAAATCCGCCTTGTGTGACCCTCCCTGCACCTACTACTCTTGAACAACCGGATATTACCTGCCTCGCCCCTTATGCGTCTTTCAATCTCCCCCAAATTGAGCCACTTGTGACGCCTTTATCACCAGTGGGTGCGACTGTTTCCTTAACGCCTATGCCTATTGACCCCACCAGAGTCCTTCCACCATCTGACTCTGTCCTAAAAATTCTATCTTGGAACGTGGCTGGTCTTGGCCGCAATTTTGACATCCCTGAATGGAACGACTTTTTGGAACCCTTTCACATATGTCTTCTACAGGAAACCTGGTGCTTGGAGCCAAGACACCGAGTGGGATTTACCACCTTTTTTATCCCAGCAGTCCAGGAACAAGGGTCCAAAGGTCGCCCGTCAGGTGGACTTATCATATGGATCAGTATTGCTTTAGGCTACAGGGTAAAAGAAAGAAACACCCAATCTTTGGACATCCAGTGGCTAACGGTAACACACAAAAGGGGAAGAAGTATGGAAATCTTCAACATCTACTTGAGGGGTGCCAAAGGCGGTGCATCCCACTTACCATCCACAGGTCTAAACCACAATCTGGCTGCCTGTGGTGCAGATTCCCATATAATGCTTGCAGGGGATTTCAACTGCTGCTTCGAGCCTTTGGCCAGGGAAGATATCTTGGACACTTTTGAAGAGGACAACAGGAGAGGTATTCCGATTTTGAACCTTGACCCGATTCCTAAATGGTCGCAAAACGCAATAGAGATCAATGCCTTGTGCATGGAGCACAATTTGCGACCGACAAATGGCCGATCCAAATCTGACCATATGGGTGCCCACACCTATAACAGACAAGACCACACGTCTAGGATTGATTACATCATGCTCAATTACAATCTTTGGCAACATCACCTAGATATGGAGGTTATAGTGTCGGTCGATAGCGATCATAACCCCTTATTGCTATTTATTTCATCCCCTTGGCAGGTCGGAAGGCAAGGCTCAACCGGCCATAAGTGGAAATCCTCTCATGAAGTGGTCCCCACAAATTGTAGCAGGCGTTTAAAATGGGCAAAAGTTTCAGCCGATGTGACAAGGATGGCCCAAGCCGGGGCAATTTTGGAAGAGGTGGAGCCCCGGATGAGCCCTTTAAGTCAAAACGATAACAAGACCCTACCTCTATTCACTGAAACTGTACTCGCGCTGAGCGACTTATTTATTGTTCCCCAAACTACTCGAAGGGGTCCCTCAAAGTTCTTGCCAAAACAGTCAGAGAAATGGTATACTCAAAAATGTCGTGAGGCCAAGAAGGAACTTGTTGAGACACTAAAGACCAAAGACGCGGTTGCTATTAGGGCTGCCAGAAAATTTTATAAAAAAATCATAACTGAAGCTAAACGGACTTATGATTTTAACTTCTGGGGAGATCTAGTAGAGGCCAGTACTAGGAAGGATGCCAAGAGGTTTTGGGACCTACTAAGATCTAGGGAAAAGCCCATTGACCAGCAGCTAACTTGTAACATTGCAGGGGGAGCTTGGTTTGACCATTTCTCGCAACTGTACTCCCTTCCCCCAGGCCCATCCCAGGTAGCTTGCCCACACATGGGCTTTATAATTAACCCCCAGTGCTATGACGTCCTATTTACCAACTTAGAAGTAGAAAGAGCAATCCATTCCATTGTCCCGAACAAAGCAGCAGGACCAGACGGAATCCCAGGAGACCTAATTAAGAACTACCCATCTCCTTGGAGTAGATTAATTTCCTCGCTTTTGAATGAAGTGATGTTGGGTGGAGCCTTTCCCGACTCATGGAGGGGCGCTGAGGTCGTACCTATTTTTAAAAAAGGCTCCAGGGACGACCCAGCAAATTACTGCCCAATTAGTTTATTAGATTCTTCTCAAAAGGTAGCAGGAAAGGTGGTATTGGGCAGGATCATCGAGTGGGCAGACAATAACCATATCCTATCAGATCTCCAAGCAGGCTTCAGGACAGGTACGGGCACAATCGAGCAGACGTTCCGTCTCCTAATGATCTATTGGAAAGTGGTGGTACTGGGAGGGGGCAGTCTGTACCTAGTCTTCATTGACCTGCGGACTGCCTTCGACCTGGTGCCACGCACGCTCCTATGGAACGTCCTCGATGGGTTAGGCCTCCCCCCCTATCTGCTGTCACTGCTTGTAAAATTTCATGATAGGAATTTTGCCCAAATTAGATGGGGTGCACAGGGAGAGAAAACATCTCGTATCCCCGTGGACAGAGGCGTCCGCCAGGGGTGTGTGCTTGCCCCCACTCTGTTCTCCCTCTATATCAACGGAGTGGTGGAGCATCTTTTACAACATCCATCAGACGCACCCACCCTGGCTGGAAGGAAGATCCCAACGCTTCTGTTCGCGGACGATACCCTCCTAATTTCAAAATCACCAATGGGCATCCAACTGCTGCTTTCCAGCTTTCAAACCTTCTGCAATGAAAGGGGCTTGGCCATAAATATAGGTAAAACTAAGTTTTTAGTTCTTAATCCGCCAAAAAAATCTGTTTATCCCCCGGTCTTGGATTCTGTCCCACTTGATCGCGTGAAAGAATTTGATTATCTGGGCATACGCATCAGTGATACCATGAGTTGGAAGGCACACCACCAGAAAATCTTCCTTACCCACAAAAGGGTGGCAGGTGCGCTGCTTAAGGAGCAAAGAGCATCACCATTAAAACCCATTGGGGCCCCCTTAGATATCTATAAGGCAAGGGTTGTAAGCGCGGCACTCTACGGTGCTGAGCTGTGGGGCACACAAAGAGTTGACACTCTGGCCCATCTTGAGAACAACTTCCATAAAGACCTAATGGGTTTGCCCCACAGCACGCCAACAATCCCAGTGCTAATAGATGCAGGTACCCGGGCAATCTGCGACCAAGCGAAACTACGCCCACTCCTGTTATGGTCCAGAATTTGGAACGTTCAGGAATTAAGTAGTTACGCAGATGCCTTAAATGATATTTTGTCCCTACCAGGTTCCCATAAGATCATCTGGCTAAGGGAAGTTAAAAAGCTGCTATACAGTCTGGGCCTAGGTGAGGCATGGTCTAACAAATCTGCACCCTCGAAACAATATCTAAAGAAGGTTTATTGGGCATGGGTGGATAGTGAGAGGGCCCGAAGCACAAATCACTGTAAATCTGTAGCCCTGTTCCTGTCAGTCAAGGAGTTGCCGTTAAGGGAATCTTATCTAGACACCATTCAGAGCCCAAGGGACAGAGCATTGTACATCAAGTTCAGGTTGGGGGTACTTCCATTATGTGAGTTCACGTCCACTTGGAAACCCCCTGCTCAAACTGTACCCTATTGCCCTTTTTGCGATTTAAGGGTAGAGTCTATGTCCCATATGCTGTTCGAATGTAGCGTCTATGTAGCCCCGAGACGTAGGTGGTTGAAGCCTATCTGCAGAAGCCTGGGAACTCGCTCTCACTTGGAAGCCCTGCGTATTTTACGTACAGATCCTAGACCCTTTCTTTCAACTTGTATGGCAAAATTTTTGGGTTGGGCTTGGCACCTAAGAACTGTAAGGAAAATGTTAATCCAGTGAAACGAGCATACCCACCGAATAAGCTGTTTTGTATATGAAATGTTTTTATGTAATGATTATTGTTAAAGATGTTTTTTAAAGATGTGTAAATGCTTTTATGATATGTTTTTATCGAATAAAGCTTTCTATACCACTTTAACCGGGGTTCACAGTTACGTACATGTCGTGTCCCTCTAGAAGGGCGGAATGCTAACCTCGTCGCCAGAATTGATGAGGGGGCCGCATCCCGATTCGTATGACACCTTACTCGACATGTCTTGATAACGCGATACCGAAGTTACCGATATGATATGCGTTATCATGGAACAGCCATTGGGTCTCGGTTCCGCAAGCTGCAACCGGGCTCGGCTCGTGCCAGAGCCCAATTCACACGGTTCCATGCACTCTGCCTTCAGGATTGTCAAGGCCTACCATAGGAGCGACTGATAGGAACTCGGGTGTCCATTTTAAGGTTAGGTATAGGGATACTATACCTACAGCAACGGGCGAGTACGCCACGTGGCCCCAGCTGTCGTGCAGCCAGTTGTGTCAGATTTAGGTGGCCAGCCAGGGGTGGCATAATACATGCTTCAGCCCCTGGTAGGCCCTGGGTACACCGATGCCCTGAGTTACGGGGTCTGACAGGGTGGCCCAGTTCCAATTGGGTAATGCACCTAGGGTACACACAGCAATTTAGCGAGAGAACAGCTAGGCTGTGGGTCTGATTGGCAGGCCCACAGCCCGAGAAAGTCGTAAACCAGTGAAACAAAAGCAAAAAGTCCGGGTGATCATAGGATTGCAGACCCTACTCTCCTACATGACCCCCCCCCCCAAACGTTGGGACAATAAGCTAACCTTGACCAGGTGAGTCTTCTTGTTCTAAGTGGAAATACCTGGAGAGCCCATCTGCATTGCCATGATCAGTGCCAGGTCTATGCTCCACTGTGAAGTCCATCCCCTGTAGGGAAATGGACCACCTAAGCAGTTTGGGGTTTTCACCCTTTATCTGATTTAGCCATAGGAGGGGCTTATGGTCGGTCTGAATCTTGAAATGAGTGCCAAACAAGTATGGCCTCAGTTTCTTCAGGGCCCACACCACAGCGAAGGCCTCCCTCTCTATAGCTGACCAATTTTTCTCTCTGGGGGTCAGCCGTCTGCTTATAAAAGCAATGGGCTGGTCATTACCATCAAAATTCAGTTGAGATAGAACAGCTCCCACACCCAACTCAGAAGCATCTGTTTGGACAATGAATGGTTTGGAGTAGTCTGGACTCTTGAGGATAGGTGCCGTGCACATGGCCTGTTTTAGGTCATCGAATGCTTTTTGACAGCTCGCTGTCCACTGAACCTTTTTTGGCATTTTCTTACTCGTCGGTTCATTGAGCGGAGTCACAATCGATCCGTAATTTCTGACGAACTTCCGGTAGTAACCAGTCAGGCCCAAGAAAGCTCGAACCTGAGTCTGGGTGGTTGGAGGAGCCCAGTCCCTGATTGACTGTATCTTGCTCTCCAGTGGTTGAACTTGGCCTCCACCGACAAGGTGGCCCAAGTACACAACCTGTGTCTGCCCTATCTGGCACTTGGTAGCCTTGATAGTGAGACCTGCTGCTTGCAGAGCCTCTAACACTTTCCGCAGGTGGACCAGGTGATCCTCCCAGGTGGAGCTAAAGACAGCGATATCGTCAAGATACGCCGCACAGAAGTCATCCAGCCCAGTGAGAACGTGATTCACCAACCGTTGGAAGGTGGCAGGTGCATTTTTCAAACCAAAGGGCATCACCACAAACTGATAATGCCCACCAGGGGTCGAAAATGCGGTCTTAGGCTTGGCGTCCTCAGCTAACCTGATTTGCCAATACCCAGCTGTCAGGTCAAACGTACTTAAGTAGTTGGCCGAAGCCAATCTATCGATAAGCTCGTCTGCCCTTGGTATTGGGTGGGCATCAGTCTTAGTGACTGCATTGAGACCCCTGTAGTCTACGCAGAACCTCATCTCTTTCTTACCGCCCGGGGTGTGAGGTTTCGGCACTAGAACTACGGGACTAGCCCAAGGGCTATCCGAGGATTCAATGACTCCCAGCTCCAACATTTTCTGCACTTCACTTTTGATGCAGTCTCTAACGTGATCGGGCTGCCTGTAGATTTTACTCTTGACGGGCAGGCTGTCACCAGTGTCAACCTCATGGGTGCACCAATTGGTCTGACTGGGTGTTAGAGAGAACATATGCCGGAAGGATTGAAGAACCTGTTTACAATCCTCCTGTTGATGTTCGGAGAGGCTGCCACAAAAGACAACACCGTCTACCGATCCATCGTCAGGATTCTGAGTGAGCAGGTCGGGGAGAGGGTCACTCTCCTCCTCCTGTCCCTCATCTATGGCCATGAGCAAACTCATGTCCTTCCTGTCGACATATACTTTGAGCCTGTTGACATGGAGCACCCTGTGGGGGCTCCGGGGAGTTCCCAGGTCCACCAGGTAGGTGACCTCTCCCTTTTTCTCCAGGATGGTGTAGGGCCCGGACCATTTGTCCTTGAGTGCTGCTGGGGCCACTGGCTCCAACACCCACACCTTCTGTCCGGGCTGATAAACAGTCAAGACAGCCTTTTGGTCATGCCAAGCTTTTTGGAGTTCTTGGCTGGCCTTAAGGTTTTCGGATGCCTTCTCCATGTACTCAGCCATCCGCGAGCGGAGACCAAGCACATAGTCCACTATGCTGGTTGCAGGCTTTTTGAGAGGTCTCTCCCATCCTTCCTTCACCAAACACAGGGGTCCTCTTACAGGATGCCCGTACAAAAGTTCACAAGGGCTGTAGCCAACCCCCTTCTGTGGGACTTCTCTGTAAGCGAATAAAAGGCAGGGAATCAGGACGTCCCATCTACGCCGAAGCTTTTCAGGTAGTCCATGAATCATCCCTTTCAGGGTCCTGTTGAATCTCTCAACAAGCCCATTGCATTGTGGATGATAGGGTGTAGTGAACTTGTAGTTAACACCACATTCCTTCCACATAGCAGTTAAGTAGCTCGACATGAAGTTTGCACCTCTGTCGGAGACGACCTCCTTAGGGAAGCCCACTCTGGAGAATACTCCAACTAGGGCTCTTGCCACCACAGGGGCTGTAGTGGTCCTAAGGGGAATAGCTTCAGGATACCTGGTGGCATGATCCACTACCACCAGTATAAACTTGTGCCCTGATGCTGTTGGTGGTTCCATGGGACCGACGATGTCAATCCCCACCCGTTCAAAGGGCACCCCCACCACAGGCATTGGTATAAGGAGGCCCTTTGTCGTGCCACCTGACTTACCACTGGCTTGGCAAGTGACATAGGAGCGGCAAAACTCTTTGGTATCTTCGTTCATGTGAGGCCAGTGAAAGTGCGAGACAAGCCTGTCCCACGTCTTCGTCTGGCCTAAGTGTCCTGCTAAGGGAATCTCGTGGGCCAAGGTAAGGAGGAAACCACGCTGAGACAAGGGGATAACCAGCCTCCTGGTCATGCCAGGCTTGGGGTCTCTTGCCTCAGTGTACAGGAGTCCATCTTCCCAGTATACCTTGTGGGTACCTGTGCTGTTCCCAGCAGCCTCAGCAGCAGCCTGCTGTCTGAGGGGTTCAAGGGAAGGGCAGTCTAACTGGTCCTTCCCCAGGTCTTCTCGTGTGGGTCCCCCTGAGCCCAGAAACTCAACTTGATCAAGTTCGAGTTCTTTAGGTTCAGTTTCCTGCAATTCCTGGAGGTCAGCCTCCTCTGAGACCTGATCCTCGACCTGGGGCAAGGGGGAAGGCGAGGCCTTAACCCAACTGCTCTTCTTCTTGGGAGGTGTCTGGTCCGTTGTTCCAGGATCCAGCACCTGTTCAGTGGGGCATCGTCTGACCTGTGACCTGGTCACAGCAAACACATGTGCTGGCAAGCCTAACATCTCCATGTGAGTCCGTTGCTCCACTTCGACCATTGCGATGACTCCAAATCATTGCCCAACAAACAATCCACTGGGAGGTCTGAACTAACAACAACCTTTTTCTGGCCATTTACCCCTCCCCAGGAGAAAGCAACAATCGCCATACTATGACTGGTAGTGACGTTGCTGGCATTGGTCACCAGGAAATCTGTACCTGGCATGATCTGTCCAGGGTCCACAAAGTTAGGCGTCACCATGGTGACGCTGGCACAAGTGTCCCTGTAGGCCTGAGCCATTCTTCCATTGATTAAAGGCGTCTGTCGGTATTTGCCCAAAGTATTGGGACTGACATCAGGGGATATATCCACATCCCCTGTACAGACAAGGACAGCCTGAGTGAGTGTACCAACTAAGTTGTCACACCCCTCAGAACCCAAGGTTAACCCAACTAGTCCCTTGGGAGGCGCACTACTACTGCTGGCTGTACTAGGGGGCACAGGTGCCTTAGGGGCTGCAGTAGCAGGAGTCTGCCCTCCTTTCTTGTTGCACTCACTAAACCAGTGAGTTTTACTTTTACAGTATTGGCACCACCTTTTCGATTGACCTTCTTGATTCTTCTTTTTCTGGGAAGCCTGACCCCCCCCCTCTTTGGGTTGTTGGGGACCTGTCGAAGACTTCTGGTCAGTTTGTTCCCCTTTCGAATCTTTACCCTTCTGGTCTGCTTTCTTCTGACCACCCTGGTTCTGGCCCTGGTTTTGCTTAACCCTTGTCCTGACCCATCTGTCTGCCTTCTTTCCCAATTCTTGGGGAGAGGTCAGATCCGAGTCGACAAGGTGCTGATGCAACAACTGGTTCTGACAATTGTTTAAAATTTGTTCTCGCATGATCAAATTGTACAATCCTGTATAATCAGTAACCTTACTGCCCAGCAACCAGCCCTCCAAAGCCTTAGTGGCACAATCAACGAAATCAGACCAGTCCTGAGACTGAGTTTTCTGGGTATCCCTGAACAGCAACCTGTGCTGCTCAGGGATACCCAATCAATCAGTGTGTTCTTCAGGACTTGGTAATTGTTAGCGTCCTCTACCCTAGTAGTGAGGAGCTTATCTCTACCTTTACCTTCAAAGGAGAGCCACAAGATAGCTGCCCACTGACTCTGGGGGATGCACTGTACAGTGCAGGCCCGCTCCAAAGCAGTAATCCATTTGTGGATGTCGTCCCCTTGCTTAAAGGGGGGCACTATCTTATTCAGGTGCTTAGTGTCTAAACTCCTGGGTTCCCGTGGGGGAATGCTGCCACCAGTGGGAATTGTCCCACTCAATTCTTGCTCTCGAGCAAAGGCGAGTCTTTCTTTGGCTAGGGCAAGTTCTTCCCTCTCGATCCGCAGATTGACTTCCCTCTCCTTCGCTTCGTACACTCTCCTCTGAGGGGAAGTCATCCCTCTTTGAGCAGAGCCTCGAGAGCCATTGGTTCGAACAGATCTATTAGAGCCTCTCGACAGAGACCTAACTCGTCCGTTCCCAATGTTAAGCTGGCCTGAGAGGGGCCCCAGGGGTCTCCTAGTACCATTCTCGTGCCGGCTTAAGTTGTCCTGTGTTAGCTGACTAACTATGACTGGACCTTTGTCTGCCTCGTCCCCAGATGTCTCTGGCTCCTCGTCCTACTCTTCGCCCTCTGCGGAGAGATGGATAAGATCAGGGTCACCTCGGGTTCCCTCGAGGGGGGGCATATCCACTTCTGGATGACAAGGGTCGGTGTTACCCGCCCTCCTTGCATCATAAGTCTCCAAGAGACCAATCAGAAACGGAATGGTAGGGTTTGCACCCTGTTTTAACTTCCGAGATGTACAGATCTGTCGCATCTCTTGGAAGCTAAGTGCAGCATATCTGGAGGTGACCTGTGGAAGGTCGACTGACACAAGGGGAGAATCAGAGTTTCCTCCTTTGTCGGACATGCTGCTTCTAGTGTGGTGTAAGTGATGCACCTACCTACACTATATGTTTGCCTACTGATCCCTTGCTAAGAGTTGTAGCCAAGGTGTGCTAAGCCTTGAGGAGCTACAACAGCTGGTTCAGTAGAACTCAGAGTATTCTAAGCTAAGTTATATGTACCTGGAGTACTTATGCGATCTTTCACAAGATATTCTTAGGATACGCGTGGTAAAACAACAGCAAGCTCAAATCCCAACCGCTGCTCACCAATGTGAGAAGTTGGCCCGATATGCAGTGTTCACTATTCTAGTGACCACTATGCATCGGTCCAAACGACCCTTATGGTGATTGGTTGTAAGTCAACCTTAGACCAGCTATCCTAGTAGCGTGGATACGAGCAGTCTTCGGGCTAAACTCTAGAGGGCGTGTTAAGCCAGCTGTTATACCATCACATACCCCTTGAACACCAAGTGAAAGGACACCACACAAGTGTTATGAAAATAAACAGTATATTTATTAGGATCACAACAGCCCTGTACTCTTTATGAGGACAGGGTACTAAGCACAGAACTAAACTCTTAGGAAAATACTTCAAGTGCACAATCAATACAAGTGCCCGAGGGCACGGGAAGTTTAGTGGTCTCGGGCGGACCCGATAAGGCAAGTCAGAAGCGAGAGACTCAGGACCCTTAAGTAAGGAGGCTATGCGGGCACCGAAATGCCGGAGTTACCTAGCCACAAGGGCTGGGGCTGCACAAGTCTTACAGGCGTCGGGGGTCTTCGCTGACGAGCCAGGAGCCGGAAGGAAGGAGTTGCTGGCCGGCGACCAGTGAAGAATAGTTCGTAGAGATCCAAGCCTGGATCAGAGATCGATGATACCTGAAAGCAGAGGGGACCAAGTTCGTACTACTAGCCAGTAGTCAGAGGGTACCAGGAAGGCACCGGATGGCCGTCACCTCGACTAGGTGAGTGGGCGACGCTAGGCTCTGCAGTCTCACGGACCAGGAGGTGTTGTCGGCGACCAGGATGGAGGTGCGAGCGGTCCCACGAAGGTTGATGCTGTCGGCATCGCTGGGCCCAGGATTGGGGCAACAAGCATTGGCAGATTTCAGGGCCACGTGGTGGGCCTAAAATGGTGTCGTAAGTGGACCACGAGGGTCCGGGGTGCTCCTCTCGGAAAAGGGAGCAAAGGCCGGTCTGGAGCAACCAGACCAGCAGCGTTGGTTGTCGGATGTCGTCAAAGAGATCATAAGCCAGCGGCTAGCGATCGGACAACGTGCTGAGCGGCGAGCAGAAGGGCCCCACGCAGATCGTGGAGATGCTGGGAGGCTGCACTTCGGTGCTGGAGCTGCTCAGGATCGGGGCTTCTCGGACCCCAGAGCACTCACCAGAGGATTCCTTCGGTGGTCGTGCTGGATTAAGAAAGCGTGCAGGTTTTGATGATGGCCGGTCCCTCAAGGTCTCGTCGCACCCACAGATCTCAGCTGAGCTGATGATGTGGGTAGAGGTCAGAGGTGCCAGGGAAGCCGGTTCTCGTCGAGCTGGGTCGTCGGATTCCTGAGGAAGGACTTGCAGCAAACCGCAGAGTTCTTAGATGGTGCCTGCGGATGCAGGGTGACTACTCCTTAGCCACAAGGGAGAAATCTTGAGAAGAGTCTCGAATGTCCTTTCGTAGAAAGTAGTTCTTGATTCAAAGATGATCTAATTTGGAAGGGTCCCCGCTCCGGCCTTTATCCTAAAGAAAGGGGTGGGTACATGACTAGGTCCTGCCCTAGGGGTGGGACCAGGAAGGGGGGTAGTTACACCCCTCTCCCCCTGCTGGACTTTCCCCAGGTCAGGGGCTGCGCGCCCCTGGAACTGGTTCTAGCCGGCAGATGCGTAGTGAGCACCGGGGTGCCACTCCGCAGTCACCTTCTCGCAAAGCCCTCCCTACCCAGAATACACAAACCCTGTCTGGGATGGTGCGAACACCGCCCCTGACAGGAAACCCTTTGTCCAAGCTCTCCTCGCTGGAAGGACTCCCAGCAGCAGGAGGTCAGACTCGTGTCTGTGGTGGCAGCGTCCATTTTGTGGAGCTGAGGCTTCAGTTAACTTTAACCGGGGTTCACAGTTACGTACATGTCGTGTCCCTCTAGAAGGGCGGAATGCTAACCTCGTCGCCAGAATTGGTGAGGGGGCCGCATCCCGATTCGTATGACACCTTACTCGACATGTCTTGATAACGCGATACCGAAGTTACCGATATGATATGCGTTATCATGGAACAGCCATTGGGTCTTGGTTCCGCAAGCTGCAACCGGGCTCGGCTCGTGCCAGAGCCCAATTCACATGGTTCCATGCACTCTGCCTTCAGGATTGTCAAGGCCTGCCATAGGAGCGACTGATAGGAACTCGGGTGTCCATTTTAAGGTTAGGTATAGGGATACTATACCTACAGCAACGGGCGAGTACGCCACGTGGCCCCAGCTGTCGTGCAGCCAGTTGTGTCAGATTTAGGTGGCCAGCCAGGGGTGGCATAATACATGCTTCAGCCCCTGGTAGGCCCTGGGTACACCGATGCCCTGAGTTACGGGGTCTGACAGGGTGGCCCAGATCCAATTGGGTAATGCACCTAGGGTACACACAGCAATTTAGCGAGAGAACAGCTAGGCTGTGGGTCTGATTGGCAGGCCCACAGCCCGAGAAAGTCGTAAACCAGTGAAACATAAGCAACAAGTCTGGGTGATCATAGGATTGCAGACCCTACTCTCCTACACAGGGGGTGTAATACTAGAGCATGTGTGGGATAGTGGAGGGATATAAATTACTATTTTATCTCCAGATGGGGTGTAATACTAGGGTATGTGTGGGATAGTGGAGGGGTATAAATTACTATTTTAACTCCAGGGGGTGTAATACTAGAGCATGTGTGGGATAGTGGAGGGATATAAATTACTATTCTAACTCCAGCGGGGTGTAATACTAGAGTATGTGTGGGATAGTGGAGGGGTATAAATTACTATTCTTACTCCAGGGGGGGTGTAATACTAGGGTATGTGTGGGATAGTGGGGGGTATAAATTACTATTCTAACTCCAGGGGGGTGTAATACTGGGATATGTGTGGGATAGTGGAGTGGTATAAATTTCTATTCTAACTCCAGGGGGGTGTAATACTAGGGTATGTGTGGGATAGTGGAGGGGCATAAATTACTATTCTAACTCGAGGGGGGTGTAATACTAGAGTATGTGTGGGATAGTGGAGGGGTATAAATTATTATTCTAACTCCAGGGTGGGTGTAATACTAGAGTATGTGTGGGATAGTGGAGGGGTATAAATTACTATTCTAACTCCAGGCGGGGGTGTAATACTAGGGTATGTGTGGAATAGTGGAGGAGTATATAATTACTTTTCTAACTCCATGGGGGCATAAAACTAGGGTATGTGTGGGATAGTGGAGGGGTATAAATCACTATTCTAACTCCAGGGGGGTGTAATACTAGGGTATGTGTGGGATAGTGGAGTGGTATAAATTACTATTCTAACTCCAGGGGGTTGTAATACTAGGGTATGTGTGGGATAGTGGAGGGGTATAAATTACTATTCTAACTCCAGGGGGGGGTGTAATACTAGAGTATGTGTGGGATAGTAGAGGGGTGTAAATTACTATTCTAACTCCAGCGGGGTGTAGTACTAGAATATGTGTGGGATAGTGGAGGGGTATAAATTACTATTCTAACTCCAGGGGGGTGTAATACTAGGGTATGTGTGGGATAGTGGAGTGGTATAAATTACTATTCTAACTCCAGGGGGTTGTAATACTAGGGTATGTGTGGGATAGTGGAGGGGTATAAATTACTATTCTAACTCCAGGGGGGGGTGTAATACTAGAGTATGTGTGGGATAGTAGAGGGGTGTAAATTACTATTCTAACTCCAGCGGGGTGTAGTACTAGAGTATGTGTGGGATAGTGGAGGGGTATAAATTACTATTCTAACTCCAGGTGGGGTGTAATACTAGGGTATGTGTGGGATAGTGGAGGGGTATAAATTGCTATTCTAACTCCAGGGGGGGGTGTAATACTAGAGTATGTGTGGGATAGTGGAGGGGTATAAATTACTATTTTAACTCCAGGGGGTGTAATACTAGAGCATGTGTGGGATACTGGAGGGATATAAATTACTATTTTATCTCCAGATGGGGTGTAATACTAGGGTATGTGTGGGATAGTGGAGGGGTATAAATTACTATTTTAACTCCAGGGGTGCAATACAGGAGCATGTGTGGGATAGTGGAGGGGTGTAAATTACTATTCTAACTCCAGGGGGGGTGTAATACTAGGGTATGTGTGGGATAGTGGGGGGTATAAATTACTATTCTAACTCCAGGGGGGTGTAATACTGGGATATGTGTGGGATAGTGGAGTGGTATAAATTTCTATTCTAACTCCAGGGGGGTGTAATACTAGGGTATGTGTGGGATAGTGGAGGGGTATAAATTACTATTCTAACTCCAGGGGGGTGTAATACTAGAGTATGTGTGGGATAGTGGAGGGGTATAAATTATTATTCTAACTCCAGGGGGGGTGTAATACTAGAGTATGTGTGGGATAGTGGAGGGGTATAAATTACTATTCTAACTCCAGGCGGGGGTGTAATACTAGGGTATGTGTTGAATAGTGGAGGAGTATATAATTACTATTCTAACTCCATGGGGGTGTAATACTAGGGTATGTGTGGGATAGTGGAGGGGTATAAATTACTATTCTTACTCCAGGGGGGGTGTAATACTAGGGTATGTGTGGGATAGTGGAGTGGTATAAATTACTATTCTAACTCCAGGGGGCTGTAATATTAGGGTATGTGTGGGATAGTGGAGGGGTATAAATTACTATTCTAACTCCAGGGGGGTGTAATACTACAGTATGTGTGGGATAGTGGAGGGGTATAAATCACTATTCTAACTCCAGGGGGGGTGTAATACTAGAGTATGTGTGGGATAGTGGAGGGGTATAAATTATTATTCTAACTCCAGGGTGGGTGTAATACTAGGATATGTGTGGGATAGTGGAGTGGTATAAATTACTATTCTAACTCCAGGGAGGTATAATACAAGGGTATATGTGGGATAGTGGAGGAGTATATAATTACTATTCTAACTCCATGGGGGCATAAAACTAGGGTATGTGTGGGATAGTGGAGGGGTATAAATCACTATTCTAACTCCAGGGGGGTGTAATACTAGGGTATGTGTGGGATAGTGGAGTGGTATAAATTACTATTCTAACTCCAGGGGGTTGTAATACTAGGGTATGTGTGGGATAGTGGAGGGGTATAAATTACTATTCTAACTCCAGGGGGGGGGGTGTAATACTAGAGTATGTGTGGGATAGTAGAGGGGTGTAAATTACTATTCTAACTCCAGGGGGTGTAATACTAGAGCATATGTGGGATAGTGGAGGGTTATAAATTACTATTCTAACTTCAGGGGTGTGTAATACTAGGGTATATGTGGGATAGTGGAGTGGTATAAATTACTATTCTAACTCCAGGGGGGTGTAATACTAGGGTATGTGTGGGACAGTGGATGAATATATAATTACTATTCTAACTCCAGGGGGTGTAATACTAGGGTATGTGTGGGAAAGTGGAGGTCTATAGATTACTATTCTAACTCCAGGGGGTGTAGTACTAGGGTATGTGTGGATAGTGGTGTGGTATAAATGACTATTCTAACTCCAGGTGTGGTGTAATACTACAGTATGTGTGAGATAGTGGAGGGGTATACATTACTATTCTAACTCCTGGGGGTGTAATACTATGGTATGTGTGGGATAGTGAAGGGGTATAAATTACTATTCTAACTCCAGGGGGGTGTGATACTAGGGTATGTGAGAGATAGTGAAGGGGTATAAATTACTATTCTAACTCCAGGTGGGTGTAATACTAGGGCATGTGTGGGATAGTGGAGGAGTAGATAATTACTATTCTAACTCCAGGGGGTGTATTACTGGGGTATGTGTGGGATAGTGGAGTGGTATAAATTACTATTCTAACTCCAGGGGGGTGTAATACTAGAGTATGTGTGGGATAGTGGAGGGGTATAAATTACTATTCTAACTCCAGGGGGTGTAATACTAGGGTATGTGTGGGATAGTGGCTAATTTTAAATTACATACTTTTTTTAATTACTCTAGTATTTAAAAAAACGTTTTAATTTAAAATAATGAAACAATGATTAAAATTAATACTATAGTATCAAACAAAGTCTTAATCTTAAGTCTTAATAATCTATTATTAAAATTAATACATTTCACATCTAAATATAATGTATAAAAACATTTTTTTTAATTATAATAATTTCAAATTAAACATTTTTAAAAATATTATAAACTTACCCATATATGTAAAATGTAAAACATTTTTTTTTATAAATTATAATAATATAATTAATACAAATTAAAACATTTTAAAACTATTATAAACGTACCTATAAATGCGTTGACATGGCATGCGTTGTAATGACATCTGCTTTGTAATGGCATGCGTTGTAATAGCATGCGTTGTCATGGATCTTGCTCTGTAAAAGTTGCGTTGTAATGGTAGTGCGTTGTACAAGTTGCGTTGTGATAGTTGTTTCCCGTAGCGGAGTGCACTATGGGAATCACTAGTGTCCTCTCACATTGAGCACTAAAACTCAGTTTGAAGCAGACCCTGTACCCACATTAAACTAGGAGACAAGAGAACAGGTCCAGTCTTCTATACTCTTCTCAGGTGTCAGGCATCAGTAAATTCAGTTCTGTTCAAATCTTCCATGGATCAAGGAATGATCAGCAGTGGATGCCATGCCTGAAGAAGCCACATTTGAACTGCAAACATCGCTGCGCTGGCGCTTGGCAGCGAGTAAGGACTGCTACAAGCGTTATCTTTTATCTTTGTTTTAGCCTGCTTTTTAAAATTGTGTAATATCACTTGTACTCTGCTCGCTCACTCCCCGGTCCACCGCAGCAACCAGTGCTGTTTGTTGTGGAGGGAGGCAAGCGGTACCACTTCCTGGTTGCTCCATTCTAGGCGGCCATCTTAGGTGGGATGACGCGCTAGTCTCCCACTCCGCCCTTACTACTTAAGGGTTAGACTCATTCGCGCTCGAGGTTGAACTGCAAACATCGCTGCGCTGGCGCTTGGCAGCGAGTAAGGACTGCTACAAGCGTTATCTTTTATCTTTGTTTTAGCCTGCATTTTAAAATTGTGTAATATCACTTGTACTCTGCTCGCTCACTCCCCGGTCCACCGCAGCAACCAGTGCTGTTTGTTGTGGAGGGAGGCAAGCGGTACCACTTCCTGGTTGCTCCATTCTAGGCGGCCATCTTAGGTGGGTTGACGCGCTAGTCTCCCACTCCGCCTAATCTATTTAGCCCCGCACCTTCCCGCGCAGCGGTGACACGCAGCGGTAGCGCCGTAGACGCGCCGAAGAGGCGCCTAAGAGAAGCCAGTCTGCGCCAGTCCGCGTCCAGACGCTTCTTGCTTGCTGGCGGCCAGGCTCTTTCACAATGGTAGGGCCCCTACTTTCCTATGACTCCTCATCGCTTCTCGCCCTACGTCCTTGCCCCAATCTGTTATGTCGTCACACGTTCCTCCCATCCCTTACTGAGTACCTCTGTAAAAGCTGTAATTGGAGTCCATCTCACACCTGCCCTTCACCCCCTGGTCAAGAATGGAGAATGTTCCTCCTTAACTGTAGGCCCTTATGCAAACATTATACCGAACTGCACTTACTGATTGAAGAGCTCAAACCTGAGGCTCTCTTCCTAACTGAAACGTGGCTTCACACAGACAACGATCCGACTACTGTATGGGCCACCCCACAAGGATACACGCTTAAAAGACTGGATCGCCAGACGGGGAGAGGTGGTGGATTGGCTATCATTTATCGAGACAGCTATAAATGCCGTATTACCCCCACCACCTCACCAACTTGTGAGAGCTTCCATTTTTCACTAGAATTCTCCCCCACTACCACCTTTTCTGGCATCCTAGCCTATCGCCCACCTGGCGCGCTTAACAATTTCATTACTAAAATAACAGACCTTGCTGCAAGTCTCGTGTTGTCCTCGCCCAATTTCACTCTGTTGGGGGATCTTAACCTACATCTAGATGATCCTCACGACACTACAGCTAATAATCTTCGCTCCAACTTACAAGCCTTGGATCTACATCAAAAGGGCTTTCACGCAACCCATAATAGGGGTCATCTTCTCGACCACATCTATAGCAATATAGACGCCCTTGTGGTGGATCCCCCTACACCACTACCCTGGACCGACCACTTTTTGATACCTTTCACGTGGCGCACAAACCCCCCTCCCTCGACTCTCCATCCTGCTAGACATCGAGGTAGGAAGTGGTCCTCAATCCCCCTCCCTGCTTGGGAAGACGCCCTTGCTAGAGACCCACCTAGGAAGGTAACGAATCCCAACACAGCCACCAACAATTTCGATGTCTGAATCTCTAGCACACTCGATCTGGTCCTCCCCATACAATCTAGTAACTCCATAAAAAGACCCAAAGCAGCCCCATGGTACACACCGGCCCTTAAGACCATGAAATTAGCTTGCCGGAAAATCGAGAGAGCCTGGAAACAGGACTACTCCCAACTCAGGAAAACCGAATACAGAGCTGCCATTAAGCTCTATAAACAGGAGATAAAGGTGGCACAAGCTTCTTTCTACGGTGGCAAAATTAACGTAGCCGCTAATGCCCCAAGGGAAATTTTTAAAATTGTCAAATCCCTTATTTCACCCCCTGCTGAGTGTCCCTCTGCTGAGGGCGCCCAAAATCATTTTAACGATTTGGCCGTTTTCTTTTCCCAAAAAATCGAGGCCATATACTCCTCTTTCAGGGACGCTAATAATGATACGGAACCCCTCGTATCTACAACCTCCGATTCCTCTGTTCTTTGTACGCTTGATACAATCCCACTTTTGGACATTCCTGCCTTGGATAAACTCATCCCCAAAATTACCTCTAGTTCCCCCAACGATCCAGCACCCCCTCAGACCCTCACTAAGGTCACGGACATTATTCGCCCGGTATATTGGACGTTCTCAACACATCCATCACCTCTAAATCCGTACCACCTTCATGGAAGTGCGCGATGGTGAGGGCTCTGTTGAAGAAGCCCAACCTTGACCAGAACAACTTGGCGAACTACCGTCCTATCTCCTTACTCCCCTGGCTGAGCAAACTGCTAGAGAGGCACGTAAATAACACCTTGATGAACTATTTGGAGTCTAATAGTCTTCTGCAGGCCTCTCAGACAGGGTTCCGTCCTCTGCATGGGACTGAAACCGCTCTCTTAGCGGTGACGGAAGAGGCAAGAGCTGTGTTGGACCGGGGTGGAAAAGTCGCCATCATCCTTTTAGATCTCAGCGCCGCGTTCGACACGGTGAACCAGGTCACGCTATTACAACGACTGGCGGACATGGGCGTGTCGGGCGCGGCCCTGGAATGGCTGACATCCTTCCTGGCTGACCGTTTCTTCCAGGTCTTTGAGGGCGAGGCGGTGTCTCCTAAACACCCACTCAGGTGTGGGGTCCCTCAGGGCTCCTCCCTGAGCCCTACCCTGTTTAATGCCTACATGGAACCCCTAGACAGGATAGTCCATCCCTTCGGTGTGCGTATCGTCACCTACGCGGACGATACCCAACTGGTGGTCTCTCTAGACCACTCTGAGGGATCGTCCCACACCTTAGGCCCCTGTCTGGAGGCTGTTGCCAGATGGATGCAATCTTCCTGCTTAAAACTTAACGGGGAGAAGACAGACGTCATCCTATTGGGCAATCCTTCTCCCTCTGTTCTTGCATCCATCTGGCCACCATGTTTGGGCCTGCCCCCCGTTCCTAAGTCCCAAATAAAAAGCCTCGGGATCTGGTTCGATAAAGCTTTGGACTTTTAAGTCCAAGCAGCAAAGACCGCCGCCACCTGCTTTGGGCTTATGAGGATGTTGCGGAAGGTGCTCCCTCTGCTCCCATTCCAGGCAAGGAGGATCCTGGTCCAGGCCCTTATACTCTCCCGCCTGGATTATGGGAAAGCCCTCTACATGGGAGCTCCGACCTTTGCCACCCAGAAGCTCCAAGTCACACAAAATAGTGCGGCCCGCCTACTCTATAACCTCCCTCGCTGGCAGTCAGCGAGGAATGCCCTAAGGGAGCTTCACTGGCTCCCTATAGTGGCAAGAGTACAATTTAAGGCTATGTGTATCCTACACAAAGCCTTTCATCGCACAGGTCCCGCCATTCTGCATCCCTTGGCTACTCCCTACGTCCCGTCCCGTTCCCTCCGCTCCTGCACCCTCCGGCTGGCCACTTCCGCCAGAGTCAGGAAAGCCAGATGGGGAGGCCGCTCTTTCTCCCATACTGCGGCCAAACTCTGGAACACCCTCCCTCTATCCCTTCGAGGCAACAGTAACCACCTGTCCTTCAGGAAAGCCTTGAAAACACACCTGTATGCCAAATTCTGCTGACCTGCCCTGAGCCCGCGTTAAGCAAATTCAGTCACAAGCGCTACGAGGCCTCCGGGTAGTTTAGCGCTATACAAGTGCAATTTTCAATTTTCAATTTGTGCCTGCCATGAGTTAGTGGACAGGAATGTCCCCTGGGGATGTCCGAACTAATGCGGTAATGGTTCCAGGGGCTTATCCCTACTCAGTTTGGACATTTCATTTTCAAGATAAACTTGGTCTCTTATGGCTCGGGGGATGTGGGGAGGTGACGTTTGGTAATTGTAGAGTCCACTCACATCTAACTCCAATATTCAGTTTAAGGCAGTCCCTGTATCCATGACTACCTCAGAGACAGAAGTCTGATAGAAAAAAAGCTGAGTTTTCAGCAACCAGATATGGAATGCACAAGAACTGTTTTGGCATCCTGCTTTTGCCCTTTGAAGTGTACCTCAAATGTTATATGTAATCCAGCAGACCTGTAAAACAGGCTGTGACACTGTAATGCCAAAAAAAGTGTATCCGTTATTGGGGCCTGGCTGGCTGGGGGGACAAAATAAGGGCCCTGTCAAAGAATCAACTATCATGTGCCCATGATAGTGGAGACCTCTTTGAAATGCGCTGCAAGTGTCATATGCAAAACCCCAGGAGACCACTCAATCAGAGTTGACATATTAATTTCAAAAAGGATCCTCGTAGCACCCCTGCATATTCTGTCAGGGACAGGTGAGTCATCTCTGTCTATTCAGGTCAACTTCTTGTTTGCTCCTGGGTGCAAGTTCACACCTCATTCAAGCCTATTCAAATGCTAATTACTGGCTGACCGAAGTGGGAGAGCAAAAAACAGATTCAGCTTCCAGGGACTTCAGGCAGGGTAAAGATAGCATTCTAAAAGTTACCTTTGCATAATATTTAGAAACAAAACAGACCACCATTGAATTGTATTTTTAATACCTATTAAAAAGTTATTTCACTGCTTGCGGCTCCCTTCGCCTGGAGCACAGACACCACTACTGGGCACAGCCTCCAGCCCCATCTTAGGCCCTGGACCTGGCCTTGTGGACCCAGCAACCTCTCAAACTGGTAATCTTTTGACCGTCCACCAGGTCTGTATGAGGCAGAGTTCTTCAATCTGTGGGGCGTGGGGGGGGGGGGGGGGGGTGGGGGGGGCGTGACACCGTCCCAGGGGGGGGCGCGCACTCCACCCATAAATCTCACCTTTGTCCTCTGCTGTCCCACATCGTTGCAATTCTACTTCACCAGCAGGCAGAGGCGCACCTAGAGTCAAATTTCAGGGGGGCTGATTCTTTAAGCGAACGGCAGAGTGGAGCTGCAGGGGCACTAAGAAGGGGTGAAAAACATCAAAGCCTTATTAACAAGCAAAAGGTCTTTTAAAGACCTGTGAAGTACTTGGGAGCGGCTGTGTTTGTGCCTGGGAAGCTGTCTCAGCCCGGGCTGACACACAAACGGGGGGGGGGGGGGGTGGGGGGGCTGTTGCAATTTCACCCGAGCTAACCAGGTTAATTCCTACAGCTGAAATGCTTTAGCTGCAGTGGGAGGCAAGGAGCCCCCTTTGCTAAAACTGAAAGTGACGATTTCTTAGCAGGGGAGACTCCTTGCCTCACACTGCAGATGAAATGAATGTCTGTTACTTGCTTTCAGTTTTAGCAAAGAAGGCATACTGCCTCCCACTGCAGCTGATGCATTTCAGCTCTCGGAATTTAACCCCGTCCAGGGAGGGTTAGCTCTTCCCAGAAAGGCGACAATGTTGCTGTTTAAATTACACGGCAGGAGCACAATGATCACAGGGCTAAAGGGGTTTTAATTTGCCAAAAGACAAATCCCAGTCAGGTGTTTAAATAGCCTGCAAATTGTTTCTCTTGACACATATGGGTTATAAATAAAGAAGTATGTATTCATTTATGATGTGACTTTTCTGTCTTTGTTCCCTTTTATTATCAGTTATATCATTCAGGCAGGCCTAAAACACAATTTAAAGTTCTTTCTATTTATATTTGCTGTTCAGAGTATGCACAGATAAGTGCTGAAAATAGAGCTTTAGGTGACTGCTTATTTTTGTACCACCTGGGACATCAAAATAATGAGCTGGCAACCCTAATCATAAAACTGGAAGTTTGTTGCAAGATCAGCCCAGTATTTATTTCATCGACCCTTGATCCCTTGTTAATGCCATAATAGCAATAGTTCAACATATCTGAAACCCTGCGCTGCTGTCAATAGCATGCTGAGTTACTGCAAGTGTCTGGGAATGCACCCTACATTCAGACAACTTGCTCCTAATTCTCGCCCTTCACTTTCATGCTCACCCTGCACTCACAGCGATCACAATTCCCTCACACTGACCCCCATTCACTCCCACCATTCACCCTGCACTCAGTGATCACTCTGCTCTCACAATGCACTTGCGCGGTTTTCCCTGTACCTCAACCTGCAGCCACACAAGCACACTACCCACCCTGCACTCATGTGACACTTCACTCACCTGTCCCCCTCACTCCTCAATCTGCAATCTCACTTAAACAAGCCCATCACTAACCATGCATTCATTAGTCCCACTCTGCACTAACATGCACCCCCACAAATTGGTATTGTCACCTCACTCACCCTGCCGTCACTCCACTTACCCTACTCTCACACTGTCGCATACCTCACTGCACTCACATGAGCACTCCAGCCACCCTCACAGCACAGAGGGTTAATGTGCCTGCTACAAAGAAGGTGTACAATGCAGATAAAAGAACTGAGGGGCATATGTTCAAGGAAGTTACGGAGTGAGGCGTTAGCATTCATGGGTTAAGGCCCCTCTCCGCCACTTCAAAAACGGAAGGCTGCACCAATTTTACAAAAATATGGTGCAGCCTTGCGTTTCCCCTGCGCTGGCGCTACACTTAGCAGTGTAGCGCCAACACAGACACCCTTGCACCATAGTGCAAGGGTGTCTCGTGCAGGGGAAAGATTGTTATTGTACAGGAGGGGGACCTTCTTGTACATAAACAATCTTTAAATGCCATTAGTCACACTTCCATGTGTGCTGCTTAATGCAGCACACAAGGAAATCACAAAATGGATTTTTTTAAAAGATTACAAATACAAGGCATTTTGCTTTTTCCATGTGTGCTACACAAGGCAGCACACATGGATGAAGCAAAAATGAGCAGAAATAATGCATTTCTCCTAGTTTCGCCAGCTTAAGACCAGGTTTTCCCTGTTCTTAATTTTAACGCTGCCTCCCTTTTACGCTGCCCTTGTAAATAGGGCGCGGCATCAAAATCAGTGCCTGTTGCAGTGGAACGCCCACTGCAACACCCACTGTCCACCCCTTCATGCTAAGCATAGCATGAAAGGAGGCCTTATTTACAAGGCAGTGTTAAGCCAAGGTAAGTGGCCTTGTAAATACGACAATGCACCCTATCGCCACCACAAACGTCGTAAAAAGTGAAGGTGTGGCTTCTATAGGGGCTTGTACATATGCCCCTGAGTATGATGAAACTATGAGTAGCACTGCAAAAAACATATATGTTTGTCAGAAAGGTGCTATAGAGAGATGAGGTGCATTGTTGGTGAGTGGTAGTGAGGGAATTCATGGAGAAGGAGGAAACACTCATTGTTTTGAACATTATTTGCCAGATATGGCCCGGAATATGCGTGTGGCGGTCGATTATGTGGTGTACCAGATTCCAGAAATTTCTGTCAGGTGGTTGAGGGGGGGGCGACATTTAAAAAAAATCAGCTGGGGGGGCTCAACCATCAAAAGTTTGAAGATCTGACTGCTGTAGATCTCGACTTTGGGGGTGCGTGAAGTTCGGGGGATCTGCCATTTTGTTGTTTACGGGTGGTGGGGCGGTGTCGGACGCCTTCCCTGGACTTTATTTTCAATAACTTGCTCACATAATTGCTATACTTAGAACCGGGACTGTTCGCCGCAGGGGGGGGGGTAAGGGGACCGAGGGTAAATGTGATTTTTCTCCTCCTCCGTCTTTTTTCCTTCTCTTCTCTTTTCCTTTTTCTATCTTTATATATTTCCCTTCTCTCGCTATATTTCGGGTTTTTGGATGCTGGGCGACAGGCACGCTGCTAGGGGGGTAGGCCGTAGCCATTTGCAGGGGTGCAGGGTGGGGGGGATGGGGTATTATTGTTTTTCCGTTTCTTGTTTCTATGGCCTTTTTTCTTCATTAGTTTCACTGGACTCTCTGTTCCTTTCCCTTCTTTCCGGGTTCTGGGATCAGTGCAGTGCATTATCTGATTTCGAATTCTCGACGTTTGACCGTGGGTTTCGCCCATGAATGTTTTTCATTAAGCCTCTCCGTGTACGGGCGATGGCCGGGTGTGCTTAGTGTTTGACTGCACACGTATACTGATTGGCCCCCCTTAAAGATGCCGATAGATATATGATTTAGATTCTGTGACCGATCCCACCCTTCTTTCTTGTTTTCTGCTCTTTTTGTTATTATATTGAACTTCATTTCTTCTAACTGTAACTATCCTGTTGTAAAATTTAAAATTAACCTCACTCATCCTGTGCAAAATTGTGTGTGCTGCAATAGTTCTGGTCTCTAATCCTGCTGCCGTGCCTCCGGGATGTTCGGCTGAATAGCTGTGTGCACCTTGTTTACAAATAAAGGTTTTCAAAAATAAAAATAAAAATAAAAAAAAGTTTGAAGACCTCTGGTATATGGAATGTAGATCACTGTGGTAAGCTGAACCACTTTTTGCAGGTATGCCATGGGGGCCCAACAACCCAAGGCAGCAGAGGACAGACACCAGTGACCAAAGCAATCTGACAAATCTCCCTGGCTGACCCAGGGGACCAAGGCGCGACCCCACTGTGCACGTAGTTGAATTACCCTCAAGACAAGTCCTTTGGATGAGGAGGACGTCTTCCTCATATCCTTTGCGGAGCACCTCATGAGACACAGACGGCCCCAACCCACATGTGAAGTCATTGTAGCAGCCATGACCACTAGAGCACTCATAGGAGCTTTAAAACTTTGTAATAACTATCCACACGTATATGCCTATTGGCTTTAACATATTATTTTTTTTTTTTAAAGTAAGGCCTACCACTTTTCATCTATGACTTAACTTCTTCTAATGAATTCATCAAGCAAATAGCTTTTATCATTGGCGTGTCACCACTGTATTAGACACAAAGCAGCTACCCGTATACATTAATAAAATTATAAATGTGACGGTAATTACAGGTGGTATAAGCAGTATTCTTAAAGTGCAAATCTTCTATTCCTGGGGGATGTCACAGGGGTAACCATGAGCAAGCCCCTTACCTACCACTGTAATTTGTGAGAGTCCTTGTTACAAAATACCTGTCTACGACCTCTAACCCAGTGTAATGATAATCCACCACTAAAGGTCTATTTGCTGCTCCATATGCTTCTCGCAAATAATATGTCCGGCCTACTGACTTTCTCATAACATTTCACAACAAACAGAGCAGGTCTTTAGGGCTTGATCAGTGGCTCGCCACCTTAACCAACTCTATCTTGCTGTGTTGAGTGTAAACTTTCCCATGTGGCAAAAAGTCAGCTTCAAGCTCTTTTTAGGTTTTGCCTGCACAGCCCTTGCGCTGTGTTTGCAAACTCTCTTGTAAACCAAAAGAAAGCATGAAATAAGCTTAGAGTCAGCCCATTGCTCACCATTACATACCATTGGGTGACTTTCATGTCACTCTAGTTTCCTTGCTTCTTAATGGTCAGTGCCTACTCCTCACCTCCAGCTTCCTCCTGGGGCTTCCTGTGTGTCCCTGCTGTGGAGCATGGACCAAGTACAGCTTACTGTCTGCCGCGAGTTTCCTTCCACTGGCTAAATACTCCTACAGGTATTCTTTTTTCACTTTTTAACATGCACTCTACTAGAGTGCATGTCTCTGCAATCCATCTCCTTCACCCCACCCTCCTCCCACTATTAATACCTGCCCTCCTCTCGCTGTTTTTATTTCTTCCCCTCACCCGTAGTGCAGTCCACTATTTGTAAACCAACCCCCCACCCTCCTCCTGCTGTCTGTTGTTTGTAAACCCACTCCCCGTCTTCCTCCCGCTGTCTGTTGTGTGTAAACCCACGCCCACCCTCATCTCACTCTTCGTTGTTTGGAAATCCACCCATCTTCCGCTGTCCGCAATTTGTAACCCACACCCACCCTCCTTCCTCGTGTTGCTTGCCCTCCTCAAACCCATGCACTTTCTTTACACATAGCCCACAGCAGCATGGGCTATTGTGCAACATGGCATAAAGGGAAAAAATCGCTATTACATAGTCACCGATGGCCGCATCACAGTGCTTTTTTTTTTCTTCAAGTCATGTTTCACAGCAGTATTCACTGCTGTGCAACATATCTGAAAATAATTAACAAAGTCAATAGATCTCACATAGGTGAAACCTCTTGGCTTTACCAATGCTTCTTTTCAATGGGAGCACGCAACTTCTGTCCAATCAGTGTCTGTGCCTAGGTAGCCAACATTTGAGTGGAGCCAAAGCACTAATCCCTGTACTTATGAAATTACAAATATGTACCAAATTTAACCTTAATCACCCGGTGACTTTCACATATGAATTTTACAATAAATAAGCCAAGTGTACTGCCTTTGCCATAACGTTTCATAATAAACAGATCAGTCCTATTGCCTCGATCAGTGGCTTGTCACTATACCCAAGTCAGGCCCGTTGTCTTGAGCATAAGCTTTCTCACAAGGGAAAAGTGCAATACAACAGAAGCACATAACTTCTGCCCAACAGAAATCTGTACTTAGAACAACTAACATATGGTGGACCCCAAATACCTCCCTTTAGTACTCTGGAAATATTATTTTTCTGTTGATCACATATGGATGGTATGGGGACAGGTACGCTCTCAAATCAGACCTAAAAAGGCTCAGTCCTTTGCAGTGTGGGTAGGGTGTAAGCACTTCAACCATTAGGGCTGTACTGAAGTGACCTCCCCATCATTTGGACTTTCTGCCCCCTTTCTGACACAAGTGATTTCTAAATGCTTTTAAAACAGTCAAAAAGGATGGTAGAGCCCATCCTGGCAGATAGGAGGCTTTTCCCAATTGGGGGTTTCCCTGTAATATGCTCCAAGGGGTGTCAAAAGATCACCCAATGCCAGAGATGTACCATTTGGGCAAAAAAGTGGAGTGGGGACATCTGACCCTGGAACTGGGTCATGCCCGCATCTCAAAAGGGGCAGATAAGGTGTTGGCCTCAATATTACCCCTGAGGGAGAGGGGAGGGGCAGAGAAAAACTCACCCCCAACAAAAAGCTGTAGAGTGGTCTATCCGGGAATCGGCTTGTGCCCCCACCCCAGAATGGTATAGCCCCAATCTGCACCTCCCCTGTAAGCAATATGCCCACTAGATACGAGGGACAGAAATCCCTGACATAAGAAGGGATGGGGGTTGTCCCACAGTCATGTGCCATGGCCCCACCTCTGAATAAGAGCCAGAGACTTTCTAGTCCTACCCTTGTGATGGATTGGGAAGTAATATCTCAGATAATTGCATCCCCACTCCCTCTGGCAGGTGAAAGAAAGCCCACTAGACACCAGGGGGGGAAAAGACCTCTCCCAAAAAACAAGGTGTGGTATTGGTCCTACAAGGTATTGTGTTGTGCCCCACACCAGAAAAGGTACAACAGTCTTTCTCCACCCACCCTCCTCTCTGAGCAGATAGGGGGGCTTACTTTCAATCTGCCACCTAGGGGTGGAAAACACACTAGATACCAGGGACCAAAATGTCAAGAACAAAAAAAAACAAAGAGAGTAGGGGCCGCCTGGCCAGGCCAGGTGTACCCTCGTCTCAGAATGGATGTTACAGATATTGTGACCCACCTTCCCTCCACAAACCCCTCAGGTGGATTGGAGGTGGCTAAACAGGCCCCAAACACAACGTGGAGGCATCAACATTTCCAGTCAAAAAATGAACTGCTTTGGTAATGGGAGTAGCTCTGGTATTTGGGATCAGGCTCATCTGCCAACCATTGGAAACCTACCAAACCTATACATTTTGTGAATCCACAGCTGCCCACATTGCAAAAAAGGGTATATCACAGAAATTTGAGGAAATTTGATGTTTTAGCCAAAGTTTGAGGTTTGCAAGGGCTTTGGGATACAAACAGATTGTGGGATACACATGATCTAGTTTTCAGAAATGTCTGGGTTTGGTAGGTTTCTCTTGGTGGCAGCTGAGCAAGAGCCCAAATCTGGCAGCAACCCAGATAGTTAAAAAAAGTGTTCATTTTGCTCGGTGAAATGTGCTATTTCCAGGTCGTGTTTTGGGGCATTTTGTCTCACAGGTGCTGGTGTACTGTGTTTATTAAGAGACGTGTGGGAACAGAGAATAGTAGAATTGTTGTTATTAATTGTATTGCTCTGCATTTATGTCTTCCAAATGGAAGTCAGTGTGCATGAAAGAAGACATTTTTGAAAATGTCTTCTGAATCACGATAGTATGGGTAACCCCAAATTCAGAGGTGTTCAAATAACCACTATGCTCAACTCAGTATGTTATGCACATTTCAATAATACTTAGGTTTCCTTCATGCTCATTTTTAGGTTTTGTCTGTGTGCCGATGTGTTCTCATTTGCAAGAGATACTGTGTTAAATTAGGGCCTTAGAGCCTTCCTTTTGCAAAGCATTCATGGACTTCATTGTCACTCTCATTTGCGGTCTTCCACTTCGGCAGCGAGAGCCGACTTCACTTCTTTTTCTTTTGGCTGGAGCATGGGCTAAGTAGTGTTAGCTTCATATAGAATAATGTCCTTCTGCTGCAGGCACTGTGCTTGAGGTACTATTGTTTTTATTTATTAAACTTCTTCTCCAGTCTCACTCAATCATAGTGCCAACAGTGGAAGACATTTCAGTACTGCCATCTTTGTTGCTTCTTCTACTCCCGGACCCCCGTCTGTGATCCGTAATACCATCACAATCCCAGGGTGTGTTGCTTCCCTCCCCTACCCCCTTCATCAGGTGTCTTATACCCTGCCACTCCACCCCCTGCCATGTTGCTTATTCCCTCACCCACATGTTGTCACTCTTGCTTACCTCCCCCCCCCCCCCCAACCACCATAATGGACAAAGAGCACACAAGCCACTTCATAGTGCTTTTTTTTTACAGTCCTATTCCCTCCTCATTAGCTTGTTTGTTCTCCCCATCAAGTTTTGGGACAAATCCCTGACATCTACAAACACCTCATAGGATGTACTGGTCAGCCATATTGATGGTAAAGACCGGACACATGTTGCGGCAACGTTGGAGCTTCCACCTCACTAGGTTCCATGTGCAGAAGTGCTACTTCCTGAATATTAGCAGGGTAATGTGGCTAAACAATGGGCATAATTCCAAGTTGTTGCACCAAGTCCATTTTTATATGTTTTCAATAATGGAGGACATGTCTTTATAACTATTTATTGTTTTATTGTGTTACCTAGTTTCCAAATGTTAATGTTTTGTATTCTCTTCATAGAACATATATGGATATGTAAAAGTAAATGAAGGGGGTCATATGGTTGTTTATTTATAGTTATTGCTCAGATATAGCATTTTCCAATTGAAATTGTTTATGAGGGCCCTTATGCTCCCGTGCATGGATGAATCATCCCTGTATTGCCTTGTTTACGCTACGACTACCAGGAATCTACACTTTCGGTTCTTCGAACAGCGTGCCTTCCAATGATAAATGTATGCTCATTCGGGTTGCACTTTTTTCAACACAGGCTGCATTCAATTTCTTGGCATGCGATGTATGATTTTCTTATTTATGTGTTTTTGCTATTTTTAATAGCACGGTAATGGCCCAAAGGCATCCTAGTGCTTTACAACAGTAGCAGGATACAAGGGTACAGCATGTTACAGTTACAATAATTAAATTTTGACATTTGCATCGGTACCTGGGAACAGGACAAATGCAGCTGTTGGCAAGGGTTATACACGGTTCATCATCGATTAAAATGGTGGGGTCACATAATGATGGTAGTTCATATCCTGTTGGAGAGAGTACTTAAGTATGGTTTATGGTGATTAACCAAGGTGTCAAACAGGAGGAGCTTGAGGTCCTTTTTGAAGGTGGCTGTGCAGGTTGTTATTCGAAGGGAGGGAGGTAAGGAGTTCCATATTCTTGTGCCGCTACCAGAGAATGTCTCAGTTACTGCTTACCTATCTCCTTGTTAAACTATATGTCTTCCTCTTGATGTTGCTTTAATGAATCTTAAAGAACATCCACCCACATGTTCACCTGTAGTTCTCTCCTTGCCTTCTACAGCAAACTATCTGTGTGTCCTAGCCTGACTTCTTACAGGTAATTAAGTACATTGTTTTGCTCAGCAGCCTAGTCAACTTCATTAGACTCCAGTTTCTTCCCACCCTCCTGCCTGCTGCCCACGCCATAAGACGTTGCCAATGCACTGAGATGGACCTCTTACTGCTTTGCATCTGACGGCTTCCCCTTCAACACAAACAACCCCCTCTGCCTTCCAATTTCTTTTTCTTCCTTTTTTCTACTAGAGAGTGCCTTGCAACCTTGGCTATTCTTGGCTGCATGCATAACCTTCAGTGTTTCCATCTGTCATTGCGTTATGAGTTGCAGTAACATCTCCTTGGTCAGTCCTGACCTTGTCACATTTTCCACCCTCCACTCAGGTCGTTCTCATGCACCGCAGCTCTTTGTTTATATCTGGTAGCACCACAAACTACTCTGGTGCTTGAAGCACACTCTTTCTATATCTCCTTATTTGTCCATTTTGTTCAGTTTCCATTCTGCTACTTTTTATTTGAAATCCTTGTAAGGCATGAAACATGAAGTCCATTATAACAGCAAATGCTTAGCAAGTTGGGAGAAAACAGGCATGCAACCAGAAGCTTTGGTTTCGGGCATTTAGAGGGCGCAGCAAATTTCAACACTTTTCTCTCTTTGGTTGGTTGTGATTTTGACAATCACCAGAGTGCTCTGTTCTCACAAGCAATCCATGTGGAAATAGTGTTTTCTGTGTTACAGCTTGCTTAGCTTTTCCTAAAGTATTCCTAAAATAGACGCTGGCTTTGCCGATGCTTGTTTATTTGCTAGATTTTACCATATCAACTCCTGTATGATCAGAATACAATGAAAAATCAATACAAGCTGAAGCTCAGTTTATGTTTTAAGAGAACCTACAACCCTATTTATCCCGATACAACCAGCTTGTGAGTGCTGAGCAGATGAGACTTCCTGGGTTTGGTCTAGAATGCCTGTAGACACCCTCCATAAAAGATGCAGCTAAGTGATGAGTGAAGCCGGCCTCTGGTGCTGCGATGCTGTGACCCCAACCGGACAAAGGACGTGCATACATGACTTTAATGGGTTCCCTGATATTAACCTCTTTTCATAGCAGGTACTCTGGATTTCTTGATTAAATTCCTACTACAGGCTTAATGTCCCATCCCCCACTACCCTTTGTGTTAATCATTTCCTGTATTTGTGTTACAGCTGTTACTACAGGAATCTTCAGACAGCGGAGCCCCAGCTACATGGCCAGTGCCCGGTGGAGCTGCCTAGGTAGCTGTAGAGGAGATTGGCTGTGGATCTCCCCCTTGGCCATCACCTACCCTCCGGACAAGGGCACTGTTACTTGCCTCACCTGCCTTACGGATTTCGTCCACGGTTGCTTGGCATCCTGTGATGCCTTCCCCAACCGTTTTGTTGACTCGTTCACCCTTACTTTTTTGTGTACCCTGAAGTACTTTCCTCTCTGCCGGTCCGGCTGACCTGATCTGCATGCCAACCCCTTTACTAACCCCGCACTACCTTCTATGCCTCGTATGACTTTTTTCTATGTTATGCTATGTTGTAATAACTCATGTTATTATGTTTCATTGTTTTCTTTTCCATGTTATGCTATGCGCCAGCAACTGATGTAATTATGTAACACTGTTCTACCGCATGTAAAGCGCTCTGATACCTCCGGATCTAGCAAGCGCTATTTAAAACTCTTTAAATAAATAAATAAATACAAATTGTTCCTGAAATCTGTGAAGACACTGATACTAGCACGGCAAACCTTTTGATGGTGCCATTTTTATATTTATATAAAAAAATAAGCCTACTTACTCTGCATTTTTTCCTATTCCACCCCAACCACACACAACAAGCATTGGAAATGCAATAGGTCTCGCATTTGTTTGAGTCAGAGATATTGGCACTGTAAATGGCAATGTCTTTTGCCTATGTGTTATGGAGTGTATGTATGTGGTGTGTAGTGGAATTATGTGGGTTGTCTTGGAATTGTTAGCTGTGGAATTGTGTGGCTTTGACTTGTGCGGTGTGGAGTGGAATTATGTGGCATGGTGTGCAGTGGAATTATGTGGATAGTAATTATGTGGTATTGAGTGTATACCTATTTGTTGTACAGGGATGTTGAGTGTGGTAAATTTGAGTAGAGTGTAGTATTATGGAGTGGTGTGTAGTATAGTGGCGTTGATTTAAGATGAGTGGTATGGTATGTAATGGATTTGCATGTTATGTTTTGTAATATATATGGAGTATAGTGTTTAGTTGAAGGGTGTAGTGTTGTTTGCAGTAAATACAGTGGAGTATAGTTTTTGAGTGTATTAGTGGAGTGGTGTGGCTCACTGGTTAGAGGCGGCAGACTCGGGAGCAGAGAACGGCCCAGGACCAGGGTTCAATTCCCGACGCGGCAGGTTCGTGGACCAGGGTCAGCGGACTCGTTAATTCTCATCTCGGTGCCTACTCTAACCAGGGTTCACACTCGGCAACTCTAGGCATTAGCTTGCCTCATCTCCACAACGGCCCTCCACATACGCTGGGGATGCCTGGTTTCACCTTGGAGATACCCAGTAGGGACCATCTCACAGGGAAAGCCAGGATGGGTTCCCCAGCGGTCTACTGCGCAGAGATACTCCTTCGGGAGTCGATTCTAGCGCATTACAAACCCACAATTAATTAGAGCATTGTTAAGTTGTACTAAGCAAGACGAGTCTGACAGTATTTTCAGGCAGTGCAATCATTTTCGAACAGCTATCTACCCTTTATAATGCTGAGTGCACACCTGTACTGTACTCTAGTAATGAGCAGGCAGAAACACTATACCTCTGAGATAATGTTCTGGGATTTACATGCACAACAAAGGCGATAGAAAATTCCCAAACAAACATTCATTTAAAAGTCATCGCATGGCAACAGACAGTATACAATGTCTCATTCCCACGCCACAGACCATGGTGGCGCTGTGTGTTTGATTTTGAGATGAGTAAAACAAGTGTTTAACAACTCACAATACATTGCAAATAAATAATATCGGACGCCATGCCACTCTTATAGTTGTGGGTGGCCTAGAATAGGCTAAATTGTAGGAGTGCAATGGTTAGTTACTGTGTTGGTATTGTCACTGGCAGCACTGGCGGGGGCATTGGGGCCTCAAGGTACAGTGGCCCCCTAAGAAACTTACTTACCTGGCACTTCCTATTTAACAAATTAAGCTAGTCTCCTGGAAATTCGGGTATCAGGCTGGTGCAGGGCCCTATTTAATCTTTGCCTGTCTTGTGTGCGATCAAGTGCCCTCTGCTACGTCCACTGATGGAGGGGCGACCGGCTTCCAGCCATCACAGGCTGGTAACCCTCACAGAGCACAGGAGTACCTATGAGGAGTTCAAGAGGATTTTAAACCGCGCCGTGGAATATCCCTTTCCAGTACCTGCAATCCACACATAGCACCTGCACCTACAAATGTATACACGAATAACACATGTACACACTTGTGCTAGTTTTTTACATCACACAAAGACAACTCAAACAGCACTGCAAGCATTGATACTGAACGCTCCCGGAAAGTTACACCGACACACACATATGAAAAGAGACACCGAGATACACACACCCGTTCACTGGAGGTGCGCACAAACGCATTCTCACAAAATACATACACACTGGTCCTCCCAAAGGCACACAGACACCACAGACCAACGCAGACAGCACATCTTCCTATCTGTGGCAAACATCTAGACCAATACACAGAGCAGGCGCACGGCTGTATGCGGTAGAGGGCGTGGTGCAGAACGGAGAGGGCGCATTTTACCATTGCCTGTACTGCACATTGCCAGACAACGCCACAAAAAAACAGTGTCTCCCTTCTTCAGCAGACTTAAATAACATAAACAGAAAACCTCCAGCTGCCAGCATGATAGTTAAATACAGTGTAAACGTGCACACACAGGGGGTGCCACTCCGCACCACCTTATGTGGAAACAGGTTGTTCTGCGAATGAGAGCAGTGAATCAAAGCACAAGGTTAATTGAATTGCACTGTTATATCTTGGACCTTAAACATTGAATTTACAGTCTTATTGTTAACACCTTCTGTGCTCATGACGGAGCCGCTCCATCAGGGGCCAGGCTGCGGCTCCGCGGATGTTAATGTTGAGCCTGCACTGGGCCCGCACTGCCCCGGGTTTTGGAGTGTCATTCATAATAGCCAACGTTGTCATCTGTTGTGACTGGCTCATGGAATTCAACGACTTTCATTCTAATGAAGAGGTGATGGTGGCTCTAATGAGCAGAGCGCGAGACAGCGCGGGATTAGGTACATTCATCGGACTTTCATATTAACATTACATAGATGGCTACAATGCCTTTATTCGGGAAATGTGTTTGCAGCTATTTCAGATGAGGCAGTTTACTGCATCTCTGTGACCGCTAAGGACAACAAGAAAGTGAACGAGTGGTGTGCGCTCGCTGGGGTAACCTGACCTAAAACAGATGGCCGGCTGCACGCTCTGCTGAAGCTGCTGACTTTGGAGCTGGAGACCAGGGTTCGAGCCTCGGCGTGGGCACCGTTATTTAATTATTAAACAAGTAAACAGCAATCTCGGAGTGGGGGTGGGGAGAAACAAATAAAAAAAAAATAATACACACTGAGGGGGAGACCGATACAATAAAAAAAAACACGGCTGAGAAGAACAATAAAAAAAACACGGCTGAGATGAACAAATGTAATATCTGAAACCAAGTACAACAAACGGTGCGAGGAGGTGGCTCAACAAATAACGCTGTTGACTTTGGAGTAGGAAAACAGGGTTCGAACCTTGGCGTGGGCTGCATCATTTAAGCGTGATTTAATTATGAATAAATTAAACGTAAATAAATAAACGGGGTCGGGTAAGTTAAGGAAGCTGCCAGATGTGGAAATGCAAGCAGCAAAGAAAACAAGCATTAGCAAAGCAACCAATCAAACGGAAAACGAAAGCCGTGGAAAACTAGATGTGCCGGCCGGCCAGCAGTGAATAATTAGGGGAGAGAGAGGGGAGGTGCTGGGGAATAGATGGCCGTGAAGCAGGGGGCGGGGCAGCGGAACCCTTTGAAGTCACGGCCTGCGGCCGTGAATAAGTGACGGCGAGGGAAGCCTTTGATGTGGCAATTGCTGCTGGCAGGGGGAAGCCTGTGGGGAAATGCAAGCTCGTGCACGAAGGAGCTTGTGGTCACGTGATTTCACGTGAACTGTTGAGAATCCGGATCGTAAAAAGTCAGCTTTTGGGTTGACAACAATAGGTTCGAGTAAACTTGACCTAAAAATGACCCATATTCTGGTTATTTTGTAGACTCCCTCTATGAATGCACCGATCCTGGGTACCTTGGGAAAAAGGACAGTAATCTGGCATGGGTAAAAAAAATGTTGAAGGTTTAAGTGCGAACTACTCCAAACAAAAAAAAAAACACTGGGCAGATTTACAAGCCCCTTGCGCCTCTTTTTCGCCGCTGTTGCGTCACTGTGTGACGCAGCGGCAGCGCAAAGCCAGCGCCATGCTGCGGGGTATTTACAACGTGACGCATCTGGGAGATGCGTCACGTTGTAAAGCCCTGCGCCACATGTAGGCGTTCTGGCGCAGGGGGGTTGGGGTAGAGGGGGGCTGTTCCAGTGCAGGAACACCTCCTAAAAGTGGCTGGGTGAAATCTTCAAGATTTCACTCAGTCACTTTTAGGGCCATGCTGCGTCAAAACCCTGCTCCTGCTTGAAGCAGGCGTAATGATTGACGCAACATGTTGGGGATAGGGCACCCCTGAGCCTTGCTGGAACTGCGTCGCGCTTGCGATGCAACTCCAGCAATGTGCCGCATTTCCGCATCACGCATCTGCCCATCCGAGCACCACGGTGCGCCTGAATTGTAAATGCGGAGCATCAGTGGTGGCGCACGGGTCGGCAGATGCGTCACAACTCTTCTGGCGCATCTCTGTTGATTAGCAGAGATACGCTAGAAGTCGTAAATCTGCCCCAAGATGAGACCACAGAGAGAGGGGGAAGGCTTAACAGGAAAGTGGTGAAGAGGTTAGCGAAGTTCGAATATCCCGAGTCCTGTGACTCCCGGTTCACAACACTACACTGATAATAAGAGGCTAATTTCAGCCTCCTGAACAATAGTAAACATTGAAAAGAAACATCGTGGGATAATGCGTAGCAAAACACCGCAAGTCTAACATTATTTAGAACAAATACACATGTCGAGATACTGAAAGAAGCCTTTGTTAACTTGGAAGTAGCTGTTATATTTCTCATGTTATCCAATAACAGTCATAAATTACCCCATTATAAGGTGAAAATTAAACGTTGTTATAGGAATGCACTAAATGAGGGTGCAATACCTAATAAGAGCAAGAGGCTGCAAGGAGATGTACAGAATTTTTTTTTACACAAACTAACTTTAATAGCAGTTTCAAATAACTGTGAGCACCACCGTCCACTTCGTTTGAAAGGAAGGGTACTACACTCCAAGATGGCCGCCACGCTTTCACTGAGCCCGGCATCATCGTGAGTACATGTTGAGGGTCTAGCATGATCCATTCAATACTCGTAGCGGCCGGAAGAATTATGGCGGGTTTGAACAAGAAAGCGGGAGACTCTTCACGCTTGGTTCTTAACTGCAATGGGGACAACGCCAGCCTGGCCCTGGAATCCACTGACACGAGTAAGGTGACCGACAAGAGTAGCCTGACCTCACCCGAACAGCTACCTCTGGTCTTCCTCTGCAGCGCCTGCAAACGCGTCCTGGGGGACTCCGCCGGCTGGATGGAGAGTGACGTGGAGGACCAATCCGTGATGCTAAAAGGTAGGTCCAAGATGATTAGTCTATTAATGGAGGTTTAAAGACAGGTCCTCCTGACCTGTTGGGTGCGAACACTACTGTCGATAACAGTCTTTCTATAGGTCAGTTTTAGGCTTTACTGTTTGCTCTTTAAAACAACACCAACATTAAAACAAGCATTTGCAATAGGTCTCGCATTTACGTATGTTTGAGCTTTTGGCATTGTAAATGACAATGTCTTTTATTTATGTTTTGGTTAGTAAAACAAATAAAAGGCATTGTCATTTGCAATGCTAACAGCTTAAACTGTCGCAAATGCGAGACCTATTGCATTGCAAATGTTTGCTTGTATTTGAGGCAAAAGAAAACAAATTAACGACAATGAAAAATATGCTATAGAACAAGGGTTGTCGCCACCAATGTTAAAGAAACACAGCCCCAGAATAGTTACTCCTCAGGTAAGAAGTGTGTGTAAATTATATTTGTGCACCCACACATTGAAGGATATCTTTGAATATCGTACTAAAAAGACCGCTCTCCCGCCAAGGCCAAGTTTTAACTCCCTGGCAAAGCAAGAAAATGCTAAAGGTTTTAGAGAACAGATTAGATTAACCTAAGGGCTTAACGGCTAGAGCTGCCAGTGCCAACCTTGTAATTGGAGAACTAGGTTCAGGTCCTGGTCTTGGTGCAACATCCTGTGATTCTGGGCAAATCACTTACTCTCTTGTGCCTATAAAAATATGTAATGTAATCTGGTTCGCCTGCGATGCGCTCTAACATCCTTGTGCCACATTCGGGCTACATAAAGCTGGGCTTTTCTTGACCCTGGCAAGGCTCTCTGTCAGTCACAGTCTGACTTTGAGCCACTGGAGGCCCCAACCAGGCCAGTGTCCAGGGTATGTGGGTCCGGTGGGGGACAGGGGTGGTGACAGGGCACAAGTCGGTGTTACACACAGGTACACAGCGTCCACCCACTATTTACACATGGTGGACGCCATCCCCCCTGCCAAGAAGTTGGGCCCCACAGAAATATGCTTGTGTCTGCAGCGAGCCCACACTGAACAATGACGGCCGCTTATCATAAAGAGCGCTATGCCGATCTAACTTTAAAAGTGGCTGCCCCTTACCACCACAGCACTGACGGCACAATGGCTACATTCTTTCACCTTTTATTTATTTAATTCTTTATAAAGTTGCATTCTGAGCGCCGCGCCCGCTTTAAGGACACCACGCTCAGTTTCATTATTCTTTTTTTTAAAAAAAAACTATAATGTGGAGCGCGGCACCCGCTTCAAGGATACCGTGGTTTTTTTGTGTTATTTTTTTAACTTTATTGGTGAGCGCGGCGCCCAATTCAGTCACCGCGCTCTGCAATGCAATAGGTCTTACTTTTGCCAAAGTTTAACCCATTGGTATTGTAAATGAAAATGCCGTTTAATATCATAAATTGCATTGTGAATGCTTGTTTTCACCTCTAGCTGGGCCGAAGTTAAGGCGTCATTAGGCCTCCTTTTGTTTGAATATCCTGACTGGAGGCGGCCTGGAACCTCACACATAAATGTAAATGCCACAGAGGGTAAACCAAGGCACACATCTTGTTATCTCTTCACGAGTACTTAAGAGAGGCATGCTTTTGATTCTGTTCAGTCGCTTTTAGGAGGATCCTTTGGTAGAATTTTGAAGCATAGTAGCCCTGAGGAAGTCGCTAGGGGTGATTACCGGTGCGATGAAACGCATTGCCTAAAAGAAAATAAAGAACACATCATAAAGAGGAACAAGAATTTCAGCATCTTTCTTTGCCATAAAATAATTGCTTGATATAACTTTGATTGTATTGTTGTATGTCTTGAATTTGGTGAAAATATTGTCTCTATCGTTCTGATTGATAAACTTTGGGGGAGCTGGGTGTGTTCTCCCTCTTTCAAGAGCACCGCACCGTTTTATCCAGATAGTACATAGCAGTGTATTCCATGTACAGCGCCTGAGACTCCTACACCGACAACAGCAGAATGCTTTTGACTTTGTTCAGTCCCTGTATAGAAGTGCATGCACTAGAAGACTATCAGATGTGTAGGTCTGTCCCAGTATTTACACAAATAACAATTTCAGTAGCACTGTTTTATTTCTTTTATAGCGCTACGCAACCCAATGCAGGATGTCAGAACTCTTTACATAACCTATACATTGACAATAAATCATGTTCATGTGTAAATCAATGTACAAGATGAGTTACATGAGACAGGGTTAGAAGGTTTAGGAGTCACATGCCCTTCATAGCTCACTGTGCTATATTACAAGATTAGCAATTTATGAACTGCAGGAACCAAAAGGATCCCTGTGTTAAAAGCAGTAATCCACTTTACTATCTACATAAAATAAAAATCTGTCATCTGCATGTTAGGTGGTGTGCTTTGCAGGTGACACATTAACCTTATACTACTTTCATTCAAATCTGGGACTTCACAAAATACAGATCTCTCCAACAAATGTGTTAAACTCCAGAGTTATCTCACCATTATTACTGTTCCCTGAGATATACGGGGCACCGTTACAGCAGATGCCTTAACTCAATCAAATATTTTAAAATGAAGACTTTGTAACCAATTAAGCATAACAGATCTACTGCCATGCATCTCCTTGTTGCCAATTTCTTTTTGTCAGGGCTTAAAAAATATAAATGTATTAGTTGAGGCACAGATTTTGCGTCCGGATTGTGCCACTTTATTGGCACAACGCTGATGCTAAATCTCATTTTTTAAATCTCATAATGTGCTTAAATGTACTCATGATATACCTGATAATATGTGTGAGGTCTTAATATCTGATGTCACTTCCTAAGAGATCACTTTGTCACATCATGCGTTGTGATGGCATGCTACATGATTTCACTTGCATACTGCCTACCCTGGTTAGTCCTCCCACTTCTTTTTCTAGGACTTGTGCCCTGGGCCGTGGTTACTGTTTACTGGGATTTTCACTCTATTGTAGTCACTGGGTACTCGATCCAATGTCCTATATATCTCTTCCTCGACTCTTTATTTATGCTATTATCGTCCTCTCACTTACACCATCACCCCTCTCATTAAATCTTTTTCTCTGCCCCTCATCACTTTGTTCTGTCTATCCTCCCTCGTCCCTCTGACTGTGCTTCCCGATCTATTTTCTTCTCTTCCGCCCCCCCACTCCTTTATCCCTCTTCCCTCCCAGTGCTTAATTTGTAAAATATTAAGTGCCAGGGCTCTGACCAGGAGGCCACTGCAGCTTACACCACTTGTCCTCCCTGGCATCGCTGCCAAAACAACTGCTAGCCATCTCTCTTGCATGTAAATGTGACAGTTCAAATTATTCCAGGTCCCCAAAGCAAAAGGAATGGCTGGGGAGGAAGGTATTAGTAATTTTTTATGTATATTGTTTTCCTAAACAACTGTTACACTGCTCAACTCTAAATTACATGAGCAGCGCCACCTTGTGGCAGACTGCCGTATGTGTGGTGCTACATAAATGCAATTACAATTCAAAACAAGAGTGCTGCAGGACTGAGGTGTCCACACGGTCATGGCTGCTATGTTCTCACTTTGCTTGTGTGTGACATTTCTGTGTTTTCAGGGTTTTTGTTTATCTGTGACATTTAAAAACCTTTGCGTAACGCTGTCATGTATGTCCTTGTGAGGATACATTTCAGATGTTGCCACCTTGTGCTTCTGGCCGAGAAATGACCTCAAAACACTGACTGCTTTAGGAGTACCCAAGCAATGTCAGTTAACTCAGTCCCTTCTGTAACATGCGCATTACATTTTTATTCTGGGACTTTTTAGCCTATTTAAGTTTGTTTTTAAAGGGTACAAGCAAAGCAACGGAATAACTCGACTAGGCAGAAGAGCTAACCACAGGTGTTAGTCACTCAAAACATAGCCCCTTTGTGGCTATCTTATGACCTTGGCTCACCAACATGACACATGAAACACACGAACCATCACTGATAAACAGGCATTCCAAATTAAAGGTATTAGCCATGATCAAATCACAGGAATTTCAAATACCTATTGTTTTCTTTTGACGATCCGTTGTACCAGCAAACAGTAATGCACAGAACACTTATGACGTTAGGTTTTTGTTCCTGGCACGATCTCTCCACAAATCACGGACATGTCACGGCCCGTGAAGCGGTACTAACCCATGATAGGACAAGTGAGAAGTTGTTCTGCATAGTACTAGCCACAAGTAACCGCTTGGATTGTTACCTGTCCACTCACTCGTGGCTTTTTAAAGACAATAGCACGTTGCACGTTTGGAGCTGTGGGTTCAGTGTTTGCACGGGCTTTTGACTACATACCCTGGCTAGAGGTATCGCACCTGACGGTTTCGACTAGAATACATTTAACTTTTTACTTTAAGGAACAGCATTGGGGGTGCTGCACATTTTAAAGTTGGATGGTTCTTAAAAAAACAGCAAACATAGAAGCCTATAGCTAACTTTTGTGACAAAATAATAGAAGCACACAGAATGCACCCCTGTTGAGCCCCAGGTCAAAGGCCATATTAAGAGGAGCACATGTCCTCAGCCTCGAGTAGCTCAGAGAAACTCCAAGACTTAACACTGGGCAGGACCCATTTCTAGTACTTTATTATGTTAAAGGAACACTGCACCGGCGTGAAAGTGAGCTCATTGTCATATTCTAAAGTTAGAATAGTAATGCATTAAGAGAAAAGCTGCCCTTGTACAGCAAATGCTGAACCCACAGTGCGCCCAGAGACCCCTCTCTCTCTACCCTTTCCCAGCGGGCTCAGGGAGGGGCTGGCGTGGGATGTCACAGCCTACGCTCGTCTGTGCTGGAATTCCAGAGGTGGGTGAGAGAGGAGGAGGAAGTGCTCAGAACAGCTCGTCTGCTTCACGGCTGTACTGAAGAATTTTCTTATCTGCTTGTTAAGTAAACAAGCAGATAGGAAAAGTCTTCACAGCAGCCACAAAGCAGGCGATCGTGTTCGGAAGGGCAGTACGAAAAGCGGACAGAGTAGCCCCCAAAAACCCTCTTTTCCAATAGGAAGCCAGCGTTTCCCATAAACGCTGACGCTACCCAATGGAAAAGAGGGGCGGGGCTTAGAGTCCCTTTTATAAATCTTGTATTTACAAGATCTCTCGGAGAGGCGGAGCAGGGCTCTGCCCTGCTACGCCCAGCCAAGACCTAAAAATTGCTAAACGGAAAAATATTTATTTTAGTCTAAAAGTACACATTGGCACAGTAATCCCCTATCTCTGAAGGGACTACTTGTAGATCTGTTCCTATTGAAGGAACAGAATACAGTCACTTAAGGTGAATCTCTTATGGGACCGAGTCAAAGCCCTTAACCCCTTCGATGCTCATGACAAACTCAGCTCGTCATGAGGCACGGTTGAGCTGTGCTCATGACGAGCTGAGCTTGTCATGAACAATGGTAAATCAGGGAATGCAGCACAGGAGGAAAATCTCTCAAGCACCCAAGGTGTTAAGAGAGATTTCCAAATGTAGGAAATACGCAAATACACCAGATATACTTGCTACTGTATGAGTGAATGCATTGAATGGTCACTGTGACATTCACGTGGGATATTTAAATACAGTGTTGGGGACCTGGTAGGTCTTGAGGCAAGCTGACTGACCTGTTTAGGTATTAAATATGAGATAAAGCATGTGGACCCTTGGATGAAATAAACATTAAGGGCGGACACAATTTCGGTGTGGGATAACCAACCATAGGTCAGCGGTTCTGCACACCGTATTATGCAAACTCCCATTTTCTCCCAGTTTCCGCCCGCAGGACAATCTCCCGTACATAAATTGGACTTTGTGTAAATCCCTGCACCATGTGGCAGGCACCTCACGGTGCAGCGATTAACAGGGGGCACCATGGGTGTCCCCAGCCTCCCCATTACCGACCCACAACCGGAAGCCACAGATGAAAGTGGGCCCTGCTAAGGCCCCCCAAAGTCTATTTCCAACAGGCTTTCCATGCCGGAAAGTACGACATGGAAAGCCTATCGGAAATCAATATCATAATCCCTACAGCGGAAAAGCCTTACGTGAGGGATTATGTGCCGGTTTCCAACTGGCTGGGCTTCTTCAGTCCGTCAGAAGCCAGCCAGAATGACCATCCGGTTTAAACTCCTACTGCCTTCTTAGTAACAAAAAAAAAAAGACGGTCATACTTTAAACCGTGGATGTCAGTCGCAAAGCCTGCGACCTGTAGTCGGAGGCTTTATGACCGACATCCTAATCAGCCCCCAACTCTCCTGTAATGTCCACCCTTATGTTTTTGATCTGTGCCATGGGTGCTCATTTGTAATATTGCCTGAGATCGGGGACACCCAGAGGCATTTTTACTTTTCCCAATTTCCTGGGTCCTTTCCACAGATTCTCTGGCAATACCAAAATGGCCCCAACCCCGGCCACCGCCAAAATGTGGGATTGAGCCTGTCCGGTACACAAGTGCATTTACCGGGTGAGAACTCTGTGATGAAGCTTCATTTGGTCTAGTGCATAACATAAAGTGATCAATGTATGAGACAAAAAAGTTTGACATTGGATCACTTTTCGCGTGTGTCTTTTTTGAAGCTGTGTGACACATTAGCTTTTGAACTTACTGGCTCTCGACCCGTTTGTTGGAATTATGGGAGGTGAAGAAAAGGAGGCAACTGACTATTTATATAGTGCCATCTTAGAAATATGGGCTGGAGAGCACCTGAATTTGATCTCAGATATAGGAAAAGCAGCAGAAATAAATTGATAGCATATGCCAAGGCAGACAAAGAAGTAGGTGATCATGTGACGAGAGGGCATAAAGTGATCATTATAGTCGTATTGATAGGACTTAAATTAGTAAGTCTTTACATTTTCTTCGGTATGACAGTAGGGATTGCTTTGTACTGAGAGCTTCAGGGAGATTGTTCCAGATTCTGGGGCCCAGACAGGTATAATCGTGGTTCAAGGTTTTTGGCTTTGTTTACTTTTGGGATATATAACAGGAAATTTATTGGACAGCAGACACAATTTATTTGATTACTTTAATATTTTGTTGATCTGTGAGTGAATTTGAAGATAAGTGATTGCAACTTTAAGCACTGTCAAAAATCTGGGCATCATGATGGACAACACCCTCTAAATGAGATCACCAGTCCAGTCTGTTGCAGGCTCATGTTTTTGACTTTTAAGTATGCTTAGACAATTTCTCCCCCTCTTGCCTCTTGAACATAGGAAGACCGTAGTCCAGGCATTAATCATTTCCATACTGATTAATACGGATGCCAAAATCCCTACTAAGCTGTTAGCCACTCGCCTAGCCCCACACATGACTCAATTGATCCACTCGGACCAATGCGGATTTATCCCGGGCCGTAACACGGCGATGAATCTGCGCCACCTAAATCATGTCCCTCATGAAGTACGAGGGAGAGAGGGTCCTCACATGCTTGTATCAATTGATCTGGCTAAAGCCTTTGATACGGTACATTGGGGGTATCTGATGGAGGTGCTCCAGAGGACGGGGTTCGGACCTGGTTTTTGCGGTTGGATCCGTGTGCTCTACGGGGCGCCTGTGCCAGGGTTCGGCTGGGATCGACCCGGTCGGAGGAATGATCCTTGGGGAGAGGCACCCGTCAGGGTTGCCCTCTCTCCCCTCTTCTGTTTGCTCTAGCGATCGAACCCCTTGCAGTCTCCGCCCGCGCTGAGCTACAGCAATTGGGAATTACGGTAGGTGACACTGTCAATGTGATCTCACTCTATGCTGACGATGCGCTATTCTATCTAACTTCCCCCTCCGAGGCCCTTCCCGTTTTGATGCGAACCCTGGACCGCTTTGCTGCGGCCTCTGGGCTGCGTATTAACCTCAGTAAATCCCTGGTTTTCCCATTGGCAGGTTGTACTCCGTACCCAGGCGTGGACATCCCATATTTGGGTCTACGTTGCGAGCAGGTAGCGTTCCGCTACCTTGGCATACAGGTGGCCGCAACTGATGAGGCCCTGCTGACTTATAACATCGACAGAGTACTCCAGGCTCTCCACAACTCTGTCACCTTCTGGAACACACTCCCTCTCTCCCTTATGGGGCGGTTGGCGATCGCCAAAATGGTGATGCTTCCCAGGACTTTGTACGTTTTGCAGAATAACCTATGTCCATTGCCTCCCCGAGTGTTTCGCACACTCGACTCGCTTCTTACCTCCCTGCTCTGGGTGGGCGGGCGCAGTAGAGTCGCTCTGCGCACAGTGACCCGGTGTTGGGAGGAGGGAGGCCTCGAGGCCCCGAGATTTGATTTATATTATTATGCAGCACAACTTCTCCCAGCCACAAAGTGGTTCGCTGACCAGGAGAACTGGGAACTGGCACTGCTGACAGGCACGGCGAACGAAAGGGCTCTGAGGGAGGCTTTGATGCAGGGACGTGGCGCCGATAACACTTTGCCATATGTGGTGCGTCACACAGCAGGAATCTGGCAGAGATTCGTCGAGAAGGTATTAAGAAGGGCCCCATTTCATAGGGAGCTCCCGTGTGGATCTTGGCCCCGGTACTCCGCTTGGAGGAGAACATGTCCTACCGAGAGTGGCGCTGTGGTAGATGTGAGACCCTGGTGGACCTCTACTCGGATGAATCTTTTGTGTCCTTTGAACGTGCTACAGAGTTTTTTGGGTTAAGTAGGGGGCAATACCTCCACTACAGAAGCCTCCAGGACATAGCCAGAACAACGTGGCCCCAGTTCCCGGAAGCGCCTCCGCTCACCTATACTCTTGACATCATTTTATCCTGTGGTAGAGGTAGACGGCTGATTTCCCTGCTCTACTCGGCCATGCGTCGGGACTCGACCGCGCCGTCTTGGGCGGTCTGGGAGGCAGATTTGGGGGTGGAACTGGGAACCGGGACAGCGTAAACGAATCGGGCTCTTGACCCGCAAGGTCTCCTGCAATGCCCGTTTCAAACTCATACACTTCAACTTTGTCCACCGTACCTATATGACCCCGGTCTCTCTGAATCGCATATCTACAGATAGACGACACAATTGCCCTAGGTGTGGGGTCAGAAAGTGGGTTTTTTCCACCTAGCGTGGGAATGTTCTCTGGTTAATACCTTCTGAAGGGAAGTAGTGGACCATATTGGTCGTGCCACTAAACTCAGAATTGTGCTAGATCCGCTCCATTGTCTCCTGGCTCTAGTGCCCAAGCCTAGACAGAAGAAGCTGTCTTATAAATTCTTACAACTACTGCTAGTCTTGGCAAGGAGGCGCTTGGCTATCACCTGGATGGGTCAAGGGGCTCCCGAGATCTCCCTCTGGCTGAGGGATGACAGAGGATGGGCCCTAGCTGAAGAGACGCACATGCAGCGCACTCGCAGGGATGGGAAACTGCAGGATGATCTGCTTGCTTGGAGGATGTTGTGCATAGAGGGGTTGGCAGAGGAGGATTCTGATGCCACCAGCGCTGACTTATTGACCCCGGATGAGTCTGAGTCCGAGTGTGCTGGGGGGGGGAGCCGAATTGGGGGGTTTGAGTCCGGTGTAGTACCCCACCGAATGCACGCTAATATTCCTTGGTACGTATAACTGTGATTTGCTGTGATCCCTACAGGTCTTTATTGCATAATAATAACTGTGCCTTTGCTGGGCCTCACATAGATAGCCTGATTCTTTAAATGCTTTACTAATGATGCCATGATCGGGGGGTTTGTTTCTTGTTTTATGTTAAACAGTATAAAAAAAAGAAAAATGAAAAATTTGCGAATACAAAGATAGTTTCGTATCCTTAACACACAGCTGAGTTTTCCTTTCTACATGCTCTGATTCTACGCCGCCCAGCCTCCGGGATGTGGGCCTTTATGGCTGTGTATTGTCCTGGGACCTGCATGTTAATATTGCATATGAGTGGTTTGGATGACCATGTAAACCTGTGCTTTCTTATAATTTCGCAATAAAAATATTTTTCAAAAAAAATAAATCATTTCCAGACTGGACTACGTCAATGTCCTGTACCTAGGCCTTCCCGAATATTTGCTTAACTGCCTACAGGTGGTCCAGAATGCAGCCGCAAGAGCAGTCCTTTTGCTCAAACCCAGGACTCCTATTTCGCCTCAGCTCAAGGCCTTCCTGTAAAAAAAAAAAAGGATCAGTTTTGAGGCCTTGGTAATTTTCTTTGAGGCCCTTCAGGGAAACGGGGCAGAGTATCTCGGAAGGAGAGTTGCGCACTATGTGCCGCTAAGAACCCGGGGCAGAGTATCTCAGAAGGAGAGTTGCGCACTATGTGCCGCTAAGAACCTGAAGGTCCTCTACGCTGAATCTGGCATTTGTTCCCAAGATACACCGCACTCTCTCTGGCGGCTGCTCCTTTCGGTTGAAAGGAGCCTGCGCCTGGAACCTTCTACCTTCGACACTCAGGAAGGTGTCTGGCGTAACAGTTTTCACGAAAATGCTTAAAACCTGGCTTTTCCGTTATTAACTCCCGGTCTTCCGCCCCTTGGGGCGGCAGTGGGTCTGCAGTCTTTTTGGCGCCAGGACACACTTTCTGAGTTGCTGTGCCCTCTATAAATGCTCTTTCATTCATACCAAAGTGGCAGTGTATTCTGTTCAGAGTACTTGCATCAGGGGTGTGAGCAATAGTACTCAATTACTTTGCAGAACAAAAAAAGGCAGACTTTCACACAAAAAAAGTGTAGTAAAATGCGGGCTTTCCTCATGAATATCATAAAACCCCTTCTGTGGAATTTAACACACCGTCATTTCCACCATTGTTTCCATGATTCTTACACAATAATCCATTTCCCCACATACCTGACTTTGCTATTTGTAAGTCTGCTGGCCATTTTACACCATCCCCCAAAATCAAATCTCATTTAGTTTCAAGCCTAAAGAATACATGTATTTTTTTTGTATGTTCGTTTTAATTATCAGGAAAGACCCTTTGTTATTATTGTTAGCGTATTTAAACAAGCATTTACAATGCAATGGTCTCTGCATTCTTAAAGTTAGAGCTATTGGCATTGCTCATGACATTATTTTTATTTATGTTTTTGTTTTTAAAACAGAAATAAATGGCATTGTCATTTACAATGCCAATAGCCGGGCAGGAGAGCAAGCACAATGAACGAGGGGGCAGGACAGCAAGCACAAGCAACGAGGGGGGGCAGGAGAGCAAGCAAAAGCAACAAGGAGGGCAGGAGAGCGAGCACAAGCAACGAGGGGGGGCAGGAGATCAAGCACAAGCAACGAGGGGGGCAGGAGAGCAAGCACAAGGGGGCAGGACAGCAAGCACAAGCAACGAGGGGGCAGGACAGCAAGCACAAGCAACGAGGGGGCAGGACAGCAAGCACGAGGCGGCAGGAGAGCAAGTACAACCAATGAGGGGGGGGCAGGAGACCAAGCACAGCAAACGAGGGGGGGCAGCAGAGCAAGCGCAACCAACGAGGGGGGGTAGGAGAGCAAGCACAACCAACGAGGGGGGGGGCAGGAGAAACCAACGAGGGGGGGCAGGAGAGCAAGCACAAGCAACAACAGCGAGGGGGCAGGGGAGCAAGCACAGCGAGGGGGGGGCAGTAGAGCAAGCACAGCGAGGGGGGCAGTAGAGCAATCACAGAGAGAGGGGGGCTGGGAAGCAAGCACAACAAAGGGGGCAGACGCACAACAGAGGGGATAGATGCACAATGAGGGGACAGAGGCAAGAACACGAGCCATGAACATGTTTTGTACCAAGCCACTTTTTTTTATTCCTAAGGGTTCTGCTGCGGTGCAGTCAAGGAGAAAGCCTAGCTGAAGTAAACACGTCAAATATGGAGGAAAAAAAGGACACACCACTTCAAAAATGAACATTGTCAAGATGGTAAACAAACACATGAAGGGCTCGCCGGTGCGTCCAGATTTTCTGCCTCGGCGCTGGCCCTGCCTGACACCGGAGTCAGCCAGGCGGGAGCAGGAGGGGTGGAAAGCAGGACCCCGGCTCCCCTCCCACCCACCGGAGCGGCGGGTCTGCGCCCTGCTCGGCTCTGCCTTTAATCTGGGCGGCCCTTTTCTCATTCTGCGGCTGTCTCGTTGCATTCACCCTCTCGCTGACTGATGCACTGATCTCTCGGTCACTTGGTTTTCTGCTCCGCCGAGCCCATATTACTAATAACACCTCTGCACAACCAGCGAGGGGGGGGGGGGCAGGAGAGCAAGCACAACCAGTGAGGGGGGGGGGAGAGAGCAAGCACAACCTATGAGGGTGGGCAGGAGAGCAAGCACAAGCAACGAGGGGGTAGGACCGCAAGCACAAGCAACGACAGCGAGGGGGCAGGGGAGCAAGCACAAGCAACAAGGGGGCAGGACAGCAAGCACAGGCAACCACAGCGAGGGGGCAGGGGAGCAAGCACAGCGAGGGGGCAGGGGAGCAAGCACAGCGAGGTGGGGCTGGAAAGCAAGCACAACGAGGGGGCAGACGCACAACAGAGGGGACAGACGCACAATGAGGGGACAGAGGCAAGAACACGGGCACAATCAGGGAAGATAGGCAAGAAAAGCGAGCACTCACCGGATGACTCTGCAGCTTCTCGACTTCTTCCCACGGCGGTCGGGCAGAAATGGCGTCAGAAAAGCGCTGCCATTTTCGCATTCGGTGGCGTGGTTTTTGCTGTTGAGTGACGGATGACGTCACGGAGTTAAAAACTGCAAAAAACATGCCCCCGAATCCGAAAAAGACGGGGCTTGAACGTAGTGACGCCCCTCTCCTCCATTGGCTGGCCTCCGTTTAGGAAGCCAGCCAATGGAGAAGAGGGGCGGGTTCAAGCCCCCATACTTGTAAACATAAAATCTCGGCTGCGCGACAGTGCTGCGCAGTGTACGCTGGGCCGAGACCTAAAACTGAACACAAACTATATAATTTAACAAGAACAAACTGTCTCCATCGTAAGCAAGTATTTTTTAGAGAATAATTTTTTTAATAATGCTTGAATTATGGCATGCTAATTATACATGCATTCTTTGTCATTTTAGTTGTGTCCCCATTTGTTGTTAAAGACAAAGAACCAAAAGTGTCTACAGCTTCTCAAGACAATTGTTGGTGAGTAAACTGCAATGTAAAATTGTAATACTTTTCTCCAGACTTTAACTTAGCTGGAGACATTGGTTTAGTTTGTTTGCTGCCTATGTGTTTCTTTAGTATATGGACATTGTTTTGGTTTAACTCTGTTGCGTATGGATCATATTAGCTGTTAAATTGGTAGTCTTGTGTAAGGGCCAGTGAAAAGTAGTTCCTTCAGTGGATGCTTTCCTCTAGCAACGTGTGTTCACCAAATGGGTATAAATGACTTTATTAAGTTGTTATTTTTGAAAGTGGTGGTGGCAACCCATTTCCCTGATGCATTCCTCTTATGGAAGAAGACATGGCTGAACTGATAGTTAAGTTGAAGTCTTGTTATACACTGATGTTAAGAGCCTCTTGGTATTCCATTACCACAGATTAATTAAGAAAAGTGAGAAAAACATTTAACTCCAATCACACTGCTTTGCTGTAACTGTTTAATGTAACCGGTAATTGAAACCCACAACTCCTAATCTTAAACCTTAGGCTAGTCTTTATCCTATGGTCTTTCCTTTACAATATCTCAAAAACCTGTGTTTGCACTTAACCACATCCTTTTTGTTATCCTAACCCAATCCTTTTTTTATTATTCAAACCATTTTTAATTATTGAACTTTTTCCCTTTCTCACCATTTTCTCAGTTTGTTCCCCTTAATGAGCATGCATTATGCTTCCAAATGTTGTAATTTCATTCATTTTATTTATGTACAGCACTGCTTGGCACAACCATTGAATTTCTGTACATAGCACACTGTTAAGCACTTTTATTTACATCACCTTAGATCAGTGCTTCACAAACTTTTTAGAACGACAGACTTTCGCATCCCACCTACCTTTAATGGACATGAGGCGGGGCTATTTTCGACTGTAACAAAAGCATAGTGTGGGAGCTCATTTTCATTTACATACAGCACTTTTCTATTGTGGGCTCCCAAAGGATGTTTGGGGTTCAAGATAATGATCACCTTATAGTCTAAAATTCTTCCAAGACTTATCCATTGTTAGCATGTCTGTGTTTGATCAGCTGTTCTGCACAGTTTGTGACCTTGGAAAGATAGATCTGTGAACAAATTTCTAAATCTGTCAAGAAGTTTATATCTTAAATAGAAACACATAGTTCATAAAGGGATTTGTGAGTACATGAAGTACCAATAACATTTGTTGAAAGCAATATAGCTGATAGAATTGTCATATTAGGCAGTGTTTTTGTATTACTTTACCGCAGAAAGAAGCCATGGAACATTTGGTTAACTCTGACCTTACACTATCTATTGTCTGCTTACCCGTTCGTAATGTTTTCTCACAAATGAGTGTGTCTTCTCCTACATCTTATGTTACTGTCCTTCAAAAATGAAATGTTAAGGCCCTGCATGTGAATGCAGTCTTACCCATTATGTAACTGTGAACCGGACCAACAGTTGAGCATCGCATGTGGAGAGACCTTCAATTAAATCAGAGTCAGTTAGAATTGCTGCCGAAGGCTTGTTCCTCAAAAACGAATAGTCCAGCGACTGGTACAGATGCTGGAAAATGCATAAGCGCTTGAGTACAAGGGTGCTGTATAAAGTTAACTTTTAATATAAAGGTGTTTCGTGGTATATATAACAAAAAAAAAGCAAACAGCACTCCGTTATACCAAAAGACCTGTGTCTGGCTGCATTTTCCTATTCATTTTTAGGTCTCGGCCTGATCCAGCACATGCGCTGGTCTGGTTACTATTCCGTTGTTTCAAATGCTTGTTTGCAAGTTGATAACCACATTGTTCCAAAAGATTCACAGCCTTGCATCATGTAAACGGCGCTTTCAGTCCTGTGTTCTTCTTTATGAATCTGGTGTTCTTCTGCTTGAGTCCCAGCCCCCAGCTGACGGCTGGTGTGGTCATCGGCATTAAGTGCAGTGTGAGAGGAATGTCCTTGTGAATTCAGAGTGAGCTTCATGCTTTTGTGAGTTCTGGGTGCAGCACCTTCAAGCCAGACCTATTTCCATTGCCACAGGTTGTCTACACACTGATTGACCCTGTACTTCTAGTTCATGTTTAACACTGTCACGACTCTTAAACCAAACAAAAATATGTTACATAAAGTTATGTTCAGATATAAAGAGCTTTAGGTTACAGTTGGATTGAGCCGCCTGCTTTAAAAGTGCTTTTATAGTCTGTGGTAATTTCAATTGGCTGGTGAGAGCGAAGTGTAACCTGCATGTCATAAACCTACAATAATCCTGTGTTCTAACATTGTAGTTGTGTACATTTCATTGTAGCATGATTGAAAGCTTGTTTTGCTCCGGTTGCTCCACATGCATTGGGAAGATGTACAAGTCCACGCCAAGGCATCTTGATTTCAAACGAGACCTCTACTGCCTCGATGTTGATGCAATTGACAGGTAAGCAATGGGGGTGGCTATGGGTAGCTGAAAGAGTCTGTAATAATGTGTTTACAATACGTGGGATTCTGTAATCCCTGTATGAATGCCGTCTCTAATTTCTTTATTAATTGAGGGAACGGCGAGTTCAGTTAAATTATCAGTTTATGAGAAAAGATACAGCTTCATCAGGGAGAAATCCCAGCTGACTGGTTGATGGACCTTTGATGTTGAGTTAGATTAGTGTACATCACGTGAAATTATCGCAATCATTAAACTATTTCCAGTCAATAATTAGTTTGTGTTAAAAGGGTTTTATGAATTCAATATTTTAGTAATTTATCTTTATTAGAATTCGCATATAAATTCAACAATATCAATCATTAGTTTTTGTCAATCAAAAACAGTCATCTGGATCACGTTTAATGCATTAAACAAGTTCCATAAAGGAAAAAAACCTCCTATTCTAGAAATGGGAATTAAAAAAAGGTGTCCGTTAGAACCCGTAAAGAGTTCCAATTCGAGAGAGAATAGTAAAACTTCAGCTTCAAAATCGAATCAATAATCGGAAATCAATCAACGGAACGTCTCGTGAAGAGAGATTGGAGAGAATCAGTAGAGTCTCAGAGTGGAGCAAGAGTGCAATGTTGAGCATGGATGAGTGAGTTTGGTCCTACTCTAGGAACACGTGCTATTACAGACAACAAATTATTTCAAAGTTGTAGTTTAGAAAAAACAACTCTTTAGCGTTTTTTTGCTGGGTTTAACACCATACTTTTGACTTCCAATGTCATAGTACCTATACATATTTTGCAGTAGTACATCTATCAATAACAATTTATCACCACCTTTGCTGCTAGTGTTTTTCTGCACACAAACTCAGTTGGTGCACAGTCATCCTATACAGAAGTAAATGGTCCAGACTCTAGCACCCTCCTCTCGTTCTTCAAATGGCTCCCAGCTTGACTGCTATTTTGCTGTGTTCTTAGCCTGTTCCCCACATGTATCCTCCCCCCTTCTTTGCTGGGTCTTCTGAGTCCAACCAGTGGACGTGTTGTAGATGGGCTGCCATATAGTAGAGTTCTATGCTAGGACTCTCAATTCCTCCCCGCTCCCAAGTTTGTTTAGGCATAGTTAGTCCTGTTTGTTTCTTCTTATTGGCCCATAGTAAATCCATAATCAAGCGATCTATCCCTGCAAAGTAGCGCTGGGGAGTCTCCTAGACCGTGCCATGCAGCGCGTGTTCAGCCACCTGCCGAAAACCGCCCTTTTTCACGACTGCAGCCCTGCCCATCAGAAATAAAGGGAGGCCCCTCCAGAATCTTATTGAAGCTCGGAGACCTTCCGATACTGTTCTTATATTAAAGTTCATAAATGTCTGTTCTGTATGGGAAATCTTAACTCCCAGATATTGAATCCCTTCCGATCCCCATGGTAGCCCCACCTGCTGGAGTGTCCCAGTTGGGACAACAGTTAGTGCACCCATCGGGAATAACTGGGACTTTTAGGTGTTAAAATAGAGTCCGAAATCCCTTGGGTTGTTCAGGAGTATGTGAACTGAGTACTCTGGGCTCCACAAATCTACCAGGGCAACATCTGCGTACAAGAATACCACGTGGGTGGCATCTCTCAACGGGATTCCCCAGGTCCATGGTGCATGACGTAGCAGCTCTGCCATTGTCTCTATAGCCAACCTGAACAAGAGGGGTGACGGGCATCCCTGACTATTATCCCTATGCAATTGGAATTTGCTTGAAACCATGCCACCCGTACATACCCTGGCTCCTGGGTCTGTGTATAATAATTTAACCCAGGCAATGTATTTACGGCCAAGTCCCCCTTTCTCCAATACCTGCCAGAGGTATACCCAGTTTCCGGAATCAAACACCTTCTCGATGTCTAGAAATGGCAGGGCATAGGGGTCATCTTCCAGGTGCGGTGCATGGCAAACATGCGACAGTCGCCTGAGGTTATACATAGCGAGTGCTTCGCTGTGGTATAAATCCACACTAGTCAGTGTGTTTTAATTTCGATAGATGGGGTAGCAACCTTGCAGCCAGTATACCTCTAATGATTTTTGCATCTACATTTAAAAGTGAGAGTGGTCTATAAGAAGAGACTTCTACCGGGCCCTTGACTGGTTTTGGTACTATAACTATGAGGGCCTCACACATGGTATCGGGTAATCTCACTCCTCTGAAGGGGCTCCTGATATACCTCGGTAGGGAAATTACTGATCGTATCTGCATACTTTTGGTAGGCGTTTTAGAATTACTGATCGTATCTGCATACTTTTGGTAGGCGTTTTAGTCTTCTCATTGCAGCCAGGAGCTCTTCAGGTTCAGAGGTATAAATCGGTTTCACATGTTACCCTGGTGCTAGACAGCAGAACTTCAGTACCCCTGAGCAGCATGCATTCCCCAAATACCGTAAAACTACCAGAATGTAACACCATCCTAACACCCCCCACCCCAGGTCAGTGCGGAGCAGGTGCAACGAGGCCATAGCATTCAAGCACCCCTTCCTCTATACCCCTTTTTGCCCCTCTTTCTCCCTCCGGCCCAATATGTAATACAGCGAAACCAAAGGGGATGATGGACGGAGCGCTAGAGCAAATCAAACACTCACCCACAGTCAACTGATCTGGGTTTAATCCATGATCATTCTTTAGCTCACTCCACCACCCCACAGTTCAGCCATGGCCATATGAAAATCAGTGTGACCCTGTGCCTCATGGGAACAGTCCCAAAAAACAACAGGTGATGGACAGAATGCAGAACTGCCAAGCCATGTCTTCCCTGGACCGGAAACAAGCATCCTGGGACCGGTTTCGGGTTCGTAACCCTCATCAGCCAGGCTATCTTGAATCCAGTTGCAGAGTGAGCAAGGGACCCACGTCTGGGCATACCCTGCTAACTTAGGGCGAACAAAGCAATACCAAAGGGGATGATGGACGGAGCGCTTGAGCAAATCGAACACTCTAACTGATCTGGGTTTGAACCATCATCATTCTTTAGCTCACTATGTAATACAGACATATCATCAGGTACTCTTATCCTTTTAGGAGTTATACAACAGTGCAGTTGACAACATTCCAAATACCCAAGGTGCAACCCTCGTTCCCCCCCCCCCCCCCCCCACCAATCCCTTCTGTCTCTTCTGTGCCAGATCAGTACCCACTTTACGGTGAACACGCTTTAGGCTGGGCCACCATCCGTGCTGTCACTGCCTGTTCCGGGGTCACTCTTTCGTCTTTGAAGTGAGTCCCAGGAGTCTGGCACTACATCAGTAAAGTTGCAATTTGTTGTTTCTTCTTTCTTCAGCCAGTTAATCATCTTTCAATGCTGTCATGAAAACAGGATCCCTCCGCGGCTTCTCACAGGAACACAATAACTCATAGCAGCGTTCACTGTTGCAACTATGTGTTATAATCTATCGGTTTCATCTGGTCTACTTGTGATTCATTTTTTTGTTTAAAACTTTTTTTCCGTGAGGGAAGTTTTACCTCTGTTCTAAATAGAGCAAGGGTCAGGCCAGCGCATAGAAAACTTCTTAACCCCTTGCATGCTGATGACAGAACGGTTCCGTCATCAGCGTCGGTTGAGCTGATGACGGAACCGTTCCGTCATGACTCCGCCCGCGCAAGGCGGAGTCAGCACAGGCGGGAAATACACCCGCACGCAAGGGGTTAAATAAATTCATTTAATAGCAGTAAACATTATGTGAGTTGAAACATTTATGCAGCTATTGTTCATTATCTAAAACAAGTCCATGGAATTGTCGGGAAATAAACATTTTATGAGATTTAAGCTTTCTTTAGTCCTGTCAGCTTGTTGAGCAATGTTACTTCAGCTATTCAGGCCTGGTACAAGTAAATATGTTTGTATACTACAATTTTATTTTCTTTAAACAAATTTGTATTTTTAATTAAAGCCTGCACGTAAATTCTGCACATTATTATAAACTTTTTTTTAACATTATAAAGCTTTTCAGCATAATCGTCTACTAGTGACCCACTCAGTCGCCAATTATAAAGAAAAGACATCAAAGTTTGACTTATTATAAGTTATTACAGTCAAATTCTGACAATACAGTGGGTGCCGCCAGAGCCAGCAGCATAGCTGAAAGGTAGGTCAGGTCACAGCATAATTAAAGCAGCTGATTAAAGCAACAAAAACAGAACATTGCTTTTCTTTCTTCTGCTTACAATGGCAAGCAGAGAGAATGTTTCTTTTTTGCACTCCTTACATAGAGAAAAGCTAGAATCGTTCTCTAGGCTTTTATACATTCTGAGGTACTGCAGTTTTTAAAGCTTTTTTATAAAACTGACTTGTATTTAACGGTTTCTAATGTTTGTAACAAAGATCGAACAGGTTTTTAATGTGTTTAATTTTGCACTAAAGGTTTTATTTTTGTTGTTCATATTTGCAAACTTGCTTGTTGTTTCATCTGAAAGAGCTATGCACCAAGGTTTTATTTGGTTTGTAGGAAAGGTGATGGTGTTACCATGTATTATGAGATGCAGTATTCCCTGGCGTACTTGATAATGATCTAGAAACTCACCTTGGAGTTCTATAACCTTATAAAAGAACTCTTCCTTCAGTCTCGTTCCACTTTATGGTTATGGAACTCCTCTGTGACTTGCATTCTTACAATGTACGGAAGGGCGTACTTTATCTCTTATATTATTCAATAACTATTTTAAAGATGCATTTCAACCAGCTGTGAGGCAAAGCCTACCACAGCAAAGAGGAAAAAATAATTCTGAACTAAGTTTGTTCACCTTCCCTACATTTTTTCATCCTTATTGATAAAGAATTGTTATACTATTTCTGTTCGTTGTTAATGTGTATGTTGCACAGTTTCTTAAATAAAAATGTTCTTCTCTACTACAGCATAAAAATAGAAATTGACTTCAAATAATGAAACATGAAGAGTTTTCATGGAGCAGTGTTCCAGTAAGAGGGTTGTTAATTTCAAAGAATGTTAAAGAAAGCTTAAGATAAAATATACAAAGTTTATTAGATGAAAATAAAAAAAAATCCATTCTGCTCTCACTCTATGAGATAATGAGCTTCCTCAGTCCAAAAGCTGGTTCTAAGGCTAGAGTAAAATGTGAAGAGGGAGGAAAATACCAATACAATTGCTGCCAAGCCTAGAACAAACGGCACGTTGTATAAGGAAAACATAAAAGCATACTGTCAAATTGTAAGAAATCACAACAGGGGGGCTAGAACATTTTCTGATTATAATATGTGGATAAGAGGCACAAAGAAGAGTCAAAAATATGGGCAAGGCAACAGATTGCAGGGGAAGAAAACAATTTGCTCGAAGAGAGGCAGAATGATGTAACAAAACTCCTATTGTTATTGTACTGGTTGCTATGTAATGCTTTTTAATAGGGCAATGCCGAAGCTAGGAAGCAGACTGAGCTAATGGAGAAGGCAGCAGAATGTAAGAGTAGGGAATCTACTAAAGGGTTCAGATGGAAACATGCACAGTGCTAAAGCAGCCCTAGTACTCTCATCGAGAGGTTAGGCAGAACAAAGAATAGGATACTTTGAAGACAATTGGAGAGTAAAGAGCAACAGTGTCTATCAAGTAGGATGATGAGTAAGAGGCACAGGCATCAGAAGCAATATCCAGAATTCTATCCAAGGACATATTCTTCCCCTAGCCATCCTCAGCCTTATCACCCACCCATCTTTCATCTGTAAAATCATTAAGAAAGCATTCTCCGTTCAGTTGCAAGATCAGCTAGAATAACCTTCTGCAGGATTATCAGCTCTTTAACAAGTAGAGCTTGCTCTGCATACCTGTCTGAAAGATCAGGAACTGGGCACATTGAGGGAGAAGTGATGGGAACCGACAGAGAACACTAGTCAGAAGGGATGGTGACTAAGCAGAAGGGAGACTCCTCAAAGTATGGGAACTACCAGGCACCAGACTTTAAATTGCAGTGGAAACTGAAAACGTAAAGTCAAAAGAGTATGTGAGATAGCAGGGTAGGTCTGCCAGTGCGTACAGATTGGTGTTGGAGCGGACTGAAAATGCAGAGGACTCTCTGAGATAACATATCACATCAGGAGCTCTGTGTCAGGCAACTCGGCCGCATATATCCACAACTCCTAGCACTTGGGTCAGCAGTATCTCAGTTCTCTGGTCAGATCCCTACCCTAATCTCTGGAAAAGGAGGGGCATATCAAAACCCTTCCCTTTACCGATTAATCGATTGCAACTGGTGATCCCAGCAAAAACATGAGGTAACTGAGATGAGGAACCAGGAATCTGGGCACATGAACCTTCTGAAAACTCTTACACCCACCCCCCCACTCCTCCTGAGGTAATCAGAAAGGGTCTATTTAGTCAGCGTGCTGCACCATGGTCTACAGGATTACTTTTATCCTGACTCGGGTGCAGTGTGGAAAATATTTATTCTAGCACTCCTTATCTTGAGACGCCAGCAAGAAAGTGCAATGGAGCTGAACGAAGAAGGCCAAAAAGGGGGTCAGGAGTGGTGGTAGTAGGAGAGATCTATTGCAAGTGGAAGGGGGACAGAAGTGTGGTCAACTAATAAAAATAAATTCTTTGCCTTAATGGTGTAATGTAAAGGTCCTGCTGCTGGGCTGCGAAGATATAGATTCCAGAAGCCCTTCGCCTGATCCAGTATCAGTTGCTATAACCTTGGTAATATAGACTTGAATTTAACTTATGAAGTCCAAATTGAATTGTGAAGAGGTGTGGTGCGGCGGCCAGAGCGTCTGAATCTGGCATGCGGGGACCGCAGTTCGATCCCTGGCAGCAGCGGCTCAGCATCATGTGAGTCTGGGCAATGGTTTACTTAATCTCCTCGCCGGTCCCCAGCGCCTTGAAACCCTTGCAGGGTGATATGTTTGCACTTTACAAATATGTATTTTTAAGGCAGTAGTGAATTACTCTTACTTTCATGTAGATACTCCCTTGGAGAAGTTAGCAAGATAACAATGGCTTCAGCCGTTGTGCTATCCAGATTAGAATACAGCACTGCAGTATCTTAATGTCTTTCGAAGTTTCCCAAAATCATTCCATCCTTCTCATATTTGGCTTAGGAAAATATGTCCATGTCTCAGACCAGCTCTCCCAAATTGGCTTCGCTATGAGTAGGCTGGCAAGTAAAAATTAATTTTCTGGGCCACTTTTAGAATCGGCTCCAATCAGCTTATTTTTGTAATCTGATCAGTTGGCTTACTTGTGATTGCCCAGATGTTCTGGTCATAACCCTAATGTGAGCATCTCGAAGAACGTAAGTCCATGAGTGGTGGGGGTAAACATGTGGAATCCACTTAGCCCCCAACCTGTGTTTCTTTAAATGCAAACTGAAATCCTTTTTCTTTTGCGTCATTCACTCTAGGAGTTCTGCTTTCATTATTTTAGTAGATTATAGGAACCTGTTGAATCTTCTTATTCAAAGCTCTTTTCAGAGAGTTGACTAATAGTTGTTTATTCATCCACTTTTATAACTTAATATTTCACAGCATTTGTTTTGCTCTTGTGATTGGGAGTGATCTTGTCTGGGGCGGGTTTCAAATATATATTTTTTGGGTATATGTTTTTATAGTTTCTTTTATATTGTGATTGGATTGTTCAAATACAAAAAAAAACTGTGTAAGTGACACTCAGCTGTTGTTCACCTGCGGGAAAGGAGCTGCGTTTGATGGCAATTTAATTAACACCTGTCTTTCCAAAGTCTTTTCCTGGTTAAGTCACAATCATTTAAAAGGCAACCCCGAGAAGTCTGAGATCATCTTTTTTGGGCCTCAGCCACCGGGTAGCTGGCACGAATGGTGGCCCCAGGATATATTTCCCCCTGTGTCGGCCGTTTCTACAGTGAAAAATCTGGGAGTCCAGCTGGATTCCACCCTTTCCATGAAGGCCAAGTGCACTCGGTAGCCGGGGTATGCTTTGGATTGTTGAAAATGCAGCGGAATTTTCTCCCATTGCTCTCTATCCCATACAGGAAGACAGTGGTTCAGGCGTTTATAATGTCCAGATTGGACTATGCCTGAATATCTTTTGAGCTGACTACAAGTGATCGCGAACTTAGCAGCCAGGGCCATTTTCCTGTCAGGTTCTAGAACCCACACCACCTAGCTCCTGTCCTCTCTTCACTGGCTTATGGTTCGGAAAATAATTCAGTTTAAAGCCCTGGTTCCGGTTTTTAAAGCCTTCCATAAGATCGGAGCCCCTTATCTTAGGGACACATTTCAGCATTATCTCCCTCAGCGCAACCTGAGATCTTAATCTCAACTTTTGATCACTACTCCTAGGGTGCTACCAGCCCGGATAAGGGGTAGATCTTTTCATGCAGCTGCCTCACGGCTCAAGAACAGCCTTCCTTTCGCGAATCGACAGAGTCCCGATCTTCTTACCTTCAGGAAAAGGCTTAAAACGTGGGTCTTCCAGCTGTGAGTCATTAGCAGTGTTTTGGTTGTGTTTTATGTTACTTCACTTTTGGATGTTTTTAGTGCCCGGACACTCCAGGGAGTAGCCGTGCGCTTTATAAGTATATGCTAACATAACATAAGTGCAAGCTTCCCCTTTGTACACCAAATATGTACAACAGAGTCCGAAGCAATACATAGCTCCCATGCCAATCATTGTGTGTGCACACGTTATTGATGAGGCCAGTTCTGGTGATTTTATCTGGACTATTAAGGGCCTAGACATATGCAAGAGACAGACAGACACACACATCCATCCCCTCCCTCTTTACCGAGTGAAGCTGGCATGCTCGTGAGATGGGTGCAAGCCAAATGGCTCTTGGTGGTGGATCAAGCCACAGATGAAGCCCAGTTTGGGAAAATAATAATGCTCTCAACCAACAACCAAGTTCATGAGGATTATAAAGCCCCTCCTGCTGCCTTAGCCCTTGCTGTCGACTTCCCAAAAAGTACAGGCAGTCATCCCAGTGAATAGTTGTCATTTCTGGTATCGCATCACTGCAGCCTGCCCTCTGATGGGAGGCAGGTGTGTGCAGTACTAAAGACTGATCTAGGGGCTCATGCGCTGTCATTGAGCTCACTACTAGAACCAACTGAGAAGAACTCTCAAAGCCAATCCTAAGCAGATAGTACCCCTCACCACTCAGAGTTCACACAAGATCTTTGTTAAAGTGCAATAATTAACTGTCCAGTGAAATTCTGTACAGGTGTCCCAGTGTTTTTATTACATTTGCTTAAACAGACCTGGAACTATTGTGGCTTCTACTTCTTCACCAGTGACCAACAGCCTGCTTCCAGTAAAGGCTAGATGGCTAGATTTGGAAATAAATGATCACTCTGCTATGCTTGCAGCAAATGGATTCATTGAGCACTTTTAGTAATGGAAGGATATGTGATGGATGCAGCAATTTTCTGCAGTGTAGTCCATTTCTTGAAATATACCAGTCCAGTAGTGATTTTTATTAATATGCAAATCCATAAACAATACCACGTCTTGTCAGGTTGGTTGGTTCTCAGTGCAAAAGGGCTTTCACATCACTCCAATGCTTTCCTTGAGTGAATGTTGGCAAATCATTTCTGGTAACTGTCTTTTGAAAAAAACTCCCACACGTCTATAATTTAGTCCCAGTGTGAATGGTAAGTCTCGAAGTCTAATAAAGAATGTTTCTAAATCAGTAGCTTACGTGGCACATTGAAATAGCTGTTCGTTTATGCCAACTCATAGACTCATATGGTTTCTAGAGAAATGCAAATGGGGTTGTTCGACCTTGTACATCATGGGAAATGTGATGTCTTCTACCTTTTCATCAGCATTTATACTGAGAAGGAGACAAAGAATTCAGGGGGGTAAAAAAACATATTTTTGTCATTTTCAACCTTTCGTGACCTTCCATCCAATCTCAGGTTTACTTTAACATTAACGCTAAAATGTATTTTATTTTTAGCCTGTTGGCTTTTAGATGCTGCATGTATCTTTGGTATTCTGCTGTACAATCCACAATCAGGACATGGGACCTGGTATGGGTTGGTGCTTTTCTGACTGAATGCTTGATTTCAGTAACATCTTGATCCATACTGCCTTGTTAATTCTTTCTAGTCCTTAACAGCCATGCCGTCAATTTTATACACATAATCAATTATCCTAAGGTTTAGGGCCATAACTTTTGATAGTGCAAATGATCAACTGGCAGTGCGGCCCAGAGGTGAAAGGGGCCTACTGCACCGTTCGCTTCAGTGTCATTGCAGCTTCAGTTAAACTTTCGATCTCCTAATATGCCTTGATTCTCACAGTTGCAAACTCTGTTCCTCTTAACATTTCCTTTTGGGACCTTGGACTGTGGGTGCAGGACTCTTCTCTTTCATAAAGAAAAAAATTCAAACTTTTATTTATTGAAATTTTCACAACAGTGTAAAAGCACTAGGTCATCAGGAAATGAAGACAAATACTAGAAAATAGAAGAAGAAATTAAAGACTGAGAGAAGAAAGAACTAATACAGGGCATTTTTCAAAAGACATATCAGTGATCCCGTTTTACTTAGCATTCATCCAGAAAATACAGTTTCAGATTGTCCATACATCTCTTCTACACCTACGTGTTGAGAGGTAAACAGAAAATCTAGATTAAGGACGGAAGGAAGGCCCAAACCCAGCTGCGACAACTACATGTGAAACATCTCTAAAAGCTGATGACATCGATTCAGTTTGCTGGCATGGATTCGTATCCCCTCGTCCGTTATACTGATATACATTCTCAACAGACGGGGTGTCAATTGATCCCCGACATTTGTATAAGGGGCTATACAGGAAGTATTACGGGGCAGATTTCTACATACACTTCACTCAATCCCCTCGTGATGTGTCAGTACATAATCCCTCGATGGTTGCCATATGTTTTTAGAATGTGAGGCAAGTGGCATATGCATCACTAGATGTGTTTTAGTAGATTAAGTTGCGGACCCAAGCCTTAAGCGTTGGGACTTGAAGTCCCCCCCATTACACCCCCCCCCCCTCCACCCAAATGTAGCGAGACCTGCCTTTTAGCTATGAGCAGAGCGATAGCAACGAATTGCCTCACTCCAGCCTGTATAGGCTTAATATACCTTAACAAGACTGTCAGTAGAGTGGGTTGTAGTGCATAATCAATGATCTGGGATAAATGGTGCAAGACCTCTCCCCAATATGTCAATATGGGCCTGCAGTTCCTTGCCAAATGTGAGAAGTCCGCTTGCTCTGCTGCACATCTGGAAAAAGTGTGTGATTTGGCGGGATCTATTTTAGCTAGTAGGTACGGTGTGACATGCTCTATGTAAGTTTATACCGATGATTGAGACAATCGCGTCTGCTCACAGCAATATAGCCACGTCTGATCTGGAAAGTGGCACCCAGGTCTTTCCCAGACCGCCCGGGCTCTTGCCCCAACTACTGGCCAGAGTGTTAAGGATAGGTGGTAAAGTCAGTAAATGGGATGGGCCCCTTGAGCCACCCTGATGGTTAATGTGAGCGGGGAAAAGTCTGCCTGCTCCCTTGGTGGAGATGGAGCTTCGTATGCATGGCGTTTCGTACTCTGTGCAAAATAAATTTGTCCATGTAAGATGCGTTGCGGTCTGCTTTTAATTCGTCAACAGTGCGCAACTGAGCGTCATGAAAAAGATCACCAATAGTCTGTAGACCATACAGAGCCAGAGTTTGTTTGGTAAGTGTTACTGTATTTGGGGGTAGCCAGGGGTTATCTAGCAGCAGGTGCGCAACACCCATTGGGCTCAAAGGGTTTCAGCACCCCCTTCCCCGCCGTGTGTGTCAGCCTGGGCTGAGAACGCTTCCCGGGCTACACACAGACCGTTTTTGAGCTGCTGTAGGTACTTCTCAGGTCTGTAAAAGACCATTTAATCGTTAGGTCTCGTCTGGCGTTAGCAGCGCGCATGTTATCTTTTCACATTTGCTAACTTTCAGAGACAGCGGTCAAGTGCATTGCAGTTAGGTCAAGTAGATTTTTCAAGTTACTAAAGTAGGTTGGAAAGAGTTCTCCCTGCCTTCATCCATGTCAATCAAGCAGGTTTATTCCAGGACACAGTACTACCCATAATACAAAGAAAGAGCTCCAGGTTATAAATCTACAGAGAAAGACAGTAAGGTCATCCTCTCCATACATGACAAAAAGGCATTTGAATGTATATACTAATCACATTGAGTAGGAAACTTAAAATAGATAGTACACCACGCCTGAAGGATAGTGCCTAAGTGGGAGAAGCTTCTCGGAAATTATGCTGGATAACTGTCTGCATGGAACAAAACCTTTTGGATTGAAAATAAAACTACTGAAACAATACAGCCTATAATACCTAATCAATTTACTTCCACATTTTGCCCCTGCCCATGCACTCACAGACTCAGTGTGTCACCTGTTGCCAGGTCTAGCTAACAACAACTTCGAACATGTTTTAGCCCCGAGGCAAATCTATGTACATACATTTTTTCTATTAACTTGAAAAACAAAATGCTTGGGCTGCAATGATGTGGATAAGTATTGGTCAACTACCTCACACCAGTCGCAAAAGTTAGAGTAAATGGTTGGCAATCAGAAAGGTCTGGATTCAGAACTAGATATGGCTGCCCCTATTATTTGTACTCACACTAGTACCTCGCTACAACCCCCTGATCAATGGCCTGACTTTTTGGCAAAGCACCTTTAAACTTACGGCCTTTGCAGACAACCTCTTGGCGTCACTGGAAGACCATAACTATAATCGGGGACGGACCTCCAGAATTAGTGGGCTTTCGCATTAACTTTAACAAACCAAAGGGGCTAGTGTTAGTGGGAGTCCCCATGTTAATTAAACAGCTGAAATTAAGTACTTAATTCTGTTAGATAATGGGCGGGGGAATCAAAAACCTGCCCCCATGCTAATAGATCTGTAGCAGGGAGTACCTATCTGCTCTGGTACTGGAAATCAAAACCGGAACCAGTACATGGCACAAATTCATTCTCTTATGCATGTTTTATGCGTGTCCTAAATTGGCTGACCTATTCATGTCCATTGAGTACTTTTTTGATTTTAATAATGGGATCACCTGTGTGTATTAGTGGAGAACTGGTGATGACAGGGGTTAATTCAGGTACTGCTGTACAATTAAGATCTAAAGCAATAACCTCTTTTGGTTCATCTGCATGGCGGCTGTGCGCGCTTGTATAACGAAGAACTGGATTACCCCTGAACCTCCGTCATTTACTAGCTGGTGGAATAGACTTCTGGCGATGTATAACCTTGAAGTAGCCATTTATAAGACCAAGGGGAGATGGAAGAGGATAACGGGAGCAAAGATCTGGGCTCCCGTGACTGATTGGATCTAAGATATGAAGTTTTTGATTGTTACTACTCATTTTCTTTAGTCTAGGCTGTTCTATGTCTTTTCTGTTTCGTGCACTATTTGCTACTTATTTATTTATTTTGAAAGTTTTATATAGCGCGAACAAGTTCTTTGCAGATTTCAGAGCGCTTTACATAGAATAGGTACATGAGGGAGCATAGTCAGACAGATAAATCAATAGATCAAACAGTACAAATAGGTGGCTGCAAAGCCAATCATGTGAGTAATAAGACAACTAATACAAATAATCAGAGGGGTCAAACATGTAGTATTGATCGGTGCGGAGTATTAACAGAGTTCGAGATAATAGTTCAAGTGTATTTAGCCATGAGGATAGCTTTTACTTCATTTTTAAAGAGTGTAGTGGAAGAGATCAGCCTGGTTTCGGGAGGTAGTGAGTTCCAGATCCTAGGCGCCATGTTTTTTCCTTCCGGAATCTTCGAGGTTTCAGCAGAAGATTGTTTGTGCCTCTGGTGTTTCTAGCTCCGCCAGAGATTGTCAGCTTCTGAGCGAGGTAGCCGGGTGAGTTTAGGTGAACCGCCTTGTGTGTCATGCAGGCGATTTTCAGATGTATTCTGGCTTCAAAAGGCAGCCAGTTCAGGGATTTCAAGTCGGGGGTAATATGGGAGTGCTTTTTTGAGTCAGTGATGAGTCTCGCTGCAGCGTTTAGAGAAGCTCTTAGGGGTGCGGTTGTAGTTAGGGGGAGTCCGCAGAGGGCGATGCTGCCTGTATTCTATTCGAGGGATGACTAGTGCTTGTACTGCGGGCTGGGAGGAAGGGTTTAAGTTTCCTCAGAGTATTGATTTGGAAGTTTGCTCCCTTTGTTGCCTTGCTGATATGTTGCTGCATGTTGAGATTGGTGTCGAGTGTTATGCCTAAAGATTTTGCTGAGTCCACGATGGTGGGTTGAACATTGAGTGCGGTTAGGTGTTTAAGCCAAGTTTGAGTGGTGGAGATCTTCGCTGGAGGTGAGATCAGAAGGAACTCTGTTTTCAGGGCATTGAGTTTGAGATGATTATCGGCAAGCCAGGATTGGGTGCCTCTGATCGTTGAGTTCAGGAGCAGGATGTCTTTGGGGGATTGTAATTTGAGATAAAGTTGGGTGTCATCGGCGTACATGTGAAAGTGTACATTGGATGCTTGTAGCAGGGTGGTCAGAGGCTCCATAACTAGGTTGAACAGAGTTGGGGATAGAGAGATCCTTGGGGGACGCCTAGCGTTACAGGTATTGGCGAGGACATCAGGTTGTTGCCCTTGAATTTCTGCGACCTGTTGTGAAGAAAGGAAGTAAACCACTTGAGGACAGTTCCAGATATTAACTGATACTGTATTCATGTTGCCCTTTCTTTTTGTTGACCCCAGTTATCTATTCATCTGTTTAAGTTTGTACTGAAGAAATGTAAATTCCTTGCATAAAAGGGGAAAAATCAATAAAAAAAAATTAAAAAAAGCGCAATGAGCCGTCTGCGTAGAGGTCGCCCAGCATTTCTAGGCCTGCCTCGTGCCAGTGCTTCGTCTGAGGTGCCTGTCCTCCCTATGGGTGTCCCCGTGAGTGAAAGCAGTGGGACATAAGGGGGGGTCGCACCCCGGGTAAGGTGTAGGCTTCTCTTGTAGCATTTGTGCGCCAGCTCCAGATGTATCTGGGATGGCCTTTGGAGTCGAGCAACGGGGTGAAACAAGTGGTAGATCTGAGATTGAGACCATGGCTGCTGCGTGGTTGCTGTGCTTTCTAACCCAATGCCGCCTAACCATCTCATCACCCACTGTAGCTGGGCTGCCAAATAATACAGTTCCATATTTGGAACCCCCAGTACTCCTTGGCCGGTGGGGGCGTATAGTTTCCACAGTGCGACCCGGGGCCTGCCCTTGTTCCAAATAGGGTCACGGAACAGGCATGCTAATTCTCGAAATATTATAGCAGGGATATAGATTGGGAGGTTGGAAAAGTAGTATAGCAGTTGTGGTAGGATTACCATTTTTGTCATTGTTATTCGGCTCATGACACTTAATGGAAGGGTCTTCCAAAAGTGCACTCGGGCTCTGACAGCAGAGATGGCTCTGATTGCAAACTGGGGTGTGAAGGCGATCTCTTACGCCGACGATACCCAGTTGGTATTTCCTTTTAAAGATTTGTCGAGTGCCTCTTTTGTAATCTTAAGAGTTGCTTAAAAGACATAGCTCAATGTATGAATAACAACAAACTCAAGCTGAATGCTAACAAGACGGAGGTGCTGTTCTTCGGTAACAGCCAACCCCCCGTCGCAGACCTTTGGTGGCCGGAGGAAATGGGCTGCCCTACCACCCCCGCAGGCTGCGCAAAAAACCTAAGTGTAAAATGGCAGATGGGCTTATCATTCTCGGCCCAAATAAAGCAGGTGACAGGCGCTTGCTTTGGCAGTTTGAAAAACCTGCGTAAAGTTTTACACCTTTTGCCAAAAAACTGCTGTCGGTCTGTGGTTCATGCCACAGTAACCTCTCGCCTGGACTACGCGAATGGCCTGTATCTAGGCCTCCCAGCGTACCAGATAAAGAAATTGCAGATGGTCCAGGATGCGGCTGCGAGATTGCTCAAACATGTCCCATTTAAGCAACATATCTCTTCGCATCTCAAAAAATTGCACTGGTTGCTGGTCACCAACAGAATAAAGTTTAAGGTCTTAACTCTAGCCTTTCGGGTATTCCATGGACCTTGTCCCAGCTATCTGAAGCAGAGACTTGGTGCGTCCAAACAGTCTTGCTTACTCAGATCTAGCTCCCAGAACCAGCTATGCACCCCTCGAGTTAGGAAAGCACGACTGGGGGGCAGATCCTTTAGGTTTAGGGCTGCCATGCTTTGGAACGCCCTGCCCAACGCTATGCGACAAATTACCTCTGAAACCATTTTTAGGAAAGCAACTAAAACCTGGCTTTTCAATCTGGACTAATCTGCTGGACTCTCTGTTGTACGCAGGCTACCTTGCACGCCACCTGTTGCTACAGCTCCAGGACACCTCTTAGGAGGTAGCTGTTTGCGCTTCACAAATGACAGTATTATTATTATTATTATTAGGTTTCCTTCTAATATATCAGCAGGGGACCGATACATGAAGATGCCAAGATAGCGGAACGTGGACAGGTTTTGTATTTTTTACTCAAGGTACAGAAATCGTTTGTGGCCTAGTCAGTCACAGTGTCATTTTCCTGCACCTTTCTAATTTCTTTTTATCGACGGCATGTTAATTTTTTTTAATTAATTTCATACTTTTGTTAATAACTCACACTATGTAAGGTAAATCTGAGCAGGTTTTATTTACGCAAAACAAAAAAGATGCAATGTGACGAACCCGTTGGATAGCATCTCACTATGATACTGCAAATGAATTTTTGATAATCGTGCACAATGCTCCCGCACCCGTCACCCTTTGGTGCCACTGAGTACAGATTATAAATAATACAAATTAAACAAAAGGAGGTGCACCAAAGAAAGTGAATCTAGTCCATTAGGTTTTCTTCAAATTGTTACTTTATTCCCTAAATTCATATTCATCACGGAAGGAAAGTGTTGACACGTAATAAGGTGTTAATCTTTGGCTTTTGGAGCTTACCTCTACCATAAGGAGAAACTGCATTTCGAAATATAGCCTCATAGCGCTATAGATTACAACTTTAAAAAGCCCTGATGAAGTTCCACAAGTTTCATTGTGGAAACGAAACGCGTTGGCTGTTTTTATGCGTGAATATACATTTTAGAATAAAGAAACAATTTGAAGAAATCATAATGGACTAGATTCACTTGTTTAATTTATTTACGCAAAACCCTGCTCCATCTGCCGGAAAGAAGAGTAACACACATCCAAGACAGATTCATTAGATTCAACTTGGTCTTTTACTCACGAATTCTTTCATTGGGCGGGTTTTAAACGTTGTGTGTCACCTATTGAAATGCATTAGCACACTTGGACCTTAAGTCCTTAGAATAACAGCAGCACACTGTGGACTTTCACCAATTTCCAATTGGAATATTTTCTTTACAAAAATGAAGTGTATTTTTTTTCTTTAATATTTGCAGGCTCTCCACAAATACATTTAAATATGTGCCACCTCAAGAAATGCCCAGCAAAATCAATCACAGACAGCAATACATTGGTACATTCAGTGGTCTTCACCACTTGTCCACAGTAATGTGTGGACACAGTTTAACCTGCTTCCATTCAGCATCCCATTTTGGAGGTGGGATGCCTTAGTTTAAAGGCAGGGTGATATCATAGGTTGAGAAGACGACACATTTTTTGTTTGGCCATGCCAGTACTTTCCTCTGTATTGGATAATTCTTGCAAATATACACAGATATTATTAGCAACATGTACGCTATAACTTGAGTATCTGCGACGTTGTAGTCGGTGCCAGCAAATGTTTATTCATTCTGATCGTTGACCATTGCATAATGAGTATTTTACATGAATATTTGTTTTTTTTGGGCGTTAACTTTAGTGTGTTTGCTTTGTAGTTACATTATAGGCTCCACGACCTTGCAAGAAATACCTGAGAAAGACGAACCTCTAACCTTGGAGAAGCGGTCTGACTTGGAAGAGGAGTTGGAGAGGGTAAAGTTAGCGTTTGAATTCTGCAATATTCTTTCTCACATAAAATAACATAATGGGCTGGTAATGTAATGCTACTATTTATTAGTCTGATATTTCTTCGCCTCCAGGCATTAGCTGTCGGCAGCTACTTTGGGTGCACAAAGGTGAAATAGAAACCTTTATTCAGCTTATGCTCTGTTGTAGAGCACTGTATTTAGGGTGAATGTTTGAAATGTGTGATTTTGGCTAAACTTCCAGATGCGAACTGTATTGAAAGATTTCGGGCATTAACTGCCCCCAGAAGATGCTGATCCATCTGATTCCATTTAACAGTGCAGAGTATTCAGTGAACTTACTTTGATTCATTAGAAAACACAACATTTACATGCGAGTTCCCCTAGTTCTTCCCGGTCCCCCACAGGATATAGATTTGTAAACAGGCCACACCCATCCACACAAGCAACACATTTATCAACAGTTCAACTTTGCATCTTTATTAAAATTATACGATGTGTATCCCTCTATAGGCAGCAACCACCCCACAATGATTTGTTATCTATCTGAAAATTAGGAACCAGAGGTGGTGAGACCTTAATGAGTACCCGGGGTCTATTTATTGGCTGAGGGGAAAGATGGTGTGTCATATGAGTTGTGGTGTCCCCTGTGTCATCTAGTAAAAAACATCTGGATTTTAACAGCCCATAACCTGTCCATCTCTCTATGACACATTAATTATTTTATTGCGGTTTACAAGTATGGTGTAAGTTGGCACTCTGCCAACAAGATGAGGCTAACAACATTGGATCACTTTATTCAAAGGGTAACTAAGGGGTGCACTGCTCCCCACTGGAGCCAAGGGGGCTCACTCACTTTCAATATTATGAAAGACGTCTGTGATGTGGCCCCAGCAAGCAATCGGCCGTTCACACTGCAAGGCCGATTGGCTCTTTTGATCTCATATAACAAATACCATTTACTATTTCACCACCATGTTGGCACATTCGTCTACCTGTTGACAGGACCTCGCAGGAGTATGTAACAAATGTTCTGATTGGTTCCTTCTTCAACAAAGTTGCTAAATGTCTGACGTGCAGGAAATAAGTGAGGCCTTGTTGTATTGATTGCTTTACTGGTAGGGACTAAAAGTATAATGCATAGGAATATTTCCACAGGTTGAGGAGTTTATCCAGGTTGCTGCACGTTTGAAGTCCAACACCAGTATGTTTGACTGCTTGAACAATGTCCCAATAAACTAAACTGTGCTACAAAAAGCCCCACAGATAAGGGGCTGTGTGATCTTATTCATGATTTGTTAATGACCATTTTGAAAATAAACTTCAAAATCAAAGTTAGCAAATGTTTTTTTAAATACATGTTTTGACCAAGCTGGCTCATAATTGCACCTTTAGACAGCTGCGTCAGAGGAGAGCCTTTGTGTACTGGGTACATAGATATGCAATTCTTTTGCTGTTTATGACGATACCATCGCTTTCTATTTCATAATAGTGTCCATGTGGTGTCCTTTTGGGTACCATTTATCAGGAGCGTTGCAATTGTATCTAAACTTAGGGGTACATCCCCTACTGGAACAAGCATTTGCAATGCAACAGGTCTCACATTCATGAGTTTGAGCTATTGCCATTGTAAATGACAATGGCTTTTATTTATATTTTGGGTTTTAAAACATAAATAAAAGGCATTGCCATTTAAAATACTAATAGCTTAAACAGTCACACATGCGAGACCTTTAGCTTTGCAATAAAGGGCCTTCTCGACCGATTGATAGAGTGTAAATACCAGAGGAAGAGACCAGCCTGCGACGTCCTCAAAGTAGTGCTAAATAATGAATAAGACGTGCAAGTGTTGTAAATTACACAGACACACAGTGTGAAGTGAAAGTTAGTTACATATGATCCGAGCTATAAACCCTAAAAAAGAGCTAACACCTTTCTCTCTGATTACACTGTCGCAGCTCAGGAGGAAGAGCGGGGGGAGCCTAGTTCCTGCCGTCTCTGTGATTTGAGTGTGCAGTGTTGCATTGCTTAATGTTATTGCTATATTTGGCCTAATAAAAAGCACTCCAACTGGCTTCACCTCCTGGTGCAGGGTGGGCTGTGCTGTATGGCAAGCATGGAGGGAGGGATGTTTTCGGCTGCAGCTCCGGCCTCGTACAGTGCCCCTGCTATTACTAGTGAGCGAGAGGCAATGAGGTGGTGGTATTGATATTGGTGGTGGTGGAGGTATTGGTGGAGGTGGGAGTATTGATGGTGATGGTGCTGGTGCTGGTATTGGTGGTGCTGGTACTGGTATTGGTGGTGCTGGTACTGGTATTGGTGATGGTAGTGGTATTGGTTGTGGTGGTATTGGCAATGGTACTGGTATTGGTTGTGGTGGTATTGGTGGTGGTATTGGTGGTTGCATTGGTGATGGTATTGGTACTGGTGATGGTACCGTTGGTTTTGGTGGTGGCGGCATTATTGGTGGTGGTATTGCTGGTTGTGGTATTGGTGGTAGTACTGGTGGTGGTGGTGGTTTGGTGGTGGCATTGGTGATGGAGGTATTGGTGGTAGTGGCATTGGTATTGGCACTGGTGTTGGTGGTGATATTTGCAGTAGTATTATTGGAATTGGCATTGGTTGTGGTGGCATTTGTGGTGGTGGTGGCATTCGTGGTGATATTGGCGGTAGTATTATTGGCATTGGTGGTGGTATTGGTGGTGGTGGCGGCCTTGGTGGTGGTATTATTGGATGTAGTATTATTGGCTGTAGTATTATTGGCAGTGGAATTGGTGCTAGTGGCATTGGTGGTGAAGGTAGTGGCATTGGTGGTGGTGGTAGTGGCATTGGTGGTAGTGGTTGTGGTTGTGGCATTGGTGGTGATAATGGTAGTGGTGGTGGTGGTAGTGGTATTGGTGGTGGTAGTGGCATTGGTGGTGGTGGTAGTGGCATTGGTGGTGGTAGTGGCATTGGTGGTGGTGGTATTGGTATTGGCTTTGGTAGTGGTATTGGTGGTGGTAGTGGTATTGGTAGTGGTGGCTAATCATTTCTAAATCAATTTTACTTGAGGCGGGGGGAATTTGAAAGAGAAGAAATAATGCTGGGTTAAAGTGATTGAAAGTAGGCGCCCGTGTTACGCTGAAGCAGCGCATGTCCGGTCTTCAGTAAGAGAAACTCAATAAAGTAAATAATGCTTACAGACTAAATAACCGGTTACACGGGCCAGTCTCCATGGGAGGGTAAAAATGAAGATAAGGCTGTACTAAGGAGGGACTCCCAACACTATTAACGAATCCGAAGGCAGCATTTACGGAAGAATAACACAAGCCAATTAAAAATATGGGAGGAGAGTGTGCGCAGCTTCTCTCCCATACTCTATTGCACAAGTCTAGCAGAGCAAGCAGTGCTTGCACGCTGCCGCTATGCTCGACCTAAAAAGCACGCAAAGAGGTAGGGCTTTATAAATATGAAGAGAAAGTGAAACAGTGACGGAGGAGGAGTTTGCTTGATATGTGGATGCTGGAGGTTGCAGTGTTTGTGACCTAAGCATGTAAATTACAAAACGATATACCTGGTCATAACTGCAGTTAATGTTTGAACTTAGTCCATAAAAGAATGATATTACTTTGTATTAAACAGTAGTGAGTGTAATGGAGTATGTAAAAATGTATCTTGGAATCGGTTTAATGAAACCGCGGCTCATTATAAGGCAAATTCAATCAATGCTACGCACAATAACGTCCATGTTGTGGCCCGGAAACCGGCTTCAGAATAAAAAAAAAACTGTTTTACAGTGTCAGGTGTAGTATAGTTACCAGAGAAGTGGTTTGCCCAGCAACGGCAACCACGTTAAAAATGTTCCTTAAAATGTTGTCATGGCTCATTCACCAGTTCTTAATTTTGGAAAGGTGGGCAGCTGGGCTGACCCCTAACATCTGATCGAATGAACCTGCGTTCTTTCACCGTGCTGAGAGGCATGGCTGAGGCCTTCATACAGTTTAATACGTGGCCCATTTATAGACGATTTGGATGGATTTTTGTAACTTGCAAGTCAAGACCCTCGCCTTTTATTTTCTACATCCCATTGCATTCTGGGATCTGTAGTTTTGGTTTGCCTTAATTACACCCCTTGTACTAAAACGTGATTACACAGTTTACTAAAACGCACATGACTGGATTAGCATTTACCTAACGACGTAGAGCCATCAAGTAAATACACAACTTCGTCCTGTTAGATGGATTTTTAGCAACACCAGTTAAGTACCTTAGTTTCCATGGGTGACGTGGTGTGGTTTTTCCCTGCAATTAAGGCAAACCATCAAATGATCTGCCCATCAACTTTTGCTCCATACAAAACCATCCACTCTTGTCTGTCTTTCTTTGCTAGCTCAGCTTTCCCCAACTTCCATTTTTCTTTCAACAGATGTACTCCATTCCCTTTTTTAGATCCTCTTCCTTTCTCTTTTGCTTGCATCCTTCGATAGCACTCTCTCTCTCTCTTTCATCCAGCCCATTCCCTCGATTACATTCTCTTCTTCACGTTTGTCTCTCTCTTTCAGGTTCTGTCTTCTCTCTCGTTCTCTCTCTCTCTATTTGCAGTCTATGCTTCCACCTCATTTGCCTCCACTCATTTGGTTTCCTTTTTTCCCCATTCCATTCCTTTCTTAATCCCTTTAACTCAGTTTCCCCCTCCATTTCGCTTCCTGTTTTGCTGTACACATCTGTGGATCCCCTTACATTACTTGTACTTTCAGGTACCCTTTCTGGTGCACATGCTATTGAGGATCTTTCAGTGGTGCTACACCTACAGAGTCCGAAACCCTTGGCCTACCAGCAGCAGAGACATTTTAAGGCATGGGCAAAGTGGGCTCCGGCTCAGGCCTTTCAGGGGTGGGCCTGATAGAGCCTGCTCTGTTTTGCAGAGAGTCTTGCCCCCGATTACCATGACTAATTCTTAAATAAATTGTTGTAAAGCCAGTTTTCCTTTTTAATGTGGCTAATATGTGAGACTCTATTCAGGACATTTTGCAGAGACATGCTGTGTTTGTTTCATGCAACATACATAAAAAAGTTTCTTTAAGATCAAAACAGCACCTATCAAATGAGAAATGGGAGGGTGTTGCAGAAATTATTTCCAGCAATATTAGTGCGCTGCTGCTGCTGTGTTCAATATTGAAAACACAATTCACTATCCCTGAATACTAGATGTAAACACGTTTAAAATTTGCACAAGTGTGCTATGATCACATAACGGGCATATGAACGAAGTCTGTACTACTGGGCACTCATTGTCCACAAAATATGCATTTGCCAAAGTTTTGAAGCATTGGGCTAATAGCTGGCCATATAATATGAAAATGCCAGAGGCTTATAATACTGGGCAAATATCAGCTGCCCAGTTGGTGTGAATATGACAGAAGCTTTCACAACTTGACATATATAATAGGCCAACCAAACAAAAACCTGCACAAGTGGACATTTTTGACTCCGTATGTGCACTCGGCAGACCTCCGTTACATGCGCGGTAATGCTTAAGTCATCTACACTTCTGAAGAACGTAATTTTTAGATACCATACCACAGCATTACATAATGTGCATATACAAAGGGTGTGCAATGTATTCTATGCATAGCTGTAACATTGCATTTTACATAAGTCTATGATGAATGCACATTTTGGAGACCTGATGTATGCATACAATCAGAGTTTTGACATCCATATTGAACTGAATGATGTGCAGAACTCAGTTACAGGCAGTGTATATGCCAGAGAGGTGCATCTAGCAGAGTCCAAGATATTCATGTGATCGATGCTTTCAAATTGGGCTTGTACCTCTGAGGTCTATAAGGTCATATATTCTTTGGGAACATTATGTACATAGATCAGTGGGAAGTGAATTCTCCAAATTCTCAGAGCAAAAGAATTGAGAAGTGCGTAAGGTGTGGTGCTCTCTTCTACCAACAGACTGGGGCAGTTTAATTGCAGGTATGCCCACCAGACGGGGGTAAGTTATACCTTTCTTCTCTGTAACTGGTCAGTCTTTCCCAAAATTCAAGTAGCCAAGCGGCCTTGTGACAATAAACCTGGTGAATGGGCACACGTGAAATTACGGAGTTCACAAGAGGCCCTCCGCCCACTTAACACGGAAAGGGTAAAAATACCCAAATATGGCATACCACATGAAATGCATAATTACATTTTTTTGCGGAAGCTGACCCAAATTCATTTTCAGTCCGTGGATACTTAAAGGTAAACCGCTCAGTGACTAACCTGTACCTATGGGCAGGTTATAAACAGGCGCACTGGAAGTATGAGATTTTGTGGCTGCTGCATTTTCCGCATATTTAGTAATGTGCCACATTCAGTCACCGGCTGCATAATCTGTAGATTTTAACACAAAAAGTTGTTTCTTGTCAAATGGATCAAGTTACTAAAAACGGCACATGGCAGGCCTGTTGCAAACGTTGGCTGTCACCGATCTGTTGCTTTTTGCTGTATTTGGATGTTAAATTGATACTAATGAGATTAAATATTTGCCCGGATAGTGTTAAAGTGTAAAAATTACAAAATAAGTATGTAATACTATCACAAAATGTGCCGCATTTTGCCACATATTTTGCCCTTTTTCTGCATAATTTAATCCACCCTGTCGCATAATTTTGTACTCCCCTACCACATAATTCCTATGTTCCTGTTTATAAAGCCGAAAAAAATAGTCTAAACTGGATATATGTGTACCAAAATCTCTTCTCAACCCCCAAACATACTATCCAGTGACGCAGTGGAAACAAAGTTTTCAAATGAGAACTCCATCTGTGGTAGCTCTGTTGTCATCCTGCGACTGTTCAGTGTCCCCGTGGCTTCCTACTAGCTCTAGGAAAATAATAGGCCAGGTCTTCATAACTAGTCCCTTGGACTACTAACTCACACTTCTAGTACCGGGGAACGAGGCCCCCTGGTCTAAATTACAGGTGGCACAAAACGCCTTCCATTGGGTACCCGTTAAGAAATGCAATTTATTTAAACTCCTTTGCCACACGTATAGAGCACTATTTGGGAATGGTCACATCTACCTCTGCATGAGAAACTCAAGGTAATTGAGAACTTTGGACATGGCACTGCGAACCTCATGGTGTGCCCATACAACACGAAACAGCGGTCTATCGTTTTCCTACCAAGACCCTCATCATTGGAACAGGCTGCCATTTCAAATTCTTTTTTGCCTGGATTTTGGAATACTTATGAAATTGCAGAAAACCTGGATATTTTGTGTTATGGCAATTTAATGTTTAATGTGCGTGAATCGCCCTGGGAGGCGTATCTCGGCTCAAATCATAACCAGATTATCAGACTAATTAAGCCAAAAATAGCAGCGTTTTAAGAAGTTTTCTAAATATGTAGTGGTACACACTTGTAGATAAAATACAATTGACATATACGAAATGGAAGCTTGTTCCAGACCAAAGGGGCTATTTTAAGATTTGTTTGTTGTCATTCTCCAAGACTGTAGAATAAGTGCTGGGATACGCCGCTGGGTATGAAATGTTGCGCTATACAAGTACAGTTAGCATAACAAATACAGAACGTGATAGTAGGTTTTCATTTGTGGCCATGGCCTCATGGGAGGCCAAGTCACTCCATGGACAACACAGGTCCCTTCCAATTATAGCCTTAAATACGAAGATGGTCTACAAGTGTGGGGGACGTCTTGAGCAAGAACCCACTTCTGGCTGCCTGCTGCAAGCGTACCAGAAATCAAGGCCACGCCTATGGTGATCAGGCCCCGGGCCGGACATCTTCTAACCTTAGTTACGGACATGCCTGGCACAGAAAATCATTTGAGGGTGTTTCTAAAGAGTGTGGCATTTCAATGAGTAGTTTTAACTGAACGCCCAATCAAATGGCTGGTTTGCCCCTGAGGGGGGGGAGGCAACGGGGGGGGGGGGGGGGCGGCGCTCCTGTGCTCATGGCGAGCTCAGCTCGTCACGGCCACACCCGCTCCCGTGAAATGCTCAGCACAGCACAGCACAGCAGGGGAATTATCCCTGCATGCGAGCGTTCCACGGCTCATGACGAGCTGAGCTCGTCATGAGCACTGGAGCTCGTCATGAGCATTCAAGGGGTTAAGCAAGATGAGTCCGATCAGGTCTCAGACCCGGTAGTAATTTCAAATGGACATTGAAAGGGGTCCATATCGGGCCCTATATTTGTGTCCAAGACTTTATAAGAAAATACACGAATCACATTGTGAACATTGAGTTCCCAACATGTTAAGGTAATTCCTTTCAGTGTTTTAGCTCACATGCTTTACTTCATCTTGCACTCCATAAAAGGGTTAGATATTTCCAGTGTTGCGTTTACAAAAAAAAACCTGTGTGCAGCATATTGCGCTTGTATAGTACATTCTTTAAACCGAGTCACCTCGAGGTGTTTATAACATGCCACCAGGTTTCTAACTGTGCCACCTGTCAGTGGGCCATAAAGGTGTTCAGAATACATGGTTATCCAAAGATTGGCCTCACTGCAGAGACATTAGCAAAGTCAATTGTCCCGGCTAGTGCCCAGAGAATGTGGCGTAAGGGTTAGAGCTTCCGTGTAACTGGGGGACCAGGTCCCAATCTCGGTGTAGGCTCAACAGCCTGTGAACCTGGGCAAATCTTTTAATCTCGTATGCCTACCAAAAATGAATGGATCATTGTGTAATATAACTGGTGCTCATGTTAAGCGCTCCAAAACATTTGGGTCAAGTTTGTGCAATATTAACTGCAAAAAAAAACAATAGCCCTCCCGGGAGGATGGCTGAATGAAAACATTCCTGCCCACGGACATCTCAAGGCAAAGGCCTGCAACAGGTGGGTTCCAGGCCTGTGTTTTAGATTCACCAAACGTTAAACTAGGATCCGATTAACAGGTGTAAATTATTCATTGCAGCCGAGAATCGCACTCACGCGCGCTGGCTTGAGGCCTCATGCAGCGCCGCGTCACCTGAAGCGGAACTGACGTCAGCCAACCAAACGTGATAGATGATTGGCCCTAGCGTGGTAAACGTGATAGATGATTGGCCCTAGCGTGGTAGCCTCTATCACAGCAGCAGTGCGCTTCGAGTGCTGCATGTGACAAGTTCGTCGTGACACTAGCCAGGCAGCGTGCTCACACACATACACACAGCAACACTACTGAACCAAAAGACGAGCACGCCTGCACCCCTCGGAGCTGGCACAATAGGATTGCAGCGTGCAGCTCACTGAGCAACTTGGCATCTTGCACTCCATAAAGGGGTTAGATATTTCCAGGGTTGCGTTTACAAAAAAAACAAACTGTGTGCAGCATATTGCGCTTGTATAGTGCCTTCTTTGAACCGAGTCGCCTCAAGGTGTTTATAACATGCCATCAGGTGTCTAACTGTGCCACCTGTCAGTGGGCCATAAAGGTGTTCAGAATACATGGTTATCCAATGATTGGCCTCTATCCAGAGACATTAGCAAAGTCAATTGTCCCGGCTGGTGCCCAGAGGATGTGGCGTAAGGGTCAGAGCTGCCGTGTAACTGGGGAACCAGCTTCCAGGCTCGGCGTAGGCTCAACAGACTGTGAACCTGGGCAAATCGTTTAATCTCGTATACCTACCAAAAAATGAATGGAAAGAAGTCCAAGAATGGCTATCAACGAACCACCTCAAACTCAATCAGGGAAAAACTGAGATCCTCCTCGTCTCCAACAAAGAAGAAAACCCGCAAATTGTTGAATGGTTGAAAGCCATTGATTCCTTCAACGGAAATCTCACCCTGGCAACCTCGGTCAAATCACTGGGAATCACCCTTGACCACAAACTATCCATGTCAAATCACATCAAGAACTCCGCCAAGAGCGCCTTCCTCAATCTGAAGCTCCTCAACAGAATCAAACCCCACATCCCTCCCGCCGACCTCAAGCAAGCCACCCAATCCCTGGTGTTGTCCAGACTGGACTATGGGAACGCAGTTCTTTCCGGTACAGCTCTTTCTCACCTAGCCCCGCTCAAAACCACCCTCAATGCTGATGCCAGAATGGTCACCGGAATAAAAAAATTTGACCACATTACTCCTGCACTCGGAGATCTTAAATGGCTCCCAGTTGAAATGCGGGCCAGCTTCAGAACTGCCTGCCTTACACACAAAGCCCTGCACACAGGGAAACCGGAATACTTAGCCTCCAAACTCAAGAAAGCCGGACAAGCAAGAAGCCTCAGGAGTTCCAACTCCCTCCTACTCATTCCTCAAAAAACGTGTAAACAAAAGACTGCTGCCCGCTCTTTTGCAGGAAACGCTCTGAAAATCTAGAACGCCATCCCAGTCAACATCAGAACCACCCCTTCCTTTCCAAAATTCAAAAACCTCCTAAAAACCCTCTACCGCGCCTTCCCGAATGCAATTACGTGACGCTCTCACTGCCACAGGCTGTCACCTGACAGCGCGCCCTCAATGGGCAGCCTTTGTCATCGAATTCAACCACTTCCCACCTCCTACCCTCTCTCTGAACTCTCATCCCCTTGGTCGGCACCACAAAGAGATCTTTTCCTGCATAAGTCTTGCCTTTCCCTGGGATTTGAGACTGCCTTTTGACCCCTCGTCCTTATTGCCACACCTCGACCTCCTCCAGTGGCGTCACTAGGGGGGTGCGGACTGCACCGGGTGTCACCCCATCTGCGGTGACACCAATCTAGTTAGTTAGCCTCCTGGCCACAGTAGTGCTCACTGGCGTTAGTGCAGAGCACGCCACCACGGTGCGCTGTGCGCAGTTGCACACGCACCTTCTTACAAAAAATTAAAATGCACTCACTGCAGCCAGCAGCACGTCGCCACGCACGCACCAGCATGTGATGATCGTCAGTGTCTGGTGCGATGCGTGCATAGCCAGCAGTTTGTGGGTCCCAGGGCCGTCAATCTTAGCGCTACCAATGACGGCCCTGGGACAGCCCCCGCGCGCTGTGCGCACCTGACGCGTCACGGCGGTCACGCGCCGGCCAGTGAGAGGAGACAGGAGCGCTTGAGTCGTGAGGTGCACCGTGTACTTTCATGAGCCGGGTATCTAAATTTCAGAAACTCATTGCGAGTGCTGAGCCCTTAAGTGATCTCTGTTTTATGGTTTTTTTTTTTTTACTTTGATGACACCCGTTATTACACCAAGTATCGCCGCTTTTGGTAGAACGCCTACAATTATAAACTATCATCTCTTGTTGCACAAGAACGCCATGCACACTGCCTGTTTATTCCCACTGTGTGAGCACTCAGACGGATATTTTCTGCACATTTGGCTCAAGTGAGTGCTTCTCGCTATGGCGTGCGTTCCGATTCTCATGCTTGCGCAGGTGTTTTTCTCTAATTAGAACTACCGCAGGGATGTATTTGAATAAGGGAAGGCCTGACGTGGCACCAGGCCAGATGAAGAGGTGACACCTATAGACTGCTTTAAGGCCTGGCCTTTGAATAATACTGTAATATGTACTTACATAGGGCCCTTAGGTCAGTGGGATTTTTCCACTATTCTGCTAAATTGTTATTCTCACTTTGCTTCCACCAAGACCAACATGCAGCATGAGGCAATTGGTCAGCTCACTGCAGCCATTGGTTCTATTTGGCGGCGTCCATGGTATATGTCAGCAACCTAGGAGCAAGGAGGCCTTTTGAGCAGCAGGCAGATGCGCACCATGCCTGTGACCCTGGTCTGCTGCTCAAGCCAATGGAATCAGAGTTTACCAACCGCAGAGCTCAGCGCGAACATCGCGTGGCTTTCACAGCACAACTTCGGGTTTTTTGGAAGGGTTTGTGTTTATGGGTGAGATTGATGGCAGTGGTATGTAAAACTGTGCTTGCAAATCCGTTATCATGTGAATATCACCCTGTTCATGTCGCTTGTCTCTGTAATTTCATTCTGTTTGTTAACCTGCTCCCTGCCTTGTGAGTTTGTTTCTTCGGTGTGTTAGTCACAGCAGACTACATATCCATTCGTGACCCTGTGTTTGACCGAGCTGTCAAAATGTTTGTGTAACTGTCAATAACCATGTTTGTGTGATTCATCTATCCAGTGTGAATGTCTCAACTGAAAATGTGCGCGCCAGCTGTCCCAAAGGGCGTTTGACCGCGCTGTCAAAGTGCACCAGCGTGGGGGCGCTAGAGGGCACCGAGCAAGATGGCCGCACGTAGGTGAGGCTCTGCCGAGACCATCCAATATTCGCTAATTTATCCTACATATCCCGCCTAACCTGAACCCCGGCTGTGTGCCAAACAACGTCCGAAGTGCCTGGGAATCCGGTGTGGAGCTTTTTGCAAACCAGGAAGTTGACGGGGCCGCCTCCGGAGACGGGCCGTCCTGTGCTGTGATCGCGCCTGGAGAGAACCGGCCCTGCATCCTGCGCCCGCCCAGAAGCTGCACTGACGGAGGGCCTCTTCCACTGCCTGCGGGGAGAGTCCGGAGAGAGCGGAGCCCCGTGCGGATGGCGGCGGCGCTCGACTGTGGCGAGCCGTGCAGCACCCGTGAATCGAGCGGCCTGGACCGGCCCTGCTGGTTGCGGTGAGTGGGGCGGGGAACTAGGCGAGTCCGGGGCTGGCACTGGGCCGCGCGAGCTGTGGCCGGCGGGGACACGGGGGGGGGGGGGCCTAAACCACGGCAGAGTGGTGATACTGAGGTGGCGCAGACAGCGGCGAGACCGCGGGGAGTGAACTCTTGAAGTGCGCTTGGCAGTTAAGTGCGTTAATATTTTGGCGCAATATCTCTACCAGGCGCCATTGCTGACTCTGCCCCTGGCTGGGACTAGCTGCGGGGCCACCGGGATATATTTGGGTGCATGGACATTACTAAATCTCCTGCGACTTACTGGGGCATTTTTCACTGTGCTCCTCCTGCATAACTACTGTGACTGGGGGAGGGCACTGCTCGGATCGGCGCCATGGGCAGGCCGGAACGAAATCAACCAAAGATAACCTTTGAAACCAAGAAAACGGCGCTATCTTCTTCGCAGACGCCACATGACTCGGAGAATGGGGGGGCAGTTGGGGGCACCCCGAATCTAGAGGCTACATTGGTGGCAATGCAAAAAACACTGCAGTCCATAGAAGGCACCATGGAGGCGGTCAACCATCGCCTTGACCACATGGCGACTCAATTCGACCGACAAAATGAGCGGATGGGAGAAATGGAACAGAGAGTGTCTGCCACGGACGATGGGCTTACCACGGTCATGACTAAGGTGTTTAATATGGAGAGGGTGTTGGCGGTCATACAGGCGAAGAATGAGGAGTTGGAAGGGAGGTCCAAAAGGAATAATATACGCGTTACGGGCCTGCCAGAATCCACAAATGTTAGCCGGATGGAGGACTTCATGGAGCGCATGCTGGTGGATATTTTTGGAGCGGACCAGTTATCTCGTGTCTTCATCGTGGAACGTGCCCACCGCTCTCTGGCGCAACGTCCAGTGCCTGGAGCACAGCCACGTCCTATTATAGCTCGCATCCTGAACTACAGAGACCGGGATGCCATACTACGCCTTGCAAGGGAAAAGGGCACTATTGAGTACCAGGGTAACAAACTGGAATTTTATCCTGATTTTACCATGGCGGTGCAAACGGCGCACAAAGAATTTGCCACAGTGAAACAGCTATTGCGCGCCGAAAACATCCAGTACGCCATGTTGTATCCTGCACGTCTTCGGATAGGGCCCCCGTCAGACAACAAAATCTTCGCCTCCCCTAAGGCGGCCATGGACTACGCAAAAAAACAGAAAAAACGTAAAAGGGACTCGAATGGACAACGAGATGGGGAGGAAGACAGGCAGGACGAGGTGGCTTAGACTGTCGCAAACTAACCGCCGAACTCACAACACAGACATGGTGTCCTGATTTAACACACACTGTTTTTAAATTTGCTACTTGTTAATGCTACCCATACCGTAGGCGAAATGTCCCCTAGATTGTGGATAGACGTGCCCGAAAATGTTGACACCTGCTATATTTTCTGGCCCATGCCAAAGACGCTTAACAGCAGTGGGTGCTATTGAGTGGGCCATATGTGCTACAGGAATTATTGGGGCCTTGCATGGTTGTTGCGGACGAAGGGGGATATATTCGCATACTGCATTGCCTGCTTGTGACATGGTCTAAATATAATGGCACCTCTGCTGAAACACAAATGGGTGGATTGGAGCCCCTATGGCGGTATATCGATAATTGATTGCTGGTTATTACTCCTATGGCCATGCAGATGGGGTGGGTGGGATGGGATTGTTCAATGGTGAGTATGGTCTGCACTCTCGTTAGTTCACTGACGGGAGTTGTGTGCCACTGCGCCCCTGCATATGGGAGATCCCCACACACATTTGAATGCATTGTTGGGTTTTGTAAGGGGGGGAATGGGAACGGCTTTGGCAGGTTGGGGTTGCTGAAGTGGGTGGTGGGATGGTTGTGGATTCTTTGACGTTTGGTGCAGGGTTGCTGTGTTTCCTGGTCTGTGGTGGGGGTTTGGGAGGTCTGAAGGGCATTTGGAACATTGTTGGTTTATGTACTGCTTGACTTGCAAGGCGGTTTGTGGCGTTACTAGATTGCTGGTTGGTGGATACCAGGACGTTGGGAGGTATTTGGGAGGTGTCTACTGGCTGTTGGGTAGCTTGAAAGCCTGGAAGTATGGATAGGGGGGGTAAACTTTCTTGTATTACTTGGAATGTCAGGGGATTGAATCGACCGCAGAAGACTAGACAGATGCTAGCGTGCCTGAATACAAGTGGTTTTCCTTCAGGAAACGCACCTTCGGGGGAGGGCGGCGGAAATTGTGGGCAAGCAGTGGGCGAGTGTTCGGCTGGCGACGTCTTATTCCTCTTATGCACGTGGAGTTATGATCTTAATTAAGAGAAATGTACCATTTGAAGTGATCCATGAAGAGATCGACCAGGATGGTCGATATATCATTGTACATGGTAAATTATGCGGGACACTGGTCACCCTCCTTAATGTTTACAGGCCGAATTTGGATGATCCCGACTTCTATGTTAAACTTTGGAACAAAATTTATATGCTCCCCCCATCAGCTGTACTCTGTGGGGGAGATTTGAATGTCACATTGGATATTGAGTTGGACAAAAAACAGGACAGGCCTCGTGTGCGGAAGAAAGCTGCTGACGCGGTGTGTGAGGGTATGCATGGACTAGGGTTGGTGGATGCTTGGCGATTGAGACACCCTGGTGGGCAGGAGGGAACATGCTACACGTCGGCACATGACTCGTGGTCGAGATTAGATTATTGGCTGGTGACTCGTGATGTGAGTGGCTGGGTTCTGGATGTAGAACATCTGCCTCGCACGATCTCTGATCATGCGCCGGTTCGTCTGGTGATTCAACTACCGACACATGCGCCAGCTCCTTTCACTTGGCGGCTTTCGCCAGGTGTGTTGTCTGATCAGGTACTGCGTGAGCGACTGCGACAGATCATTGAGAAGTTCTTTGAAAACAATGTGGGATCTGTTGACGACGTGAGCACAGTGTGGGAGGCATTTAAAGTGACTGTAAGAGGGGCGTGTATTGGCCTCCGATCGGGAGTGCTTACGTCATTGAGAGATTCCATGTCCAGGTTGGAAAGAGAATTGTTGGTACTGGAACGGCAGCTGGAAGAATGTTTGGAGGAAACGTTATTGGTGGAAATTAGATCGAAAGTCACTGAATATAACGAGCTGGCGGATCAGGAGGTGAAGTTCCTGTCCAAACACACTAGAGCACGATATTATGGTGAAGGGGGTAGGCCGGGGAAAGGACTGGCGGACCGTGTGAGGGACCCCTGGGCACGACACTGCACTGTGCAGGAAATAGAAGACTGGGAGGACGTCGTGACTAGCACGAATGGTATTCTGGCTTGCTTTACGAAATACTACACACAGATGTATGAGCACAGAGAAACAGCAGATGAGGAGGAAATAGATCGGTACTTCGAGGACATCGCTTTGGTGTGGCTATCGAGGGGGCAACAGGAATTCCTTATGCATCAGATCACGGAGGAGGAGTTTAGAGAGGCAATAGCTGCTCTCCCAAATGGCAAAGCAGCTGGCACAGACAGTTTGCCCTCTGAATTTTATAAAGAATATGCTGATCAGTAGCTTCCACACTTGGCAATGGTCCTAGAGGAAGCGGTAGACCGTGGTCAGTTACCAACTACAATGAGAGAGGCGCTACTAGTAGCGCTGCCTAAGCCGGGAAAGCCCCCAAATAGATGTGAATCATACCGCCCTCTCTCCCTCATGAATACTGATGTCAAAATAATAGCTACGGTTTTGGCTACTAGACTGCGGTTACTCCTCCCAGTCATGGTGTTACCGGACCAATCAGGATTCGTACCTCTCCGGTCCACCACCCACAATCTGCGGGCTCTATTTGCGGTATTACATCTGCTTAAGCCGGAGTTGGCTGCGGAAGCTGTCATGCTTGACGCTGCTAAGGCCTTTGACTCGGTGGCGTGGCGGTATATGATAGCCATACTACACCGGATGGGGGTGCCTTTCTATTTTACATCACTGATAACTCTTCTGTATACCAATCCCATAGCGAGAGTAAGGGTCAATGGTCATGTCTCAAGCCCATTTCCGGTTCAGAGGGGGACGAGACAGGGCTGCCCTCTCTCGCCTTTGCTTTTTGCTATTGTGATGGAACCGCTGGCCTGTATCTTGAGGCAGAGGTATGCGGAGGCGGCGTTGCAGTTCCCTCTCAGGTCTCTGGCGGTGTCCATGTATGCTGATGACATGGTCCTCTATGTACGTGAACCTGCTCTATATCTAGAGGCTATACTCTGAGAGTTTATCAGATTTGGTTGTCACTCCGGTCTGACCATCAACTGGGACAAATCTGTTATGCTGCCCCTCACGGACGCTACTCATCCGTTTCCCTTAGAATTTCCGTTGGAATGGGCGACAGATTCAGTTCGGTATCTGGGCATCTGGATGCATCGGGACAGCCAAGAAATTATAAGGGCTAATTATGGAGTGGCTATCTCTAAGTTAGAGGATCAGGTGGCGCGTTGGACTCGACTCCCTCTTACTTTGGCAGATCGAGTGTCTTTAATCAAAATGGTAGTATTGCCGAAATTCCTCTATCTCTTTGTCAACATTCCTATCCCGCTGAAATCACACTTCTTTGCCAGGATGCGATCCCTGCTGATTACTCTAACCTGGGCTGGTAAGAAGCCGCGTGTGACATGGGAAGTGTTGACTAAGCCATACGAGTTGGGGGGTTTTGCTGTACCAGATATGAAACTATATTATTTGTGTGCACAAGCGCATTTTGCAGCCTACTGGCTGTCTGCTCCTCCATATACCCCGCATGTGGCGCTTGAGGCCAGTGCTGTTCTGCCAAATCCGCTGAGGGCCATGGTAGTCAACGACCATTCAGTGTTTGTCAAAGGGGAGGTTGACACGGTGCAATCCACAGCGAACGCCTGGCGGGAATTGGGCAGGCGAGCAACCAGGTTGCCATTGTATGCGCCTGCTATGCCACTTCTTTATCACTCAGAAATCTCGGTCTCGAGCGACATTGGAGGCTTGCAGGTCCTACAGGGGGCTGGGCTACATACTATGGGGGATCTGTTCCCTGGGGCCTCGTTCCTCTCCTTACAGTCTATGACGGACCGCTCTGCTAATGCAGTTATGTCTACTTTTATATACGCCAGACTTCGGGCTGCCATTCATGCTCTATACCCTACGTATCCGGAGGAGCCGCTAACACTCTGCACCTTGCAATTGCTTTATACTACTACGGACAGGGCTAAGCTGCTTTCTAAACTATACCGAGCTGCACAGGAGGATGAGGGGGGAGGCGCTGTACTGGCCAGGGCTAGATGGGACAGGAGTCTTCCAGAACCACTGAGTGATGATGAATGGACCGAATGCTGCTCTATGACTGGGGGATTTTTGGCCAACGGCAATTTTCTTCGTCTTCATTATAAATTTGTGCATCAGTGGTACTACACACCGGTCCAGCTGGTTCGGTATGGCCTTCGAGCGAATGCTCAGTGTGTCCGGTGTGGTGAGGATGATGCTGACGCTGACTTTGTACACCTGGCCTGGGGATGTCCACGTGTGTATGCCTTCTGGACGGCTGTCTCTGAGGCACTAACTGCCATGACGTCGACTGAGGTTGTGTTGGATGAACGCCTGTGCCTCCTGGGAATAGCCTCTGGAATACCTGCGAAATCGAGACGTTTCATTGTGTTGGCGCTACAATTGGCTAAACGGAGAGTTGCTATGGAGTGGGGGGAAGGAGAGCGCCCGATGTCCAACTGTGGCTGACTGACATGGCTTATTGCAGAGATCAACTGAATTGTTACTATGAGGGATTGCCGGCGAAGGCCAGACCACGTGATATATGGGCTCCATATACGAAATATATGCTTTCCCTAGCTGATGATGATAGCACCAGGAGTGGGAGTGGAGGATCATTGGAAGGAGGGGGAGGACCTGAGTGATTGCTTAACGCAAAAGTAACTGTCATGTGAAATACTTGGTCTGAGCGACCCATGCGTCTGGATATGGAAGGTCGCATAGGCCTTGAATATTTTTCACAGTAGACATTCCATTTGTGAAGCTGATGTTTCTTGTAAGATGATGGGAGTAGATAACAAGGACTGTAAGGCCGGTTTACTCGCTTTCTTGCCACTCAAGGGTTGAGTGTATCTTTACCATTCTGCCTCAAAGACACGGAATACTCACTGTGACCAGGAACCAGGAAAGACCGGGTGGGAGTTGTGGGTTAATGTTGTTTGAATTTGTTTAAAAAAAAAAAATGCAAAATGAGACCGAGATTCCATAAGGGTGTTACGGCTGCAGTATTACAATGAACCCAGAACGCTGACTCTTAATGCCTTGGTAGAATTGTCCATGCTATATACTTTTGCTAATGATTAGTATTTACGAGTTCAGTTACATTGGCTATTATACTGGTTGCGGCCGGCCCTCCCAGTGGGTTGTAGGCACACCGCTGTGTATATGTATTATGTGCAATAAAGGTCTACCAAAAAAAAAAAAAAATAAGTGCACCAGCGTGTGAGAGCTCTCTTGAATGTGAAACACCTCAGCTTATGTAATATTCCACTCTGCTTGTTGTCCTATATCAACATGCACAGGGGTTCCCGTTTCCAATCTTCTGTCATCACACAGCCCCTATCAACGTTCTGTTTTGCGATTCCTAAATAGCGATTTTTAAGGAATCGCTATTTAGAAATCGCAAAATGGTATGTATGTAGAAAATCGCTTCTTTTTAGCGATTCCTTAAAATTCCATAATTGCGATTAGCAAATTGCTAATTGCAATTAAGGAATAATTTCCCATTCATTTCTATGGGCCAGGAGACCCATAGGAATGAAGGGGAAATTGCGAATCGCAATTTGCTAATCGCAAATTGTGAATGTTTTCAAGGGTGCAGGGGTGTCTCAAGAACACCCTGCTGTACCCCTGAAAATGACATGTGTGCGCATATGGCGCGCATACATGCCCTAATGTATGAGCGTCAGATGGCACCTTTTGATTTTTGCCAAAAGTGAGACACCGGGAAATCCCGTTGTCTAGATGGTAATGTTTTGCACACTTTAACTTGAACCCTTGGTTCTCCTCAGGTATACTTATAGACAAAAATAATAATGATGGGGGCGTGGCCAAGATGGCGTCGGAGTAGGACGCTTTCTCGAGCCTCTCCGACGCCGTTCCTGCACAGCGGCTGATTGCGGGGTCCCGCGGCATCCTGCCTGCGCTGTTTGGTCGGCGGGAGCTGCCGACTTGCTGGTGGTGTGTGCCGATGCCCTCCGGTCGTCGGAGGGAGCCCGGTGGGAGGCGAGAGCTAGGCACGGTGCAGCGGCCTGCACGGCGGCGGCCTCGCGTGATTTGCTGCCCGGAAGAGGCGGAGCAGCCCCGGACCTTGCCGTGCCACCAACGCAGGGTCCGTTGCGCGGAGCGGAGGCAGCGAGGGTCCGAGCCCGCCAACAGACGGACCGTCCTCTGCAGGACACTTGCAGGAGTGCTCGTCGACCCGACCTCGGGCCGAAGCTAGGTGGCGCCTGAGACCAGCGGAGGGCCGAAGGGCGCCCCCCGGAACCTCGGAGCCGGCCCGCACACTTCATCGCCGGCCCAGCGGAGGTGGAGCAGGGGGATTCCTCGACCCCGGGTGCAGCAGTCGAGCGAGCCTGCCGGCGGGAGGAGGCTGGCGGGGTGACGGCGTGGCGAGGCCCCATCTCGGCGCATGCACTGGGAATTGCCTGGTTGGTGCCGAGGGCCGGAGGGCCGGCGCGTGGTCCTGCATACCCAGCACACGGCGAGGTGAGCCGTGTGGTGCCGGCGGCCATTCCGGGGCAGCAGTTGAGCCTGGGATACCATCGGGGGCCCTGAACTCTGGTGTGAAATCTGTGGAGTGGCTTGCCGATACCCTGGAGGTGGGCCTCCACGGCGGCGCCTGGAGAGAACGAGACGCCTGTGCCTAGCTGGTACGGATTTGGTGGGTGGCGCGCTGTACTTGCCGCCATTTGCATGCTGGGCCCTTGTGGCGGCCGAATGCCTGGAGCCACTTTGGAGGCACCCTAACGCTGGCATCCCGACCTGGAGGATCCCTGCCTGGCTGTTGGAGGGGACACGTGCCATATTGAGGTTCCGTAGGCCCTAACCTGGTGATCTGCCTGGAGGGGCAGGCCTCTCCGGCTGCCTTTTGTCCCTGGGTTGACTCTAGGGCACTGGAGCCCCGGCGCTTCGAAGAGGCCTAGAAGGAGCGAGGCCGCACTGCCGTAGGAGGGTACCCCTCTGCTCGCTGGAGGGGCCGAACGGCGCCTGTGGGGTCGCCTTGACGCGGTGAGTCGCCGTCCCGATTCTCAGCCCCGAGTGCAGTGGTCTGGAGCCTGAGTGCAGGAGTGGAGCAGTGACTGGCCACCATGTCCAACTCGCAGCGCAGAGGGGGCAAGCCGGGGAAGGAAGTAGCCCCCAAACCATCACAGCAACCGGCCTCGCCTGGAGCCAGCGGCTCCTCCAGGCAGTCTGATGATGAGGCACCGGCAACCAAAGCCTTCATGAAAGAACTCTTCGCCACTATCAAGGACGATATCTCCGAACTTCGTACGCAGTTGGCCTCGGATCTCAGAGAGGTGAGGAGAGATGTGGATGGGATCGGCGAGAGGGTGGCGATACTGGAGGACCATGATCTGAGCATGGCGAATGATGTCCATCAACTCCAACAGGACATCATACGCCTTACGGAGCAAAATCTGAATTTACAAACCCACGCGGAAGACTTGGAGAACCGCTCCAGGAGAAATAACGTTCGTATTAAGGCGGTGCCATGGGACGGCGAGGCAGGGGACCTGCGTGGGTACGTCCTGGCCCTGTTTCTCCAGATCTTGGAGGATGAGGAGGTGCGTGACATCCAGATGGACAGAGTGCACAGAGTTGGCCTGCCCAGGAGGGGCGGTGGGCCACCCCCTGACATCCTCGTTTGTGTCCACGACTTCCAGTTGAAGGAGAGGTTATTACGGAAAGCGAGAACCACGGCCTCTTTGCAATTTAGGGGCCACCGCCCCCAGCTTTTCCAGGACCTGGCTGCGACGACCTTGCAGAAGCGGAGGGACTTCCGCCCTGTGACCGCCTTCCTCAGGGGCCGCGGAATATCTTACTCCTGGGGCCATCCCTTCCGGATCATCTTCCGTTGGGACAACCGATTGCGACAGATCACCTCCCTGCGGGAGGCGAGAGATCTCCTAGGTATCGAAGAGGCAGACCCAACGCCGGAGGCGCGTGGCTCCCCATCCCGGAGGCGGCGGCGCTCTTCCTCTTGGCACGATGTGGGCCCAGCCGCGGACCGACGACGGCCGGACTCAGCGACTAGCGAGCAGGAGCGAGGGGCTGCGGTGGCCTCGGTGGCTTCCGCCACCGTGACGGATTCCCAGATGAGCTCTAGTGCAGCGTGACCCCGATCTTGAAGATTGGCGTCGGAGGGGCTCTTGGCTTGAGGTCCCCGGGGTACTATGGTACTTTTGGTGAAGACACCCCGGACTATGGACCTGGGGGTCCCCAGGTGGACCCCCCCGCCCCAACCCCAGTCCAGTAGGGGACTTCTGAACCACGACCTGCTGGAACTGAAGACTGCGAGGTTCAGGTTCAGTGCCTTGTGTTGTTTTTTGTTGTTTCTTGTTCTTGTTCTTGAGGGGGGGGTGGGTGGGACTCTTGGAAGTCTGAGTATGGGTCTCAGTGCGGGGCGGTTTGGGTTGGGGCTGGGACTGTGGGTGGTGGCGGCGGCGTGGTGTGTTGTGGGTGTGCTGAAGATATTTTTGATGACATTCTCCTCCATGTGTGTAAGGTGCTTCGAGGTCTGCCCCTTCTTGACATTTGTGTGCCTTCGACACGTGACTGCCTGGCGCGGCCTGCGGTATATCCATGTGGGCCTCTCAGAGTGGTTGTGGTCTGGCTGCTTCCCTCGAACCTTTCCGTGGGCTTGGGTCCTAATGCATGTCTGGGGGCGGTGCGGGCACCGTGGCTGTCTGGCTGTGAGCTTAGCGTGGACTCTGTGCTGCCTCTTATGCCTGTCTGCGTAGGAACGTGGAATGTAAAGGGCCTTAACTCTCCGCAGAAACGGCAGAAGCTCTGGAAGTACATCCTAGACCATCATTTAGATGTGGTGGCCCTCCAGGAAACGCATCTGGCTAGGAGGGATGAGTTGAGGCTTCGTCATAAGCAGTTCCCCCTTATTTACAGGGCATCTGCGGCCACGAAGCATAGAGGGGTGGCCCTGCTATTCCGAGCCTCCCTGCATTTTCAGCCCATGGACGTCAGTGTGGATAGGGATGGTCGCTGGCTGCTAGTGAAGGGTTTGTTGCGTGGCCGCCTGTGTACTTTTGCAGTGCTGTATGCCCCTAATGCGGGTCAGAATGGGTTTCTGCAGGGTTTGTTGGACAGGATGGGGGACTTTGTGGAGGGCCACTTGCTCTTATTGGGGGATTTCAATATGGTCTGGGACAGGGGTTTGGATAGTTCTGGAGGCCGCAGAGCAGACACTGGAGTTTTTTCAGATGACACTAAACGTCAGTTAGGGGACATGGGACTGATTGATAGTTGGCGCTCTCTCCACTCTCAGGCCAGGGACTACACCTTCTTTTCCAACGTACATCACTCGTATTCCCGCATTGACTATGTTTTGGTTAGTCAGGCCCTCCGGGGGGATATACAGTTAGCGAACATTCTTCCGCTCTCTCTCTCGGACCACAGCCTCGTGGTTCTGGGGCTGCATTGGGCCACCGGGGGGGATGGTTGGCGAAAGTGGTATTTTCCAGCAGCTCTAGTGCGCGACGAGGTGTCGTGTAAAGCTCTGCGCAAGGCGATTGGTGACTTCTTCCTACTCAACCCACCTGCAGACACGTCGGTGTATACCACGTGGGACGCATGTAAGGCCTCTATACGGGGCACGTGCATCGCCCTCAATGCTAGTTTGAATAAACTGAGGCGTAAGGAACGGGAAGATCTGGAATTGGAGCTGGCCTCCTTAGAGCAGGCTCACAAGGCAAACCCTTCCAGAGTGACTCTGCGCCCCCTGACGGCGGTGCGAGGGAAGCTGAGGGCCCACTACAATAACAGGGCGGAGTTTACTCTTCTGCGTCTTAGGCGCACCTCCTATTCCCAGGGCAACAAGATCGGGCGCCATCTTGCCCGACAACTCAGGGATAAGCGCGAGAAAGAGTATATAGGGGGCATTCGCGACCACATGGGCTCTGTTCAGCACAGAGATGCGGACAAAGCGGCCGTATTCGGGCGCTTTTATACGGCACTCTACTCGGGGGACGCCCTTGACTCGGACGCACAGTCCAAATTCCTGGAGGGTCTATCTCTCCCGAAAGTCTCTGCGGACTGGAATGATTCACTGTCCTCCCCCATCACCCGGGAGGAGGTCTTAGCCGCCTTTGCTGGCCTGAAGCTGCACAAGGCCCCAGGGCCAGACGGCTACACGGCCCTCTTCTATAAAACGTTCGCCTCGGAGGTGTGTGACTACCTAGTCTCCCTTTTCAACGCGATGGCATGTGATGGCAGTACCACGGATTCTATGGCGGAAGCGCTAATCACTGTTATTCCCAAGCCGGGGAAGGATCCTACTCTTTGTACATCCTACCGGCCGATCGCACTTCTCAACTTGGACGCCAAGCTATATTCCTCCATCCTGGCGAGTAGACTGCAAGACTTGATGCCTGCTCTGATCCATCCCGATCAATCGGGGTTTATTAAGGGCAGGCAGACCCATGATAACCTGCGTCGCGTCATACACCTCATCGAAAAGGCGGAACGTTTTCGCATACCTGCGGTACTAGTGGGGCTTGATGCAGAAAAGGCCTTCGACCGCGTAGACTGGGGGTTTTTGCACAAGACACTGCTGGCCTTCGGTTTCTCGCCCTCTTTCGTGAGGATGATTGAGGCCAACTACAGCGGCCCTTCATCTCGAGTGCTGATCAACGGCCATAGGTCCCTTAATTTCCGTCACTCCCGTGGGACGCGTCAGGGATGTCCCCTCTCGCCCCTACTATTTGCTCTTAGTATTGAGCCGTTGGCTGTGGCGGTGCGGGACAATGAGAGGATTTTGGGTCTTCCCTTTACGGGCGAACAGCACAAGATCTCGCTCTTTGCGGACGACGTCCTGTTATCTCTCGGGGAGCCGGCGCTATCGCTCCCTCATGTCCACTCGGTACTCACCGCCTACGAAGAGGTGGCGGGCTTCAAGGTCAACTTCGACAAATCCTACGTCCTGAATCTGACCCTATCGGCAGGAGAGGTTCAGCTGGCCCGGTCGCTCACCAAGCTCGCCTGGGCGTCGGAGTCCTTGCTTTACCTGGGCGTGCGGTTGACCCCCTCTGTGAATGCCCTGTTCCAGGCTAACTTCCCTTCGATGTTCTCCTCTATTAGGGCGGAGCTGGAACGATGGAAGCCTAAATTCATCTCGTGGCTAGGCAGGATACACGCTCTTAAAATGGTGCTCCTACCCAAATTGTTATACCTCTTTCAGGCGCTGCCTATTCCAATAGGGCTAGATTACTTCCGCAAACTGAAGACTATTATGCTGAAATTCGTTTGGCAGGGCGGCCGTGCCAGGCTTCCGTTCTCGGTCCTACGGCGCCCACGCTTGGAGGGAGGGGTTGGCTTTCCGGACATGCACTTGTACTACAAAGCCGCCCAACTGAGGGTCATCGTGGAGTGGTCACAACAACTGTCGGAAAAGCACTGGCTCCACATGGATCGGAGCGTAGCGGGCCGATCCATCTGGGATTTAGCCTGGAAGCCTAAAGCAGACCGGCCCAAAAATGCCTACATTAGCACCCCCACGAGTACGGTATTGAAGGTCTGGGACACGGTGAGCGGTGACGACCGCTGGACCACATTCCCGTCCCCGTTCACCCCGATCCACTTCAATCCGGCTTTTGCCCCGGCCCTGGAGGAAGGTCCCTTTGACGCTTGGAGGGAGGGAGGATGTAGATCCCTCACCCATTTATTCCATGGCGCCGAGCCCCTCACTTTCCACAACTGCATGAGGGACTATGGCGTCCTTCCGACAGAACGCTACAGACATCTCCAACTCCTACATTGGGCAACATCGCCCGCAGTAGTGGACGCGGCTACTAGACCCTTGTCGAAATTCGAGTCTTTCATTCTTCACACCTCCACCATGAAGGGGACGATCTCCTTCCTGTACAAACTGTTGTTAGACTCTACCGTGGCACCACGACCGCGCTATCGGGACCATTGGGAATCCACACTGGGGAGGGACATATCTGCGACTGAATGGCAGGCCCTATGGAGAGATGTCTCGACGCACAATCACTCTACTGACCTTAGAGAAGCGCACATGAAGCTTGTTTTTGACTGGTATCTGTATCCCTCTAAATTGCACCACATATTCCCTACTACTTCGGATAGGTGTTGGCGGGGCTGTGGGTTGCTTGGAGACTTTAGCCATATATGGTGGGATTGTCCCGCCATCAGACCATTCTGGGCTGAAATTCTCTCCCACGTGAAAGATATCCTGGGCTACCCGATCCCTGACACCATGGCCTTCGTTCTCTTAGGGCTTAGGGACCCACTGCTTGAACATCAGACTAGAGCGGACAAACGTGTTCTGTGGTTATGTTTGGGTGCGGCCAAGATGACTCTGGCGGCTGCGTGGAAGTCCCCGACCGCCCCAGCTATTTCCTTGTGGCATGCCCGATTGTGGCGTCTGTTGAGCATGGAACGCCTTTCCGACATCTTCTTGGGGCAATTTAAAAATTTTATGTACAACTGGGGCTCACTTGTGAGATTTCTGTCCCGGGGCTTGCCTTCGGCTGTCTGCCCGCCAACGCTGCGGTCTCTTCATCTTTTCCAACTTTGATTGCGAGAATACCTACATTGTATTGTGTGCCTGTTGGTTGCCGCCACCGGGGGGAGGGTGAATGTTGGGGAGGGCTGTGGGTGGGGGGATAGTTGGGGTACTTATCTAGTGTTCTTCCTTTCTTTCTTCTCTTTCTTGCTGCGACTGGCTGTACCTAGGGAGGGTTGCTGGACTATGGGCGGAGCTTGGGCTCTGCGGACACCTGTTCTGGACTGAAAGCCGCACTGGGTGGGGTCTCCCCCATTGTTATGCCTCTGAACTGTGGAGCTCTCTTGCCCTTCCTTATTTGATTGCGCCCTCCCTCCCCCCTTTTTGCACCCCCTGTGTGGGGCTGAGTAGCGGTATGTCGCTGTCTTTCCCCTCTTCTGGTTCCCTTCTTCCTATTACCCCCCCCCCTTTTTTTCCGTTTCAACTGATATACTGCAAAATAAAACTTTTACAAAAAAAAAAAATAATAATGATGATCCATGAGGTATTCCTTATTTCAAAGATTTCTGTTTATTTTTTCTTTTTAGTTCATATGAATCCTTTGGTTTCCAGAACAATTCAAATTAACATTTCCCATTTACCCAATGCATTTCGGGTCTATGGTGACCCTTCTTCGGGGGTCTCTATTGGAAAAATCAAGAAAAATGCAATCAGCCCTTTAACCTATATACGTGTGTACATTGACATTTACATGCATTTAAACCCACTATGTTCTTAAGTGCAAACAAACATCTAAAAATCATGGCATGTCCTTTTATAACGATCCCTGAATAGCCTACCTAGCTATGTTCTCACTATTCACAAAAATGTACGTTTTTATTTTAGCGCTAAAAAATGTACCAAACACCAAGACCATGCTAAACGCTCCAAGTAAAACAAACTAAACCTAGTTTAACAACAAAATAACTCTAAACAGAAAAGAGTTTAGCCTAACAAACATTCTGCTCCTCTACAGCGCTTTACTTACTGAGAAATGAAAACGTCCCTCGTTTACGTGATGTCGGCCAATCCGCTACTACCTGACTTTCTGTGCAGCGCTATTTAAAGCTCCATGCTCTCTGATTGGCTCAGCTTGCGATCACGTGATCGCGACAACGGACTGCTGTACAGTCCTTATTTCATACTTAAAAATAAACTAAATAACAATAAAAAGGTATACAAATGTATAGAAATAATCCATAATTGGAATTAATTAATTCCGTGTCATATTAACTGCATATTCTTCATAGTTCAATATAATACAATATACTCAATATTTGCTGTTTTGAAAGGCTGCCTCATGTGAAATATGAATATGATAACGCATATTAGTGATAAATAATGACTAATAATACAATTTCTAAAGCAACATGGTGTCGGCCATTTTAGGTAGGGGAGTTCTCACTGTAAGTGTCATGCAAGGAAATAAAGTTAGCTTTCCACAGTCTATTTACAAAAAGCAGGATAATTCTATCCTGTCATTCAGTCCATTCGGTTGTAAGCTGCCCATCTTCTTTATCCAAAAATATTCAGATCTCAGTCTTACTTTGTGTGAGTCTTTCTCGGGGTGATGTTTGATAACTTCCAGTATTGTGAAACGTAGTTGTGCCACATTATGTCCTGCTTCTAACCAGTGTGTTGCCAATGTAGATTTCAAGTTTTTCAGGCGGATGTTACTCTTATGCTCTGTTATTCTTACTTTTATTTTTCTTTCAGTTTGACCTATATACAATTTTCCACATGGACACTTGATTCCATAAATAACGTTCTTTGTGTCACAGGTTCCTGAGTGTAACAAGGTCACCTTCTTGCCTGTCATTGGGTGTGTGAACATTTGTCCTGTAATCACATTGTTGCAATGGATGCAATTTTCGCATCTCTGCATGCCTTTGTAGTTGATTTCATTTGGTTTGTTCTTCTTTTTTAGCAGTTCTTTCAAGTTTTTGGATCTGTTGTAGGCAAACGTTATCCTATCAGCAAAAAGTGGTTCTAAATCCGGTTCTCTTGCTATGAGTACCCAATGTTTTTTCATGATGTTGACTATTTTTGCTGATTGTAGAGAATGTTTTAGGACACATACTGTCTTTTTCGTTTCCCCTCTCTCTTTCGTGACTAGTAAAGACTCTCTCTTCATGTTCAAGACTTTGATTTTGGATTCTTCCAATAAAGGTGTGGGATAACCTCGTAGTTTGTATTTTTGGATCTGTTTGTCGATGGTGGAGAGCAAATCTTGTGGATCAGATGTGATCCTTTTTTGGCGAATAAATTGAGATGTGGGAAGATGTTTCTTTAAAGAAAAATGATGGAAGCTTTCATAGTGTAGGCCACTGTTTCTATCTGTTTCTTTAGTGTGCACACTGGTTCTTATTTTGTTCTGTTCAAGATGAATTTTTACATCTAGAAAAGCCAATTCCTTCTGGTCCATTTGATGAGTGAATTTGATCCGATCATGAACACTGTTCAGTCTCTGGATGTTGTTGGTTAGTCCTTCCTTTTCACCCTTCCATATGAGGAAGATGTCGTCGATGTATCTTTTAAATACCAATAATCCAGTTATCCAGTTTGTGTCTTGGATTATATGATCATGCTCAAATTTAGCCATAAAGGTATTCGCGTAGGACGGTGCCCCCGCAAAACCCATAGAGGTCCCACTGCACTGTTCATAGAAGTCGCCTTCCCAGTTAAAGTAACTGTGTAGTAGAGCAAACTGTAATAGTTCAAGCATCAGAGTTTTTTCTCCTCCACGTACTTCATTGTTGAGTAAACACCATTCCATGGCTTCAATTCCCTCCCTGTGTGGGATTGAAGTGTACAGCGCTGTCACATCTATAGAACATAACCATATTTCTTCGTCAGTTGGAATGTCTATTGTGGATAGCATGTTGAGAAATGCGGTGGTGTCCTTTATGTGTGTGCTCCATTTTTGAACTAAAGGCTGTAGGAACCAGTCTAGGTATTGACCCAGTGGTTCTGATAACGATCCACAAGCTGAAACTATGGGTCTGAAAGGAGGTCTCTTGGGGTACTTGTGTATCTTCGGGAGCATGTAAAATTGAGGTCTCCTGGGGTGTTTAGTCTGCAAAAATTGGTATGTTTTCAAAGTAATCCACTTCATCTCCAAGGCTTTGTCTAGGATTGTCTTGAGTGTCATTCCAAAAATCTCAGTCGGATCTTGTTCCAACTTATGGTAAATATTTTCATCTTGCAGATGGGCCTGTACACTCTCTTTGTAGTAGGTAGTGTTCATTACCACTATCGCTCCCCCTTTGTCCGCCTTCATTATAGTGATGTCATTGGCGTCTCTCAAAGTTTGTAAAACTTGCCATTCTTTTCTAGAGAAGTTACTGGTAGTACCTCCGGAGTAGTTGATTTTTTGAATTTCAGATGTTATAATCCGTTCATATGCATCAATGGTTTTGTGCGAGGTGGGGGCACAGAATGTGCTTTTGGGTTTAAATTCCTTTAACTCCATGTCCGGTCTTTCATTCGGTGGTAGACTATTGAAGAAGTTCTTCAATCTCAGATTCCTTAGGAATTTGTAAATTGATATTTCCGTCTCTTGGGCATTCGATTTATATCTTGGAACAAACGTGAGACCTTTGTTCAATACTTTTGTTTGGGCTTCCGTTAGTTGTTTATCTGATATGTTGATGACTAAGTCGGTTTCGGTTTTTTTGATCTCAGTTCTCTCTCTGCTATTGTTTCTTTCACTTGTGTCTTTTCTTTTTCCTTTTCCCCTCCTTGTTTTGAGGGCTCTGTTATGCTTGTTGAAGGGGCATTGTTTGCTGCCGGGCTGATGTCTAAAAAAGGAACTTTATTTTGTTGATCTTTACGTCTGTCTTTAGATATGGGTCTCCTGTTTTGTGCTGTGTCAGAATCAGATACCACACTTTCTTGTGATGAACTTACGTTGGTTTGCGGTTGTTGCCACTTCCTTTGATTATAAACCTCTGCCCAACTGTATACTTCTTCAAGTTTATAATCTATTGTATCTCTTCGGTATTTTTTAACCTTCCTCTCCTCGATCTCTTTAGCATATCTTTCTAGCTTTTTGTTAACCTCTTCCAGTGTAGCATCAAGATCTTCAAATTGGTTCAATTCTGTTTTTACTTTAGCCAGTTCCTCTTCGATTATTCTTAGTTCTTTTGACAACTCTTCCACAATCAGCAAAATGAGGTCCAAACTACATTTATCCAAAATTTGATACCATTTTGTTAGGAAAGCCTTGTTATTCCTGCATAACATAGGTTTAAGCGCTATTCTTAAACCCCTAGGGATTCGTTGGTTCCTGTGGTAGTGTATTAAAGTTGTCGCGTGCAGTCTTTGATTTATTTCACGTTTGCTTACATTTTCAAGTTGTTTTAACAATTGCATAACAGTGCTTGGTTGTGGGCTGAAGGCTCTGGTTTCCTTGATCAAACTGTAAATTCCTTCTGCTTCTTCTGCAGTGTATACTAGGGTTTCAGCCTTATTCGTTGTAATCTGTGCTATCTCTTCTAAATTCATCTCTGCGGTGCTTGGATGGAGGGTAGACTATGGCTGTGAATGAATTATGATAGGGTCCGTCCAGCACTCTAGTTTTTATGTTTGTTTTCTTTTCAATTTGAAAAATAAACTAAATAACAATAAAAAGGTTGTATACCTTTTTATTGTTATTTAGTTTATTTTTAAGTATGAAATAAGGACTGTACAGCAGTCCGTTGTCGCGATCACGTGATCGCAAGCTGAGCCAATCAGAGAGCATGGAGCTTTAAATAGCGCTGCACAGAAAGTCAGGTAGTAGCGGATTGGCCGACATCACGTAAACGAGGGACGTTTTCATTTCTCAGTAAGTAAAGCGCTGTAGAGGAGCAGAATGTTTGTTAGGCTAAACTCTTTTCTGTTTAGAGTTATTTTGTTGTTAAACTAGGTTTAGTTTGTTTTACTTGGAGCGTTTAGCATGGTCTTGGTGTTTGGTACATTTTTTAGCGCTAAAATAAAAACGTACATTTTTGTGAATAGTGAGAACATAGCTAGGTAGGCTATTCAGGGATCGTTATAAAAGGACATGCCATGATTTTTAGATGTTTGTTTGCACTTAAGAACATAGTGGGTTTAAATGCATGTAAATGTCAATGTACACACGTATATAGGTTAAAGGGCTGATTGTATTTTTCTTGATTTTTCCAATAGAGACCCCCGAAGAAGGGTCACCATAGACCCGAAATGCATTGGGTAAATGGGAAATGTTAATTTGAATTGTTCTGGAAACCAAAGGATTCATATGAACTAAAAAGAAAAAATAAACAGAAATCTTTGAAATAAGGAATACCTCATGGATCATCATTATTATTTTTGTCTATAAGTATACCTGAGGAGAACCAAGGGTTCAAGTTAAAGTGTGCAAAACATTACCATCTAGACAACGGGATTTCCCGGTGTCTCACTTTTGGCAATATATTCACTAAGTGTTTTCAGACTAAAACACCAGGGTAATGTTGCACAACAACGAAAGGATCAAATTGAAAAGAAAACAAACATAAAAACTAGAGTGCTGGACGGACCCTATCATAATAACCTTTTGATTTTTAAAATAATGCTTTTTTGAAAGAATTCGCAACTTACCACCAACTAGAAGTTGGTGGCAATTTGCGATTCCTTAATGGCATTTTGGAATGTTTTTTTCCTTGATACATTGCATTTAAGGAATTGTAAAATATGCAATTCCTTAAATGCAATCGCAAAATAAGGAATGGCAAATTTAGCGATCCCTTATTTTGCAACAAAAATGTTTCATACATACCATTTAGCGAAAATGGGTTCGCAAACGCCAGAATTCTGCGAATTTCGGCGTTTTCGAACACCTTTTGCCTTGATACATATGGCCCCTAATCTCCCTGTGCCTGAATATGTACGTAACCAACGCTCATGTAAAGTTCTCCAATACCTGTGGGTCGAGTTCGCGCTGTAAATCTGCATTAAAAAATGCTGTGTTTTAACTGTCATTATATCATTTTAGTGGACAAAAACTTTGTGTGTCAGCCCTCTTTATCCATGGATCAGTTCCAAAGTTATTCCCATTTTACTTCTCCCCACTACAGCAGTTATGATGGTGTAATGGGGCAGACCACTTCAGCCACTGGTTTAATTCCTCGGTGAGTGGCAGTATTTTTCCTGTCCACATGTGCAAGCCTGCCTAAAAAGAAGAAAAACAACGACTCCTGGTTTGGATGTCAGAAAAAGAAGCTGTCTACACACTTGAACAGTTTGGTTTTTCATCCAAACCACACCCCATATTGACATTGTGCGTCATTTCTATCAAACTTTTTTTGCATTATCCCACAGGAGCCGTTGTTTTTCATCTTAATCTTCATACCCAGGATCCCAGTGAGTAGGGTTCCCTTGTTCCCCATTCCAGTGCCTAAAAAGAGGAGCACTTCAATGCCAGGGCCAGTGAACTAGTACTTTACTTGGGAAAAGACCTTTTCTCTCCATTCCTTCCACATGTTTTATTTTGTGTAGTCATCCATGTGTTTTAAACCATGTCCTTAGGTTACAGTAATTCAAAGTTGATGGTAGCTTTTTTTGGTGCCAATTGGAATAATATTTTCTTTACATTACAAATAAGAAGGGTTTCTATACCATGCCTCACTGCATAATCCTGACAGAAGGCACCCATACGTTTGTATTAAAATGTCATGCCATGGTTGATGTTTCCTAAACTGCGAAATTTAATAACAGCCATATGCACCTGACCTGCCTCCCTCTGTTGTCCAAGTAGCTTGCCACCATCCACCCTCCCTCCCTCCATTGTGGACTTTGTTGCTTGCCGCCACCCACCTCCTTCATTCTCATTGTCTGTGTTGCTTACCCTCACCCACCCTCCATTGTTCTCTGTTCGCTGCGGAGGAGGTCCAAGGGGTAAGTTGTGAGGGGGTGACACCATGAGTAACCCGCACCGGGTGACACCAACCCTAGTGACCCCACTGACCTCCTCAACCTCTCTACCTCAACGGCACACTTTGGGCACACAGCAGAACTGTAACGCTTCCTTTTGAACTTTTTCTTCCTCAATGGCACTTCTTCGACACCCAGCACAACTGTTAAGCTTCCTTTTTGAACTTTTCTTCCTACCACGCCTTTGTCCTGTATTTTGTTATAAATGTTTCTTTGTTATAAATGTTTTTATGCTGTAAAGCGCTCTGATACCCTCGGGTCTGGCTAGCACTATAGAAAACCTCTAAATAAATAAATAATAAAAAATCATTGTGTAACATAACTGGTGCTCATGTAAAGCACTCCAATACATTCGGGTCAAGTTTGTGCTATAATAACTGCAAAAAAAATAAATACAATAGCCCTCCCGTGAGAATGGCTAAATGAAAGCATTCCTGCCCACGGACATCTCACGGAAAGGCCTGCCACGGGTGGGTTCCAGGCCTGTGTTTTACATTCACCAATGTCAAACTAGGATCCGATTAACAGGTGTAAATTATTCATCACAGCAGAGAGCGCACTCGTGCGCTGGCTCGAGGCCTCAATGCAGCGCAGCGACACCTGAAGCGGAACCGACGACAGCCAACCAAATGTGATAGATATTTGGACCTAGCGTGGTAGCCTCGATCGCAGCAGTAGTGCGCTACGAGTGCTGCATGTTACACGCACGTCATGACACTAGCCAGGCTGGGTTCTCACACACCCACACACACACACAACAACACTACTGCACCAAAAGACGATCACGTCTGCGCCCCTCGGAGCTGGCACAATAGGATTGCAGCGTGCAGCTCACTGAGCAGCTTGGCAGCCTAAGCGCCTTAGCGGCAGTGTGAAGCTGTAGACCGCAGCGGGGACAGGGTGGCTTTGTGTCTGAATTGCTGATCCACCAGCACGTGGGGGTTAGGGGTGTAAAATTACACATGGGGGAGGGGGGCAGGAGAACTGTGAGAGGAACCCCACAATGGTCCGAGCCTGCTGCGGTGGAGGGGCTCCGGGGCACCCCCTTGGTAGCAGTGCTCCACACCACCTCTGACCGTCCGGATAAAGACATCAACTGAGCGGCTTGTTTACCTTTCCTGGTTACAGTAGCAGCCCGTGTGTGTCGCCAGTGCCAGGGAGGTGGGAGATAAACACTGCTCCTTCCTCGGAGCGCTATGGCGGCTGCGCGTGGGGATGGGAGGGGAGGGGGGGGGAGTAAGAATAGGTTGTACAGACGTGGTCTGTGGCAGGTGGGGGGTGAGTTAGTCATTGTAAGAAGCTAGGTCAAGGCCAGAGACCTGAATACATGGCTGCGTGTGATGCAGAGCGCTGAGTGAACAAGGTGGAAATAGGGAAAGTGTGCAAGGGGACATGCTGGCACACGACTATAGAGAGGTGTAAAACTTACCACAGCAGACTGGAGCAGTACCCTTGGCAACGGGGCAAGGCTTAAAGCCCGCTAGTCACAGCTCCTAAAAAAACATAAAATCTCGCCAGCGAGACTGCGCATGTGCGCAGCCTACGCTAGCGAGAGCTAAAAAGGGGGAACCTTTGAGGTTTAATTTAGATAGGGTTGTGGCAAAATGTTTTTTAGGCAATTTGGATGGCCATAGCATAGCACCATTCAATTGCCATGACTATTTAGAAGATGATATATTTAGAATGAGTTAACATACTCTTGCTACAATTCTAAAGTTCTACTTTCAATTTGAAACATCTATGAGAGGGTGTGTAGCTTTGGAGTCCAATTTGATGAACACTTCACTTATCTCCATTTCTTGACCTAAGCTGGCCTTTCAGGCCAAATGCAGCAATGCACCTGTCTGTGGCCAAGGAACTTTGAATGTACGTTTTCTTGGAAGTCTGTCTTAGATGTGCTTTACAATGTGGAGTAAATACAAGTGGGTCTTGGTCAGCAATCCACAGGTAAAAGCCAATGTTTGTTGAAAGGATGGTTCAAGTTTGCTTCAAAATTTAGCAAATGTAAACGAAAAAACCTCACGAATTGGAACAAGATACATTTCTGTTGCGAGGAGTAAAAAAAAAAGTACCTTAATTGCCAGAGTGCCTTACCCCATTTCTTCGGGTGAATCTATTTGTGTGCATGCAGCATTCTGCTCGACCTACCTTTCGGGTCCTAGTGAGGGCCATTGAGGTTCATGGCACATTCACGAATTTGTCACTTACATGTCTGTAGCCGTGTGGAATTAGTTACTGAGTGCACACATTTCAGACACTATTAACAGCCTCACATATTAGCTGTACTGTGTGTAATTGTTGCTTAGCACCTCTGAAGTAATTCACTCCCATACAGAAATAGGATCTGCTCGGGATGAGGGTGGATAGAGAGAACAGCAGAGGTTACGCACCCCTCCTTTTAGTTGCAATGCTCTCTGTGAGATGCATGATAATGCCCATGTCTGCTTTCCGGTGGGCATTTTGGCTTGTTCTTAGAGGCTCGGATAGAAATGAAGCTACATTGTCAGTTTTGGAGGCGCTGATAGATGGTAGCAGTGACTGAGATGCTGTCGTACTGGATCGCCATGTCCAGAAGCTGGTCTAGTGCTTGGTTCAAGAGAGCATTACCAGAACACAGCTTGCACAATGGGGAGCCATCCTGCAGTAATAGGAAAAGGCTTAACCTCAGCCCAGCAGTACTGACAGCAGCATTATCTTTTGCTCCCCCCCACCCCCATTTCCAACGCATATTCAATATTTTTGTTTTCCAGTCGTGAGACCGCTCCTTATTTATGAAGCATTGCTCTGCACAGCCCTGTACCTCCTTCACAGGAGGGAGCGTTCAGGAAGCTGCGCAAGGACAAGCGGGATCAAGTCAAGACTGGTCATTGGTCGGTTTGAAGAGTGGTTCTTATTCTGCAATCTGATATCTCTAGGGATTGGCTATGGAAGGTGGTACATTTAGAATTGGGGACAAGGATGGTGGGGTGGCTTGTTTGGCACTCTAGGGTAGAATGAGTAATATGAAACCGCCATGTTTGCTGCTACTCCTCATAAATCAATAGTTCAGTTTTGAACAATGTAAACTAGAGGATCATTTGTCTTGCTGCAAGAAGAATTCATGTATTTGTTTACATTTTCCCATAGGCTAATGCTGTGCTGAAAGTGTTGCAGAACCAGATTTCCGCGCTTCAAGCTAGAATTTCATAAGATTGAACTGAAACGCACACTGGGTCTGAAGACACCACCTGCCTTACTGAGAGTTGTCTTCGTAATGACCACGGAGTTTAAAGGTTAAGAAAAGTGCGCAAAGCTAAATTACATCATCCAGTTGGAAATGACGAGTTTTTTTCTTTTTGGGACGTTGAACGTTGTTTTGCATTTTTGCCTCATTAAATAAGGGCATGAAGTTTTACTGAGTGTTTACTTATGGCCACTACTTTCCATGTTGGAATCTTCCTTCTAGTTTGCTGTTACTACAGACCGGATATTACCTTTTACCCCGGAGTTCGTCAATAAAGGCATCTTGTTCAAACCGATGAGACTGTCCATCAGCGAAGCGTAATCTTTATTTATATATATATATATATATATATATATTTATATATATATTATAATTTTTTCCTAAATATTTTATACACCCTTAATTCTTCTGTCTCCAGTCGCTATTCGCATATCAACCTCTGATACGTTTTGTCTATTTTCTGCAATATTTTGCGTACTTCTTAATTCACGTATATCACTGATCAAGGATGATGGTCCACATTGGTGACAATGGTTCCATCATGCTGCTGAGCTGAGCTGACCTGGTGATTGACATTGGCTTACTTATTTGCGAAGTGTCTAGGCCAGGACCTATGCAGTTTGTTACAGTTTTCTAAATTAATTCGTGACTATTGTTGGTTTGCCGACATTTTATTAATCTGTGTTTTTGTTGTCTTTCTTACAACTGTACAGTAATTTTATTTCTTGCAATCACTCAATCTCTTTGTGACGAGGTTACTGAAATGAGGGAAAAATCAGAATGTGATAGAAGTCAAGTTTGTCTGCATTGGTCATGTTAGCATAAGGACTACATGTGCATTTGTTTGCAAGATCACAATGTACTGTTTAGAGAAATACGTGTGGTTACAGGACATGCAGTGTCTGAGCAGACATGCTTGTTCAATCCAGACTTGGTAGTTCTGAAATCTTGCAAATCTGCTACATTTCTTTAAGATTTTTCAGTTTATGAATAACAGGGTGTAAATAAGATGCACTTTTCTGGGTCACCTTTTTGGAGAGCTTCACCTGTGAACTAATAATCTAGTTTAAATAGTAAATGCCATACAATGGCATGAAGCTTGCAAGAAAATTCTAATAGAATGTTTAACATTGTTTTGAATTAATAAATAAAAGCTTTGGTCTGTTTATTTATATCAAATTTTTCTTATATTCGTGTTTTGAAGGCCAGTATGTTTAGAAAAACAATAGGAACCGCACATTGCTTTGCATTGTTTCATTTCGAGAAAAAAGTGGAACTGTTACTTGGCTTAAATGCTAGCTTAACTTTCTTTTAAGTTGGGTAGTGCATCAACTGATCTACAACGTGCCCTTGTAACTTTCATTGCCTGTCTGTCATTGTTGCAAGGATTCTGCTCCTACACAGAACTGTGCACAGAGACACAGGACCTTAGTGAATTGTGGTGTACCAAAAAACTCACCTCAGCACCTAGAAAACCCCAACCAGCTAGCATCAGTGTCACATTAGCTCTTTGTCCTATAGGAAAGTAACCAATGATTAAACAACCCAGAACATGCGACTTAAGTTATACTCCGGAATGGTGGGAAGTGAGAACACTCTTCCGTTATACTCTCATACCAGTCCACAACAGGAGTAAAAAAGAGACACGGGAAAGGTTAAAATATTTATTTTAACAACGTGCTCTCAGATGCAGTATTTTTGCTAACATAAGCAGACATATGATTAGAAATAATATGATCAGCATTGTTACAACTCCATAAAACACAAAAGGAGAAATCATATTACAATGATGGTGAAAACAGGTATTATAGCGCCTAGTAAATCACCCTCCCTGGCTAGGAAGTATGTTTTATAAAATATAGAGGGTCTCTTAGGCTTGTGCGGGGGACCACATACCTCCAGGATTAGCAGGAGTGTGTCACATCAGGATCTGCAAAAGCTCTCGGTCTCTCCTGGAAACGGAAAGCATCCAAGTGTGTGAAATCATGCCTATAGTGTGATATTAAAGGCGCCAGAATCCCCGTTGGACAGCAGCTGCATGTATGTTATGTCTAAAGACGTGAGCCAATCAGTTTGAGCAACAGATACCTTGTTATGATAACCTTGGAGGCTTTAGCACTCACTGTGCAGACTAAGGTCGCGATGTAAGTCTTGGGATGCCGAAAACAAGCCATTCTCATGTGAAGATATTCACGCAGCCTAACTTACAAAAGCAGCTATATGCAATGTCGTGTGCAAAAGCAGCAAAAGGTAAAATGGCGTTTAGACTTCTAATAAGCCATGCTCACATAGCAATGTGCGCAAACCAGGCCCAGACCACACTACATCTTCAGGGATAGTTCCTGTTGGTACGCAAATGCCCATTCATTAATTGTGTAATTTGGACACCCAATAGTACATTTTGAGATTAGATAGACCAATACCCGTTCTCGCATGGACCCCTTCTTTGTTAGTGCTTGTAAAGCTATTCTAGGGGATCATTTTCCCAAAGTAGCAATCGTGTAGCACTATCTACTTGGTGGAAAAAACTGGGAGGACAAAGGTCAAGCCCCCCCCCCCCCCCCTTTTCGTTCCCCAGCCCAGGGGGAATTGTCCGGAGAGCATGCCATTCAACCTCACCTGTGCCACCGTTGCAGTATGAAGGGGGCAGACCAGTCTCTAAATTTCAGACCGAATCCTATCTTATAAATGAGTGCCATTAAATAAGGTTTTCCAGGGAGTCCAGTGCCTTTGTTTTTTTTACCACCAAGTGTCATCAGGACTGCCTGTTCCCTAATGGTTCCTAACTGCCATGACACCCTGAAGTCAGCAGAGGTTGTTATGGATGGATAGTGCTGCACAAACGGGTATTGATCTGGGTGAATCCGCTGGTCTATCACCTGGTATAAGCCGTTGCCCAGTATTTTAGCCTCAATATTAAACATGGATGTTGGCCCCTATTAAAAACAAGCATCTGGTGGTTTGCCTTGTTTATGGATTAGTACAAAATTGGTGGTTCCTAAGTCTCTGTACTGCATTCCTTTCATTATCTCCTCAAGGAACATGCGAATGAGCGGGTTTACTATATGCCCCGCAAGGCATTCTAAAATTCTGCAGTGAGACTGTTGGAGCCTGACATCATCCCACTTTACATTTGCCTAATAGTTTTGTTAATTCCCCTACCTCATGCTTCCTGGACATATGCATGATATCATCTTGGGACAGACTTGGTGTGGGGATATCTCTAATTCCTCCAGGTCTACTCTGGGGCTTACTGACCCAGACCTAAAAGTTGCTCCAGATATGCCTCAAAGCTCTGCATGATTCCCTTGGCTGTTTTCACCCTAACAACCTCATTATTCATGGGCCCCTTAAACCACCTCGAGCTCTCCTGTCAATGTCCCAGGCATTTAAGCAATTTGCCTGCATTAATGCCCACATCCCATGTTTGGAGGGAGAGACGCAGGCCTTGTCCATGCCAAGGTCTGCCTGTACTCTTCTCTGACCAATTCGTACATCTTGTCTACTGATGGGTTGGGTATGTACTCCTTGTCTCTAGGAGTCAGTTTCCCCTCTAAATTCTATATATTTTTTTAAATCTTTTCCTTGACTTGGCAATAAATTGATCTCTCATGACTGATTTGTAAGCTTCCTACATTGTTTTCTCTTTGTCCATCAAACCCACTTTCTCTTTAAAGTACAAGTCAGTGGTGTGCCATCTGCTTTTTGTACCAGCTACTCAGACACCACGGATCAAGCCTTCACTTTGGGCTCCGACTCCTATGGTTTCTGTACAGGGCTGATTGAGGAATAGTCTGTGATAACGCAAGGTGAGCATTGTGTATCACCAAATGTTGTCTCCTGTCACCTTGGTATCAAAAGATAGTCGAGTCTGGAGAAGGAATGCAACACTCCATTAATGAAAGAATATTGTTATGTCATGGGGTGTGTTTCCATAGATCAACTAGGCCTAGTGCTTTATGAAACTGTATACTCTATTTTCGTCCCTCCCTGGTTACCCAGTCCATGTTTAAGCTCTTCCACTTTAATCATTCTGGCATCAGGAGCCTGGGCTGTCCCGTTCTCCAACTTCTCCAATCCTATGAATAGGACTGGATGGAAATACACTAACATTAGGATAATCTTTTCCCCGTCCCATCTTCCACTGATTGCAGCATAGTAATGCTCTGGATCGACTCATACCAGAGTCACTATTAGTAGGACAGCGCTCTGTACCAGGATGCCTTTGCCTGTGAGCCATTTGTGAACCCAGAGTGAACCAGAACCTTGTATTCTCACCTTCCCCCTAGAAAACCACACATAGTACCCACCAAGTGGATCTCCTGGAGAAGGATGAGGTTGGGGTGTGTCTCAAGAAGAATTTGCACACAATTGCTCTCTTCAACTTGCTTCCTAGGCTATTAACATTCCATGTAAGTATTTTTAGTCCATGCCTATGTAACTCCGTCATTTCTGTTGCTTTGATTTCCAATGCTGCCACATTGTTGCCCTCCTCTCAAAGTATTTGTTTTGTTGTGACCCACCCGCCCCGTGCCACAACTCCTCCCCCACCACTGAGTGTCCTAAAAGTGGCTGCCACTGAAATGCTTGAGACGGCTGTCACCCCCCTATAAATCTCATCAAATATTAAACCTTGATCATATCAGCAACGCTTTGTTGCCTATAGTACGAGCCTGGTGTCCCTCCTCCATGCACTCTCCGGTTTCAATCAGTCCTAAAAATAATGCACCAGCTCGGCATCATAAGTCTTCTTCCGGCACCAGCGGCATTGCTCCTGCCCCCTCTTCTAATGCTGATATTAGTCCGACCTTGGAGCCTGATCGCAGTCTTGGATATTTTGTCGATAACCTTGGTGTTTCTTTAGGCCTCGCATACGCAACGCGCATGCGCTGCACAGGAAAAATACCTTTAGTAATCAACACAGCTTTGCGGGCAAAAAAGTGCACGCGTTGCATTGCTTTGAATGGCAACGCGTGTACATTTTGGCGATTCCCCTGCAGGAGCGAGCTTTAAAACCATCTGTTAGTAATTAGCATATGGTTCCTGCTCACTCCCGTAAGGAAAACAGCTGAAGGCCCCCTCCTCACCCGCCCCCCACCCTGCTGCCAGCGCGAGTCGCGCTCGCTTGTTTTATGTGCCACTGTTTTTCAACTCTCCAGCCATTTCTACACACTTGGTGGTCAAAAGCCTCCATGTCAAAAGATGCATTCCCTAACGCACCACCTGATAGGGAATCCAAAAAGTTGGGCAACCTTGGGAAGATGTATTCTTCCTCCAGCCTAGGACTGCGGGTGGTAAATACTTTGTCTGTTGAGCCGTTACACCCACTCTGTGAGGGATACGGTGGCGCAGGTCCTGCCCCAGTGCCTGGAGGTGGCCCGGGCCGTACTCTCCCGTACAATTGCTGAGGGGAGAGACGGAGTCAAGTTTACCATTCGCTGTGGACTAGATACAGCTGTCTCGCTCAGGCATGACGATTTCCACGTTGGGAGCCCTCTGACTGGCTGAGGTCGACTGGTTTTTCCGGGGATGTCCAAGCTACCCTTATGGACATGTCCTTTGATAGCTGTCGCCTGTTTGTCGACAAGGCAGACAACACGCTAGAGCGCTTTAAGGACTTTCGAGCTACGGCCAAGTCCTTGGGCCTCTCCACCACCCTCCCTGCACAGTCTGCCTTTCGCCCCTTTCGTGGCTACGGAAGGGGTGCACCGCCATGTCCCGCCCAGGGCCACAGGCTAGCGCAAGCTTTTCAGCCTCTGCACAGCAGAGGATGTGGGAACCACCATCGTGGGTCTGGGGGTCAGCGTGTGGGCCAGTACACCATAGCCCCCTCTGCAGCAGCCTCCAAACCCTCCTAGTCCGACCTTTCAGGGCCACCGATCGCCAGTGGGTGGCAGGATTCTCCATCACCTCCCTCACTGGTGCACCATCACGTCAGACAGGTGGATTTTGCTAATAGTCAGAAGGGGCTACTCCCTCCCCTTCGAGACTACCCCCTGCCCCCAGCCATACCACCTCAGTACCAAAGCATGTCAGAGGATCAGCTAGCCCTTCTCCAACAGGAAGTAATGGCTCTCTTGGCCAAGGGAGCCATCAAGCATGTTCCTGCCCCAGAAGTAGGTCGTCGTTGCTACTCCCACTACTTTCTGGTGTCCAAGAAGGACAAAGGCCTGCGTCCTATCAAGGATCTCGGGAACGTCAACCGCTTCCTACGGAAGGAGAAGCTCAAAACCTCCTTTTCTGGCTGTTCATCCGGACAAGGTTGTCCTTCAAACTCGTCCATCCTTTCTACCCAAAGTGGTTACTTTACACATTGGCCAAACCATCACTTTGCCCACCTTCTTTCTGCCTCCTTCTAAGGAGGAAGAGAGGCTCCACCATCTGGATCCAAAGAGTGTGCTTTCTTTTTACTTGGATCGCACTCAACAATTCCGGGTGGATGACAAGCTCTTTGTTGGCTACTTGGGTGCTAAGAAAGGTCGGGCCGTACACAAGCGGACCACCTCTAGACTGGTCGTTTTGTGCATCAAAGCTTGCTATTCTTTGGCAAAGAAGGAGCCTCCTGTGGGGCAACGCGCCCTACCCCCTTCACACCACACCACGGCCCCCCTGGGGGTCGCGCCCCACAGTTTGAAGACCCCTGCATTACACCCGCTTCCTGGACAGACTTTTGTCCTGGGTCTACAGAGAAAAAGGCTCTCACCCTAGGAGGTCAGAACAGCCTCTTGGGTGACAGGCTGGCAGAAACCAGTCCGCAAGGTAACTAGAGGCTGGTAGGTTTTCAGGGGCCTCTGGGTGCATGTATTGGTAAATCCAACCTTGAATCAGCGTGGTTTTATCATTCGAAGATGTTTGATACCAAACATCCCTATTTTCAGTGAAGCCATCATGTAGCTCAGGAACTGTTTTCACCAGTGGCCAGCATGTCTTAAGATGGCTTCCCTGGTCACTTGTGCTGGCAGTAATATGACTGACCAGCACAGGGGCATATCTGCTCATGCAGGTATGCCCTCTCATGGAATATTCAGCACTTGCCTTAGGGCTGTTAGGCCTGCTGTATGGGTGTCATACAAATATTACAAGCAGTGGTAGGGGATGCTGCACAAAGGATGTGTGACATGGCATGTTTTCACTTTTGTCTGCACCAAGACACTCAGCCATTGATCAGGTCTTCTTTGGCACACCAAGAACTGTAATGTACATCTCTTTCATGGTAATGCCTCTTGCAGCAAAACACTCACTGAGCAACGTTTCAATAAGAAAAACACCCGGTTGTTATCAACGGCATCTGTCATAATATTAAAACTTTTCCAATACATTGAACCTACAATTATTCTTAAACTTCACATTATCTCTTTGACTCGCTTTACGATCGGTTATGGCCAATAGTCTTTCCACACTGTCCACACCTCACTCCGTGGTCACGTGACGCTGTCACCATAGCAACTGCCACAAACAGGAAGCTCGATTCGCCATTGCCGACACGAGCAAGACAACACGCCAGATTCACTCGGCTGTCGGTGAGTGTATACTTCTCTATACTTCCCTATACTCTTGGCCCTATGTAGCCCGGACTCAGGATTTATAGCCAATGACACGTTTTCAGTGTTATTTCCCCAGAGATACTGAGTAGCGGCCTCTTCTACACAATTGCCCACGGACACTAGAACAGCCCAAATCCATCCTCGGGTAAGCTGTTCTACTTAACGTTCAATACGGACAAGGTTGTGCTCCGCGTGGCTTCAAATCTAAATTAGGCTTCTCTCTACAGATATTGCCTTGTCCAACGTCCCCGGGCTCTGATTCGATTTCTACCGCTCAAGCACGCCCTAATTGTAAGTTAATACTCAGTTCGTATATACTCCTTATGAGCTGCACTGCCATGTTTAGCAACGATGCTAATAACGATATGTCCATTCCTTCTTCTAGACCTACGGGTCTCCACCATTTTAATGACATTGATTCTTTAATAAGTTCTTTCATTTCTTTCTTTTTTCCAAGATTTGAACATCTTTCCAGACGAGCCATTCCGTCCATTAATTTACAAGTCGAGCATCAATTGAATCAGTATGCTCCATCCCCTAATATGTGCTAATTTAAATTCAATTAAATTCAACTATTTGTGATGTGACTCATGACCAGATCATCAATTATATTTAATTAACCCCTGTAATATATATTGACTAGGTTGCCTGCCCCGCACCATGTCCTGTTGAAGACCCCACAGCAAGGGTACCACTAATTCCTGCAACAATTTGAGGGTCGAAACGTCGACAATTGCTCCTTGTCCATCAGCTTCACGCCAATATCTCAACATTAATGTATTTTGTGAAGTATGATACATATCCAGTGATGCATTGAACCTATGGTCTATTGTTTTGTATATTGAAATTGACATACAAATGCATCTTTGATACTTGGTTGATTTTACTGTCACGATTCACTTTACCACACTATCCTCACCTTATCACTTCCCCCTCTCCCCTTGGGGCACTGTACAACCGTTTGAAATTTTTACTACCAGATACCAAATCTGACAAATATATCCACATTGTGAATAAAAACTATGCGGATTCATTCATTGTATTTCTAATTTTTTTTTGATAATTTTGTGTTTATTGCCTATTCACACTGGGACCCCTCCTTCTCAGTACTAATCTCCACTATGGCCCCACTGCGATGGGATGCCTGGTCTTCACCTTGGGGATGCCCAGTAGGGGTTATGTCGCAGGGAAAGCCAGGACGGGTTCCCAAAGCAAGTGCTAAGAGACCTGTCGGTGATTTGGCGCTATATAAATCGAAATTAACATAACATAACATTCTTTTGCTTTGGCAGAAATTGGTATACCTCCTTATCCATTATGCCTTGGCTGTAATGTGCTGTGTTTATGTATTGTGAGTGTGCCTAGCAGTCGAGATATGAAAGGTCTGCGGCTGGTCCTATTAGACTTAGATCTGCTAGCGTAGTTGTGGTCTGAAATGAAATGACACTGATTTAAAGAGTCTTCTAAATGTATTTTAGGCATTCTTGATGGATTATTCATGGTGTTGTTTGCCACTGCTAATGTTTTTTCCTGTGTATGCTTTAATCCAAGAATATTAAGAGATGCAAATAATGAGTGGAATGGTGCACCCGCAGACATGGTAGTCCACAAATTCTCAGTTGTATTTCAAAATAATTGTATTCTTCCTTTAGTTCATATTCATTAAAGCATTTTTAATATATAAGGACATATAGCCAATGCATTTTGTTCAAAAAGGTTTTGAACTTAGTCAGGGCTCAAATCTATTCACATTTTTTTGTAGTCCTTGTGGGAATATTTCCTAGAATCAGTCCAAGAAGTTCATAGATTAAATTGGATGAATGATACAATCAGATAAACCTCAGTCATGGTCCATCAAAAAAAAAAATAATTTGTCCAGTAACATACTGGGAAAAAGTGTCTCCCGGATGATACCTTATATCAAACTTTGAAAACCATGGTCGTCACCAAAGAGCTTTCTGTGGATGTACTGCCAAACCACATTAGTGTGAGATGCAGACTCCATAGATGCTATCCGGGTTGCCAAGCAATCAGGCCAGACAAGCAGGTTCTACAGATTGTCTTCAAACGTTATGCCTTACCTTTCCTGTCTTCACCGCCGCACCTACTACAGTCCACCCAGCAAATGACAGAGAACCATCTTTTTATTTTTTCTGGCAGAAATTGCAGGCCCTTTTGGCCAAAGGGGCTGTCTAGAGGGTATCCACACCAGAAGTAGGGCTTGTTCTTCCTGTTTACTTTCTGGAGCCCAAGAAGGATGGAGGTCTCCGTCCTATTCTAGATCTGCACCCTCTCCACACTTGCCTCAGAAGTAGAAATTCAAAATGTTCACACTGGTCCAAGTCTTGTCTGCCTTAGAGACTAGATGGTGGCATTGGACCTGCAGAAAGCCTAGTTCCATATTCCTGTCCTGCCGGCCCATCAGCGCTATCTACAGTTCATGGCATTTTCAGTTTGTTGCGCTCCCCTTTGGTCTCATCAGCACCGCTGGGGTGTTCACAAAAGTTATGGCTGTGGTGGCAGTGCACCTTCAGAAGTCTGGGGTGCTAGCCCTTCCTCTTCCTTGATGACTGTTGAAGAAGTCTTTGCACTAGGTATCAGTGAACCACCTCCAGACCATGCTGAACCTCTTATCATTTTTGGGGTTCGCTAACATGTCAAAGACACACCTGACTCTTCGGAGATGTGCCCGTTCATCAGAGCCAATCTGGACATGCTTCGGTTTTGTGCTGTTTTCCTAGGAAAGAGAGTCCAAGACATTAACTCAGGCTATGATTTTGATCTTTCAGCCGCGGTCCTGGATTTTATTGTGGTCGAGTCTGAGGCCGATTGAACTCTTGCATCCTATTGGTTGAGCATGCCAGGTGACATGTGCAGGCTTTGCAGTGGGGTCTGAAGTCTCAGTGGGCCCAACATCAAGGAAACCTCTTCGATCAGATTCAGATTTTGGAGGAGACTGCAAAAGATCTGCAGTGGTGATTACTGGACCACGGTTGGGTGAGCGGCAGACCCCTCGCTCTCTTCCCCACCCAGTGGAGACTGTTGCATCACTTCTGGGTTGGGCCGACCATCTAGGAGAGGTGGAGATCAAAGGCCTTTGGTCTCCAGCGGAATCCCAGCTCCATATCAGCCTTCTGGAGCAGAGGGCCATCCACTTGGCATTGAAAGCCTTCCTTCCATTCATTAATGGGAGACTGGTACAGGTGCTCAGAGACACCACCTCTTGTGGTAAAGCAATAAAAAGGGCGTGTGGTGCTAGGGGGCCTTGTGCCAAGGAATTTTTCCAGTGAACCACCTGGCGGGATCTTTGACAGGACAGACAAGCTCAACCGTTGGCACCTAGTGGATCAAAAATAGAAACTACACTCAGATATGGTGCAAGGTCTGTAAAGTGCATGGGGAGAGCCTTGGCCGGCTCTGTTTACCACTACAGAGATCACGCATTGACACACTTCTGTGCATTTGCATTTCTAAGGCGGTTCTTACTCTGAGATGTATTCTGCCTCAAGTGAAATACCGCAAAACCACTCCTGCTTGCAGTTCTCAAGAAGATCAGACCAAGGCATCCTAATGGCTCCGGATTGGGCATGGTGAATTTTGTATCTAGAACTCCTGGCCTTGATCATAGGTTCTTGATCATGCTGCCCCTCCGGGAGGACCTGCTGTTGCAGAAAAGGGACAGGGTTCTGCACGTGGGCCTTTCTCAAGAAGATTAGGACAAACCGAGGCATCTTAATGGCTTGGGATTGGCCGTGGCGAATTTGGTATCTAGAACTCCTGGCTTTGAGCATAGGTTCTTGATCAGGATGCCCCTCCGGGAGGACCTGCTGTTGCAGCAAAAGGACGGGGTTCTGCATGGGGCCTTTGCAAGGTCCACATTCATGCGTAGCATGTGAGCAACAGCTGAACACCTTAGACATTCCACCTGATGTCGTTGATGTCCTCTTGGCAGCTGGGTGTCCCTCAATGAAAACTATATATGCCTGTATTTGGGGCAAACTTGTAGTTTGGTGCAACACACCAGATTGGCACCCTTCAGGCAGAGTCATCAGACATTCTTCTGTTTGTTTTGGGCACTGTTACAGGGTATCATTTGGCCCTGTCGACCTTCCTGCAATTGCCTGATCAGCCTTTGTTTAAATTAGTGGGTATGATGAGGTTTCTGAAAGAGCTGCAGCATCTCCTTCCCACCCCTTTAGTGATGCTCCAATAGGACCTAAATGTAGTCCTTTCTTAATGTATAGCCCATTTGGGCTGCTCCCTACGACTCCTAAGCATCAATTTGTGTTCCTAATTGCTATCACCTCTACAAGTCATGTGATTTAAAGTCAGGCTCAGTGTGTTCATCCACCATATACTACCTTCTTGTCCGATAAGCTGGTTCTGCATGCTAGGGAATTCTTTCTTCCGAAAGATGTGACATTGTTCCACATCGGTCAAACCATCATTTTGCTGGGGTTTATGAGGAAATGCTCTATCACTTGGACACCAAAAGAGCCCTGCGCTTTTACATCAATCATACCAAAGACCATCAGGTGGATGAGCAGCTCTTTGTGGGTGTTTGCCAAGCCCCCCCCCCCCCCCCCCCAAAAGCAAGGCAGTGCACAAGTGTACCATTGCATGCTAAATCGGCGCTGCATTAAAATCTGCTACACATTAGCAAAGGGGTGATTGTGTTTCAGGCCGGATGTGACTGATCCATGGTCTCCAGACTCCTTGTTACACAAGAATCTGCACTGGATCTTGTATGTATTGGGCATTGCACCAAACCTCCTGTGAGTTGACTACATGGTCGTCACCCCCCATATTGAACAACTTCACACACAACAGCTGTTCTGGTGCCCAGGCCCATAAACCTAGGTCCCTCACCCTGGGGAGGCCATACTTCTGATTTATATATGAACCAAATTAGAGGCCATTTACACAAGGCCATACTCTGTTTTCTTGTCCTGATGAAGACCAGTGATGGTGTTAGATCTGAGCACACAACATAATTGGGTAGAAACATCAGCAATTATTACAGGTGTTCTATAGCATGATTGAGCGTATCCTAACAATAAGGACATATGCTTGAATCTGTTTGAACCACCCCTGGACACCACTTTTGAATCATTTTTGTATTTTCTGTGTAATTATGTAATGTCTTGTGTATTTAAATGTTTGTATTTGTGATTCACTGCACCAATTGTGTATCTTGACCCCATTATTCTTAGCATTCTTTGTACACGTTAGACAATGGTCCTGTGTACTATTGTGAGCCCGCATGGTATATGAATATACCTCATTTTCCTTTAACAATCTTTAGTGTCAATGACAATTTTTTTTAGTTAATAATCAAGTGATTTTCGCCATATAGTTGGCTATTCCTAACTAAACAGGAACTTAAGTGATTTATAAAGAAATTCCCAACAGAACCAACTGTTCTCCATACCAAAACACATTGGCAAAGAAACCTCATTCAGTAGGACTCATTCTACCAGGGCTAAAGCTGCTACCAGTGCATTAGCACGTGTAGTCCCTGTCCTAGACATCTGCCAGGTAGCTATGTGGGCACACCGCCATACGTTCACTAAGCACTATTGGATACATGCCAACATCTCCAACTGGGAGATGTTTTTAAATAAAAAAAACAGAGAATGTGTGTGTGTGTGGGTGGAGGGGGGGGAGTGGGGGGGGGGGGGGGAGGGGGGGGGGGCATAAGAACTGATTCACTTTCTGATACTGCACATGTTCCAGTCAACAGGTAGAGAGCCATGGGAGCACACTCATAATACACTGAACTGAGCACTGATTAGTACAAAGTGCTCCAGATCATAAAAATAATGAGTTTTTCCTTGTGGGGGATGCACAACATCTTTTGTTACTTTGCATTGTGATACTTGTATCAAATGTGAAAAGCATAAACGGGAGCAAGAAGGGAAAAAGCTAAGCTACTTAGGCCCGATATGAAAGATTTTGAATGACCTTATATCAGGGTGGTTCTTTTTGGAGATTTCTGGTGCCTCCCAAAAAGTGAAGTATATTTTCTTCCCTTTAGTACACTGGTTTTCAATCATTAGTATCTTGTCCCATTGTGTCTGCAATACAAAGAGCGTATGGCTGAGTGTAATCTATCTTTAAAATCGCATATGTCAATCCACTCATAAACAGCAAAGCTAGGGCCATGTCCTTCAAAGTGAAGAGTAGGAAGCGACCGGACAGGCAGTAACAGAAAGAAGTAGAAGACAACAAATAAGGGTCCTTCATCACATGTCTAAGGGGGAGATTCTCAAGAACGTGTGATAATTACCGCAAAATTTAGCTTATCGCAACTCTTCACATCGCAGACTTTCGTGGGAAAATAACGCTGTGTTAATGTTGTATTCCCAACACTGCGGTAACATGCGATAGTCCCACGCGTCAAATGACCGCGTAAAAATTAACGCGACGCCGAAAAAACACTAAACACGAACGCGAAAATAGTAGCGATTAGGCAAAAAACAGCAACAGGCCTGCAATTTCCACGAGGCATGCAGGAAAACCCACTATAAAAGTAGAAAAAAAACATTCAAGCAAAAGCCAAAAAAACGCGAAGCACAATGGAGGTAGCCGGAGCAAGTACAGACGACAACCAGAACCCCACAAGGTCCCCCCCCCCCCTCCCCCCCCCGGAGGACCAGCCTGGGACCTCGGGGTCCGGGAAGGGCAAGGACAAGAAGAGTAGGAAGAAGCGTTTTTTCCAATATATGTGACGTGTCCTTTCACAATAGATGTCCAATTTAACTCTAGGCTACCAGTGTATCTCTCAACATCCACATAGCCTACTGCTCCCACACTTCTGGGCAGTAAGCTTCAACCTATATTATACTTCATAGTGTATGGTTGCCCACATAACAGGTAGCACGCACGTCTTTGAGTCAGCCTGATCGGACATCTATTGTGAAAGGACACGTGCCCACCTTTGCCAACCCCACCCCTCAGGTGGGGGAGGAGAGGTGAAGCACAACTGCAGTCCCCGCCATCTGCAGATGGGTGGCTTATGACCACCCCCCCACCCCCCCACCCTTGAGGGTGGCATAATAGGAGGTGTACCCACCCAGAGGAAGTGAGCCATTGGTCAAACCTTTACTTACTAATACCCCTAAATCTAGTCTTTAGGGGCACCCCTGAACCTTGCCTCCTTAGACAAGAACCGACCAAGAAGAAAAGAAGAAGGACCGAAGAGCCGTGCTGAAGCTAAGAGGAGGAGGATGCCTACTGACTTGGCCCCAGCCCTACCGGCCTGTCCCCGCCTTGAACCTGCAGAAGTGAAATCCTGGTGTGTTCTGCAGTCAGCAACCTCAAGAACCCCAAGGACCTGCCCTGCCTCCCACAGAAGAGACTATGGGGCATATTCACAAGGAGCTATCGCATAATTAACAGCACTATATCGCAGCCAAAGTTGAGATAAATTTACCCCACCATTCACAACCTGGTGCTAACAACCCACAGCACCAGTTTTCCCATGATAGCAGCCGCAAACAAACATCGATCGCCACAGAGGACCCCCGCAACTATCGCTAATGAGATGCAGAGTAGGCGTTCCCGTGCCAAAACCCGCGACCATACCACACTTCAACATTCACAACGACCAGCTAGATCGGCGATAAAAACACAAAACACGCAAAAAGGCGCGTTAGCAGCAGGAAATTTCACCAGCTCTGACCTGGTGTAAAGTCGGAAGGCAGCCTGAACTACAATAGGGAGCCCAGCCCAGGGCGTCATCGGAAGGGCAACAGATGCCATGGAGCAACTGATTATGCTGGCCGGACACCCAAAAGGGCCACAACACCCACAGCCATCACCCCCAGGAACCCCCCCCCCCCCGGCAAAGCCATGCCACATCAGCTACACCTAAACATGTATCAAATAATCCACCTGAAGTCGCACAATCATAACTGGTGACATGCGTGTGTCGGCACAGAAATGAGCATCACACATTCACTTTCGAAGCAAACAATGAAACTTTATTGAAACAATACAGAAATCAAATGAAGACACATGGCGGCTCCCCTCGACACAACCCGTAGGTCACAGCCTTCAAGACAAAAACCATGATGAGAAGATGTGTCCTGTGCACATCAAATGACAGAGAGAGAGCGAGAAGAAGAGGGGGCGAGAGGGAGAGAAGAAGAGAGGGGAGTGGGAGAGAAGAAGAGAGGGGAGACAGAGAGAAGAAGAGAGGGTGTAAGAGAGAAGGGGAGAGAGAGAGAAGAGGGGGAGAGAGAGAGAAGAGGGGGAGAGAGAGAAGACGAGAGGGAGCGAGAGAAGAAAGGGAGAGAGAGAAGAAGGGGGGAGAGAGAGAGAGAAGGGGGGAGAGAGAGAGAGAAGGGAAGAGAGAGAAGAAGAGGGGGAGAGTGATAGAAGAAGAGAAGGAGGGGAGAGAGAGAGAGAGACGAAGAGAGGGAGAGAGAGAGAGGGGGGGAGAGATGAGAGGTAGAGAGAAGAGGGAGAGAGAGATAGAAGAGGGGGAGAGAGAGAGAAGAGGAGAGAGAGAAGAAGAGAGAGGGAAAGAGAGAGAAGAAGAGAGGGGGAGAGAGAGAAGGGAGAGAGAAGAGAGGGAGAGAGAAGAGAGGGAGAGAGAAGAAGAGAGGGGGAGAGAGAGAAGAAGAGAGGGAGAGACAGAGAAGAAGAGAGGGGGAGAGACAGAGAAGAAGAGGGAGAGAGAGAAGAGGGAGAGAGAGAAGAAGAGGGAGAGAGAGAAGAGGGAGAGAGAAGAAGAGGGAGAGAGAGAGAAGAAGAGGGAGAGCGAGAGAGAAGAGGGGGAGAGAGAGAAAGAAGAGAGGGAGAGAGAAGGGAGGGGGGAGAGAGAGGGGGAGAGAGAGAGCTGACCTGACCCTGCGCATCCAGGCCACACTGCTCACCTGCTGCCACCGGTGTGTCTCCAACCACATGCCGGTGCGTATAGCAGCACACCAGGTCCCACATCCGAGACAGAGCCGTCATCTGAAACAGAGACATGACTGGCACAGTACACACATGTGCACAAGACAACATCGCCCGCCCATGCACACCCAGGCAGAGGCACCCCAGCCCCTCCCGCTGTCCATCGGAGCATGCTCGCCCATGCACACCTGGACCACACTGCTCACCTTCCGCCACCGGTATGTAGACTGCAGGTCCACCACGTGCCGCTACAAGCCCGGGGCCCCACAGACATGACACCGTCCACACCATGCACCCACGCTGCACTGGCCACCAGGTAACATGTCCGGTGTAGGACTATATTACACCAGGGCATGGTATTAAACAGGGCACCCGGCAACATCGCAGCCTGCACAGCAGCTCAGCCCAATGATTGCCACTAACTCTGTGACCTCGGAAACGGGGCCATGTGGTGGTAGGCCCACGCAGGACGCTGGCAAGGCCTACACTGCGGTTCAGCAAGACACAAATCCTGAGCAGGCCGGACCACCAGGACAGGCCATCATCGCAGGCTGCACACCCGCTCAGCAGCTCAAGGTGCCATAGACTCCATGCACCCTAAGTCACCGTCCCGTGGTGGGGTGCCTGTGCCGGCCACAATGCAGCATCTGCTACAAACCCTGTCCAACCCCAGTCAGCGCCCGTGGCTGGGTGCCTGTGCAGGCCGCAATGCAGCGTCTGCAACAAACCCTGTCCAACCCCAGTAAGCGTCCTGTGGCGGGGTGCCTGTGCAGGCCTCAACGCAGCGTCTGCCACAAACCCAGTCCAACCACAGTCAGCGTCCCGTGGTAGGGTGCCTGTGCAGGCTGTAACGCAGCATCTGCCACAAACCCTGTCCAACCCCAGTCGGCACCACGTGGTGCTAGGACCATGCAGGCCTCAGCGCAGCGTCTGCCACAAGCCCTGTTCAAACCCAGTCAGCACCACGTGGTGCTATACCCGTGCCGACCTCAAGTCCTCGGGTCCGTTATCCAGTCAACACCGGCAGAGGGGTATGTGACGTCATCGCCCTCTTATATATTTTCAGGGTCACATGGCCTGTGATGCCTGTGCTGGGTGGGTGTGGTGTGCGTGCAAACCTGCCCTCAGGGAGTGGCTGTGACATGCTGACAACTAGACCAGTGACCTGTACACCACCAGCGAGTACGCCTGCGACGGGTAGCAATGAAGCCCCACCCTCGGAGCGTGAGCGGAGTGGTCTGGCCTGCCGTACGCCGAAACGGCAGGGTTTGCAAAAATGACTCGTGTGCACTGGGCGTGGTTTAGTCCATGTCTGGACAAGAAAGTGGCGGGTGCTTGTGTCCCTGTTGTGGTTCCACGGGACCCTTGACACAATTTGCTATGTAGCACCCTCTGACTGGCATCCCACAGGATGAGCATCGTTGACGCAAAGGAAATCACTGTCCCTACATTCATCCACACATACATACATACATACATACATAGATACATGAATGATGCAAGACATGACAGAGTAGTGCGTCACTGGATGTTTATTGCACATCCAGTGCTTTTCCGCATATGGTGCAGTACAGGGCGCTGCGGAATACAACACACTATATGGGCCCGTGGAGGGCCAGCCAGAGTCCAGCCCTAGAAGACAACTACTGCGGTAGAGGAGGGGTGCAGTCCGTAGTCTGGTCGCTGTGTCATTGATCATCAAACAGGATGTGGTGGTCCATGTCGGTGTCCAAGGTGAGTGCATCTGAGTGAATCGGGGTTTAGTGGAAGGTAATGAGGCCATGTGTGGGACCAACCAGGAACAGGCCAGGTGGCGGAAATGAGTGCTACTGAGCCCTTCTGATCACAGGCCCTTCTATGTCCTCATCCCTGGATATGTGCCCTGCCACACCTGGGGGTGTTGTGGTACCGGCGGCAGCTCTGTGTGGCACAGACACCTCAGGTGCCGGAGGTGGTCTGTCTGCCGCACTATGTGGCACAGACACCTCAGGTGCTGGAGGTGGTGTGTCTGCCGTACTGTGTGGCACAGACACCTCAGGTGCCGGAGTGGTTAGGCCTGCCGCAAGGGAGGCAAGGCCACACCAGGGGGCGGAGATGTGGATGGTGTGGGAGCAGCAGCAGTCACATCACCACGCCTTGTGGCAGCAATGCCATGATGAGGAACTGCAGGGCATGGTAGATCCCAACCACATTCCGCTGATGTGCAGCGGTGGCTGCCATCCTTTCCGCCTCCATCCGCACCAAGTCCTCCATGAACCTCCGCATGTGTGGCAGCCCACGGCTGGTATCGGTGGAGCCACTCTGAGTGGACAGGTGTTCTTCTCTCCGCGTCATAACTCCAGAGATGTTGTTCAGGGCTCGTTGGATGTCATGGAGCGGGGCAACACACCCAAGGATGGCGTCAAGTTTGGTTGCCATGTTGCGGAAGCCCAACTGCACCTGCTCAGCGGTCTCCCTCTGGCACTCCAGCACACACCGTTGAAGGTCATGTGTTGTTCCTGGGGGGTCTTGGAGGGGTGCCAGGGCTGTGGGTGCCTCCTGCCTGGTGCTTTGGGTAGTGAGTGGAGTCTCCTCAATGCAGCTGGGCTGCCCTGATCCTGGAGGTGAGTTGCGAATGAGGTCCATGATGTCTTGGATGGCAATACTGGTGTTGTCATCCTAGTCATCAGTGAAGAATGGCTGGGACTGCTCTGCAGGAGGTGTTGACGGTGCCCCTGCAATGTGAAGGGGAGATGGTGTATTACGATGTGTCCACATGTATGTAGCCGCATGGTACATGTTGACATTCAGACAGTATGGCATTGTACATTGTGAGAGTCTGGATCTGTGCAAGGACCCGGATTGTGGGTGCGCACTGTGCTCTGCTTGATTGTGCATGTGTGCCATTGGGCCCATCTCCACCCGTCCCCCCCAGTACCTTTACAGTGATTTTCCCTGCCTGCCAGGTGTGTGTTGCAGGCCTGGCGCTTCTTATCGCTGGTTTCCTTATCGCGCTTGGGCCCATCGCAGTTTTTTTGGTGTTGTGGTTTGTGTTTTTGTCTCCATTCAGGTGGTTGTATCGCAGGCTTTGTCCGCGGTTTTGGCAGACTATCACATTCTACCGCGTGTTGAGAAGTCCACGTTTACAAGGGGTTATTTTGCCGAAATAGGCTGCGATGTTGAAAGTTGCGTTACGCTACTCTTGCGGTATACCCCTATGTCTCCTGTGAGCATCAGAATTGTTCACACACAGACTTGCCCACGCTACGAGTTCGAGTAGCCTAACACCACAAGGAGGTCTCCCTGGCGATCCTGATCTGAGATCTGGTATTTGCTGACCTGCCTCGAATCACCTAGCAAAGCCTGCAGCCTCTTTCCGGAGGATAACCCCGACCGCATTAAGAAAACCCAACAACTAAAGACACCCCTGCACCCGAAGTCCCACGGCCTTGGGTGGCCCAACCAACAGTGTCCTAGCATCCCCACTTACCTCTCCAACCGGTGATCACCTCCAGAAGATCTTCGTCCCTGAGCCTGCAGTCTTTGTTGAAACCGGAGAATCCCCATTGAAATCAACAGGGCTCCGACACCAAACCAGCACCCTGCACCCAGCTGCCCCTGCACCGCTGTGGGTGTACTTTCGGTGCTAACTTGGATCCTTCTATGCCCCGAGCTAAACCCCAGGAGATTTGCTCCAACAACATTGTGGCCCGCTTGTGAGCAGCCTCCAACCGGAGGCCCCCTATCACTAATTAGATAACATTGGGCCTCAGCACTCTGCACCCGGCCGCCCTAGAGCTGCTGAGGGTGCTTTGAGAGTGCATTCTCGACCCTGGGGGACCCTTGGGGAGCTCCCTGTTGTCATCAGGGGGCAGGGGGCAGGATCACGCAGTTTGCCAGCCACCTTGCGCCCTACAGTCTTTGCTGCTCTCCCCCGCCACCACTCTGGTCATCGCGGCTGCCGAGCGGGGAGAGCAGGACTCCAAGTTCCAGCAGTCCTTGTCGGACCGGGACGCCGCCCACCACCTGATTTTCGCGCCGGGAGGCGCACAAGAGGACGCTGCTCCTTCGGTGGAGCGGGAGCTCCCTGTTGTCATCAGGGGGCAGGGGGCAGGATCACGCAGTTTGCCAGCCACCTTGCGCCCTACAGTCTTTGCTGCTCTCCCCCGCCGCCGCTCTGGTCATCGCGGCTGCCGAGCGGGGAGAGCAGGACTCCAAGTTCCAGCAGTCCTTGTCGGACCGGGACGACGCCCACCACCTGATTTTCGCGCCGGGAGGCGCACAAGAGGACGCTGCTCCATCCGCGTCGCGGGATCGCGCGCGGGAGAAGCCCGGGACAAGGGCGGGGCCATCTGCGGCCATAAGAGGCCAGAGGAGGACGGGCCGGGCCACCCCCCTTGGCCGTGCACCAGAAGGAGGTAAAAGTACTTGTTTAGAAACATCCTTCGTCCCGGGTGGTGCCTGTTGCTACTTACACCATGACACGCAAGGGGGGGCCGAAAAAATTCCACACAGTCAAGTGACCTGGCTAAGGGGACCCTGGTCCACTACTTCACCAAAACAACACCACTTACAGTCCAACAAACAGTAAGAACAGAACGAAGACGACTGTCTATAGACTGTCCCATAAGTGTCTCCTCCCCCCCACAGTCAACTGCCGCTCCACAAAGTCTATCATTGTTAGAGGAACTTAATAGTCTATGCAACACCAAGTATACTGCTGTCGAGACCACCCCTGAGCAAATTAGTGCTTCTACCCGTCCTATAGTCATTACAAGTCCCCAATCCTGCATTTTATCCCCACCATATGGAAATCTCCTGGGTACGCCAAATTCTTCACTGGCTATAGATAACACTTACCCCACAATGTCCCTCTCGGATCTTTCTGGTATAAAGCAGCAAAAACTGTCGTTGAACTCACCACGGCTTATTACCCTTTCCCCGGAAACAAGTAAGGATCCCGTGAATCTGTTAGTCCCTGTATCCCTTACCTCACCAACCCTGTTGGCTCAGATGCAAACCATGATCAACTCTTTGATACATCCCCTGATACAAAGAATGAACAATCTTGGGGAGAGGATTGTTGCAATGAGGAAATGACTAAGACAAACTCACTACTTCTAAAAAGTATGGTCGGCTCTAATCACTCACAGTCTCTTACCAATATTGCAGAGTCTTTAATAACTCCTCAAAGTAACATCAACCATCTCCGACCAGCAGTCTCACATTCGTTAATTCCAACTATCCAGAATGTGCCCGCAAAACGTATAATACCACATAGTTGTTCACTTGAAACTGGGTTGAATAAAGTAATTATATCATCCAAAAGGTCACTCTCCAATCCAGTGAATATTCCACAAAAAACTAACCACATACAACTACCACCGGAGGCTGCTCCGTTTGTGTGCGTCCTTTCTGGAGTCCCAGTACTTACCAATGGAAAAACAGAAAGTCAACAAGAACTAACTAACAAACAAGACACTGTTTTGGTTAGCAAAGAATAGACCCCTGCCTCCTGATATTGACGGTAGAATATTAGGTGTTAGAAGGGTGGGTTGGCTGGGCCCGCTTCGAAAAAAGAGACCTGGCGATCTGGTGTTAATAAAGTTTAGAAATAGTAATGTTGTCCCATACCTCCAGACCTGGCAACCACAGATAGGAGATGGGCCTATACATACCTGGGGACTATCTGACTTTTATCCCAGAGAAGCATTTCTCCCCTATACAAGTTTAAAGAAGAGAGAAACTTTTGGTTGGGCCAAAATGGCGCCAGGGTGAGGGGCACTAACATCCAGACTTGACCTAACATACTCTGCAATGATCTATGTGGTACCTGATTTCTTTTAAAGATTTATGCTATAATATTACCTGCTGTAAAATGAGATAAAATGAAACGTAATGGTGATTATATATTGCAATGTGCTTTTATGATTTTATACTTTTAAATCGAATAAAGCTAATGAAACTGAAACTGACCCTGGGGGAACCCAGAAACTCAACCCCAAAGGCCGAGTACTTACCTGTTAACCGACAACCTCATTTCTCTCCGTAGGAATACACTGACTGTTTTTCCTTGAAAAATGTTTTAAGTGTGGAGATGATTTGTATGAAAACCTGAAAAATTACAACAGTGCAAAACTGATTTTACTTACCTTTTCTCTAGGAAATGTCCTAGTGTGATATCTAGGCATGTCACACTGAGTAGAAAAAGTAATGTGAAAATTAATGTGAAAAGTAATTTTAACATGATGACTTACCTGTATTTCAATCAACTGCATTTGAACCTGCCTTCCATTGTAAAACACTGCATAAGATTTTGCAAACAATTTATTGCATTTACCTGTGCCAGGCTTGGCTTGGTTCTAGTTCAGTCTTTGGGTGTGTCACTTCATTTGCTGATTGAGTGTGTACAACAAATGCTTAACACTACCCTCTGACAAAGCCTTACTGCTCGCCCATACTACCACAAATAGAGAGTAAGGTGCTATCTACCTTTACCTCTGCCTACCTTTGGGTTTACACTGGACTCTGTGCACCCTATACCTCATTTTGGTAAAGTATATACAGAGCCAGCGTCCTAAAACACTGTGTAATAAAATGTACCCAAGAAGGATACATTGAACGTGCACAACAGTGGACATTTGCCAAGATGTGTTAGCGGCGGATCGGCAACAGCCATACAGTACTGCATAAAAGAATAGAGGACGTTGTAGATATCACTCACTCCAGAAAAAGAAAACCAAAGGGCCATAAAACACCACTACCAATTGAATGGCGACAAGAAGGTGGCTGAGAGATGACCTAAAGGGAAAACAGCAGGTGAAAACCAACTCACTTGAATTGAGCAACGAAGACCACTATCTGGGACTGTAAAAGGGAAAGTTGAACAAAGGCTGATATAGAGGAGCCTATTCAGACAACCAGTCCACAACCAACCGATCAGTAGATAAACTGGAGTAACAGACAGAGTGGCAGTGCAGAGGCCACAAAAGTAAGAGTTCATAGGAACAGGATCCCCAAAAAGAGTCAGAAGGTATAACTGAAACACAGAAGAAACCCATAGTATACCACTACTATGGAGGAGAAAGAACCTTCCCTCTACCAGAGAAAGAGAAGGGAGAAAAGGAGAGAAGATTCCACAAGCAAAAGGAAATCTCCAGTGTCCACAGGACAACCTGTGTCCAGCCAACAATTCCTGTGACTTCAAAAGTGAGCGTCTTGCCGTCACCTGAGAGCGTTATTTTGCCACTTGAGTCCAAGGGATAACAAGCAAACACCCCCACACCCCCAAGGAGTTGGAACTGTATCCTCGCCCGGGAGAAGGGAAGAAAAGTCCCCATAAGAATCTGAACGGAGTACCAAACCTCTGTACAAACCAACCCAAGAGACAGCAGTCAAGGAAATCATGATCGCAAAAAACAACCAGGTAGTAACTAGGGGTTGGTATAGGAAGGATCATGGAAATGTTTCCAACAAAGCACAAACACATAGCACTAAAGCTATAAGCAATAACAGCTTCATTCAGGGCAGAAGCAGAGTAAACACAGACCACGTAGTGACATAGAAGAGAAGGAGTGAGCAGAGTAGACCACCAATGTCAAGAAACGGACATGGTACATCCACAAGGAACCTTGAGAGAAGAAGACATTACAAGAGTCCTTCATACCTGTATACCCTAGGTCAAGAAGGATGCACTCTTTCATTGTGTCTGCTAGGAAAGAAGGGCACCAGATACGGTATCAGGAAAAGGACAAACCTCATGCCCCATCCTACTAAACACACAATGTGACATCCCCTATAAGGGGTACAAAAGTGCTAGAAACATGGAGTGATGCTCGTAGGTCATACCAACAAAGTATCCTGGAGGACAGGGAACAAGGCAACTGCATCCATAAAAGAGAAGCAGAATACCCCAACGGAACCTGGGTAGAAAAAACAAAAGAACATCTTGCATCAACAAGAATGGGAGCCAATAGGGCCATAAAAAAAATGTGCCCCAATGATAGGGACCATAACTAGTCATTGACCGGTCCGGAAGCAATAAAAAATATCTGCAGGAGCACATCACCGGGTGCCACTAATAGGTGAAGTGTGATAGAAAAAACCAATGGCACAGTTACAAAGCGGTTCATATGTAAAAGAAAAACCAGGTGCCATGTCCTGTTCCAGCTCAGTACAAGGGAAAAAGAAGAATGGACAGTATAGCAAGCAGGGCTTAACATTTCGCTCCACCCTGACTATCCCAAAAATGGCGTAAAGCGGAGTTGGCTTGAAAGCCATTCGGATGTTGACCATCGAAAGGCATGTCCAAGGTGAATTGAACAGCCTCTGAAAAACCAGAGATGCATATTCAGGCATGCCGGCTACGAGCTACCATAAAAGCCATGGCTCGTCCAACAGAATCTGTGGTATCAATGCCACAGTGAATCAGCAATTTAGCCACCTGACAGTCATCCTGGAGTAACTGAGTAAGTGTCCCGGGTATTATTAGGAATGGGGGGAGAAAGGCGAGAGACCGAATCCCACAACACATGAGAAAAACAGCCCAGAACACAAGCGGTATTAAGGGACCGCAAACCGGAACTGGTAGCTGAAAATATATATCGACTAAGAGGTTCCAGACTTTTAGACTCACTGTCTGGAGGGACATTAGGCAGACTGCCAATGTTGGGGAGGCTGTAACAGCCTGAACCACAAAGCTACACAGAGTAGGCTGTTGGAAGAGGCAGATTGGGTCTCTGTGGGCAAGACTGTGTCTATGAGCTATAGCCCGGAGCACTTGAAACAAGTTTGTCCCAAAAGCCCAACAGAATATCAAAAACGGGGATGAGCCTGTGTTCACTGAAGGGGAGCACAGGCTCTGCCCCCATCTGGCCCCAACAAAGCATCCCAAGTAGGGGATCAATAGCCACCTCTAAAGAAAGGAGCTCCAGTTCCAGAACCACAGCAACTCTCTGCAGAAGCTCAGCAAAAGCAGGGCTAACCTCTGTAGTAAGGCTAGGAGGAAAAAACAAGCCAGAGGATGGGGAAGAGTCACGGCAGCTAGCCTCCCGAAGGTCAGACACCCAATGAAACTCCGTAGGAGACTGAGTAGCATCACTCAGTGTCAATCATGCCGTCACAGACATCGCCAAAATACTTCTCTCCCGAGGGGAAAATAGCAGGGGGCTCCTTGGAAGGAGGAGGAAGGTAGCCCGGAAAGAGCTATACTTCCAACGCCGCTCCTTTTGTCGACCGGCATCGAAGAGGTGACACCTCGGTGTCCGGGAGGAGAGACATAGTAGTGGCAAGCGGCCCAGTCGACTCTGATGTCGGCACCGGCGAATCAAACACAAGAGTCACAGGTGGAAACCCAAAAGGTGCACCGGAGCTGATATGGATTCGATCATGGATCCAGAGGACCTCACTGATGCCGAGGATGGTCCCGCCGGCTTGGAGTCAGCCAAGTCTTCTCCAACCTCCTTGGGGCTGAGACGCGCACCAGAGGGAGGCAGAGAACGAAAAATAAGCATGAAAGGAGATATACTATTCCCTCATCTGATCCAGAGTCGCAACTGCACCGGGGAATAGTGTTGCGGGCAGATTCTTGCTCGGATTACACAACCGGAGAAATTGGAGGCCTGTCGAACACAGCACACATGCAGGAAAGTCGGGCAAGACCGCAACTCCTACCGCCTATGGCGTGACGTACCAGTCGATAAGGAAGACGGAGGACTTCGGGAGCAGGCCCTTGGAAGGACAAAAGGACAGTGACCGACCAGGGACCTTCAATCACCAAGCTGCTAACAGTGTTATGTGGCGCTCTTGCAACACCGACGACTCAAGCTGAAGACATGAGCTGCACTCTGCAGAGTCCGGTTGCACGCCAAGACACCAAATGCAAATAGAATGACGGTGCAGGTCAACATTGCAGTCCACAGGATCCTGAAAACATTAAGAACAAACATTGAAAATGCAATAGGTCTCGCCTTTGATTAAGTTAAAGCCATTTGCTTTGCTAATGGTATTGTATAGCAGAGCAAATGGCTTTAGGTTATTGAAATGCGAGACCAATTGCATTTTTAATGCTTGTTTTATGTATGCAAGCATCAGGACATGCAAACCACTCCCTTTCCCTTCTGAATCTAATTAAACTTTTTCCCCCTCCCCTCTCTCAGCGCTTGCTCCTTCCCTGCTTCACTATTCAGGGTCCCACGCCCTCTCTTCTGTTTGTGTATGTATGCTTTCTCCATCTTTCAGATCTGCCTTCCCCTTGTCCCTCTCCCCTTCCTCTTCTTTCCCTATCTGTCAATCAGAAACCTCCCTTTGGGAGAAAAAATCTCTCTGTTTCAACTTCCATTCCGCCAATCCAGGCGGCCACAGCTCTCTATCTTTTACAGCTTTTTAATTTATTTCTCAGCTGGGGTTGTTCTTTTAGGGGGTGGGGTATTTTTGTACACCCCTTTTAGTTTATTTGTGTTCTTTGGGTGGTGGTGGGAGTCAAGCTTCTGAACAGATCCTGGTGAGCAAGAGAAAGCAGCAAACAAGACACCCCTCCACAGAAACCAAGAAGAGGGGAAGCCCTCTCCTTCCCCTTCACAGAAACTTCAACTTCTTTTTGCACAAGATTTGCAACCGCAGCTCATAGGGGGGGGTTTGTTGCAAAAATAAACCAAGGGGCACTGAGGGGGAAAGTTTGCCCGTTTTGGTTTCTTTTTGGAGGGCTCTTTTGCTTTTCCAGGTGGCTTCTGGGCTCATCGCCAGGCTGCCCCGGGGAAGGATTCCACCGCTGAACGGCGGCGGGGGTGATGACCTGGGGGCCAATGATGAGACGATGTTGTTCAAGGACGAGGGCAAGCAGGAGGAGAAGACCTCCGAGGACTCGTCAGACGAAAGGGACCTGGACGATGTGACGTCCTTGCTGGTGCATGAGTCCGAGGCGAACCAGAACAGCTCGTCCGACTCAGAGGCATGGGGGCACGTGGCACAGGTGCTGCATGATCTCTTCAAGGGGAGGGGTGGGTTCAGGGGGTACCGGGTCTTGCAGGGTATTCGCCTGCTGCAACAGAGAGAGAGAGAGTGTGTGTGTGTGTGTGTACGTACGTATGTATGGTGTGCTAGTTGCAGACAGGCGCTGCATGCAGAGGGGAAGCCACCGTGCAGGCTGTTAGGAATGTGTGCTGTATGCAGGGGGTGTCAGTGCGTTACGCAGGAAAGGGGTGCACACATGCATGCTTTAGCTGTGAGGAGATTGCATTGGTAGCCTCAAGGGGGGCTTCTAGGTGTGCATTCTTCTACTGTTAGTTTGTGAGTCCACATTTAGCGTGCCTTCCCCTACTGTGCACACAGTGGCACACAATGGAAGAAGGAGGGGCCCGACGGGGGGATGGAGGGAAAGAGAAAGCACGCCTCCATGCGCGCGTTGTGCTCGTGCGCATCTCCTGTCCATACACATGCACAGCTTTTGTCTGTGCGCCTGCACATGGAATCCGCATTGATTCCAAAAGGCCCTCGCATAGCTAGATCAGAGCATGCCGTATTGAATCCAAAAGGCCATCGCATGGTGAGAGCAGCGCATGCGCGCTGCTAACGCCAGGCGAGGCCTGAAGGGCACACTATGTCATCAACAAACGTCAAGATAGGCCAAAAATGGCTGCGGTCCGACTCTCCGGATCCGCATGGAAGCATGGACAGGAAGAAACTGACGTCAGAGCGCCAAGGGAGGACTTATATGGAATGTCAACTTCACATCCGGTGAACAAGATCGCTATGGTGCCACTTCACACACTTTACCAATGTGCAGAGGTACTGCTGTAGAAACGTTTTCTAAATCCAGTCTGGCCCCTGGTAAGGAATCTGCAGCTAGATGTCTCCATCAGATTAGCCACTTCAATGACTGGACTCTCAACCACAACTAAACGAGCATACTTATGTGACGTGAGCTGCAAGAGCAGACTCGCATCAGCGGCTGGGGGCTCCGAAAACCGACATCCAATGAGCCGGAGGCAGAGAGCAGTAGGTGGGAGCTCCGAAAACCGTCTCTCAATGACCTGGAGGCTGAGGGCGGCACGCGGCGTGAAGGTGCGGTGGGTCCCTGAGACCTCCCGCGGTAGGCAGACTGCGGCCCCCGGGGAAAGCAGGTCGACAGACCAGTTTTTTCCCCGGGGTGTTCGCGCGAGAGGACGGCAGGCAGAGGGCTAGGTCAGGGGGTGGGGGGATAGGAGGCTACTTAAGGGGACAGGAGGGGAAGTACTTCCTCTTCCTGTCCCTAGTGCCTCAGGGACTAGGTTCAGTTTTGTGTAGGGATTAGCATAGCGTGTGGTCCGAGGTTAGATAGTGAGGCGGTGTCTGAGTTAGTGAGCGAACGTTGCCACTGGTGCCCCAGTGTGCGAACAGGCAGGGAGCGTAGCATGCAAATTTTTCCCCACGGACGGACGTTTCTTAATCCGGACGGAGGATGAGCAAGCCCGACGCAGAGGCGGTGCGGGCAGCGTTGTTGGTGCTCGGCCGGGCTGGGAGGGACGATCTCCTCCAGCCCGGCGTTCTGGACCAGGCGTGGGTCGGGATGACCCGTCCGCCTAGGTCCGCTTCGGCAGGTGTTGCCGCGGTAGTTGCCGCGTGCATCAACGAGCCCCTGAGGGCTCGTGGAGGTATGTCGGGGCGGGGGAGGGGTAAGAAACAGCAGGAGCCTCCCAAGCGTGGAGGGAGGCCGCGGAGCGTCCCTGCAGGCATGAAAGGGGGGTGAGATGCCGGGTGGTCTGGGAGGCGTGGGGGAGGGGGATGGTACCCTGCATCAGCCTAGAGCGGCCCCCGGGCGTGGCCAGGTTAATTCTGCCCCACCGGTTGGGGAGCCGAGTGGCGAGGGGCCTTTGGTGGCATATGGGGACAGTGGGGATAGCGATGCCAGCTGGGGGGAGGACCTGGGTGAGTGGGAGGCGGCGGTGGGGGATGAATTTGCCCTCACACTGTCCGGGGGGGGGGATTCTGGGGGGGAGGAGGAGGCCCCCATCATTGGGCATCCTATGGACCTCTCAGGGTGCAAAAAGGGAGTGGTCAGGGCCCATGAGTCCAAGGGCCCCTTGAAGGCGCAGCAACAGGCAAGGGCAGGGCAGGCGGCGGGGAGCCCCCCGACACCCCCGCCTGGGCAGGTGGGCTTGGGGGACCTGGAAGGTAGGAGTGCGTGGTACGCCAGGTGGGAGCATATGACAGAGGAGGAAAGGGTCCGCGACCAGCGGCGCATTATTGAGGAGTCAGAGGGCGAGTGGCTGCGCCTGTGTGCGGCCAGGGAGGCGAAGGCGGGTGGGGTGCCTAGGGGCAAAGGGGCCTCGGTGCCCGCGCGCAGCAGGAGTGCGGTTAGTGCCCGTGGTAGGGGCGCCCCGGGGGCCCTGGGAGAGTGGGGCTGGGTTGAGGGGTCAGGGACTGCCTTGGTGGCGCAGAGACCTGGTGGCACTGGGGCCTCCCCGGGCGCATACGGCTCGGGGGGCGGGTGCCCCCAGCAGGGACAGCTGACAGAGGCCGGGGTGGGCCGGCGGGGCGCAAGACGGCCTCCAAACGCCAGGACGAAGCAGCAGGGGGGTCCGCGGCGGCCTGCCCTCCATCGAGGGAGCGCGCACCAGCAATGTTAGAGTGCGAGTTTGTGCCTGGTGTGAAAGGGAAGGGTGCGAAGAGAGTGGTGACTGAGGTGCGTGAGTTGGAGATTCCGGTTCTGGAGGATGAGATGTTGGATTACGAGGATGAGGAGGATGAGTTGGAAGAGGGTGAAGTGCGTGAGAATGAGAGCTGGGGGAAGGGCAGAGCGGCAACCAGCAGGTTTGGTGTTTTCCAGGAGACACGAGATGGCGCCGGTCGGGCCATCACTGGGAGTGTGAAGCCGGCGGAGACACGGCGGACGGAGCGGGACGCCCCGGCAACTTTAACAGGTGAGGGTGCCTGGTGGGACGCCTGGGGGGACGGGACAAAAGGGGGCAGGAAGAAGGCCTGCAGGTCGGTGGGTGTGGGGGACGGGTCTTTGAGGGAGGCCGGGCCACCGGGTGAGGTTGGGCCTGTTCCGCTGGATGGTAAGAAACAGTTGGTGGCGGCGGGCGCACAGACTGACAAGACTGAGGACCAAGGGGGTAAAGAGGATGGCGTGGAGAAATTGCTGAAAAAATTGCGGTACATGGGTTTGGCGATGCCTCTCGGGTCGCATTTGTCTGAAAAGACAAGGGTGAGGATTTGGCGGCACGAATATGTGGATGTGTTTAAACTCCTGCACAGGGAAATTCAGGCGAAGGAGGGGTCGAAGTAGGAGGAGTGGGAGTTGACCAGGCGGCCGAGAGTGCCGGTGGCGATGGAGAATTGGACGTCGGCCTTTTTGATCTATGCGAGTATCTATTGCAAGAAGCACGCGGATCGGGCGATTGCATTGTTTAAGTATATGGATGTGATCAGGAAGGCGCAATTGCACTTCGGGGATTTGCTTGGTTGAGCTACGACGAGGAGTTTAGGGCGCGGATCAGTGTTAACCCGGACAAGCCATGGGGGGATATGGACCAGGAGCTCTGGGTCCAATGGATGTCTTCGACGCAGGCGGCGGTGTCTACGCATACGGCAAGTGGTCTTCCGGTCACCTATCAGTCTTTTCAGTCGCATCCCGCCCAGTCTGGGGCAGGTGGTCAAGGCGGTGTCGGAGGGCAGGAAACGCAGGCGGTGTGGATAGGGACAGCAGGACAGCAGTACAGACCGGCCCCATCTGGGGCATGCTGGGGTTTCAACAAGGGTTTCTGCAATCGACCGGCCTGTAAGTTTAAACATGAGTGTTCCAAGTGTGGGGGACGTCACGCGGTCTTGCAATGTCTCACACTGGCCACGCCCTCAGAACAGTGGAAGTTTGCATGAGGCAGGGGACAGGCTGGGCCAAAGGGACCATACTCCGGTTAAGGTGGAGGCCATGTGTCCATGGCTCTCCCGGTACCCTGATAAAGAGGCCGCGTCTAGGTTGTACTGGGGCTTTGTGGAAGGTTTTCGGATTGGCTATCAGGGACCGAGGGCGAGACGTTGGGCTGAGAACTTGCGATCGGCAAAGGACCTGCCGGAGGTGGTGGCGCGCAAACTGGAGAAGGAGGTTTTTGAGGGCAGGATTGCGGGACCGTTCACGGAGTGGCCATTGGCAGATCTCATTGTCTCTCCTCTGGGGGTGGTGCCCAAGAAGGAGCCGGGCGAGTTCAGGTTGATACATCATCTGTCTTGGCCGGAGGGAGGTTCGGTGAATGATTTCATCGCGGAGGAGGACTCCAGGGTCTTGTATGCGTCGGTGGATGATGCTGTGGGTCTGGTGAGGGCATGTGGGAAGGGGGAAGAGCTGGCCAAATCTGATATCAAATCGGCCTTTCGCCTCCTCCCCATTCATCCGGTGGATTTTGCCTTGCTGGGTATGCAGTTTGATAGGTCCATCTTCGTGGACATGGTGTTGCCGATGGGTTGCGCGATTTCTTGTGCACTCTTCGAGACCTTCAGTTCCTTTTTGCAGTGGGCCTTTGTGGATCGCAGTGGGCACCGGCTGGTGTCCCACTATCTGGATGATTTTCTGTTTGTTGGAGCGGGTGAGTCGGGTGAATGTGGCGAAGCGTTGGGCCAGTTTCAGTTGTTGGCGCAGGAATTTGGGGTGCCGCTTGCACCGGAAGGGCCCAGTTACTGTCTGACCTTTTTGGGAATCGAGCTGGATTCGGTGGCTTTGCAGGCGGGTTGCCACTCCAGAAGGTGGCTGAGATGCAGGAGATTTTGAGGCAGGTGCTCTGTGTCAGGAAGATTGAGTTGAGGGCTGTGCAGCGCTTGCTGGGTTTGTTGAAATTTGCATGCAGGGTCGTGAGTGCTGGGAGGACGTTTTGTAGGCGCCTCGGCATGGCCATGTCAGGGGCGGTTCTCCCTCACCACAGGGTCAGGGTCACACTGGGAGTGCGAGCTGACCTGCGGGTCTGGCTGGTGTTTCTCGAAGACTTCAATGGCGTTTCACTGGATTTTGCCCGCGACAGGATGGTGTGGCAGGTGCAGCTCTACTCTGATGCGGCGGGAGCGGCAGGTTTATGGGTTTTCCGGAACGGCCGTTGGTGCCCGGAACAGTGGCCGGCTCATTGGTTGCACCAGGGCAGGAGCATCGCTTTTCTGGAATTCTTTCCCCTGTTGGTGGCATTGTTGGTGTGGGGCCCGGAATTCCGGAACAGGTCGGTGCTTTTCCACGTTGATAACATGACGGTGGTGGATCTGGTAAACAATCAGAAGGCAAAAGACCTGCGTGTGCTGCGCTTGCTGCGAAGTTTCATGCTGCTGTGTCTGCGACTTAATGTGCTGTTTCGCGCGCAACATGTGCCTGGCGCGAGTAATGAAATTGCGGATGCGTTATCTCGTTCGCAGTGGCAGCGCTTCAGGAAGTTGGCGCCGGGAGCGGAGGCTTGCAAGACCAAGGTGCCCGAGGGTATCTGGGCCTGGGGGGAGTGAGAGTGGTGGGGCTGGTTGAAAGTTCGATAGCTGAGTCTACTAGGAGGGCGTACAGGTTGGCGTGGTCTAAGTTCGGAGCCTTTTTGGGTTGGAAGAGAGGTGCGTGGAGGATGCCCAGGGAGGCGTGTGAGCGGGGGTGGTGCGTTTTGTGCTGGGCTGCATGGACAGAGGTTTGTCTCAGATGACGATTGCGGACAAGTTGGCAGGCATTTCATTTTACAGCATGGTATACTTGGGTTTTGATCCAGCTAGGACGGATCTGCTGAGTTGGATGTTGAAAGGTTGGGGACGGTTGAGGGGGGAGGGGGGAGGGGGCGATGCCTCGTGAGGCGATTATGTTTGACTTGTTGTTACAGTTGTTAGGGGAGTTACCTTTTTGCTGTTCGGATGCGGATGAGGTGGCATTGTTTCGTCTATGCGTGGTGTGGATGTTCTTTGGGGCGTTCCGGTTGTCAGAGTTGTTGGGGGCTCAGGGGCGCCGGGGAGGACGTTTGCGGATGTGCGGTTGGATGGGTCACGTCTGGGAATATGGCTGGGTCGTTCTAAGACGGACCAGGTTGGTCGGGGCAAGTGGGTGTGGCTGTCGGAGAGCGGATGTGTGGGAACGTGTCCGGTGCGTGAATGGAAGACTTTCTGTGGACGGGTACGGAGGTCGGCTGGTGAGGTTTTTGTGCATGTTTCCTTGAGACGTTTGACGTCTTTTCAGTTGCTGGCAGTGTTGCGGTTGGCTTTGCGGAGGGTTGGCAGGGATCCGGTGCGGTTTGGCACACACTCGTTTAGGATCGGTGCAGCCACAGCAGCGGCGGGGTTAGGTTGGTCGTGGGAGGAGATTCGGCGGATTGGTCGCTGGCGGTCTCGTTGCTGTGAACGCTATGTGCGCAAGTGAAGCGAGGGGCACGGGCTAGCCTTGGCGGCTGCGGTTGCAATTTTGTCTGTGCTGTGGTACTAATCTCTTTCTCTTCGTAGGTTGTGTCCGGGGGCTGGGAGCCAAGACGGTTACCTGGATTGTTGGACATTCTTTTGTAGATTGGGCTTCGAAGTATGCGGATAGGCAGGTGTACGGTTGTAGCCTGGGCCTTAGGAGCAGTCACCATGAGGTCCAATGGTGGGGTAAGAGCGGAATGCCCTGGGGAGAATTACTGCCATGGCTTACGAAGAAAGTTTCACAGCTGGGTTGCCCGGACATGCTTGTGATCCATTTGGGGGAAAATGACTTGGTGAGACAATCGGGGGTGTCCTTGTTACACCTGATGCAACGGGACTTGGAGGCAATAAAGCGCAATCTGGATGGCGCCTGTATTGTGTGGACTGAGTTCATACCATGACGGATCTGGAGGGGAGCTCTTAAGCCTGCGGCCATCGAAAGGGCCCGCAGGAAGTTGAACAGGGCAATGAGACTCTTTTGTGCTGATCATGGACTTAAAGTGCTGGCTCATGGCGGGCTCAGGCTGGAGGCGCCACTTCTCTTTCGAGATGATGGCGTGCACCTTTCGCACATAGGAAATGCATACTACCTTATGGAGCTGCGGGATCTGCTTAGTTTTCTGTGGAATGAGTCGATATGGTGTAGACGTGACTGAGTGCGAAAGGTGCACGATGGTTGGGGCAGGTAACCGCCCCCCGGGTTCCCTGGGTGGCGTCCATGACGGGCAGAATCACCCTTCTGGGGAGGGGGTTACAGGTGCAGGATGGGGGTGCGGTAGATGGGAGTGCGATGGATGGAGATGCGGGAAGAGTTTGGAAGTGAAAGGGGATGGGAATGGTATACGTGGAGAGGTCGTGGTGTGAATTGGGAGTGCCCAGTGGAATACATGTGTGGATGATGGTTGAAAGGCAGGATGTTTGGGGGAGTGTTAACTGTTAAAGAGGTTATTGTTTGATTATGGTCTGTCATGCCTGTCCTAATTAATGGCATTTTACGCAAAACTGATGCATGGAGTGGTTATTGCGCTATGCGGCCCCCGGGGAAAGCAGGTCGACAAACCAGTTTTTTCCCCGGGGTGTTCACGCGAGAGGACGGCAGGCAGAGGGCTAGGTCAGGGGGTGGGTTTAGGGGGTGGGGGGATAGGAGGCTACTTAAGGGGACAGGAGGTGGAAGTACTTCCTCTTCCTGTCCCCAGTGCCTCAGGGAATAGGTTCAGTTTTGTCCGCCCGCCCACCCTACAAACTGGTTTAGGAGTTGGGTGCGGGTGTTTGTTGGACAAGTGTTCAGAGTGCCAGTTTAGGACAGGTTGACACAGGGGGGTTTACGTGTCCGGGGAGGGGTGGGGCGTCCATGACGGGCAGAATCACCCTTCCGGGGAGGGGGTTACAGGTGCAGGATGGGGGTATGGTAGATGGGAGTGCGATGGATGGAGATTTATTTATTTATTTTATATTCTTGTATAGCGCAAGAATCGACCCCTTACGAGGTATCTCCGCGCTTTGCTCGCAGGATGGAATGGCTGTTGTTACCAGAAGTTGTGGTTGTCGACTGATGTTGGATTATTTATTCTTCCATGAATAAGACGGTTTTTAGTTTCTTCCTGAAGGAGGAATGGTTAGAGGTTTGTCTTAGGCCGATTGGAAGGTTATTCCAGAGTTTAGGCCCTACCAGGGAAAAGGCTCTGCCACCTTGTCTGGTTTTTTTTACCAGAGGAGTTTTGAGTAGCAATTGGTTGCTTGACCGTAAGGCTCTGTCAGGTTTATAGAGGGGTAGCTTTTGGGACAGATAGTTGGGGCCTTTCCCGAACAGGCATTTGTGGACAATGCAACAGATCTTGAACTTGGTGCGTTGTCGTATTGGCAACCAATGCAGTTCTCGCAGCAGGGGTTTGGAGGGGGTTCTGGGGGGGGCATTCAAGACCAGTCTTGCTGCTGTATTTTGGACTACCTGGAGGCGATTAATAGCGCTCTCGTTGGCTTGTATAAGGAGTCCATTGCAGTAGTCAATTTTACTTATCACCATAGTCTGCACTAGGGTCTTTCTATAGTTGTCTGAAAGGTAAGGGAAGACTCTTCTTAGCAGACCAATTGTGTGAAAGCATGCCCCAGCGACTGCGTTCACATGCTCCTTCAAGGTAAGATTTTGATCCAGCTTCACCCCCAGATTTTTTACTGTTAGTTTTGGGGTGGGTACTGGTCCCAGGTCTAAGGGCCACCAGTCGGGGGACCATAGTATGGACGCTTTTCCAAAAAGCATTAGCTCCGTTTTTCCAACGTTGCATTGGAGGCGATTGGCAGCCATCCAGTTGGAGATGGCCCTCATGCCTTCCGCGAAGTTATCCCTAACATTGGAGTTGAGGGAATGGAAAGGGTATAGAAGTTGGGTGTAGTCGGCGTAGGACACCGGGGTGAATCCATATTTTCTCACAATCTCAGCAAGGGGGGCCACGTACACATTGAACAATGTGGGGCTTAGGCATGAGCCCTGTGGCACCCCCTTCGTGAGCATCCTGGCAGAGGAGCGGTATGGTCCCAGGCTGACGGATTGTGAGCGCCCGGACAGAAAACTCTCCAGCCAGGAGAGGGCTTGTCCTCCTATGCCCACTCCCTGTAAACGGCTCATGAGGATCTTATGGGACACAGTATCAAATGCGGCCGACAGGTCTAACAGCACCAGAATCATTGAGCCTCCTCTATCCTGTGACATCTTGATGTTATCGGTCACGGAGAGGAGAGCTGATTCGGTGCTGTAGTTGGGCCTGAACCCAGATTGAGAGTGGTCCAGGCCTCCTGTCGCCTCTATGAACCTGGACAGATGGGTATTAACATGCTTCTCGGCCAGTTTACTCAGGAGCGGCAGCAGAGAGATGGGACGGAGGTTGGAGAGCTCTGTCCAAGGGGAGATGGCATTTTTCCGAATAGGATTCACCACTGCCTCTTTCCATTCCTAGGGGAGTTTACCTTCAGTGAAAGAAAGGTTCAAAAGTTTTTGGATAGAGGGGCAGAGATCAGTGCTAAGCATGTTCATCACTCTGGGGGGGAGGAGATCAAGGGGGACCCTGTTTTTGTAGTATTTAGTAGAGATTTTATATCATCCTTGGAAATTTCAGGGATGTCGGTGAAGGTTTCAGAATTGGTTTGTGAGCAGAGAACGTCAACCGTCTCTGTGTTGTTGGGGTGTTTGGCCAGTATTTTATTGTAGATGGTATCAATTTTATCCTCGAAGTATAATGAGATTTTGTTACACAGATCTTGAGAAAAAATATCAGGACTTTCGCAGGCTGTAGGATTTGTGAAACTTCTTAGAATCTTATATAATTCTCTGGTAGAATTGTCTGCCTCATCTATTTGGGATTGTAGGCTGGTTTTCCTTGCCTTTTTTATATTTTTGTAATAAGAGGAGGCAGCTTGTTGATAGAGCTCTTTACTTTCACTGGAGTGGTTCTTCCTCCATCGTTTTTCTAGCTTTCTGCACTTTTGTTTTTCAGTTTTTAGTGCTTCCGTGTACCAGATTTCTTTTTTGTTATTAGTCGTAGGTAATTTGACCAATTTTTGAGGAGCTAAGAGGTTTATTGTATCGAGGAGGGTGTTGTTTAGTTTGGCCAGGGCCGAATCAGGGTTATCAGAGTCGGAGAAGGTTGGTGTTTTCCATGTTTCTGCGAATGCTTCCGGGGAAATCTTGTGCCATGGTCTACGTTTAATGCTCCTGATAGCAGAGGGTTCGGAAGGTTTAGTTAGTTGCATGAAGGAAAATTCCAGCATGCTGTGGTCGGACCAGTGTACTGATTTGGGGGGTTGACAGTAAATTGATGGGTCATTAGAAAAAATAAGGTCTAAGGTATGGCCTCCTCTGTGGGTGGGACCACTATTTCGTAGATGTAGGCCTAGTAGGGCAAGGTCCTCCAGTAGGAGCTTGGTATCAGGATCCTCTGGTGTATCTGCATGGAAATTAAAGTCGCCAAGTAGGATGAAATGTTCTCTAGCTTTCATGTGAGGAGCAAGTATTTCAGTGAGAGCCAGGGTAAAACTAGTGTCAGCGCCAGGAGGGCGGTAGACTAAAGCGCCCTTCCAGTGGTGTTTATTACCAGTATTTATTTTGAAGATCATAATTTCCATAGAAGGAAGTAAAGCTTGTTCTAATATGGTGTTGCGGAGACTGTCTATGTATTATGGCAGTGCCGCCACCAGTTTTTATCGGGCGGTCTTGCCTCAGGATTTTATATCCTGTGGGGATTCCTGTCATAACAGATGGGATAGTGTGGGGCTTTAGCCAGGTTTCCGTTAGGAAGCATATTTCCGGTTTGTGGCAGCGAATGGTGTCCCATATTTCGATGCAGTGACGTGGAAGGGATCGAACATTAAGTAGGAAGCTTTTCCAGCCTTTATGTGAAGCCTTAGGAGTAGAAGAGTGCCCTGGTATTATTGAGTTGAAAGTGGTTTGGAAACCGCACTGACAACATGAAAAAGGTCCTTCTGGGTTGGGCCAGCCACTATCTAAACATTGGTGGTGTTCCTGAGGACGAAGCGATCGTAGGAAATTAGAAGAGTACCTGATATGAGAGTCTTTAGAGGAGACCAGGACGGGGAAGGAGTGGGAGGACATGAGAGCGGGGTGGGTGGCCCCTGGTCCCGTCCTGTCGCGGACGGGCGCAGACGGGCTACTCTTTGGCTACTCTTCGGCGTAGCTTCGGCTCCACTGCGCACGATCGCTGCGCGCTCAGGGGAAGGCGAGGGCTAAGTAGCCCCGAGAGACCCAGCTGCTAGAGCGCTAACCGCCCAGCAGTTTGGAAACAGGAAGTGGTGTCCTCCCTCTAGCTTACAGCGGGAAGACGAATCAGAGAGCGTGTCCTCTGACGGCTTGCACCAATCAGTAGGGTGTTGTGATGGTGAGTGTGGGCAATGCGGAAGTCCAATTTTAAAGTTTAAAATTCCGTTTTGACACAGATAAGTAAAACAAATTTTAAAACGATTGCAGTCACAACATTAATCAAAGCGCAGGCTCAGCGCTATAGCCTGGGCGAGCAAGCGGTTCCAAGGTACTGCCGCTACCTCTTACCGCAGCGCCAGGAAGTCAGGCTCCGCCTAAGTAGCCCCGAGAGACCCAGCTGCTAGAGCGCTAACCGCCCAGCAGTTTGGAAACAGGAAGTGGTGTCCTCCCTCTAGCTTACAGCGGGAAGACGAATCAGAGAGCGTGTCCTCTGACGGCTTGCACCAATCAGTAGGGTGTTGTGATGGTGAGTGTGGGCAATGCGGAAATCCAATTTTAAAGTTTAAAATTCCGTTTTGACACAGATAAGTAAAAAAATTTTAAAACGATTGCAGTCACAACATTAATCAAAGCGCAGGCTCAGCGCTATAGCCTGGGCGAGCAAGCGGTTCCAAGGTACTGCCACTACCTCTTACCGCAGCGCCAGGAAGTCAGGCTCCGCCTAAGTAGCCCCGAGAGACCCAGCTGCTAGAGCGCTAATGGCCCAGCAGTTTGGAAACAGGAAGTGGTGTCCTCCCTCTAGCTTACAGCGGGAAGACGAATCAGAGAGCGTGTCCTCTGACGGCTTGCACCAATCAGTAGGGTGTTGTGATGGTGAGTGTGGGCAATGCGGAAATCCAATTTTAAAGTTTAAAATTCCGTTTTGACACAGATAAGTAAAACAAATTTTAAAACGATTGCAGTCACAACATTAATCAAAGCGGGAAGAGTTTGGGAGTGAAAGTGGATGGGAATGGTATACGTGGAGAGGTCGTGGTGTGAATTGGGAGTGACCAGTGGAATACATGTGTGGATGATGGTTGAAAGGCAGGATGTTTGGGGGATTGTTAACTGTTAAAGAGGTTATTGTTTGATTATGGTCTGTCATACCTGTCCTAATAAATGGCCTTTTACGCAAAACTGATGCGTGGAGTGTTTATTGCGCGAACTGTGTCGTGTGTGCCTTCAACCCCCTGTCCAGATGCAGTGTGGAGTTGTATGCTCAGGGGTCAGGGCCTAAGGTCGTGGGCGAGTGGTGCAAGCTGTCAGGACTGGCGACCAAGGGGAACATGCTGTCAGCGACGCCGGCAAGGTCCTAGGTGCCTCTGTCAGTGTACCGGCAGTGCCCTACAGAGGCTTGCACCATGGGCCACAACTCCGTAAAGGAACTTGCCTCGTCTTGTGCCTGTGCCGGTTTGGCTCAGCCACAACCCGTCGTATACTTCCTCCTCAGTACCTTCCTCTGTCCTCCCTCACTGACGTCAGCAAGCGCTTAATCCTCACGTTCCTTCCAAAATATTCTGCCGGCCGTGGACAGTGGGCCACTCACACATCGGCAGTGGACAGCAGATAAGAGGCTAGAGCCAGGGGAGTACCACCTCCTAATCGGGGCGGAAGCGGCCAGTGATAAGCCGGTGCAGTTTGTCCGGGGGGCGGGGGGGGGGGGGGGTCACTCTTCCCGCACTCACCTGAGCTCTCCGTTGCACCCAATTTTTAGGTAGGGGGTGCCATTAAACATACCAAGAGCAGAGGTGCAAGAAAGGAAGTGGGGTGTTAACTGCAAAGCTTGCCTCAACATACCCCAGACTTGTCACTGTTTGGAAATTTGAACCTTTGCGGAGATTCCGCCCATGCCTTCTCCTCGCCGTCGGAGGTGGAGCAAGCGAGTGAGCGATAGGACGGCGCTGAGGCATCACCCAGGCAGGGGGGCAGTGGACGAGAACATAGCTGAGCGCGGCAACCTTAGCAGACTGCCGCCGAGTAAGAGCACAGCTAGGTCTGGGCAGAGGCGCAACTAAAGCCAAATTTCGGGGGGGGGGGGGGGGTGTTAAGAAAAAATTGGGGGGGGGCTGAACCTTTAATCAGTAGGCAGAGTTGAGCTGCAGGCGCTCTTAGAAGTGGTGAAACAACTGCAAGGCCTAATTAACATTCAAATGGTCTTTTAAAGACCTGTGAAATGTTCGGGTGCGGCTCTGTGTGTGCCCGGGATCTGTCTCATCCCGGGCTGCCACACACGACAGGGGGAGGAGGGGCTGAAGATCGGTGAGTCCAATGGGTGTTGTGCACCTGGGTCTGGGTGTGGCTTGCAGGGGCTTTGGTAAACTCCCACTTGGGTAATTGCTCAGCTTTGTATAACCAGCTCACACCATAGCTCCCGTGGAAAATCCATAGGACCTTGACTAAACTATATCAAAAGACTCCACTTTGTCACCCTCCAGTCTCATCTAACTGCAAGGTTGAAACTTACCAATAAAAGAACAGAGTATTTCTGAGGCAGCAGTGGAGGTCCAGCTCAAAACGGATCACCTCAACTGAAATTATCCCGGTACTCCTTTCTCCATGTACCATGCCCTACAAGAAATTAAGAACATTGACAATCCACATGAAAAGACTGGGCACGGAACAATCTTTGTGAAAGAGTTTGGGTAAGGCAGCCCACATAGGAGCATTCTCTGGGAGCTAAGAAATAACACATCTCTTTGCCAAAACTTTAAAAACAGAACAGGTAAATATAACAGTCAAACAGGAAAAAACACAGGAAGCAGGATTAGAAAATGCACAGGATAACAGCATTTTTTTCCAAAATATCAAAAGACACGAAAGAGATCAGGCAATAGAGCCAACAAAAATAGCATCAACAAAAACTGATGAGCGCCCGGAGTACCAGGACTTGGCTTCAACCAACAGAAACAGAGCTACTCCAAATTCCAGATGCATATTTCACCTTACCAGATATAAACCTTAATGATAGCCTTCCTCCGGCCCCTAAAATAAAAGAGACACTGCAATTATTCAACAGCACTCCAAGTAACATATCTGATTCAGCAGGAAACTTCTCGCCATCACTGGAATTTCCTGGGCAATCTCCGAACAGACTAGACCCTGTGTCCTGTTCGTTATTCACTTTACAAAGGATCCTGGGATCTATATTGACTCTCTTAGAGAATTATATAGAAAACTCTGACCAGATCTTTGAAATGCCAACGGGAATACTCTAATCTTCAGTGGATGAAAAAAGGAAAATATTTAACTCAAACAAAAACCTCAACTCCTATTAATAAATGGAGAAAAAATTTAAGTAGGAAAAGAACAAATCCACAAAGAATCCCCAGTTAAGAAACAAAGGGCAACCCAAACGGGTAGGATCACTCAAAAAGAAAAAAGTAAGAAGTTCAAGGATGATAACATTTATTCTCTCCGAAAATTATTCAAGGACCCCATCAATGTTAAAGAAGCACCCAATCTCATTCCTTTTAATACAATTTTTAATCAGAGAAGATCCATAGAACCAACCCAACACTTCTTACAACGGCTGACCTAAGGTTCAGCACATCAATCCCTTTTGGTACAAATTTAGAGTTCTGTACATCTACTTCCGGCACTTGCCGCCGTTAAGTGCCGCTGGAATCCAGAGAGAACGAAGTCTTTGTAGAAAGGGAAGTTGCACCAGAAATGAAGTCGGAGTCATATATTTAAGTCTATTTAGTTAGTTTTATTGGTGACAAAAGTAAAAGTGGCCATCAGCCAACGCAATTCGTTCCTTCGCCCAAAGGAACTTCATCAGGGCTCAGAGAATCATGTAGAGTATTCTATAATGTCATCCGTAATTTTGTAACAATCAAGAGGTCACCCCATAATATGGGTCAAGCGATGAAGGTCCTGAACTGTGATCGGGGTCTTCGGTGTCCCGAAGCTCAGCAAGTAAGCCAATCAAAACTTTTCGATCTGCTTACCTGCTGAGCTTTGGGACACAGAACACCCAGATTACAGTTCAGGACCTGACCCGCTTGACACGTATTATGGGGTGATCTCTTGATTGTTACAAAATTACGAATGACATTATAGAATACTCTACATGATTGTCTGAGCCCTGATGAAGTTTCTTTGGTTCAAGGAACGAAACAGGTTGGCTGATAGGCACTTTTACTTTTGTCACCAATAAAACTAACTAAATGGACTTAAGTATATGACTCCGACTTTATTTCTACTATGCGTATTTGGAAAGACAATTTTTCAAAATCTTTTCAGCGTCCTGATGATCTACACCATTTTTTGGATCAACAATTGCATCATTCCATGGATACCCATGACTCTAACACTTGATCCTATCCACATTTGTTTGTCCTGACATGATATCTACTGATATTATCGTTGGGTTCCTACGGTTACGGTCAATTCTGTGGAGCGCATGTGCATTTCTTTCTTCATATTAATGTGTTTTGTTTGTCCCTTTCTCCTTGCTTTCTTTTTCCCCTGTCCTGTTTCTTCATCTAGAGTTACTGTTTTCTTTATATTCTATATTCTCTATTTCTATTCTGTTCGCCTCTTCTTATTTTCTTACTTTTATTCCCTTCTTTCATCTTTTACTTATGGCTCATTCTCATAATATCAGGGTTGTTTCTTTAAATGTTAAAGGCTTGCGCCACCCAGTTAAGCGTACCAACATTTTAGATTATTTAGACAGTTGTAAAGTTTATATTTGTTTTGTTCAGGAGACTCATATTGATGATAAAATATTGAATTACATGAAAAAAGTGGGTTGATACTATTGTTTCTTCTCCAGCGAATGGTAAAAAACATGGTGTTGCTATTTTCTTTGCTAAAAAATTGCATTGTCAAGTTTTAAGTAAAACCTCAGACACAGATGGGAGATTTATTATAGTTAAAAATAAAATTCATGATCCAGTATTGTTTTTACTTAATATTTATGGTCCTACTGCTGATGACCCTTTGTTCTGGGCTAATATTACCACAGAAGTTTTAAAGTTGGGTAAAGTTCCGTTGATTGTTGGTGGTGATTTTAATGTTATTGCAGATCCTCTTTTAGATAGATTATCTGGTACTAAATTTCGTCCCCCTAAGGATTTTTATGCTTTCAAGTCCTTTCTGCATACCACCAAGTTAGCTGACATTTGGCGGTTACATTTTCCTACTGACAAATGTTTTTACTTTTTTTTCTAATCCCCATATTTCATATTCTAGAATGTATTATTTTTTAATTTCCAATCAACTCCTTCAATCTGCAACTAATCCTATGATTGGTAATATTGATATATCTGACCATGCTTTTATTTCTTTTGTTTTTCATCTACCCTCCACTTTTGCAAAACAAACTAGATGGCGCATGAATACTGACATTGTTCTTAATGAACATAACAAACCGAAACTCTTACAGGCCATTCAAGATTATTTTTTATTTACCCCCGAAGACTCAACTTCTATGGTCACTAGATGGGACGCCTTTAAGGCTTATATCAGGGGTGTTACTATTTCTATCATGGCCTATGAGAATAAAACTTTTAATGCTCATATCAATCAGCTAGGTAAACAAATTGCTCACTTTTAAAGACTCTTCATTACGTCCAATGATCCCCAATACAGAGTTAAGTTGCAAAAGCTTCAATATGAATTTAATTTGATTCTCAGTAAAAGAGCTGGTATTCAAATCTCCAAATCCAATGCTAAATTTCGTTTTAATGCCAATCGATCTGGAAAGCTTTTAGCAAATTATTTGCGTATAAAAAAAGATAAGACGCAGATCACTTCCATTCATGGTCCTAATGGCAAAATTGCTCTCTCTCATAATGATATTGTTACTGAGTTTTTGGACTTTTACTCTAATTTATATTATAAACCAGATTTTCATGATACCTCCTTAATTGACTCTTTCCTAAATACTTATAATTTGCCCAAAATTTCACTATCTGATAGGTCTACATTAGATCTTCCTATTACTATGGATGAAATTTAACAGCCATTCAGTCTCTTCCCAAAAATAAATCTCCGGGCCCTGATGGCATTCAGGCAGAATTTTATAAAGATTTTCAAACCCAACTCTTACCTTATTTATTTCAACTTTTTACTTTTTTTGGTTCTTTGGGAACTACTTCGGGTTCTTTTACTGATGCTTTAATTGTTGTTGTTCTTCCCAAACCTGATAAAGATCCCACCCTTGTTTCAAATTATCGCCCTATATCTTTAATTAATCAGGATTGTAAATTGTATGCTAAAATTCTTGCCTCTAGATTATCCCCTGCAAATAACACCAGAACCCTATTGTATGTAATTGAACAAGGTTCTACTCTAACCCCTCAGGAATTATGGCTTTAGATGCAGAAAAAGCCTTTGATAAAATCCATTGGCAATATTTATTTAGGACCCTATCATCATTTAATTTTGGCCCTTTGTTTATCCGGATGATTTCTGCTTTATATTCTGCTCCCACGGCTAGGTTATTTATTAATGGGCAAATATCACCTAAATTTTAACTTTTTAGAGGTACAAGGCAAGGTTGTCCCCTTTCCCCACTTTTATTTTTGCTTGGAATTGAACCTTTCCTTAATCATATTAGACAATGTGATGATATTAAAGGCATTACAATAGCCAATGTTACTATCAAAACTTTAGCTTATGATGATGATGTGTTATTATTTATTAGTGATCCTCTCTCTTCACTCCCTTCCCCCTTAGAAATCATTTCACAATATTCTTTAATTTCTGGTTATAAACTTAATATTAATAAAACTGAAATTTTCCCCTAAATGTTTTCTGTACTCCTCATATGTTGCCTATGATTGACATTATTTGGCAAAGAGATAAATTGAAATATCTGGGTATATTATTTTCCTCTTCTGTTAAAGCTACTTTGGCAATGAATAGTTACTTTATTCTTGCTTATATTAGAGATAAAACGTCTGAATGGCCATCACTCCATCTCTCATGGTGGGGTAGACTGGACTCCATTAAAATGACTATACCTCCTAAAAATTTGTATACCCTTGCTATGCTCCCTACACAGTTTCCGATAAAATTTTACAAAGATGTTGACAGACTTTTATCCAAATTTTTATGGAATAATAAATCATCTCGTATTAGTTATAAAAAATTAAAAGTACCTAAATGTAATGCTGGTTTTGGTTTACCTGACTTACACCTATATCATAAGGCATTTATACTGAAACAAAGCTCTGCATGGCTTCTTCCTACCCCCGTAATTCATCCTCCTATTTGGTATTGTATAGAGAAATCTATTATTAACCCATTTCCATTTCTTACCCTACTTACTATGTCTAATAAATCTACAGTTTTGCGTCATTCAGTTATTATAAAATCTTCTAAACTAATTCTTAATGATTTAGATGCTAATTTTGCATCTCCTATTGGTAATACTGTGGCTTTGTCATTATGGCATAATAATGATGTTAAATTGAATAGAAATACACATTTTTCGAATTCATGGATTAATGCTGGTATTTACTAACATGCAGGTACATGCATCAAACTCGGCATTTGCGATTCCTTAATTGCGATTTTTAAGGAATCGCAATTAAGGAATTGCAAATGCCTATGCATCAAGAAATCGCTAAATAAATTGCGATTTCTTAGAATTCCTTAATTGCGATTAGCATTTTGCGAATCGCAATTAAGGAATCCCTTCCCATTCATTCCTATGGGCCTAGAGGCCCATAGGAATGAATGGGAAGACAATCTCAATTTGCGATTCGCAATTAGCTAATCGCAAATTGAGATTGCGATTTCAAGGTTGCAGGGGTGTCCAAAGGACACCCTGTTGCACCCCTGAAATAAAACAATGCACATATGTTGTGTACACACATGCCCTAAGGGCATGTGTCTGCACAACATGAAAGTTAAAAAAATGCAAAAAATTGCATTTTTCTAACATTTCGCAAAATTACCATGAGGTCCAACCTCATGGTAATTTTTTCTCTCTAATTGCGAATTCGCAATTTTTTTTAGTTTCATGCATTGCTTTTGAGGAATCGCAAATTTGCGATTCCTTAAAAGCAATCGCACTTGAAAAAATCGCTAAAATAGCGATTTATTCACTTTTGAGTTGATGCATCCCAAATAGTGGTTTGGGAATCGCAAACGGCCGAATTTTGCGATTCGCACCGTTTGCGATTCCCAAATCGCTTGATGCATGTGCCTGTTAGAGACTTATATTGTATTAGAACATTAAAATGTTGGGAGCTCCATTGCAGACAATGGGGTGCTCCCTGCTTCTACGGGCCGGTAAAGGCCCGCAGAGCAACATTCCAATGTTCTACAAAGGCTTCTCGAAGCTCGAGGGGATTTATATCGCCTCGAGCTTCGAGAACCCTTTGTTTAATTTGTTAGAACATTCTGCCCTCTAGTGGCAGAATGTTCTAATAGCCTTAAAGCCCTTCGTAGCAGGGCTATACCGGCAATTAAAGTCCCGCTGTCTCGTTAAAGGCATGAGCCGAACCAGCGGGCCTTTAATAGCCGGTATAGCCCGCTACGACTGGCTATAAGGCTATACTAATGCCTTTGTTCCTTTTGATGGTCTGCAATCCAAATTTCAGCTCTCTAATTCTGATGTTGTTACGTATGAATCTTTGTGTAATTCAATGTTAGACTCCTTTCCTCATGGTATTCCTTCTATTGTCTCTAAGAATTTACAAATTTATATTCAAGCTGTGTCTTCATCCTCACATACAGTTTCTATTTTGTATAAGAAAATGGCTGACTCAATAGGCAATAATTTACATGTAATTTCGACATTTTGGAATAGTGAACTTTCTCTTTCTCTATCTAATGACACTTGGAAAATTATTTGGCTTAATAGTATTTCGGGATGGCTTCCTGTATCGCTTTATCAGACCAACTCTTACATCTTATTTAATTGTTTATGGACTCCTCTACGGTTTATTCCGTGCTAAATTGCTACAATCTGATGTGTGTTGGCACTGTAAATTGCATACTGGTTCATTACAACATATGTTACAACATATGTTATTTGATTGCCCTTTCATTTCTAAATTTTGGACTGATGTTTGGGGTATTATAATACAGATTCTACCTATTCAGGATGTCCTTTCTTACAAATTACAAATCTGTAAATCATTTGGTTTTATGCATAATCTCACTGATTTAGAAGGAAATTGCTTACTTTTTTTAATCTTTTTTAATCTCAGCTGCTTTCAGTCCATGCTTGGTGGTCATGGGTTGTTTTTACAAGAAGAGGTGCACAATTATCTCTTTCCGGGATTAATCATAATTCCCATTATTATCATTTGTTTTGGTCACCTATAGATACTTATTTGTAATTATAAATGTATTTCTTAATCTACTCTGCATTATAGTGTTACAATTTTGCATTATTTCTATGTTAACGGTAACTATTATATATTTAAGATGATCTAATCTGTGCTTCCACTCCCTCTTCCCCTTCCCCTCTCTCCTTTTTCTTTTCTCCTTTCATCCTATTGTTGAATATAGAAATTCTTGCTACCTTTGTATAATAAACTGATACTTTTTTAATTTGTATTGCTCTTCTTTTCATAAGGTTTTTTCGATTATGTTCACTATGTTTTTGTGCTGTCTATTTTTGTCATTTATTTTGAAACTCAATAAAATTATTTTGAACGTAAAAAAGAAGTCTGAAATGATTCCAAGAGTCCTCTCCAAGATTAGCGCATGTGCGCTGCACTAGGCGAGACCTAACAAACATTGGTGCAACACCTGCATTTGTGTATGTAGAAATATGTTCTTGAGATAGAAGGATGACAAAAATTCCTTGTGTTGAATTAGTGAAGAATTTGTTATTATTAACCAATTTTTCTTGCGTTGAGTCCCAGGTCTGCCTTTATTTCTTCCCTGTGGTGTAAACTGCTTCCCCTAATTTTCATATTTTAATAAAATATATTTTCCTTTTTTATTCTTCCCCAACTTTTATATCCTCAGCAGATTTTACAACCAACCAGTGTGGCCTCTGTGTGTCCCTTGTGTAAATGTGGCAAGTAACGCGGCTTCTGATGTTAGTCTCTGAGGCGTTGCCCTTCTGATCTTCCCCAGGTGTCACACTGTTCCTGCAGTCACTTAAACCATGTTATGCATTCCTCCACATCGGCCTCTGGTGAGCTCAGGCAGGGAGATCCCATGTGGTGAACACATTGCCCAAAAATCCCTGCAGTGGACTCGTCGTGGGTACTACATACAACGCTTCACGGGCTCCCACGGTTGATCAGGACTCGACCATAGGGGCTGTTAGTGTCGAGGCCAATAATATTGACATACTGACCCACACTGTTAGACCTGTCTGCCCTAGGGTGGTTTCCCCCTACATTTTTTTCCCTTTTTTGCCTCGTTATTACCGCCATTTTTGTTGGACATAGGACTCTGGGCGCCTTACCGCTGCTAAACAGTGCTGAGGTGCAGGTGCTCTCTCCTAAAAGCATGGTTGCCACAGGCCCCTGCTACTGCGGGGAGGCCACTGTCCTGTCTGCGCACTAGTAGTTGGAAAAAGCCCCGATGTGAAGTGAGCAGCGAGCTGACTGGAGGGTGGGGGGGGGGGGGGGGGTGAGGGGGGTATCCTGCGCAGACTGGGCCCGGCGCCACATTGCTGCCTACAATTTCCCCGCAATGATTGGACTGGTGAGTCGTGGGAGCTGAGTTCCACGCTTACAGAAAGACTCACGCACGTCTGCAGTGGGGATAGCCCCAGGAGCTCCTGGAACCGGAGTACATCGTAAGAATAGCCAGGCAGGAGTAGCCACGATGCTTATAATGTCTTCTACTGTAATGGTTGCCATGAAATGGTATTGAACCCCTGCATGAGAACTAATGCTTAGATCAAATTGATGATACAGGAATTGTGTGCCTTACATACAGATTGACCTGTACTGTTTCCAAACATGACCAGAAGTTAGATGAAGATACTTGTTTTCCTACATAAAATTGGAGTGGTGTCCTCTTGATTGTGTGTGCTTTACTGTGTCAGTGTGGATGCGTGGTGCACAACTACTTTACACATTGCCTCGTGCATGCCTACCTGCCTCACGCCAAGCTACCTCGTCGGAATTGGTGGTCCCCACTTGGACTGGGGTGCAGACTCTGGCCAACTGGAGACCCCGGTTCTAACACACACTATCCAGCACAAACCTATTGCAAACACAAACATACATAGGGTAGTATATTTGTACTGTTCTACTCCACATCTCTTCCCTTGATGATAAGTCGGTAGTCGATATTGGGGCGTCGATGTAAGGGCAGGTTCATCTTATAACTGTGATATTGTCAAAGGCTTCAACTGGCATTGATGAAAAATGTGACATATGATTGTTTTGCTGAGCTGTTATTACAATGTTAAGTTGTGTTATGTGTACAAATCTCAGAAACCTTTTTTAAAATGTGTATACTGTCCTTCCCCACCTCCCTTCATGAGGAAGGTTTTGTCGAGAGACTTGGCAAGTACTGGGAGGCAGTGCTGGGGTTCCACCAGGGTGTTTGTGCATTGGAGGTCAGAGGCTTGTGGAAGTCTCCCATGCAGTCCTTCATAACCATGGTACTTGGGAAGGGAGCTGGTTGGAGGAACTGGATCACCCCTTCACTGAATCAACCTCAGTCACTGAACCACGGTATAATGACCTGTGGAGCAAAGATTGGGGTACCTTTACCATAGGAATGCCCAACTCATCCCAACATCTCCAACATTTAGCTGATTTTAGGAAGCTGTCGTGTAGATCGAGTAAAATGCATCTTGTGTTCCACCAGTATTAGTAGGCGATCAGCTTGTTATCATAGTTAATTACTTTCCTGTCATTTCTATAATTGATAGCTTGCAATATTTCTCCTTACATTGAAGTCGGTAATTCCCACGAGGAAAATAAAAATAGATGCATAGAAATGATTGGTTTGCTAACCACTCAGGACTTCATTCCATTCCGTTGTTTTGGCTGATATTGCTTTTAACTACTGGCACAAAATATAGGCAAGGAGGCATTGACACTGGCCTGAGCTGCAGGGCCCTGTCCTTACTGCAGGGAACTCAAGCTTCAGCGCCTCGTCACCTGTATGTACTTTATTAATCTGCTGGTATAATTACATGTTCTAAACATTCATGGACCCCAAGAGGTCCACAGGTAAAGAACCGCTGACCTAAATTGTCAAATTTATTTTAACGTCCACAAGAGAATATCAATTTTGTTATATGCCTGGAATGCTTAAAGTGCTGCAGTAGAGCCCAGGCATTTCTCTGACCTATAAACTATTGGAGTATGAACAGAAGCTACGAGAAATAAAGTTACAACCACCTGTTAGCTTCTTGCCAGTGGCTCACATATATGTCCTGCTAGGGGCTTTCACAGATCCCCGTCTTAACCACAAGAGGGCAGTGTCTGCTTGCAGTGGACGAGCCTTATCAGCAGCCGCATCGCCCTAGATAGCAAGGGGCGAGGAACCCTCTCGTATTCGACAAAAGCTGCAAACATTAGCATGTCTATCCCTACAAGCTTGTCGTGACCTTCTTTAAACATGCAGGGCCGCTCTTAAGACTGTCTTTCCGTGTAAAGGTCAACGGTCGAGGTGTCAACACAAAACTCGATTTCATGGTAAAAACACCACCTGAATGTGAAATGAAAGAAAACTGTGTAGTGAGCGCACTAGTTTATGCACGTCACGTAGACGTGACGTGCGGCGGCCATTTTGGGTGCGGTGCGCGCGCAGCTTCATTAGCGCGCCGCATACCGAAGAGACAGCAGCGCCGGCCGGCGCTCTCCAGTTTATGCTGTATGATTGATAAATAAGTTTGCAGCACCTCCTTGGCACCAGCGTGATTATTACAAGGGGCAACTTTACAGTGGCGACGAGGTCGGGACTCGACCAGCAGGTCCACGCAAAGAAAATAAATCGGACCCACCACGTGGGCAGGAGCAGAGGAGGCAGCTCGCCGCCCACCCGGGGAGGGCAGAGATCCACCCCATTACAGCCCAACTACCCCGAACAGCACAGGGGACATGGCAGGACACCCTGAAGGTACGGCGAACCTGGAGAGCGTGGCAGTGCCACAGCTACCCACACAGGCGGCAAAGAGGTCGGGAAGGGGACATAGACACCCCATATCAGCCAGAGCAAGCGCGCAAATTCCCAAGTAACTGCGTCAGGGAGGAACAGAGCTGGCTACCAAAGAGGAGAAGTTGGGGACTAGCACGGAGAGTCCCCAGGCGCAAACCAGCACAGCTATAAAGGACAGCACCCCAGGTAGCCCCACCAGCAAAGAAGACAAAGCAAGTGTAACCAGGGAAGTGAAAATGAGCACACCGGCAGGGTATGCAATCGCACCAGTACAATTCCTACCAAAACCAGGGGACCCACTGATGAAGTGGGAGGACTGGAAGGAGTATATTGACAACTTCATAGGGGTCCTGGAGGATGAGAACGAGGAGAAGTTCACCCCACAGAGGAAGAAACGCATACTGCTACTAAACTTGGGACCGGAAGGACTCCGGATTTACAAGAGCCTGGTGCCCAAGCAGAGAGACAGTACCGACGATGACGTGTATGCCCACGCAGTTGAAGATCTGGATGAACGTTATCGACCCACAATCTGCGTGTCAGTGGACAGATTCAATTTCCAGCAGAGGAAACAACGAGCTGGAGAGTCCATAGAAGAATACGTAGCGGCCTTGAGGAAGCTCGCGACCATGTGCAGGTATGCACTTTGGGAGGACGAGTTTATCAAGGATCAGATTGTAATGCACACAACCAGCACGAACGTGCAGGACAAGTTATGGGCCAGTGGAGACACCACACTCAAAGACGTAATGGTCATCGTGAAAAGAGCAGAGCTCGCACGGAGGTGCGCCGACGCGATCAAGAAAGACACGGCAAACCCCACCATGGTGAACAGGATACAGGAGGAGTAATATCGCAGAGACCAGAGAGGCAAGAATCCTGTACCCAAGGGAGCCAACAGATGGCAGGGAAACCCCGGACCACAAGGGAAGCAAGCAAGTAACGACAGCAAGAAAACTTGCTATAGGTGCGGAAGTTGGTCCCATGAAGCACACGACAGAAGATGTCCGGCGTTCCGGGCCAAGTGCCTGCACTGTGGCATCATTGGCCACTATGAGAAAGTGTGCCGGAAGAAGTTATCCAAGGGTGTAGTGAAGTGTGTCGACCAAGGCGAAGAAGATCAGGAGGGGGCTGCTGAGGAAGATGTAGTCACTGTCTTATGCATATACAACCAGGTATTATGCGTAGAAGGGAAGAGGACTACCAAACCCATACTGGAAATGTCAATGGGCGGAATAACCATCAGCGTAGTAGCAGACACAGGCTCCCCCTACACCATAGTTCAGCGGGCCGTGTGGGAAGAAATGTTCAGACCGAAGTTAGGCCCAGAGTTGGAGAAACTGGACATTCGACCGGTCACGTACAACGGCGATCGCATCCCAATGGTGGGTTTCCGACGCTTGAAGTTTGAATTCAGAGGCCGTTCAGCGCCGTGCAAACTGTACATAGCAGAGAGGGGGCCCTCCGTTTTGGGTTGGCTAGACCAGGGCGATCTTGGAATCAAATTGGACCCAGGAGGGAAGGAACAAATACTACTCACAGAACCGGAAGTGTGGCCCGATCTGAATAAATGGAAGGAGAACTACCCAAAGGTGTTTGGAGGCACAGTAGGAAGGATGGAGAAATTCCAACACAAGATTGTGCTCAAGGAAGGGGCCACCCCCGTAGCCCACAAGGTGAGGAACGTGCCCATAGCGGTAAGAGAGGCAGTCCAGATAGAACTCCAAGAGTTGGAGAGGAAATGAATAATTGAACCCATCACCTGCGCTGAATGGCTTGCGCCCTTAGTGGTAGTCATGAAACCCAATGGTAAAGTCAGGCTGTGTGTGGACCTGAGAGAACTGAATAAGAACATTGTTGGAGAAAAATTTCCCCTCCCAAGGATTGAAGAAATGCTGGCTAAGACCAGGGGAATAAGGTGGTACTCCACAATCGACTTGACTTCTGCCTACCACCAAATAGCACTACATCCGGACAGCAAACGTCTTACATCCTTCATCACACCGTTTGGGTGCTACCAATTCTGCTGCATGCCGTTCGGGCTGGCCTCGGCGGCTGCAGTTTTTCAGAAAATGATGCACCAGTTGTTCAGAGACATCAAAGGTGTCCAGTATTTCCAGGACGACATTCTGGTGATGGGACGCAACAGACTGGACCACGACCAGAAGCTCGGAAGGGTGTTACAGACATTGGAAAGCAAGGGCCTCACTGCTGAGTGGACCAAGTGCCGATTGGGCCTAGAGTCAGTAACGTATCTGGGCCATGAAATTGGAGTGCGGGGCATCACACCCAAGGCGGAAAACGTAAAGGCAATCGCTGAAGCGCCGCCCCCCAAGAACAAGGAAGAGGTCAGGTCGTTCTTGGGGATGGCGGAGTACTACAGCAAGTTTGTGGTACACTTTGCCTCGAAGACTCATCATATGAGATTGCTGACCAGGGAGAGCACCGTGTTCCAGTGGACACCAGAAATTCAAGCAGAGTTCGAAACAATCAAGAGGGATGTCACAGAAGCTGTACCGCTTAAAGGATATGACCCACAGGGCGCCACGGTGCTCACGACCGACGCCAGCGACAAGGGCCTGGGTGCTGTACTCATGCAGGACCGCGGACGAGGAGAAATGGAGACGATCAGCTTCGCATCCAGGGCACTGACGGATACTGAGAGCAAATACAGTGTGATTGAAAAGGAGATGCTGGCGGTGGTGTGGGCCATGACGCGATTCCGGCAATTCCTATGGGGTACCCGATTCCTACTCAAGACAGACCATAAGCCGTTGGTAAAAGTATTAACGTCGAGCGGACATGTCAGTGCCACTCCCAGGATATCCAAAATGACCTTGAAGCTGCTTGAGTTCAGGTACGACGTGGAGTACATTCCGGGGAATCGGAACCGAGTAGCCGATTACTTGAGTAGAGCGGCTGCCATGGAGCCAGGTGAGGAAGACCCTACAGGAAAGGGGGAACTGGTTGCTCTCGTAGAAGACCAGGAGAAATTGATCAGCCACCAGGAATGGGCAGAGGCATACGAGGAGGACAGCAATATGAAGGAAGTGAAGAGACATCGTACAAGGCTGGCCAGACAAAAGACACGTGAGAGAAAGTATGAAACCATATTACGAAGTAAGGGAAGAACTGTCAATAGGAGACAATGGGGTGTTCACATACAGAGGAGACAAGGTGATCCCCCCAAGGAACCTCATAACCAAGCTATTGGACATGCTACATGAGGGCCACTTAGGCATAGGAAAACTGAAATTGAGGACCAAACAAAACTACTGGTGGCCAGGCATGGACATGAGGGCGGAAAGGCACGTCAGAGAGTGTTCACAGTGCCAGGGCGCGGACAAGACACTCAAACCCCTACGTCCCGCGTTAGGAAGGTTCGATCCCCCTTCGAACCCGTGGGAAGAACTGTCTATTGACATATTGGGACCGGTTCTAGGCGACCAAGGCCCTCAGAAGTATGTGTGCGTCCTCATGGACCGATACTCCAAATGGCCGGAGGTAAGGGTGGATGAAACCATGGACACGGAGAACATTTTAAGGTTTCTGTCGGAGACCTTCACTAGGGAAGGAATCCCTAAGTCCATTCTGAGTGACAATGGCCCCCAGTTCAGGTCGGAAAAATGGAACATATTTATGCAAAGGAACGGCATCACCATCAAACACACAGCGATCTACCATCCTGCCGGTAACGGCTTAGTGGAGCGGTTCAATAGAGTAGTGATGGGAGCCATACAAGCCGCGATTTCCAACAACAAAGATTGGGAGAAAGCACTAGAGAACATGGTATGGGCCCTACAGGATCACACCCACGAGCACAGGGTACAGCCCGTTCCAGATATTGAGAGGGCGTGAACCCGTCACGCATGATAACAGGATTTGGAAGGAGAAAGTCATCACCAGTGAGTGGTCTCCCGCAGTGGTGCGAGCCAACCTGGAAAAAGCACAAGCCATCTACACCCATCATTACAACAAACGAAGGAATGTCAAGGGAACGGATCTGGAGAAGGGAGAGTGGGTAAGAGTAAAATTAGCCACTCTACAGAAGAAAGGAGACAGCAAATATAGCAAACCCATGCAAGTCAGGGAGGTGTACGACCGAGCAGCACTGCTGAGTGATGGTAACGTGTGGTCCCAGGACCGCATGGCTAGATGCAATAAGGTATTGCAATGGGGGCACACCGGAACGGAATGGGAGGACATTGTGAAGTCGAACACGGAGAAAGGACAATGCAAAAGTGAGCAGCAAGGCGGAGTAAGGGAGAAAGCAGGACGAGAGGAGGAAGAAAGTGCAAGCGAGAGTCGAGGGACCGACATGGAATGGCCGGAGAGAAGTATGGAGGAGCACGGGGTTATGGAGGAAAGAATGGAAGGCCCTGAGATGCAGAACCAAGGGACCCTGGAGAATCCCACCAGGATGACGAGGAGCGGAAGGCCGGTGGTAAGGCCCTCCAGATTTCGAGATTTCAAAGTGGACATTGAACTGTAAGTGACTCCTCATTGTTTGGTAAAAAGGGGAGATATGTAGTGAGCGCACTAGTTTATGCACATCACGTAGACGTGACGTTCGGCGGCCATTTTGGGTGCGGTGCGCGCGCAGCTTCATTAGTGCGCCGCATACCGAAGAGACAGCAGCGCCGGCCAGCGCTCTCCAGTTTATGCTGTATGATTGATAAATAAATAAGTTTGCAGCACCTCCTTGGCACCAGCGTGATTATTACAAGGGGCAACTTTACAAACTGTTCATACTATTTGCCTCGTTTCTTTGCTGCGAATGGACATTTTACTTTGGACAGTTTGAGCTCACAAAACTAAAATGAGTAACTTTTGTTGTCAGAAGCCTACGGCAGCGATTTGGGGACTATAAAAGGCCTTTTGGTTGGTCATGAAAGTCTGGTAAATCCCTACTGCGGATACTTGGCCTTAAAGTGGCAGATGTTTCGAACTATATATATTTTTTTTCTGGGTGTGTAAAAAAATTTTTTTTTGTGTGGAGAAATCCTTCCCTCTAAAAATATGGGAGTGTTCGGGCCACAATTTGTTTCGGCGCTTTATTTACCATTAGTGGGTGAAGTTCTTTTAATGAAAAAAAAACATGGCCGCAAAAGTTAAAGCAACTGCGCTAATTACACAAGGAATGTCAGGAATGCAGCTGAAGAAGCTAGGAAAATTAGCCATGTGTAGTGTGTAAGTTGCCCCCAGTAATCACGCTGCAGTCGCTGTAAATTTAAAGCCTTTATTAACATTTATGCTCCCTATAGAGCGCCGAGCCTGTCCTGCTCGTACCGACTCCTTCGCGCCAATGGAGCGCGGGTGCGCGCGCAGCCAAACATGGCCGCCGGCACGTCACGTCTGGGCGTGACGTGCAACCACTAGACTGCGTCTCTACATATCTCCCCTTTTTTTATCAACACAACAATTCTTTACTTACAGTCCACTGTTCATATCATAGTCCCTGAATCTGGCTGGCCTGATCACAGCTCTACCCCTTTGAGTCAGTCTTACCGGGGTCTTGGGGGTGCCTTCTTCACTCCTTCCTTTACTCACTGGCGCGGCGGGGCCTCTTTCCTTCTCGCTCAAACTTCCTCCCGCCGTCTGCTCCTGATCACCCCTTCCATTAGCTTCAGGCTCTGTCTCTGACTGGCCTTGCAGGCCAATTTCCTGTCCTTCGTCTCCTAGGTCCATCTCACCGTGGGCCCAGTTCAAAACCTTGTTGCATCTCGCCATGCGGTCCTGCGACCATACATTTCCATCGCTTAGTAGGGCCGCTCTGCCCATAACTTCCTGTACCTGCATGGGCTCGCTATATTTGCTTTCTCCTTTTTTCTGCAATGTGGGCAACTTTACTCGTACCCATTCTCCCTTTTCTAATCCGGTGTTCTTCACGTTTCTCCTATTGTCATAGTGTTTGGTGTAGATTGCTTGTGCCTTTTCCAGGTTCGCTCTCACCACTGCCGGGGACCACTCGCTTGTTATCGTTTTCTCCTTCCACACTCTGTTGTCTTGAGTGAATGGTTCACGTCCTCTCAGTATCTGGAAGGGACTGTATCCTGTGCTCGTTGGGGTGATTCTGTATGCCCACACCATGTGCCATATTTCCACTTCCCAATCCTTGTTGTCTGATATTGCCGCTTGTACCGCCCCCATCACCACTCTGTTAAAACGCTCTACTAGTCCGTTCCCAGCGGGGTGGTATATGGATGTGTGTCTCGCCAGGATGCCATTCCTTTGCATGAAGTTGTTCCATTTCTCTGATCGGAATTGGGGCCCATTGTCACTGAGAATGGCCTTTGGAATACCTTCCCTTACAAAAGTATCTGCCAGGAACTTTATGACAGTCTCTGCATCCATGGTTTCTTCTATTTTCAGTTCCGGCCACTTCGAGTACCTGTCCACCAAGACACATATGTACTTCTGGACCCCTCGGATGTCCAGAATCGGGCTCAATATGTCCACTGACAGCTCTTCCCATGGGTTTTTTGGGTGATCAAATGTTCCCATTGCAGGGCGCAAAGGTTTGAGAACTTTGTCGGCGCCTTGGCATCGAGTGCAGCTTCTGACGTGCCTCTCAGCTCTCAGATCCATTCCTGGCCACCAGTAGTCTTGCCTGGCCCTCAGTCTCAGTTTGCTTATACCTAGGTGTCCGTCGTGGAGCCGGTCCAAGAGTTTACCAATGATGTTAGCCGGGGGAATCACCTTTTCCCCCCTGTGCACGAATATCCCTCCATCGTCCATCGACAGCTCTTCTCTTATTTCAAAGTAGGGTCTCAGGTCTCCATTGATCCACCTCTTGTCGGGTCATCCTTGGGTGATGTGTGCTTTTACTTCCTTTAGGGACTGATCGTCCTCGTACGCTTGTTTCCACTCTTGGAGGCTGATGGTGGTCTCTTGGTCTGCTGTGAGCGCCACCCATTCTTCTGTTCCTGTCTTGTCCTCCTTACTCGATTCCATGGCTGCCGCCCTGCTCAAATAGTCTGCCACTCTGTTCTTGCTTCCGGGGATGTATTCCACATCATACCTAAATTCCAGGAGTTTCAGTGACATCTTGGAGATCCGGGGCGTTGCCTCTGCGTGTCCACTCGACGTCAGCACCTTCAGTAAGGGCTTGTGGTCTGTTCTTAGTTGGAACCTGGTGCCCCATAGGAACTGCCTGAACCTGGTGGTGGCCCACACCACCGCCAACATCTCCTTTTCTATCACGCTGTACTTCTTTTCCATGTCGCTCAGCGTGCGTGATGCGAAACTAATCGTATCCAACTGTCCTTGTCCTCGGTCCTGCATGAGGACGGCGCCTAGCCCTTTGTCGCTGGCGTCCGTGGTTAGCACTTTCTTCCCTTGCGGGTCGTATCCTTGGAGTGGGATGGCTTCCACTATCTCCTTCTTGACTGCCTCGAACTCTCCTTGTGCCTCTTCCGACCAGTGAAACTCTGTGTTTTCTCGCGTCAGTTGCCTCATATGGTGAGTTTTGGAGGCGAAGTGCTGGACGAATTTGCCGTAGTATTCAGCCATGCCGATGAAAGACCTGACTTCGTCTTTAATGGTCGGTGGGGGCGCTTCACATATCGCTTTCATGTTGTCTGCCTTTGGGGTCACTCCCCGCACTCCGATCTCGTGCCCCAGATATGTCACTGACTCCATCCCTATCCGGTACTTGGACCACTCCGCCGTGAGGCCTTTCCGTTCTAGGATCTGCAGCACCTCCACAAGCTTCACATCGTGGTCGTGTCTGTCCCGCCCCATCTCCAAGATGTCGTCCTGGAAGTATTGGACTCCCGTGGTTTTCTGGAAGAGTTGATGCATCAATTTTTGAAATACTGCTGCCGCGGAGGCCAGCCCAAATGGCATGCGGCGGAATTGATAGCATCCGAATGGGGTGATGAACGACGTGAGGCGGCGGCTTTCCCTGTGCAGTGCAATCTGGTGGTATGCGGAGGTCAGGTCAATGGTGGAGTACCATTTGACGCCCCTGGTGCTAGCTAGCATCTCCTCTATCCTGGGAAGGGGGAATCTTTCTACAACAATGTTCTTGTTTAACTTGCGCAGGTCGACGCACAGCCTGACCTTGCCGCTAGGTTTCTTAACCACTACCAAGGGCGCGAGCCACTCGGCACACGTGATGGGCTCGATGATTCCCTTCTTTTCCAGGTCCTGGAGTTCCTCCCGTACTGCATTGCGCACTGCTAATGGAACGGTTCTTGCTTTATGGGCAACTGGTACTGCGTTTTCCTTCAGAATGATCTTGTGCGCAAATTTTTCCAGTTTTCCCACTGTCCCACCAAATACCTTGGGGAATTCATTCTTCCATTTGTCTGTGTCCGGCCAGGTTTCGGGTTCCGTCAGCAGTATTTGTTCTTTGCCTCCCGGGTCCAGCTTGATCCCGAGGTCTCCTTGGTCTAGCCATCCCAGAACTGAGGGACCTTTCTCCGACACGTAGAGTTTGCAGAAGGCGGATCGGCTGCGGAATTCAAAGTTTAGCGGCCTGAACCCCGCCATGGGGATGCGGTCCCCATTGTAGGTGACAGGGCAGATGTCGAGCTTTTCTAGTTCTGGGCCTAGGTGTGGTGCAAATTTGTCTTCCCATACGGCTCTCTGGACGATGGTGTAAGGTGATCCGGTGTCTGCCACCACGCTGATTGTGATGCCTCCTATCGTCATTTCCAGGACGTGCTTCATTGTTCTCTTGCCGTTTATGCTTAGGACTTGCCCATTTACGCTCATCATTTGATCGTATATACAAAGTACCGTGACAACCTCCTCTTCCTCTGCTGTTTCTTCATGGTCCTCGTGGTTTTGGCCTACGTATTTTACCATGCTCTTGGAGGCCTTTTTTCTGCAAACCTTCTCGAAGTGTCCAATGATGCCACAGTACAAGCATTTGGCGCGAAATGCTGGGCATTTCCTGTCGTGTGCCTCGTGCGACCAGCTTCCGCATCTGTAGCATGACTTCTTGTTGCCTCCTCCTTGCTTCCCTTGGTGACTTGCTTTGCCGTACCCCTTGCCTTGCCCCTTGTCCGTTGTCTTCTTATTCTGGAATTCTCTGCGGGGCTCTTCTGCATCAATCCTATTCACCATGGTGCTAGGCGCGGCCTCTTTCTTCGTCGCATCTGCGCACCTTCTTGCTAACTCTGCCCTTTTGACGATGACCACTACGTCTTTTAGGGTGGTGTCTCCGCTGGCCCATAGTTTGTCTTGCAAGGACGTGCACGTGGTGTGCATAATCACCTGGTCCTTGATGAACTCTTCCTCCCAGTTGTGGTATTTGCACGTGGCCGCGAGGCGTCTCAGTGCCGCCACATACTCCTCTATCGTCTCTCCCTGGCGCTGCTTCCTTTGTTGGAAGTTGAACCTATCCACCGACACGCACACTGCCGGCCTGAAGTGTTTATTGAGGTCATCTATTGCATGTGCGTATACATCGTCGTCTGTGCTTGCCCTTTGCTTTGGTACCAGGCTTTTATATACGCGCAGCCCTTCGGGGCCTAAGTTCAACAGTAGGATGCGTTTCTTTCTCGAGGGTTTAAAAACTTCTTAATTTTCGTCTTCTAAGACTCCAATGAAATTGTCAATGTATTCCCTCCAGTCCTCCCATTTCATCAATGGTTCTCCCGGTCTGGGTAGGAACTGCACCGGCGCTGTCGCGTATCCTGCCTGCGCACTCATCCTCTCGCTCTTGACCTGGGGTTGCGCACTTGTTTGGCCTCTGGGGCTCCCTGGTGTGCGGTCTTGCTCTTCTTTGCTGATGTGGGTCTGGGGACTCCCTGCGTCAGCCCCCTCGCGCTTTGGTGAGGTATCCAGCGCGCTCCTCTAGGCTTCAAGTTTGTGCTTGGTCCTGGCGCGCTTTTCTTGCCACCCCGGGGTCTGTCCCTTCCTGTGGTGGCCTTCCTGTGCCTTAGGGTGTTCTAGTGCTCTGCCGCGCTCTATAGGGTACCTGCTCAGTAAGCGTCGTCTTCCTCGGCCCTCTGGTTCTCTGGGCGCTGTGGTTCTGCTGTGGTTCTGCTGTGGTTCTGCTGTGGTTCTGTTTGGCATGTGCTGCACTTGCCCACCGGTGTCTTGCTGTTTCCCTCGGTGTCCAAAAACTCATTCTCCCCAACCCTAAAAATAGCATTGCCACCCAAAAGCCTATACCCACCCTAAAAATACCCTTGCCACCCAAAAACCCACACCCACCCTAAACCCTAAAAATAACCTTGCCACCCAAAAACCCATGCCCACCCTAAAAATACCCTTCACACATAAAAACCCATAACCACCCTAAACCGACCCTTCCCACCCAAAAACATATACTCACCTTAAACCTAAACTTTCCCTTACCACCCAAAAACCTATACCCATCTTAAACCCTAAAAATGCCCTTCCGGTTCAAAAACTCAAACCCCCTTAAACCAAAAAAAATTCCTTCCCACCCAAAAACTCATACCCCCCAAACCCTAAAAATGCCCTTGCCACCCAAAATTCCATACCCACCATAAAAATACCCTTGCCACCCAAAAACCCATACCCACCCTAAAAATACCCTTGCAATCGAAATACCCATCCCTAAAAATACCCTTGCAATCCAAATAGCCATCCCTAAAAATACCCTTGCCACCCAAATACGTATACCCACACGAAATGCTAAAAAAAATACTGTTCCACCCAAAAGCCCATACCCACCTTAAACCCTAGAAGGAGTAGTTTCTTACCTGTAACTCCAGTTCTGTAGTAGGGGTATCTCTGTTACAGTCATAATCTGTGAATAGTCCCGCACATGCGCTTGGCCCCCGGAGCAATCAAAATAGTCTCTTAAGTTGTCCTCGTCTGCAGTCCTGCATAGACACTAAAGAGAAAATCAAAGACAAATAATGCAGGCTGAAATTAACAAGGCTACACTGGCCAGCACTTCATCTGAAGTGAAAAAGGATAGTCAAATAATATTGAAATTTACACATTTTGCTAAGTTTCACACATAGAGAAACTCCCCTTCACAAAAATCCTTTGTCATGATAGAGAGGAAGGGTTGGACAGACAAGCACCATAGGCTGTCATTATGTGTCTGGAAAAGGGATACCGTGCCTTTAAGGAACCCTCCAGAGACCCTCGGTATCCCATGATGCACAGCCAAAGGCAGGTTACTTTCAGTTCTTTTTGAAGATGTATAATGCCAGGCCTGTAGCATTCAGGATATCATTGTTTCATCCACCGGGGAGGAGAGCGGGTCGCTTATGACTATAACAGAGATACCCCTACTACAGAACTGGAGTTACAGGTAAGAAACTACTCCTTCTGTAGTAGGGTATCACTGTGTATAGTCATAATCTGTGAATAGAATGGCAAGCCCATCCCAAACAAACCAACCCAGCGGTGGAAGAAACAGACAAAACCACTACTATGCAAATACATTTCTCAGCGAAGCCTGCCCAACCTGAGCCTCTGCTCTGGCATCAGAGTCCAGGAAGTAGTGTTTAGCAAATGTATGGACCGACTTCCAAGTGGCAGCCCTGCAGATCTCTGCAATGGGAACATTACGTAGCAAGTAGCAAAGCAGTTGTAGCCGCCTTGCCCCTGGTTGAGCGAGCGAATTAGTTACTTACCTGTAATCCTAGTTATCTTCCAGGGGTATCCTCATCAAAGTCATAAGCATTAGAATATTCCCGCCCATGCGCTGGACCCTGGAAACACTATATTATATGTGCCCCACATATATATATATATATATATATATATATATATATATATATATATATATATATATATCCTTGTTATCGCCTCCAGCACACAGGAATCGTTTCTCCCAAGAGACGAAGCGTACCAAAGGTCGTGCTAAATATTGTTATTTGTATTTTCCGCCCAACACCACCGCCATGACGCGTTTCGGTCCCTCTCGGACCTTGATCACATGACACATCACATGGGCAGATCTACACCTTTTAAAGTGACAGTGCAGCTGCTAGTACAATAAATATGGATGACAGACTACGTTCCTGCTTAAATGCAATTGTAACTGTAAAATACAGTACATTGAAAGTGCAACACTTACAAACTCCTGTGCAATTCTAACTGTGAAATACAGTACATTGAGAGTGCAAAAACCGCAAGTTCATGTGCAAACTACGACCGTAATAAATATTCACAATAAATAAATATTTACAATACCGGGTAAAATGCATCAATAAATATTCATGTTCAATATTTATGATAAAAACCTCCCATTATTAAAATCAACCGGTTAAAAAGGAATTTTCTAAAATATTTACATGATTTAAAAAAATCTATGCATAAAAATTCCTATACGGCTGCATCAATAATGAGTGTTCAAAACCCGGGGTCTTGAGTCACGTCCGTGACTAGTACATGAAAGAATGGCAATAACCCATGCAGGAACGTCAAGAGTCAATACATGTAAATATAGCCCAAGTGGGCATACTCAAAATCATCCACAATCGATAGTGCTACTAAAATTGTGTATCCCCACCCGAAACCTAAAATTTCTAAGTGCAAAACAGTGAAAGTTTAAAATACTTTGAATATATATATATATATATATATATATATATATATATATATATATATATATATATATATATATATATATATATATATATATATAAATAGGCAATTGCAGCCTACTAAACACCAGAGCTGAATCATGCTGTAAAGAATTTCCACCATACATGAAAAAACATGCATTAGAAACATGAGAAACAACAACAGAGATTGTTTTAGAACTGTTTTAATGCTCAGAAAGCAGTAGAAATTCTTATAAAACACTGAAAGCATAGGAAGCTCCCAGGCTACATTGCAAATTCCCAGTCTAAAAAGACTGAAAAGCTAACCTGCAGCTGTATGCAATAAACTGACACGTGCCTTTAAGGCACCCATGACCCCCAGCTTCCCATCATGCGTCAGGGGTGACAGTTAGGTCAGTTGTTCTTTGCGGAGACTGAAAAAAACATGAAACAATTAGGTTAACAATATCTCCAAGTTAAAGTAGTCCTTTGCCCGGGGAGGCGGGAGGGTTGCTTATGACTTTGATGAGGATACCCCTGGAAGAGAACTAGGATTACAGGTAAGTAACTAATCTTTCTCTTCCAGGGGATCCTCATCAATAGCCATAAGCATTAGAATAGAATAGGGAGCCTCACCTCATCTCCCTAGCCTAGACAAAACTAAGCTCGAACAGGCCGCAGGCTACCCAAATAGATTTTCTCAAAGAGGCCTGCCCTACTTGAGTATCGGTCCTGGAATCAGATTCTAGACAGATCTCCAGGTTGCAGCCTTGCAAATCTCTGACATAGGGACATCATGTAGGAAAAGCTACTGTGGCCGCTTTCTCCCTAGTAGAGTGTGCCTTAGGTGTCAACAGTAAGGGCTTGTCTACTAGCTGATAAGCCAATTTGATACAGGAGACGATCCATCTGGAGATGGATTGTTTGGCAGCTGGAAAACCCGTTCTCATGGAACCATAATTGACAAAAAGCTGATCCGTCTTCCTAATACTCTTAGTGTTTTCCAAATAAAACTTAAGCACTCTTTTGAGATCCAAAGAATGCAGCGACCGCTCAGCCGGGGTCGTAAGGTTCGGAAAAGAAAGAGGATGGAAGAGAAATAGACTGATTAATATGAAAACCAGACACAACCTTTGGTAAGAAAGATGGATGTGTTCTTAATACTACTTTGTTGTGGTGGAAAACAGTGTAAGGCTCTTTTGTACACAACGCTTGGATTTCGCTTACTCTGCCCGCTAATGTGATAGCAACTAAGAAAGCAGCCTTCCAAGATAAATGTTGTAACGTTGCTTTGTGGATGGGCTCAAAAGGAGCTCCCAAAAACTTGGATAATACTAGGTTTAACTCCTAGGGAGGAGAAGGATTTCGAACAGGGGGGTAGACTTTCTTTAACCCCTGGAGGAAGTCCTTGACCACTTGTATCTGGAAGAAAGACTTTTGGCTCGCCGATTTCCTATACGCCACAATGGCTGACAAGTGCACTCTAATGGAAGCATACTTCAAACCGGATGTTGCTAAGGAAAGCAGGTATGGAAGAATAACATTCTCCTGCCCTTTAGTAGGGTCAAGATGATGCTCCCTACACCAAATATAAAACCTCTTCCACTTGAACGCATATGACGCTCTTGTGGAGGGCCTCTTAGCTTCCTGTAAAATGCGCATACAATCAGGAGGCAAATTCAGATGTCCATACTGCATGACTTCAGGAGCCATGCCGTCAAGTTCAGAGAGGGGAGGTTGGGATGTAGAATCCTCCCGCCCATCTCGCTCAACAGGTCCGGCCTGCAAGGTAGACGTATGTGTGGACACACAGACAGATGAAGAAGATCCGGGTACCACCACTGCCGTGGCCAGTCCGGAGCTATTAGGATCATCTCCATGTCCGATCTGAGGAGCTTGGAAACCACCTTCGGAATCAGAGACAAGGGAGGAAATGCGTAGGCAAATGTCCCTGACCAATCCATCAAGAGTGCATTCCCCTGCGTCCCTGGGCGGTGGAATCTGGACGCGAAGGCGTGGCATTTTCTGTTTTCGTCGTCTGTAAACAAGTCTATAGTTGGACGACCCCAACAATGAAAAGGTTCTACCACTGCCTCGTTGTTTAGCACCCAGTCTGGTTGATCTTCGAAGTGCCTGCTGAGTGCGCCTGCCTTGATGTTTAGCTCGCCTGGAAGGTGCCCTGCTACCAGCGAGAGGTTCCGATCGAGAAGCCAGTATCAGATCGACTGGAACTCCGGAGAGAGGGCGTGATCGCGTGCCGCCTTGTTTGTTCAGGTAGAACATGGTGGTCGTATTGTCTGTCTGCACCAAGACCGAGTTGGCTTTGATTGCAGGGAGAAAGGCTTTGAGAGCGAGATGCACCGCTCGGCGCTCCAGCATGTTGATGTGGTAGGTCTGTTCTTGAGCCGACCACCGACTTTGTATTTGAAGGCACCCCATGTGTGCCCCCCAGCCTTGAAGAGACGCGTACGTCACTATTGACTGTGTCGGGAGCGGTTGGTGAAAGGTCGAGTCCACCACTTGATGGAAATCTTCGCTGCCTGGGAAAGACTGATCCAGTCTTCCCAGTGTCCTGTTGATTGGTCCCACTGGTCCTCCAGAGACTGTTGCAAAGGATGCATCCTCAGCCTGGCGTGTGGTATGAGCAAGATGCAGGACGTCATGGAACCCAGCAGGGAGGCTACCTGACTGACCATTGGACTTCGGGTCTCGAGCAGAATCCTGCACTTCCGTTGCATTGAAAAAAGTCTCTCCTCCGAAGGAAACGCTCTTCCCAAGCTTGTGTCCAGAATGGGGCCTAGGTAGTGGATGGACTGGGTTGGCTGTTGGACTGACTTTTCCATGTTGACATGGAGGGCAAGATTGCGCAATTGTTGTAGGCAAAGGTGGAAGACGCTCTCTATTTGTAGAGGAAATGGACCTTTTATGAGCCAGTCGTCTAGGTACGGATAGACGAAGTGCCCCTTTTTGCGAAGAAAGGCTGCCACCACTGCCATGCATTTGGTGAAGACTCGCGGTGCTGATTTGAGCCCGAAGGGTAGCACCTTGTACTGGTAGTGTTTGTTGCCGACCACAAACCTCAGGTACTTGCGATGATGTAGTGCAATTGGAATTTGAAAGTATGCATCCTGCAGATCCACCGAACACATCCAATCGCCTTCCTGCAGATGTGGACATATTTGGTGAAGAGCCAACATGCAGAACTTCTCTTTGACTTTGACCTTGTTTAGCAGACGAAGGTCTAGGATGGGATGAAACTTGTTCTCCTGTTCCTTTTTGGGGACAAGAAAATATCTGGAGTAGACTCCCTTTCCTCTTTGCGAGGGAGATACTTCTTCTATAGCTTGGTTTTGAAGAAGAACCTTCACCTCTCTCCGGAGCAGATCTAACTGGTGGGGACGAGATTTCTTTGGAGGAATGTTCTTTGGGGGCGCACGGAAACGAAGTGTGTATCCATTGCGCAGTATATTCAGCACCCAACGATCTTTTGTGATGCTGCACCACTCTGCCAGATGTTGTGAAGCGCTTCCTCCCACTGGAGTGGGTAACGGCGCCAGAGGAAGCCACTGCTCATGACTTCCCCCCTCTCGTTGATGTAGAGGATTGTTGTTGTTGACCTCCTCTACCTCGGTTGGATTTTCCCCCTTAAAATTGGGTCTTGCCTTGATTCTTGTTTTGGGACCACTAAGGGGTTTGAACCCTCTGTTTAGCCCCTTTGCCCTTGTTGGTCTTAAAACGGCGCTTGAACTCCTTTTTCTTTTCCAAACCGACTGCTTTGACTGTTTCTTGCTCGGCTTTCATTCTACTCATCTCTTCGTCAGTGTGTTCACCGAAGAGAGAGGAACCAGAAAAAGGAAGGTTTAAGATGCGTGGTTGTGCATCGGGCTTGAGGCCTGTCAGGCGCAACCAAGACGACCTTCTGGCGCAAATTCCATGGGCATACGAATGCGCCGCAAGGGCTGCGCCATCCGCAGCCGTGCTAATCATCTGGTTCGCCACCAGACAGCCTTCTGTCATTGTCTCTTCAAAGTCCTTCTAGTCTTCTTTCGTCAGTTTGGACTTGAAACGCTCCATGGAGTCCCATAAGGCTCTATCATATCTACCCAACAGTGCGGCTGCACTGGAGACCTTCAGTGTAGAAGCGGCAAAGTTGCAGACCTTACGACCCCACGAGTCCTGTGATCTGCTGTCTTTATCTGGAGGGACTGAGGAGGTAGCAGTGACCGAGTGTGTTTTTCGTGCTGCTGCTACTATCACTGAGTCTGCAGGGGGGTCAGTCTTGACAAAGACCGGGTCAGAGATAGCTGGCTTGTACTTTTTCTGGATGCGAGCCAGCACCGCTTTATGGTCGCTGGAGCCAGGAATATGTCTTTGACAGGGTCCATAATCCCTGGAACCAATGGCAGTAAAGGACGTGAAGCAGACTTCTGGTGAAGTGTCTCAAAAATCACTGTCGTAGTGACTTGTGGAATAGACAGTTCAATGTTGAGCTTCTGAGCTCCTCTTTGCAGGACATAATGGAAAGTGTTGATGTCATCAACCGGTGAGACCCTAGAGATAGGGCTATCCGAAAGTGTGGGAGAATAATCCCTCTTGGAAGATTGGGTAGAGGAAGTAGATTGTGTCCTCCTACTCCTGCGATGAGCACTGTGCCTCCTATCGCATGGTCTTCCTGAACGTTCCTTCCTTCTGGGGGAACGAGATCTAGTAGGCCTCCTCACAGGCGATCTTTCATCTTGAACTCTGCGCCTGGGAGGGCTGCGTCTGTCCACTTCTTCAACTAGTCTCTGAAGAGGAGACCTGTGTGCGGAACTGGCGTATTCTTGCATCAGCCTCGTATCCCCTGAATCTCGCCAATGATCCAATGGCAGATTCCATCTAGGGGACAACCTCACGTCTGCCGACGAAGGGTCTCGCAAAGGTGACTTGCGGGCAGGGCTTCTAGACTTTGAGGCAGCTTGCCCAGATGAATGCGAGGATGAGTGGCGGGAGGCTGATTCCGTCACTAGAATCACTGATTCCCCTCTGGATCTCCCTGAAGCGGAGTTCCTCGACGTCGACCCAGCCCGCTCTTGATGTCTCGACATCAGATGTTCTGACATCGAATGTCTCGACGGCGAGCGGTGCGAGGCTCGGTGATGTGTCGACGTTGAGCGGCGATGTGAAGCCGACGACGGAGCCCTCGACGCCGAACGCAGTTGGGGCGACGGCGGAGCAGTCAATCTCGACGTCTAGTGTCTATGCGACGACGGCGGAGGGGTATTGGTCACCCTCGATGCCGAACGCCTACGAGACATCGACGGAGATCTCCTTCTAGACGCCGATCGATGTCTGGTTGCCGACGGTGGAGGATTCTGGGCTTTCTGCGACAACAGAGGTGAACCTCTCCTCGACGCCAAACGCTGTGACGACGACGGGTCTCTGCTCCTCGACGCCTATCGTCGCTGGGTTGACTACGGCGGAGGGGTCTTGATCCTGGACGCCGATCGTCGCTGGGTTGAAGACGGCGGAGGGGTCTTGGTCCTCGACGCCGATCGCCGGCGAGTTGACGATGGCCTGGAATTCTAGACGTCCACGACGTACCTGAATCTCTTCTTCGCGACGGCGAGGGGGTTTCTGCTCCTCGACGCCGATCGTCGCCAGGTTGACGACGGCGGAGGGGTCACACTTCTCGACGCCAATCGTCGCCAGGTTGACGACGGCGGAGGTGTGACGGTCCTCGACGCCTATCGTCGCCGGGTTGACGACGGCGGAGGGGTCTTGATCCTCGACGCCGATCGTCGCCGGGTTGACGACGGTGGAGGGGTCTTGGTCCCCGATCGTCGCCGAGTTGATGATGGCGGAGGGCCTGGAATTCTAGACGTCGACGACGTATCTGAATCTCTTCTCGACGGCGAGCCCGCCGTCGAAGGTCGTTTTTTAGTTAAATGACCCACCAGTAGTTCTTTCCTCAGCGCCGAGCCCGACGCTGAAGCTGAAGGGTGTGAAGACTTGTCCTTTGAAGGTGTTCTAGCCCTCTTGGAGCCCTTCTTTACCGGAGACCTTCCTCTGGATAACCTTTGGGCTAGGCCATAGATGCGAATCCTCTCCCTGTCCTTCAGAGTTCTTCCTGACAGGGTTTTGCAGTGAGGACAGGTTCTTTGGGTCATGTTCCTCAGGCAGACAAAGAATACAGACTTCATGGCTGTCTGTCTTGGCCTTCTTGTTGCCACAAGAAGGGCAGTTGTCAAAAAGTGAAGGCATTTCAAAGTAGAAAATACCCACCACACTGTCAATAAAAGACAGATTCTTACTTGACAAGGTGTAAAATGTCAAAGTAAGTCAAAAAACTGTGAAAAGTAAATTTCTGTCAGAAAAACAGAAATGAGTGGAGCTGTGTTGCCAGGATCCTTCCTGAAAGAGCCGGAAAGAACAACTGACCTGTCACCCCTGAGGCATAATGGGAAGCTGGGGGTCAAGGGTGCCTTAAAGGCACGGTGTCAGTTTATTGCATACAGCTGCAGGTTAGCTTTTCAGTCTTTTTAGACTGGGGATTTGCAATGCAGCCAGGGAGCTTCCTATGCTTTCAGTGTTTTATAAGAATTTCTACTGCTTTCTGAGCATTAAAACAGTTCTAAAACAATCTTTGTTGTTGTTTCTCATGTTTCAAATGCATGTTTTTTCATGTATGGTGGAAATTCTTTACAGCATGATTCAGCTCTGGTGTTCAGTAGGCTGCAATTGCCTATTTGTATGTATGTATATATATATATATATATATATATGAATATATATGGTTATATATATGTGGGGCACATATAATATAGTGTTTCCGGGGTCCAGCGCATGGGTGGGAATATTCTAATGCTTATGACTATTGATGAGGATCCCCTGGAAGAGAACTTAGGCTTACTGCCTAGAGTCTTGTTAGCCTTCTGGTAACACAGCTGGATTCAGGACACAATCCATCTAGAGATGGACTGTTTAGAGGTGGCAAGACCAGTCCTGACCGATCCGTAATTAACAAATAACTGATCCGATCTACGAATCTTCTTGGTCTTATCTAAGTAGAATTTCAACACCCTTCTCACATCAAGGGAATGAAGGGACTTTTCCGCCGGAGAGGAAGGATGTTGAAAACCGTTGGTAAAGTGATTGTCCGATTCACATAAAAAATCAGAGATCACCTTAGGGAGAAACTTTGGGTGAGTCCTCATGACACCCTTAGATGCATGAAACACAGTATAGGGCTCTTGACAACACAGGGCCTGGATCTCACTCACCCTGCGAGCCGATGTTATAGCCACAAGGCAAGCTGCCTTCCAGGATAGAAGCTGTAGAGACGTCTCATGAATAGGCTCAAAAGGCTCCTTCATCAATCTAGACAGCACACCATTAAGCTCCAACGGGGGCGAAGGACCCCTAATGTGAGGAAACACCTTCTTCAAACCTTCCAGAAAATCTTTGATAACTGGGATTTGGAAAAAGGAAGTTTGTGAAGGGCATTTCCTATATGCAGTTAAAGCTGCGAGGTGAACCTTAATAGAATGAAAATTAAGGCCAGATTGAGCCAAATGCAGCAAGTATGGAAGGAGGTCATTCTCCTTGCAGGATGTGGGATCAGCATCCTTAGAAGCGCACCACACGCAGAACCTCTTCTACTTGTATGCGTAGGAAGTCCTCGTAGACGGTCCCTTTGCCTCCTTTAGTATTTCCATGCAGTTCTGAGGCAGATTTAAATGTCCGTACTTCACTAGCTCAGGAGCCATGCTGCCAAATTCAACGACAAGAGGTTGGGATGCACCATCTGCCCTCCGAAGTTCGTGAGAAGGTCCGACCGACACGGAAGTCAAAGATGCGTCAGGAGAGACCGGTGTAGGAGGTCGGTGAACCACCACTGCCGAGGCTATTCCGGAGCAATGAGGATCATCCTGGGACTAGATTGGGACAGCTTGATCAGCACTGCTGGGCTCAGGGGAATGGGTGAAAAAGCGTAGAGAAAGCTTTTCGACCAGTTGATCCACAGTGCATTCCCCAGTGTTCCCGGCTAGTAAAACCTGGAGGCGAAGTTTCGGCATTTGCTGTTTTCTGCGGTGGCAAACAGATCTATTTCTGGAGTGCCCCATCCTGCAAAGATGTCGCTTAACACCTCATCATTTCAGACCCATTCATGGTTTTCTTGAACGAGCCTGCTGATCGCGTCTGCCTGAGCATTCTGCACACCTGGCAGATGGGTCGCCGTTATCGTCAGTCCCCTGCCAGCAGCCAGTTCCAGATTGCTTGCTCTTCCTGAGACCGTGTGCGCGATCTTGAGCCCCCCCCGGCTTGTTGAGATAATTTATTTATTTATTTATTTATTTTTAAGATTTTTATTGCGCAAACAAATACCCTGGGGTGTCTCGGCGCATGTGTGAGCTAGCAGGACCATAATAATAGAGTTCACTGGTCAAACAGCCATGTCTTTACGAGCCTCCGGAAGCTCATCAGGTTAGGGGCATTTTTGATATTTAATGGAAGAAGGTTCCAGAGTTTTGGTGTGGCCACTAAAAAGCGACGGTCTCCCCAAGTTGCCGTTCTAGTGCGAGGTACAGGAAGAAGGCAAGTGTTGGCAGATCTCAACAGTCTTTTGGGGGTGTACAGCTGGAGTGCCTCAGTCAGGAATTTAGGTCCTGTGCCATGCACTGCCTTGTAGGCAATGCAGAGGGCCTTGAACTTAATACGGCTCTCTACTCTGAGCCAATGAAGCTGGCGGATGGCAAGGGTAGTAGGCTGGCGGCGAGGGATGTTTAAAAGAGTCCTGGCAGCCGCATTCTGTACCGACTGTAACTTCGACAGCACAGATTTCTGGGTGTTGAGGAAGAGGGCATTTCCATAATCCATTTTGGAGAATACCAGAGTGGTAACTAAAGTCTTCCCGGCAGAGGAGGGGAGATAAGGCAGCAATTTCTTTATTTTCTTTAGCGTGAAGAAGGCAGAGGAGACAACCTTGTTAACATGAAGGTTGAAAGTTAGTTTGCTATCGAAGATGACTCCCAAGTTCCTCGCTTTTACCACTGGGACAGGTGGGGAGCCCAGTTGTTTGGGCCACCAGATGGAAGACCATTCTGGGGCGAGGTTGCCAAAGGTCATAACCTCGGTTTTATCCGAGTTGAGCCTTAGGCAGTTGGAGGACATCCACGTACTGACAGCAATCATTGCTTCCTGAAAATTGGCTGCCACTGCTGTGCCGTTCTTGTGGATCGCCAGCACCAGTTGGGTATCGTCTGCGTAGGAAGTTAATCGCACCCCATAGGCCTTTATTACCCTCGCTAAGTCCGCTACGTAGATGTTGAATAACGTGGGACTTAGCGAGGAGCCCTGTGGTACTCCACATGGTAGTGCAGAGACGGGAGAGTAGAAATTACCCAACTTGACTGTCTGGGTGCGGTCGGCGAGAAAAGATGAAATAAGGTCTCTAGCCGAACCGTCAATCCCCAGAGCTGTGACACGGTCGACCAAAATAGCATGGTCGACCGTGTCAAATGCAGCGGATAGATCCAGAAGAATTAAGATGGCCGTTCCTCCCTGATCCATGATGGTTCTGATTTCATCAGAAGCTTTTATTAAAGCGGTCTCCGTCCCGTATCCCTTCCTGAAGCCAAACTGCGTTTCGTCTAAGAGTTGGTATGTTTCGACGAACTCTGAGAGCTGTATATTCATCAGAGCTTCGCAAATTTTGTCCGGGAAGGGAAGACAGGCAATTGGTCTATAGCTGACCGGGGCGGAGGGATCCAGGGAGGGCTTCTTTAGAAGAGGCTTAATCACTGCCTTCTTCCACGGGGCTGGATAACATCCGGTTTGAAAGGCAGTGTTGCAGATTTCCATGAGAGGGTGGGAAATCACCTCACTTAAATTAGCCATCACTGAGGGAGGGCATGGGTCCAGAGGAGATCCAGACTTGGTGATGGAAATGAGTCTGCTAATTTGATCTTCACAGGTGTCAGCAAAAGAAGAAAGATGGTCATGGTTATTATGGGGAAGTTCCTTATTGCTGGCAGTGGATCTAGCCCCTGAATCTCCACCAAAGGATGCATAGATATCTGCCACTTTAGTAGTAAAGAAGGTGGACAGTGTGTTACAGAGCAGTTGGGAGGGTTCTATTCCGAGACCCGATGGAGGTGTAGATAAGGAGTTGACCACTGAGAACAGTTCTCTGGCCGAATTCCTGGCATTGTTTATTTGGGTCGAGAAAAAAGTCATTTTCCGAGTAGTGATGGCCTTTTTATATATGGTTAAGGCATCTTTGTAAGATTGCTTAGCAATAGGGCAATAGGATTTCCTCCAGTGTCTTTCTAAATTCCGACAATGTTGTCGGTGCAGTCTAAGCTCTTCTGTGTACCATGCCGCCGAAGGCGACCTTCTGTTAGGTTGGATGGACTTTTCTGGAGCGACCTGATCAGCAGCATTCCTGATCCAGTCTTGGAAATCAGAGGCTGAGGGGACAGGATTGGACCCTATAGTAGGGGAGGATAATGTCAAGATATTTGCCATTTGAGGGATGTCAGCATTCTTCCAGGCACGAATTGCTGCCCTGGTGGGTGGTCTAGAAGCGGGGAGGTTGACTGGGCGAGTATCAATACCAAATATAATGGCCCTGTGGTCAGTCCAGGTAAGAGGTAAGGTGTCTAGTATTGTAATAAGAGAGTTGTTCGTGAACACGCCGTCTAGAGTATGTCCCGCCTGGTGAGTAGGTCCGTTTACCAATTGTTGGAGTCCTAGAGTAAGGAAGTCAGCAGTGAGTTGGGCCGTGTCATGATTTCCCTGTTCTTCCAAAGGGAAATTAAAATCTCCCAATACTGTGTAATCAGCAGAGCTTATTGTGTAGTCGTTTAGCTCAGAGAGGGACCCAAGAAAGGGGTTCCGAGGTCCAGGAGGTCGGTAGAGCAAAATGCCTTTAAAAGTTTGTTTGCAGTTAATGTTGATTGCAAAAGTTGCAGCTTCACAGTAGGTGGATGAGATGGGGTCAAGCGTGGTATAATACTGATTCTTATGAATTATAGCGAGTCCTCCACCTCTTCCTATTTGTCTGTCATGTCTCACAACGCTATAACCATCCGGGGTAGCCTGACAAAAGTCAGGTCCCGAGCCCGCATCTCCCCAAGTTTCGGTGGCAAAAAGAAAGTCAAGGTCGTGATTAATTATAAACTCACTAATATCTAGACTATGACAGGGGAGAGAGCGTGTGTTAATTAATGCCGCTCGACATCCCTGAAAAGGGGCGAAGGGCGGACAAGAGAGGGCATCAGGAACTAATGAATTGGGTAAAAGTGGGGATGTTAATTGAAAATTACACCCCGGACACGGGGCGGGATTAATACTCACATCGGTTGGGGGAGGTAAGGGGATACAGTGGTGACTAAGGAGGGCCGGATTGAGCGATCTAAGTTGGTCCGCGGAGTAGCGCACAGAAAGGCCAGGGGTCATGTTGTTGTTGTGTTGTCCGTCTGTACAAGCAGGGAACTGGTCCGAAAGGACAACTGGAAGGCTTTCAGCACCTGATGAACCGCTCTGAGTTCCCAAAAATTGATGTGATACGTGGATTCGGTCTGAGACCACATGCCTTGTATCTGAAGGTGGTCCTAATGCGCTCCCCAGCCCTGGAGGGACGCATCTGTCACAATGGTCTGAGTCGGTATCCCCGTGTTAGCCTTTTGTCCTGTGTTGCCTTTTGCCTTCTGCCTCCTGTGCTGCCCTTCCTTTGTGTTGCCGTTTTTCCTTTTTTTCCTTTAGCTTCTGCACTAGCCTTGCCTCCACTGCCCCCTGCGCCCCCCCCTGCTCACCGCCCCCTTCCTTGTGTTCCGCTCCCTGCCGCCGAGCCGCCCCAGTCCCCCATCCCGCCACAGACCTCCGTCGACCCCGCCCCCCTCCTGCCCATTGGCCGCCCCGCTCCCGCCACCCAGCTGACCCTCCCTCCCGGCTCCTTCTTATGACGCCCCCAGAGCGACCGCGCAGCAGACGCGCGCAGCGGGAGCACCGATTGAGCACCGAAGGTGCGCCAAAGGTAAGCCCGTCTGCGCCCGTCCGTGCCTGGACCGCGCCCAGTGCCAGGACCCCTGGTCCCCGCAATCACCAGCCCACCCGCCAGACCTACCACGCCACCGAACTCAACGCCGGCCAAACCCCGGGTCGCTACCAAGCCACCCAGAGACGCACCCACGGACCCTTCTGCTGCCACTCCTGCAAGTTCACCTGCATCCGGACCTGCACTACACCAGCACAGAGTACCAAGACGAGCAACAGCAGCAGCCACCTGAAGTGCATCCTGCTCAACACCCGCTCCGTCCACAGACACGCCGTCGAGCTCTGGAACCTGCTCGACACCACAGCCCCAGACGTCGCCTTCCTCACGGAAACCTGGATGAACGCCTCCTCAGCGGCCGACATCGCCATCGCCATCCCAGACGGCTACAAGATCATCCGGAGGGACCGCATCAACCAGACTGGAGGAGGCCTCGCCATCATCCACAGGAACACCATCCGCATCACGACCAACACCGACGACACCCTCGCACTCGCCGAGCACCTGCACTTCCAGATCCACACCAACCCCAAGACCACCCTCAGAGGCACCCTCATCTACAGACCCCCGGGACCACGCACACAATTCAGCGAGGACATCGCCGACTTAGTCAGCCCGCACGCCCTCCCCTCCGCGGACTACATCCTCCTCGGGGACCTCAACTTCCACCTGGAGAACAACAACGACCGCAACACCACCACCCTGCTGGACAACCTCGCTAACCTCGGACTCAAGCAACTGGTGACCACCCCCACCCACTACGCCGGACACACACTCGACCCCGTCTTCTCCTCCAGCAAGGACATTGCCTTCAGCCACGCCACCGGACTCCACTGGACCGACCACAGCTGTGTCCACTTCAGCTTCAGAAGGACCACGATCCACCACCACCAGCAACAGGTCGCACGCAGAAGTTGGAACAAGATCACAGCCGACCAGCTCGCGACTTCCCTGAGCAAGAACCCACCCACCAGCACAACGAACCCCAGCCAAGCGGCCACCAACCTCACGAAGTGGATCAGCAACTGCGCAGACGACCTCGCCCCTCTGAAGACCCCGCCGAGCAGACCCGGCAGGAAGAAAGCCCCATGGTTTAACGACGAACTCAAGAGCTCCAAGAAGAACTGCAGAGCACTCAAGAGAGCCTGGCGCAGAGACCCAACACCGGACAACAGGACTGCCCTCAAGCTCGCCACCCGAAAACACCACTAACTGATCCACGCCATCAAGAAAACTGCATTCAAGGAACGACTGGACAACAACGCACACAACAGCAAGGAACTCTTCAACATCGTTAAAGAGCTCTCCAACCCCAACGCCGGAAACAATGACATCACCCCTTCGCAAGACCTCTGCAACTCCCTCACCTCCTACTTCCACAACAAGATCGCGGACATACACAACAGCTTCAGCACTCAACCGACGCACGCCACGACCGAACCACCGCCCCCCACCACCACCACCCTCCATTCCTGGACCCCGGTCAGCACCGAAGACACCGTCCGCACGATGAACTCCATCCACTCCAGATCTCCGACCGACCCCTGCTCTCACCACGTCTTCAACAAGGCCGACGCTGTCATCGCACCCCACCTGCGGGACATCATCAACACCTCCTTCGACACCGCCACCTTCCCGGAGAGCTGGAAGCACGCCGAACTCAGCGCTCTACTAAAGAAGCCATCAGCTGACCCCACTGACTACCGCCCCATCTCGCTGCTCCCGTTTCCTGCAAAAGTCATCGAGAAGACCATCAACAAGCAGCTGGCCGCCTTCCTCGAGACGAACGGATCCATCGACCTCTCGCAGTCTGGCTTCCGGGCCAACCACAGCACCGAGACCGCCCTGATCGCAGCAACCGATGACATCCGAGCCCTGCTCGACAACGGAGAAACAGCGGCCCTCATCCTCCTAGACCTCTCCGCGGCCTTCGACACTGTCTGCCACCGTACCCTAGTACAGCGCCTCAGCAACGTCGGAATCCAGGAGAAGGTACTGGAATGGATCATCTCCTTCCTCACCAGAAGGACACAGAGAGTCCGCCTCCCCCCGTTCAGATCAGAAGCCACCGAAGTCATCTGCGGCGTTCCTCAAGGCTCCTCGCTCAGCCCAACCCTCTACAACGTTTACATGAGCCCCCTCGCAGCCATCGCACGCCAGCACAACCTCAACATCATCTCCTACGCCGACGACACCCAGCTGATCCTCTCCCTCACCAACGACCCCGCCACCGCCAGAGCCAACCTTCACGAAGGGATGAAAGACGGAGCCGAATGGATGAAGAACAGCCGCCTGAAACTGAACTCGGACAAGACGGAAGTCCTCATCCTGGGATCTTCACCCTCCGCTTGGGACGACTCCTGGTGGCCCTCCGCCCTAGGCAGCGCACCCAAACCAACATACCACGCACGCAACCTGGGCTTCATCCTGGACTCCTCCCTCTCCATGACCAGACAAGTCAACGCCGTCTCCTCGTCGTGCTTCAACATCCTGCGCATGCTACGTAAGATCTTCCGGTGGATCCCCACCGAGACAAGGAAGACGGTCACCCAGGCCCTCGTCACCAGCCGCTTGGACTACGGCAACTCCCTCTACGCCGGAACCACCGCCAAACTCCAGAAGAGGCTCCAGCGGATCCAGAACGCCTAAGCACGACTCATCCTGGACATCCCCCGTCGCAACCACATCTCCAGACACCTGAGAGACCTGCACTGGCTCCCGGTCAACAAGAGAATCACCTTCCGTCTCCTCACCCACGCACACAAAGCCCTACACAACCAAGGCCCAGGATACCTCAACAACCGCCTCAACTTCTACGCTCCCAAACGACAGCTTCGATCGACCGGCCACGCCCTCGCCGCCGTCCCCCGCATCCGTAGAGCCACCACAGGGGGAAGGTCCTTCTCCTACCTCGCCGCCAAGACTTGGAACTCCCTCCCGACCCACCTCCGCCTGACCCAGGACCACCTCGCCTTCAGGAAGCAGCTCAAGACCTGGCTGTTCGAGCAGTAGCGGACCCCCCACCCTAGCGCCTTGAGACCCTCCGGGTGAGTAGTGCGCTATATAAATACTTTGATTGATTGATTGATTGATTTGAGGAACGGAATCCCTTTGAGGGGATTCACTGGTGAACAAACTAAGAACATAACAGGATGTCCCCACAATTAAGCAAAAAGTGGGCAGTAGCTCCAAAGATAAATAGAAATCACCCACAGATCAGTTCATATACCATTTATTTGTCATCATTATGTTTTTTAACAAGAGAAATAGAAAAATTCATTTTTACAAAATATAACAAAATGAAAACATTCATATACAGACTACAATACACAACAATAGGCAATAAAACAACAGTATGTACAAATCACAAATATAACATGAAAAATACCACCACTTCAGGGATTGTAGAGCATGTTGAGACAGTCGGATCCGGTCCTCACAGCTCCCTCGTTTCTGGTCCCACAGACACTCCAGACATTCCTGCAGCGGCCTCATGTGGAGGCGTGCATGTGGAGTGAGAAAGATACAAAAGGCCATCGACCCCAGGAGAGAGGACACCGTCCTCACCGTCGCAGATGGAACGGACATGAGAGTCTGAGCCTTCCGAAGGATCGATAAGCGTCGCTCCTCCAAAGGATACACGCTTGCCTTGAGAGTATCAATGGAGGCTCCCAAGTACTGCACACTGAACAGGAGTCGGAACCGATTTGGATATGTTGATGTGCAGACCCAGTTGGTTCAACAGAACAGCCGTCCTGTTGAAATGTAGTTGCGCTTCCTGGAACGTGGATGCTTTGATCAGCCAGTCGTCCAGGAACGGATAAACAAACACCTTGTTCTTCCTCAGGTGCGCTGCAACCACCGCCATGCACTTTGAAAACGTCCTGGGCGTAGACTTCAGACCGAACTGAAGTACTGTATCCTGACAGTGGTTAGTGCTGACTAAGAACCGCAGGAACTTCCGATGCTTCTTAGCAATAGGGACATAGAAGTATGTGTCCTGCAGATCTACGGCGTAAAGCCAGTCTCCTAGATGTAGCCGAGGATAAATCTGGTGCAGGGATAGCATGCAGAACTTTTCTCCGCAAATCCATTTGTTTTCTTGCCGCAATTCCAGAATGGGCCTGAACTAGCTTTTGTCCTTTTTTCGCACAAGAAAGAACCTGGAGTATAGACCCTTTCCCGTTTGAGATGGAGGAACAGGCTCTACCGCCCTTTTTGTTAACAAGGTATCGGCCTCCCCTTGGAGTTTGCGTAGCAGGTATTGTGAGCGAACTGGTGGAATAGCTCGAGGAGGGTTGACAAAACGTAGACTGTATCCATTGCAAACAATATTCAGCACCCACTTGTCCAGAGTTATTTTTCTCCACTCTGCCAGGAAGGTCTGAATGCTTCCCCCCCACCGGAGTGGGTAACAGAAGATGGGGAAGTAATCCCTCTGGGCTTAGATCCAGCCAGGACTTGTTCCCTGATGTGGACTGTTGGTTGCCTCTGCCCCTTTGACGTCTATGAAAGGGCTGCCGCTGAAACTGCTGTTGCTGCTGCTGGCCAGCCAGACGACCCTCCCCGCGTTGGAACCGCTGGGAAGAATAGCGTTTTTGGTAGGGGCGGAAAGCCTTACGTTGCTCTTTAGGCTTCTCAAAGCCCACAGCCTTGAGCGTCTCAACCTCCGCCTTCATGCGAGCCATTTCCTCGTCTGCATGGGCACCAAAGAGTGTGGAACCCGAAAAGGGCAGGTTAGCAATCCGTTGCTGTGCCTCCGGTTTCAGGGAGGTAAGCTGCAACCAGGAGTGTCACCGCAGATTCACACCGTGACAGTATCCATGGGCTGCCAGGAGAGAGGTGTCCGCAGCACACTGATGATCTGATTTGACACCATGTCCTAATTAAGAACCTCCTCAAAGTCTTCGTGCTGGTCCCTAGGGAGGAGTTCAACAAACTGTTGGAGAGACTCCCATAAGGAGTGGTCATATAGGTCCAGAGAGCAGTCTAGCTTGCTGCTTTCATGGAATTGGCTGCTGTGCTGCAGACCTTCCTCCCTGCGGAATCCAGCCTGCAGCTTTCTTTGTCTGGTGGAAGAGTGGACGACGGAGCCATAGAGTGCTGCTTCTTAGCCGCCACCACTATGACCGAAACCGGAGGAGGAGGATTCGTTCAAAGGAATGCGGGATCCGAGTCAGGGGGCCTGTACTTCTTTTGAAGTCTCGATGGAGCAGACTTCACAGAGGCAGGCGTCCGGAACAATTCCCTAGCCGGTTCCTCCAAACCGGGCAATAAAGGGAGCAGCAGACGAGAGAGGTGCCTCCATTGTAGCGTCTCGAAGATTACCGAGGCAGGTACAGCCAGTGTGATCCCCAGTTTCGCCGCTCCCCTTAACAGCACGTCTTGAAAGGTGGCAATGTCATCGACTGGTTAATGTTAATGTTAACAGAAATTTATAAAGCGCAGGATCACCAAAGGTTTCATGGCGCTAATCATGCATAATGTTGCTACGCAAAGACCTGTTTAGAAGGCTAGCCCAAACAACCCTTTTTTTAGGGCCTTTCTAAATCCCAGTAGAGTATCATAGCTCCTGATTGTCAATGGGAGGGAGTTCCAAAATGTAGGAGCAAGATAAGCAAACCTACAACCTCCCTGACGATTGAGTTTGATAACCGGGACGTCAGAAGATGTAGGTGGGCTGATTAACAGGTGAAACCCTCGTAGGTGGAGAGTCTGACAAGGTCGGCGAGTACCTTCCACCACTAGAGGAATCCGTGACCCTAGTGTACCTGGACCGTGACCTCTCGCAGCGGTGACTATGTCACGATCTAGTAGAAGATCTATGGTGGCTGCAAGGGTGATGCCTCGTCCGGGAGCGAGATCTCGGCCTTCTGGCCACTGCCGGAATCACCGGCACAGGCGGCAGAGGTTGAGGAGTAGGATGTGGTAGCAGAGGCGGAGGCGGTGGAGGAGGAGGAGGAGGCGAGGCGTGGAGTCCGTGGAGGCGACAGACAAGGAACCACAGGCTGGGCTAATTCCGGAGACCTAGATGGTGAATAGGTCCTGAAGTATTCAGAGTCTGAGGTACGAATTACTTGCCTCTTCTTAAGAGCAGGCCTCGAAGAGGGTGCACTGGAGGCAGTATCCCCTGATGGAGAACGCCGGTGCCGCCGTGACCTAGGGCTGTCCGAAGTGGAAATACTGATCACAGAGGGCAACAGGCTTCTCGACGACTACCTCCTTCTAGACATTGACTTCCTAGACGTCTACTTCCTTCTCGACGTCGACTTGCTCCTTGACGGCGCCGATCTCCTTCTCGACGTCGACCTGCGCATCGACGTTAACTGCGAGCAGCGGTATTGCCTCAACGGCGTGCGTCTGTGAAGTCCTCGACGTCTACCTCGTACGAGGTCTCGACGTCCTTCCCCAACGCTGGTCGTCGATGTCGTTTAGACACAGAGCCCTGGGTCGAAGGGGAGCATATTGTCGTCATACCTTTCGACGTCGTAATCATAGACGTCGATGGGGACCGGTGACGTTTCTGGGCCTTCTTGTGACTGGGGAGCCCCCCAGAGGCCGATGCATGGGCAGAGGAAGAGGAAAGATTCCCTCCATGCCCAGAAGTCCCACCTGCATCCTGATGTCTTCTCTGCTCCAGGCCTTGAAGACGGCTCTTCTCCCTGTCACGAAGGGTCCTCTTGGAGAATGACTTACAGATGACCAGGAGTCAGGAACATGAGAAGATGGAAGACAGAGTATGCAGACTCTGTGAGAGTCTGACTTGGCCTTCTTCCTGCCACACTCAGGGCACTTGTCAAATAAAGATGGCATTTTGACAAAAAATAAGTGGCTTAGCTGCCCAAAAAAGACAGCAATTGGAAGATAAAGGCCCCAGATGTCTGGTGAAACACTAAAACCTAACAAAAAACTCGAAAAATTGAAGAAATACCATTAAAGGTAGAGCTCAATGCTCCAGGGTCCTGCTAGCAGGAGCCGGAAAAAAGAATTGAATGTAACTAGCCTTTGGCTGTGAATCATGGGATACCGAGGGTCTCTGGAGGGTTCCTTAAATGCACTGTATCCCTTTTCCAGACACATAATGACAGCCTATGGGGCTTGTCTGTCCAACCCTTCCTCTCTATCATGACAAAGGATTTTTGTGAAGGGGAGTTTCTCTATGTGTGAAACTTAGCAAAATGTGTAAATTTCAATATTATTTGGCTATCCTTTTTCACTTCAGGATGTAAATGTAAATGTGGGTGTACTTGTAAAGCGCACTGCGACTCCATGGAGTATCCTGGCGCTGAAGACCGCTGGCAAACCCGTCCTGGTTTTCCCTGTGAGATGAAGTGCTTGCCAGTGTAGCCTTGTTAATTTCAGGCTGCATTATTTGTCTTTTAAGTGCCCATGCAGGACTGCAGAAGAGGACAACTTAAGAGACTATTTCGATTGCTTCAGGGTCCACGCACATGGGCGGGACTATACAGATTATGACTATACACAGAGATCCTCTGCTACAGAAATACCTTTGCCACCCAAAAACACACACCCACCTTACACCCTAAAAATACCCTTGCCACCTAAAAACCCATAACCACCCTAAAAATAACCTTGCCACACAAAAACCCACACCCACCCTAAACCTTAAAAATACCATTCAGTTGTTTCAGGTCTGGGTGTCTGATTTCTCCATGGTTCTGTGTTAACAGGGAGAGTGTGAGCTGTGACTTTTGATGTGGAACCAGAGAGAGAGATCCAGCAGTGTGGTGAACCACGGTTGGCGTGCCCATGTGGGAGCTACCAGGAAGAGTTTGAGAGACTGTGGTCTGAGCTTGCGCACTACTAATGGAATCAGTGGGAGAGGCGGAAAAGCATATGCAAATCTGCCCGACCAGTTCATCCATATCGCATTGCCCTTGGACAATGGGTGTGGAAACCTGTTGGCGAAGGTTGGGCATTTTGTATTTTCGTGGGTGGCAAACAGATCTATGTGTGGATGACCCCACCTCTGGAAGAATGGCTGAAGAACTTGTGGATGTAGTTCCCATTCGTGAATCTGTTGTGACTGCCGACTGAACAGATCTGCTATCTGATTGTGAACTCCTGGAAGGTGTTCTGCCAGCAGATGTATATTTTGAGGAATGGCCCACCTCCAAATGTTCTGTGCGAGCTGGGACAGTTGTAGAGAGTTTTCTACAGAGAGGGAGTGGTCCACAGGAGAATCCAAGTCCATATCAGTTTTCACATAGTTTTAGTGATGGCAACACACTCAAAAAAACTCTGGACCTCTTGAGTTTTTGAACAATAAAGTTTTGAAGGGGGTAATGAGTGTGTTTGGTGTCAAGTCTTAGTGTCCTTAGGCTCAATCCTTGCTTGTATAATCAGAGTCAGAAGTCCTTATTTTGTAGAAAAGTTGCTCTTTATCTGCAGACTGTCGACGTAGCACTCCAGGGATTTTACCCTTACAAATTGAAAAACCGGATTCTATTTTGGAAATTTTTCACAAACGATGAAGAACTGTAAAGAACAAAAAATATTGTAAATAGCCTTGAAAAAGCCCTGGCGCAAATCGCCAAAGGGGCGAAACACGTGTCGGCTGTTCATGTTTTTATCTAAACAAATAAAGAGCAACTTTTCTACAAAATAAGGACTTCTGACTCTGATTATACAAGCAAGGATTGAGCCTAAGGACACTAAGACTTGACACCAAACACACTCATTACCCCCTTCAAAACTGTTGTAGAGAGTGTCCCCCCCCCCCCCCCCCTGTTTTTGTATATAGTACATGGCTGTCATATTGTCCATCCGGATTAAGACAGCTTTGTTTTGTACTTGTAGTTGAAAAGTCTTGAGTGCTAAGAATATGGCTAGCAGCTCTAGATGGTTGATATGGAACAGTTTTTGTTGATTGTTCCATTGACCATGAGTTGTATGATGTAAGAGATGGGCTCCCCATCCTCTGAGAGATGCGTCTATTGTGAGCACTAACTGTGGAACAGGTTCGAGGAACGGCCGCCCCTTTGTCAAGTTTTAGGTGTTCCACCACTGCAGAGAGCGATGCATGCGGCTGTCCACCAACACCAGGTCTGTTAGTTGACCTTGAGCCTGGGTCCACTGTTGTGCCAGGCACTCTTGTAACAGGCGCATTTGCAATCTTGCGTGTGGTACTATGAAGATGCAAGATGCCATCATGACTATTAGTCTCATGAACACTCTGGCTTGCAGAGATTGTTGTTGTTGGAAGACTGTGACTAAGGCTTGAATGCTCTGTATCTTTGCTGGACTGGGATACGCTAGAGCTGTAGATGTGTTTATTGTAGCCCCTAGATACTGGTGTACATGAGAAGGCTGCAGGTGCGACTTGGTGTAGTTGATCGTGAACCCCAAGTTGTGCAACGTTTGAATTGTTTGATGTGTGTGTTGGACACATTGATTGAATGACTTGGCTTTTATGAGCCAGTCGTTTAGATAAGGGAAGACATGTATTTGCTGCCTTCTGAGATGTGCTGCTACTACTGCTAAGCACTTTGTGAACACGCGTGGTGCTGTTGTTAACCCAAATTGAAGGACTTCGAACTGAAAGTGTTGTCCTTGTATTACAAACCTTAGGTACTTCCTGTGAACAGGGTGTATAGGAATGTGAAAGTAGGCATCCTTTAGGTCTAGTGTTGAAGAAGGAGTAGTTTCTGTCCTGTAACTCCAGTTCTGTAGTAGGGGTATCTCTGTTATAGTCATAATCTAGTGAATAGTCCCGCCCATGTGCGTGGACCCCGGCAATCAAAAATAATCTCTTAAGTTGTCAAAATAATGCAGAAACTGCAAAGACACTTAAGAGAGAATTTAAAGACAAGTAATGCAGCCTATATCCACAGGCTACACTGTCCAGTACTTCAACTAGAAATTCCACCAAAAATCACCACACACAGCCCAGCCTGCTAGTTTCTACCATAGAGAAACCTGCCTCCCCCAGTCAAAGACTCAGGAATGATAGAGAGGAAGGTAGGGACAGACAAGCCCCATAGGCTGCCATTATGTGGCTTAAATAGGATACTGTGCCTTTAAGAGAACCTTCCAGACTTCTCCCAGTATCCCAGAATGCATAGCAGGTCCAACTTACTTTCAGTTCTTTTTGAAGGCGTATAAAACGCCAGACCTGCAGCATTGTTTACATGAAGAATTCTCCACCGGGGAGGAGGGAGGGCGCTTATGACTATAACAGAGATACCCCTACTACAGAACTGGAGTTACAGGACAGAAACTACTCCTTCTGTAGTAGGGGATCTCTGTGTATAGTCATAATCTAGTGAATAGAATGGCAAGCCCATCCCCACAATTAAGCGGCGGTGGAGAGTACATACATAATGCCACTAAAGTGCGAACAAATTCCGCAGCGAAGCCTGTCCAACCTGAGCGTCTGCCCTGGCGTCAGTGTCCAGGCAGTAATGCTTAGCAAAGGTATGAACCGACTTCCAAGTGGCTGCCTTGCAGATTTCAGCAATCGGCACGTTACGGAGCAGAGCCGTCGTGGCAGCTTTGCCCCTGGTGGAATGAGCCTTAGGCTTACCTCCTAAGGTCTTATTAGCCTTCTGATAACACAACTGTATGCAGGACACAATCCACCTAGAGATGGACTGCTTAGAGGTCGCAAGACCCGTCCTGACCGATCCATAATTGATAAACAACTGGTCAGACCTACGAATATCTTTGGTTTTATCCAGATAAAATTTCAACACCCTCCTAACATCCAGAGAATGGAGAGACCTCTCCGCTGGGGACGAAGGGTTCTGAAAGAACGTAGGTAAAGTTATAGTCTGGTTGACATGAAAGTCAGAAATAACCTTGGGAAGAAATTTAGGGTGAGTACGCATAACAACCTTAGCAGCATGAAATACAGTATAAGGTTCATTACAACACAACGCCTGAATTTCACTCACCCTGCGGGCCGATGTAATGGCCACGAGGAACGCCGCCTTCCAGGACAGGTGCTGCAACGAAGCCTTATGAATAGGTTCAAAAGGTTCCTTCATCAACCTGGACAGCACCACATTCAATTCCCATGAAGGCGAGGGAAGCCTGACAGGAGGGAATACTTTCTTCAATCCTTCCAGAAAATCTTTGATCACGGGGATCTGGAAAAAGGAAGTCTGTGAAGGGCATTTCCTGTAGGCAGTCAATGCAGCCAGATGAACCCTAATGGAATGCACATTAAGGCCAGACTGCGCCAAATGTAAAAGGTAAGGAAGGATGACATCCTCCTTACAGGTCGTAGGATCATGGTTCTTAGACTGGCACCAGACACAAAACCTCTTCCACTTGTAAGCATATGAAGTCCTAGTGGAAGGTCTCTTGGACTCCTTCAGAATGTCCATGCAATCATCGGGCAGATTAAGATGGCCATACTGCACTATCTCAGGAGCCATGCCGCCAAACTCAAAGACGAGAGGTTGGGGTGTAACATCCGTCCCCCGAACTTCGTGAGAAGGTCCGGCCTGCACGGCAACCGAATGTGAGGAAGGAGAGACCGGTGAAGTAGGTCCGTGAACCACCACTGCCTGGGCCACTCCGGGGCGATGAGTATCATCCGAGCCCTGGACCGGGCCAGCTTGATGAGCACCGCCGGAATCAGGGGAATGGGAGGAAAGGCGTACAGAAAATTGTTCGTCCAGTCGATCCATAACGCATTCCCCAGCGTCCCTTGCTGGAAGTACCTGGAGGCGAAGTCTCTGCACTTGCTGTTTTCGGCGGTGGCGAACAAATCTACATCTGGAGTTCCCCACCTTGCGAAGACTTCTCCTAGTACTTCGTCGTTTATGACCCATTCGTGGTTTTCCTGAAGCAGTCTGCTCAGTGCGTCTGCCTGAACATTCTGCACACCTGGTAGATGGGTGGCCGTTATTGTCAGTCCTCTGGCCAGGAGCCAGTGCCAGATCGTCTGCGCCTCCTGTGACAGAGTGCGCGATCTCGACCCCCCCTGCTTGTTGAGGTAATACATCGTGGTGGTATTGTCCGTCTGTACAAGCAGAGAGTTGGTCCGGAAGGACGGAAGAAAGGCCTTCAGCGCCAAGTGAACAGCTCTGAGTTCCAGGAAATTGATGTGATACGTGGCCTCCATCGGGGACCACGTGCCTTGAATCTGTAGAGTCCCGGAGTGCGCTCCCCATCCCAGAAGAGACGCATCCGTCACGACAGTCTGCGTGGGAATGTCCTTGTGAAAGGGAACCCCTCTGAGGAGATTCTCCGCCGAACACCACCACTTCAGGGACTGAAGAGCATGCAGCGATAGGCGAATCTTGTTGTCCCAAGATCCTTTCCTCTGATCCCACTGGTCCTCCAAGCACTCCTGCAACGGTCTCATGTGCAGCCGTGCGTGTGGCGTCAGGAAGATACAAGAGGCCATCGATCCCAGTAGAGAAGACACCGTCCTCACTGTTGTAGATGGAGTCGTCATAAGAGCCTGAGCCTTCCGAAGGAGTGATAATCGTCGCTCTTCCGAAGGAGACACGCTTGCTGACAGCGTATTGATGGAGGCTCCCAAGTACTGTATGCATTGGACCGGAGTCGGGACAGACTTGGCCATGTTGATGTGCAACCCCAGCTTGTTCAAGAGAACGCACGTCTTCTGGAAGTGCGCTCGCGCTTCCGAGAAGGAGGATGCCTTGATCAGGCAATCGTCCAAGTAAGGGTACACGAACACCTTGTTCTTCCTCAGGTGTGCCGCTACCACCGCCATGCACTTCGAGAATGTCCTTGGCGCAGACTTCAGTCCGAATGGGAGTACTGTGTATTGATAGTGATTGGTGCCGACTTGGAACCGCAGGAACTTCCTGTGTTTGTGTGCAATGGGCACATGGAAGTAAGCATCCTGTAGGTCTATAGCGCAAAGCCAGTCTCCCTGTTGCAACTGAGGGTAGATCTGGTGCAACGACAGCATGCAGAACTTTTCTCTGCGAATCCACTTGTTTGCCTGTCGCAAATCCAGAATGGGCCTGAACTCGTTCTTGTCCTTCTTGCGAACCAGAAAGAACCGGGAGTACAGACCTCTTCCTCTCTGAGACAGAGGTACGTCTTCTATCGCCCTTTTCCTTAACAGGACATCCGCTTCCGCCTGAAGCTCGCGCAGCTGAAACTGCGAGCTGACCGGGGGAATCGCTGGAGGAGGGCTGGTGAACCGAAGACTGTATCCATTGCAAACAATATTCAGCACCCACTTGTCCTGAGTAATTTTTCTCCACTCTGCCAGAAAAAGTTGGATGCTTCCCCCTACCGGAGTGGGTAACGGATCCGGGGGAAGTAAGTTCCTAGGGCCTAGACCCCGCCTGGCCCTTGGGCGCCGGAGCCGACTGCTGGCCTCCTCTGCCCCTCTGCCGCTTCTGGAACGGCTTACGGAACGGCTGCTGCTGTTGCGAGTGCCCCGAAGCCTGTCCCCGTCCTCGGCCTTGTCCTCCGAACCGCCGTTGGAAAGGGCGGTACTGCTTCTTGGTCTCCTTGGGCTTCTCCAGGCCCACAGCCGTCAGCGTTTCGGCCTCCGCCTTCATGCGGGCCATTTCATCATCTGCGTGCTTCCCGAAGAGGGTCTCCCCGGAAAACGGCAGATTGGCCACCCTCTGCTGCGCGTCCGGTTTCAGGGACGTCAGCCGGAGCCAAGCGTGGCGCCGTTGGTTGATCCCGTGGCAGAACCCGTGAGCAGCCAACAGGGAAGAGTCCGCAGCCGCGCTGATTATCTGGTTGGCCACCAGCATCCCCTCACTCAGAACTTCCATGAAGTCTTCACGCTGCTCCCGAGGTAAATGCTCCGCAAAGCGCTCGAGGGAGTCCCAGAGGGAGCGGTCATAACGCCCCAACAGAGCCGTGGCACTCGCCGCTTTCATGGATGTCGCGGAAGTCCCACAGATTTTTCGCCCCGCCGAGTCCATCCACCTAGACTCCTTGTCCGGGGGAACCGTGGAGGTCGGAGTGGTGGCATGCTGCTTGCAGGCCGCCGTGACGATGACAGAGTCAGGCGGAGGCTCCGCTCTCAAAAAGGCCGGATCCGAGTCGGGGGCCCGGTACTTCTTTAGTAGTCTGGACGGGGCCGCCCTCGTCACCGCCGGGGTGAGAAACAGCGCCATAGCCGGTTCTTCCAGGCCCAGCACCAAGGGCAGGAGGGGACGAGACATGTGCCTCTGATGTAGAGTCTCGAAAATTACGGACGTCTTCGGAGTAGGCACTGTCAGTGTAATGCCTAGCTTCGCCGCGCCCCTCAACAGGACGTCCTGAAAGGCAACCAGGTCATCTATCGGGGACACTCTGGTGTCCGGCGACCCCGATAGAGTAGGTGAATAGTCCCCGGTCCCAGATGATCTCGTGCGAGAGCGAGATTCGCGCCTCCTATGGCGGTGTCTCGACCTCGTGGAAGATCTGCGCCTAGAGCGAGAACGAGACCTGCCAGCTCTAGGGCGCTCCTTCGGTTTGCGAGGAGGGGTCTTCCGTGGTTCCTCACGGGGTCTCTTCGGATCCTCCCGGGGCATCGGTTTTGGGGTCCCCTTGGGAGGAGCAGGCAGGGACGGCAGTGAGGTGGACCTCGGCGGAGGAACCACCGGCTGCGGGGTGGCCCCATGCGGAGGGACCGGAGGTGGAGCAGCATCCCCCGAAGGAAGTGGTGGTATGGGCGGAGGGTCCTCCTTAGGTACGGGTGGAGGAGTAGGAGTCCTGGGTCGAGACGGAGTGTACACTTCCGAGTACACCGAGCCCGGTGACCCTTTAGGGGACGGGAGCGGAGACCCTTTAGGGGACGGGAGCGGAGACCCATCCCCATCCGCAGGCGACCGCTTCCTCTTGCGTCCACTGGAAGCTGCGTGACTCCTGGGGCTAGAGCCCCCTCTGTGTCGTTTTGGAGAGGGTGACCTACTCCTCGACGCTGACCGCTGTCTGCTGGACGCAGAACGACGCTTCTCCGGCGTCGAATGGCGCTTCCTGGACTCCGGCGTCGAACGTCGTCCCCTCGACGTCGACCCTCTCATCCTCGGCGTCGAACGTCGACTCCTCGACGTCGATCTCCTCTTGCGCGACCTCTCGCGTCGCCCTCTCGACGTCGGGCGGTCCGCCCTCGACGCCGACCGCCGTCGTCTTGATGTCCTCGACGTCGAGGAGCCCCTCGACGTCGACCGGCGGCGCCGCCTCGACGACGATCGATGGTGTCGCCTCGACGACGACCGACGGTGTTGCCTCGACGGAGAGCGTCGGTGCCGCTTCGACGGCGAGCGTCGATACACGTCCCTGCGCCTTCGGCGTCGGTATGAAGACCTCGACGTCGACGAAGACGATGACGTCGACGGCGGCTTCGATGTCGGCTTCTCCTTCGCCGTCGAGCCGTCACGCCGTCTCGACCCAGAGCCCCGGGGAGACGGGGAGCACGCCGTCGTCATCCCTCTCGACGACGTCGTCGAAGCCCTCGACGTCGATGGAGAATGGGATCGTTGGCTGGACTTCCTGCCCCCGGGGAGCCCCCCAGGGGCCTCAGCCGAGGCAGAGGGATCCCTCCCAGGCTGCCCAGACCCACCTGCAGCACGTTGACGCCTACCCTCCAGGCCAGCCAGCCTGATCTTCAATCTGTCCCTGAGGGTCCTAGCAGAAAGTTGCTGGCAGATAACACACTCCTCAGGGCCATGATCTTCTGGAAGGCACACGATGCAGACATCATGGGGGTCGCTTTTGGCCTTCTTCCTCTCACATGCTGGGCACTTAACAAAAAGGCCAGGCATTTCGGAGCCCCAAAACGCCTAAAAAACAGCACAAAAGTGAGAAGAGAACACCAAGCAGTAACTGCAACACTTTTAAAAGTCAAAAAGTGCAAAAACGAATTCAATAAACCCTTGATAAAGGGAGAGCTCAATGCCAGGGTCCTGTAAGCAGGAGCCGGAAAAAAGAACTGAAAGTAAGTTGGACCTGCTATGCATTCTGGGATACTGGGAGAAGTCTGGAAGGTTCTCTTAAAGGCACAGTATCCTATTTAAGCCACATAATGGCAGCCTATGGGGCTTGTCTGTCCCTACCTTCCTCTCTATCATTCCTGAGTCTTTGACTGGGGGAGGCAGGTTTCTCTATGGTAGAAACTAGCAGGCTGGGCTGTGTGTGGTGATTTTTGGTGGAATTTCTAGTTGAAGTACTGGACAGTGTAGCCTGTGGATATAGGCTGCATTATTTGTCTTTAAATTCTCTCTTAAGTGTCTTTGCAGTTTCTGCATTATTTTGACAACTTAAGAGATTATTTTTGATTGCCGGGGTCCACGCACATGGGCGGGACTATTCACTAGATTATGACTATACACAGAGATCCCCTACTACAGAACAAGTTACTTACCTTCGGTAACGCTTTTTCTAGTGGATACAGTATCTGCCTGTGGATGCCTCACCTTATGAATATCCCCCTACGTTAGCAACGTTCAGAAAATTATTTTGTAGCACGCCGGCGTGGACGACGTCCTAGGAGCACGGCATCACGCGCGACTACGACTGACGTCACGTACTCCTTATTAGGCCTACGTTGGCGTGATGACATCAGTTCCGCCCTTTTTTCCGTGCCTTCTAGGCACCCGGACGGACCAATGACAGTAGATATATACAGTGTACACAGCACATACTATCCAAAATAACACACAGTGTGTAGATAATGTATGAAAAACAAAATATATATACATATACATTTAAATAATGTCATGAAATCAGGTATAGTAGAGTGGACAACGGGGAGACGGGTGGGCATGTGAGGAATCGACAGGCAGATACTATATTCCCCAGATAAAGCGTTACCGAAGGTAAGTAACTTGTTCTTCTGTGGATACATCTGCCAGTGGATTCCTCACCTTGTGAATAGAGTCCCACAGCAGTCCCCACTCCAGGAGGAGGGGGTCCACTCTCCTATACCAGAAAATCCTGGAGGACAGAACGCGCAAAGTGGCCGTCCCTACTCACTTCGGAATCTAAGCAGTAATGCTTCGCGAAAGTGTGGAGGGAAGCCCATGTCGCTGCTCTACAAATGTCCTCTACAGGTACACCCCTAGACAAAGCAGATGTAGAAGACTTTGCTCTAGTGTAATGAGCTCTTATACCCTCTGGAGGGTCTTTACCCGCCAGAGAGTAGCAGATCTTGATGCATAGTATAATCCATCTTGAAAGGGTGCGCTTGTGCACAGCTCTTCCTTTTCTGCAGCCAGCAAAACCAACAAAGAGCTGGTCATCCACTCCATAGTCTCTTGTTCTATCAAGATAAAAGCTCACTGCTCTCTTAGGGCCCAGGCGGTGAAGTCTCTCCTCCTCCTTGGAAGGGTGAGGGGGAGGATAGAAGGTAGGGAAGGTAATAGACTGTCCTAGATGGAAGGGAGTTACCACCTTAGGCAGAAAAGCAGCCCTGGTCCCAAGAACCATTTGTTCAGCATGAATGGTCAAGAACGGGGGCTTTGAACTAAGAGCTTGAAGCTCACTTACCCTCCTTGCCGAGGTAATTGCAACCAGGAAGACCGTCTTAAAAGATAAAAGTCTCAAGGGACACTTGTGCAAAGGTTCGAAAGGAGATCCCATCAGAAATGTAAGCACAAGATTCAAGTCCCATTGAGGCACAATAAAGGGAGTAGGAGGAAATTTGTTTGTAAGACACTTAAAAAACCTTAGAACTACAGGAGATTTAAATAGACGGCTGATCGGTCAGGCAGAGAAATGACAAACAAGCCGAAAGATAACCTTTAACTGTAGCTAAAGCAAACCCTTGCTGTGCTAGGAAAAGAGCAAATTGAAGTATGTCAGATAAATGTGCCCTCAAAGGGTCAATGGACTTCACCCCACACCAAGTCACAAATTTAGACCATCTGTATGAATAGATTGACTTGGTGGAGTCACGCCTGGCCGATAGAATGACATCCACCACATCATGTGGGAGAGAAAAGGAATTCAGGTTGCCACGTTCAATCTCCAGACATGAAGGTGTAAGGTCTGGAGGTGGGGGTGTAAAACCTGACCCTCCATCTGAGAGAGGAGATCTGCCCTGAGAGGGAGACGGAGCGGCGGGCACGAGGAGAGGTGGAGTAGATCTGTGTAACACACCCTTCTTGGCCAATCCGGGGCGATCAAAATAACTTGGGCCCGGTCTTGGCGAATCTTCCTCAGAACCGAAGGAATCAAGGGTATGGGAGGAAACGCGTAAAGGAGCTGTGAGTCCCAACTCAACTGAAACGCGTCTCACAAGGCTCCCTGCATCGGATACTGGAGACTGCAGAATGACTGGTAGTGAGCATTCTCGTGAGTGGCAAACAGGTCCACCTGAGGAGTTTCCCACGTCCGAAAGACGTGACGAACTACCTCTGGATGAAGCCTCCACTCGTGATCGGCGGAGAACTGCCGACTGAGACTGTCTGCACGCACATTCAGAACTCCGGCCAGATGATTTGCCATCCAACAAATCTGATGGTCCAGAAACGCAGAGCCTCTCTGCAGAGACACTGCGACCCTACTCCTCCCTGCTTGTTGACATACCGCATCGCAGTGGTGTTGTCCGTCAGGACCTGAACCGACCGACCGCGAGGGGAGGAAGGCCTTGAGTGCCAGACGTATCGCCCGCAATTCCAGAAGGTTGATGTGAAGCAACCTTCCCTCTGGAGACCAAAGACCCTTGATCTCCAGATCCCCCAGATGATGCATCTGTTATCACTGTGGCCACCGATGGAGGTAGTTGAAAGGGCTTTCCTTGGGACAGATTGCCCTCCACACTCCACCAAGACAGATCTGCTGCAGTTTCTCTGGAGATCCTGATCGACTCCCTGAGATCTCCGTTGTGTTGATACCACTGCCTGCGGAGGCACCACTGGAGTGCCCTCATATGCCAGCGTGCATGGTTGACCAGCAGAATGCAGGAAGTCATCAGACCGAGCAGACGAAGGACCTTCAAGACTGGAACGACTGCTCCATTGTGAAATAAAGGAATCATTTCCTGTATGTCGCGAATCCGTTGTGGAGGAGGGAATGCCCGACATACAGTTGTATCCAGTACCGCACCAATGAACAGGTTGCTCTGGGAGAGCACCAGGTGAGATTTGGGTACATTTATCGAAAAACCCAACCTGTACAACAACGGAGTTGTGACTTGCAGATGATGGAGCACTTTCTCTGGAGATTCCTCCTTGATCAGCCAATCGTCCAGATAAGGGAAGCCTGGAATCTCTGATCTTCTGAGATGTGCTGCCACCACAGCCATCACCTTGGTAAAGACTCGAGGCGCAGAAGTAAGACCAAATGGAAGGACTACAAACTGGTAATGTTGCGATCCCACCATAAAACGGCGATACTTCCTGTGCGACTTCAGGTTTGGGATGTGAAAATATGCATCCTGCAAGTCTATCGATACCATCCAGTCTTCTTCCCCAGCGCTTGAAGAACCTGCGCAAGTGTGAGCATCTTGAAGTTCTCCTGCTTCAGATAAAGGTTCAAGATCCTGAGATCCAGGATTGGACGAAGTCTGCCATCCTTCTTGGGGGATCAGGAAATACCGGGAGTAGCATCCCTGACCCCTTTCTTGCTCCGGAACCTCCTCTATTGCACCCTTTCTCAACAATGCCAGGACTTCCTCCTGCAGAAGTAGCAGGTGGTCCTCCGGGCAAAAACCTTGGCAAGGAGGGTAATTCAGAGGGAATTCCCGAAAGGGAATTGCATACCCATTCTCTACGAGATTGAGAACCCAAAAGGTCCGACGTGACCGATTCCCAATCCCATAGAAAATAGGCAAGCCGACCCTATACAGGACCCGCATGATCCGGAATGGCGAATCTAGGGCTGCTTTCCTGTAGTAGGAGGGGGGTGGGTAGAGGAAGAGAAGGAGGAGACCTGACGTCCTCGAGGACAACCCATTTGTTTTCCTCTGTAAGATATATACAACAGATTTTGTTGCTGCTGCCGTTGCTGTGATTGCTTGTAGGGACGAAAAGAAGATCTTCCAAAGTCCCTATATCTTTTGCCCATAGATCCTCTAGTTTGCAAATCTAAAGATCTGGCTGTAGCTCTGCTGTCCTTGAACCTCTCCAATGCAGCATCAGCTTTCTTCCCAAAAAGGCCTGAGCCATCAAAGGGCAAATCCATTAAAGCAGCCGGACCATCCGCAGGGAACTCGGAAGTCTTCAGCCAGGCAGCTCTTCTGGTGGCAATCGAAGACCCCATGAGTCTAGCCACTGAATCCGCTGAGTCCATACCACTTTGTATGACCTGCCGAGCAGCAGCCCAAGTGTTAGAAATCACCTCATTAAAAAAAATTTGTGTCCTCCTCAGGAAGCTTAGGAGACAGCTGTTTAACAGTATCCATTAAAGCGTGGATATATCGACCCAGCAAACAAGTGGCATTTGTAGATTTTAGGGCCATACTGGCTGACGAAAACACTTTGTTAGCATTTTGGTCCTGCTTTTTGGAATCCTCATCACCAGGTATCTGGGGAAAAGCACCTGCAGATCTTTTAGAGCAGGCAGCTTGTACTACCAAACTCTCTGGTAAGGGATGAGTAGATACAAATTCAGGGTCGCCAGGAGCCACTCTATTACGCCTTGCAACAGCCTTAGAAACTGCAGGAGCTGTAAGTGGTCTATTGCATACCTCCAAGATGTGATCAGTCAGAGCCTCAGTAAAAGGAAGTAAAGGCTCAACAGCAGATGAAGGTGAATGGAGGACTTCAGTTAGAATGTTCGACTTATACTCAACAGATGGCAAAGTCAAATTTAACATCTGCAGCCTTTTTAATTACCACATGGTAGGGAGCCACATCTTTTGAAGGAGCATCAGATACTGTGGCAAACTCCCAATCAGGAAACAGTTCTAGACCACTTGCATCCTGTAGATCGTCAAAATAATCCTCCTGATCTTGAAGCTCACCTTCTTCAATTTCAGCTTCCCCATAACCTCTCCTCCAAAAGGCGATGTGCTTTGCGCCTCGACCACTCTATTCGTAGGATCCGGTATCGACTCCGAAGGAGCCGGCGACGAATGTGGAGCTGGAGTCGAACGAGGAGCTGGAGCTGGCGTCGAACGAGTAGCTGGAGCCGGCGTCGAACTTAGATTTGGATCTCGAAGTCGTTCCGGAGCCGGTGAAGCCGTAAGCGGCGTCGATGACTTCGGCAGCGCCGAAAGATGCCAAGGTGGAGCTGGCATAAACAGCGCCGGAGCATAGGCTTGGGGAACCCCCAAATTGTATGCCAACGGACCCATGGGACCAGCCGGTGCTCCAGAGGGGTACACGTCTCTCGCATAAACACCATACATGGCGTTTAAAAAATGCGAAGGGTCCTGTCCTGGACCCGGAAAAGGAGGGTACGAACCCACCGGCTGCTCCTGAGGAGGCTTCACCGGAATAGACTCCTCTTGATACTCTTGTTCCTCGGGTTGGTTTACCAGCGTCGTCAACCTTGAGCAACAGGAACTTCCTCCTCTTTTTCCTCATGTCCCGAAGACTGAGATTGATCCGGAGACTGATTCAACATCGGAGCCGGTGAATGTTCCCGAAACTCCAAAGGCGAGGCCTCACCTCCATGACTTCGAACTGGAGAGGGTGATCTAATGTCCTTACGAAGTTACTATCAACTCAACAGAAGATCCCTCGAAACCGTTAGCGTCAACGACGCGGAAAAAAGGGAACTGATGTCATCACGCTGATGTAGGCCTAATAAGGAGTCAGTGACGTCAGTCGGAGTCGCGCGCGATGCCGTGCTCTTATGACGTTGTCCACGCCGGCGTGCTACAAAAGAATTTTCGGAACGTTGCCGACACAGGGGGGATATTCGCAAGGTGAGGTATCCACTGGCAGATATATCCATCAGAAAGGAAATCGCCTTGTTGCAGTAGTGGGAGCATTTGTTGCAGAGTGATCATATGAAAATGATCTAATTGTATGTACTGATTGAGGGGCCTGAGGTCGAGAATTGGTCTTAGTGTCCCGTCCTATTTGGGAATTAGAAAATACAGCGAGTAAACCCCTGTTCTTCTAAAGGAACTAATTGAATGGCATCCTTTTGTAAAAGTGACAGAACTTCTTGTTGGAGCAGAGTCAGGTGGTTTGTAGACATGGGACGCTGCCTGGGAGGTATGTGTGGAGTGGTTGCTGTAAGTTCTAGGCAGTAGCCATGTTGGATAATCTGACTCACCCACTTGTCTGTTGTGATGGAGTTCCAGACAGGCAGGAACTGTGTTAATGTGCCCCTACTGGAGTGGAATGCTGTTGGGGGAGCAGAGGGAAGTCACTGTCTTGTGGCGGAAGAGGATGTTTGTGTGTGAGATTTGAAAGATGTTGTGGTTTCTGCTCCAGTTTGTTTGGAGCCCCCTCTGGAGAAAGAGCGACGAAAGGAACCTCTAGCTGGTGTGGACTGTAAAGCCCCCATAGACTTGGCGGTGTCCGTATATTTCTTCATCTTTTCGAGTGCAGTGTCCACTTCTGGGCCAAATAATTGGTTGGTTTAAAATGGTAGTTTGCACTTCCTGTTTAAACCCGGAAATGCTTAGCCACGCATGTCTCCTAAGTATGACACTGGTATTCACAGCTCTAGATGCGGTGTCTGCAGCATCTAGTGCACATTTTATTGAGGAATTTGAAATTAACTTGCCTTCCTGTATGAGGTCAGTTGCCTGGGCTTTATACTGATCTGGTAGATGCTCAAGTAGTTTTTCTAATTGATCATAATGAGCCCTATCGTAACAACAGAGGAGGGCTTGTGTATTAACTATACGCCATATGTTAGTGGCTTGTGCAGCTATTCTTTTACCTGACGCATCAATTACTTTGGATTCTTTGTCAGGTGGGCATGCTTCGCCAGAAGTTTGAGAATTTTCCCTTTTCCTAGCATTGGACACAAACTAAAGAATCTAATGTTAGGTGTCCTTTAATGTAGACTGCATCTGTGGGTGCAGGCCTATATTTTTTCTCAATTCTGGGGTTCAAATTTCTAGTGCGTACCGGGTCTTTAAATACCTCCGGAGCATGTTTGATGACCCCTTTAATCATGGGAAGAATTTGAACAGACTGTTGAGACTGTTCAAAGGTATCTAAGAGAAAATCCTCCTCAGTCTCATCAGAATGCATGGTGACTTTGTGGTAAGCAGCAGCTCTGTTTATTAAATGACCAAAACCAATGTTATCCTCTGGAGGGGAAGGTTTTGAAGGGTATAAGTGCGGGTCAGGAATGTCAGGCGCATTTTGTGGGTTTGGCAAGTCTCATATAACGTCATCCACGTGGTATGGGAAAGGTTCATCTGTATCATCCCCTCCACCCAGACTATATTCATCATCATCATGTTGAGGTGAATGTGATGATAAAAGTGGAGAATGTGCTGGAGAGATTTGAGGGGATATGTGAGGAGGAACAGGAGGAGGAGGTATAGGAAAGGAAAAGTGCATAGGGGATTTCGCACAGTTTTTTTTTCTTGGTAGGAACCACAGGTGTGGGCGGTGCATCTGCTGGTCTCTTCTTGTGAGGTAGCTTCTATATGGCCTGTTTTTGGGTCGATGTAGATTTTCTTTTTTCGAGGATCTGGCAAGAAAAGTTCCTCCTCATGTACAACCTTCTTGGGCGTCGGTTTTTTCGGTTCTAGCCGAGGTTGTATTGTGTTTTTAGCTTTGGGGGGTGTTGAAACGTCCTTTGGCGTAGTTTTTGGTGCCGAAGGTTTGTTTTCGGCTTGGTAGGCAGGTAGGCAGGTTCGAGGGTTCGGGCACATCGGAATCGGGCCTTGCGGGCTTCGGCACTGAAGGTGTTTTCGGTGTGGGAGCTGGTGTCGTCTGCTTCGAGGCGCCGGACGAGGGCTTCACACTTTTAGGTTTAGAAGTGGACGGCTTCGGAGCCAGTACTTCTTTCGGTTTCGGTGCTGATAATTCTTTAGGCTTTGGTGCAGAGAGGTCTTTCTGTTTCAGTTCCGAGCCATCCTTGGTTTCAGTGCCGAGCTAGCTTTGGGTTTTGGTGCCGATGGAAGAGGTGGAATCGGCACGTGCGGCTTGCTCGGTGCCGAGACACTAGAAGGCTTAGTAGTTTTCTTCGGAGCCGGGCTCGAAGGCGGGGCTTTTGAAGCAGGTGTTCGGTCTCGACTGGGCTCAGCGGGCGGAGTGCTGACCTTTGCCTTCGGTTTGGGAACTGAATGTGGTGCAGGGGCAGTAGTACTCACCCGCTGACCCGATGGAATGGAGTCATCTGAGTCGTCTGCCTCTGATACGGTCTGGAGATCAGGCGAATCTTCTTCAGGAACGAGCTGGACCTCTTCATCGAAGATATCTTCCGGTTCCGGAGCTGATCTCCTCATTTCGTGTTGACGGGCCCTCCAATCTTAGATGGTTTTCTTTGATCGGAAGGATGCACAAGCTGTGCAGGTCGATTCCTCGTGTTCTGGCGATAGACAGAGGTTGCAGACCTCGTGGTGATCGCTATGTGTCCATGAGGTGTAGGCCGCACGGCGACGATAGGCCCAACGGCCCACGTCGATGACAGGAATGGAATCGATGGCATCAAAACTATTGTAGTCTATGTCGAAAGTAGTTTTTTGAAGTTTGAGGAAGTTTTGCGTTTCGATGTGCTTGAAAAAGTGTTTTTCTAGACGGAGCGGTGAAACTTTCATCCAAACCCAGTGGCAGAAAAAAACAATCTAAGGATGGAGCCGATGCCCATGCGCAGTATTGCCCAAGGGAGGAGTCACCTATCTTGTGACTACAAAGACTTCTTCCAAGACAACAACCTGCAATCATCCGAGCCCAACACCAGGTGGCGATCTAATGCTAAGTTTACAATCTGCAGCTCATATGCCTCGAATATATATATATATATATATATATATATATATATATATATATATATATATATATATAAATTATAAACTTACCTGCCTAATACTTACAGTTTCATTGTGAAGGCATGCGTGGTAAAAGCATAGTCCTAAAGATCTGCATGGTAAAGTCATGCGTGGTTCTGGCTGTGTTGTAAAGGCTGTTTCCCAGTTTAAAAAGATGTGTTGAATACATGATATGCTGCAGTGCCATCAGAGGACGATGTCCAAAAGGGGAAGGCTCCAAGACAGAGTCGTCCTGAGATTTAAAGTTGCAGTTTCCCTATGGGTAATCACCCTCATGTGGTGGATGTGACTGGCCATAGAGGTATTGTAGGCCTATAGTGTTCGGAGTCTGAGATTATGTGAGGCGCCCACTGTGGTGGAGGCGACCTATGCAGTGACTGAGGTAGGTATGGCCTAGAGCTGGGATGTGATGGTCAAGGCTGTGGTGGGGGAGACCCTGGAGTTGCCCCAGTAATTTGGGCCTTTTAGGTATGGGTTATCCCACCTTTTACTTAGAAAATGCCTCCTCTTCTGTAAGGGAATGCGGTCTGACTGCTGTGTTGCTACAGGGCAAGTGAGACCTTTTTGGAACTGCATATATGTAGTCTCCTCTGTTTCACATCTGGGATCACAGCAGCTCTTATGGGTACAAGCACGCCTGGAGTTGACAGCTTTTTAAATGCAGACCTAAGTGTCAATTTCGGAGCAGGGGGGCAGGCTCGCTGCCCGACTGGTGTCTCTGCGGCTTGAGGCCTTTTGGAAAGAAGGTAACGCTTGGCATGGAGGCATCTCCAGAGCCAGGTGCCAGAGCCTCTTTGCCTAAGGTTCAGGGCTCGATGCCCAACTACCTTGGGAGTGGTGCTTCGCCTTGGAATTTGGGTGTTTGATGCCAAACCATGGAGCCAGTCCTCTGGTGTAGGTGGTGATTTGGGGGTGCTCCGGGTGTATTAGCCTTCAGTGCAGCATGTGCCCCCAACTATACTTCCTCCTTCACAAAACAACATCCCAAAAAGCTGGTTCTAGGATGGTTCGGCGCCTGTCCTGGTGCAAATCTGGAGGTTTTCTTCCCTGTGAGCCACATTTCTAGCGTACTTCTGGGCACTGACACTGCATCCAGTGACATTTCGTCTTGTACCAAATTGTCTTTTCATCTTGACACCTGGCAGGCCTTTATATCAAGAGGCAGGTTGAGTTTACCACAGTCATTTGCATTGTAATTCAGCAGAACTGGAAGGATTTGTTCTGCATCACCCCCTTTCCCACAGTCCTTTTCATATGACTAGATGTACTGCAGATCCTACCAATCTAGGTTGAATCCGAACTTTGATCCACCATGGAAAAACATTACAAAAACGAAAGCTTGAGTGCTGGTTCTGGGTATCGAGGGCATTTAAACTACAAACTATGCATTTCTCCTTTAGGAACAGTCTATCAGACATGGTGGTGTATAATCTTTAATGATCAGCTTTCAGTGCAACAATTTACAGCTGAAACCAATGTGACCCATTGCTCTGGTTTCTGCTGCACTTCTATGTCCTGACAAGGATCAAGGCACTGTTTTGATTTTTCTTAGCCTACAAAAACTCCAAGCCACAGCTGGCGCCCTGTTGTGGCAAAGACAGTTCTGTGCCTTAGGAAGAAGATAGCTACTGTTTGGATTTTGTCTTAGCCTATTAAACAAATCCAAATAGAGTCTGGCTCTCTGATGGGGTATAACACTGGGAATCTGTTCCCCAGCAACGAGCCAGAAGTTGCCTAGATATTTTCTTAAAGTAACAAAAAAACACAAAGCATAAGTGATTCTATGCTTGGGCACATCGGTGTTAGGATTTTTTCTTAGCCTAAGAAAAAATCCAAACCATGTCTTGTTCTTTTCTGACATATTTGAATGCGTCTGTGAAGCATCAAGTAAGTCGATCATGTTTGGATTTTTCCTTGGTCTAAGAAAAAAACAAAACAGATTCCTTGCTGGGACCCAGTACTCTGTCTGTGATCCAGAAATAAGCCAGACACGGTTTTGATTTTTTCTTACGTTAAGGCAAAAATCCAAGCAGGATCTGGCTCCTTGCTGGGGCACAGACCCACAGCTCCTTCTCTCAGAAGTATATTCTGAGGAAGGAGTCTCTCAGGATGTCATCTGGATATGAAGGAGCTGTGTGAAATAAAAAGGAAATAGGGAAGGGACTAAGAACAATCCCAGTCCCTTCCAACCAGTGAATCCAGAGTCACTTCTCTCGGTAGGTGGGGAGGTAAGAAACTGGGGCACTCCTGCCTCCTCGCCGACCTGCCTTCCTCCTTAAACAGAAAAATTGGATCAAATTAGTGGGCATAGCTAGATAGAAGCCAGGGTAATCCCTTATAGGTCCATCCATATGATGAGCGACATTACTAGTGGCGTCACATGCTTATTATTGAGGCAGGCTAGAAAGGAGTATTGGGCCATGTCATTCAAGAGTTTTACAGCACCCAGATCGAGCACTGGCAAACTCCCTGCGAGCGCCATCAGGAGTTTGTTCTTTTCTTTGTCCCTCAAAATGGGGGACAAATAGGTGCCGACCCAGGGGATGTAAAAAAGAAAAAAAAAAAAAAAAAAAAAAAAGAAAAAAAGAATTCATATAAAGGTCAATCCCACCTTTTGGGTCATTTTGTATATACAATTTGAGCAAAGATGAAACAGTGAATACAGGGAACGATATTTAGAACACTTTACAAACTGAGGGACAGAAAGAGGTTTTATGGAAACAGTGCCATAGTTTATTTTCATTTCTTTTGGAAACATTTTATAGTTTACACTTTCAAACATTAAATTATATAATCAGTAATAAAATATTTCCAAATGCTGGCGGTGGCACACCATTTCCCAGCGGATTCCCACTTCAAACCCCCTTAAAAACCAGGAGGAACGTTGTTCATTAAGCAGCCAAACACGTATGTGTGCAAGTGAATACACACATACATAAATACAGTTTTCAGCCAAAAACTATGTACATTCATATACATGTTTATATACATTAAGTACAAATGTGTTTTGTAAATATATACAAATTTGTAAACAAATTAATGAGGCAGTCTAGAAGGAATCCTTAATTTCTAGAAGACAAACCTCATACATGTTCTGATAAAATAAGCAACTAAACTGCATTTATTTAAGGACACGAACACTCACCATTAAAACAGACAATATTATTTTACAGTGTAACAAAAATTTACATATGTACAATAAATGCACAGAATTTTGGAAATGGACACATTTTTAGAGGACGCTGATCAGTATGCTGTAGTTATTTTAATTCAATCAACGTTTTTAACTCCTTTATATTGTAATCAGCTGCAAGAGCTACTGCGTGGTTCAAAGCATGGACAGTTGCCAGAAGTTTCACGATTTGTTTTATTTGATCCCTAAATAAAAAAAGACAAGAGATTAGGAGAACACTCAGTATAAAAGAAAGCAAGTATGAAGACATGATTAAGGTTTCAAATTTTGAAAGTGTCAGATACCAAATGTATTTTAAATATTAATTGTTATGACTATTTGATCAGATACTAATATTAGTTTTATCAATATACCAAATATGTTGGCTTTAGGTGTTTTATGGATGAAGTACCTCATGGTTTCCCACATAATCCAGAGCTGCCTTGCCTTATCTTCTCAAACCCCTATAAAGTTTTATATGAAGTAGTCCTATACAATTTTAGATCCTTTTTCAATTGAAAGTGAACGAAAGATCTTCATCCACAATATGTGGTTGTGTGTATAGTTAGGACCAAAGTTACCACAGGAACAGCGTTTTTTGTTTTGCCAATCACTTTGGTGCCGCTTGACAAATCTTCACGAAATCTTCAAAAAGTCCCCTTTTTGGCTCAACTGCTGTGTTGAAAGTTTTGTGATGATCAGCAAAGTGGGGCCCAAGAAAAAAGGGTTTCCCCCATGTTATATCTATGGAGATTTTTCATTTTTTGAACATGACTACAACCTTAACAGCTGAACGGTATTACAACAAATTTGGTAGAAAGCTAGATGTTGGTCCAGAAAAGTGTGCTTTTTGTGATTTCTGGGAGCCCAAATTCCGATTGAAACCCTACTGAAAATTGATTGGCTGCCAACACTTCAACCAGGAAGTGTTGGCAGCCATATGGGACTCGGTTAAACAGAGTCCCACAGAACATGTAAAAAAAAAATCAAATGGAAAAGTGGCAGGGTAGAAACATCCTGCCTACCCCCACACCCCCATATTCTCGCCCAAGTGCAGGGTCCCCGGAATAATAAAAATTATATATGAAAAACATATATATATATATATATATATATATATATATATATATATATATATATATATATATATATATATATATATATATATATATATACAGCTATATATCATTTTTTCTCATAACAATGCAGACCGTATATAGGAGGCTAAACAATTCTATCATAAAATAAATACTTGTGCAAACACATAATGAAAATATGAACCACAGGAGGGCAAGTATCACTTGAGCTCTTTTTAATGAGTACAACTCATGAAAACTTCAAAAAGAGCAGGCATGGTTAGCCTACAGACTGCATTGTAAGCCAATAGCACAGATAATTAAAGCAATTGTACAAAAACTGACACCGTGCCTTTAAGGCAGCCATGACCCCTAGCTTCCCAACATGTCTAAGGGTGACAGGTCAGTTGTTCTTTGCAGAGCACAAAGATTAGGACACAAAGTTAAAGCTTAACCAAACAAGAAAAAGCAGTCTCATTTGCCTGGGGAGGAGGATGGGTTGCTTATGAATTTGATGAGGATACCCCTAGAAGAGAACTAGGATTACAGGTAAGTAACTTATCCTTCTCTTCCAGGGGCTCCTCATCAATAGTCAAAAGCACTGAATAGAATAGCAAGCCCATCTTCCACCTGTGGGCAAATGAGACAGGATGACCCAACAGACACCCATAATTATCAGTGTTTGAACAAATTTCTCAAGGAGGTTTGGCCTACTTGGGTGTCTGCTCTGGTATCTGAATCAAGACAGTAGTGTCTTGTAAATGTATGCACAGATCTCCAAGTAGCTGCTTTACAGATCTCAGAAATTGTCACATTATCGAGGAAAGCAGTTGTAGCCACTTTTCCTCTAGTGGAGTCTTGGGTGTAGCCCCAAGAGGCTTCTGTCCTAACTGGTAAGCCAATTTGATACATGAAACTATCCATCTGGAGTGAACGCTTGGAGGCTGGAAAACCTGTTCTGATTGAAACATAATTAATGAATAGTTGATTAGATTTTCTTATCGATTTGGACCTGTCCAAATAGAACTTTAAAACCCTCTTCAAGTCTAACGATTGGAGTGGCCTCTTAGCTGGAGTAGAGGGATTAGGAAAAACAGTCGGTAGTGAAATGGTTTGGTTGACATGGAAATCTGACACCACCTTCGGAAGGAAGGAGGGGTGGGATCGTAAAACTACTCTATTTAGATGGAACACCGTGTATGGCTCTTTTGAGCAGAGCGCTTGTATCTTGCTCGCCCTGCGAGCTGAGGTAATCGCCACTAGGAAAGCTACCTTCCACATAAGGTGTTGCAGGGTTGCTTTGTGGATAGGCTCAAATGGGGGACCCATCAATTTAGATAGAACCAAGTTCAACTCCCAGGGAGGAGAAGGATGCCAGGGAGGAGAAGGATGCCAAACAGGCGGGTTGACCTTCTTTAGACCTTGTAAAAAATCCTTCACTACCTGTAGCTGAAAATAGGACGGTTGAGACGGAGAACGCCTGAATGCCGTAATGGCAGCCAGGTGCACCTTAATGGAAGTGAATCTGAGGCCTGCCTTGGCTAAATGAAGTAGATATGGTAAAATCACTTCAACCTGCCCTTTGGTGGGATTACAATTATTTTGTACACACCATAAGAATTTTTTTTCCATTTACAAGCATAGGAGTGCCTTGTGGAAGGCCTTCTAGCTTCTTTCAAGATGGGCATGCAGTTGTGAGGAAGGTCTAAATGACCATACTGGAGGACCTCAGGAGACATGCTGCCAAGTTCAGTGAGGGAAGGCTGGGTTGATGAATGCTCCTGTTCATCTTGGACAGCAAGTCCGGTCTGCACGGCAGTCTCCTGTGTGGGCATTCTGACAGGTGCAGAAGGTCCGGGTACCACCATTGACTAGGCCAGTCCGGAGCAATCAGAATCATTCGCTTGTGTGAGAGTTTGGTCACCACTTTCGTGATGAGTGCAAGAGGCGGGAAGGCGTACACAAATGCCCCTGACCAGCTGATCAAAGGGCATTCCCCTTCGAGCCTGGTCAGTAGTACCTTGAAGCGAAGTCACTGCATTTTTTGTGTCGTCCGCGAACAGATCGATGCTTGGACGACCTCATTCTTGGAAAATGTCAGACAACTTCGTCATTTAGAACCCAGTCCTGCTGGTACTCGAAGTGCTGACAGAGAGTCTGTGTGTGAATTCTTCTCTCCCAGTACATGTATTGCTGTAATCAATAGATTTCTCGCCAATAAGGCTTGAGCTTCCAGCGATGGAGTCCTTGATCGAGTTCCTCCCTGTTTGTTCAGGTAGTATATGGTGGCGGTATTGTCAGTCTCTACTAGAATTAAATTGGTCCGAATCGAAGGGAGGAAAGCCTTGAGAGCCAGACGCACAGCCCTCAACTCCAGCATGTTGATGTGGTACAACTGCTCTTTTGTTGACCATCGACCTGGACTCTGGAGGGACCCCATGTGAACGCCCCAACCCTGGGGGGAGGCATCCGTGATCACGGATTGGGAGGGAGGAGCCTGATGGAATGGAACTCCTACCAGAAGATTCTCCGGTCTCATCCAGCATGGTAATGATGCTCTGGCTGCGTGCGACAGTTGTATCCTGTATTCCCACCAAGCCGTTCTTTGATCCCACTTGTTCTCCAGATCCTGTTGTAAGGGACACATTCTCAACCTGGCATTGAATACCAGAAAGATGGAGGATGCCATTGGTCCTAGAAGAAATGTAACCTAACGGACCGAAGGCAAGTTGTTGCGTAGGATCTGCTTGCCGTTCAGTGTGATCAATAACAGTCTCTCTTCCGAAGGAAACACTTTTCCTATTGCGGAGGCTATTGTTGCCCCCAGATAGTGAATTCTTTGCATGGGCTGCTGAGTCGATTTTTTGAAGTTTACGTGGAGATCCAGCTGCTGGGAAAGGTCTAGACATTGTTGAAAATGGTTCCTTGCGCTCTGGGGGTCCTTTCAGAAGCCAGTCGTCGAGCTAGGGATACACAAAGATGCCCCTGCGTTGTAGAGCGGCTGCCACTATTGCCATGCACTTCGTGAACTATCGGGGAGCTGATTTCAACCTGAAGGGCAGCACCTTGAACTGATAATGGAGTACCCCACTAGAAAACACAGGAACTTCCTGTGATAAGGATTGATTGGGACATGAAAGTATGCATCTTGCAGGTCCAGCGAGCACATCCAATCTCCCTGCTGTAGATGTGGATATATTTGATGAAGAGCCAACATGCAAAACTTTTCTGATGGACTTTTGAGTGTTCGAAGGTCTAGAATAGGCCTGTATTCTGACTTTCGACCCTTCTTCACTAGGAAGTATCTTGAGTATACTCGACCTCGTTGCGCTGTAGGAACCTTCTCGATGGCGGACTTTCTTAGAATGATAGATACTTCCTGCTACAATATTTCTATCTGGTGGCATGTTGTTTTCGCTGGTGGGATCGAGGGAGGCAGATGTCGAAAACGTAGAGAGTACCCATTCTGCAGCGTAGTTAATACCCATTGGTCTCTTGTAATACTTTGCCACTCCTTTAGATGATTGACACTACTTCCCCCTACTGGAGTGGAAAACCGTGATGGAGGAAGCAGACACTCAATTGTTTAGTTGGTGTTTTTGCTGAGGTAGTCGACTGACGAGGAGTTCCACTTCCTCTGGGGGTACGACGACCCTGGTAATGGGACTTCCATTGACCCTGCTGTTACCTCTCCCAATGAGGGGTTTGAACCCTCCGACGGAAATGCCACTGATCGTATAATCTGTAACAGGCCCAGAACTCTTTCTTCTTCTCAAGTCCAACCGCCTTCAGGGTATCGAGTTCTGACTTCATCTTTGACATCTCATCAGTGTGGGTGCCAAACAAGGATGAGCCTGTAAAAGCGGGATTGAGAATCTAGGACTTGCGCCTCCGGTTAAATGCAGTAAGATGGACCCAGGATGATCTTCTAGTGCTGATTCCATGTGCATAGGAGAGCACAGACAGTGTTGCTCCATCAGCTGCAGCGCTGATCACTTGGTTTGCCACCAAGCTGTCTTCCTGCACAATTTCCTCAAAATATCTGTGGTCTTCCCTTGGCAGCTTCTTTGTGAACCTCTGAAGGGAGTCCCACAAAGATCTGTCATAGCGCCCCAACAGGGCCGAAGCACTGGAGACCATCACGGAGGCTGACGTGCCACAGACCTTTCTCCCTCATGCATCCTGTGTTCTGCTCTCCTTATCCAGGAGGCTACTGAGTGTGTTTTCTTAGCCGCTGCTATAACAGAATCTGGTGGAGGACCAGATCTGAGAAATAAAGGATCTTCTTCAGGAAGCCTGTATTTCTTCGCGATTCTCGCTGGCGCGGCCTTGAGTCACTGGTGTCAGAAAAATGTCCATTACAGGCTGGAGCAGACCCGGGACCAGAGGTAGCAATAGTTTGGCTGCTGATCTCAGATGCAAAGTCTCAAATATAGCTGAGGACGAGCTTTGCTGAGCAGGCCTAGCGATATTTAATTTGTTTGCCCCTGGATAGAACATCATGAAAAGTAACGACGTCATCCACCGGAGAGATTCTCGACAGTGGGCTGTTTGTCTGAGTCGGGGAGTAGTCCCTCTTCGAGGAATGGGTGGAAGAGGGTGAACTTGTTGGAAACCTGTATATTCTCCTTTGTTCTCGAGATCTGGATCTTCTTCTTGAAGAGCGAGCAGGTGTATGATTGCGATCTCTACCCCTCGATGGAGTAGTAGGAGAGAGATCCGCTGCTTGCACGAGACGGGTTAGAGGAGACCTGTGCAAAGGGCTGGAATTGTCCTTAACACCTCTCGACTGTGCTCCGTCCGCTTTCTGCCAGTTATGCAGAGGCAACAACCATCTGGGAGATGTACTGATGGAGATTTTCATCTCATCTCGCACAGGAGCCTCATGTGAACGTGAGCGATGTGCAGATGGAGATTTCCGCTTCTCTGTTCTTGCAGGATCCTCAGCTGGACGGGGTCGTACAGGTGAAGAGGCCTGGCTATGTGACGGCAAAATGACCACCGGTAATCTGGAGGAAGAGAAAGAACGTCTTGATACCGCGCGGTGAGATTCTGCCCTCTGTGATGGTGATGTAGAAAAGCTCACTGAGCGTGAGCTCGTAGCAGATTTGTGTTTCAACGTCAAACGTCCGAGTTTGGACGCCGAAGGAGTCAATTGTCTCGACATCAACGGAGATCTGTCTCAACGTCGAACGCCTTTGTAGTATTGTCGATGGAGACAAAAATATGTCGAGTGGAAAGGTAGAAAGAATTAAAAAGTTTAAATAATTTTGACAAAAAAGTCAAAAAGGACAGACCGGGTCCTGACTGAAGGAGCCAGAAAGAACAACTGACCTAACTGTCACCCCTGAGGCATGATGGGAATCTAGTGGTCATGGCTGCCTTAAAGGCACGGTGCCAGTTTTTGTACAATTGTTTTTATTTTCAATGCTATTGGCTTACAAGGCAGCCTGTAGGCTAACGATGCCTGCTTTTTTTTTTTGCAGTTTTCATGTGTTGTACTAATTAAAAAGAGTTCAAGCGATACTTGCCCTCCTGTGGTTCATTTATTCATTATGTGTTTGCACAAGTATTAATTTCATGATTGCATTGTTTAGCCTCCTAGATAGGGGCTGCACTGAAAAAAAAAGTATATACTTTATTTATTTTTACAAGAAAACGCCGCACTCAGGAACTTTAGATTTTCTTCACGATTTATTCAAACAGAGCCCGGTCTGCACACCGGGCTCGGTTTGAATAATATTGTGAAGAAAATCTAAAGTTCCTGAGTGCGGCGTTTTCTTGTAAAATTGATGCCTAGCTCCTGGCTGAGCTGAACACTCGCACCCACTGCTGTGCTGCTCTGGAAAATCACAGCCACATTGCTAAAAAAAAAAAAATATATATATATATATATATATATATATATATATATATATATCTATATATATATCTATATCTATATATATATATATATATATATTTATTTTATTTTGAAAGTTTTATATAGCGCGAACAAGATCTTTGCAGATATCAGAGCGCTTTACAGACTAAGGGTACAACATGTGAGTAAGTAACAATTGGGGTGGGGAAAGTACATGCGGGAGCATAGTCAGACAGATACATCAATAGTGATACAAGTAAAAATAAGTGGTAGCGTAAACAATCAGGTAAGTCAATAACACGAGTCATACAAAAATGCAAAAAGATCAGTAGAACTGGATGGTACAGCGTCTGTAAAAATCATCCCCAATAATAATTCAAGTGCATTTAGCCATGAGGATAGCTTTTACTTCTTTCTTAAAAAGTATGGTAGAGGAGATGAGCCTGGTTTCAGGGGGGAGTGAATTCCAGATCCTGGGTGCCATTCCTGAGAAGGAGCGTTTATAGGTTTTTTCCTTGCGGAATCTTTGGGGCTTTAGCAAAAGATTGTTTGTGCCTCTAGTGTTTCTGGTATCATATAAAGACAACAGTGGTCCCTAGCAGGGAGACAAATAAATGAAAATAAATATAGACTCAGTCAGTTCTATATTAGTGAAGACATACCCAGCCGGGCAGAGGTCTTCAAGGTATATATTTAAATCAAAACATACAAAACAAAATAACACCTTCAGCAATTCACGTGTGTGGGGCACAAGCCTGTACCCAACCACGACCAACCACAGACAAAGACATACAAAAAGGGCTTACAAGGCAAAAATCAACAGTCTCTGTAAAATTCCAATTTTTGGACAGAGAATTACTTATTGGTACCATTACATAGTTTTCAATTCAAAATGCCACAGGTATATGGTACACAGTGGGTCGACGACGTTTCGGACCCCCTTGTTAAATAATGGGGTCCATCATCAGGACAAAGCAATGGTTGCCTTTTAGGTTATTAGCCTCTTTAGCCTATGGGGGGAAAAAGGAGGACAAAAGGTACATTAAGTTAACTCACACGCATAATGGAGGTGACATTGTGCCGTGGTGATAGACCTGGTGAAATCAGCGAGTGACTTAATTCAGTTTTACAGGCATGTGACCGAGTGCGGTCGCTGATGGTGATTCAGTAGTGCTTAACTGTGAGTGGTTCAAGGAGCCAAGAGTGACATCAAGGTCAAAGAAGAGAGGCGACGCAGTGCTACTTGAGAATTTTAAATAGAAAAGGAAATCAAAGTGGTGGTTGGTGCTAAGGTGCATTCAATTGCAGATGATCAGATGGGGAGACGGCGCAGTGGGTTGGATTCTGAGTCATTCGCAATGAAAAAAATTGAAATTAAAACCGGCGTTTGAGTGCAGGATCGGCGCAGTGATGTGAAACGCAGTCATTAAGATAACAGTATTTTCACAGTGCAACATGGGAAACCGTGTTCGGGTGAAAGAACGTTACAGTGATGTGAATAGTGGTCATGAATACAACATTGATTATTCCGAACGGAGGGTTGCTCACCAGGCCAGCGGTCCGCAATCTCATATAAGAGCGCGAGGGCGGTTGACTAGAGCAGGAACAGTTAAATAACTTGGTCCAGGAATTTACTACGGGGGGAAGTGGATTAAAATCGGTTAGAGCAGGGGACAGCCTTGTAATTATAGTGGGCGGTCATAGAAAGGAGTGGCTTACCGGTATTTTCAAAAATAGAACTTATGAGGGTCCAGAGGCGGGGAGGGGATTAGCAGCTCGTGTCCGCTTGTACCTGTTTGAAAGATATAGTATAAGAGCGGGAATCTAAGGAGAAAAAGTGCGAGGCATATTCAAGTAAAACCCGAGTGGGGCTTACCTTAGAAACCGGATAATACCGGGAGCGCCGTGTCGCGCTGGGGTCCTGGAACCAGGGGGCCTGCCGGTAAAGGAAAGGATTGTCAGAGGGAGGCATTTGGGCAGGGTGGAGAAGGGCGAGCGAGGGGGTTGTATGGGGCTTACCGGATCAGTCGGCAAAACTTGGGTTCCTGGTTCGGCGAGTCATGTGAGCACACCAGTTTTAATTGTGCTCAGCCATTGGTGGACAAGGGGCCATAGGCATAAAGGAAGGACAATGCTAGCGGCCATTTTGGGTGAGGGAAAGTTAAAATTGCCGAGATGTAGAACCACCAAGAAAAAAAGGGGGTACGGCGCAGTGACATGTGTGAAAGTAGCAGTTGTGACATTTACACAAGCAATAAAAAAGTTTTTGGAGTACATTAATTATACATAAGAACATCTGTAAAGGCCAAAATGTTTTTAAGTTCGGGGTTTTAGAGTGTTCATGATCAGATTAGTGAAGTCCAGTCCTCTTGCTGGTTAAGACCAGAACTCAAGCTATCTGTCTTAATTATCCACTTCAATTCCTCTTTATTTAGAAGGAGACTCAAATCCCCTCCTCTTGGTGGTAATGTCACTTGGTTAATAATGTTTTGTATGTTTTGATTTAAATATATACCTTGAAGACCTCTGCCCGGCTGGGTATGTCTTCACTAATATAGAACTGACTGAGTCTATATTTATTTTCATTTATTTGTCTCCCTGCTAGGGACCACTGTTGTCTTTATATGATTAAGCTCCCCGAGGTCCCTCGCTGATACCAATTGGGGTCCCCTTGTTGTTCAAAATAGATCTAGTGTTTCTGGAGCCTCCAGAAATCGTCAGCTTCTGAGCGAGGTATCCGGGTGAGCTCAGGTGGACAGCCTTGTGCGTCATGCAAGCGATTTTCAGATGTATTCTGGCTTCAAAAGGCAGCTAGTTCAGGGATTTCAGGTCAGGGGAAATGTGTGAGTGTTTTGTTGATCCAGTGATGAGATATATATATATATATATATATATATATATATATATATATATATATATATATATATATATCAAGCAAGTGTAACCTCCCAGGCTCCGACCACAGCGACCCAGGAAATCACGCAGATCCAGTAGTTTACTTCAAGCACAGATTTTATTCAGAAGCTGAACCAAGCAATCTGACGCGTTTCGGGCATCCGCCCTTGCTCACATGTTTTATTATCCCCGGGTCCCTGCACATGGGTGGGAATATTCAGTGCTTATGACTATTGATGAAGATCCCCTGGAAGAGGACTGCCCTTTCCAGTTCCTCTCATGGAAAGTTGTGTTCCTCATTGCTATCACATCACTGAGGAGAGTTGGTGAGCTACAGGCATTAACAATAGAAGAACCTTTCTTTCAGCTACATAAAGATAGGATAGTTCTCCTTACCAACCCAAAATCGCTTCTCGAAAATTACCTACAATACTCAATTCCAATGGTGGAAAATAGAATTTGAAAACGGTGATTACACATTTGGGCATTGTGGCTTCACGGATGGCATGAGTAAGTACCACTGACACTGCCTTCAGTCTACTTCAAAAGGAAAATGCTACTTACAAGTATGCATCTGTTCTTGGCATGTAGAGCTGCAGATTTGTATACTTTTGCATAGATCGCCATCTGGTGTTGGGCTCGGATGTTTGCACCTTGTTTTTGTCTTGGAAGTAGTCTTTGTAGTCAAGAGGCAGGTGACTCCTCCTTAGGTCGACAGTGTGCAAGGGCTTCAACTCCATCCCCAGATTGTTTTTGGCACGCAGGGTTACAATGGAGTAGTAAGAAGTAGAAAGATGTCCATGTGTAATGTATCTAATTAAGATAATACTGGAACAGATAGAGGTATCTGGGGAGGCGGGTGGGCGTATGCAAATCGGCAGCTCTACATGTCAAGAACAGATGCATACTGGTAAGTAGCATTTTCCGTTCGAGGCATATGAGCTGCAGATTGTATACTTTTGCATAGACTATATAGCAGTTACCTCCTTAGCGGTGGCTACCTGTACCTGTTGCAGTAGTTTGAAACAGTGTCTTTAATACAGCCTGGCCCACACTAGCTTGTTGTTTTGCCTGCACGTCTACACAATAGTTTTTTGGAAAGGTGTGTGGTGTAACCCAAGTTGCTGCTTTGCATATGTCATCAAGGGGCATATGTCAGCCCAAGAATGACATAGAAGCCCCTAGTTTGCTTGTAGAATGAGCTCTAGGGGGAATGGTTAATGTGTGTTTAGCTTTGATGTAGCATATTTGTATGCATTTATTAATCCACATTGCAATCCCAGCTTTGGATATGGGATTACCTTTATGAGGTGGAGAGAAAGCCACGAAGAAGTGTTTGGTTTTCATAAAGGATGTTGTTCTCTCAATGTAGTAGAGTATTGCTCTTTTAACATCGAAGGTGTGTAGAGCTTGTTCTGCCACCTAGTCTGGTTGAGGGAAGAACACAGGAAGTTCAACAGACTGGTTTAGATGGAAGGCAGATATTACTTTGGGTAGAAATGTTGGGTTAGTCCTAAGAACCACTTTGTTATGATGGATTTGTAAAAATGGTTATTGTATGGTTAATGCTTGGAGTTCACAAACTCTTCTGAGAGATGTTATAGCAATTAAAAAGGCCACTTTCCATGTGAGGTACTGTAGTTGGCATCTGTGGAGAGGCTCAAAAGGGGGACCCATGAGTCTGGTAAGGACCACGTTTAGGTTCCTCACCGGAGAAGGTGGAACTCTTTGTGGAATTAATAAGTGTTGTCTGTTTTGTAGATAGGCTGCTATGGCAGCTAGATGTAGCCTAATAGATGTATATGCTAGGTTACATTTTTGTAGATGCAAGAGGTAACAGATGATGTTGTGAATGGAAGCATCTAGTGGGTTTATTTTGTTGTGTGTACAATAAATGACACATCATTTCGCTGCATAGCATGCCGTGGTGGTAGGACGTCTAGCCTCTTTAATAACGTTCATAAAGTCTGGCGGAAGGTTAAGTTAGCCATACACTAAAATCTCAGGTGTCAGATCGCAAGATTGAGTTGATTGAGATCTGGATGCCTTATCTCTCCACGGTTCTGAGTTGAGAAACCTGGGTGAGAGCCATAGTTTTGATGAGGAACTACTGATAGTTCCAATAGGGTTGTGAACCACAGCTGTCTTGCCCATCTTGGAGCAATGAGGATCACTGAGGGAATGCTGTTTGAGTTTCCAAACCACTAACGGAATGAGTGGGAAAAGCGTAAACAAATTTGCCTGACCAGTTCATCCTTAGCGCATTGCCTTTGGACAATGGGTGTGGATACCTGGACACGAAGTTTGGGCATTTTGATGTGTGGCGAATAGATCTATTTCTGGGTGTCCCCACATATGAAAGAATGGATGAAGAACTTGAGGTTGAAGTTCCCATTCGTGGATCGGTTGTGTTTGACGGCTGAGTAGATCTGCGATCGGATTGTGTACAACTGGTAGGTGTTCTGCAAGAAGATGTATCTTTTGCGGAACGGCCCATCTCAATATGCTTTGAGCTAGGTGTGAAAGCTGCAGTGTGTGTCCCACCCTTGCTTCTGTATGTAATACATGGCTGCCATGTTGTCTGTACGGACCAGGACAGTTTTTCCTAGGAGGTGTATTTGAAACGATTTCAACGCTAGGAAAATTGCTAATAATTCCGGGTAGTTGATGTGGAATTGCTTTTGTTGGGGGGTCCAGATTACCTGAATGGTATGGGCTTGAAGATGAGCTCCCTAGCTGGTGAGCAATGCGTCTGTTAGCACTGCCTGTGGGACCGGGTCGAGGAACAACTGCCCTTTGGAAAGGTTTTGAGTGTTCCACCACCATAGAGGGCGATGGGTGCGGTCGTCTACCAACACCAGATCTGTCAGCTGACCTTGAGCCTGTTTCCACGGACATGCCAAACACTCCTGTAGGGGACACATCTGAAGTCTTGCATAAGGGAACGAGGAGAATGCAAGAGGCCATTGTCACTAATAATTGCTTGAACACTCACGCTGGTAGTGAGTGTTGAGGCTGAAATCTTTGGACTAGAGCTTTGACAGTGCTTTCCCTGACTGGATTGGGATATTCCAGAGCTCTGGAGGTGTTTAGTGTAGCCCCTAAGTATTGTTGTATGTTGGATGGTTGGAGATGGGATTTGACGAGGTTTACTGTGAATCCCCAACTGTGAAGTAGTTGAGTTGTGCTGCGTGTATGTTGGACACCGCTGTTGTGTGATTTTGCTTTTATGAGCAAGACTTCCAGATAAGGGAAGACATGAATGTGCGGTCTTCTTAAATGGCTGCCACCACTGCGAGGCATTTGGTAAAGACTCTGGGTGGTGACTCCGAATGGGAGAACTTTGAATTGGTAGTGTTGACCATCTACCACAAACCTGAGATTATTTCTGTGAGCGGGATGAATGGAAATATGGAAATAGGCGTCCTTTATTTCTAGATTGGAGAGAAAGTCGCCTTGCTGAAGTAGTGGAAGCACTTGTTAGAGAGTGACCATGTGGAAGTGGTCTGATTGGAAGTAACAGTTTAGTGTTCTGAGGTCTAGTATAGGCCTAAGAGAGCCGTCCTTTTTTGGGGATTAGAAAATAGAGGGAGTAGACCGCTGTGCCTTGATGAGACACGGGGAATGGTTCTATTGCATGTTTTTGTAATAGTGCAAGAACCACTCGTTTGATGACATTGGACGCTGTCTGGGAGGAATGTTTGGAGGGTTAGAAGTGAGTTCCAGGCAATAACCATACTGGATAATTTGTCTTACCCACTTGTCTGTCTGTTGTGATAGAATTTCAGACAGGCAGGAACTGTGAGAGACGTCCCCCGACAGGAGTGGGATGATCGGGGGAAGTGCAGGAATGTCAATGCTTGGTATTAGAGGATGTGTGTGTGTTATTACCCCTGCCTCTGCCCTTGTTGTTACCCCTGTAACCACTCCTAGAGTATCCTTTGGAAAAGGAGCTCTGATTGGGGCTCTTGTAGGAGGAGGATGGGTGTTCTGGTGTATTTGTTTTTGAGCCTGCTCTGTGAAAGGAGCGTCGAAAGGAGCCTCTAGTAGAAATTGACTGCAAGGCTCCCACAGGCTTAGCAGTCTGTGTCCCCTTTTTCATCTTTTCTAAAGATGTGTCCACTGCAGGCCCAAAGAGGTGTTGTGGTCAAAGGGCTATTAAGGATACTGTTTTGCAATTCTTGTTTAAAGCCAGATATCCTGAGCCAGGTATGTCTGCGTAGTAAAACACTAGTATTTACTGTGCGGGACGCTGTGTTTGCCTCGTTTAGCGCACACTTGATGGATGTGTTTGAGAGTAGTTTGCCTTCCTGTATGAGCGCATTGGCCTTGTCCTTATATTGTTGAGGTAGGTGTTGAATGAGCTTTTCCAGCTCATCATAGTGAGCCCCGTCGTATCTTGCCAAGAGGGCTTGTGTGTTGGCTATCTTCCAACAGTTTTCAGCTTGAGACGCCATACGTATGCCTGATGAGTAATAATTTAGACCCCTAAGAATTTGCCCTTTTGCGGGCATTAGCTACGACCAGGGAATTTAAAGGGAGTTGACCCTTAATGTATATGGGGTCACTGGGAACTGCCTTGTATATTTCCTCTATTCTGGGGTTAAGAACCCTAGCCCTAACCTGGTCTTTAAACACTTCTGGAACGTGTTTCAGTAGACCTTTCAACACTGGGAGAGCATGTGACAATTTTTGTGGCTGATCAAAGGTCTCTAAAAGAAAATCCTCTTCTACAGGGTCTGAGTGTAAATTTACCCCATGGTATGTTGCGGCTCTATGGTTTTGAGGGATAGAGATCTGGGTCACTGTGTAAATCAGGATCGGTATTATAGTCATGCCATGGATCTGGATCCTGTGGTGGATCATCAGTATCATCAATATCTAATGGGACTATATTGTCATCCCCTTGCCCATCCCTATGCCCATCCTCACTATCCTTTGGTTGTGGTAGTGGGAAAGTGCGTTCTGGAGAGTGTACTGGAGAAATCAGTAAATTAGGGTTAATTGGTGGAGGAGAAGGTGAAGAAGTATTCGTGCCCATGTGTATCTTCTTTGGAGGAACCGGCAAATGTTCTGGTTTCCTCTTTGTAGGTGATGTAGTAACAATATGACCAGTCTTTGGGTGTATAAAGATGGTTGTCTGTTTTGGATCTGGGGCAAAAAGTTCTTCGGATCCGATGCTTTTCTTTGGCGCCAAGGCTCTTTCTTTAGAAACAGTCTTTGGCTATTTAGGAACAGTGTCCGGTTTAGAAGCTATTTCTGGCTCCGAAACCTGCGGTGCGAATTGTTTTGGCTCCAGAGGTTTTTGTTTTGGAGGTTTAGCTGTGGAAGGTTTCTCCTCCAATGGCTTCGGCTCCGAGGACTTCGGTGTCAAAGTCTTATCTGGTTGCTTCGGTGCCGACGGATCCTTTAACTGTTTTGTGCCGAATAATTTTCTGGTGCTGACGGAGGGGGGCGCGGCTCGAGGGTGAGCCGGAAGGATTGTCTTGGTCTTTCGTAGCCGTGCCTGAGGGCGGGGCGTCAATGTCGGAGCCGGAAGGATTGTCTTGGTCTTTCGTAGCCGTGCCTGAGGGCGGGGCGTCAAATTTTTGTTCGGTGTGGACATGGGCCCTGAGACGAAGGTGTTACTGGAGCCTTTGGTATGGCTTGGGTGGGGCAGGGGTCACGGTACTCACGGCCAGTTGAGCTGGGGTGACTGTCTTCTGCGTCAGAGTCATCTGCTTCATGGACCAAGAGCGGTTTCTCTTGTTCTTGTTTCGGAAGGCTGTCGGGGCCTTGATAAAGATGTCCGGAATGGAGCAGTTTCCTCTGGTCATCTCGTGATGTCGAGCACGACGGTCACAAATGGTCTTCTTGGACTTGAAAGATAGGCAAGTCTCACAGTTATCCTCTCTGTGTTCTGGAGAGAGGCACAGATTACAGACGGAGTGTAGATCCGAGTGTGGGAATTTAGCACCACACTGTGGACATTTCTTGAAGGGAGTTCAATCTATGGACTTCAGTCGTCACCGGCGCAGGGCCTGCGTCAACGTTTTTCTGAAGTTTTTTTCGAGTGTCGAGGGTGCACGTCGAAAGGAACGCGATCAAGACAATACTGTAGAGTACTAGTGATTGCGTGTCGAAGGGGTGGGGGTGGTTGTTCGATAACGACATCGACCTGGAGCGCAGCAAGTCACATCTGAACCCAATGGCGGAAAAAAATAATCTGGGGATTGAGTCGGTGCCCATGCGCACTGCCGACCTAAGGAGGAGTCACTTGCCTCGTCACTACAAAAACTTCTTCCAAGTCAAAAACAAGGTGCAAACATCCGAGCCCAACACCAGATGGCGATCTATGCAAAAGTATACAATCTGCACCTCATATGCCTCGAACATCAAGTTTATATTTCTCAACAAGTTTTCTCAGACCCAATCAGCAGATTGCAGAAGTGTAATATGTGAATCAAGAATAGTTTAGAACTGGTAGGACTAATACTTTTTATGAACTGGAGTCGATGCTGCTCTGTAAGAAAGGCTGTTTCCCAAAAATAATATCATATGGGAGATTCAGCTGCTTTTAAGTTGCTTTTGGGACAAAACACAAGCTTGAAAATGGAAAACTGTGGTACAGACAACACAGTTCAAAGATAACGAGGATTATTAAGGATAAGTTAAGAGAAAACAGTAAAAAAATGCTGGCCCAGAAAGTGAGCTTTGCACAACCACAGAAGTGACAGAAATAGACTCCATGGTACATTGACAGGTAGAAAGGAAGAAAAGAACAGGTGACAGTGGACAGACATATGGGGACCCGGCAAAGTCTGGTGTAAATAACAATGCCTGGGAGCAGCAGTTTTGAGACCCCCCCCCCCCCACATAGATGGCAAGGTGCTGGTTATTTGGGAACATTAGCACCAGAATGAGAAAACACTCAAATTAGCCAACACATCCAGTCTTAATATATTTTATGAGTTAAATATTAAATAAAAAAATATATACATTGTGTGTGGTTTAATATATGATGTTGGCAAAGAAGGAAAATGTTCACAATAACAAATACAACAAAAGGCAAAAATTCTGTTGTGAGTATGTATAGGAATGACCACAGGCATTAAGCGGCAGGGGAGTACCAAACTATGCGTCAAGAAAAGACAAATTATCCAGCACATTTTGCCAGTATTTTTTTTTGAAAACCTTTATTGGAAAATCCGGAGATACATGCGCAAGCCCACAACCATCCTGGCCGGCTGCAAAGACAGTCAATAAAAACAGGAGAGTAGCATGCGATAGGTCAATATACAAGCAGGATACTTCAAAGTACATTATAAGAACTGCGGGGTGTGCGACATAGGATATGAGGTTTTCTTTTTTAAATTTAGAAGAGGAGAGAGGGCTGCAACAGCAAGGACTGCACACCTTACATAAAAGACAAAGAAGAAGCAGGGGGGATATACCCCAGTGACAATCGGTGGTGGGCTATAAGTAAAGCAACTCTACCATCAAAGCAACCACAGCGCAAGAACCTAGACAATAGCAACGATACAGAAGGCAACTTTACTAAGTCCGATCCCCGAAAGCCCACCCCTAAAAAGGCGAGGGATAGAGAAATCTTGAGATGTCAATAATAGAGAAAGAATATAGGTGTGAGACCCAGTGACAGTCAGCCCCACTAAAGAGGAAGACCCTCCCAAAGCCGGAAAAGAGCGATAGGGACCATAGAACAAAACAAACTAAAACAACAAACCCCCCCCGCACCCCTGTAATGGCTACGGCCTAACCCACTAACAGCGTGCCGGTCGCCCCGGAACTGCCCCACAGTAGGGAAATTATAAAGAGTGGAGGAGGAGAGGAGCAAACCCGCTCCCGGGCACCCGGTGCCCCCTCGCCGGCAAGTGAAACATATCAGCACCACGGGTAAACATTGAGCAATGTATACACAGTAGGGAAAACTACGAGCGGAGCGTGGGAGATAACACACCGAAAACAGGATTAATCACAAAGCGGTACAGTTCGCATTCCCAAAGCATTCAAACCCACTGTAGTGACGACGTCATGAAAGCAATACCCCTTGCAACCAAAATCACAAGCAAGAATTAAAGCCAGCCTATAGCAGTCCCCCGGCCCTTCTCGTACGTAAAATTATTTGAGCACATTACATGAACCAAGCAGCAAGAATCAGGTCAAAATAACACATCCAGGAACAGAGTCAACGCAGCGCAGCATCAAGGAGGACAACGCGTCAAGCAGCCCACACAATATCAGCACAAAGGACGATGACCCAGAGGGGGGATAATTATCCTTGTCCAGTCTTGCTTAAAGTACCAGAATAAGCGACAGTACCAATCTCCAGCAAGTGCGGCGTGCAAAACCAGTCAGTGAAACAGACCTTCCAAACTCCATGCCACGAAGCAACACAGGAGAGCCCCAGTCCAATGTTAAAGTACAGCAGGAACAGCGCCAGAATATCAATCAACAGGTCGTTGGGGAAGGATATTGTAGCCAGATCCAAACTAGCATGTCCAAAACGCCCGGTGCATCCAACAGTACACATATGGAAAGTCCCAAGACGCCGTGTTTCCGACCATCCAGCTGCGGTGAAAGGCGCCATCTTGAAGCCTCCTGGCGCTGAAGACGGCGTCTCAATGTACACGAGCGGGCCAGCCGATATCATGGGCTCCACCGCTAGGATAATGGTATCCAACTTGCCCCCCAACAATAGGGCGCCCTGCACCAAGGTTTCACGAAGGGCAGCCAAAGAAGCCAGCAATGCGTCGAGGCGCAAACCAGTTCTGTGTACCCCGTGTGTTGTGGTCTCCTTCACCATAGTAGCACGGGTAAGATCAGGGCCGGTGTGGGGCCGGGGCGCAGGCTGGAAGGCGGCGAACAATGTAGCCCCACCGGCAGGGTCACCGAGAGCAAGCAAAAGGCACCGCTGAAATTAGTGCAGGTGAAGGGCGGCTCGTAAGAAATTAGGGAGCCTCCCGCCAAAAGCGGGATGTTTAGGAGAATACCTTTAGGCGGAGAGCGAGTGGATACAATGTTGCACTGTCCGGTTACGCGGGGGCCCAGGGAGAGTCCCGGTCTTCGCTTGCTGTCAGGAGAATCGCCGCCGCACGCTCCTTCAGAGCTGAGCGGTCCCTCCAGGTCAGCGGCGGCCGTTGTTGTTTACTCGGGGTCCAGCCTCGCAAGATGGCCGAGTCCCCGGTCTTAGAGCTGCTGCGGGCCGCTGGAATCGCCGACGTTTTCTCGCCTCCAGAAGCAGGCACGGACCTCGGGGTTGCACCCCCGACGATCGGGTGCTTTCACGTCCCCGTACCCTCCGTCTTGCCGCGGTGGTTCACGCAGGATGTAGTCTCGGCAGGAGACGATGATCGGAGCCGAGGGACTAGGCGGCCATTGCGGTCGCCGGCTTGGCTCCTCCCCCCCATTTTGCCAGTATTAACAGATTTTTACAGATGGTGATACTGTCTGGGCTAATAGTCCACATCATGATTACCAGTTAACAACCAAATATAGAAAAAAGCAACTGCAAGATTACCAGTTAGCCTTTGTGAAGGCCCTTCCTCTGCGTGCGAACACGAGTAGTCTTGTTTTTAATAACTTTGATCCGTTTGAGCTACACGCATTTTGTTTTGATAAATTTTGCTGATTATACAGCAGATGATGGAACATGTTGCAAATCCATAATTATACGAAAATAAGACAGCTGCAGAGCTACATTATTCCAGCAGCCCTGTGTATAGGTCCCTCCAGTGGCAAAGCATGTCAAATAATCTTGAGAATGCTCAATGGTTTGACAATAGGCTTTTAAAAGAATAATAAAATACAACATTAAACATCGAGAACCTCTTCCTGACAAAGCAGTGATATAACAGACTCTGAAAAAACTTTCCAAATTCACAATAAACTTTAAAATGTGCTGTCAGTAACACTTTCAGAAATTTGGGTTTGCCAATTGGGTTAGATGATAAGACTGCAAAGTACTTCTGGTGAGAAAATCTGGGCAACTGACAGCATAGTAGTGATCAAGCTGGCAATCTTTATATATATATTTTGTAAAAATCATCTGAGAACCCTTTATTAATATACAAGTTGTATAAAGAACATTCAGACTAGCATTTTAAAAATGTCTTACCTTGCACTTCTTTTCTCTATATCTGAACAGCCAATGCAACCTCTGTAAACTACTCCAGCCAAATGCACTAAGTACCGGCAGAAATTTTCTAATTGAGGAATAGTCTTCTCTCCTTTCAGTTGAGTAAACCATTGTTTTGGAAAACAATCTACCACCTGAAAACATGATAGAATGTTTATGTTAAAGCTAATAGAAAATGTTTGGTTGAATACTTTTTAAATTTTTTTAGTGGTGGTGGTTGGGGGGGGGGGGGATCCAGCAAATGCAGACAACCCAACAATTTCCTTTCAAGAGATCTTCAATGTATAGAAACATTAATCAACTACAACAAGACGTGATCAAATATACTATTGTTGTATTAAATGAATTATCAGACACTGACCAGTGAACAGGCATTACTAATAATTTATAGAGTGACATTAATGCTATTTAAGCCAAAAGCGATGCAAGATTACTTGTACATAGGATGAATGTATCTGTATTTTTTCATCTTGCTGCTCTAAAAATAACATAACTTGTAATTCTAGTCCTGTATTGTAGGTATCTTCACTGAATTCATAAACAGGATATTTACCCTAGGAAAACGCATTCATATCTTGAATATGACGTGATAGCTATCATTTTCCTAAATGCAGGCTCTACCACCATAGACTGAAAAGGCCAGTTCTTTAGAATGGTTCTCGGGAAATAACCATATTCAGACAATATACAAGGCAACCTTGTTAACATCTAGAGAAAGTGGTCTTAAATATATAATTTGATATTAAAAACCCATATATGACAGAGATAAAGATGAAGGAAAAGGGCCTGTCAAGTTAAAAGTGCACAAAGTTGAAAAATATGCTGCTCCTTAAGGGGTCAGCTGGTTCCAACTCCCACTATTCACTGTTCAAGCAGCCTCCTAGCTTCATTTCTTTTTTACTGACTAATGTCGAAATATAAAATAACAGAATAATCATTTGCCGCTAAAATAACTGACATTTACTTCCGCTTTCTAGGACATTCACTGACCATCAGACACTGATGTGAATAGCAAACTTCACCCAAAACCTGCAGTTGTTCAATCCATGGCAAAATAGAGAATTTTGTATGCCTCAATGGCAAACAGAACTTCATCTGAAGAGATTTTACAGAGCAGCTTGGCCAACTAAAGTGTGAACTCTTGAATCCTGATCTAAACAGTACTGGTTAGCGGAAGTGTGGGTAGACTTCCACATAGCAGTCTTACACATCTGTTACTGGGACATCCCTTAACCAAGCTACTGTAGCCTCCTTTTTGTGTAGAATAAGCTACTGTTTTAACAGGAAGGGGTTTGTTGGCTAAATGATAACAAAAGGAAACACATAAGACTATCCCCATCCGGCAGCAGACTGGTTGGAGGAAGCCATGCCAATACAGCGAGGTCCATAACTGGCAGGAAGTTGGTCAACTGGACATCAGAGTTTGATCTTCTCCAGATAAAATCTTCTAACTCATCTGAGAAAAAGAGAATGGAGGGATTTTGCTGCCAGAGAGAACCGATTATTAAAGAAAGGCAGATGAAGTAGCCACTAAGAAAGCTACTTCCCAAGTAAGGTGTTCAAATGAGCCCAATATATATGGACTTTTACCGATAATCCATCAATATAGAAAGGGCCAAATTTAGCTCCCTCAGGGGAGAAGGCTGCTGTCTCGGATAATCTTCTTTTAGACCCTCTAAAAAAGACTTGGCACAGGGAATTGTGCAGGTCTTTTTCTGTATGCCGTGACAGCAGCCAAACCTGGTACAAACATATTTTATTATTAGCCATACACACAATCACACACACTACTGCATATGTGCAAGGTATAAATAGTGACATAATAGCCTTGACTTTATTAGAATGTGGTTAAAATAAACATTGATAATATGAGTATTCCCTTGGCCAAGGAAATCTGCTGAGGGGGGCAGGCAGGCTGGAACAGATGCAGCATTTAGGTATGTCAGGAATAGGACTCCCTTTACATGACATACAGATCCATATCTGAGGTATTGTAGCCTCCGATGGACAGTTGTTCTAAGCATGTTCACTTTATTGACTGCAGTAAAGAATCAAACAATGAGGTGGATCGGCTACAAACATTACTTAATTAAATCAATGTTTAATACTTTTGACTATAAAACATGGAATGGAAGAGCATTTATAGAGCGCATGGCTACCCGGAAGCATCCCAGCGCTAGTAACTGACACAGGGCACCAAGAAGGGCCAAGAAAAGAGCATGTCTTTAATTGCTTCCGGAAAGCCTGGTGGTCCGGATTGAGCGTAGGTGGAGAGGCAAGGAATTCCAGAGTTTGGAGGCATTATAGGAAAAAAGCCTGCCACCACTCCTGGACCTCTTGATCCTAGGGATCTCTGCCAAGTGCAGATCATCTGATCGAAGATTCTGGTTGGCTTTATATCATGGTGGAGATCATAGGTTGGCCGAGTCCCTCCCTTGCTTTATGTACAAGGCACAAGGCCTTGAACCTAATCTGTTCCTGAACCGGGAGCCAGTGGAGGAAGCGGAGGGCCGGTTTGGCTGACAGCCTATTGGAGGCTCCCGTCAACAGTCTTGCTGCACTGTTTTGTACGGATTGAAGTTGTCTGACTGCGGAGATGGGAGCGCCCAGGCACAGGGCGTTCCCATAATCCAATCTGGAGAGTATTAATGATTGGACCAGTACTTTCTTAGCTGCAAAGGGAAGGAGGGGAAGGACCTTTTGGGCCATTCTAAGTAGGCCGTAGCAGAGAGCTGCTGTTTTCCTGGCTTGGGTCCTAAGATTGATTCCTAGCCAGATTATGGGGAATAACAAGATTTATGAACATAAGTTCTAATACTGTAGTTTAACTCATTTGAAGATTTGATGAGTTAAAGAGAGAACTGGATCAGAACTTTATTATTACTGTACTTAAATATTTTTACAAAAATAACTGAATTTCCAATTCTATTGAGTTCCACTTACACTCTGGGCTTTTTTGATGCTTTCTTCTCCATTCTCCAAGTTTTGAAAAGCCAACAGGATGTATCTATTCAACAAACCGTCAACTGCCAGCTCCTGCAAAGCTCTGCTTGAAAGAATTCCATTCCACTGGAGAAAATTTCGTAGTAACTGAAGAAAATAAATGTGATCTTTTAAAAACAGGATTTAGAGAGGATACAATTGTCAAAGAACTGTATGCTATTTGTTCTATATTTGGTTTGAGCCTCACATAAGCACACAATGAAAATGTTTATATCATTATATATACAACTAAAGGTAACATTTGCTAAAAACAGACAGACTACACATTTTCAAAGTCTCTTTTTCTTTGAAGGTTGCAAGTGACTACTGCCAAGGGCCAACAGACTAGCACTTGACATAAAAAAGAAGTTACTTACTTTAGGTAACACTCTTTCTGGAAGATACTTTAGCTAAACGAAGAATCCTCACCTTCTGAATATTTCCCAGGAATCAAACTGGGTTGGGATTTTTTTTTTTAGCACAACCCTATTGATACCGTCCTGCTCCAGAAATTAATTGTGGAGCCCATATAGGTGCTACTCCTGCGCACGGACGTCAGTTACTTTTGAGGCTGTACTCACCCAGAGAGACAGAGCTCCAATAGTAAATTGGCTTTGACCAGTTGCAAATTCCTAGACTTAGGATCTTATTAATGTTTAAAGTCCAATTCATAGAACAGGGAGGATTGGTGAGGAATCCGTGGTTAGACAGTCTCTCTCAGAAACAGCGTTACCGAAGGAAAGTAAACTGTTCTTCTGACAGACTTACAAATGTAGATTCCTCACCTCTAGAACAGATAGTAAAGCAGTACCTATTTGGAGGTGGATCTGTGGATGGACTCAAAACAAAAAATCCTGTAGGACCGAGCAGGCAAAATGTCCATCTCAGCAGGCCTGGGTATCTAGACATTAGCGCTTTATGAACTCATAGTTTTTTTAAAAGCTTTCAGAGTCTTATACAGAACAAACTTGCCTTTAGGTATCAGAGAGCATTAAATGAGCACCAATTGCGTGACAGACTGACACATTCACTTTTGTTGGGCATGGGGAGATTAAGTGTTTTGCCCAGAATCACAGGATGTTGAGTGTCCTATGCAGAGACTTAAACCCAGGTCCCCAGCTTCGATGTCGACCGCTCTAGCCTTTTGGGGTGGAGGCGAAGGAGTCTCTCCACCTCCTTCGAGGAGTATGACACAGCAAAAAATGCAGAAAGGTAGATGGTTTGACTAACATGGAACGGAGTCTGAATTTTTGGTCAAGTCCAGAGAACCAGTTTGTCTGGAAAGGTGGTGGTGTACGGTGGATTGATGCTGAGCACCTGCAGTTCACTCACTCGCTGCGCTGATGTAATGGCAACGGTGAAGCAGGGGAGGGAGAGGGAGAGCATTACATTTGTGATGGTCAAATTTAAGGTCCCAATGTGGCATGGCAAAAAAAGAGGGTAGAAACAAGTGTTTTGGACCTTTGAAAAAACGCATTACAACAAGTGATATAAATAATTAGAGCTGGTCTGGCAACCGTAACAAAGCTGGAAGGGATTCTTAAACTGTGCTTAAAGCCTTGCCTGGCGATAGACAATACAAACAGAACAGCAGATAACTTGGCCTGGAGGGGGTCAAGCTGGCGTGTGCCACCTCAAAACACATACGTCTCAACAGGTGTAAAAAAAAAAAGAAAATTGTCAAGGAATGACTGGTTACCTAGATGACATCCATTACCTACAGAGAAAGGGTAAAGGTGGCCAGCTCAATCTCCAAGCATGAAGGAGGAGATTGCAAAGGTCCAAGTGCAGAATCCTGCTGTGATAACAGGCAGCCTGATTGGAGAAAGGATGCTCAAGCCCTTGTTGCTCCTGAAGTAGGACTGGACCTGGTGTTCTGTTATGTTATGTTAAAAATGGACTTGTAGAGCGCACAGCTACTCTGCAGAGTATGCCTGTGCTGAGACAAAAAGATAGAGGCTAGAGGGGGAAACAGCAATCCCGGGGTAGGTGGCCATTATACTGCTTGTTGGAACAGCCAGGTTTTCAATTTTTTTCTTAAAGCTAGTATGTTTGTGGACTTCTAAGCGGGAGAGGCAGCTTGTTGCAGAATCTAGCCACTTGCACATGGAACAAGCGACTGCCACGGCTCTGAGACACTTTGGAGTGACCATAAGGTGTTGGTGTGCTGACCTAAGGGATCTATCAGGTACGTAGTATGAGACTCTTCGGCGGATGTAATGCGCCCCCATGCCATGCAGAGCTTTGAAAGCCAGGACCAGAGCTTTGAATAGTATTCTGCATCAGACAGGCCGCAAATGCAGATTCTTCAGGTGGTGGGAGATCCGCTCTCTAGGACGAGACTCAGAACTGCCCTGGCTGCCGCATTCTGCACGACTTGTAGTCTATTGAGTAAAAACTCCGGAAGGCAAAGGTAGAGGACGTTGGCATAGTCCAATCTGGAGGTGATAAGGGTCTGAACGATCGTCTTTCTGTGCGAGGTCGGTAATAGGAATAGAAACCTACGGAGCATTTTCAAGAGATCGAAGCACATGCCTGCTACCAACTGTACTTGAGGTGTCATAGATGGTGCGTCGCCCATTTACATACCCAGGCATTCTCTTCCTACATTAAGTCTGAGACCTTACAGAACACCACCCCCCTCAATGCTTTCATCATGAGCATGATTCTTCTTCCTTAGTGCCAAACAGATCTTCTGGCCTGAAGAAGTTAGGGGTCTCATGGGAGCTTGGCACACCCAACAGCACTCTCTTCTCGCAGCATAATACCGGGGCAGGCATCACAGGAAGCCTTGTGTTTCAGCGTCACACGGGCTGCACATGTCGTGTTGGTCCAACAAAGGTTGCTAGGTTCTGGGGTAGAATGTTGTTGGGGCTTTGTAAGTTGGGGGAACCCGTGGAACGGAGGAGTTCCTGCGTGCCCCTCCTGTGAAGCTCCTTTCTTACGTATAAACGTATTTTGCAAAATACCTACTATTTACTGTAGTTCTTGCTACTGTATTGTTGGTGACGACTTGAGCTGCCCAGGGTACCCTGCCGCTTACCCCGTCTGAGTAGCCTAGCACCGCTGCATCTTATTGCGGAGGCCATTTTTGTTGATGCTCTTTCTGTAAATCCTCATCAGAGGACTCAGTTAGTACTGCGGCTGGCGGAGCGGTCGGCTCAACATTTGCAAAGAGCGGGCCCTCATGACTGTTAAAGTCTCTGTGAGTACTGCGGCTGGCAGACCGGTGGGCTCAATGGTTGCAGGCCTTCATTACTCCGCGGTACTTGAGCAGAAATTAACATCTAGAGCGCTCTGTGTAATATTTCATGTACGCCTTCTTGTGATTACAGCGCTTATGGTGCAACACCATTTTAATTTGGCATAACAGGGTACACTGCTGTGTTTCCCAGCAATTGCACAATTTTGGTCTTTCTCCGTAGCGACTCTCTCAGTAGCGGTATTTTCCTGCTTAGCTACACCATATCAGTGCTGTGACATACACCAAACACATGCTACTCCACAAGTTTGGATTTTCGGCGGAGCAGCACTTTCCTATTTTGCAGCACCATATCAGAGCTGTCAACCACCAAGAACATTTACAGATCTAGCAAGTATTTGTGTGGAACACTAAAGCCATTCTATCATGATCTGCATGGGTAGTGGAGGCGATTTTATTCTACCATGCTGATCTGTTTGTATTAGACTTATTTGCGTATGGATTTCTACAAGTCTACATCATTGATATACTGGTGCAAGGAATGCTCGTTATATTGTTTGACCTGGGAGGCATTTACAACTTTGTCTTTGCTGAAACATGTAATTACATTATGTCATGTACTCAACGAGTCAGTGCAACAGCATCTTGGGTCAGTGCGCACGAATGACTGTAATTTACATTACACAGGTCTTTGTTTTTTATTATCAACATTAAAGGGGCAAACCAGCCACGGTGTAAGAAAGTGCCTCCTTTGACAGGGTTATCCCTCCACTTTTTGCCTGGGAAATGATGTGGTTTTTATTGTAGTGCATAGGGTCCCTGCCAACGAGGTCCCCTGTGCCAGTGCTTCTTTCTTAAAACTGTTCCACGAATGGCCCTTCATGCCCCCTGCAAGTCCCCAGTAAATGGTGCCAGGGTACCTAGGTCATTGGGACCTCTCACCTAGGCCAAGCAGACTGTCACTGCAGTATGCAAGCCCTGGTGCAGACAAAAATGACAGTCGACATGGCACACTCTCCGTGTGCCATGCCAACCAGCACTGCCTATGGTGTAAGTACATCATCCATCTAGCCGACTGTACAATATCTAAGCACCTGCCCTATATCTCAGGTGTGGGCATATCAGCATGAGCAGATATGCCCCTAAAATATTCAGGTCTATTTCCTAATATTGTAGAGAGCCCCAGGTCTCGAAGGGATGGTGGCTGGCCTTTGCCCTGCATGCTGGCGTTGGCCATCCTTTGCCTCGCTCTTACTTGAAGAGTCTTCGGCGTGAAGGCGGAGCAGGCGTTGCAGTCCTTGCTCTCATGGTCGACCGGTAGGCAGAGGTTGCAAACCGGGTGCTGGTCCCTCTGCGCGCACTTGTGGTGGCAGTTACGGCAGAATTTGAATGGTGTGTTGTCCATCTCCTGCGTTCAGGGGTCCCCCTGAGCGTGCATTCTCTGATGGACGTCGAAGTTCTGGAAGTTCTCCTGTTCCTTCGTCGTCCCCCACTGGCCCCATCTCCCCTGTAACACTCCTAAATCTAGTATTTAGATGGCTCCCCAGACCCTGAAATCAGATCTACAATAACCTAAGAAGACTGGACACCAAAGAGCCGCATGAGCAAAAAAGGACAAGTGACTGACTGCTCCAGCCCTGCCGGCCTGTCTGCTGCCTTTCGCCTCTGCTAAAAAAAAGAGCTTGTCCTACAAGGGGGGACTGCCGCCAGGTGTTGGAACAATTTGTCTCGTTGTTCTCCCACACGCCTGGAATTACACATCTGTGTAGCCATGATGTGGACACAGGGGACAGTCCGCCTGTAAAAACCAAGTCTTACCAGCTGTCCGAGAAAGTTAAGAAAAGCATCCAAGGTGAGGTGGCCAACATGCTGGAGCTGGGGGTGATCGAACCTTCCAGCAGCCCTTGGGCAAATGTCTTACTCGCTTCTGTGTCAGGCCTAAGGCTGCTCGCCCACATTGCCACAAATAGAGCACTTTAGGTTAACATTGTGCCCTGTACACGTCTGGAGGAATCTCTGGACTCTGGGCACTGTATAACCACTTAGTGATAGCGCAGTACTGAGGCAGCCTCCTACATACCCCTATACAGTGTATACATAGGATAACATTACTGAGTTTGATACTCATGCCTCAAATCGGACAGCTGTATTTTCTGTGTTTCTGAAAATCACTAATTCAATAAGTACTTACTATATCTCGTAGATCTTGGTATCTAATTATTTGAAAGATCGATGTTATTTTTCTAAATTGGTGTTAGCTTTCCTTAATTGAGTGTGCCTCATTTATTGACTGTGTGTGCAAGGAATGTATGTATGGCATTTATATAGCGCACTACTTACCCGGAGGGTCCCAAGGCGCTTCGACCGCTGCGAAACCCTTCCTGGCTTCCCTGAGAGATGGTCCCTTAATGGGTATCTCCAGGGTGAGACCAGGCATCCCCGGCGGTCTGGTGGGGCCGTTAGTGAAGATGAGGCAAGCTAATGCCCAGAGTTGCCGAGTGTGAACGCTGATAAGAGTGGGCACCGAGGCGAGAGAATTATCGAGTCCGCTGACCCTGCCTCACACTCTCCTCTGATAAGCCTAAGGCTTCTCGACCACAGTACCACAAATAGAGTACCTAGAGATTGTTAAAGCAAGCCTCTGTACACTAGTAAGGGAAACCTAGACTCTGCACTGTGTACCTCATATTGGTACACTATACAGAGAGCCAGTTTCCTACAATTATGTACTGATTTTGAGTCGAGTGACAGGTGTCTGAGCACCAATCTGAAGCAGAAAGACTTTAGCTAAGCTTACATAAACTGAAAAAATGAATTACGAATATCATTTTTGAGAATGTACATCTATGCTGCAAACAGTATAAATGCTGTCAAGTTGTTACGTGTTGTGCTGATCCAAGAGTGAAACATATAGTTTACAGTCAGTGTAGTTTGGCAGCTTGAAGAATTTTCTGGATTCACAGTTCACATGCTGTGCATTATTCCGCCGTCTAGTGGTTGGGTCTGGAATTGTTTTTGCCCCATTTTTTGTTGGTGGGCGTCGATGTACCACCATTTGGTGTCCCATTGCGACGTCACTGTGCTTCCTCTGGAAGCTCCCACCTTTGGTCGCCATCTTCAGATTCTTTTTTCCCCCCATTTCTCCCTTCTCATCTTCATTGGTTGACGAGGGAGGGTTCACTTGTTAATCCAGAAAATTCTCAAGCTGCAAAACTACACTGACAGGTAAGAAACTATACGTTTTGCAGCATGAATCTTTTCTGGATTCACATGTTGTGCATAGATGTTGGAGCAGCCTGTTACATGAGGCTGCTTGGTTGAAGATGAGCGTTGAAATGAGAATAGATGTTGTAAGATCCTTAGTCCTACTTGGGCATCTGTGTTCACTTGCATGCCCACACAGTAGTGTTTTGTGAACATGTGCACTGAAGACCATGTTACTGCCATAGAAATGTCTTGATGTGGTGTGTTTTCTAGAAAAGCGATAACTACCCCTTTCTTCCTTGCCGAATGAGCCCTTTGTTATGTCTCATCTGCTTCCTTGTGGCTCAACAGTATTGTATGTGCTTTCCATCTTGCAATTGCTTTCTTGGTTACTGGTCTCCCTAGAAAATGGAAAACGGTTTGCAAGTGATACAAAGTTGTTTTATTTTCCTCTTATTCTTTTGTTCTTTCAATGTAATACATTACTGTCCTTCTAGCGTCACGGGTGTGTTATGTCCTTTCTGCATGCATTTTTGGTTTCTGGAAGAAAGTTGCTATCTGCATGGTTTGATTCGCATGGAACGGTGAGATCACTTTTGGCATGAATTGTGGATCAGTTCTCACAACAATTCTGTCGTTATGTATTTGGAAAAAGGGTTCCTGTAACGTTAGTACCCGTAGCTCACTCTACGTAGTGATATTATCGCTACCAAACATTTTGTTTTTAGCGTGAGCATTAGAAGTGTGACCTTGTGTAATGGTTCAAATGGTGCCTTCATTAGTTGAGTGTGTACAATATTTAAATTTAAGTGGGTGCAGCTACCCCTTTTTGGGGTGGGGGCGATTTTTTTGGCTGCTTCTAAGAATCTTTTGACCACTGTTGAAGTGAAGAAGCTTCTTCCTGGGTGGCCCTTTGTATATGCTACTATTGCTGCTAGGTGAACGTTTATGATGTGTAGGGTAGCTTACAATTCAGCAAATGTGTTAAGTACCTTAGCACAGTTTTATCCTTTGTCTTCTTTTTGAGAAGCCCTTCCTTGAGACACCATAGAGAGTATTGTTTCCACTTTGCCATATAACACTTGCTAGTGGTTGGCCTTCTTGGCTCCCTTAGGATTGCCGCGGTGTTCTTCGGTAACTTCAGGTGCCCAAACTCCAAGTCCTCAGGAGCCATGCTGCCAGGCTTAAGGCTTCTGGTTCCTTCTTGCATTGTTAGCAAGTCTTGTCTCCTTGGAAATTTGTGAATTGATCCCTGTGATATTTCCATTATTTCCGAGAACCAGGTATGTCTTGCCCACTGTGGAGCAATAAGTATCATCTTCATCATCATGCTAGTTCTACATTTGCTGATCACCTTGTGAAGTAGTGGTATCGAGGGAAAAGCGTATGCATATATATCCCTAAACAGTCTATCCATAGCGCAATCACTATGGACTGTTGGTAGTGCTGCCTCGATGCGAAGCATTGCCATTTTGCATCTGTGGAGTTGCAATGAGGTCGATATCTGGAGTTTCCCATTTCTGAAATAAATTTCCTGAGTTCAGACGTATTCAGTTCCCATTCATGATGTTCATGAAGCTTGCCTGCTCAGTCTGTCCGATTTTACAAAGTCCTTCCCCGGTAGGTGAATTGCCACAATGTTCATTTGGAGTTCCCCCTTGTTTGTTTATGTAGAACATGGTGGCTGTGTTGTCTGTGTGTATTGGTAGTGTTTTCCCCAGAGCTCTCTCTGAAAGGCTTTTAAGGCTAGGAACACGGTCTTTAATTCCAGGATGCTGATGTGCTGTATTGCATCCTACTCCTTCTACATTCCCCTTACTTTGTTCATGTGTGCTCCCCATCCCATCCGGGAGGAATCTGTAGTTATGGTTACAGTTGGAGTTGGTTGTGTAAAATATCTCCCTTGTGTTATGTTTGCTCTGTTCCACCATACTAGCTCTTCCTGTATCCTTTATGTGACAACCACTAGATCTTTCCAACTCCTTTTAGCCTGTGACCACTGTACCTGAAGCCATTCCTGGAATGATCTCATGTGTAGTCATAGTTCTGGTATCAAGTGGATGCAGGAAGCCGTCATCCCTAGCTGCAGTAACTGTTTGTTTGATTTTAATTGTTGCTTTGTCTTCTTTGCGGGCATACTCCATGGTCTTTCTGGGTTGTGAATTGTGTCTGATGTTATGTCACTTGGTCAGAGGCAGAGCTCCCCCCCCCTTGTGACTGGCCTCTTCCACAAGAGCGTACTTGAAAGTACTGTCTTCCTTGCTGGTATTTCCAGCTTTGTTGCTGTCCCTGCTGCTGCGATTGGTTTTCTCCTTGGTAGGTTTGCTGGTAGGTTTGATGCGAGGTTGTGGGGTGTAGATTCACCTTACCCGCTGGCCTTCTTGAGGGGGAGGTTCTGCAACGCATGCCCCCTCTGAACTGTAGAGCCCCTATTGACCTTGCTGTCTCGTTGACCACGCTTCCAAATAGCTGTTTCCCATTGAATGGTGCATTAAGGATATTGTTTTTGCACTTCTGGCTTTAACCCTGAGATGCGTAGCCATGCATGTCTTCTCTTTGTGATATTGATCATCATCATTTGCCTGCTTGATGTCTGTGCGGAATCCTAAATATGTTGCCTTTTCTTGGTATTGTTCTGGTAGGTGCTTTAGCAGGTCTCCTACCTCCGAGTGCGGATATGCGAGGATGTTGAGCAGAGAATTTGAATTTCAATGCGCCATTGGTTCGCCGCTCTCCTCGTGACCTTTCTGCCCATAAGGTCATTTCTTCTGCTTTCATTATCTCGGGAAGGTCCGCTTGTACTTGTGTCATTTGCACTCTTCCTGGCTGTGGATATTATGATGGAATCTGCAGCACTGACCCCTTGAAGTAATTTGGGTCCTTGGAAGAGTGCTTGTATTTTTTCTCTACACTAGGTGTAATTGCTTTTTAAGTGGCAGGCTCGTTCAAATCTTCCTTCCCCTGGTCTAGCACAATTGGTAACATAGGGAGGAATTGGTTCCTAGATTTTGTAGGCTGTAGTGTTTTTAACAAAAAGCATGATTGAGGTTTTTTCTCCTCAAGTTGGAATCCATATGTATCTGCTGCCTTTTTAATGGCTTGGTTATACATATGATTATCGTCTAGTGGAGAAGGCCTCAAAGGTTAGCTGTCAACAGCCTCTTCTGGCGAATCTGTGTCAAAGTCTTGCCATTGTACCTCGTGGAACTACAAGCTTTCTGACCCTATGTAAGTTGGTTCTTCCTCTGCCTCGAAAAATAACTCCTCTTCCTGTTCCTTCTGAGGTTCAGGAGTTAAGGGAGGCTCTATGCTATTAACTCTTTTATCGAGTGTTGTCGAGTTTTTGGGGCAGTATTTTAAATAGTTTCAGGCTTTCATCGAATTCCTTCTTTCGTTGTAAAATATTTGCCATTTCGACTTCGTGCCTTTCCCTCTTCTCTTCAAAGCGTGTATTTCGGAATCAGTGAACTTTGACTTTTCTTTTGTGGATGGCGCCGGTGGCAGCCCAAGTCTTTCGGATTTTGACCTGTCTTGCTTCAACGTCGATGCGTCCATTCCTTGACTGTCTTTTGACGCCTTGGATCTTTCAAGGGTCTCTCTTGCTACAGAGTCCTTCGCAAAGGGTATGTTTATCTCCGGGACGTGGCTGCAGTCGTCGAATGCTTGGAAACCAAGGCTCCCTTCAAGGCCCTTGAGTCTGTTTCTTCAAAGAAAACTGCTCTCTTACCTCTCTAGAAGACTTATTTTCATCCACCACTTGGAAGTCCGTCTCATTCTCTCCTTCCAAGACATTCTCCTCCTCCTCGCTTGAGAGGCCCAGGTCTTGTAGCGATAGTGCTGCACTCTGGCCCTGCATGTTGTAGATGGCTCTTCTCTACTTCTCCCTCGCCCTAAGGGTCTTTAAGGTGAATGCTGAACACGCGCTGCCATCCTCACTTTGGTGGTCTACCGGTAAGCAGAGGTTGCAGACTGGATGTTGTTCCTTCTGGGTGAACTTGTGATGGCAGTTCTGGCAGAACTTGAACACAATTTTTTCCATCAGCACGCATAGGAAGCCCCCTGCACGCGCACTGTTCTCCGATAGTCAACGAGGTTGTTCCTTCCCCTCTTGGTGTCCTCCCGTACGTTGATCGGATGTCTTGTCGATTGTTCTTGATTTTTCCAGTTTTTTTAGTCGATTCTTCCCTTTAAAGCTTGGAGCTCCTTCCGTATGGTTCTAGGCCCCAACAGCGGAAAAAAAGGATCTGAAGATGGTGACCAAAGCTGGGAGCTTCTGGCGGAAGCACGGCGACGTCACAAGGGACACCAAATGGTAGTACATCGATGCCCACCAACAGGAAAGAAAGACAATAGGTATCACATTTACGCATGTTTGAGCTATTGGCATTGTAAATAGCAATGCCTTTTATTTATGTTTTGGTTTTTAAAACATAAATAAAATGCATGGTCATTTACAATGCCAAATAGCTTAAATTCTCGCAAATGCGAGACCTATTGCATTCCAAATGCTTAAAGGCATCGCTGAGTTGCCCCTTTCTGTCCCCAATGACAAATGAAGAGCTCCTCGATTTCTAAGAATTAAATAAACAAGCCGGTGGTCACAACTGCATAGGAGAGACCCTCCTGCAGTAAGAGATACTCATTAAAGAAAATAGTGCTTACAGACTAAAGACGACGTACGGTGTAACAGCCAAAGTAAAAGGCCAGTCCCCATGGGAGGTTACAAATGAAGACAAGGGGGTACTAAGGAGGGACTAAAAAGCCTCCTGGTGAATCAGTAGCCAGCATTTACAAAGCAAAATTAGACAAGCCAACAACAAATATGGACGGTACCTAGGCGAGACCTAAAAAAGGGACAAATACAACAATTCCGGACTCAACCACTAGATGGCGGAATAATGCACAGCATGTGAATTCAGAAAAGATTCACACAGCAAAACATGGCATGGATCAACTTGAAATCATTGCTGCAACTGCCTGGCCCAGGTTTTGTTATGTAAGGAGCACGGGTAAGAGTGGTAATGATAACATTGACATTTTAATCTTAAACTAAACAGACAGTCATATTATACCCAATACATAATTTAATTTTGAGAGCAAATTATGACATATGACAACCAGCCTCAGAACCATTTGTTTAGTGCCATATGTTTACTTTTTCTCCTTGTGCAGTGCTTTTCCCACATCTACAGATCTGCTAGCATCTGGAAACTCAGGAGGTGAACATGAAGCTTGTTTGTACAGGGTCAAAGTAGTGGAGTTGGGCGGTGTCTGAAAAGTGTGTCACAGGGATGTGCTGGCTTAGAGTCTAAATTGCTACTTGGCAATGTAAGCCGCATTAAGCCACTCCTAACTTTCATGCCAAGAGCACTTTGCGATGTGGGATTAGCAATATCAGACTTTAAATTATAGGTATACATTTTTTTTTAATTTAAAGTCCTTGGAAAAAAGTGATACGAGCTAAAAAGCTAAATTACCACAACAGAATATGCCATTTGCTAGATCCACGTGAGTCTTTAAGGAGGGGAAGTAAAGTTCATACTCTGGTTTGAATAAAAAATAAAAAACCTAAAGACTTGAAAGGACGTAGTTAGGTATAGAACTACTGGAGAGGTTGCTAGGAGAGATATTGAAGGGGTACGAAGAGTGCATGGTGGATTACTGTACTCCGACACCAATGGGAGGTATTGAAGAACAATGAATAGTGTACGGTGATTAAGCGTTATTTAAAGTGTCACACATAAGATATAAAAAGGTCACATACATAAGCACACCTCATACTGGAAGTATCACACATAAGCCCAGTGAAAACTTGGCAGCCCTTCTTCAAGTAAATTCAGAGTCATGTATGCACACAGGATATTTTCAATATTTTGGCACACCATATGTTGTTCTCCCACAACACATTTCAAAATCAACCGTACTTCACTATAAAAAGTAGCTTTATTTTACCTTAACAGAGGACCAAAACTGGCGATGGAAAAACAAACATGGTGCAGAATTCTTATTTTCAAGCACACTGTAATATAACACAAAATAGGTAAAAATCTGAAACCACATATTTGGTTTATTACACATTTAAACATTATATTAGCAGTATTTCAAACTTAGGTTTCCCGCTTTCAATCATTGATCGGAGAGACTTGCTTCTTAAATGCAGATAACACATTTTACAGTTGGAAATAGCCAAATGTTGGGGCACTTTAATTGTGGATTTTAAATCTTGCACTACACACCCATTCCATGGGTCAAAAGTTTCCTTTGAATGTATTTCTTTAAAGAATGGAGCTTAAAGAAACCCATTATAAGAAAAAACTTTTCAAAAATCCAATCAGAAGGTACAGATTAACTAAGTATAACTAGAAATAACATGTCAAAGGAGTTCAATGCAAGCATATTCACGAAGGACTGCAACATGTTAACAAAATTACTTCAGTTACACTACATACTTTGCTATGAGCTATCACTTCTGAAATGGATTGTATGGCTGAATTTTAAACAGGTGACGAAAAATAGAACTGCATAGAAATCATGGTAACAATGAAGTGACAACCATCATTTTACATTTTATGGTCAGACAATAACGGTCTGCCTTTTGCAGTTTAAACCTTAACAAAAAGCCTGTTTTTTCTGCAATTATATGTAGGGTTTAAAAGCATGCTTTTTCCACTGGTCCAAGAGACTGAAATGATCTATCGTCAGTTGAGGTTGAAGCATAGCTCGTATCTGCCTGACTTTTACTACGCCAAAGATTGAAAATCTGAAGATTTTTCTTTAGACTTAAGCAGGCTAACAAACCATAAACTGCTAGGCAAGGACAGCCATTAAGAAAGGACTTTCCATAATTCAATGCCTCAATGAGAAACAGTAAAAACAAAGGGGACTTGAACTTTAGAGGATTATATTGTATTATCAAGATTTGCACTATGAATGGCATTATGGGTACTCTTGCAAGACTTACTTTTTGGGATACAGTGGCATAAACACATCGTCATCCAATGTTCTTCGCATTCTCATCAAAAGAGCCTTTAGCAACGCCTGAAAGTAAATATACAGTATAGCTCAAGTGACAAAATATTTTTAAAAATCCACCTAAAAATAACTTAATCAAGGCTTTATTAAACAATCAGTGATACCCTTAACAATATTCAGGTGTTTTCTCCGACAGGAAAAGAAGCCTGAAGGCGGCAGCAGCAGAAGTCTATCCAGGATCAAAGTGCTTGTGTGAGAGGATATAGGTATGCAGCTTGTGGATACATACACAAAAGCTGTTTCTGCACTCACAGATCAGAGAAGTGCATGTTGGCATCCTAGTTCAAACAATGGCAATCTGACGAGTCACTGAAATGTCAATTCATATGAATAATCAAAGCAGATCCGGAAAGATATTTCAGAAGGACAAGGGCGTGCCTCTTTACATAAAAGAAATAACAAGCATCCCTGCGATCTATAAGTATGAGAGACGCTACGGCCACCAACCTGCTCAACCTCTTCCGGCCTAACACAAGTAGATGCTTCTCCAGTTAAAAGGGTTGGTACCAGGCCAGCTGCTGCTTCTCTCTTCTTGGCTTTTGCGGCTCCCCTGTGTCCTTTATCTTCTTAGGTCATCAGGATCGGTTTAACTGGTGCCAGGGACGCCCCAAAATTCTGAATTTAGGAGTGTAAGGGAAGTGTGGGGTAGGAGATTATGGGGTCACTACGCACCCTAAATGACCACTCCCTGTGGGAAGTGTGAATAACCGTGGCCCAGAATTCCTAGGTATGCCATCACAAAGATGGCTACTTCTGAAAAATCATGTCCACCTCACAGTAACCCACCATAGGGGTGGTATTAGCCTGGAGTTCGCACGTCTACCTGACTAGGTAATTTCCCCACCTGTCCAGGTGCCATGGGGGCTCTGGATAAGGGGGGGGGGGGGGGGGGGGCAGGGAATTTCTCTACTTTGAGGGGAGCCAGATTTGTGTTCCAAAGGAGGCAGCTTCTTTAAAGCTCACAGGACCAAGGAGGCTAATCGAATATGCTACTTACCAGTATGCATCTGTTCTTGGCATGTAGGGCTGCTGACATTCATATCTGTGCATAGATCGCCGCCTAGTGTTGGGTCCGCATGATTGCACATTGTTGTCCTGGAAGAGTCTTCGAAGTATCACGAGATAGGCGGCTCCTCCCCTGGACTACAGTGCGCATGGGCATCCTCAGATTGTTTTTCGCCATTGTGGCAGAGATGGAGTGCAATACAGTGAGTGATGTCCATGCTACAGAGTAATTCTGAATGCTACATCTTCTACAGGCGCCGGGGAGGAGGGTGGGCGATATGAATGTCAGCAGCCCTACATGCCAAGAACAGATGCATACTGGTAAGTAGCATATTCGGTTCGAGGCATGTGGGCTGCTGAATTCATATCTGTGCATAGATTATATAGCAGTCCCTCCTGTTAGCGGCGGCTGCCCGTGCCAGCTGCAGCAGTCTGAAAAAGAGTTTTGAGAACAGCCTGTCCTACAGCTGCCTGCTGTTTAGAATGCACATCTACGCAGTAGTGTTTCGTAAATGTATGTGTGGTGGACCATGTGGCTGCCTTACATATCTCTTCTAAAGGAATATTCCCCAGGAAAGCCATGGACGCTCCTAATTTACGTGTGGAGTGTGCTCTCGTGGAATGGTTAGTGTGCGTTTAGCCTTAGCATAGCAAATTTGTATACGCTTAACGATCCACCTGGCTATCCCTGCTTTGGAAATGGGGTTGCCTTTGTGTTGTGGGGAAAATGCAACAAAAAGCTGTTTTGTTTTTCTGAAGTCCTTTGTTCTGTCTATATAGTACATAAGAGCCCTTTTGACATCTAATGTGTGTAGGGATCTCTCTGCAACATTTTCTGGATTAGGAAAGAAAACTGGCAGTTCTATGGTCTGGTTCATGTGGAACTGCGAAATCACCTTAGGCATGAATGTAGGGTTGGTGCGTAGTACAACCGTTTTTGCGTGGACCTGTATGAACGGCTCTTGAATGGTTAGGGCCTGGAGTTCACTAACTCTTCGTAGTGAGGTAATGGCTACTAGGAAAGCCACTTTCCAGGTTAGAAACTGAATCTCACAAGAGTGTAGAGGTTCAAAAGGTGGTCCCATCAGTCTGGTGAGGACCACATTGAGGTTCCAGACTGGTGAAGGCGGGTGTCTGGGAGGGATAACTCTTGAGTCCTTCCAGAAAAGTCTTAATTGCAGGCACTCTGAATAGTGAGAGGTGCTGCCTGTTTTGAAGATAAGCTGCTATTGCTGATAAATGTATACGAATGGAACTGTACGCCAGATTACACCTGTATAAGTGCAACAAGTAACAGATAATGTTTTGAATAGATGCATCCAGTGGGTTAATGTCATTATTGTTACAATATATGACAAACCTTTTCCATTTAGCCGCATAGCATGCTCTGGTTGTGGGCCGTCTTGCCTCCTTGATGATATTCATACATTCTGGCGGCAAGTTGAGGTAGCCAAATTCTAAGACTTCAGGAGCCAGTTCGCCAGGTTGAGCTGTTGCGGATCTGGATGCTGAATGTCGCCATGGCTCTGCGTCAAAAGCCTGGGTGTGAGGTGCAGCCTTTGATGCAGTACCACGGATAGTTCTAGAAACGTGGTGTACCATGGTTGGCGTGCCCACATTGGAGCAACCAGGATGAGTGTCATCGAGTGTTGCCTCGGTTTTCGTGCCACTAGCGGTATTAGAGGTGCTGGGGGGAAAGCGTACGCAAATTTGCCTGACCAGTTCATCCATATTGCATTGCCCTGCGACTGTGGGAACCTGCTGGTGAAGCTTTGGCATTTTGCGTTTTCCCTTGTGGCGAACAGGTCTATCTGTGGATGACCCCACTGCTGGAAGTACGGTTGGAGTACTGATTGATGTATCTCCCACTCGTGCATCTGGTGGCTGCGTCTGCGGAGCAGATCCGCCATCTGGTTGTCCTTGCCCGGGAGGTGTTCCGCCATGAGGAAGATGTTCCTCTGAATGGCCCACTTCCACATGCTCTGAGCCAGATGAGACAACTGTCGAGAGTGTGTTCCTCCCTGCTTTTGTATGTAGTACATGGCAGTCATGTTGTCCGTCCGGATCAACACGACTTTGCTGCACAAGTGTACTTTGAAAGCCTTCATTGCCATGAAAATTGCCATCAATTCCAGAAGGTTGATGTGCATCCTCTTTTGCTGTGCTGTCCATAGTCCCTGCACCGTGTAATGGAGTACATGAGCTCCCTATCCTTGGAGAGATATTGTCAGTATTATTTGTGGTACAGGCTCTTGGAACAGTCGGCCCGTGCAAAGGTTTCGTGGGTTCCACCAATGCAGGGAGTTGTATGCCCTACTGCTCACCAACACTAGGTCTTTCCATTGTCCTTGAGCATGATTCCACTGACGTGCCAAGCACTCCTGAAGCGGGCGCATATGTAGTCTCGCGTGCGGGACTATGAAGATACAGGAGGCCATCATGCCTATCAACTGTATGAACACTTGCTGGAAGTGAGTGTTGGGGTCTGAACTTCTGTATCAGCAATTGCATGCTGTTTATCCTCGCTGAATTTGGCTGAGCTTTGGCTGCCAGAGTGTTTATTGTCGCGCCCAGGTACTGTCGCAGGTGGGCGGGCTGAAGATGTGACTTTGGATAATTCCGCGAGAATCCCAGACTGTGAAGAAGATGAATGGTGTGGGACATGTGGCTGGCACACAGCTGGGCCGTCTTTGCTTGAATAAGCCAGTCGTCCAAATAAGGGTAGACATGTATGTGCTGTCTCCTTAGGTGTGCTGCTACAGTCGCCAGGCACTTTGTGAACACCCTGGGTGCCGCTGTTACTCCGAAAGGGAGGACTTTGAACTGATAATGTTGATTTTGAATAGTGAACCTGAGATACTGTCTGTGTGATGGGTGTATGGGTATATGGAAATAAGTAGAAGTATAAGTATAAACCATTTTGTAACGCGCTCTGTTACTGGAGAGTATCCTGGCGCGGGGGAAAACAAAAAGGCAAAGAACAAAACATCGAGGGATCCTCCTAGACTGCACTCTTTAATAGGTGAGTTTTCAGGTGCTTTTTGAAGGCAGCCACTGTCGGCGTGGAGCGCAGATGGAGAGGGAGTGCATTCCAGGCCCGAGCCACCACAACAGACAGCGACTGGCCGCCCAGTCTGGCACATTTAAAACGGGGAAGGGACAGTTTAAACAAAGAAGCGGATCTCAGGGTGCGTGCCGGGATGTACCTTATGAATCTCTTTCTCAAGTACGAGGGGCCTTGGTCATGAATTGCCCGAAACGCCAACACCAAAGATTTGAACAAAATGCGTTGTGCTACAGGAAGCCAGTGAAGTGCATCTTTTAGATCTAGAGTCACGAGGAAGTCTCCCTGACTTAGTAATGGTAGAACCTGCTGTAAGCATATGAAAATGCTCTGACAGAATGTAGCTGTTTAGAGGCCTAAGGTCCAGTATGGGTCTTAGAGACCCGTCCTTTTTGGGCATTAAGAAGTACAGATAGCACACCCCTGAGCCTTGGTCTTCTACAGGCACGAGCTCTATGGCCCCTTTTTGCAGCATGCTGACGACCTCCTGCTGAAATAAGTGTAAGTGCTCTGCGGACATAGGACGGTGTCTTGGTGGTATGTTGGGTGGAGTGGATGTTAACTCCAGGCAATACCCGTACTGGACAATGTCTCTCACCCACCCGTCTGTGGTGATGGATTTCCAGACTGGCAGGAACTGTTGTAGTCTCCCCCCCAACAGGTGTTAAGTGGTCGGGGGGGCAGTGACAGGGCGTCACTGTTTGGTATTGGCAGAGGATCTGGAACTGTTGTTTCCTCTTCCTCTGCCCTTGATGTTGTTTCCACGATATCCACCCCTGTTGTTTTTATTGTAGGTGGACTGTGTACCTCCTTTACTGTATTGTGTCTGCTGTGTGGATTGGCCTCTTGAAGGTCCTCTAGTATTTGAGCGACGAAAGGAGCCACCCCGAAACTGCTGGGACTGCAGAGCCCCCATAGACTTTGCAGTCTCGTGTCTTTTTTAATTTTTTCAAGGGTGGTGTCAAAATAAGTAGTCCGGGTTAACTGGCTGATTGAGGATAGAAGTTTGTATTTCTGGCTTGAATCCAGAGATTCTTAACCAGGCATGTCTCCTTAACATGACGCTAGTGTTAATGGCCCTGGCTGTAGTGTCAGCTGCGTCTAGCGCGCACTTGATGGAAGCATTGGTTATAAGCTTTCCTTCTTGGATTAGTAGTTCTGCACCCTCCTTGTACTGATCTGGTAGGTGTTGCAACAGTGTCTCAAGGGTATCATAATAGGACCTGTCATATCTGGCTAAGAGTGCCTGAGTGTTGGCAATGCGCCAGATGTTGGCTGCCTGCGCTGCCACCCTTTTTCCTGAAGTTTCCAGTACTTTCAACTCCTTGTCAGGAGGAGGAGAATCACCTGTAGTCTGGGAGTTTGCCCTTTTACGTGCATTAGAAACAACCAATGAGTCCAATGGCAACTGTCCTCTTATATAAGTAGGGTCCACAGGTGTCTATATTTCTTTTCAATTCTTGGGTTTAATACCCTGGCCCTGGTGGTTTCCTTAAAAATGTCACCAGCATGCTTAAGGACCCCTTTTATCATGGGCAGGGTCTTTATTTTATTTATTTTATTTTGAAAGTTTTATATAGCGCGAACCAGATCTTTGCAGATATCAGAGCGCTTTACAGTGCATACAAAACAGGCCATTAGATATGGCGAAATTGTAGGTAATCAGTGGGGTGGGGAAGGCATAGGAGTGAGCATAGTAAAACAGTTACATCAATAATGCAAGGGGTACAAATAAGTGAAAGCATAGATCATCAGGTAAATCAAAAACACAAGTAAAACAAATAATCGAAGGGATCTAACAGATAATACCGACTGGTGCAGCGACTTTGAAAACCGACGTCAATAGCTCAGGTGTATTTAGCCATGAGGATAGCTTTTACTTCTTTCTTAAAGAGTGTGATGGATGATATGAGCCTGGTTTCAGGAGGGAGTGAGTTCCAGATCCTGGGTGCCATTCCTGAGAAGGAGCGTTTATAAGTTTTTTCCTTCCGTAATCTTCGAGGTTTTAGCAGAAGTTTGTTTGTGCCTCTAGTGTTTCTAGTGCCGCCAGAGATTGTCAGCTTCTGGGTGAGGTATCCGGGTGAGCTTAGGTGTACAGCCTTGTGTGTCATGCAGACGATTTTCAGATGTATTCTGGCTTCAAAAGGCAGCCAGTTCAGGGATTTCAAGTCAGGGGAGATATGTGACCCAGTGATGAGCCACGCTGCAGCGTTTAGAGAAGCTCTTAGGGGTGCAGTAGAAGTTAGAGGGAGACCGCAGAGAGCGATGCTGCCGTATTCTATTCGGGGAATGACTAGTGCTTGTACTGCAGTTTGGAAGTCTTTGGCAGGGAGGAAGGGTTTAAGTCTCCTCAGGGTATTGATTTGGTAGTTCGCTCCCTTAGTTGCCATGCCGATATGTTGCTGCATGTTGAGATTGGTGTCGAGTGTTATGCCTAAAGATTTTGCTGAGTCCACGATGGTGGGTTGGACATTGAGTGCAGTTAGGTGTTTAAGCCAAAGTTGAGTGGAAGAGATCTTCGCGGGAGGTGAGATCAGAAGGAACTCTGTTTTCAGAGCATTGAGTTTGAGATGATTATCGGCAAGCCAAGATGGTGTGCTTCTGATCGTTGAGTTCAGGAGTACAATGTCTTTGGGGGATTGTAATTTGAGATATAGTTGGGTGTCATCGGCGTACATGTGAAAGAGTACATTGGATGCTTGTAGCAAGGTGGTGAGAGGTTCCATAACTAGGTTGAACAAAGTTGGGGATAGGGAGGATCCTTGGGGGACGCCCAACGATACCGGTATTGGCGCGGACATCTTGTTGTTGCTCTTGAATTTCTGCGACCTGTTGTGAAGGAAGGAAGTGAACCACTTGAGAACAGCCCCAGATAGACCCATTCTTGTGTTTAAAAGTTCGAGTAAATTCTCATGTTTGACGGGGTCGAATGCTGAAGAGAGATCAAGAAGGATGAGGAGGCAGGTATCATTTTGATCTAGGATTTGAAGGGCGTCGTCTATTATGTGAGTCATAGCAGTTTCTGTACTGTGTCCTGCTCGGAAGCCTGATTGATGAGGGTTGAGGAGATCAAACTGATCAATGTGTTTGGTCAATTGTAGTTGTGCGCATTTTTCCAGGAGTTTGGCGAGAGTGGGAATATTGGTAATAGGACGGTAATTGTTTAGATCCGATGGGTCGGCTGTAGGTTTCTTTAGTAAAGGTGTGACTTGTCCAACTTTGAGGGAGTCAGGGATGATTCCTTGTTGAAGTGAGCTGTTGATAATTTTAGTCCAGAGTGGAAGGAGCAAAGGGGTGAAGTCTTTGACAGCGTTAGCAGGGAGGGGGTCCGTGAGGTGATTGGAAGGTTTCAAGGTGCTGAGCAGTTTGCCAATTTCCTCTTCAGAGTAGGTGTCAAAGGATGACCATGTAGCATTGTTTTTTGGATCATTGGGTGTTATGCAGTGGGGTTTGGAGTAGAGGTTTGCGTCAATGAGTCTTGACTGTTCTTTCTGAAGTGGAAAAGGTGTCGACCAGAAAGTCTTCCTCCACCTGGTCAGCATGTAGTTGCACGTCATGGTTACTTGCCGCTCTTTCAATAAGGGCATTAAAGGCAGTAGTGTCCTCAGTGGGAGATGTTTTTACACTGTATACCTGTGTATCAGGGGCAGTGTGCAGATCTTTTGGGTCAGCTGGGTCAGCCCATGGTTGGTTTTGATCATCGGGATCAGTGTCCACATGATAAATGTCATCTTTATTTTCATCATCCCCTGCGCATCTACATCTGAGTATGTAGGTGAAAAAGTCCGAGGTTCTGGACCATAGGATTGGAGAGGTTCCACAAGAACTGGCGATGTTGTTAAATCCCTCTTCTTTTTTAAGGGAATCCTATATGACTCCATGGGTGTCTCTGGTATGATCTTCCTTTTATATATGGACAGTCTACCAGTTTCCGAGTCGATGAACTGCTTCGACTCCTGTTCTTCAGGCTCCTCTGTAGCCTCCACTACCATCAACACTTTTTTGATGGCTCCGATACCTTTCTTCGGTTCGAACATCTTCGGACACACCGTTGGTGGCAACCCGAATTTGATCAGTGTCGATGCGGGCTGAACGTTTCCGACCAGCTTTGGCGTTGGGGCCTTCTTCGGCCCGACTGCTGTAGCCTTATCTTTGATGCGTTGGAGTGACTCCGACACCTCTTTGGCTATGAATGGGCTCGGTTGCGTCGACTCGACAGGGTCCTTGGAGCCAGTCTTTGTCTTGTCCGCAGGCCTCGACCGAGGATCGAACCCTTCTTTTGGTCCGGGCCTTTTGTGCGTGTCGACTCCCTTCGGTGTCGGCTTTGTCGGTTCGACAGCCTTGACTTTGGCCTTTGGTGCCCCAACCGTCAGCTCGATGATCTTCTTGAGCTTCTTCGTATTGACGGCCTTTTTCTGTTTCTTCGGCTCCGAGGGGTTTGAGGCCTTGGAGCCGACCAGAGTTAGCTTCACTTCGGTTTTGGCAGTGATGCTTTTGGTTTCGATGCCTTATTATCGACCGATGGCGGTTTCGAAACCGATGGCTCTTTATATATGTTCGAAGCCGGGCCTTTATGCGGGGCTGTTGAACGAGTCTGTAGATCTCGGGTAAGGCCTTGTGGCGATCCCTCGACCTGAGCCTTAGGGAGCGCTTCATCGTCGGCCCCCGTATAACCGGTTGGGCCTAGCTCCTCGCCTGAGCTATCTTCTACGGCCCCAAGGGCCTCTGCACCGTCTCCTACCTCCTCGACGACGTTTTCGTCTTCTTCTAACACCTCTTCGTCTTCGGCGTCATACTCTGAGTCATGGCCCGAAGCCGGATCAGAGTGTTCTTCTTGATCCTCCAGATCAACGACCTCTTCGTCTTAGGTCCCGAAGATGTTTTCTGGAACAGGCGCTGATTTCTGCGACTCCAATCGAGCCGCGCGTCGAATCCGAAGACTTTTCTTCGACCTGAACCGGGCACAGGCCATACAGTTGGCTTCGTTGTGATCCGGGGACAGGCACTTGTTGCACACCTGTGGACATCGATGTGCGGGTACTTTGCATTACAAAGTGGACACCTTTTAAATGGGCTTCTTTCCATCGTAGATCGAAGATCGGCTCGATATTGGAAGAAAAACCGTCTGATTCCTCAATGTCCTCTCGAAGCAAAGGGATCGGTACCGAACGAAACAATACCGACGCTGTAGAAAGCCTTTTGGCTTCGTAGAAAGTTTTCCTAACTTGAGCTAAGATAGTAACATCCGAACCCAATGGCGGAAAAAAACAATCTGAGGATGGAGAGGATGCCCATGCGCACTGTAGTCCAGGGGAGGAGCCACCTATCTCGTGATACTTCGAAGACTCTTCCAGGACAACAATGTGCAATCATCCGGACCCAACACTAGGCGGCGATCTATGCACAGATATGAATTCAGCAGCCCACATGCCTCGAACACTGTGTCATACTGTGGGAAGGGGTGTTCTACCCTCCTCTCATACAGGCTTTTGTTCTGGGTCTCCTGCGAGCAAAGGCTTTCACCCAAGGAGGTCAGAACAGCGTCTCGGGTGGCAGGCTGGTAAAAACCAGTCAGCAAGCACTGCAGAGGCAGGTAGGTTTTCAGTGGGGCACCTCTAAGGTGCCATCTGAGTGCATGTCTTGATAGATCCAACACTGGCATCAGTGTGGGTTTACCAATATGAGATGTTGGATACCAAACATACCTATTTTCAGTGATGCCTTCATGTAGCTGGGGGAATTCGTTTTCACCAGTGTCCAGCACGTTTTAAAATGGCTTCCCTGTCCACTTACACTGGCAGTAATAAGACTGACCAGCACTGCGGCACATCTGCTCATGCAGGTGTGCCCTCATGTAATATTCAGCACACTGCCTTAGGGCTGTTGGGGTGACTTAGAAATAAGACATGCAGTGGCAGGGGACATGGCACACATGATTGTGTGACATGTCGTATTTTCACTTTTGTTTTGCACCAAGACATGCAGCCTGCAATGGCAGTCTTGCATGTGCTTGTTCATGGGTACCTTACGGTGGCACAATTTGTGCTGCAGCCCTTAGCAGCCCTTTTAAGTACCTCAGGCCTTGGGCACCAGTTTTTGCCAATTGGGGGAACAATAGTACAGTTTTGGATAGGAGCTCTGGCACTGGGGACCTGGTTGCAGGAACCCAGTGCACTTTGTCGAGATCACATCATTTACCAGGCAAAAAGTGGGAGTGACCATGTCAAAAAGGGGCACTTTCCTAAATCTGCCCTAACTAAGCTCCAACATGGATGAAAACCGTTTCTCAATATTATCAAGGCGCCCACCTTTCGAGGTGCAGTGATTGGCACCAACGGGTTTTTAGATCCGCACTGAGCTGCTTGTGTAATGACTTAATCAGACTGTGGGTGGCCAGTCAAACATACAGGAGCATCCACTGTAGTTTAATATTTTGTATCTAGTGGCTGGAGTACTCATGACTTTAAAGCTCTCTTCTCAAATGTAGCTCACAATAGGCATGGCTCGCACATCCCTTCTAAAGAACAAGTTACTTACCTTCGGTAACGCTTTTTCTGGTGGATACAGTATCTGCCTGTGGATTCCTCACCTTGTGAATATCCCCTTGCGTCAGCAACATACGGAAATTCTTTTTGTAGCTTCGCGCCGACGTCACAGAAGCACGGCATCGCGCGCGGCTCCATAATAGGCCCACGTCGGCGTGATGACATCAGTTCCACCCTTTTTTCCGTGCCTTCGAGGCACGGAAAAAAGGGCGGAACACAGTAGAAATATATACACAGTACACAATGGTTAAGATAACACACATAGTGTGAAGATAATGAAGCTAATCAAGTAGAACAACACACTACTTTTGAAAGCAACACATATGCATTAAAACATTGCCAATAACTTAAGTATAGAAGAGTGGACAACGGGGAGGCGGGTGGGCCAGTGAGGAATCCACAGGCAGATACTGTATCCACCAGAAAAAGAGTTACCGAAGTAAGGATAAGTTACTTACCTGTAATCCTAGTTCTCTTCCAGGGGTATACTCATCAAAGTCATAAGCAGTGAATTATATATATATATATATATAACGAGCAAGGAGCGCACCTGCGCTTTCAGCAGTCACACATAGCGCGCCGTGCCTTCCAGCTCTCAGTCACCTCGTGCCCTGGAATCCCCGCTTCTCCTTTCATATTTACATCCATCATGCGCCCTACGCGTTTCGAGGCCAAACGCCTCTTCTTCTTGGGGCTGACGGAGAAAACAGGCAGTGTGTACACCTTTGGAGAATCCAACTTTATTTCGTTTGGACACTAACGCCCTAAGTGGGCGTGGCTAAAGCATCTTACACAACCAGGGTTGCTGGTTGTTGTAGTCCAAGGCGCAAATGTCAACAAACCCTTCAGTGGGTATTCCTGATTTCTAGCAGATTGCAATGTCATTTAATCCCTTGAGTAGGGGGAGAGTGTAGTGATTCAGGAACAGTCATTCAAGTCGGAGCGCTATACCTCTCATAGCGAAGCTGCGTGCAACGCTCAGGCCTCCCTGTGCTGTGTGTCCCATTCGTTCCAGCCAGGGATGGTGCTCTGCTGCACGGCCAGGGGCAGCCGTGTGTATACAAAACGAGCAAGGAGCGCACCTGCGCTTTCAGCAGTCACACATAGCGCGCCGTGCCTTCCAGCTCTCAGTCACCTCGTGCCCTGGAATCCCCGCTTCTCCTTTCATATTTACATCCATCAAGCGCCCTACGCGTTTCGAGGCCAAACGCCTCTTCTTCTTGGGGCTGACGCAGAAAACAGGCAGTGTTTGCACCTTTGGAGATTCCAACTTTATTTCGTTTGGACACTAATGCCCTAAGTGGGCGTGTCTAAAGCATCTTGCACAACCAGGGTTGCTGGTTGTTGTAGTCCAAGGCGCAAATGTCAACAAACCCTTCAGTGGGTATTCCTGATTTCTAGCGGATTGCAATGTCATTTAATCCCTTGAGTAGGGGGAGTGTGTAGGGATTCAGGAACAGTCATTCAAGTCGGAGCGCTATACCTCTCATAGCGAAGCTGCGTGCAACGCTCAGGCCTCCCTGTGCTGTGTGTCCCATTCGTTCCAGCCAGGGATGGTGCTCTGCTGCACGGCCAGGGGCAGCCGTGTGTATACAAAACGAGCAAGGAGCGCACCTGCGCTTTCAGCAGTCACACATAGCGCGCCGTGCCTTCCAGTTCTCAGTCACCTCGTGCCCTGGAATCCCCGCTTCTCCTTTCATATTTACATCCATCATGCGCCCTACGCGTTTCGAGGCCAAACGCCTCTTCTTCTTGGGGCTGACGCAGAAAACAGGCAGTGTATATACACAGTACACAATGGTCAAGATAACACACATAGTGTGAAGATAATGAAGCTAATCAAGTAGAACAACACACTACGTTTGAAAGCAACACATATGCATTAAAACATTGCCAATAACTTAGGTATAGAAGAGTGGACAACGGGGAGGCGGGTGGGCCAGTGAGGAATCCACAGGCAGATACTGTATCCACCAGAAAAAGAGTTACCGAAGTAAGGATAAGTTACTTACCTGTAATCCTAGTTCTCTTCCAGGGGTATACTCATCAAAGTCATAAGCAGTGAAATTATATTATATATATATATATATATATATATATATATATATATATATATCGATTCAAAGGTGCCCCAAAGCATGGGAGACGCGACTCCGAGAGGATAAGAAAAACATTTCTTTTATTCAGCACAAACACGCCAACAACTCTTGTCTTTTGAAGTCCCTTGACGCGTTTCGCTGCACCTGCAGCTTTTTCAAAAGGGGAGGGGCACAGGCAGGGATACAGTTCAATTATTTAACTTTCATTACCCACTTGAATGCTGGGATTTGAAGTTCAAAATTTTTCCCTTTAGGTAGGGTCCGTTTCCTTGCTACATTTCTTTCTCAGCCCCAATATTTTCAAAGTTCTTAACCCTCCAGTGGGTTCAAGGGCTGGTTGCGTGTTTCAATAACGCCATCCTCTCGCCGACCGGCTATGAAGGGTCAAAGCCTCGCAGACCCGGTTCCAGGTTCCAGGCGGTGCTTCTCCCGCGGCACGGAGCCTGCCGCTGTTAATCGATTCAAAGGTGCCCCAAAGCATGGGAGACGCGACTCCGAGAGGATAAGAAAAACATTTCTTTTATTCAGCACAAACACGCCAACAACTCTTGTCTTTTGAAGTCCCTTGACGCGTTTCGCTGCACCTGCAGCTTTTTCAAAAGGGGAGGGGCACAGGCAGGGATACAGTTCAATTATTTAACTTTCATTACCCACTTGAATGCTGGGATTTGAAGTTCAAAATGTTTCCCTTTAGGTAGGGTCCGTTTCCTTGCTACATTTCTTTCTCAGCCCCAATATTTTCAAAGTTCTTAACCCTCCAGTGGGTTCATAGCCGGTCGGCGAGAGGATGGCGTTATTGAAACACGCAACCAGCCCTTGAACCCACTGGAGGGTTAAGAACTTTGAAAATATTGGGGCTGAGAAAGAAATGTAGCAAGGAAACGGACCCTACCTAAAGGGAAAAATTAGGAGTAAGGGATGCATAGTCGAGCAGGAAGGAGAACCTGTGAATCGGACAAGTTTTTCTGTACTTTTTGCTTTTGTTATTTTTACAATATGCACGTATTGCAGTAGTACTTGTATCCATCAGTTAGCCTTTACTATTATAATTTGACAGCAAAACACCCCATGTTGCCTTCACCAAGGTAGTCATTCTACGATCCATCCTCCATGAATTATTAACATGCACCCTCATAAGTTTAAACTTTACTGAGGGGTACTTTTTTTGTTGATTTTTAGCTCTTTATTACAGATGCTGTTAAAATTCGACAAAGACTGCATTGGTGCAATTTTGCATTAACATTTGCTCAGACGTTTGGACTACCGTTTTTGCACTGTTATTTCACAGTCAAATGTTGCGCCTGCCGGGCTTTGCAAATGTTAGATTTAAAGTTGCACCTATGCACTCTGAGCCTTCCGCCATCTTGCACTTTAACCATATAACCTCCTTTGTGGTGGTAGCAGGTTAAAGTACCGTATGCATACACAGCACTCTAACGTGACTTAATAGGTGCCATGTCAGTCCGTGCACGCACACACTGACTGCATTTAGTCAAAATAATCCTGACTCTGGAGTGATGCACTTTTGGCTCAACAATGAAAGAAACTACGTGGGTATTCCAACTCATTAGACAATTGTCATTAGATATTATTTCTGAGTGACTGCTGCAGCGTTGATACCACTCGGAATGTATGCTCCCGCCGTGGTTTGCCTCATTATATGCTCTTCTGCTCGCTAATTAATTCACGCTTGGCGGTCAGATAGGCGAGTGTTTCTGGTGCAGGCCGGCCTCTGCGTATATTCACCAAATGTTTAATAACTTGCTTGCTGTGGTCACGTAGCCTTCTATTTGAGATGACTAGAGGTAAACTTCTAGAAGTGTCACAGTGTGGCTAAGTGTTGCTTACTATGTAGCCCATTTCTAACCTTCCTGTTTTGGTTCGTAAGGAATTTGTGTTGCAGTGAGATTAAGGCATTTGTGTAGGATCACACAGTTGTCGAGTGGCGAAGCCAGGAGGTAGAAATTCAATCATCCCCATTTCCAGTCAACTATTTGCGGAGGAACTCAACCATTTATGGTTTCAATTTTAATATGGAAGCCTCCTTTCTATTATACAATATTTATATGTTTTTTATATTTTGTTTATTATTTTGCTGGAAACATAATCGGTTTATGCTAGACCCCTTGTTACCTCCGTAAGCATTTGTGTAAAATATTTTCAAATAAAGGCAGCTGTTGCATGGCTGCATCCTCCAAGCCTTGAGAATTCGGCGATCAAAATAATATCCTTTTCACAATTTTTATAATTCCTTTAAAGTGTCTGTGCTCTGCGGTCGTGAGTTACAAGCTTATGACAACCGTATTTTTGTCTTCTCATGGTTTAATCTTTGAGACTACTGTGTATTTAATTACACGTTTTCACTTTTTGAACGTGTATTTCTTTATAATTAAAATGCACATTTCACTACTGTTTCCAGTGTGTTCTTGTTTTTCTTTGCGGCACTTTTGTAATCTGTTTTATTCCCACTCTCCAATTCGTCATTTTCTTTTTAAAGTGGTTTATCGTTTCAGCGGAGCTTTTATTAAAAGATGCAGTGGCTTCCAAGACCTCAGACTATATTTAATATATTGTTTTATCGGATATGTCTGCACGAAACAGTTTCCTTTTGTACACTTTTCCTTGTGTTTGTTGGTGGGGAGATAGTTTAGCAGGTTCTGCGTTCCATGTGGAGAACTAACGCCGCATGCATTTTGCACATTGACAGTAAAGCTCGCCCTGCTCCGTTTTTCAGTCCTGAGGCTTGCTTAATACACACAACTCTGTAAGAGGTGCTCTAACACAGGGTAAGCAGGCCAGCCTGTGGCCGTTGAGCAGCATGAAGTGGGAGTTCCCCGCAATGTGTAAGGTATACACGGCCACCTCCTACACAATAAAACAGACTCTTAACTGTAGACGTTGTAGAACCCAGGATAATGGGCTGCATGGCCAAACACTAAAAAGGTCCCAAAGGCGAGACCTATTGGCTATGCCAATGCTTGTTGTTAGAAGCCCCAGGGGTACCAAACACCAAAGGCTCTATAGTTATGCTTCTACCTCGTGCTCCTCTCTCCACCATACACTTCCTGACCTTTTTTTAAACTTATTTTTTATTTGTTTTCTGGTACAATATAGCCTATATTGTACTAGAAAACGAATACAATTGTCAATTTGAATAAATGTGGAAAAATACTAGCTGTAGCGTCGTCTTTTGCTTGTGGCAAAAATAAATGCGGACAAATACAGAAAAAATGCCCAAAAAATAAATATGGATAAATACAGACTGAAAAGGTAAAAAAATAAATACCATAAAACCGGGAGCCCTAATAATAAATAACTAAGCAGTCCTATAAATCCCAACTAAAAAAGAGGCAAACAGCCAGAAAATAACGTAGCCATACTTGTATAGTAACACATTACTTTAGAAAACTTGTAATAGAGACCATACACCCAAATGGCTTCATACAAGAATTTCTTTATTTTCCAGAACAAGGGAAAAAAAACAAGTTTTTGAAGGCAGTTTGGCCCATAGACTGCATAGGAATTACTGTCCTGGGACAGAAAAGAAAACTGGCACCTCGCCTTTAAGACTTCTAAGAATCTCGGTACTTTGCCTTTAAGAACCTCAGAGAGCCCTATGCTCCCAGCATGCACCAAAGGTGACAGTTAGGTCAGTACTTTAGGTCTCGCAGAGAGACCTATTGGGGTGAAACCAGAAAGTTAAACCAGGCGGATTGCAAGTGCGGATTTCCAACAGTTCACGTGAAATCACGTGACCACAAGCACGCGCATTTCCCCACATCAAAGCCTCAGCCTCCCTCCCACAGGCTTCCCCAGCGCACTTGCCATAATTGCATCAGACCCGACCTTACCATTTGCTCCTGTGCTTCCCCGCCCACTGCTTCACACTTGCCTTGAAGGCAATCTGCTTCTCCGCTCTTTAAAGGCTCTGCTCCTCACCCCCTCCCGCTCTGCTCCCTCTAACGTGACTCGCATTTCTCCTCCCCCGCATTTCTCTTCCCCCCTTCCCACAGCGATTCACTTGTTCTTTCTTGCCTGTTTCCCACCAACATCATGTTCTCGGCCCTTGTCGACACCCAAGCCTGCCGTGATCTGAGCTCTGCTGTGACACATTCTTTTTATGGTCCTGGCTTTGAAAAGATAAATAAGGCATAAAATAATCTAACATCGAAGAGCATCAGAGGAGCCATGTCATTCGACGTAAACTGCAGCCAAGGCACAGTTGTGCTCCGTAATAGAATAGCCCCCCCCACCCATGTCCTCCCTGATACATTAAGCAGCCCTGCCCCTACCTTTGTTGGCCTGGCTGTGCTTTCACTTATACTCTTTTCTTTTAGGACTGCTGCCCTGGGGCAGTGACAGATGTCCCTCTGAGACAGAGGCGTAGTTTCATCTTCAGAGCCTGCCTGTGCTGCTCTGTCCCACTCCGTATCACTTGGGTTCAGGCCTGAGCAGGAATGCACCCGCAACAGCTGGAAAGGATCCCATGCCAAGTGTGATACAAGAACGTATCTGGCCATGTGCAAGCTGCCCCTTGCTTCTGCCGCCTTGCTTCTGAGGGGTGCACTGACCTTTAAGAGAAAATAGTTTGCGAGTTGTCACTGGATTGTTGACTTCACCACCTGGCTGGCCTTTTAACATGCTTCCGGGTCACAGCTAAATGGCTTCATGCCTCAGCTTGCATTGTAACTTTCTTGATCTCTGCTGCTATTTGTCCCTGTTTACTTAGGTCCCTCCTGTTATCCGTGGTCACTTTGCTCCGGTCCCCTTCCCGCGGTAGTTTGTGTTGCCTTTCCAGACCACCCCACCTCCCATTATCCGTGTTCAATTTCTTCCAACCCTCCCATTTTTGTGTTGTCTTTACTCCTGTACCCCTCATATTTTCAGTGTTTTCTTTACTCCCGCCCCTCACGCTATCTGTGTTGTCTTTACTCCCTCTTCCTCCCGTTGTCTTTTTTGTGTTTACTCTTGCCCTCTTCCGTTGTCCGTATTGCCTTTACTCCTGCCTCCGCTCCTGTTGCCTGTGTTGTCTTTTCTCCTGCCCCTCCTGTTCTCTGTTATCTTTTCTACCGTTTTCCTGGTGTAAAATGCTCGTCATCTAAATCTACATCATTTATAAAGCTCTTTAAACACCCTGGGCATATACTGGAATTGCAAGCCGGCCTCTGCTGCAGGTTCTCCTGAAGGTTGGTATCCTGGGAGTGAGTGAGCTCTGGTAGAATCTGGAGCTGGCCTTTGTCTGACTAGGGATCCTGACATAACCGATTGATTCTATTTTCACTGTGGAGGGTCAAAGTCCACCTGACTCCCCATATGAAGCCTGGGTCCGGGGTGATCCCCTGGGGCGGCCTGCAGCTAGTTGGCATACTTGCTACAGAACTGGGCGCAGCAGATTTTTCAATTACATAATGTCTTTAAATCGAGAATAATTTCAAGACCAGCTGTGCCTCGCTCCACTCTGCCACCTGGAAACAAAACCCGTCAAGATCTTGGAGCCTCCCACACTGTCAACTCGCTGCCCCCACACAATACCCTAACGAATACATTCATATATATGCTAGGCCAATACAGCTCCCACGCCAGCACTGGCTGCAGTCAGGTAATATGTTGGCAGTGTTTCTGTCCAGACCTAGGCTGGTCGCATGTTGGTATTGTTGCTCTTAACAGTATGTATGATTACAACATTCCTACTTGTATTTTGGTAATGTGTTTTTGGCTTTACCCCTCACCACACTGTGAACAGTTACACACAGGTAAGGTTTTCTCTGCAGTATGTTTCCAAAACACGCAGGACTGATTTTATGAGGGTGGCCTCTCGTTGCGGGGCTCATGGTTGCAGCTGAACTGATATACAATAGAAGGGGGTTCCCCATGGCAATAGGCGATGTAGGCAGGAAGGGAGGGGATCAATAGAGCAATTAGAAAAGAACACCCTGCCAAAATAGATGATAATGGGTCCTTTACAGGATCCGATTCTGGTAAGAGGGGAGCAATATTCAAAGAATATCAATAACCAAGACAGCAAATAGATGACAATCAGTTCATTTTTTTATATAGAAAATAGATGGTTTTTTAATTATTATTATTTGTTCTGATGCGATCAGTCATTTTTAGGAAACAATAAACAGCTAGCAAATTCTAGAATTCATAAAAACCATCAGTGAAATTCAACATTTCATGTGGGGACACATTTTTTTTCCACAGGATTAGGTCTTCCAACCACTCCAGGGTATTTAAAGGGGCTCAACAGACACTCACATCTTACAGGGGTCATTCATACTGATACAGGTTCAACCACTTCACACAGTTAAATCTCGTTTTGCCTGCAACAAAAAAGTTGGGCTTATGGTTGCATGGACGGGGGTGCAACTTAGGAAGGGCAGGTTGGGTGGAATATTGTTGCCGTTCTAGATGGTAGCGCCAACGCGCGTTTCGGTGTGAGGCACCTTCGTCAGGGCTGGCAGAGATGGAGGGGAGAGGGGAACACACAAAGCTGTTGCTAGCAAGGGACCAGAGGTCTAGTGCACACTTTTATTCTTGAAGGTCCTAATATCTTGAGTATCCGTGGTTCGGGAGGTTAGAAGGTTTTACTGATAGGGTCACGGAAGGGTGGGCCACGTCTAACAATTAGAACTCAATCGAGTTTGAGTTCCGGTCTATGTATTTCCTGCGATGTGGAGAAGCAGTGTAGGGAGATTCCTGATAGATACCAAGCGCTGGGGGCCGCGTCTGGGATGGATGTAGAAATGCAGTGTAGGAAGATTCCTGATAAATACCAATCGCTGGGAGCTGCGTCTGGGATGGAAGGAAATTTATTTATTTATTTATTATTTATTTCTTACACTTATAATGCGCGCAGATACCCACAAAGGGTTTCCCGGCGCCATGGCTACGAGAAAAAGATACTGAAAGGCAAAATACTGTCACAGATCAACAACCATTGGTAAACACAATTATTTATTAAACAGCCAGGTTTTGACTTTTTTCTTGAAACTGGCAAAATTTTCCTCTTTGCGCAAAGCTAAAGGGAGAGAGTTCCAAAGAGCTGGTCCCAGGTGGGAGAAAGATTTACCTCCCATTCGGGCCAATTTGAATCTGGGAACCACGAAAGTTGCTCCATTTAAGGAACGAAGATTCCGTACAGGAACATGGGGCCTGACCAAATTCTGCAGGTACCGTGGTGCGGTTCCTGCCCTGATCTTGAACATAATGGTCAAGGCCTTAAACCGGACCCGGTTTTCAACTTTCAACCAGTGTAGATCTCTAAGGTGCTTCGAAATCCTTTCTGTCCTAGGGATCTTACATAACAGCCTGGCTGCGGAGTTCTGGACCAATTGTAGTCGTCTGACTACGGCTAAATTGGAGCCCAGATAGAGAATGTTACCGTAGTCAAGCCTAGATGTTATTAGCGCGTTGACTACGGTCTTCTGGGTATCCACAGGAAGCATCCAGATAATCAGCCATTTAATGATGGTAAAACAAGTGCCAGCCACTTTGTTGGCCTGCTGCTTCATGGACAGAGAATCATCGATACACACCCCAAGATTTCTAACCTGGGTAGCCGGACTAGGGAAAACACCCATAGATGGCGGCCAATGTCTATCTTGCCACAGCTCACGATTTTTCCCCAGGAGAAGAATCTCTGTCTTCACCCCATTAAGCTTCAGCTGGTTAGTTGATATCCAGCTGAAGACCTCCTGGAGACCAAGTTTCAGGACTGAAGGGGATGAAGACTCTGAATTAGTAAGGGAAAAAATAATCTGTGAGTCATCCGCGTAGGTCATGAGTTCCAGACCTACTCGCTCTGCTAGATCAGCGAGGGGGCGGAGGTAAAGGTTAAAGAATAGTGGGCTTAAAATTGAGCCCTGGGGCACGCCATGAGGTGACCGAAAAATGTCCGACTGTGCGTGTGAGGACGAGATCTGGAAAGTCCGGTCGCTCAGATAGGATCTGATCCAGCCCAATGCGGTCCCTCCGACACCATCCACGCTCAGCCTGGCAAGCAGTCTGTTATGCGAGATGGTGTCGAAGGCCGCGCTCAAATCAAGCAGGACGAGAGCCACCGTTTGCCCGTCGTCTAATAGTGCCCTGATTTTCTCCGTAACTCCCAGGAGGGCGGATTCAGTTGAATGACCTGCCCTAAAGCCCGATTGGGAGAAATGGAGCAGGTTGTTACTCTCCGCGTGCGATGATAGTGCCCCATGGATATGCTTCTCCAAAATTTTCGAGAAGGCAGGTAGCAAAGATATCGGCCGATAGTTTGCAAGGACCTCTGGATCAGCAGATGGCTTTTTCAGCAGAGGGCTGACCATAGCGTGCTTCCAGGACGCCGGAACAGTTGCCAAACGGATGGAGGCATTAAGTGTCTCGGCAATAGTTCCTAGAGCACCATCATCCAATTGGCACATGATATTAATAGGAAGGGGATCACACGGAGAACCTGATTTAATAGAGGTGGCCAGAGATTTTAAGGTGTCCCCAGAAATACATGGCCAGGCATCCAGCCGATTTCCTGGAGGGCTATCTAAGGGAAGAACTTCCCTATCCACCCCCACCGAGGGATTTATATTTGCTATAATGGTGTCGATCTTTTCCACAAAATATGTGGCAAGGTCTTGGCATTTTTTCGAGGTGAGGGGGCGTGCAACCGCCGAGGAATTTGCTCTGGCTAAGTTTTTCACTGTGTTGAAGAGGGTCCGAGCTTTGTTAGCAGCCATGTCGATGGTCTTAGTTACATAAAGAGCCTTAGCTCTAGAGCAGGCCCCATGATAGAGGTTTCTGGCCTTACGGTAAAGTTCCTTTGACTGAGAATCATAATGCTTGCGCCATTTTCTCTCGAGACCCTTGCACTTAGTTTTTTCAAGTTTTAGTTCTTCCGTGTACCAGGGGGCCGGAGGCCGATGGACATTCCCTGTACACCTGGTAACGGGCAGGCAGAAAGTGGAGTGCGCGATGCTGCTACCGTCTTTCGTTTTCTTTCAGTGAGCCCTGCATGCTCATACGAGTCTCTCAGTACAGGAAGTATCAAGGCGCTCCCAGACGGCAGGGGTCAATCGTCTCAGGTTCCTATCAGAGGGATGTGGAGTCCGGAATCGAGAGTCGATTTCGACGTTTTTTTTTACAGAATTTTGAAATTTGACCTGGCTCATCGTTCTTGAACTCTGCTTTCATGATGTGCCCCTTGCCTTATCTTGTCTTATCTTATCCGTGCTCGGATCAAAGGGGGATGTCATATAGTTACCGCTTACCAATATACCGTGTTAAGTTAAGCTTATTAAATGTTTAAACGCCATTTTACCTTTTGCCGCTTCTGCACACGACACATAATTGTTGTTTTAGCTTTCAACCTAGAAGAGCGTTATGATTTATACGAGAATAATATATGTTGTTACACTGATATCAGCCTTGCTTGGCGAGCTGTGTCTGTACAGTGAGTGCTGAAACCTTCAAGGATATCTCAACACAGTAGTTGTTATGAGCACTGATCTTCGCACGTTCCTAGACATAACATACATGCAGCTGCAGCCAAGTTCTGGCTTTAGGCGCGTTTTATATTGCCTGGTACAAGGGCACAAAAAAACACTTGATGGTGCTTCGCATGCAGAGAGCTGGTGGAAGGTGATGTGATCCTCTGCCACTGAGAGATTGAGGTATGGGTCGCCCTGCTTAAGCCCAGAGAGACCTTCTTAGATATACTATAATATGCTAGTTAGGGAGGGTGAGAATTAGTGTTGTTAACTCCTATTCATTTCAACATTTTAGCATGTTGTCACCTTTTGCATTTTATGGACTAGTAACTATGCTGATAACTTTGCTTCTTATAATATGTTTGCTTGTATTATCTAAGATACTGTGTTTGAGAACCCTGCATTAGTCAATAAATATTTCAAATATGCACGAGTCCTCATTTACTCCACGTTCTGGTTTGAAATGATTGTATAACAAAAGAGTGTCTATGTGTTCCAAGTGACCTGAGGTATTCTAAGATCATGTTCTGGTTTGTCTAAACAGTGGGAGTTTGGTATGACCAATGAGACACTGTAGCTAGCTCGGTAAGGGGATTTTGGGTACTAAGGTGAGTTTTGGGCCATCCTAATTCACTGAGGTTCCAAATCTCTATGCACAGTTCTGTAGGAGAATGGAATCCCTGCTACAAGACCAAACGGAAGGACCGCAAACTGGTAATGTTGCAAACGCACCCGTGAAACAGAGATACTTCCTGTGCGACTTTAGGATAGGGATGTGAAAATACGCATCCTGCAAGTCTATTGACACCATCCAGTCTTCTTCCATCAGCGCTTGAAGAACCTGCGCAAGGGTGAGCATCTTGAACTTCTGCTTCAGAAAAAGGTTCAAGATCCTGAGATCCAGGATTGGACAAAGTCTGCCATCCTTCTTGGGGATCAGGAAATAACGGGAGTAGAATCCCTGACCCCTTTCCTGCTCTGGAACCACCTCTATCGCACCTTTTTTCAGTAGTGTTAGGAGTTCCTCTTGCAAGAGAAGTAGGTGGTCTTCCGAGCAAGCAAAAACCCTGGCAAGGAGGAGAATTCGGAGGGAACTCCCGAAAGGGAAGTGCATACCTATTCTCCAAAAGATTGAGAACCCACAGGTCCGATGTAACAGATTCCCAATCCCGTAGAAAGTAGGTAAGCCGACCCCCTACAGGACCCGCATGATCCGGAATGGCGGATCTAGGGCTGCTTTGCTGATGATGGAGGGGGGTCGGAAGAGGAGGAGACTTGGCGTCCTAGAGGACAAGCTCTTTGCTTGCCCCTGTAGTATTTATACAGCGGATTTTGCTGTTGCTGCTGCTGTCGAGTTTGATGGTAGGGTCGAAAGGAGGAACGTCCAAAACCCCTATATCTTTTACTCGCAGTGCCCCTGGTCTGCAACCCCAAAGATCTGGCAGTAGCCCTACTGTCGTAAATCTTTCTAAAGCTGCATCAGCCTTTTTGCCAAAAAGACCAGAACGATCAGAGGGCAAATCCAATAAGGCTGCTTGAACGTCCGCAGAACGTCTGCTCTTCCAGAGGCAATAGAAGTCCCCATAAACCTAGCTACTGAGACGGCAGTGTCCAGTCCGCTTTGTATAACTTGACGGGCAGTAGCTTGTGTGTCAGCTAACACCTCATTAAAATCCTTTCTGTCCTCCTCCGGAATCTTAGGAGTCAACTGCTTTACAGAGTTCATTAATGCATGTATGTATCTCCCCAAAAGGCATGTGGCATTAGTTGACTTAAGAGCCATACTCGCCGATGAGAATATTTTCTTCGCAGTTTGATCTTGTTTCTTAGACTCCTTGTCTCCAGGCACTTGAGGGAAAGTACCAACAGACTTCTTTGAACAGGCTGCCTGTAGAACAGGCTGCTTGTATCACCATACTTTCGGGCAAAGGGTGCGATGATAAAAAAACTGGGTCACCAGGCGCCACTCTATGCCTCCTCGCAACCCCTTAGCAACTGCAAGAGCTGTGAGAGGCCTGTTCCAAATCTCCAATATAGGTTCTGTCAAAGCCTCATTAAAAGGAAGTAATGGTTCCACAACAGAAGATGGGGAATAGAGGACTTCTGTCAAAATATTATAGTCAAAATATTATATTTGAATTCAGCAGTATGCAGGCTTAAATTCAAAAGATCTGCAGCCTTCTTGATGACCACATGGTATGGTGCAACGTCTTTTGAAGGGGCATCTGAAACAGAAGATAGCTCCCAATCAGGCGAAAGCTCCAAACCACTATTCTCCCTCGAGTCATCAAAATAATCCTCTTGAAGCTCACCTTCGACTTCAGCTTCAGCCTCTCTATGCCTGCGCTCTTCAATAAGGCACTGAGCTTCATGCCTCGATCTCTCCTTCAAGAGCGTCGTTGTCGGATCCACGATCGACTCTGACGGAGCCGGCGTCGAGATTGGATCCGGGAGCACAGGCCGTGTTCTCGAGGTCGGACCGGCGCCGGAAACGACGGTATCGGCGTTGAAGACCTCGGCAGCACCGAGAAATGCCAAAGCGGAGTCGGCACCGGCATAAATGGCATAAATGGAGCTGGAGCATAAGAATCGGGAACTCCCAGATTATATGCCAATGGACCCATGGGACCTGACGGTGCACCATAGGGGTACAAAGCTCTTGAGTAGACGCCATACATCGCGTTCAAAAACTGTGTAGGGTCTTGACCTGGAGCTGGAAAGGGCGGGTAAAGACCCACGGGATGCTCTCGTGGAGGCTCCGGATGCGCCTCCTCTTCTACAGGTGGAGGAACCGGAGTCATCGAACCCTCTGGTAAAGGAGCCTCTTCTTCCTCTCGAGCTGGAGATGGCGCCGGAGAGGGATTAGATACCGGAACCGGTGAATGCTCCGACGACTCCAAGGGCGTAGCCTCACCTTCCGGACCCAGAATCTCTGGTGAAGGAGATACTTCATCTTTCTATGTCTCCTCCTATGTGACTTCGGTCTCGAATCAGAGTCTTTTCCAGAATGATGACGAGATCCATGCATTTTCTTCTTATGCTTCTTTTCTGCTCAACTAGAAACATTCCCAGATGACGACTTCGAAGGCGACGCCGAGAGGGGCCTCAATCTCGACCTCGTACGCCTCGACCGCGACCTTGAAGTCTTCTTTTAATTTTTACCCTTTAATTTGGCCACCAGAAGTTTCGCCTCTCTATCACGAAGGGCTTTCGGGTTCATCTTCTTGCAGGAAGAACACCCCTGCACATCATAGTCCAAACTCAGGCACCAAATACAGTCTTCGTGCGGGTCCGTAATCAACATCTTTCCGCACTCCCCGCACAGCTTGAAGCCGGTCTTCTTTGTAGACATCTTCGACAAGAGACAAAGAAGACACCAGACAGATAACAACAGTAACAAAGTTACCAACAGCTACAAAGGATCCCTCGAAAACAGTTAGCGTCGACAACGCGGAAAAAAGGGAACTGATGTCATCCGCCGACGTCGGCCTATTATGGAGTCAGTGACGTCCACGTCGGCGCAAAGCTACAAAAAGAATTTCCGTATGTTGCTGACGCAAGGGGATATTCACAAGGTGAGGAATCCACTGGCAGATGTATCCATCAGAATGGCTCATTAAAATCATAAAGAAAGCAATCCGTCTGCTTAATTGGCACGTGTAGGTCGATTCTCTTTGCCGTCCTCCTGAGCAAGTTGTGAAAACCCTCAATGTCCTCAGGTGGAGCACCTACTTGAGTTGGTGATGGGGATGATGGTGTAGGTATTATACAATCATCCTATTTTGCATGGGCATCGCAAAGCTCACTTTCCTGTCATTATTGGAAGTTGCAGGGTCTTGGAGAAAGGCTGCTTGTGGATTGTGTCTTATTGCTGCAGGCAGCAATAATGGCATTTGCTGCGGAGAAGAAGGCTGTATAGGTGGAGATTTTGCAGGTTGAGAGACAGGTGCTGTGACTGTAGAATTTGCAGAAAAACACCGTCTGTAGTATGCGAGCAAACAATTCAAGTTAGTAACCAGTGAGGAAGGCAGACATACCATCTCCTCCTGGTATTGTTGATGGTATTGTTTCTGAGCAGCGTAAAAGGTCTGTTCAACATACTGCTCTTCCTTGTAATCATATTCCTGTCACTTGACTGAGTTTGGATGGACTACGTGCAATCCCAAAGGTCCCATCGTCATCCAAGTCCTCATCTACCAGTAGATGGGCTAGGAGCAATGGTGTCACCTTATAAGGAGAGGTGTTTTCAGTCATGTGCCTTATTGTTTCACTTTTTTTCTCTTTTCTCTCGTTGGCGGTGTCAGCGACGAGCGTTTAAGCATTGACAAAGCAAAAGGGGATTCCACATACGGGATGGGCGTAGTCAGATACCGCTGAAGTAATGGTAATTTTCAGCTTCAACTGTCTGGAGAGTAGGGTCATCCAACAGTCCAAATGCGAGTGTGTCCCCTTGAAGGAGGGGCTGAATGAATCTGTTCATTGGGGCTGGAGGCAGCTATTGTGGATGTTGACACTTCCTGTAAATACACTTGCATTTTCCCTCCCACTGGCAGCCTACCGTTCCCAATCACTTTCTATCCCTGAGCCGCTTGTTATTCCTACTTTGAGCACCGTCTTTTTTTGTGCATGAACAGTCCTGCCGTGCTTTAACTCCCTCCCCCTCCCTCACCAAAGAGCACGTATTTTTGTATCCTTTATTTTCAGTCCATGCCACTCTTTCATAAGAAAATGCCAGCACCCTGCCATCTTACTCAAATATTACCGTCTTGTTCACACACTGGTGTGTTTCTGGCTGTCTGCCTACGCGACTGTCACTCCCCCCCCCCCCCCCCTACACCCCCCCCTTAGCCTGTTGCCAGCCCCTGAAGTCCAGCCAAGCTCCTGCTTATTCGCTTCAAGATTGGGCCATTTGTCCTGTACTGATCGGAGATGCCGTGCCCCCTCCCCCACCACACACACAACGTTCAGCGACCTACACAGCGCTTGTTGTGAAGTGCCCTTTAAAGAACGACTTTCAATCGGTCAATTAAATTACACTTTGTAATCGACCTCCCAAGGATGAAACGAAGATTAGCCCGGTCAGTGATGGCAGTAAGCTCTTGACTCGCTACCTGGAAGCGTTGCTACAAAATTTGCTTTATAGAGGGGTGTAAGGCTTCGGTGAACAATCTATCTGCGTTTCTTTTGTGTGGAGGAGATGTCAAACTAGTCCACATAAAGCTGGGTTAGAGTGTCAACTTGACCCGCGTCATCTTCAGAGCGCCTGGATTGAGCGAGGCTGTCAGCAAGGTGCAAGAGCGTAGCTGGCTTCGGGGGTAATTTCTCGATAGCACACACGCCTCCCGTCATCCTGACATGAGGTATTTGCTGGCACCATAGGGTCTCTTGGATCACATTCCAAGCTCGTACTCTAGCCTCACGAGTCCAATCACTTGACGATGTCCCGGCTCTCCCCATACCCTCAAGCCCACTTTCCTTTCTTCAGTTCACATACTTTGCTTGTTCTCTCTTGTGCCCAGTCACTGTGCTTCACACTTTGCTTAGCCACTTACCCTTATGTTCTTCGCTCATCGTGCCTATTTGTTTATCCGGCACTCTGTCCTAACAGTTACCCTTATGTTTTTCACTTTCTGCCTATCATCTGCCCCATACTTTGTCCTTACATTTATTCTAATATAAGTGCTCGTGATTAACTAGAGCTCTTAACAGAACGCAGCGCAAGGACAACTCTCCTATAAATATAGTCTATGGTTGCTCCATGTTGTTAGGATATCAGGTTTCTAGTACAGGGCTTATATCCGGTGTGTCAGTTCAATTTCTATATCCGGCATGCTAGTCCAGCTGGTACAATAAAAAAAAAAAACACATGACAACTCCCAGAATGTATAAAGTTGTCAGTCAAAAACCTAGGTCGTAAAAAGATGTTCTAATGAAACAGAGCAAAGAGTCCCTCTGACGTAGTTTGAGTTTTTCGGTGGCACATTGTTACTCTTTTGAACACCTTACTTCCTTTACTACAAGAGTAGAGTAACAATCAAATTTGCCTTGTGGACTAATTCGCTTTTATATTATAACTTTAAACAATTTGAACAATTTTAAGGTTTAGCAGAGTACATTGCTAATTTGGCATTGAATTGGGGGCGACGTATTTTTAGGCTCATCACAGAAGCACTACACTCTTCTGCTGCCCCCCTGCTCGGTCGCTTTCCCAGTGGTGTTGCCAATGTATTATAGGCTTTTTACGCTTTTATTGCCACAACAGTGCGTATTCTGTTCCCTTTGCCACGCACTTTCCTTGCCACTTGTCCTCAAACTTTAATCACCGTCCCTGCCTCTCTACCTAGCGCTTTCTCGTGCCACTTATTCTCATGTTTTTAAGCTCGCCCTACCTGTCCCTTTGTCCTGCACTATTTGCTGCCACCTAGCAGTATATTCTGAACAGCCCATGCCCTTCCCTCTGCCTTCACTCTATCCTGCCACCTATCTCATTTTTTTGCCTCCCCATGGCTTTCTTATTATCACGCAATATGTACTGCCATCTATCCTCATGTTTTGGGCTCTACGTGCCTGTCCCTTTTTCGCACCGTTCGCTTCACATTCTGTCCTGCCGCCTATGCCCGATTTTTTTTTCTTTATTAGCTGTACTTTTCCCTCTGCCACTGCACTCTATCCTGATACCTTTCCTTATGTTCTCACTAATGTCTTTCCTTTTGTGTCGGCGTGCACATAGGGCAAAACATATGCTTGTGATCTGCCTCTAGTTCCCATATAACAAACTCATGCCATGCAGCGCTGTTTACGTCTGCGAGAAACATTTCTTTTCTAATCTATCACACCATCTATTGTGTGTTCTAAATTGGCAGCTAAAACATGCTTGTTTTGGTTTCGATACCTCAAGCTGCGCCTTTACCCCTTCCTTAAAGCTTCAATGACAAATACAAACAGCCAGACTAAAAGGCGCCTTTAGCACATCTAGCAGTGACATTTCCTGTTTGACAATATCACAACACTTGTGGAACGTTGAACATCAATGCCACAAATATCAACAAATAATATTACAATGCATTCTATTATAGTCACAAAGTTACAATTACAATTTTGTCAGTCGCCATTACCCTACACAGCAGCACAAGCCTTATGCTAATACGCAAATGTATCTGTTATTTTGCCTTTAAAAACTGGTTATTTCTTCAACCCTTTGCACAAGGTAAACACCTGTTTTAAGCACTTTTAACACTAATTTCCAGGAACATTTATAACACATACTACTCAAATTATAGTTCGCCTGATGCTTCTAGCCTCGTTTCACCCTCCCCATCTCCAGCCTAGCCGTGCCTGTCTCTTTACCCTGCAGTTTGCCCTGCCACTTATCCTTATGTTTTTGACTCAATCTGCCTGTTCCTGTGCCAAGCACTCTGTCCTGCCACCTAACCTCATGTTCCCTCACTGTGCCTGTTCCTCTGCCCTGCACTCTATCTTGCCACCTATCCTTATGTTAGGTTCTTCAATCGTCGTGCTTTTCATCTGCCCCGCACTCCGTCGTAACAGTTGTTCTTACTTTTTTCAATTAGCGTCCCTGTCACTGTGTCCTGCACTCTCTCCTACCACTTTTCTTCATGCTTTTCACTTCGCTTTTACTCTGCTTTGTCCTCTATCCTCGCAGTTACACTTATTTTCTACACTCACTCTGCGTGTCCCTCTGCCTTGCACTCTGTCCTGCTACCTTCTTAAAGAGGCTGAGGGCCTACAAAACAGCTCTGCACATGCCGCACTTGTGCTCAACTTACAACTGAGTCACAGTGAAATCATACTGAGCCTTAGGCCTCATGCTTAGGGGGCGCACTGGGACGCTAACACTTCATGAGCTCACTTAAAACATTACCAAGATAGCTCCCGCAAAGGCCCCTTTCTGTAAATGTTGTGGATCGCAAAATACAACGATGGGTGTACTGGTGGCCTTCAGTCCTTTCCTTCAATGCCTACAACGCGAGTGAAGAGAGGGGGTATAAAGTGCTCTTGAGTAACTAAAAATGTAAACAGGACGCATCGCAAAAACAACTTGCCTATAAATATAATCTAGGGTTGCTACCTTGCTTGCGACTTACTCTATGCTGTTAGGACATCATGTTTCTACTACGGGCTTGTTGTCCGGTGTGTCTGTTCTATTACATTATCTGAAATACTAGTCCAGCTGGTTATTGCCTCATTTTTTTTCCCACCTTTTATTGCTATTTGTGTTATATTGTTCTTTACAGCCTAATTATCTATAAATGTAGCGCTATTGGGTCAGTTTTCTTATTTGCTTTATTTGTTAATGCACACGACAAAGACAAATGCTTGTAACTAAGACAAATTCCAAACATAGACGTGCATGAGTGAATCGAAAATGGTAATATTTCAAAGTGCACTTAACACGCAACCTGGTTTTGTTTGCTTGTATTCAGATAAAAGTCCAAGGTAATATTAGCAGTGTACTCCCACTTTGGATTAAAAGCCTTCCACAACAATAGCACTCTCCTTAATCACAGCATTAATCATGGCCACCACAGCATCACTCAGGGCCACCACAGCATCACTAAAGGCCAAAAACAGCATCACTAAAGGCCAAAAACTGCACCACTCAGGGCCAAAAACTGCACCACTCAGGGCCAAAAACTGCACCACTCAGGGCCAAAAACTGCACCACTCAGGGCCAAAAACTGCACCACTCAGGGCCAAAAACTGCACCACTCAAGGCCAAAAACTGCACCACTCAGGGCCATAAAAACATCACTCAGCACCAGCACAAGCACAGCATCACTCAGCACCAGCACAAGCACAGCATCACTCAGCACCAGCACAAGCACAGCATCACTCAGCATCAGCACTAGCACAGCATCACTCAGCACCAGCACAGCAGCACCAGCACAGCATCACTCAGCACCAACACAAGCACAGCATCACTCAGCACCAGCACCAGCACCAGCACAGCATCACTCAGCACCAGCACAAGCACAGCATCACTCAGCACCAGCACAGCATCACTCAGCACCAGCACCAGCACAAGCACCACTCAGCACAGCATCAATCAGCACCAGCACAAGCACAGCATCACTCAGCACCAGCACAAGCACAGCATCACTCAGCACCACCACAGCAGCAACAAAGCATCACTCAGTACCACAACAATATCACTCGACACAAACAAAGCGTCACTCCGCGCAGCCACCGCGTCACTCCGCGCAGCCACCGCGTCACTCCGCGTCACTCAGCGCAGCCACAGCAGCACTCAACGCCACAGCAGCACTCAACGCCACAGCACCACTCAACGCCACAGCACCACTCAACGCCACAGCACCACTCAACGCACCAGCACCACTCAACGCACCAGCACCACTCAACGCACCAGCACCACTCAACGCACCAGCACCACTCAGCATCACTGAATGCCTCAGCACCACTGAATGCCTCAGCACCACTGAATGCCACAGCACCACTGAATGCCACAGCACCAATCAACGCCACAGCACCAATCAACGCCACAGCACCACTCAACGCCACAGCATCACTCAACGCCACAGCATCACTGAACGCCACAGCACCACTGAATGCCACAGCATCACTCAGCACCACTGGATGCCACTGCACCACTCAGCATCACTGGATGCCACTGCATCACTCAGCACCACTGAAGGCCACAGCCTCACTCAGCACCACTGAAGGCCACAGCATCACTCAGCTACACCATTCAACAACAACTGGTTCTAATATGTTCTCTCAATGTTTCAAGCTTTATTACAAATGCCACAAAAAGATGTTCTTGGATTTTCCTCACAATAAAATACACTGAACATAATATTCCCAAAAGTTATTTACATAAGTTTAAGCTATTGCCATTATAAATTACAATCACTTTTATTTAAGTATTAATTATTACAAAAAATAAAAGCCATTGTTATTTGTAATATTAATACATCTAAGTCATGTAAATACAACACATATTGCATTACAAATGCTATAGGTGTCACGTTTGCGAAAGTTAAAACTAATGCCATTGTAAATGACAAAGCTATTAATTTCGCTATTTTCAAAACCAAAACATAAATAAAAAATGTGTCATTTACAATACCAATACCTCAAACTTTTCTAATGCGAGACCTATTGCTTTGCAAATGTTGGTTTCTCCTGTCGCCTTTCATGAGGAGATTTTGAAGGACTGAGTCCTCTGTAAGACCCATGAATGGTCTTTTTTTTAGGCTTCCTTAGGGTGCTCTAGAGAGGAGTAAGAATGGGATGACCTCTCATGTGATAGTTTGGTGGATGATGATGAATCCCCACTGTCATCACTAGAGACTGGCTCTTTCCTCGTTTTTAACTTTTGTAGCCATATCAGCAGACGCCCACATGATACTTCAGTCCTGATGAGGGTCATCTGAATGAAGCAGATTCTTAGCAAATGTACCACAGGCCTTGGAAAGGCTCTTTTTTCCTTGTCTGACGAGTAAAAATTAATACAGACCAAAGGCGATGTAAAAGTGTAATATGTAGATATCTTGAAGCACTAACAGGTTTTAAATCCTTGAAAAAAGTGTATAACACAGATAACAGAAAAGAGCTCAGGGGACACGGCCTAACACGACGTGAAGCAAATCTGAGGGAATGGAGCTCCTCACAGGGGTGTTTTTAGATGGTAGGGCAACTTAATTAGTTGTAACCTAACTTTGGTCTCTTTTTTAAAACTATTATAATAAGTTACAAACCGAAAGGGCCTAGGACATATCAGGTCTATGTTTAACATTGAGTAGCTAATTCTAGTTTACCATGAGACTCCCATCCCGACGATGGGGAATGATTTAAGCATGTGAATCTATGAAAGTTCCAATACTGGATTACAATACACATTTTTGCCTGGGTGAAGCAGGAACATTGGTAAAGAGAGGGTACAACAGCCACATAAATAAATGTCATGGTGATAATGTTTGAAGATAATGGGGCAGGGGTAGGGTAGATTACCCTGCTCTGCTTAAAACTAATAGTTCATGTTAAAGCTGGATTGGGATTCAGTCAGTGACTGGAGGAGATGCAGGGAGGTGGTGAGGAAGAAGTGAAGCATCTGTTTATGGTGTTAATATAATTCCTTTGCCTGGTAATACAACTATCTGTGAAGGGTATTCAACAAGATAGACTCCCTCATAAAAGTTTTTCCATTCTTTATTTTGTTTCAGACAAGAATATTTGCTAATTTGTGTTTTGGGTAAATGTTTGATGGCTATGACACAGCAATACTTGTGTAGTTGGGGGTCATTAAGCGGATGTTAAAGGTCACAATGTGTAAGGCAGGACTAAGGGACTTAGGTGGAGGAGGCACTAGGATACTTTTTTTGGGCATATGGCTGGTGTCTTTGGTACTAGTGCGCCGATTTATCAGACTTCCATAGCAAAGCATGCGTCTCTGTAGGGATGCATTTCATGCCTTTTTGCAATGTTTAAAGCTCAATTCTCTTCAGGTGCAATAACAGACGTTCCTAAATTTCTAAAAGACGTTGAGCGAATAGTGGGCAATTATTCTACCTAGCATATTTTTCTAGCTGGAATTCTTCTTTAACTATTATTACTGCTATTACTGTGTCGATTTACTTGGAGCTTCCAATTTTAGCAAATCCCTGAAATCTTTAAAACAGAGTACTGCTGAAGTCTGAAAACGTTGGAAAGAAACAGAAAATCTGCTTGGAGTTCCTTTTGAAGCCAGGGTTTAAATCAAAAATAAACCCATGCTGAAGAGTGAAATTTGTATTAGTAAGTTATCCTTCTAAGTTAGCTTTAATTTTTTAAGTTGGAAATTATAAGTATTTAAGAAAAATAATTCTGTATAAGTCATACAATGCTTTTAAGGGACATATTTCAAAGGCGTAACGCATAGTTCAAAGTTAGACTGTCTGACTTTAAATGTACAGGAATACCATAGGTACAACAACTTAATTTATGCTATCCCAATTGCTCATGTTTCCCGATAAAATTGGATTCAACTATCTAACAGCTTGGTAAAGACAAGTAAACCATAATAATTTGGAACGGAATGACTTATAAGAAACAAATGTTACCTGTGTATTCTTGTTTTCGGCATTCACAACAGAAGGATATCCATTTACTAGCCGCTGAATAATAGCTACTAATCTGGACGTCTGCTTTGATGAAAAAGGGTCCCACACATTTTCAGCTAAACCTATTGAAATATAATGAATCAACAAATTTTCATTTGTGTTTGCAAGTATAAACACAAAGGACTTTTAATAATTTTGCGAACGCGCATTTAAAGACTATCTGTCGCAAGATTAAAGAGTTGAATCTCAAGCTCACCTAAATACGAGTGTGTTATGGAAAACTAAAAAAGACCAACTAGAATGGATAACTCATGTTACAAATATGTACCTCAACTTTGGATACTTCTGCACTTCAGGAAACTGACAAAAACGCCAACCCAAACATATGATTAAGGCCCCAGTTCTCTTCATAGTGACCCCTGTAATAAATACTTCTTTAATCTGTCAACCAAAAATTGTACAGCTCAGCAGAAAAAAGGGCAGAGGCACACATGCACCCCCTCTGATGCAGCAATGTCGACAGCTCTTCACCATTTTGAAGCTCTGGAATTTGGAGATCTGCTGCTGACTTACAGCTGGGCTGGAGACCTCAAACAAACACTGTAAAAATGTTGAGCCCTTGCTCAGTGCAGAACGCGATATTGTGGATTCAGGGCACCTGAGTGACACTGGGAGTTTTAACGTATTAATGACCACTTGTAAGAAAATGGGGTTCTGTTGCAGTACCCCCCACTTTGTGCCTGGTATCTGGTGCAACTTTGAATGGTACCTGCTAATTCGGTCCCCCAGCACCAGTGTTTTTCCCTTAAACAGTTCCACAATTAGTAACTTTAGCCTGCTGCAAGTCCCTAGTAAATGGTATGCTTGGTACCTAGGGCATGGGAACTTAAGAGGGTGCCCTGCCCTGGGATCCCCTCCCCTGCAGCTTGCAAGCCTTGGTGCAGTGAAAACGGACAAAGTCGACATGGCACACAGCCTGTGTGCCATGCCAACAAGCACTGCCTAAAGTATAGGTAAGTCATCCCTCTAGCAGCCCCTACAACCCTAAGGCAAGGTGCACTATTTCACAGGGGTGGACATATCTGCATGAGGAGATATGTTCCTACAATATTTAAGTCTCTTCTTAGATATTGTAAGTGCCAGGGCAGTCATGGGGAGCACATGGGCTGGCATCTCGACAACTCAAGTCCCCCCGCATCATGATGGCTTTCCTGTACCCAGGAGTGCTTGGTATCAACAAACTCCTTTTAATACACCAACACAGATGCCAGTGATGGATTTATTAAACCATGCACTCAGGGCAGCTCAGAGGTGCCCCCTGAAAACCTATCAACCCTGGTGGGGTCTCCGACTGGCTTTAGGCAGCGTGCCACCACCAGACATATTTCTAGACTCCAGGGGTGAGAGCCTCTGCTCTCTGTAACCAGAAACAAAGCACATCCTGGGCGGAAGTATCACACCTCTTCCCCCATGATGGGCACAGTGCTCGGGAGGGAAACTTCAAAGGCCTGCACCCTTTACAATGAGACCCCAGCCTCTGCAGCTAGCAGCAGTTGGCAACCCCCAGTTCCACCCCCTACTTTTAAGCGGGAGAACCGGAGGGAAAACACCAACTCCACCCCTGGGGTGCTGAGGGTGAAGAAAAGCACCTTCTTGAAGATGGTGGGACTTATCCAATTAGGGCTAGAGCTAAGCCCCGCTCCCACAGGAGGGAGGCATAATAGTTTTTTTAAATTAATTTATTTATTGAACTTTTTGCAAGAAACAAAATATACATTCACTTCTTATAATGAAAAGAAAAGAAGAAAAAAAAGGAAAATAAAGATACACGTCCCGTACAGTGCACAAAATACCACTGAATAATATAGAGGGGGGTAAGAGGGGAATTTAACTTTCCTTGTACCGAGCATCATCGTTACAACAGTGGCGTCCCCCCAAGGGAACATATACTAGTTAAATAAGCAATCACAGCACAGTTGCATCTCAGGGGTCAACGGCATCGCCACTATAATGATACAGCAGATAAATTGTAAATTATATACACACAACTTTAGTCTGTCTGTTCTCCAACAGCGGAACAAATGGCTTCCTGCTATTGAGCGAAAAGGCCCCAAAAACTTAAGGGACGGGAAGAAGGTGGGAGCAGGTCGTTGTACACATCTGACTGGGTGTTGGGTCTTTCCCACTCGGCCAGTGTGGGTAAAGGCCCTCGCATCCACCTCATTGCCAGCCTACGTTTGGCCAAGAGAAGACCCATGGCACCCAACTTATGGGAGGCATAATAGTTGGTGTAGCCACCCCAGTTAAGGAACCCATTGGTCCCTACATGCTACTTCCCTGTAACACCCCATAATCTAGAATTTAGGTGTCTCCCACAGACCTGATGCCATTTCCTGCCAACCTCAGAAGAGAGGACGAAGACGACGCTGTGCAGAGAAGACTCAAGACGCCCACTAACTTTGCCTCAGCCCTACCGGCTGTTGCCACAATCAGCATTAATAATCTGTACCAGTACTGAAAGACCGCACCAAACAACATTTCCATATTTTAGGGGCAGTTTGTTAGAAGACAGAGAGGCACTATTAAAACATACTGTACCTGCCAGTTTAGGAAGTATCAATTTTTCAACCAAGTTTGGCAAGAGAGCAATATCTACATCCTCTTTGTCTTGCTCAGATTCTTCACATCCATAGAACAGCAATGATTCAAACCACAGCATCTTCTCAAAGTCACAGCACCTAGCCTGCAAAAATGCCAACACAATTTTGTATACGCAAAACGAGTAGAAAAACCTAGTTTATTTATCCAACACATGATAAAATAGCATAACTGTACCCCACAAACTCTAGGAATGTGGGCTAGATTAACTGAAATTAAAGCAAACTATTTCTGCACCACGTTTTGAATAAGAGTGGGCACAGTTTCAAACTTCACTCTCGAAGTGAGCAAAAGCCACAGCATGTCAAGTTACCCATCTTTTATTGCAGATTGCTACATAAAAAAAGATTTTACAAACATTTTTTTACAACTGCATTCACATGTTAAACAAGTTTCTTTGCACAAAACATGGAATTTGTTTGTTGTTTTGTGGAGACTTAGCAAACTTTTAGTCAACCAAAACTGAAGTAAAAAAAAAAAAATCTGAATGGCCACAACCCTTGTTTCGAAGTGGTTCAGCAAAATTCCCACATATGTAGGATGGGCTTGACTGTTCACCCAAACAACAGGATTTGAAATTCCCTGATGTAGTGTAATGTCTAAATAAAGTCAACCGATCCTCTTTTGGATTTTGAGAAGCGATGGAGCTCCTTTGTGGGCCTAAAAGTGACAGCTCAATTTTCATTTTGAGATTCCATGGCTACAAAAACTACAGTTTTATTCTTTCCCTCTAAATAAAAAGGGTTTGAGATTATTGTTTTTCCCTATGAATTTTTAAAGTAATTTTGATTTTTCCAATGGGATTTTCAAAATCGGAAGTAAAGGATGCCCAATAAAGAATATCTTAGGAGGAGTATAAGCTACATGGTTGCAAACTCTCAGATGTGGACTGCAAAAATAAAGGCAATACAAAACACTATCCTACCAATGCATCAATTAGCACCTAAATCCACTATTAAGCACTAACTACAAACATTCTAGGACTTCAGTTATAATGGCAATTTTGCAAGGGTCCATGATATAAAGAAAATTAGATCGGTTGGTTTAATTGTTTTAACAGATCTGTACAGTCCTTGGATATGCAGTCAACATTCTTGGGTCTAACTGTTGTAGTCTATATCTTAGCAGAGGGACTATGTTTTTATTTTTTATTTTCACATGGGCAGCCCATTCTCACTTGTGTACCCTTCATAGCAAACTTAACCAATTCATGGACTAGGATGAGAGACGATAGAACCTATTCAGCAGTCTCTGAAGAAGCAAGTCCTCAATAAGAACCTTAGTGTGATGGGTTAACTCTGGTCTGTCCACAAATATAAGTGAGGTGCCAGGCTGATAAAGTGTACTGTGAAGGCTGGTGGCTTTACATGGCTGTACACTATTTACTGTGCAGTCTCAGATTTCTGTTTCTGCTCAAATTTAAGATTTATTTACTTGTTCTTTTTATTTTCAGTTTCAGTTTTTATAAGTACACGTTAAAGGATCCCGCTAGGCTCATGTGAATAATCTAGATCAGATAAAGGTTAATTGGCAATCATTTATGCTGATCCAAAGTAGTAAATATAGGACAACATTAGTTTCTCACCTCTAATGGCATCCACGTTAGAAGCTGTAGTCTTATTAAAGGGTTTAAAAGCTTAGGTAAACAAAGACCTATATAGGCTTCTTTGTAGGACACATAGTAAAGGGAGCGCCATGTTTCAAACTGAGATTTGATGTAGTCGATTGAGTAGAAATTGTCCAGGACATCTTCAAATACTTTACTCGACTCCTTTAAGATACGCTCTAAAAGAAACAAACAAACAAAAATATATGCGCATTAATACAATTTGAAAACAGAACACATAGCAACAAATGAATGTAAGCAAATGATGTGCCCACAGAGGTGCCATGTATTGTGTACCTAATTAAATTTCACCTATATATTAATATGGGACCACAGGGAGCTCTACATTTTGTATGAAATGTATTGGTCCAATAAAATGCACTACAAGCTGCAAGGGGGTGTTACTTTGCTCTTCGTGGATTTTAGGTACTATTTTTTTTATTGCATTTAAAAATATTTACATGGTGGCCTAATGAATAAAAGTGTAAATTAAGAAATTATGTGGTATTGAAGAACACCAAGACTGTACTAGTAAGGTCAAAGAAGCACAAGTGCCACTTCAGTTTGTCTTTGGTCCAACATACCAAGCCTTCCCTAAGAACCTTACTTACAGTCAGCCTCTTCAAATAGATTGCAGCTTCCTTGCAAATAATATTTTTGGGAACAAAGCTACACGAGGCAACTGAGGCTAGAGAGGGTACGCATCTGTTGCGAAGTGTTCTTTACTTAAATGAAAAAACTTTGAAAAATGCAAAGAAACTACTCATAGGTCAACGGATGCCTTTGAAGCATGCCTATGAGGCAAATTCTCCTCTGAGAGTTCCCAAAGGAATTGACAGTTCTTGTCCGCTTGAAATAAAACAGCTCACCTCTTGCAAAAACCACCCATGGAGCTTGTGCCTGAAAGGACTACAGAAGACAATATGGATATTGGTCTTCTGGTTAATGTGGTAGGCATAGCACGTTTGTGAATAAGATCAGGCATTTCAAGTAACTTTTGTGAGGATCGGAAAGTTCGTATTTATTAGTATAATATTCATGGTGTTGGAAGAATCTGTTTTTTTTGTCCTTCAGAAGTAATAAGTCCACAACTATCTCCTTACTAGGAACCAAGTACCCCATTGTACCAATTTACTCTCATGATTGTGAAGAGCGGTTCAATGGAAGCTCAAGGGATGTGGTGTCAGCCAGTAACCCCAATAACTCCAGCTCGCAGGAATGCAGCAAAAAAAACACTCCCTAAATTGTCCAGTTAGTGCTTTTTCTTTTAAACAGGAAAAGTACTTTTGTTACAGACAACACTAATTGCTACGCATTAACTAACAAATTTGTACAAACGGAGATAGAAATTCCTCTGAGGACACCTCATATGTTACACCTGTAGTGGGTCTTGGACCTTATAACCACAATATCTCCCCACCTGCACTAGAAGCGATATCACAATATAAGGGGGTGAGAGGTATGAATAAGGCTTGTCTACTGGCTTTGTCAGGGTGTTACCATATTATTAAAAGCAGAAAATGTGGTATTTAAGTTTAACATATGGGAACAATGTCAGCAGCCTAGCATAGCATCTAAAACCCCCTAGCTGGCAGGTGCCTGGCGATCTTTATATTCCAGGGAGCTGGGTGCAAAGAAGAACAATCTGGTAGAATGGGATAAGATGTATTCTTGCACATAGTTCCACAGAGTGCTAATCTGTGTACAATTTTTTTATCCTTCATATGCAGTGGATATATCACATGCAGTTGACATTGCAAAGGATGATCCCACATACACTGGGCGCATGCAAGAGACAAAGTGGGAGTGTTAGGGTACCTTTATATGTGGATGTTCTTTAGTGACTGAGCACAACCAACTTTTTTTTTTTTTTAAACAACTGTAAAGGCTTCCCATTTTGGTAACAGAAGAAATCTTATTCTAGTAGCCTGGCGAGCTTTGGAGATGAACCAATATCAGAGGTTACAGTTTAGCAATACCGACCACTGAAGTATGAATCTCTTTGTGCTGCACTTTACTTTACTATAGCCAAATCATTGGGCTCAGGGAGAACAGAGGATACTCTTTTATAGTGCTTTGGAAAAGGATATTATCCTACTCACTTGGGAAAAGTGCATGAGCCCATCCTACTTCTATAGCCTTTGCTTATTTGGAGATTGAAGTCCACATCCGTTTTCACTACCCTTTTTAAGACACAAAGACGTTCAGATTCCTGGGACATGGACTCTGTACATAATAGTGAAATTTCTGAAAGAAGTTCATTACAAATCAAAAAAGTATGCTGGCTCCAGAGTAAAGAGTCAATGGCCAACTGGAAAGTGTAATACAGGTGCAATTCCTAGAATAAAGAAGTTGCTGCTTTAACTAACACCTACATAGCATGCACGTGCCGAAGTTTTATGCTACAAAGAGGATTATTTCAGGAAAAAAGAATGCACCGTAATTAAAAGTTAATAAAATCTGAGCTGCCCTTTCTTTTAAGAAACATAACATGGAAGATGCAGTTGCAATTGGCAGGCGAAAGATTGAAAAAGCGCAGAGGTACATATCAAAGGGCAGGGGAGCAAAGAAGGCGTATTGATCTTAATTAATATTACTTTGACATGTTTCTGATACAATCTAGTAAGGTGGAAATTTAGAGCACCATACATTAGAAGTAGAATCTGACAAACTGATTAAACAAATGTAACAAAAATGGTTTCCAACCATGTTCCAAATTGAAGTGAGTAGAATCTGTTGATGTCTCTTCATCATCAGTGGAAAAGCCTTCAAGATGGTCTGCAATCTTCCCGGCGATCTCCCTGGCTTGTCTGCGACGTGTCCTAAATAAGTGACAAATGCAGATTTATTTTACTAATAACAGATAATGAGGACCTTTATAGCAAACTGGTAATACTTTTATTATACATTTTACTTATTGCTGAAAAGTAAAGTGTGTACCTTCTAGCTTCTCTCTCAGCTACCCTACGTTGCTTGGCGTGTTCTTGAAAAAGTGTACGATCACGTCCAAAAGAATCTAGATTTGGTGCCATCAAAGCTTTACCTGCAAAAGGATATTGAATGAAAACAGAAATTAACACACTAGAGAAGACACATAAAAATAATACTTCTAATCAAGATTAAGTATGAAGGTTTATCTTTTCTCAATGCCGTGACATTCTATACATTTCTAAAATTTGGAACCAAAATAGGATCACCTCTTATAAACCGTGGCAAAAAAAAGTTGTTGCATACCCAATATTATTTTAGTTTGCCAAATTATTAATAGTCGACACTGAAATCCATATTATTTTAAGTTCAATCATTTGATTTACAAATAATTACCTGGGATTGAAACCTCCCAATAGGTTCATAGTTATTATGGAGTGGAAATTAGGAAATTGTAGCAGACAGTACTCGACACGGAAAGCCAGACTTCAACAAACTATAATTAAAACAATTTTTAAAGCCTACATTTCAGAGGCCATTCCTGATGCAAACTAGAAGAGGTCCCAACTAAAACAAATCAATATTTCATCTTATTAGAGCAAGTGAGTGTTTTTGAGTGAAACAGAAAGACACAAAAATAGAGAATATGAGAGAAAGGGAGACAAGATAGCAGACATCCTACCCATCACCTTACTAGCCTCAACAAAAATGAGTAGTTTTTTTTTTAACTCGTAGTGCCATGAAAGACTATTATGTCCTATTTCCCAACAACATATTCACATCTTTTGGGGGGCAATTCTATTCAACCTGTCAGTCTCTAGTTTTTAGTTTTGTGATCAATGCACAGTTACATTTATCTTTAATAGTAGAACATTTAAGGTCGGGGGGGATAGTACACCTACCGGGGAGGCATATGTGAACCCCCCCGCCGCCTGAGGACTCCGACTCAGATGCAAGTATTTGAACAACATATGCTGAACGACCTACTAAAATATGTCCCCGGGAGTTGGGGAGGGTCACGAAGGGGGGAGTATACGAGTGATGGTTTCTGCGAACTGTAAAGAAAAACTATGTGACTACTATAGTATTGTATTTACATGCCATGCAGAGCGTGTTGTCATTGGAATGCTCTAAAAATTGTTTCAATAAAAATTGTTTTCAAAAAATATAGTAGAACATTTATTTTAGGAGCGGTGTAAAATCTAGGAGAGTAACCTTTTGGTTCCTACAAAATACAATTTGGACAGACCAAACATCCAAACTGAAGAAAAAAGCGATTACAACAGCACGACTAATCAGGTATGAGTGATAACAATAGCTTACAGCCTAGGATTTCGCCACCCGAGTCGAAGGTTTTGTTTAGAAAACCAAACTTAACAGATCAGCTTTCAGAAGTGAAAGTAAGTGGCTTGGATGTCAGTAACAGACTGCAATCCAGTTTCTGACCATGTCCGCCCCAACAGTTCATGCAGTTGATCAACTGTTTTGGAGACAGTACCAAAATGATGCAATATAGCAAAGCTGGGCCAGCACGTAGTTTATGAAGGCTCACCGCCAAATTTAAATGAACTACTTTAATGTTTTGTTCTCCTACTGGACGAAATTCTATTTTCACAGATCTATTTATCAGCCAACTATGTCTGGTGAAATTAGTTCGGAAACTTCACCTGGGATAAGGGACCAGTTTGCTGTCCATATGCCTCTGAGAAATGCAGTGTTCTGGAGGTTATTTATTAGAACTCCAGCAAGCCAGTCATCCTTCTGAGGCAAGTGCCCAAGGTACCATAAATTTGGTAACAGTAACATTGGTCTTTAAAAGTGCTTAGAAAGGGCAGTAGTAAGATATTAAAACTAAAGAGCTACTTACCTGTAACACCACTCTTATATCATCAGGGGTATTCATTAAATTCTTAAACACTGAATATCCCCGTAAATGAGTGGGAACAAACATCCATAAAAGGAAAGGAAAAACACTCTCCAAATACAACAAAAACACAATGACGGCAAGTGAAGGAATCAAAGCATTAAAAATGGTGGCCAAAAACCATTCCTTTCCCCACATTTTAATGAGAATAAACCGACAGAAATGGTGCCAATGGCGAGCAGCCTGACATAGGAAAAAGTGTTCTTTTGCTTTCAGGTCGACCACGTAACTCCATAATCCCAGCATGCATCATGAAAGTTTGGCTAAGTTCATTTGGACCACCACCTGAAAAGATACAGGATCTTAAATCATATCGCTGCCTCCACTGCTTTGTTGCATAGCAAGAGTGAGAATAGTTTATGAATTTAATGAAGATAAGCATGGTAGAGAACTTGTGTTGCAGGTAAGCAATTTTTTCTTCATCGAAGGCTCTTTAGTAAGTCACAAGGAATGGAAATAAATGAATACGGCAAGAACACCTAGCAATGCATTACATCTCCAGCTGAATTACTTTGCGAATCTTCTGGAGAGGATGCTATGAACCAGTGTGAGGCTCCATGCCACCATGCCAGATTCAGGTAGGCTTTTAGTTGGGGAAGCTGCATGAACATAGTGTGCTTCCCAGGTACCATATGTGTTGTGAAGTAGAGTGCAACGATAGAGCTTAACCAAGATGCCAAAGGTTTATGACATTATCACATCAAAACCGCTCACATGGGTTATCTCCTGTTCCTCCGCCTTGGAAGACATCCCTGGACAAATGTTGCAAACAAAGTTGACCGCTTCAGCAATCAACTCCATAAATGCCAGAGGAGCGGAACGGTGTGCACATATTGCATTCAGTACAGTTCCTAGATTTCCGGATGGTCTGTAAACCACATCGCTGAAACTGCATGGCAGTCAGGAGGGAAAAGGTCAGTGTGCTCAATTGGTTGGACGCTACAGGTAGTGGGAAGGCTAAGTGGGTAACCTATATGTACTTATATCATTGTAGAGTCATTTAGAACTATTAGAAGTGTCTACAACAATGAAAGCATTGATGTCATATGTGATCTCATCAGAGTCGATGTAATTCTAAAGGTCAGTCAGATGTGTGGTTGTGAGCAATACAGTGTAGTGGATATTTATGGTTTGAGTAGCATACAATAACTGCCTAATTTCAATGATTCTAAGATTTACTTTGGGACCATAGTGAATTTATTTTAAATAAACATGTTAATGTCCTATGAGCAACGGTAACCACAATTTAATTTTTACAACGTTTTTTCTTCGAGTTTTGGAGGCTATTTAATGCTATGATGCATTCTGCACCCATTCTGATGTGCTATAATATACAGACCCTAGAGCAGTTTGCAGCAGGGTCTACGCACATTACCTGCCTCACCTCTGTAAAGGCCATAGTAATCTCCCATGACTTGGCCGCAAAGCAGTTTTAAGTTCTGTTCAGCATATTCTAGAAGCTTGGACTGGTTTCAGGACCCGACCTGCACCAGCCTCTGCACCACCACGCTGTGGAGGAAAGACGTGCTTTACTCAGGACATGGGCTTTACTCAGGAAACAGTGGGTGCAAGCTTGTACCAGCCCGCACACCATCACCTGTGCTGTGCTTAAGCTTTGACCCTGTGCAGACATGTCAGTGGTGAACAGAAGGTGTGGGGCCTACACCAGTCCCAATGCCACTGTGCAGGTACTACATGGTTTCTGGCCATGGACAGAAAGCTTTTGATGTAGGGCCTGGCCCCGCCATCACGGGTCCTGCTGTGCACAACTTTTGGCTCTGAACACTGAGCAACAATTTCACCTATTTTGTGCCAGTTTAACAAGCAAATACAGCGAAAATAAACAAAACTTGACCAGTCACTATTTGCGAAGGGCCTTACACTGCACGGTAACAGATGCCAGCCTGTTTAAAGTAACCTCTGAACTGCCTGAGCTAGAACTGACCTTTTTTTTTATTTGTGCAGAATATGCAGCAGATAAAGGATTATGTGGCAAAGCCATAATTATGTAGAAAGAATTGCTTTAGAACTGCTGTAAAATGGTTTTATTTTGGTACCATTGTGAAAACTGACACCATATAGAAATGGACCACTGGACAATATAAGAATTGTATTGGGCAGTGGTTTTTAGCCTGCGATCTAGGGACACCCGAGGGGTCTGCGCAGCCTAATCAGGAGGTCCAAGACTGATTAGTGTGCAATTGAACATTTTAGAAAGTTCTGTAAATGTGAAGAAATGTGAAATTGGAGGCTAAAAATCAAGTTTGTATTCTCAGATTGATTGGTGGGAGCAGTGCCGGTGCATCAACAATATAGTGAGGACAATGAGTGGCCACAATTAAATTTAGAAAATCTTCAAGTTTCCCATAATAATTAACATTTTGATATTTTTTAAATATAGGTTTGTGAATTAAATAAAATATTTAGTAATCCATTGTGCATTTTTTTGATGAATGTATTGCTGTATTTTTGGTGTGATACTTTTCGGCTCAAATCCTTGAAAATGCTTATGCGGAGGTCTCTGGTTCTCAGAAAGGATTTGGTGGGGGTCCCTGGGTTCCAGTAATTATTAACTGGGGGTCCACAGAAGTCATAGGGTTAACCATCACTGGTCTATGGGTCAATTGGGGCTTTTGTGACTGTCAAGGAGAAAGTGCAATTATTTCACATGTAAAGGATGCTTCTGTGGATAGGAATGTCTGATGTTTATATTTGCCATACAGTGGGAAAAAGAAATTTGTAGTTGAGTTGGTGAGAGTAGTATAGTGGATTATGTGGTGTGCTGTGAGACTTCACCACCTATTAATGTCACAATCTCGATCAGGTGCAGTTACGTTCTTTAATAAAACCCTTAGCTCAATACTGGGTAGCTGTGGCTCAGAGCAGTCAGGCTTAATCAAAGGAACAAGTGTAAAGCATGTAGAAGTACTCAAAAAGTAGATAAAAAAAAAGGAACAATTCACTAACAATCCAACACCAATTTATAAAAATAAGAGTATAAATTGTTTTTTAAATAGACACCCAAAGGTAAATAAATCCTGGTAGTTCACTTTTAAGAAATGCAATAAATCGCTGTAAGTGGTTTAGAGGTTCTTAGCCAGAATGCTAGAATGGCTACTTCTCTTCACTTGGACAGGACACAAAAGATTGGGGTCAGTAACAGGTACCACTGTCTGGTTCAGCAGTCTCAGGGCCCTCTAGAATTGTTATTCTTTGTTGCAGTCCAGCAATGAAATGGGATATAGGATGCTAAAGGGATGTGGCAAGTGTGCCTGGGGCCACCCGGATATAATGGGTCACCTCGGCCTCAGGACTCTATCTCCTACAGTGCACAAAGGGAGGCCAGTGCAGTTCCACTCGCCACAACAGGCTCCTGATTACAAAGGTATCAGCAGTTCCTTCGAGGTAAGTATAGCTTTATTTTTGGTGAACCAGAGTCCACTTTGATTGAGGTCACAGGCCCAACGGACTTTAGGGCACCTCAAGAGGATCAGGACTTGGCCTACCAGCACGCACTCCGATGTCCAGTGGCGGTCAGGCTTTCATTTACAGCTGGCTCTTGTGGGTTGTAGGTTTCCTTCGCATTTGGTGGTCCTGGAGCTTAACAGGAGGCTAGCCAACTAGCAGCTTGAGACATTTCTCCTGCACTGGAAAAAGGGGTTTCACTTTTATCCCATCTTCCCATTAGTCGGAAGGGGAGGACCCACTAGCCGCTGGGGCAACTGTTCACATGGAGCACCACTTCCTACTTTACATAACTTTGTGGGGGTTTGGCCCAAAAACACGAAATCCAAGAGTAACCCTCTCTGTCTGAATCGAAGATGGCTCAGGTCTCACCCCTAGTGGACACATTGCATAATGAGCCACTCCTCCTGGAAAACCAGTCAGTGAGGGCAAACCGATTTGCTCTCTTCACAGCATCTACCACCCACCCAGGGACAACTTCACCTTTTCCCAACAAATCATGGATATGATCTCAAACAATTCTGGACGGCAGCTCACCCAAATATACCTTGGTGACTTCAACCTCCACTGGAACGATTACAAGGACGCGGTGGTAAATAGTCTTAAAAACTTCCTCGATGCCCTCAACCTCACCCAAATATTCAACAGCCCGACCCACGAGAAAGGTTCTATCCTCGACCTGGTCATCTCCAAAGAGGAATCTATCCAACTCGACTCCATCCAACCCTGTGACTGGTCAGATCATCATACTGTCACATTCTTTATCAATGAAAAAGTTAAAGTTAACCCGGCTCAAGTATCCAAGCCAAACGTCTGGAAAAGAGACATGAAAAAACTCAACCCCGGCTCTCAGCCCCCTAACAGGTGCAATCTCCTACTGCCACCGACAGGCGATACGAACGTTCAAACTCTGACTGACCATTATCTCAACGCTATGACCTCCATAATTAATGAGGCTGCACCTTTGCAGCTAAAAAGAGCCTCTACTAAAATCTCCAATCCATGGTACGACGGGAGACTCAATGAAGATAGACGAGACATGCGAATGGCAGAGCGTACCTGGAGATCAGCTCCCTCGGCAATGCACCTAAAAGATCTGAAGAAAAAGAGAAACGCCTACTTCAGGAAAATAAAACGCTCAAAATCAGACTTCTTCAGCCTCCAGCTCGACCAAGCAAAAACGCGTCCGAGAAAACTGTTTGAGCTAATCAGATCACAATCCAAGGATCAACCCCAACCACTCATCACTGCGCGTGAGGCACCATCCTGTGAAGACTTTGCTGCTTTCTTTTCCCAAAAAACTGACAACATAAAGAGCGATCTCCTCATTGACGCAAGCCTCTACTCCAAACCACAGTGCCTAGCAGCCACTGAACCAAAAAATAATGCCACATGGTCAACCTTTGGCACATACTCAGAAGAAGAAATTGGCAAACTGCTCAGCACCCTGAAACCATCCAATCACCTCACGGACCCCCTTCCTGCTGCAGCAGTAAAAGACTTTACCCCCTTGCTTATCCCTCTCTGGACTAAAATTATCAACAGCTCTCTCCAACAGGGAAGCATACCTGACTCACTAAAAGTTGGTCAGGTCACACCTCTCCTAAAGAAACCTACAGCCGACCCCTCTGATCTCAACAATTACCGTCCCATTACCAATATTCCCACTCTCGACAAACTGCTGGAAAAATGCGCACAACTACAATTGGCTAAACACATTGAACAATTTGATCTCCTCAACCGGCACCAGTCAGGCTTCCGAGCAGGGCACAGTACAGAAACGGCTATGACTCACATAATTGACGACGCACTTCAAATGCTAGACCAAAACGACACCTGCCTCCTCATCCTCCTTGATCTCTCTTCAGCATTTGATACTGTTAAACATGAGAATCTACTAGAGCTTCTAAACACAAGAATGGGCTTATCTGGAACTGTTCTCAAGTGGTTCACCTCCTTTCTTCACAACAGGTCGCAGAAATTCAAGAGCAACAACCTGATGTCCTCGCCAATACCCGTAACGCTAGGTGTCCCCCAAGGATCCTCTCTATCCCCAACTCTGTTCAACCTAGTCATGGAACCGCTCACCACCTTGCTACAAGCATCCAATGTACACTTTCACATGTACGCAGATGACACCCAACTTTATCTCAAATTACAGTCCCCCAAGGACATCTTGCTCCTGAACTCAACGATCAGATGCACCCAATCCTGGCTGGCTGATAATCATCTCAAACTCAATGCTCTGAAAACAGAATTCCTTCTGATCTCACCTCCAGCGCAGGTCTCCACCACTCAAATTTGGCTTAAAGAACTAACTGCACTCAATGTCCAACCCACCATCGTGGACTCCGCAAAATCCCTAGGCATAACACTCGACACCAATCTGAACATGCAGCAACATATCAGCAAGGCAACAAAGGGAGCAAACTTCCAGATCAACACTCTGAGGAAACTTAAACCCTACCTTCCAGTCAAAGACTTCCAAACCGCAGTACAAGCACTAGTCATCCCTCGAATTGAATACGGCAGCATCGCCCTCTGTGGACTCCCCCTAACTACAACCGCACCCCTAAGAGCTTCTCTAAACGCTGCAGCGAGACTCATCACTGGGTCAAAAAAACACTCCCATATTACCCCCGACTTGAAATCCCTGAACTGGCTGCCATTTGAAGCTAGAATACATCTGAAAATCGCCTGCATGACACACAAGGCGGTACATCTAAACTCACCCAGATACCTCGCTCAGAAATTGACAATCTCTGGAGGAGCTAGAAACACCAGAGGCACAAACAATCTTCTGTTGAAACCTCAAAGATTCCGGAAGGAAAAAACATATAAGCGCTCCTTCTCGGGAATGGCGCCTAGGATCTGGAACTCTCTCCCGCCCGAAACCAGGCTTATCTCTTCCACCACACTCTTTAAAAAATGAAGTAAAAGCTATCCTCATGGCTAAATACACCTGAGCTACTATCTTGATCACTGTTAGTACTCTGCACCGATCTATACTACATGTTTGACCCTTTTGATTATTTGTATTAACTGTCCTATTACTCACATGTTTGGCTTTGTAGCCACCTATTTGTACTACTTTGTACTCATGTTGGGCTTAGTTGCCACCTATTTGTACTAATTGACCTATTGATTTATCTGTTTAACCATGCCCATGTACTTCTCTTTGTAAAGCGCTCTGATATCTGCAAGGATCTTGTCCGCGCTATATAAAACTTTCAAAATAAAATAAATAAAAAGGGGGATTTCCCCTGTGGGGCAGATATCAACCTGTCTGACTACGTAAAGAAGCGAGCAAGCTACGGTGCAATCACCATTTTCTTCACTGAGGAGTTAGTTGCTGAAGCTCAGCCATCTGCGGCCACCGCCCCGCAGTCCTCTTGCTGGAGGAAGTCACATCACCACCCACCAAGAGTCTCCTATGTTCCTGGGAGCGACCTCACACTTCCTAAAAGGGGGGCAAGCCTGTTGTATAGGGCAACATCATCTGAGGACAGTCGGAAATAGCTAAGAAAGAGGTGATTTTGTAAAATAACCTTCGTATTAAAAGTTACTATAAATCTGAACTCAGCAATGAGTTGGGTTTAATGCAACAATTCATTTGATAACTTGGAGTAAGTAATATCTCTGGTGGTCCCAAATCGAAATTGGCATGGTGGCTGATGTAACTCCATGTTTGGCAATGGGGCCACCTGCCTTACTACAGTGAAAACGGTAATTTTGAAGCATGTCAAACTTGTTGGGACTTCAGAAATACGAAGTAAAGAATCTTAACTAGAGAAGCCTTTAAGTGGGAAGCATCATGCTCTTCACACCAAGCGACAAATCTTTTTAAATCATCTTGGTATAAGTACAATGAGATGATAGCACTAAGTCGGCCACCTACCATGGCAGTTGCAATGAACTAATGGGTCCCATGCTCAATCTTGAAGCATGAAGACAGAGGCCCTGGAGTTTGGAGTGCAGAACTTGCCTCTCTGACTGAGAAAGGATGTCCACTCGAAGAGGAAGAAGGAGCGAAGGACACAGGGAGAGGTCTAGGAGGTCTTTAGGGCCAAATGGGGCAATGCAGACAATTTGAGGAGTCATATCGGATCTTCCTCAGAAGCAGAGGAATCAAGGGTAAGGGTGGAAAGGTTGAATGAAAATGCCACTAACTGAAATGCATCTCCCTACTCCCCCCTGCGGTGCATACTAGAGGGCAGAGAAAGCTGGGAAATTGGTGTTTCTGTAGGTGGCAAAAAGATCCACCTGAAGCGTGCCGCACAGAGCAAATATGTATTGTACCAACTCTGGGTGAAGCTTACGTTTATGGTTGACAAGCTGATGTCAATTTAGGCTGTTGGCTCTGATCCCAAGTGAGCCAGCTAGACAGTAGACTACTTAACAAATTCCATGCTGGTGTACTTAGAGCCTCAGCGTCACCCGGTGAGACCCAACTCCTCCCAGTTTGTTGACATACCATAATGCAGTTAAATTCTGCCTTAAGATCTAGACAGATTGCTCGCGCTGTGAAGGCAGGGAGGCTATGAGCATCAACCTGGTTGCCCTCAGTTCAAGAAGGATGATTTGAAGTGAAGTAGCCACACCTCTGGAGATCAGAGACCTGTGATGTCCATGTACTAATCTGTGAGTGGATGAAACAGTCACGTCTGTAACCTCGGTGATTGGAGGGGTGAATGACACCCTCTGCAACATGTGCTCATCCATCAAAGTTAGGTCCACCGCTGTGTGTAGGATATTACAGTTGTATTTGACATATCTCCCTTGTGCTGGGACCCTGGCTGTGGATGCACCACTGGAGAGTTATTTGCTAGTGTGCATATTTGACCAGGAGAATGCATGAAGTCAGCAGACATAGTAGGCAGAGAACAACCAAGACTGGAATCCGACGCTTGAAGGGCGACGTGTGCCACTGGAGGACTCTGCCACTCTACCTACTAGGGAGAGCAGCCCTCTTCAAGATGGAATATCTCTCTCTCTCTATCTATCCATATCACACCATGAACAGAGGAAGCTAATCTGGGATGAGAAGCCTCCAAGGTTAGCATATCTGCAGCCTGTACGGGGGTGGTACGAAGGAGGTGTAGC